>NC_138559.1:6671592-7916913 GCF_964273705.1 Natrix helvetica | reverse complement strand
GTGGGAGAGGAGGAAGAGAGAGAGAGGGAGGGAGCAGAGAGAGAAGGAGAAAGGGAGGAGAAATAGAGAGAGGGAGGGAGAGGAGGAAGAGAGAGAGAGCGAGGGAGGGAGGCAGAGAGAGGGAGAAAGGGAAGAGAAATAGAAAGAGGGAGGAAGAGGAGGAAGAGAGAGAGAGAGCGAGGGAGGCAGAGAGAGAGGGAGAGAGAAAGGGAGGAGAAGAGGAAGAGAGAGAGGAAGGGAGAAGAGGAAGAGAGAGAGAGCAGGGAGGCAGAGAGGGGGAGGGAGAAAGGGAGGCAGAAGAGGGAGAGAGGGAGGGAGAGGAGGAAGAGAGAGAGCAAGGGAGGCAGAGAGAGAGGGAGGGAGAAAGGAAGGAGAGGAGGGAGAAGACGGAGAGAGAGAGAGGGAAAGGGAAGGAAGGAGGGAGAGAGGGGGGAGGGAGAGTGTGAGTTGGAGGATCCAAACATTCACTGAACCTATAGGGAGTAGACAGTGGTGGGTTTCAAAAATTTTTAGTACCTCTTCTGTAGGTGTGGCCTGCTTTGTGGGAGTGGCTTGCCAGCCATGTGAGCGGATGGGAGTGGCTTGCCAGCCATGTGACTGGGTGGCTGTGGCCAACTTGTAAAATGTGGTGAAACTCACTTAACAACGCTCTTGCTTAGCAATCAAAATGTTGGCTCAGAAACTCTGGCATTGAAGTGTGCAAGTCTTAAAACTGTCAAGCTACAAGACCCTTGCACCCCTAACCCTTTAGAAAAAAAGACCCAGTGGTGTTCAAACTTGACAGCTTTAAGACTTGTGGACTTCAACTCCCAGAATTCCTCCTCTCGCTCTTCATCTTGATGATGTGCGGATGGGCGGGGGGAGGGAACCGGTTCTAAACGGCACTATAGATTTGTGAAACCTCTTCTATAGAAGAGGTTAGAACTGGCAGGAACCCACCCCTGGGAATAGAGATATTTTTTGTCTTGTCCCCAATCCAGAGCTCCCAGCCAGCCTTGCCACCCTCTCTCTCCACCCCTTTGCCCTTCGGCCCTCACTCCCCAGATGGTGCTCCTCCTTTCTCAAATCAAAGGCTACAGACGTGGCAGAGGGAGCCAAGCCGTTCCTTGTGGGGGGCCTGGCCTGTTGCACTAGAGGCCGTTCGCCTTCTCCTTTACATCTGCCTGTTGGGATTCCTGCTTGCAGAGTGACTAACTTTAAAAAGAGAGAAAGAGAGAGAGAAGGTGTTTTGATTGCAGGGCCTTTTTTTGTCAACTGGGAGTTTCTGTGAAGAGATTTCGTACCAGCGTTGCTCCCGTTCTCGGCTGCTCTTACTTTCTACCCTGCTCCACATTTATGACATTACGAAGATAGGGACGCCAAGGACAACAAGGCAAGGCACCAGAGGGCAGAGAGGGCAGCTGGCCACTGCATCCTCTTAATCACACTTCGCTTCCCGTTGTCTGTCCAAACACCTCCAGTCTGATCTTCTCTGGATTAGAACTTCACTCATTCACCCTGGATGTTTGAACTATTAGCCACAATAAGGGGCATCTTCTTAAATATAATAATTTAATAAATAAGGCTCTATAAGGCCACATTTAGTGGGACACAGTGGCTCAGTGGCTAAGACTCTGAGCTTGTCGATCAGAAGATCAGCAGTTCAGCAGTTCGAATCCCTAGCACCGTGTAACAGAGTGAGCTCCCGTTACTTGTCCCAGCTTAGCAGTTCAAAAGCATGTAAAATACAAGTAGAAAAATAGGAGCCACCTTTGGTGGGAAGGTAACAGTGTCCTGTGTAACTTCGGCATCTAGTCATGCCGGCCACATGACCATGGAGATGTCTTCGGACAACACTGGCTCTTCAGCTTTGAAATGGAGATGAGCACCACCCCCTAGAGGCGGGAACGACTAGCACATATGTGAGGGGAAACCTTTACCTTTACCTTAAGGACACACTTAGAATTCTGCATCCAGTTTTGGTCACCATACTGTAAAAAAGATGTTGAGACTCTAGAAAGAGTGCAGAGAAGAGCAACCAGGAGGATTAGGAGGCTGGAGGCTAAAACATCTAAAGAACGGTTACAAAAAACTAGGCCTGGCTAGTCTAGTGAAGAGAAGGACCAGGGGAGACAGGATAGCAGTCTTCCAATATTTGAGGGGCTGCTACAGAGGGGGTCCAGATATTTTTCAAAGACACCTGAAGGCCAGTCAAAGAATAATGGATGGAAACTGATCAAGGAGAGAAACAACTCATGTCATCCAACATCTTGTCAACGTCCTGAAATAAGGAGAATTTTTTTTGACAGTGACAACAATTAATCAGTGGAACAGGTTGCTTTCAAGAAGTTGTGGGTGCTTCATCATTAGAGGCTTCCAAGAAGAGACTGAACAGAGACTGTCCTGCTTGAGCAGAGGGTTGGACTAGATGGTCGCAAGGTCCCTTCCAACTCTGTTATTCTGTCATTCTAAACGTCTATTTCTAACGTCCTCTTTGGACATCCTAGGTTGGTTCATCCAACAGACCAACAGGGTCATCCAAGTTGGAGGAGGGTTTGAGAGGGAGAGGCTGCCTGGTTCACCTTGCTCCTTTCAACTAGACCCTGATTCTTGGTGGTAGAGATGGGCTGTGTTGTGGCCCACCAGTGGCCAGCAGAGCTGGCAGCAGATTCGGACAGTGAGGAGGTTGGGGAGGAACCTGGGCCAGTCCTGGAGTCTGGGGAAGGCTCTGATGAGGGCTCTGTGTCAGAGGCAGAGAGGGGGCCAGGGCCGTCTGACAGTTATCAGCTGCCTTCAGAGTCAGACATCACTGTTCCCAGTGTGCACATGCGCAGAGTGGCCAGATGAAGGGAATAGCTAACGAACAAGAGGCGACTTGGGAGTAAGGCCACAGATGGAGGATGAATGGCCCCTCCCAGAGGGAATAAAAGAGGAGCGAAAGGGGAGTGGAGTTTGCAGGAGACAATAATAATAATAATAATAAATTTGGATTTATTAGCCGCTCCCTTTCCGGGCAGGACTCGGGGCGGCGTACACTAAGACATATATAAACATACATATATACAAAGACATACATGCACGGAGGAGGTAATAGATTAAAACATTAAGACAAATTAAAACCATTAACATGCCCCGTCTAATAAAAAAACCCAATATACAATAAAAATTTAAAATTTAAAAAAGACAGTCAGGAGGAATATGAAAAGGTTACGGTTGAGCCAGGCCGGATGATTGAAAGAGGTGGGTCTTCAACTGTACACGGAAGGAGCGGAGATCGGAAATAATCCTGATGTCACGGGGGAGGTCATTCCACAGGGCTGGGCCCATCACAGAGAAGGCTCTGCTCCTGGATGTCGCCCCCCGACACTGTTTGGCGGACGGCACCCGGAGAAGTCCCTCTCTGTGTGAGCGAATTGGTCGTAGGGATGTGTGGGGCAGGATGCGATCCTGCATGTAACTAGGTCCTATGCCATGAAGCGCTTTAAAGATCATAATCAAAACCTTGAAACGCACTCGGTAGACCACAGGAAGCCAGTGCAGCTCGCGCAGGAGAGGTGTTACAGGGGAGTATCTAGACCTCCCCATAATCACCCGCGCGGCCGCGTTCTGGACCAACTGTAGTCTCCGAGTGCATCTCAAGGGAAGCCCCATGTAGAGAGCGTTGCAGTAGTCCAGGCGAGACGTCACTAGCGCATGGGTGACTGTGCGTAGGGCATCCCGGTCCAATAAGGGGCGCAATTGGCGCATCAGGCGGACCTGATGGAACGCCCCCCTAGCCACGGCTGTTACATGGTCATCCATGGACAGCCGGGCATCTAGGAGGACGCCCAAATTGCGCACCTGTTCCATGGGGGCTAGTTGCACGCCCCCAATGGCCAGAGATGGAAGCACCTGGTTGAAGCAATTACTTTGCTTAATTGGTTAGTGACTCTCCTTGCCAATCTTTACAGATATCGGCCTGGCAGCTCTCCAAGCCAGATAAGATCTGTGACTGTAAATCCTTCTTTGAAAGACTTTGCTGGGTGTGAATGAGCAGAATTCACAGTAAATTACTAAAAGGTTTTTTTTGTCAGGACAAGGAGTTTGCTTCATGCTCTCGGGAAGCCTCAATCAGAACAGGCTGCTTCTTAGGATCTTCCTCCGTGTCCCAGGTAGACACGAGTTCACCTTGCTGTTGTACAGATGCTGCTGCCAAGTTTCACCTAACCTATTCCAGTAATAGGTTCATTTGCATATGAAAAGCCGATCACTCTAAATTAAAAAAAAACATGCTTTGATTGTGGTATGTGTCAGAGGAGAAATCAGAAGAGGAGTTTCCCTTTCTTTCTCATAAATAAGGAATATTTCCTCCAGGACTTCAGCTCATGTGTCTGAGGACTGTTTGATGTTGGCTTAGCATGCTATAAGTAAACCAGGTTACTGTGGCCTATTCGACCAATCAGAGTTAAGGCTTAATAAAATATGTGGACGTATAGCTGATTTTTAAAAGGTAAAGATTCCCCTTGCACATATATGCTAGTTGTCCCTGACTATAGGGGGCAGTGCTCATCTCTGTTTTAAAGCCGAAGAGCCAGCGCTGTCCGAAGACATCTGTCTGCTCTTGTGGCCAGCATGACTACATGCCAAAGACCCACAGAACGCTGTTACCTTCCCACCAAAGGTGGCCCCTATTTTTCTATTTGCATTTGTACGTGCTTTCGAACTGCTAGGTTGGCAGAAGCTGGGACAAGTAACGGGAGCTCACTCCGTTATGCAGTACTAGGGATTCGAACTGCCAAACTGCTGACCTTTCTGATCAACAAGCTCAGAGTCTTAGCCACTGAGCTACTGCCCCCCTGATTTTTACTCCCTGGTAAAGTGCATGTGCAATCAATATGTATATAAAAGCATACATCCTCAATCAGCCATTCACCTTTTAGCCTCGCACAATATGGAATCCAGTTGTTAGTTTGTGGTGTTTTATGAGACCAGAGAATTGGATTCACAGTGGCTAAATTAGTCATAATAAGTCAATGAGGTTGAGCTTGAATCTGGCAAGGTTTTATTTTTAAAACACATATCTGAATAGAAAAAGATTCTATTTGTCTAATCTGCTGGCCGGCTGAAGTTGCTTTTTTAAGCAATAAAACCAATGCTTTACGATTAATCTAATGCAGGGGTGTCCAAACTTGGGAACTTTAAGACTTGTGGACTTCAACTTCCAGAATTCCCCAGCCAGCAAAGCTGGCTGAGGAATTCTGGGAGTTGAAGTCCACAAGTCTTAAAGTTCCCAAGTTTGGACACCCCTGATCTAATGAATCAATTAGCTAAATATTACATCCTTAATTATTATTGTCAGCCACAGTTTTTTGATTGGATGTGGCATTTCCATCCACCTATCTTGTTAATTATTATGAAGATTCATCCGGTGAGTTCACGACGCACAATTCTTCCTGGTGGCCAGCCTTTTCTTTCCAATTTATCTCCCGCTCTTCCATTTGTCTTGCTGATCTACTCCTAAATCCAGTCCTGATTTTCTAGACCTTTATTTTTAATTCTTTCTTTCCATGCTCTTCCCTCCTGCTCTGCCCTTGTTGAGGATCATAGCCATTCAGCCAGTAGTAGCAGGGTTGAGTTGCTACGGGTTCGCCTGGGTTCAGGAGAATCCGTAGCTAACATTATGCCCGGTTTGGAGAACCTCCAAATCCCATCCCTGGCTGGCTCCACCCACCCCACCCTGCCCCTGCCACCCCACCATGCCCCTCCCAGGAGTCTCCACACGTCCGGTTTTGGATGCAAGTTACCGTATTTTTGGGATTATAAGACGCACCTTTTTCCCTCAAAAAAGAGGCTGAAAATCTGGGTGCATCTTATACACTGAATACAGCATTGTTTGCCTCCCGAAACCCTGCCCCTTCACCAAAATGGCTGTGCATAGCTTTTAGGAAGCTTTTAGAGAGCTCCTGGGGGCTGGGGAGGACAGAAAGGAGCGAAAAACGGGCTGTTTTTTGCTCACTTTTTTGCTCAATTTTATCCACCCAGCCTCCAGGCACACTCTATAAGCTTCCTAAGGGCTATCCATGTCCTTTTTAAAATAAAAAATGGGTCTGAAAAATGGGTCTTTTTTGGCTCGTTTTTGCCCCCCCCCTGCAGAAGCACTCTGCAAGCCCCCTAAAGGCTATTCATGCCTTTTTGGGGGGGGGAAACAGCCCCGTGTTTGTGAAAAACGGGCCATTTTTGGGAGGTTTGCAGAGTGCAAAAACTTTTTTTTAAATTTTCCTCTTCAAAACCTTGGTGTGTCTTATACTCAGAAAAATACGCTAAGTGCAGGGCCCGCATGGAGACTCGGGGAGGGAGAGAAGCAGGTTTCCCAGAAGGCCTCCGGGGCCCGGGGGAGGCAGTTTTCACCCTCCCAGAGGCTTGAGGGAAGCCTCTGGAGCCTTGGAAAGGCGAAAATGCCCCCACCCGCTGTGGTGCAGGAGGCCGACTAGGCCATGCCTACCCTGGCCACGCCCAACAGAGCAGAGAACCCGTTGCAAAATTTTTGAAGCCCACCCCTGAGTGGTAGCAATAAATCCTTCTGATAAGCTACCTCGTTCATAAGAGATAGGCATCACTTACAAAGTTCACACGCTGTGTTAAGCCGTGCTTTATTTAAACCAGGTTTTATTAAATCAACCAAATCATGAACCTTGGTATCAAATTAATATGGCCACTTCGTGCAATACATTCAGCCAAACTCAATAAAAGAAATTATATTATAGATCAGGGGTGTCCAAACTTGGCATCTTTAAGACTTGTGGACTTCAACTTCCAGAATTCCCCAGCCAGCTCTGCTGGCTGGGGAATTCTGGGAGTTGAAGTCCACAAGTCTTAAAGTTGCCATGTTTGGACACCCCTGTTATAGATAGTCCTTGACTTACAAGCGTTTGTATAGCCACCATTCCAAGTTACAACGGCACTGAAAAATGTGACTTATGACCGGTCCTCACCCTTATGAACATCACAGCATCCCCATGATCACATCATCCAATTCAGGCACTCGGCCATCGGCTTGCATTCTGTGACCTTCCCAGGCAGCTTCCAACGGGGGGAGACGTTGAATTTGCTTAACAACCACATAACAATGGCAGCGATTTCTCTAACAACCATGGCAAGAAAAGGTTATAAATTTGGGCACGACTGACTTAGTAGCCACCATGCTTAGCAAATGAAATTGTGGCCCCAATTGTGGCCATAGCTGAAGACAACCTGTGCAGTTTTGACCACGTCACATTCCTCACTCTATAACTACATAATTCTGTTTGATATATATCAAACGTGTTCTTCTGGTACAATCCAATGACCAAAATAGGAATCAGGAGAGCTGAAGTTCAAGCAATCTGGGCATCACAAGCAGGGGTGGGATTCAGCCAGTTGGAACTGGTTTGGGTGAGCTGGATGTTAATTTTACATCTGGTTCGCTGAACCGGTAGCTGCAAGGACTGCCTGGCTCTGCCCACCCCATCCTGCCCCTTCCAGGAGACTCCATGTTGCCTCATGTCAGGTAAGTGCAGGGCCCGCACAGAGGCCCTGGGAGGGAGAAAAATGGGCCTCCTCAGAAGCAGTGACGTGCGGTGAGGTTTATGACTGGTGAGGCACTGACACAGTGCTGGGTTTCAAATATTTTTAGACTTCTGGACTTCAACTCCCAGAATTCCACAGCCAGGCATGCTCAGTTCCAATTTAAAGCGACAGCATTTGTTTTTCTCCTTTGCTCCTTCTTTCTTTTTCTTTTTCTTCTTCTTCCCCTCCTTCCTCCCTCTCTCCCTTCATCCCCCTCTCTCAAACACACACACACACACACAAGTTGGATTGGACTATCTCTCCTACCCCTTCCCTCTCTCACTCACTCTCAAAGAAACCCCCACACACACAAAAGTTGGATTGGATATCTTTTCCAGTGGCTTGAAAGCAGCTCCTCTGCCATCCCCACCTCCCCATTCCCCTGCTGCCTTTCCCAAACACCTCCACCATTGCAAATGCAGCCTGCTGTCTAGGTGGGAAATGCCTGGAACACAATAAAGCCCACCCACCACCTCCTGCTGGCAGGCTGGGGTGAGAGGAGAGGCAGAGAAGCCGGAGGGGAGCGGAGCCGAGCCTTCCAAAAGAAAGAGGCTGGGGGGAAGTGTGTGTACTACAGCATGGCTCTTTGCCTGGCTTCCTGCCTCCTCCTGTGGTCTCCTCAGTGCTCGCTTGTGCTCTCCCTCCCCAAGTGTAGTTTGATTGCAGGTGGAGCCACGTTGCCTTTTCAAACTTGTAATCAGTGAAGCTGGGCTAGATTTTTATATAGTTTTATCCAGCTGTGTGTGTGTGAGAGAGAAATGAATGGGGGCCTGGGGAGGAAGTCACTACACTTGGGGAGGGAGAGCACCAGTGAGGTTAAGCAGAGTCATCCACGGTGAGGCAGCAACTAGCTCAGCTTTTTCCTTTTACTTTTTTTTTCATGATGAGAGTGGTGAGGCTGTGCCTCACCTGCCTCACCTGACTGCACGTCACTGCTCAGAAGTCCAAAAACCGGGCCTTTTTCCGGCTTCTGGAGCCCGGGGAAGGTAGTTTTTGCCCTCCCGGAGGCTCAAAGAAAACCTCTGGAGCCTGGGGAGAGTGAAAACGCCCACCACCACCATCGTACTGCAGGAGGCCAAGTAGGCCACACCCACCATGGCCACACCCACCCAGCAATCAGGCAGAGAACCAGTTGCTAGCATTCTTCAATCCCACCCCTGATCACAAGTTTGGGGAAGGCAGTTCTGTATTATTACTGAAGCCATGTATTTCTTCATGTATTATCATCTATCTTTGTTACTGATCCGGCATCTTTGAATAGGTTTAAAAAATAAAACAGTTAAAAACAGTTTTCCTTAAAAAAAAGAAAATTGGAACAGTCTTCGCTGAAGGAAGTGAAGAGAACTCATATAATGCCAATTCTAGTTTCTTCCTAGAAACTGCCAGTAACTAACAAGGGATCTGGGGAAATCTTCCAATAGCCATGTGCCAAGAAAGAGAACGAACTAATCTTAAAAAGAATAGAATACGGCATCCAATTTTGGTCACCACGATATAAAAAAAAATGTTGAGACTCCAGAAAATGTGCAGAGAAGAGCAACAAAGATGATTCAGGGCAGGGGTGGGTTCTGCCCAGCTTCATTGCCAGTTCGCTCGCATGCTTCGCCCGCGCGCACACGCACAGTTCAATTAAAATTGTTCTGCGCATGCGCAAAACTAAAAAACAAGATGGCGACGATGGTGACGACAAGGGAACCAGTTTGGGGGCATAGCAGGCATTGATTGCTGCCGATTCCAGTGACTCAGGCTGCCATACCTCTACTGGTTCGTCCGAACAGAACAGAACTGGGCTGAATCCACCACTGATTAGGAGACTGGCGGCTAAAACATATGAAGATTGCTGGAATTGGGTACGTCTAGTTTAATGAAAAGAAGGATCAGGGGTGACATGACAGCAGTGTTCCAGTATTTGAGGGGCTTCCCCAAAGAAGAGGGAGTCAAACTATTCTCCAAAGCACCCGAAGGCAGGACAAGAAACAACGGATGGAAACCAATCAAGGAAAGAATCAACCTAAAACCAAGGAAAACATTTCCTGTGCGCGAGAACAATTAATCAGTGGAACGACTTGCCTCCAGAAGTTGTGAATGCTCCAACACTGGAGGTTTTAAGAAGTGATTGGACAGCCATTTGTCTTAAATAATATCGGGTTTCCTGTTTGAGCAGAAGATTGGAGTAGAAGACCTTCAAGATCACTTCCAACTTGGGTGTGCCTTGCTTATTGAAAAGGACTGGTGTGACATGATAGTAATGTTCCAATATTTCAGGGGCTGCTACAAAGAAGGGGGGGGGGAAACAACCTATTCTCGAAAGCACCTGAAAGTAGGACAAGAAGCAATGGATGGAAACTAATGAAGGAGAGAAAGCAACCTAGAACTAAAGAGAAATTTCCTAATGGTGAGGACAAATAACCAGCGGGATTGCTTCCCTTTGCAAGTTTTGGATGTTCCATCACAGGAGCTTTTAAGAAGAGATTGGACAACCATTTGTCTGAAATAGCATAGGGCAGGGGTGTCCAAACTTGGGAACTTTAAGACTTGTGGACTTCAACTCCCAGAATTCCCCAGCCAGCATGGCTGGCTGGGGAATTCTGGGAGTTGAAGTCCACAAGTCTTAAAGTTCCCAAGTTTGGACACCCCTGGCATAGGGTGTCCTGCTTGAGCAGGGGATCGGGCTAGAAGACTTCCAAGGTCTTTTCCAGCTCTATTATTCTGTTATTATGCCTGAATAGAAAACCTATTTTTCTGGAATTGTAATATATGGTTGCAAGTATTTTACAAGTCCCATTTATTATTACTGCTCATCACACCGAGTAGCTCCAAGCATAAGATCGCTCTCACAGCCTCTTATTAGAACTTCAGAAAAAAACAATTACTACCAACCTGCCTTCCACTGAGGACCTGTAAACGGCAGGAGTCAAAAAGAAGACTGTGAAAATATTTACAGACCCCTCGCATCCTAGACATAAATTGTTCCAACTCCTGTCCGCAAAATGATGCTATATAGCACTGCACACTAGAACAACTAGACACAAGGACAGTTTTTTCCCCTGAACACCATCACTCTGCTAAACAAATAATTCCCTCACCACTGTCATATTACCTACTAAGACTGTGTAACTATTATTCTTCTCTTCCTTCCTATCTCTTCCCACCCTACCTCTTCCTACTTATGACTAAAACCATGTTGCTTGTATCTTTAAAATTTATATTGTCTTATTTGTTTCCTAGTACAATTTCATTGTTTATTAGTAACCTATGACTATCACTGTTGTAGCTTATGATTCTTGACGAATATATTTTATTTTATTTTTATCTACACTGAGAGCATAAGCACCAAAGACAAATTCCTTGTGTGCCCAATCACACTTGACCAATAAAAATTCTGTTCTGTCCTGTTTTGTTCTGTTCTGTTCTATTCTATTGCATTGCTCTTGACATAAAATGGGAATCAATTCATTTTCAAATGGTTTCGTGAAGATACCAGAATTATTTGCCACTCCACATGTATTGTTCTTCTAGAAAATGTGTCTTCTGAGTGTAACTGAAGAACTATCTGATCAGTGATTCATGAGGATGGGCAGCTCTGTGCCCTCACTGGATCAGGGTGGGAGTGATTTGAAGGCCCCATCATTAGCACTTCAGAACAGAAGCTGACTGGGAGAAGGCGAGGCCGGAATGAAACAGCTGCGGAAGGAAAGGGAGTTACAAATGTGAATTATATTCAATGTAATCTCCTTAACCATACCATACTGGAATGTGTGCTACTGTAGCTGTACAGTATTATTAATGTCTGTAATAAAATATTTTTCTTAAAATGTCATCTGGATATATGTCACACTGAAGTCAGGATCTTTTCAGAAGGTGATGAGTGGTTCCTACCTGCTGTCTGTGCAGATTGATAGATTAGTTGTGGCTGCTGTCCCACCAATTGGTGGGAGAGTGGGACTAGTCACGCACATGAAGAACGGTTGCAGGAACTGGGCATGGCTAGTCTAGAGAAGAGAAGGACCAGGGGAGACATGAGAGCAGTCTTCCAATATTTGAGGGGCTGCCACAGAGAGGAGGGGGTTCAATTGAGCGAGGGGTGAAATCCAGCAGGTTCTGACAGGTTCTGGAGAACCGGTAGCGGAAATTTTGAGTAGTTCGGAGAACCGGCAAATGTCACTTCTGGCTGGCTCCAGAGTGGGGAGGGAGTGGGGATTTTGCAGTATCCTTCCCCTGCCACACCCACCAAGCCACACCATGCCCACCAGGTCACGCCCACAGAACCGGTAGTAAAAAAAAATTGAATTTCACCACTGGTTCAAGCTATTTTTCCAAGGCACCTGAAGGCCAAACAGGAACAATGGATGGAAACTGAACAAGGAGAGATTCAACCTAGAAATAAGGAGGAACTTTCTGACAGTGAGAACAATCAACCCATGGAACAGCTCAATTGTGGCTGTAAGTTGAGGACTACCTGTACGCAGAGAGTGAGGAAGTATTGGACTTCCCATTCTAGAGAAAAGAAGATGGTTGATTTGATGCCTTCTCTCTCTCTCCAGCCCACATTAGTTCAGACAGCTCAACTGCAAGAGATTCAGATTTTTGACTGCCAAAGATAAATGGCAGGTCTGGTATTTGTCTACCACGTTTGTCTACAACTTTGTGGTCGACCAATGAGTGGACCTGGCTTGAAGCACAATTCGAAAGCAGGGCATGTGAAGTAGCAGCGAGCCTCCGAGAAACATTGGTGGTGACCAAGAGTCTTGCTTTTAAGGAGGTGGGCTGGGAAGGTCTCAGTGGACAATGAATGAACAGGTGAACCTTTATTGCTACAGCCAAAGGCTGGAAATAAAAGAGTTGAAAACAATTACACTCAATAAAATAATTGTTGGAAGAAATGTCCCTCTGGGTTCAGTTCCAGGTGGGAAGAAAGATGCTGGAAACATGGAGACTGCTTGGAAAGATGGTTTAATGGTGGACAGGACCACATGGTTTGAAGCCCTGGGCAAAAAAAAGGAGGAAGAGATACCGAGAATGCCTGGGTTTAATGCCCTCTGTTGGGCTTTGAATTTGGGCTTGTGTTCTGATTGGTTGTCAGACTCCCATGGGGCCACGCAGGGATAACTTTGTAGGTTGTCTATATCCTAGGCTTGGTTAAGCCTTGCTGGGTGATGGTGTAATGAAAGGGCTTTGGCCAATTCCTCCTATGGACTGGCCCAGGCTTTAATGGCCCATTGACAAAGGTGTGTGTGTGTGAGAGAGAGTTTCTGCCTCCCTTTTAGGAGAAATATTCTGTCCTTTTAATATTTCCTAAAATATTTCATTTTCCTAAGAGAGGGGTGGGTGCTAACTTCCTACATACAAAATCCTACAGGGAATTGTAATCGTTGATGTAAAGAATATGTTACAACTGTGAGAAACCTTTGAGTAATCGATGCCTGGTTTTTCACATTGGCTGTCCCGTAATCACATTTGTTTGTGTCTATTTCATTAAATTTAACATGGTTCTAGACTCTGGGTGGCCATAATAAATGTAATAAAAGTAACTAACTAAGTTATGGTCTGAGTTGTGAACAGTGTGCAATCTGGAAAAAAAAAGGATGGACGCGGAAGTATTTGTCATTATTGCCTAGGGCAGGGGTGTCCAAACTTGGCAACTTTAAGACTTGTGGACTTCAACTCCCAGAATTCCCCAGCCAGTTTGAGACTTCCTGGCAATTAGAAGGGGAAGAAATTCTGGGAGTTGAAGTCCACAAGTCTTAAAGTTGCCAAGTTTGGACACCCCTGCCCTAGGGTACTGATGTAAACAAGGTGCAGTAGAGGCATTAGGAATAACCCTATAATGATGCAGTAAAATAATATGCTTCGAACTGTTTCAACAGATCTAGTTCCACATTGGCAAACATCTTTCTCAAAAGGGATTTAGTATGTCTTCCCTGTAGGATTCCTGAGGGCAAAATGGCACTTTGCTCCGAAGGAAAAAGCCTTCTTAAATTTGGGAATGTCAGTAAAGAGAGATAATTGGTTGTTTCCCAAAAGCCTTTGTCATCCAAATCCCATTTCTTTGTGACAAGCTATTTACCGCGGCCTTAAAATTCAGGGTTGTTAAACCTTGGAAGAAGTGGGTGTTTGGCCTGGTACACAGCCCAAGGCTTGTAGAGGTTCTCACGATAATTCACAAGCCCTTCGTGTTTTTGTTCTGTGACGTTGCTCCAGCTTAAGGGGCAAAACCATTCGTCATTATTACTGGAAGTGATGGTTTAGGGCAGTGGTAGGCAACCCACGGCTCTGGAGCCGCATGTGGCTCTTTCATCCCTCTGCTGCGGCTCCCTGTCACCGATCGGCTCCACAATTGATAGGGCTTTCGGTTAGGACAGGTAGAGGAAAAAAGGATGCCACACTAGGAGGAGACTCTATGGTGGGGGAACCAGACTTCCGGTCGGCTCCAAAGCTGAACGGGGGGCTTCCGGTTAGGACCTTTGTGGCTCTTTGAGTGTTTAAGGTTGCCGACCCCTGGTTTAGGGGAAGAACGGGACCTCTGAATCAGGGGTGTCAAACTCAATTTCATTGAGCGCCACATCAGGGTTGTGTTTGATCATGTGGGGGTGGGCATGGGCAGGGTGGGCGTGGCCAGCTCAATGTCACTCGCATTGGGGGCGCCTGTGGTGGCCCGAGCACTCTGCCAGCGAAAATGGGCTCCTAAGCTCCATTTTGGGCTGAGACAGCCTCCTGCAACCATCTGCCAGCGAAATTTGGCTGAGATAACTGGGCTCTTCCACCATCTTGAACCAATAATATAGTCAATTTGATTTGTGGATGCTCCACCTAATAATGTGCCTATATAAGCATTGTTTTGCTCCCTGAGCAAAGGGAGGAATGGGTCAGAGAGGGGTTGCTACCGGTTTGGACCAGTTCGGCCGAGTAGGTAGTAACTCCGCCTGCCACGCACCCAAACCGGTCTCTCAGCAGCGCCATAAGCACCGCCCTCGTCCTCCCTACCTCCTTTCTTCCCTCGGCCCTCTCTCTCTTCTCTACTTCCCCTTGCTATCTTCCTCTCCTCTCCCTCTTTCCCCACCTTCCCTCTCTCCTTCCTCCCTTCTGCTTCCCTCTCTCCTGTCTCCTCTCTCTGTCTTGTGTTTCAATGAAGCCCATTTTGGTATAGGTAAGACCATCAAGTGAATTTGCTAATAGATGGGATGATGTGGAACTTTTGGCAGCCAATCTCAAGAAGAATCATCCGAAAGGGCCTTAAGAGATCAAGAGGCGGAATATTCATTTGCCCTCTTCATCCTCGGTGCATGTTGTAAATACATGCAATGCCCTTGCAATATTTTTCCTTACTGAAATCAACTCTCCAGTCAAATGAACCATGTGAAGAAAAACCCAAATCAAGCAATAATTTTCGGATTATATTCTAACTGCTTACTTTTACCGCCTTGAATAAAATGCATAGGACCAAACATGGAACCATTCTTCCCATAGGATCTCTTACAAATGTGGGACCATGGTAATTGCCCTATAGGGCAGGGGTGTCCAAACTTGGGAACTTTAAGACTTGTGGACTTCAACTCCCAGAATTCCCCAGCCAGCATGGCTGGCTGGGGAATTCTGGGAATTGAAGTCCACAAGTCTTAAAGTTCCCAAGTTTGGACACCCCTGCCCCAAAGCCCTGGCCACAAATATTAAGGCTGCCAATAAGTCCTCTTCATCTCAATGGTTCTGAGTCATCATATATTATTTGAGGACATAATTTGGAAGCTTTTAGTTGACGTTTGGCTGTATATATTTACATGTGCGCATACACACCAGTGGTGGGATTCAAACATTTTTACTACAGGTTCTGTGAGTGTGGCTTGGTGGGCGTGGCAGGGGAAGGATACTGCAAAATCCCCATTCCCTCCCGATCAGATGGGACTCGGGAGGCAGAGACTAGATGGGGGCGGGGCCAGCCAGATGTGGTATTTACCGGTTCTCCAAACTACTCAAAATTTCTGCTACCGGTTCTCCAGAACTGGTCAGAACCTGCTGAATACCACCTCTGATACCCACACGTGTACACACACACACACACACACACTTGTACCTTGTCATCTTTGTTAAGGTGTATGTACTATTCTGTTCCAGCATATTAGTTCTGCACTGGCATAGTTTGAGACTTCCTGGCAATTAGAAGGGGAAGAAATGGAAGCCACGATAGACTGATTTTCTTGGGCTCCAAGATCACTGCGGGTGGCGACTGCAGCCATAAAAATAGCAGACGCTTGCTCCTGGGGAGGAAAGTTATGGCAAACCTGGACAGCCTATTAATTTAATTTAATTTAATTTAATTTAATTTAATGCTTCTAGACCGCCCCCTCTCCCGAAAGGGACTCGGGGCGGTGTACAGTTCATACAAAATATATCAGATACAATAAAATTAAGTATGTACAGTTGACAGTTGACATGGAGGAGGTTAGCATGACATTAAAAGAACTGTACAATATTGTACAGTTGTACAGTATTAAAAAGCAGAGACATCACCTTGCCAACAAAGATCCATATAGTCAAAGCTATGGTTTTCCCAATAGTAATGTACGATTGCAAGAGTTGGACCATAAGGAAGACCGAGCACCAAAAAATTGATGCTTTCGAATTGCGGTGCTGAAGAAGACTCTTGAGACAGTCCCTTGGCCGGCAATGTAATCAAATCAGTCAATCCTAAAGAAAATCAACCCAGACTGGGTTTTCTTTTTTTTTTTGGAAGGACAGATATAGAAGCCAAACTCAAATACTTTGGCCATCCAATCAGAAGAAAAGACTAATTGGAAAAGGTCATTTTCCATTGGGAAAAGATTGAAAGTGAAAAGTTTAATATTGGGAAAGGTTGAAGGCAAAAGGAGAAGGGGACGGCAAAGATTGGTTAGATAGCATCATTGATATAATGAACATGAATGTGGCAAACTCCAGGAGACAGTGAGAACAAGGGGGGAGGGGCTGACTTGCTATGGTCCATGGGGTCATGGCGGAGGGTCAGACACAAGTTAGAAACTGAACACTGAGATGGATTATGGAAGAGGGGCCCAATGGAAATCGGTTACATTTCGGAGTAATTTTTACAAGGCATATTAACAGAAAATTATAATTTAAAAAACCCAGTATGTGATGCTACATATAATAACAATGGCCAGAATTGCTTACACGCAAAATTGGAAAAATGAAAGTATACCTGATGGAATGCTGATAAAGAAAGTGCTAGAATGTGCCGAGATGGATAGGCTGACAAAGGAAATAAAAGATAGAGGAGAAACTGAATATTATTTGATTTGGAATATATGGTACAACTGTTTAGAGAATAGAAGCAAAGATTAAGGAATCATTAAAAAAAAAATCACTGAAGTAGACAATAGATAACATAAGGATAGTTAAAGAATATGTAATGTTAAAGTATGATGAGATGTGACAAAAATGTAATATATATATTTATAGGACTATAGCAACCGCAGTGTGTAGATTAGTATATGTTGCTAACTTCTAGTTAGCAGTTATAAAGGAATATGTAGGTATATAAAAAGGGAAGAAAAACAAAAAAAACAACCTGTATGTACATATGAGGTATACTGATACTGAAGTGTTGTAAAGATGAAAACTGTGATATGAAACGAAGAAAATTGCTCAATAAAAATCATTTTTAAAACAAGGAAATAGGTCACATTTTGCCAGAAAATTGATGAACGAAGTATCACATACTATAATAATCAAGGACTTTACTCAGCTAAGATCCAGATTCCATTTTCCTGGGCATTCGGAAAGCACATGTTTCCAACAGACAATTCCATGCGCTGTAGATAAGAACCAGGGTGACACATGGTTGAAGAAGTCCTGGGGAAGATACTTTTTTTTTGGGGGGGGGGGTTCTGGTGCTTCTGGTTTTTATCTCCTCAATTAATGCTGATGATACTCTCTTCCCTCCCCTTCCCTCCTCCTTCTCTCTCTCTCTCTCCTTGTTTTCCACCACTCTCTTCCCCTCTATTTTTGTCTCTAACTTTTAGCAGCTGGCCACATCATTTACATAAAGGGCGTCTGTAGCGGGGGGGGGGAGGGGGAAGAGCTATGCAAAAAAAGTATCACAGTTCAATATTTTCTTAAAAGAAGCTAAGTCTGGAGCACTCTGAACTTTGGCCCAAAGGGCCAACGATAGTGGCATCACTGCAACCAATAGGCTAAAAAAGATTAGACTCCCACTGAGTCATTTTGTTCCAATCATAGTCTCTAGTCTCCGTTATAGATTACTGTAAAATTAGCTTTGGGTGGGCGAACAGAGGTGACAAGTTATTTTGATTTCTTTGGAAGAAGAATTGGATAAACATGGGTGGGGGGGGGGGGAATACACAGGAAACTCAGGCAGAAATTATAGACTGTCGAAGACAGCAAAAAAACAGCCCAGATACAAGAGTCCAGAGTCAAAACTAATAGACTGGGCAGGTGGTCATTGGCAAAGTATTTGCTAATTTTCAGAATGAGTGATATTGGCTCCTGCAGCAAAACCAGACTTTTGAAAAAGCTAGTGTGCACATGCACAAACACACATACAAGTATCATCACAATAGCCTTATATGAGAAATGGCCCGTGAAATAACAAATGTTGGTGATGAGCTTTGTGGATGAGTGAGCATTCCCAAGCTGGCATTGTCCAGATGTCAGGCTTACACACCCACAAATTCATAGCTAGACTAGAAATGGTGGAAGTTGCATCCCCAAATATCTGGCATTAACCAAGCAGAATAGAACTGGGAGGGACCTTGGAGGTCTTCTAGTCCAACTCCCTGCTCAACCAGGAAACCATTATACCATTTCAGACAAGGGACTGTCCACTCTCTTCTTAAACACCTCCAGTGATGAAGCACCCACAACTTCTGGTGGCAAGTTGTTCCACTGGTGAATTGTCCTCACTGTTAGGCACTTTTTCCTTAATTCCAGAACCATGCTAGTTCTTGATGTTAAAAGATAATAATAAAGAAAATAGTAAAAATTTCTGAAAGACAATATGCATTGTTTGCAAAAATTTAACTAATGAGTTCATTCCAGCTGGTAGGAAGACTACTTATGTTACTTTTTAGACATGATATTTAAACAGTTCACATAAAGACATACCGGTAGCTCATGGTTTTACAATGGTACCCTGATTGCTTTTATTGATAACTATTTTTAACCTGCATGTTTTTAGTGTTTGTATTGAATAACAGAAAAACAGAGTTGGAAGGGGACCTTGGAGCTCTTCTAGTCCAACCCCTCCTGAAGCAGGAATCCTACACCACTGCAGACAAATGGTTATCTAACATTTTCTTAAAAACCTCAAATGATGGAGCATTTACAACTTCTGGAAGCAAGTCATTGCACTGATTAACGGAAAATTGTGTAATTATTGATTTATTTTGTCGAACATTGAGACCATCTACATCCTGGTCAGCTCTGGGCTGTTTACGAAAAAAAGGTCAGGCATATAACCTCCCTGTAGGTTACCCTACTTGCTCCTGCGGAGGAAAGCTATGGCAAATCTAGACAGAGTACTAAAAAGCAGAGACATCATCCTGCCGACAAAAGTGCATCTAGCTATGGTTTTTCCAGTTGCAATGGTTGGCTGTGGAAGTTGGACCATAAGGAAGGCTGAGCGCCAAAGAATGGAGGCCTTTGAACGATGGTGTTGGAGAAGACTCCCGTGAGTCCCTTGGACTGCAAGGTGATCCAACCGGTCAGTTCTAGAGAACAGCAACCCTGACTGCTCTTTAGAAGGCCAGATCCTGAAGAGGAAACTCAAATGATTTGGCCACTGAATGAGAAGGAAGGACTCCCTGGAGAAGAGCCCCATGCTGGGAAGGATGGAGGGCAAAAGAAGAAGGGGACGACAGAGAATGAGGTGGCAGGATGGAGTCACCGAAGCAGTCAGCGTGAGCTTAAATGGACTCCAGAAGATAGTAGAGGACAGGAAGGCCTGGAGGAACATTGTCCATGGGGTCACGATGGGTGGAATATAACTTCGCAACTAACAATAACAACAACAAGGTTACCCTAACCATCACCATCGCCCGACAGGCAATCCATTTCACTTCTTCAGCTCTTCAGGACCTAGATAGTTGTGCAACCGTGACAAAGTGGTTTAGCTTCTTTTTGGAGATCTTTCTGCCCAGATTATCTTCCTAGGAGTACATTAACTTGGGAGAGGTCAACAGGTAGCGTGGGAGGCAACTAACTCAGAGAAGCTTAGCAGAGTTACATAATATAGACCAACAGAGTCGGAAGGGACCTTGGAGGTCGTCTAGTCCCAACCCCTGCTCAATCAGGAGACCCTATACCATTTCTGACAATTGGTTGTCTATTGTGTGAGTGTATAATGTGACTGCAACTTAAGACTTCAACACACACAGGATTACATGATAAAAGATTAAGTCTATCATGCGTTCCAACATCCCGAGTGTCTCATTATATTTCAATATGTAATAAGCGGTTTAAAACTGATAAACAATGACACTAAAGTACTAATCTGCATGAGGAAATATTAACACAGTAAATGTTACCCCATTATTAAAGATAATAATAGTAATAAAATTTGAAAAGAAATCAAAACAAATAAAAAAAACATTTAAAAGATAAAAGGCTATTGACAACATTCACTTTTTAAAAAATCCACAACATCATGGACAACGATAGACCTGGAGACCTATAAGAGCCATGGTGGTGCAGTGGTCAGAATGCAATATTGCAGGCTAATTCTGCCAACTTCCAGCAGATCGATTCTGACCAGCTGAAGATTGACTCAGTTTTCCATCCTTCCGAGGTGGGTAAAAATGAGGACCCAGATTGTTGGGGTTAAGAGGCTGACTTTGTAAACTGCTTAGAGAGGGCTGTAAAGCACTGTGAAGCGGTATATAAGTCTAAATGCTATTGCTATTTTTCTTCCTTTCTTCCTTCCCTCCCTCCCTCTCTCAGTGTTCAGAATACAATATTGCAGGCTAATTTTGACAACTGCCAGCAGTTCGATTCTGACCATCTGAAGATTGACTCAGCCTTCCATCCTTCTGAGGTGGGTAAAATGAGGACCCAGATTGTTGGGGGCAATAGGATGACTCTGTACACCGCTCAGAGAGGGCTGTAAAGCACTGGGACGCAGTATATAAGTGCTATCTTGGCCTTATATAAAAATGGCCAGAGCTGATATCCCCTGATCTTTCAGGAAAAGAAGGGTGAAGCTCTCTTCTCCTGATTTGGTCTTTAATGGCACCACCCATCGCCAAATCTTATGCCATGCAACAGGCTCCTAGAAATACTGCTTCTGGCTTGGGATGCAAGGAATTTGGGTTCCTCCCAGTGATTTTGCAAGAAGCCCATTGAGCCTCCACTGACAGGCACCGCTGGCATCTTCCTTGGCATCATAAGATAATAGAAGATAATTGAAGTTAATTACTAAGCTCATTGAAACCAATTTAGCAGAGCGCTGGGAAAACACTGGTGCTTTTCTTTAACAGACCCAGACTGAGCAGAGGCTGAGCCAATCAGAAATCAAGACCCCCCCAGCACAAAGATTAACCATTATTCAGACATGACTTCACCCCCCACTAAAGTTGGTAAAAAGGAGAGCTGACTCCAGCTAACAGCTGAAATTATTTGTACCCAAAAAAGAAACTCCTGGAGAATTATTAACTTTTCTTTTCCACTATGGAAGTACGGTACCTATTGTATTTTTTTCACAGTGCCATCTTTTTCCAAAGCATTTTAATTTCCTCATCTTTGGCTTCAGGGGCACGAATCATCATTACTATTACTTTACTATAACTCTAAATACAACTCTGTTAGGGAATGCGCAGCCTGAAAAACCTTTGACTGCTAATTTCAGTCACTTGCAAGTTGAAGCATCAACAGTCTAAATTAGCAATTTGGTGATGGGGAAATGAATTACAGCTGCAATATCTACTTATACGGGAGAAAGCCCCACTGATTTTAAAAGTTAGTGCAGTGGCTAGAATTCTAGTATTGCAGAGTGGCTCTGCCCACTGCCAGGAGTTCGATCCTGACTGGATCAACTCAACCTTCCATCCTTTTGAGGTGGGTAAAATGAGGACCCAGATTGTTGGGGGCCATAGGGAGACTCTGCAAACTGCTTAGAGAGGTCTGTAAAAGCACTGTGAAGTAGTATATAGGCCTGAGTGCTATTGCTATTCCTCCTCCCTCCTTCCCTCTCCATCAGTGGAGGTTTTTAAGAAGAGATTGGACAACCATTTCCTTCCCTCCCTCCCTCCCTCCCTCCCAGAATGCACTACTGCAGGGATAACTCCCTGCTCACTCCAGGAGTTCGATCCTGAGCGGCTCAAGGTTTTGATTCAGCCTTCCATCCTTCCAAAGTGGGTAAAATGAGGACCCAGATTGTTGGGGGCAAGAGGCTGACTCTCTAAACTTCTTAGAGAGGGACTGTAAAGCACCATGAAGCAGTATATAAGTCTAAGTGCTATTGCTATTAAAAATGTCATCATCATTACAGACTCCGGAGAGACCATAGAATTGAAAGGAGATCAAATCAGGCAACCCTAAAGAAAATCAATTCTGATTGTTCTTTGGAAGGGCAGATACTGAAGCTGAAGCTCAAATACTTTGGCCACTAAATGAGAAGAGAGGACTCAATGGAGAAGACCCTGATGTTGGGAAAGTCGGAAGGCAAAAGGAGAAGGGGATGACAGAGTATGAGGTGGTTAGATAGTATCATCCATGCAATGAACTTGAATTTGGGCAAATGATGGGAGAGAGGGAAGCCTGGTGCACTATGGTCCACCCATGGGGCCACAAAGAGTCAGGCGTAACTTAGTGACTGAACAACAACGCAGACTTGTACTATTATTTTTTGATGACACCCTATGCAGCTTTTAAAATCCATTTCCCAAAGTATTTCCCATCAGAATAAAGGATCAAATAACAGTAAAACATGAAAACAGTATTAAAATAAACAAAAATGCTGGCCAGGAAAAGCAGCAACTGAAGACATAATAACTTTAAACTCTGGTAGAAGGAAGATTCTCCACCTTACATTGAAAAGAAGTCAGTTGGTGACAGGTATGATAACAGAGAAGGGATTATCTTGAGTCACCATCCTTGATCTCAACTATCCTTAATCTCAACTATTGGGGAAATCCCAAAAGTTGATTGGGCAGTTCCAAAGGAATGTTGTTCCAGAAAGCTGGATGGCAATTGCAATCCAAACCATAGGGAAAACTTATTTAGATGAAAAAACTTCTATGCAGGGTAGCAGGCTATACATGGCCAAGCGATCAGGGCAGTATAATGTATTCCAAAGACTTGGGCTAGCTGAACAGTAGTGGCTTCCTCCAGATATTTAGAATTATAATTCCTTTCCAATCACCATGGAGACTAAGATTAATTTGCTGAAGAAAATTAAGGTCATCAGATCATATTCAAACTTCCTTCCAACAAGTGGTGGGATTCACCTTTGCTACCAGTTCACAAATGTGAGCATACGCACAACCTTCTACGCATGTGCACCGCCTTCTGCGCATGCGCAGAAGGTCACGCGTTACATCAGGGTGGGTGGGGGGAGCCTCCACTATCACTCCACGCAATGGATGAGCTCCCGTTCCTTGCTCCGGCTCCTCTCCATCTAGCAGTTTGAAAGCATGCTAATGCAAGTAGATAAATAGGTACCATGTGGGTGGGAAGGTGACATTATTCCGTGTCAAGCCATGCTGACCACATGACCATGGAAATTGTCTTTGGACAATGCTGGCTTCCTCGGTCAAGAAATGGAGATGAACACCATCTCCTAAAATCGACACAACTGGACAGCCAAAACCATTAATGAGCGATTAATGCACATTCTTTCGAGTGATAACAACACACGGGCCCTCCTGATTTTACTGTCAGTTTAATTGTTTCTAGATTGCGAATTTTATAAGGGATTTCTTCTTTTAATTACTACATGGCTATATCAGCATCTTACCTTTATTTGCCTATTTTTGAAAGGGTCAGGCATAGTCATAACGATGAGTGGGACATTTACAAGGGACAGGGTTCAACATTTTTCTCATTGAACTCTGAACTATAGATGAAGGCAGCAAAATAATTACACCTTTTCCTTGTAACACATTTGGAAAATGGCATTCAGTTTTGGTCGCCACGGTGTAAAAAAGTTGTGGAGACTCTAGAACAGGGGTGGGGAACTGTGGCTCTTTTGCGACTTGTGGGCTTCAACTCCCAGAATTCCAGAACCAACATAGCTGCCTCAGGAATTCTGGGAGTTGAAGTCCACAAGTCGCAAAAGAGCCACAGTTCCCCACCCCTGCTCTAGAAAGAGTGCAGAGAAGAGCAACAAAGAGGATTAGAGAACTGGAGGCTAAAACATATGAAGAACGGTTGCAGGAACTGGGTATGTCTAGTTTAATGAAAAGAAGGACTAGGGGAGACATGATAGTAGTCTTCCAATATCTCAGGGGTTGTCACAAAGAAGAGGGAGTCAAACTATTCTCCAGGGCACCTGAGGGCAGGACAAGAAGCAATGGGTGGAAACTAATCAAGGAGAGAAGCAACTTAGAACTGAGGAGAAATTTCCTGACAGTCAGAACAATTAATCAGTGGAACAGAAATTGCCTCTAGAAGTTGTGAATGCCCCAACACTGGAAGTCTTTAAGAAGATGTTGGATAGCCATTTGTCTGAAGTGGTGTAGGGTTTCCTGCCTGAGCAGGGGGTTGGACTAGAAGACCTCCAAGGTCCCTTCCAACTCTGTTATTCTATTTTATTCCTCTGCCTTTGAAAATGTAAAAAGATGAGAAACCATTTGTTCATAGATTGGGGAGGGGGAGAAACACAGGACATAGAGATTACTCTTTACCATCTTTAAAAAAAATATATAGATTACTTGACCTGGGCCAGATTGAAATATATATATATATATTTGTGTTACAACCCCTGGTATGACTATTTATTTATCAGTACAAATATAACACACACACACACACATATATAATTTATTTATTTATATACATACATACATACATACATACATACATACACATACACATACACACACACACACACACACACACACATATATATATAATTTATTTATATACATACATACATACATACATACATACATACACATACACATACACATACACATACACATACACATTTAATTATCATTAGGAAACAAAACTTATTTATTCTGATGGATTGCCCAACATGGAAAATTTCACTTTAAAAATCCTTACTGTGACATCTCTCCTTATACATTTTTTAAAGCCTTTACCTGCTTTCCTCGTGGGAATAGTCTGCTTTTCAAATCTATCACAATTTTCTTGGCATGTCAGAATTCAGGGGAAAAAAATATATTTTTGACATCTAGGAGAAGGAAGACATGGCAGACATTTTGTACGGCTTCAGAGCTTGGAAAAGCCAATCTCAGGACTGAAATGTAATACCATAAGGCTTGAAAAATAATATCACTGGACATCTGACCCACTAAACAAATTCCAAATGGGTTTTAAATGTTAAAGGTAAAAGTTCCCCTTGCACATATGTGTTAGTCATTCCCAACTCTAGGGGGCGCTGCTCATATCCGTTTCAAAGCCGAAGAGCCAGCACTGTCCAAAGACATCTCCGTGGTCATGTGGCCGGCATGATGAAACACCAAAGTCACACGGTACACTGTTACCTTCCCACCAAAGTTGGTCCCTATTTTTCTACTTGCCTTTTTTTACGTGCTTTCGAACTGCTAGATTGGCAGAAGCTGGGAGAAGTAACAGGAGCTCACTCCGTTACACAGCGCTAGGGATTCGAACCGCCGAACTGCCAACCTTTTTGATCGACAAGCTCAGCATCTTCGCCACTGAGCCACCACATCCAGTAAAATGTTATTGGATCGTTGAATTGCCTCCCATTCTCTTTAAGAGAAGCAGGCAAGAGAGTCATTCTTTCTTGTTTTCTGTACATTTTGGAGGGCGGGGTGCTGACAAATATAAATTGGGAAATAGTATTAAAAAATGAAAAGTGAGTTTCTTCCTGAGAGTGCAATCATTATGGATCAATTCCAATAAAACAAAATTTATGCTACATAAGGAGCCTTAGGATCATTCCGAGAAGCCACTTGTGAAATTCAAAGTACAGCTGTTCCATTAATATCAATAGGGACAACTCCAGAGTGCAACATCTGGGGAAAATATCCATGGTCTTTGTGTCCTGTTACTGATGCTTTGGTGACAAACGTTTATGCAGCTGTAATATTTTTCTCAATCAGTTGCCATAAGGGCCATATCAACAAAGGAAGGGCCGCCCTCTTCTCCATTGCAACAAGCAAACAAACAAACAAACAAACAAACAAACAGTCTGTTTTAGGGCACTCTAAAAAGAATCATTCGTGGTAGAGGCAGTTATAGAAGGGAAGGCACTGCCTCAGATACAGTGGAAACAAAGCAACAGCACTCGCCATGCAATGGCGGCCTTCCCTTGGCTCTCTTTTGAGAGAGATAGTTGGGCAGCTGGTAAGGGCCCTTAAAGGCAGCCAGTGCTTTTCCACAGCCATTTCCCTGGTCGGTTTTGGCTCTATTTTAGGAACTGGGGGCAAGAAGCCCCCAAATGCTAGAATTCACTCACTGATGGGATGGGGAGGGGTGGGGAGGAGAGGGGAGGGCGGGAAGAGAGGAGAGGAAGAAGGGGGAGAGGAGGGGAGAGAGGGGAGGGGATGAGAGAGGGAATGAAGGAAGAAAGGGAGGAAGAGAGGAGAGAGGAGGGGAGGGGAGAGGGGAAGGGAAGGGAAAGGCAGAAGGGGACGGGAGAGAGGAGGGAAGGAAGGAAGGAAGGCAGAGGAGAAGGAAGGGGAGATGGGAGGAGAGAGGAGAGGAGAGAAGGAAGGGGAGAGGAGAAAGGAGAGTAGCGGAGGGGAAAGGAGGGGAGGGGAGAGGAGAGAGGAGGGGAGGAGAGGAGGGGAGGGGTGGAGAGAGGAGAGAGGGGAGGGGAGAGAAGAGAGGAGAGGAAGGGAGGGGAGGGGAGGGGAGGGGACACCTAGTTGTTTATATGATTTATGACAGGAAGTTCACACCCACATTTAAATGGGAAGGAAAAGAGGGTGGAAAGCAAAATATGCCGGTCATCTATTCCCAACAAAGTGACAATGTGGCGGCTGCACCCCTGAACACCCCACCTGAAAGCCAGGAGAGTTCAAGACTGCTGTCCTTCTTGGGGGGGGGGGGCAGGCTGCTCTACCCTTTTGACTGCCCTTGCTGATTGGGGGCGGGGGATTTACACGCTGGCTCAGGAATTCTGGGAGTTGGAGGCCACAGGTCTAAAGAAGTCATGCTCCCCACCAGCCCATCCCCGGGCTAGAGCCCACATGTTTGCACAGGGGAGATCTGCATCTAAGTACAGAGACTCAGTTCCCACCAGCTCCATCTCCAGCACCATCTGTCGGCCTCCTTTATCTCCCTCCCCTCCATGGCTCCATCATGGGGCATCAAGAGGCCCTTTTTCATTCTCTAGCCAGGAGTGTCTGCGGAGAAGACCATACAAGTCAGGTGGATGACTTTGAAGTTGTTTCTTCTTCTTCTTCTTCTTCTTCTTCTTCTTCTTCTTCTTCTTCTTCTTCTTCTTCTTCTTCTTCTTCTTCTTCTTCTTCTTCTTCTTCTTCTTCTTCTCCTCCTCCTCCTCCTCCTCCTCCTCCTCCTACTACTACTACTACTTCTCCTCCTCCTCCTCCTCCTCCTTCTACTACTTCTCCTCCTCCTCCTCCCCCCCCTCCCCCCCCTCCTCCTCCTCCTCCTCCTCCTCCTCCTCCCCTCATCTCCTCCTTTCCTCCTCCTCCTCCTCCTCCTTTACCTATGTCCTGGTCTTGGCTGAATCTTCATCCCCACTCCCTCCTTACGCCCTCCCAGCTGCTCAGAGCAAGAAATGGCATTTTGCTTGCTTTCAATGGCCTTTTTTCCTAGCAGGTTGAGCCTTGACCAGGGCTTCTGCAGGGGCAGATGGTATCAGCCGGAGAACAGACATTCAAGTATATCCAGAACAATCATTTTTCAATTTGGGGCGCAAGTTATTATTCATTCATTCATTCATTGCCCTCTGCCCCCTCCTCAGCTCCACTTTCTGCACAAGATTCAGCGTGCAGGAAGAATCCTGGAGAATGTTGGGGGGGGGCTCTCTGTTGGATAACCCTTGCATGACTCCAACCAGGGGCTCCGACTTGTGGGGGTTTGGGACCCGGGAGCTTGGCACAGCTTGGAGGAAGCAAAAGTGAATTCTCCTCGAACATTTGAGTCGCTGCAGAAAGGATCCTCGTCTCTCAGGGGGCGTCTGTGATGTCGATCCTTGGTAGAGGCAGAGGTGGGGTCTCCTGCTTGGGCAGGGGGTTGGACTAGATGACCTGCAAGGTCCCTTCCAACTCTGTTCATCTGTCCCGAAAGAAAGCCAGCTCGGATGGGGAAACAGGAAAGGCCGAGGCGACCAGTCCCAGAAAGGATTAATATACTGCGAAGGCGCCGGGGAAGGAGTCGCCTAAGACTCTGGCGGCCGCCCGATCTCTCCACGCACAGAAGCCCTTCTCGCTTTCATCTTAGGTCCCCGCGAGAAGGGGGCAAGGCTCCCGAAGCCTTTTCCCCCCTCGCGGTCCCGCGAAGTGACTGGAGCAGCGCCCGAAAGCGCTCCAGAGCCAGGCCGTTTCGCTGAGCAAGGGAGCCGCCGGCCCCTCCGAGAACGAGGCGCTGCCTTCTTTGCGCTTCTGTCCCATTCTTCTCTTCTCTTCTTCTTTCTACCTTCTCTTCCTTTTCTTCCTCTTTTCTCCTCTTGTCTTCCCTTCTTTCTACCTTCTCTTCCTTTTCTCCTCTTCTCTTCCCTCCTCTTCTTTCTACCTTATTTTCCTTTTCTCCTCTCCTCTTCTTCTTTCTACCTTCCTTTTCTACTCTTTTATTCTCTCCTCTTCTTTCCTCTCCTCTCCGCTCTCTTGATGGAGACTAACCAAGGAGAGAAGCAAACTAGAACTAAGGAGAAACTTTCTAACAGTGAGAACAACTAACCAGTTAACCAGTGGGGACAATTAACCACCTGCTTCCAGAAGTTGTGGGTGCTCCATCACTGGAGACGCTTAAGAGGAGACTGGACAGCCACTTGTCTGGAATGGTGTGGGATCTTCTGCTTGAGCAGGGGGTTGGACTAGAAGATCTCCAAGACCCCTTCCATCGTCTCTCCTCTTCTCTCCTGTTTCAGTAGCTGGAAATCGGGCTTGCTACTCCTGTGGCCAAAGTTTCGAGCGCGGGATTTCTCCGTGCTCTGCCACAAAAGCTTCGCCCGGCTCCCCTCCGGCTGCGAAGCCAGCCAGGCTCCTCCGGGCAGGCGTCCCACTTCAGCCCGAAGCTGCCCTCCGAGGCCGCTTCAGCGTTTTGCGGCGGCGGCTGCTTAGAAGAGGCAAAATGCGAGAGAGGTGTTTCCTGGACTCTTTTGTCCAAAGTGACCCCAGGGCTCCATCAGGGGGCTTGGGGAGGGAGAGCGATGGCGCCGGCTTACGGTTCATCCGTTTAGCTGGTTTTGATATAAGCCTGAATCAGTCCCGCTGAACAGGCAAGTCAAGCGGTCTTTGAGTTTAAACGCACCAGGACAAAACCCAGCGCCAGCGATGGGCGGACGGGAGAAGCGGACGGGAGAGCCTCGCCTGGAACTTCACGGGCAGCAGTTGGGCCAGGCCAAACTCAAAAGGAGGAAAGGGTGGGTGGGTGGAATGCGGGGCACCTATTGCTAGACTGGAGGCATGTAATTGAAAGATCGAGGGAATTGCCCGAAAAAGGAGAAGATCCTTTCTTTGCCTCCTTTATTCCCAGTCTCCCCCGTACAAAGCTCCAGCAGGGAAAAAGTCTGTAGAGATTTCCCCCTCGTCCCAAAGGTGCTTTTTTCCCCCCAAGAGGCTAACTGGACTTTCTTGTTTTTTTCTTTTTTCTTTTGAAGACGTTTCGCTTCTCATCCAAGAAGCTTCTTCAGCTCTGACTGGGTGGTGGGGAATGGAAGGATTGATATTCCTTGCAGACAGCTGGTCATTTGCATCCTTTCAGAGGGTCGTTGAGGCCACCTGGAGGTTTACCTGTGTCCTCAGGGTCACCTGAGTGGTGCAAATGGTTCCTGTAGTCTGCAATTTTCCCTCTGGAAATCCGTTCCTCCTCCCACACCACTCAAAGGGTCTTCATCCCAAATTGTATGGCTAAAAGTCTGTGGAGATTCTCCTTCATCCAGGTCAGGGTTGTCCCAAAGGTGCTTTTTTCAGGAGGCAACTGGACTCTCCTGGTTTTTTTCTTTTGAAGATGTTTCGCTTCTCATCGAAGAAGCTTCTTCAGCTCTGACCGGATGGCGGGGAATGGAAGGATTGATAGGACAGCTGGTCATCTGCGTCCTTTTAGAGGGACGTTGAAGCAGGACACAGATAAACCCCCAAGTGCTTCAACGGTCCTCTGAAAGGATGCAAGTGACCAGCTGTCTGCAAGGAATTTAAATCCTTCCATTCCCCACCATCCGGTCAAAGCTGAAGAAGCTTCTTGGATGAGAAGCGAAACGTCTTCAAAACAAAACAAAAATAACTAAGAAAGTCCAGTTGCCTCCTGGAAAAAAAAGCACCTTTGAGACAAAAGCAGCAAAGAGGCAGGTAGATGGCGGTGGGCTCCCCCAGGCACAGGAGCTGACCCGTAGTCTCCTGAAAGAGTCCTTCTAACGGTTGGAAGCCTTTGCTAACGATCCATCTCCAGGAGGGGAAACGAAGGCAAGGAGGGGAGGTGGCGGGGGCTCAAAGAACTGGGGAGGAGAAGCTAAAGACGTGGGGGGGGGGGGAATGCCAAGCCAGAAACTTGGTCCAATAAGCCAAGCGCCTGCTTTGACCCACACACCCACCCCCGCTGGAGAAGGAGGCAAGGCAGAGCCAGGAAGGATCCTCCTGGCGAAAAGCGAAGCCGAGAAGAGACTGATTGGGGGGGGGGGGGGGCACGGGACATGGGAGAGAATTTTGGGGCGAAAGGCGCCCCTTGCAACGCCCAGTTGGTGGGAAAGAACGGAGCGGAGGATCTGTGACTCTCTCCAAGTTGGCGAGGCATCCCGCGAAGACTCCCAGCGCTTCCTCACATTGGACCGAATAGTAGAATGGCAAAAGGTCCAGAATGGACTTCGCAGAATGGAGCGACAAATTCATGCATATTTTGGGTAGAGCTTTACTGAGAAGATTAAAAGAATCCAGATTCCAGACCCTTTAGGTCGCGTCTTCCCCACCCACCCCCTTCATCTATGCTCCAACACTGGAAGTTTTTAAGAAGAGGTTGGACATCCATTTGTCTGAAACGGTACAGGGTTTCCTGCCTGAGCAGGGGGTTGGACTAGAAGACCTCCAAGGTCCCTTCCAATAGAAAAGAAAAGAATAGAATAGAATAGAATAACATTTCTATTTTATTTCTAATTCTTTTTCTACTCTATTCTATCTTCCAGCCAAGTTTTCTTTTGTTTCTGGGTACAGAAAGTTGGGTAAATTCTACCAGAAATATCTCCATATTTTTTCTATGCCCTGCTCGGTATTTCCTTGTCTACCTGATAGCCCCCTTCATACATGATCAAGAAACTGTAGTGCGCTAGCTGGCATTGGCCAAGAAGGATGGATCCATGTTGACCATTTTGGAAGGGAAGGTGGTTTATGGGGGGGAGGGGGGGAGGAACGATCTAATATGAGAGTCGAAGAAGGAAGGAAAGTCACTCAGGCTAGGAACTGAAATGGTACCCTTCACCACATTTTCTTTGGCTTCCCCACTGTCAATTTATAGTGCCCATCACTTATCTTTTATTTTTGAAAAATGTATCAGTTCGACATCTGCTGCCTGCTTGTCAGCTTTTATCTTGGGAGTTCCCTCCAGGTTAATGGGTCACAAAGATATATTTTTTTTTTACAAATGATTGAGGTTGAATCTGGGGGGAAAAAAGACTACTTCAATACTAATGCTGTACTACTAAGAGAAAGGGGGTGGAGTTAAGATGGCGGACGGGTGAGCAGTTCTGAGTTGATGCATTCCCTTTTCTACCCTTTATTTTTTAGTACTTTTACAACTAAGAACGACTGGAGTCAATCTCACTTCTGCATTAGAGGGGAGAGGGGGAGCAACGGAAGGGAAAGCCCCAGGAAAAAAAATTATCAGGGAATTGTGGTGGTGATGGGGAGTCAGAGCCTTGGTGAACGAAGAGGGCAAGAAGGGAATAAAAGTAGTTGTAGCAATAAAGTTTCAAGAGACTTCTTGCTGGAGTGGTCAAAACGTGAGACACTTACAGCAGGGGTAGAGTCCTTCCTTCGGCAAATAAAATATGATGGGGAGGGGGATATGTGTCAGAGAGGGGCTGCAGGGTTTGGAGCCTGCAGACAGATACAAAACAGCCTGAGTGAAACTATCATATGAACAGGAAGAAGGCCTGGATGGGGAAGAAGGTGTAAATTGGGAGGACAAAAATGGGATGCTTATGAAAAAGCCAACTGAAGGCAGTGCTCTAAGAGAGAGAGAGAGAAAAAAAACCTTCAGCTAAGAGTGGTTGGAGCAGTGAAGAAATCCTTCAGCCCGATGTTCCAGCTCAGCTTAAGTGCAAGTGTTACATAAACAGCCGAGCTGAGAGTAAACAGCTGAAACCGAAGGCTGAGACAGATCGGGAAGAGAGAAGGATAAACGGCAGGAAGGTGGGGCAGGTGAGAGTGCCATCAGTTACAAAGTCAGGTGACAGACCTGAAATTTGAATGTTGCACATCCATGATGAAACTGGCCTTGAGGGAGAAGGTGGGGGAGCTGAAATACAACCGGTTTATACTTGGGGATTGGCAAAGAGGAAACTGGTGATACTGACACATGATATTCGGGGAGAAGGAAAAATAAAAGCAGGACTTGTGATCCCACTTGTCCCGTCAAGAAATCCAAGGGGAGGCTTTTAAAGAAAGGATTTTTTTTTTTTTTACTGAAACTGATTGTAAGAAATTCTGATTCTGGGAATAAAAAACATAATTCAAATATAGCTATACTGGGTAGATCCTCAGACTATATTCTTTTGAACTCCCACCAAAAAGTAAGGAGAATTAAAGTATGCTGTCCCTCATCCAGTAGGCCAGGGATGTCCAAACTTGGCAACTTTAAGACTTGTGGACTTCAACTCCCAGAATTTCCCAGCCAGCTCTGCTTGGACACCCCTGCAGTAGGCAGTCTGGTCTATCTTGCTCACTGCCCTTGCTGATGGGGGGATTTAGAAGATTGGATGCCCAACTTTCTGGCTCAGGAATTCTGGGAGCTGGAGTCCACAGGGCATAAAGACTTTTAAGAAAATAATTTTCTAGTGAAACCGAATGTAAGAAATTCTGATTCTGGGAATAAAAAATGTAATTCAGATCTAGCTGTACTGGGTAGGTCAAACTATATGCTTTTGATATCAAGAGGACATAGGCAGATTTAATCTCTACAATCAAGTTGATACCTTCTTCTTCTTCTTTTTAAATAGCTCTTATAGGAAAAGGAGACAATAAAAGTTGCAGCTAGCTACCAACCATACAGGGCTGACATTTCTCCTGAAATCTGTATGCTTCTGGATGGCATCGTAGGAGATGATGTTGCACAATTATAGGGACCATGATGATCTCCACGGTTCAAAATAATAAAAATGAAAATAAAGTCTTTTCGAAATGGATCAATAGGTCCACTATTTTTTTAAAAAATGGGTTGTTGTTTTTTTGTTCTCAGTAGATTTCCATTTGGTATCTAAACCTTACCGAAAGAGAAAGCTGGCAATATTCATATCCTTGCTTTAGTAGGGAATTGGTTATGAGACTGAAGCTGCAACCAGGATGTTAATTTAAGCTGGCTTGGATGCAGAACATGTCAAATGAGCATGAAGATGCTGGCAGAGCAGAGAGGGAGGGCTGCTATAATGCTATTGCATAATGCCAGGCAGGTATCCAGAAGGGAACTGCTGGGATAAGTGTTAGGACCAGTTTTATTTATTAGCAATCTGGACAAGCAGGTAAGCAACATAATAATTACATTGTGAGACAGGATGCAAAGCAGGCATACTAAGTGGAGACAAAGGATTGATATGGAAGGATCGGAAGGGGTTAGAAACTAAAACCCAGCCTATTCAAACTGTAAACAGGGCTGAAGAATTGTATCTCTTAAATTAGGTCTACATATAAACAAGAAGGACAGGCTTGCAAAGCAGAAGCAATAAATAAAGGACCAAGAAGCACTAAATATGTGAAGAAGTGAGAGTGAAAATAAGTTTTGTTGGGAATCTTAGCTAAAAATAGTGCTGTTTCCTCGTGATTCTCTGTATTGTATCCTTTTTTTTAAAGATAGTGCAGCTAATGTTGTATCCCTGGCTATTTTAATTTTTGGTCAGATGACAGCATCATTTTGACCGAAATTATTTTCCCTCTGTCATTTTCAGAGAAAGAAAGGACTACAGCAGAGCAGGCTAAAACCAAAAATTATAAAGTAAAATGATGGGTATGGGAGGCAAGAAAATATACTCAACATCCGATTCAGAACTTTTCACATTTATGACATGTAATGCTATTGGGAACAAAAAAAGCAAAAGGACTAGCCAAAGGCCCAGTGATGAATTCTTCTCATTTTCCCATTATTAAAAATATAATTGTTAATCACTAATTGCAAAATTTCAAACAGAATTAATAGCTGTAGGGACTCCTAAATGAGATCAAGGAAAGATTACAGCCACTTTCTCAAACGTTAAGGCCATGTTAAGTTGTTTCAAATAAAATATTTTGTTAAGACATTAATTATAAGATAATTTCTCAAGTGTTAAGAGAACTTTCTTTTTTGTTTTATTTCCAACAAATCATTTATTTCTCGGGTACCCACATTTTCATCTTATTGTTTTCTCTAGACCGTAGTAGGCAAGACAGGTACATTCTGTATTTCAGTAAGAATATGATGTCCTATTGAGTGGGTAAAGATGGCCCCTTTATTACCTGTGGACTTCAACTCCCAAAATTTCCAAGTCAGCCATGCTGAATTCTGGGAGTTGAAGTCCACAGGTTGCAGAGGCCACTGTTCTCCATCCCTGTAACCTGTTACATAAGATGGTCCACTAAGCATCCAGCAATTTTTGTTAAGGTTTGCAAACAATAAGAGATAGTAAAATGGTTGGCAGTCCATAATAAATGACTACTAGATTTCTTTCTGTTTTGGGGTGACACACACAATTCTAAGCCACCAATTATCTGCATGTTAACCATACCTGAGCCGACTTGAAAATGGAGATAATGTGATAAGGAAAAAAAGTGCCATGTGAGTTGTCTTAAGAAAGATTGATACGGAACTCTAACTCAAAGATTGATAGGATATTTGATTCTGCTTAAGGAGAAGAGACAATTGTTTGTTAAGCGAAATGCTAAGTCCCCCCTCTCCTTTTCCTTCAGTAAACAGTAAACTTCTTCTATAAGTTAGCTCTCTTCCCTTTACAGAAATGTACTTTTCTGTATAATATAATGGAGTCCACTTAATCATTTGAAACTACAAGTACAAATCAGTTGACATATAAGAATAAGAAGGGAAGGGAAGAAAAGGGAAGGGAAGGGAAGAGAGTATGAAATAGTTTATTTTTTTTTATTATTATTTCACTCAGGCGAATAAATGTCAGCGAAAGTACCAATATTTTTTTCTAATACATTCTCATTGGCCAAAACAGAACGGATAATAACCAATATTTTATAACATGCTCTGATATCTTCAGAGAATGCATGCTGAAGGGAATCCAAAACTTAAGAAGATTTTTAAAAATGTTAAAATAAATGCTAAATGGTTCTTCAAGGAACAGAGAATAAACTCTGGTAAAAGAGGTGTGCAAGAGAGAGATCTTCTTAGAATTCTATTTTCCATTGAAGAAAATGTGTATATGCAGGTTTTCTTCCCAGAATAGAAGCATAGATGATAGATAGATAGATAGATAGATAGATAGATAGATAGATAGATAGATAGATAGATAGATAGATAGAAAGAAACACAGATAGATAGGTAGGTAGATAGACAGACAGAAAATAAACAGAGAGATAGGTAGGTAGGTAGATAGACAGACAGGGAGATGGGTAGGTAGGTAGGTAGATAGTAACACAGATATATAGGTAGACAGGCCACAGAGGAATAGGTAGACAGACAGAGAGACAGACAGAAAGACAGACAGACAGACTGATAGATACCGGTAGGTAGGTAAAGTAGGCAGGCAGGCAGGCAGGCAGGCAGGCAGGCAGGCAGGCAGGCAGGCAGGCAGGCAGGCAGGCAGAAAGAAAGAAAGAAAGAAAGAAAGAAAGACACACAGATAGGTAGGTAGGTAGGTAGACAGGGAGATGGGTAGGTAAGTAGGTAGATAGTAACACAGATATATAGGTAGGTAGGTAGATAGGTAGAAACACAGATATATAGGTAGACAGGCCAACAGAGGAATAGACAGACAGACAGACAGACAGACAGACAGACAGACAGACAGATACCGGTAGGTAGGTAGGTAGATAGATAGATATTTTAAAATTTTTGTGTGTTCAAGCATTGACTGATTTTAATTTTTAATTAAACGTGTGTGGAGAAATTACTGAAATTAAACATTTCTTACTAAGATTCATATAAAAGGACTCTGGGGGAAACTACCAGTGGGATGGGAAGCAGGGAAAACTCAGCATTATATATACTAAAAGACATATTCCAAAAAGCCTGAAACTTCATCTCTTTAGTCAAAACTCTCCAAAACTGCCTGAGCCTCTACAGTAATTTCCCCCCAGTTTAATCTCAAGAACAATTTGGCTACACCTCCCAGAATGCCCAGCCAAAATGGGCATCTGGGAATTATTGTCCAACATTTCAAAAAAATAATAAAAGCAGAAATTCTGTTTTGGAAAACTGCCATAAGATAAACGACTTGGATATACACAATCCATCCTCAAAAATATTCTATGTTCATGTGGTCGAACTAAACAAGAGATTTAATTTTTCTGAAATACAAAATGGTAGGTTTTCCTCGGGACCAGAGACAAAAGAAGGCACTGACTCAGCAACTCAATCCTGCATCTTAAGAGAAGTGACAGATTCCCAGCAACTTTGGGTAGGCAGTAGATCTAATTTCAGCCTGAATATCTGATCATGGCCATTCCATAAATGTAAAGGTTCCCCTCGCACATATGTGCCAGTTGTTCCTGAGTCTAGGGGGCGTGTGCTCATCTCCGTTTCAAGCCAAAGAGCCAGGGCTGTCCGAAGACGTCTCCGGGATCATGTGGCCGGCATGACTAAACACCAAAGGCTCACAGAATGCTGTTACCTTCCCACCAAAGGTGGTCCCTATTTTTTCTACTTGCATTTTTACGTGCTTTCGAACTACTAGGTTGGCAGAAGCTGGGACAAGTAATGGGAGCTCACTCTGTTACACAGTGCTAGGGATTCAAACTGCTGAACTGCCACCTTTCTGATCGACAAGCTCGGTGTCTTAGCCACTGAGCCATCGCTTCCCTAAAAAAGCCATTCCATGGAACAGTTTAAATCAGAGTTTCTCGAGTCTTTTTCTCTCAGGGCCCCTTCCCACTTTAAAAAAAAAATCATGGTAGAACCCTCTCCCCCAAAGCTTTTATTTGTATAGGTTATATTTATCAATATTTATTGTATTAAAAATTAAAATGAATGAATTTGCCTCCACTATTGCTTTTCTCCATGGGTTTATGGAATGTTAATTTTGTATTAGCTTCCAATGTAGATGGGCAAATCATTCTCATCTTGTAGACCTTTGAGAAGGCTCTGGCGGGACATTAAGAGGCCCTGAGACCACACTTGGAAGAAATACTGGTTTAAATAATCTTCAAAAGCAAGTCATCCCCATTGCCATTTAAGATGCACCCTTCTTGGATTACGTTTATTACTAATTACAAAATGTAATTAGTAAAACCATCAATATTAAATGGAGTTTGCTGGGAGTAGTGAAAGAGACAGTAAAACACAAGACAGTAAGATCCAAGACGGGAAGGAGGGGGGCGCTGAGGCTCTCTCTGGCGACAGGGAGGAAGAAGCAATATCGAAAAGGCTCAGATCCCAAAAATAAAACTATTTGGAACAATAGCAGTTAGTGATATATTAGAAAACGACAAAGAGAAACATGTAGGAACACAAGACTAACAATATAGAGTCAGATTTGGTTTACTGTTTCCTTCTATGAATTTGTTGTACAATGTTATGTAAGTGGGTATCGTGCTGGGAGCTTTACCAACAGTATGAAAGCTGCCAAAAAATTTTGTATACCTATTTACCCTTCCCTATATATTTGAAAACCAATAAAATTTTGTTTTTAAAAAAAATATTAAATGGAGTTTGCTCTGACTGAACTGAAATACACTATGTAAGTGAAGTGGAGAGAGTGGAAAAGAGGAAGGGAGAGAGAGGGCTTAAGAGAGAGGAAGCAGAGAGGAGAAAAAGGGTAGGAGAGAGAGGGAGTGGGAAGAGGAGAGAGGAGAAGGAGAGAGGAAGGGGAAGTAGAGAAGTGAATGATGGTAGAGGGAAGAAAGGAGGTAGGGGAGAGGAGAGAGGGAGAGGAGGCAGGATGGCTGTGGATAGGGTATTATATGATATATGGAAAGCAGAAGAGCAAAGGATAGTCTTTGGAGGTTGATGGTCAGAGGAACTGATATAATATGGAATAACACAAAATAGTGCTGGTTAAGATGTAATGGTATACCTGTGGTTTTCTTGTATGAAAATTAAAAAAAACTTTTCAAAAAAAGAGAGAAGGCCCTGGTGGGACATTAAGGGACCCTGAGATCACGCTTGGAAGAAACACTGGTTCAAATAATCTTCAAAAGCAAGTCATCCCCATTGCCATTTAAACTGCACCCTTCATAGAATGTGGACACAGAAACGTTGTATGTTAGAATGAACTTTCATCAGCAAAACGCTTTCCATGGTCATTAAACAAGCCCAACTCTTCACACATTAGGGAAGAGATTTTTGGCTTAATCTCTTCCAATGGGCCAAGAGCTATAGGTTTTCCCCACAGATGAAAAGCATTCAGACACGCATCACTCAAGATGTCATTATGAACGGCTATCTAACACCGTGATCATTTCCAATACTGCCCCAGCCCAAAGTCATAACATTTCAGCTCATGTCACCCTGTGAAACAATCTTCAGAACAGACCACTCGAAGCTTAACGTATCCCTATGGATCAGCTATGTTTCCAGATCTCAAGATTTCTCCTCCATTGTGCATTTAAGAAATGCTGCAATGAAATGTCATTACTAGCCAACCCTGATCAAGCATGAGGAAGATTAAATCACCAAATATTTGATCTACTCCTTCTCTCTAACTTTCTTTGAGGACATTAAAAAATATCCATGAAATGACCATTGCACCACTCTCTTCTGTATGTTATATTGCAGGGGTCCCCAAACTTGGCAACTGTAAGACTGGTGGACTTCACCTCCCAGACAGCCAGCATAGCTGGCTGGAGAATTCTGGGAATTGAAGTCCACCAGTCTTAAAGTTGCCAAGTTTGAAGACCTCTGCTGCATTGGATAGTTAAGACAGCCTGTTTTTTTCTTACAGTTTTCTAATGAACATCTTTCTCCAACTTCCATGGCTACTGCAGCCATTTCTAAAGCAGATGCATGGATATTTTAACCCTCCCATGTCTGTCCATGGATAGTTATGTTCTGTCCCCCCCTCCCCCCCCCATTCTGAAACCACAGGGCTTTGAGCAAGGCAGATTATTAATAACTAAACCTCACCAATTATTTCAGATTTGGGGTATGTACATTTCTCTTCCATTAAAAACAAGAAGTTCTTAATTCTTAAGAAGTGTGTAGTCACTGATTCTCATGTTCAGTGGCCACTAAAGCTCTTGGACTGAAAAGGAAAAGTAGGGAGGGATAAAGTAAACTTAACTCTTTATGATAAGAACACTACAAAGTTCAGGTAAGTTGAGATGGAACAGGAGGATGTCCAGAAAACTGAGTTTCAAAAAACAGGATAGCAAGAAACTGGTCAATTCACAAGGACATAGTGAGAATCATTAGCACCACTTACGGTAGGACAAAAGACTTAAATAACTGAGATCAAGAAATTGAGTTTTAGTGGAATCTTTGAAAAATAAGATCCATTTCTTGCAAAGAAGCTTAAGTGGGATTGAAGCCCAGTTTGGTCTTTCCTATCTTCCATATACTTCTATTCTGAACAATAAGATGTACCTCCTGATCTTGAAACCAACAGCTCAACCTAAGATGCACAGATCTAAAGTAGCTCCAGAAGCAAGAGAATGGAGAGAAATCTAATATTCCATTGGTAACCATGCAATTCCTTCTTTTACATAGCAGATATGTTTTTTGAACGCAGAGAACATGTATGTATCCATATCTCTCAACATTTAGAAAGGAGAAAAAAACAATGAAGATATTAACTACAAGAGTTTGATTGTCAGCAAACACAATATATTTACTGCATTAGCATTTGCTCACAGTGCAAAGGGTACAACAATACATCTGTTCAATAATTCTGATTATTTTACCCCTCTTTAAAATGCTGTCTGCATTAACCATCATATTTGCATTACAATATGACAACTGAGCAAATGAAATGTGTGTGTGAAAATTATCACTTTTTTTCTCCCACAATATCAAGCATTTTAACCTTAGTATAAGGTACTATAAATTCAAGAAATAAAAACATCCACAAAATATATTACATCTGGTTTGTCTTTTTCCCCTTAAGTACTCAACTTTATACAAAAGTCTTCCAAAAAAAATAGCATTCCCTTAAGATTTTTGTAGCTAAACCTGGTTTTTTGTTTCTTTCTTTCAGTTTCACATAAATTAGACTGCATTTTTTTTCTCTCTGAGAATTTTTGATGTAGTTTTTTTTAAACATGCAGACATCAAACCTGAATAAAACACAACCTTTTGGCAACAAGTTTTTTTTAATAATTATTATCATTGTTTTGCTTAAATATCTGAGCATTTTTATTAAAACAAACAAAAGGGAAAGGGAAAAAAAATAAGAGAGCAAGACATGCAGTGACATGCACGTACCGGAAGAAGATGGGGGGAAAAGACAAACTTCTCTCCCCTTCAGTTTAAATAATCCCCAAACAGAACAAAACCCTCCCAAAATAACATTATAAAAAGTACGCATTAAAACACTGGTGGTTGTTTTGTTTTTTTTCCTGCATTTTTGAAAACAATGGGTTTTTTTTCCCCTTAAAAAACCCCACCCCAAATTCTTACAAGAGTAGCCCTCTACTTAAAATGACATTTCCAGGAGAGCTAGAAGGATCTGGAAATAGCTAATCTATGCCCTCCCCTCCCCTGTCAATTTGTAAGGGTGGTTTGAACACTTTCATAGTTCAGCTGCATTGAATACATGCACTACACACACACACACTCACACACACTCACTCACTCACTCACATGCACACACAGTGCTTTGGAAAAGGAATGGAAGGGGTCTTGGAGTGCATAAAGTGACTCTCAAAACAAGATGCCCGACCCAATGGGTCGCATTTCCCTCCCCGAACATCCAAGTCCCAGGAGGAAAATGAAAATGAGAAGGGGATCAGAAAATACATTCAAGGGAGAGGGAAGTTGAGAGAAGCCCTCCCACTCCCAATTCCATTTTTTGAGGGGGGGAGCTCTCTCCAGCCACTACATTCATGGGTACCATCAGTGAGTGAGTAACCCGAGGGGTGGGGGTGGGAGATTGGCTTGATAATCCAAAAGAGCCTCACATCAGTTCTCACCCCTGGCTTCCTCCCTTGGAGGAATTACAGGTTGGAATAGCTCAACTATCCCCCCTCCCCATGCACACCCAAAGGTTTGAGGTCACACAATGCCCAACTTCTAACCAAAGGACCCCAATGCCAGGAGGAGGAGGAGGAGGAGGATGGCTGGCCATTTCAGCCATCCCTCCAGGTGGCCAGAAGGAAGACAGGACAGCCAGGGGAAGGGGCCCCCACTACTTTGACCTGGTCAGGGTCTTACATGTCAAGCTGGTTTGGAGATGAGGGGAGGGGGAGAAAAGCAGAGGAGAGCTGCCTGGGAGAACCAGAAAAGAAAGGGGATACTCTTTAGTAACCAGAATTTGAGCTACTACCCCCAAACAGCCGTGGCAAAGGCAAATGAAGCAGATCAACAGGCAGCTACCCGGAGGGTCGGTCGAGAGAGACACAGAGGAAAGGAGCCAGCCCACCCCCCCACTCCTGCGCATTTTTTATAAGGATCCAACGCCCTTTTTTTTTTGGATGCAAGATCGACTTTGGGTTTTCCCCCCAGCAAGTTATTGGGAGGGGGGAAACAAAGTGGCGGCGGGGGGGGGGGGAAGGATTAATTTTAGGGTGCAAATAGTCCAGTTCAGATCCAGGGGCCAACGCACGCACACACTTCCACGCGCAGGCAGACACACGCATGCAGGCAGACACGGTCTCCACGGGCAGCAGACACTGCGCTTTGGTGCCCCCCTCTAGAGAGGGAGAAGAAAGAGGGGACGCTCAGAGGGAAGGAAGGGCGCCTTCTGGGAGGGGAGGGCAAGGGCGTCCGGGGAAAGAATCCAGTGGGTGGGGGGACGCCCCGTATCCAACCGCGTGCCCCTCATTTGCACGTGTCAGCCAGATCCAAACCCAGCCCGACACCTCCGCCCCTTCCCCCCCTCCGGCAGTCCTTCCGAGGAGAAAGTGGCGCAGCCGCCGCTCCCCGCAAAACTCCTTTCTGAGGCCGCTTAGGATCAAGACGATCCGCGCGGAAAGTTCAAGCCTCCCTTCCCACCAACCAGCAGCTCGCCGGTGGCGACAGGGAAGCGGGGGCCGCCGAGGGTAGCCCACCCCCACTTCAAACGGGAGCCCGAGCAGGCCTGGGCCAGGAGCCGCTCCTGCTGCGCGGCTTTTGCGCGAGGTCGCAACCAAAGGCAGCCTGGCTCGGGAGGCACTGGGAGTCGTCGGGGCGGCGGGGGCAGCAGCGTCACGCGCAGGTGGTGACCACGGGCGCCAGCCCAGAGACCGCGGGCGAGCCGGAGGGCCCCCCGAGGCCGGGCCCCGCGGAGCCGGCGGCGGACCCCTTGTCGGCCTTCTTCTCCTTCTGTTTGAGGTGGATCTTGGCGTGCCGCTTGCGCTCGTCGCTCCGCGCGAACTTGCGCCCACAGAACTCGCAGGCGAAGGGCTTCTCGCCGGTGTGGGTGCGGATGTGGGTGGTGAGGTGGTCGCTGCGGCTGAAGCTGCGCATGCAGATGCGGCACTGGAAGGGCTTGTGGCCCGTGTGGATGCGCAGGTGCCGCGTCAGCTCGTCGGAGCGCGAGAAGCGCCGGTCGCAGCCTTCGGCCGGGCAAGCGTGAGGTCGCTCGTGGAGCGGGGTCTTGCTGGGCCGGTTAGGGTACTTCCGCGGCCGGATGGGCTTAAGGGTGAGGGGCGGCTGCTGCTGGAGGCTACCGAAGCCCGGGTGGATTTGCTTGTCCTTAAAGGCTTTGATGGTCTCCAGTGGGGTGATGGGGGGCGGGTTGACCCGGATCGGGTCCAGGTTCTGGAAAGGTTTGTGTTCTGGGAGGCTGCCCAGGTCGTTGGGGTGCCCGTGGTAGATGTTGTATTCCGGGATCATGGGGAAGAGATTGCCGTCCAAGCCGCCGCCCTGCTTGGCTCCTTGGTAGTCCTGCGTGGGGTAAGCCAAGCCGGCGGCGTTGCCCTGCGGGTCGTGGAAGGAGACGGGCTCTCCCGGGTAAAGCTCGCTGCAGGTGGAGTACGGGGGCAGCGCCGGGTACATGCCCTCCACTTCGGCCTGGTTCTGCGCTTGCACCATGCCGCCCGTCGAGGCCTGGGCGCCGGAGGAGGGCGGCGGCACGCCGAGGATGCCGCTGCTCATCAGGCTGATGATGTTGTCCTGGCACCAGTTGGAGGGCGAGTCGAAGGCGAACTTGCCCAGGTAGGTCACCGTCTTGTTGCCCCCGGGAGCGGGCTGGAAGGAGCCCGAGTAGGAAGACAAGTCCTGCCCGGCCTTGTCGTTGGCTAAACCAATATCCATAACATTATCTGCGAGGGGCGAAAAACGGGGGGAGGGGTGGGCGAGAGAGAGAGAAAAGGTGAGCGATTGGGGGGGCCAGGAGAAAGGTGAGGGGGGGAGAGAAACCTGCCTGGCGAGGGAGAGGAGGGAAGGGCAGGCGGAGGAGGGAGAAGGGTCCACGCGGGCAGTCCCAAGGGCCCTCGCTTTGCCCAGAAGCCCCCCGCTTCCCGCCGGGCCCCTCGCGAACCCCAAATTGGAAGCTGCGCTCTGCGCCTGGGACTTGCGCGCGAGAAGAATAGGAAAGGCGCCGGCGTCTGGAGGCCGCGGGAGGCGGAGCCCTCGCGCTCGAGAAAGCAGGGAGGGAGCATGGAAAGGATTTGTAGGCTTAACTTATAGGCAGACTCAAAAGACAAGACACAGAAATAGACCGGGCGCTGGGGCTGGGGAGGAACGCACCCCCCTTTTCCCAACGGGCCAGGCTCAGGATCGCCCAACCAGGCTGGGCTGCCCTTGGAGAGCCCGCGCGCGCGCTCCCGCTTAGACACACAAGAGAGAGGCAAGACACAATGCTAGGAAGAAAATCCACAAGTAGCAGCGCTCGCACAGCCCTACCAGTACACGCGTGTTAGAGAACCCAGCGAGACGCGCGCGCGCGAGAGAGAGAGAGAGCAGCGAAGTACCTGTACCTCCAAAGATCGCCGCGTTCTCTTTGCACAGGCCGTTCTCCGCGGCCTTAAAAGGGAGGGCGCGTCTCGGTTCCAGGCCGAGGCCACAGCCGGAGCCCCGGAAGGTCCTACTCCTAGCCCTACTTTGGGTAGTAAGGACTAAAGCCGCCAGGCGCTGGGCAAAAGAGGCTACCTGGTGCTTGAAGTGGACGGTCGAGAGAGGAACCCTAAGAAAAGACTTGCGTGTCGAAGGGAGGGCGGGGAAACAGAGCAGGTCGCAGGTACCTGAAGTTCTCAGGTTGCAGGGAGCGAATTGGGCTGTCTTTTTCTCGGCTTGTCTCCAGCCGCTTTCCAACCCCAACGACACGGCCGGGCACCCCCAAGAGAGCTTTACAAACTTGCCAGGGATTTCTGCGCCGAGGCCAATTATGAAAAATACAAAGGGAGGAGGGGAAACTCTCTCTCTCTCTCTGTGTGTGTGTGTGTGTGCGCGTTCCCCCCAATCTCCCTGAGCGCTGGTGGCGAAAGGATTTGGGGGGAAGGAGATGGTGGGCTAATCAAAGGATGCGGTGGAGGTGGAGCAAGGCTGAACCGAACCGAGTCCATTGCGGTTTGGAAGAAAAAGGGGAGACTCTAACCCTGACCTCTGGGTCACCCCACACCTCCACAGAACTCCCCCCTTCCCGAGAGGCATCCAAGAGGAAGCCTGTCAATTTGGGCTTCAGCACGGGAAGAGGAATGGGGGGGGGGGGAGGCGGAGACGAAGCCCCATTCTTCCCCACCTTGTGCCTCTCCCCTTGTCCTCCTCGCTGCTCTTCTCTGCCCTGCCCGCCCAGCCACCACCTCTCTGCCTCTAGGAATCCTCGCCAGCTCCAGGCTCCCCCCCCCCTGTAGGAAAAACAGAAGGGTTGCTTTCACGCACTTCTCTCCCCCCCCCCCCTGATTCCGACATGATGGATGTAGCAGTAAAGAGAAAGAAGAAGAATGAGAGGGGTGGCGTGGGGAGGAGAGACATGCCAGCGCAGCGATGGATAGCAGCCTGGTGCCACAGAGAAGCCACGGCACATGGAAAGGAAGACACACACACACGCACACACAACACACGCACACAAGAATGGAAGCGCATAGAAAAAGAGTACGCCAAGGGCGAAGGGAGCCTTGGTTCCCACGGCCAGAGGCGCACCGCCGACAGAAGCGCAGCCATCCCAGGGAGGCCTGTGAAAGGCAGAGTCCTGGTTTGGGGGGGCCTGGGCGGAGAAAGTGGGGCTGCCAAGGGCCCCTTCTCTCGCCCGCCTGCAGCAGCTTCCCACCCACCCCTACCTTCCAGCTTCTGCCTCCTGCCATTCTTTTTGCGCCCGAAGAGAGGGAGATTATGCGCCGTCTCAGCCTTCGGCCTCTCCGCCGGCGTAAAGCTCCCCTCCCACCCCCGCCCCCCACCCCTACGGCAAACACACGTTCCCCCTCCCTCGCAGCCCCCTCCCCAAGCCTCCCTCTCCCCCTGCCTCGTTTACCTGTCGCCATCTGGTTATTATAGTGAGCCACCGTCGCCTCGCCGCTGCCGGAGAAAAGGTTCATGGAGTTGGGGATCTCCTCCGGGTACAGATTGTCAGGCAACTGGTTCATCAAAGCGTTCATGGTCCCTGGCAGCTTCTCCACGAGTTTGCCTGTCATAGCACTGTAGGAGGAGGAGGAGGAGGAGGAGGAAGAGGAAGAGGAGGAGAGACCGAGGCAGCTGCCGCCGCCGCCGCTGCGCCACCGGGGGGTTCAAAGTGACTCCGAGCGCCGTTCCAAAGAAGGCGACATCCGAATGGCAAATCCTGCGTGGAGGCGCTCATGCGAGAGAAAAGTTGCGGCGGTGGGGAGGGGGGAGGGGGGAAAGGCGAGGGGCGAACGGGGGAGGGCCAGTTGGAGGAGGAAGGAGGGTGGGTGGGTGGGTCGGGGAAGGGGGGGAGAGCGCGCAATCCTCGGTAGATCCCTGAAGGTGTTTCCTGGATGACAGCGGCGGCGGCGGCGGCGGAGGAAGGACGAGCCGTTCTGCGTTGCAAGTGGTGCGTGGAAGAAGGCGGCGGTGGGAGCTTTTCAAACCCTGCCTCGCCTCCCCCCACCTCCCTTCCTCCTCCCTCCCCAGCCTCACTCCGCTTCCTTCGTCTGCTTCGGTCCGTTCCAGCCGGCTTCTCCGCTGCAGCCCAAATGCTCAGCCAGGGAACTCCACCAGCTATTTATGTGAGCCGGGGAAAAGCTCCATGACGTAGCTGCCCATATATGGACAGACAAAGCCCAGCCGAAGCCGCGACGTCACAATGGAAGCTCCTCACAATGGAACATTTCTCGGAGCAGGAAGCTGGGCAGCCTCCGAGCTGCCTCCGAGCTGGGCGGCCCGAGACCGACGACCTCCTGCGCTCTGGACCACGCGGGATCACCGGCTTCTCTCGGGCCGCGTATTCTGCCAGCGGTCACTTCCCTCCCTCTCTCCGCGCGAGGCCAAGAGGGGGCTTCGGTCGTGGAAAGCATCATCGCACGACCAACCGGCTGCTATGCCCAGGGCCGGCGAATGCCAGTGCATCAGCTGTAGAGCGTCTTGTGCCTCGCCGGGACAGTTTTACCTCTGGCTCGGCTTCGGGAGAGAGGAAGAGGAGGAGGAGGAGGAGGAAGAGGCAGTAAGCAAGAGACGCGCGAGCGCTCGGTCGTGGGCATTTTGGCGTGGCGCCCCTTTGCTAAGCCCGCGTCGCCTCTTCTGGCTTTTGAACCGCGGCCAGGGCACCGTTTAATGCTGGACCCCCGAGGGCCCCTTGCGCCCTCCCTCAATTCAAAAAACTGGACGGGTGGGGCAAAGAGGCGTTAAAGAGGGGCGCTGGGGTAGGATTGCCCCCTCCCCAAGTGCCGCAAGTGGGGTCACTTCATAAACACAGCAAAAGACCCCCGTTGGTGGCCGTGCTGTATCTCCCCCCCCCCGCAAGACTCTGTAACCGCTTAGGAAGTTCTATTAAAAACGCTCCCCTAAGACAGACCAAGAGGAGGTATTTATTAAAGAAAATATGTTTCCTTTCCGGAGGGGGGAGCCGTTACGATAAACGAAAAGACTTGGTTCAACCACCATTCAGTATTTATAGCCGCGCTGCATTTTGTCCTTAGCAAGTACACGGGATCGTCTGAAGACGCCCCCGTGCCCGCCCCCATTGCGGAGCGCTTCATCCTTAAACAACAACCCCGCGAGGTTGACTGACGCGGGCAGTTTAGTTCATCGAGCCTACCTATCGATTCTACTACTAAGTTAAACAAGCATTGTCAGAGTAAACATTGCCAAAGCCTCGAGAGACGCTTCGCTATCGTTCCGCGAAACTTACGAGTTAAAAGCCTCCTACCTTGCCTCCAAGCAGCTCAAGGTGGACCCAAAGGGCTTTTTCAAAACATTGTCACCGGGACGGGCCTACGAGGTAGGGAAGGCTGAGGAGACCTCGGTCGGGGCTCAAGGGGCTACGCAGACCTTCACGGCATCGGGACGCGTGCTGTTCTCGCAGTCCGAAGCTTTTTAATCAGGGGGAGCCGCTGGCAAAAAAAAAAACGGCTAAGAAGAATCAAGAGCGGCTAGCAAACATCCCAGATCCTTACAGGCTCCCCGCCATTCCCCGATACTCTCAGGGAGACCTAAACGCGGCCAAACGGCAAACGTTTGGGGCAAGAGACGAGGCAAGCCCGGCCTTGCTTGGGATTACTGGAGCAGCGTCTGGCACCAGAGCCCGGGTTTTCGTGGGAGTTTGTTAAGGTAGCTGGAGACGCTGGAAGCAGACGCGCAACTCCTGCAGTTACGGGGGACGGAGGGAGAGGGAGGGGGGCAGAGAATTAAACTACACTCGCCTAATTCTGCAATCCTTCCCCCTCTCCCGCAAGGTATATTTTCTCCTTTTAAAAATTCAGGCACAGTGAATACGAATCCTTGGAACGGTTTCAGAGAGGGAACCCTGGATCGTGTGTGTGCGTGTGCACGTGTGTATGATTTTTCATCCTCTTCTCCCCGCCTTCCCCCCTCCCCCCTTTTAAAAAGTTTTGCACTTGCGAGGCGTCGGCAATTAGGTGGTTTCGTGCTAAGTGTGCCAACTGATGCTATCTGGGGAATAAAAACCCTGCGAGGTATGGAGCAAAACGTATGGAAAAATTATATGTTGCAACGGCTCCGCTTACCCAACTCCTGCACGGTTAACCCTGCAAGTGGAGTGAAAGACGGCCTGGAAAAGAGCCTGGATTTGAGGAAAGGGGAGGGGGGCGGTGAGGCTGGCCAAGAGCCTTCGGGCAGTCGGAGGCGAAAAAGTCTTCCCCCACCCCACCCCTCCCCCTCCAGGTGCGTGTAAGAGGTCTTCAGGTCTCGGGTATAAATATTTGTTATGGCACCTCCTTTGTTTACCTCTATGCGAGGATGCCTCTATGCGAGGTTGTGAGTTTATTGCCTCTCTCTGTTTATCTCCAGTAACGTTCACTCTCAGAGGCGATGAAAATGCTTCGTGCTGTGTTTTTAGAAGCTTCTTCGGGACAGGAGGGTTTTTTAAATTTAATTTTTCAGCCTAGTCCAGAAATCAGGGAATTGCTAACAGTCCCCCCCTACAGGCCACAGCTCCTACCAACCGGCATCTTTCAAGGTTGTTTGAATCCCTTTACTCGGGCGTAAACTTCAACGTGTACAAGCGCACTTAGCTACCACTCAGCCGCTCAACGCATCGCGCCGCAATCTCAGACCGAGGCCCCTTCATTTGGAGTGGGGGGGGGGGGAAGACGGGGGAGGAGGGATGTTTCAGAGATGCTATTATCTGTTGGAACTGCGCCGGTGTGTAACTCGGCGAAGGAATAGCCACCATCCGCGCGCCACCCCTTAGAGTCTTAGACTGTCCTTAAGGAAGGTGCTTGTCTCGGAGAAAATCACTCCCAAGGAAGGTAGGTGGGGAGAGGCACCCCCCCCCCGCGGGAGTATTTGAAAGCGCCGCTTTAGATTTTTTGGGAAGTGCTAGGAACGGGGATGCCACACGCGTACTTTCTTGGGAGTTGCAAATCACCCCCCCCCAAAAAAGCAGGGATTTTGAATGATGAATTTTGCACTGAGGGATGCTCATCCTCCGCCCCTCCTGAAAAGGCATCGCTGATGGGGGGAGGGGAGAGTGGAAGGGAGGGGGGAGTGGAAAGGGGAGAAAGTGAGAACAGTTCTCCCCCCCCCCTCCGAACTTGGCGGATAATTTTGAAGGCATCGTTTCCGTTCCGAGGCGGGCAGCTGTGGGCAAAACGTCTTCGGGTTGGCCTTTTTCCCCCCCTAAGGGAAAGTGGGAGGGTGGTGGAGAGTGGAGTATTAACCATTATTAAGCAGACTTAGCACGTGCATAGGGCACCAGACCCAAAGGGTGGGGGGACCACAAAGTCGAGGGGAAAAAAACACCAATGGAGATTTGTACATTATGTACAAAGGAGGATGGGGGGCACCAAGATTTGTCAGTGCTTAGGGCACCAGTGAGCCTTCATCCTCCACTGGGGAGGGGGGGAAAGAAAGATAAAAACCGCTCGCCCCCTGCCCCTCTCCATAGATGCTGGAGACACTCGCTACCTTCGCAAAGAGATTTAGGGAGAAGCTGCATGCATTGGGGGGGAGTGAGCGGAGGGGGGCAACGATTGCAAAGAAGTTCAGCTTTGATCTGACCGCGAGTTCAACGGCTGAAAACCCAGGCAGGCAGGCAGCAGCAGCAGCAGGAGTATTTCCCAGCCACCCATCCCCCGCGGGGAAGGAGGGGAGTCAGTGGGGCTTCCGGGCTGGCCTTGAGCGCAGCCTTCCCAACGCTGCTCCTGGAAAGAGAAGTTCGCGAGCGGAGCAGGAGAGGGGAGGGAGTGTGGGAGGCAGAGATGTGCAAAAAAAAGGAGGGGGCGCCAAAGGATGCTCCCCCGACTGGGGATGCTCCAGAGTCGAGACTGAGTCCTCGGGGGTGCAGCTAGGTGCCTGAGAGGGGGGGGCTGTGTGTGTGTTTGGAGGTCCTGGCGTATCGCGGGGGCGGCCCGCTAGGGATCCCCGCGCTGCCTTCGCCCCGTTGCAGCCGCGGGCTTGGTTGGGCCGGCAGCCGAGGGGAAGCGCCATACAAGGCCAGGATCCGGCCCCGCCCGGGATGCCTTATTTGGCGGCAGGTTCCGGCTCCCGGGTGGCATTTCTCCACTCCCCCCCCCCCCCGCTTCCCCTCGATCTGCTACAAGTGGAAAGAGAAACGGAGCGGAACCGCCGGCCTTTCAAGGCGCCGCCTGCTCGGGGAGGAGGGGAGAGGGGAAACAGCCGGCTCCGGAGACAGCGGGCAGGGGAATGGAAGGGGGGAGCGCAGCAGCCCGGTGAAGGCGTGGGCAACGGACCCCCCGGCGTGGAAAGGCTCCCCAGGGCCGCCCCCGCAGCCAGATTTCCTTGCAAGCCAGGAATGCGCTCTCCATCATCTATCTCCCTCCTTCTTCTCATCCACCTCCTCCTGCCCGTCCGCGGCAGCCCCAAGCAGCCGGGAAAGCTTCGGAGGGAAACGGACGCCCCCTCGCCTCTTCCAACCGCTAGTAAACCCCCCCCCCAAATACACCACCGCTCAAGTATTTCCTTTCTCGGCGCAGACTGCCTGGTTGCAATGGGACGCATGCGCGCGCCCGAAATTTAAAAAAAAAAAATCAAAATCGCCGGGCAGCCAAAAAAGTGGCACGTTTGATAGGGGCGCCGCCTGCAAATTTCCCCCCTTCTCCGCTTGTTTAAGGCAGGAGGCTAAATGGTCTCCCCCCCCCCCCCCGCACTGCAAGAAATGCGCGTTAATTGTGCAAAAGCACCCAGATCTAATTTGGCTGGCGTTCTTTCCTCTTGTAATAAAGAGTGTGTATGTGTGTGTGGGGGGGATATTGATCAGGTCTGATCGATTAAATTCTTTTTAAGAGCATTTATCCACAACACCTAGGGGTGGCTAAGATACTTAAACATAAAAGCTAAAACAAAAATGACATCCTTCACATTCTATGCCAGGGGTGTCCAAACTTGGGAACTTTAAGACTTGTGGACTTCAACTCCCAGAATTCCCCAGCCAGCTTAAAGTCTTAAAGTTCCCAAGTTTGGACACCCCTGTTCTATGCAAATGAATTGAAAACCCCTGATATTGCATTAATATTGCTCTATACAGTAGAATTCAAGGGACGCGGTGGCTCAGTGGCTAAGACGCTCAGCTTGTCAATCAGAAAGGTTTGGCGGTCTGAACCCCTAGCGCAGTGTAACGGAGTAAGCTCCCATTATGTGTCTCAGCTTCTGCCAACCTAGCAGTTTGAAAACATCTAAAAATGCAAGTGGAAAAATAGGGACCACCTTTGGTGGGAAGGTAACAGCGTTCCGTGCACCTTTGGTGGGCACAGGACCAGGGAGACATCTTCGGGCAGCGCTGGCTCTTTGGCTTTGAAATGGAGATGAGCACTGCTTCCTAGAGTCGGGAATGACTAGCTCATATGTGCAATGGGAATCTTTACCTTTAACCACAACAAAGTTCCCAACACAACCCAAACGAAATACTGCAGCATCTGTTATATAATGAGTAGGCCAAAAACACTTGCTTCATTGTTACAATAATTTATAAGGTATGATTATTATTTAGCAGTTATCAAAAGCACCATGAGATCATAAACGTACATATGAATCAAGTATGCTTGCTTTAAAACATTGTTTTGTAGTTTCTGGTTGTGCAATAAAAGTTGTTTTCAAAAACAATTGACATGACTTTGTAAACCTAAGACAGGGGTGTCCAAACTTGGGAACTTTAAGACTTGTGGACTTCAACTCCCAGAATTCCCCAGCCAGGCTGGCTGGGGAATTCTGGAAGTTGAAGTCCACAAGTCTTAAAGTTCCCAAGTTTGGGCACCCCTGAAAGAGTTAAAAAAAGATGTCCCAAAGATATTTTTTTTAAAAAAACTGGACTATAATATCCTTTTTAAAAAAAGTCTCTGGATATTCTCAGTCATCTGGATCATGGTTATCCCAAAATTGCTTTTTCAAAAGGTAACTGAATTTTATTTTTCCTTGCTTTCACTTTTCATCCAAGAAGCTTCTTCAGCTCTGAATGGATCAGAACTGAAGTGGTCAGAACTGAAGAAGCTTCTTCGATGAGAAGCGAAACGTCTTCAAGGAAAAACAAAGTCCAGATGCCTTTTGAGAAAGGACCTTTGAGACAACCATGACTTGCATGACTGAGAATATCCACAGACTTTTAAAAAAAGGATATTATATGCCACTTATCCCCAGCAAGACTGGCAAAAATGTTTAGCAACCTGTCTACAAAATGCTGGAAATGTAATCCGTCCCCAGGCACATACTACCACATGTGTTGGACATGCACCAAAGCAAGAAAATATTTGGAGAAATTACATTTTAAAAAGTATATTATATTGAGGCTTTCCTTTCTTTGGAAATTCCTGTTGTCAAAATTTTGCTTTTTAAAATCTGCTCTGAAAAAACGCCTTCATTACGAATGCTCTGGGCCTGATCAAGAATCATTTTTTCGCCTCTAGGATCCCATTCTCTCCATCTTTTTGTTCCTTACCTTATCTTGCCTGCCTGATGACTGATGACTACGGTAGATAAGAGGCATTCCACACAACGTATTTTAGGCGGCCTTGTGGTATTCGCGTCCTGGGAGAGAAGCAAGAGGAAAATGTATAGTAGGAAAGCGATGCGCTGACAAGCTTTGACAGCGGAACGTTGACATGTTTCTTGGCTATGCCAACCCACTCTGCTCAATGAGACTTTCTTCTCCGGAAGCTTCTGATCAGAGCCCGAATAGGCCCCACCTTATTTTTTAAAAAATAACACTGTAACACAGTGGTGTCTTGATGGATGGACTTCAATGCTCAGAATTCCTCAGCCAGCAAAGCTGGGGCAATTCTAGGTGTTGGTCCACCCATCTTCAGAGGCCAAGGTTGAGAAACAAGGCTATAACACCTAGTAGCCATGACCACAATTGAGCCCCAAATTTCTGTTGCTAAGTAAAACATCTGTTGAGTGGGTTTTACAGCCTTTCTTGCCTCAGTTGTTAAGTGAATCACCCAACTGATCAATTAATAACCCAGTTGTTAAGAGAATCTGGCTTCCCCATTGTTCTGGCCCAGGCTTCCTTAACAAGCATGAAGCAGAGTCTTGGCAAAACCTCTTTTATTTACACAACTGTGAATTCCTTTCATTCACAGTTAGCAAGGTTTAGCAAAGTCTTTCAGAGGAATATTTATCAACATGAACCTTATCTCGCTTGGAGAACTACCAGATAACTAGTTTACAAATGTAGGGCAAGGCAAAACCTGGCACAGAGTCTCTTATAGTCACAAATAGAACTTTCCACTCTTGAAATGACCGAAGGAATGAATTGTTTCCTGCAAAAGCCCCCTCCCCATTCACTCCTCTTTTGTTTCCTACCTGAGGGGCCAATCACCTCCAAAGTGTAGCTTTACTCCTAAGTTGCCCCTGCTTTCTTAGTTGTTCTTGTCTTCTGACAAGCTCTGTGCATGTGCACACTGGGAAGAGGCTCCAGCTGTTCTTCTGCCTTGCTGCTCTCTAGCTCCCTCTCTGCCTCCGATGCAGAGCCCTCTTCTGAGCTTTCCTCAGCCCCCAGGACTGGCCTATGTTCGTCTCCAACTTCCTCACTGTCTGATTCTGCTGCCAGCTCTGCTGGCTGCCGGCGGGCCACAACAGCATTCACGCACCAAAAAGTCCAGGCAATAGTTCTTCAAAAAGTTAACTGCACTAACAGACCTTATCAGTTCCTTGCGATAATTGCCAGGCCTTGAGCTCCCAGCCACAAAGCTGCAAATTAAGTTTTGGCAAGCAGTCTCTGTGGCACGAAACACAATGAGCCAAATCTTCAGAAACCCAAACTGTTGCCTCCTACGACCACTACTCCCCTTTCCTTCTATTTATTCCCCAGCCAGGGAGGGGCCATTCAGCATCCATTTGTGCCTTGCTTCCCAAGTCGACTCCTTGTCCTCTGTTGTTCTCCTCTCCTAACAGGTCTGCACATATGTGCATCTGGAACAGGCCCCAGCTGTTCTTCCTCCGCACTTATCTCAGCCTCTAAAGGCAGCTGCCTCTCCGGTGGCAGAGAAACGTTGGACGGCCCTAGCTCTATCTCTGCCTCCGACCCACAGCATCCGTCAGAGCCTTCCCCCAGGCTCCAGAGCTGGCCCAAGTTCCTCCCCAACCTCCTCATCGTATGAGTCTGCCATCAGCTCCTCGGGCAGCTGTTGGACCACAACACATATCTACACTCCTGCCACTAAGATATCGGGGCATCCAGCCAGGGCATTTGGTCTGTCTAACTAAGGGGGAACCAGAGAGTATATTTGATTCCCCATTTGTGTAGCAGGCAACTACGCATATTGTTGGCATTTGTGTAGGTCAGTTCCCTAGACAAATAACTGAAGCCTATGGGTCAGGTCTGCCTCTTTCGGACCCAACCTTTCTGGCTATGAATATTTATTGTCTTAAGGTAGGCATGTCAGCTTCTGTGAGGATCATGTCTTGACAAGGAAGCCAACTGTCTTAACAGAAGTGGCGAAGCTTAACTAGAATGGTGACAGCTTGAGAACAATTTAGACTGACTTGGAAGGAGGACGTTGACATTTTTAACAGAACGTATGGCAATGTGTATAAACCAAGATGTCCCAGCATCCTTTATCATATAGGAACAGACCAAAGGATCGTCTGCCCTCAGATGTTGCCAGAATGATGATATGAGGACTGTAATTTCTCCCCCACCAGCTACCGTAGAAAAGAACAAGGGTGTTTAACTCAAAGACACTCACCTGCTTGTCCAGGTACATGCCAAATCCCTCTGTAAAACAACAACGCCTCCCTTAAAAGTAGGGGTGGGATACTGTGGTCCTTGTATGTTCTTGTTGGGGCCCACCAGCGGCCAGTGGAGCTGGCAGCAGATTCAGACAGTGAGGAGGTTGGGGGAGGAAGATGGGCCAGTCCTGGAGTCTGAGGAAGGCTCTGATGAGGGCTCTGTGTCGGAGGCAGAGAGGGGGCCAGAGCTGTATGCCAGTTATCAGCTGCCTTTGGAGTCGGACATTAGTGAGGCAGATGAACAGCTGGAGCCTGTTCCCAGTGTATGCATTCGCAGAGTTGCCAGATGAAGGGAGCAGCTAAAGAACAGGGGTCGACTTGGGAGTAAGGCCACAGGTGGATGATGAATGGACCTTCCCAGAGGAGATAAAAGAGGAGCGAAAGGGAAGTGGAATTTGCAGGAGACAATGAGTTTGCTTAATTGGTTAGTGACTCTCCGAGATTCCTTGCCAAGTTTTGCGGATATTGGCCTGTCAGCTCTCCAAGCCAGATAAGGTCTATGACTGTAAATCCTCCTTTGAAAGACTTTGCTGGCTGTGAATGAGCAGAATTCACAGTAAATTAATAAAAGGGGTTTTTGTCGGGATCAGGAGTTTGCTTCATGCTCTTGGGAAGCCTCGGTCAAAACAGCTCTGTGGAATTCACTCCCAGAATTCCTCAGCCAGCAAGTCTTAAAGGGGCCACCTCTGCTTTAAAGCCATCATCAGAAGTTTTTTTCTGGACTATTAGGATTATGAAGCAGAGAATCCCACCCAAACCTGGGGATGTCTTGCTTTCTGCAAAGGGGTTCTTGGAATGGCCAGATGTATGCAAAGAAAAACGTCCAGTGGATATGGTGTTTAAATTTCTACCCGCTAATGAAAAGCTGGGATAGGAAAGGCAGCTGGGTTAAGTTGGAGAACTTGCATCCTAATGTCAGATGGTAAAGATATGAGTTGTGAACTTAACTCCCTGGGATCAGAGCCAGGGTTATTACCAGGGATGCACCAAAACAGAGATGGCAAGACAATACTCTGTAGAACGTAAAGATGGTGGGTGGAGAGGAAACCAGTAGCAGGGGATTCGCAAAACAGACTCCGGGAAGTTGTATATGCTAAAGTTTACATGGGAATGCCAGCCACTGGGTGGAGTAAAAATAAATACCGTATTTTTCAAATTATAAGAGGCACCTTTTTTCCTCAAAAAAGAGGCTGAAAATCTGAGTGCGTCTTATACATCGAATACAGCATTTTCTGCCTCCTGAAGCCCCGCCACTTCACCAAAATGGCCGTGCAGAGCCTTATGGAGACTTTCAGAGAGATCTTGGGGGCTGGGGAAGGCAGAAATGAGCAAAAATTGGGCCGTTTTTTGCCCCCACCAGCTCCCAGCAGCACTCTATAAGTCTCCATAAGGCTATGTATGCAATTTTATTGACAAAAAACTAAGGTGACCAACTTTTTTACAGTGAAAAGGAGGACAAAACACGTTCTATTGTCCAAAACGGGCCATTTTTTGCTCGTTTTACCTCCCCCCGGAGCACTCTGCAAGCTCCCGCAGGCTATTCATGCCTTTTTTAAAAAAATGGGCCCGTTTTCATGAAAAACGGGCCATTTTTGGGAGGTTTGCAGAGTGCAAAAACTTTTTTTTCCCTTTTGGAAAGCTCTTTAACTGATTGAGGAGAATTACATTGATCAAGTGCTGTGCCAGCAGAAGCAAAGTCTTAGTGCTGCAGATTGTCAGTGATTTCCTTCTCCAGCACATGGATAAATACACCTGGAAACATCTACCTACCTACTCTCTCTCTCTCTCCCTCCCTCCTTACTGTATCTATCTATCTATCTATCTATCTATCTATCTATCTATCTATCTATCTATCTATCTATCTATCTATCTATCTAATCTCCTCTCTCCCTCTCTCCCTCCCTATCTACTGTATTTCTCTCTCTCTCTCTCTCTCTCTCTCTCTCTCTTTCTCTCTCTCGATCCCTCTACCTACCTACCTACCTACCTATACACTCTCTCCCTCCCTCCCTATTGTATTTCTCTCTCGCTCTATCCCTCTACTTTCTCTCTCTCTCTCCCTACCTATCTACTGTATTTCTCTCCCCCCTCTATCTACCTACGTACCTACCTACTCTCCCTCCCTCCCTATCTACTGTATTTCTCTTTCTCTCTCTATCCCTCTACCTACCAGCCTACCTACTCTCTTTCTCTCCCTACCTATCTATTGTATTTCTCTCTCTTTCTATTTCTCTCTCTCCATCCCTCTACCTACCTACTCTCTCTCCCTCCCTCCCTACTATATTTCTCCACCTCTCTATGTCTCTCTATTTCTCTCTGTTTCTGTCTCGCTCTCCCTTTACCTACCTACCTACCTACCTACCTACCTACCTACCTACCTACTCTCTCTCTCCCTACCTACCTACTGTATTTCTCTCTCTTTCTATCCTTCTAACTATCTGCCTACTTTTTTTAAAAAATTGCCTCTTCAAAACCTTGGTGCGTCTTATACTCACCAAGAAAGAAAGGTCGGCAGTTCAGTGGTTCAAATCCCTAGCGGCGCGTAACGGAGTGAGCTCCCATCACTTGTCCCAGCTTCTGCCAACCTAGCAGTTCAAAAACATGTAAAAATGCAAATAGAAAAATAGGAACCACCCTTGATGGGAAGGAAGGTAACAGCGTTCTGTGCACCTTCGGCATTTAGTCATGCCGGCCACATGACCACAGAGACGTCTTCGGACAGCGCTGGCTCTTCGGCTTTGTAACAGAGATGAGCACCACCCCCTAGAGTCGGGAACGACTAGCACATATGTGTGGAGAAACCTTTACTTTTACCTTAAGTAAAGTAAGTAATAGATAAATATATAAATAAGAACTGAGTGAAGCAGAAGATGTAGAGAGAGAAGGGAAAGATAAGATGGGAGACTAAATGGAGTGTTAGCCAGATGGCTAGACATAGGCCCTATGCCTTTAGTGATGCCAGACATGAAGATTCAGGACTACAGGTTAAGCTCCAGTTAAATTGATTTATTGCTCATAATTATGAGAATCTACTAACCGTCAGCACTGAATTGGTCCCAGGTGAGTTAACGGAATTCAAAACCCAATTTAGACTGCTTGTGGGAACGTAAGGACTCCGGGCTCATTCCTCTCTTGACTCTGCCCATCCTTCTCCTACAAGTGATATTAGAATAAAGCTGGGATGTTAACACACTGCCTACGGCAGTAAAACAACCCCAAGCATCTAATCTTTTTGTTACAGCCTTCTAAAGACTATCTGCTTGATAATATGACTCCTGGCAGAAGGTTTAATGGATGATGATCATGGAGCCCAACGGCAATCTGGATAGACATTTGGAAAGATTGTCTTACTACTCAAACCTGAGCTGCCTTTACTCCTTGAGTAAAGCCTCCAGGAGCTCACAAGCACTACCTCGTTTAGTAAATACTACCCACCTGAAATGTAGCTGTGCAACTCTTGGGCGTACAAAGCTGAAGGGAATCTTACCAGCCCAAGTTGTGAAAGGACTTCCACCAGTAGCGAGGAACCGGCTCTACCATGGTTTCCACATCTTGGGTTTTGCTCCACATCTGGTTCCTTGTGTGGGATGTAGATTATGATCTTCCTTTCCTCCAAGCATTTAGCTGGCTCCTTTTCTTCTTCTTCTTTTCTTGAAGTTTCAGAAATACTGTGAAGAGTCCTTAGACCAGCGACGGCGAATCATTTTTGGCTCGCGTGCCACAAGTGGGGGGAGCACAGGGGGGTCGTGTGCGGGCATGCCGCACCCATAATGCAACGCGCGACCCCCCAGTGCGCATGCACGCACAACGTGCGACCCCCCATTTTTACATGCTTTTTTCGCCATCCCCAGGCTCCAGAGGCTTTATAGGAGCCTGGGGAGGGCGAAAAGAGCCTCCCCCACCCCCCCCGGAGGCCCTCCGGAGGTTTTAAGCACTCCGAAGGCGTCAGGGAAGCCTCCGGACGGTCCCTGAAGCCTCCGGAGGGCCTCCGGGGGTGGTGGTGGGGGAGGCTCTTTTCGCCCTCCCCAGGCTCCTATAAAGCCTCTGGAGCCTGGGGATGGCGAAAAAAATGGCTTTTAAAAATGGTGAACTCAGCTGGCCAGCACGCGCATGCGCACTGGCCAGCTGACAGGGCAGCGCCTCGCGTGCCCTGACAAATGGCTCCGCGTGCCACTTATGGCACACGTGCCACAGGTTCGCCATCACTGCCTTAGACATTTTGTCTGGCTTTTGGCTTGGGCTAAATATTTTTTCTGCTGGCGACCAAGCCTATTTTATTTTACTCTCAGCTGTAATTGCACTTTTAATATCAATTTTAAACAGTTTGGGCATTATCTAGATTGCATTATCAGTTGCTTCGGTATTTGTGTATTTTATGGTTTAAATGAAATAAGGAACGTGTATTAGTTACCTTCACCGGTACATGCTTCTAAAGTAACAGTTGGAAGAAATGTCCTTCTGGGTTCAGTTCCAAGTGGGGAAAAAGACACTGGAAACACGGAGGCTGCTTGGAAAGATGGTTTAATGGTGGACAGGACCATGTGGTTTGAGGTCCTGAACAGAAAAGGGGGAACCACATGCTTCCAGATGTTGGGTGAAGAAGAAAAGAGAGAGAGAGATGCTGAAATTCCCTAGTTTTATGCCCTCTCTGGGCTTTGATCTTGATCTTGTATTCTGATTGGTTGTCAGACTCCCATGGGGCCACGCAGGGGGCAACTCTATAGGCTGTGAGTCCATGTTTGGCTGAGCATTGCTTCTTCCCAGATGCCCTGTGGTGAGATGGGTAAAGGGCTAATACTATCATTCCTTTATCCCATCACCCTGGAGCTGAAGGGGGAGACCTTTGTAATGTAGAATAGACTGGCTCAGGCATTTTAATGGCCCATTGACAAAGGTGGGGGCTATTAAGAATGAGTCTGCCTCCTGCCTAAAAACACGTTTCTCCATTTCTGATCCAGGGAAATATAATATTCTGCCTCTCCAATATTTCCCAGGTTATTTCATTTTTCTAGGAGAGGGGTGGGTTTTAACTTCCTACATAACAATTTATACTTTAATCAGAACAGAGCTGGAAGGGACCTTGGAGGTCTTCTAGTCCAACTCCCTGCTCAAGCAGGAAATCATTATACCATTTCAGACAAGTGACTGTCCAGTCTCTTCTTAAACACCTCCAGTGATGAAGCACCCACAACTTCTGAGGGAAAGTCATTCCATTGGTCAATGGTTCTCATTGTTAGAAAGTTCCTCCTTAATTCCAAGTTACTTCTCTCCTTGATTAGATTCTATCCATTGTTTACAAAACAAACACCGAAGGACTCTTGATGTGGAAGGGAATAAGTTGTATAAAATATGGAGCTTTTATGTTTTGGGAGAAGAGAGTGAAATTAATAATAACTCTGATCTTTCCTAGGTTTAGGCCAAAGGACCTGAAGGCCAGACAAGGAATGATGGATGGAAACTGACCAAGGAGAGATTCAACCTGGAAATAAGGAGAAATGTTCTGACAGTGAGAGGAATCAACCCATGGAACAGAAGTTTCCTTCAGAAGTTGTGGGAGCTTCATCCCTGGAAGCTTTCAAGAACAGACTGGGCTGCCATCAGTCAGAATTGTGTAGGGTCTCCTGCTTGGGAAGGGGGTTGGACTAGATGACTACAAGGCCCCTTCCAATTCTGTTAATCTCTTAAATGGTCCCATGTTTCTTCCAATTGCTTTGAGGAATGGAAAATGAATAATAAAAGACAGGATATAAATAACATTAATTAATTAAATGAACCTTGATTTCCTCCTTCTTTGGACATCATGATTGGTAGACTGTCTTACAAAGAAGCTTTCAATAGGTGTGTTTTGTGGGAGTGTTTGAAACAGATCCAATTGCAATATGTACTCTTATGTTGTTATTTGCCTTATGCATGGATTCCATTGCAACAGCTATTATTGTATGTTTTTTTTAAAAAAAAAAACAGGTTCTCATTGCATATCCAGAAGTGAAGAGCTAGGCATGTCAGCTTCTAGTTCTCAGATGGAGAACTGAGGCTGAGGGGAAGCTGGATTCCTCAACGCCCCCCCAAAGAAGTCAACGGAAAGCTGGCAATACAAGGACCTCATTTTGCTGTTTGGAAATAAAAATCCTGTGTGAATATGTATCTAAACCTTTGCTTAGTGCTCTGACCAAGTCTTCCTGAGAGCCTGAAGCAAACTCCTGGTCCCAACAAAAACCCCTTTTATTACTTGACTGTGAATTCTGCTCATTCACATCCAGCAACGTCTTTCAAGAGACGATTTACAGTCACAGACTTTATCTGGCTTGGAGAACTGACAGGCCGATATCTGCAAAACTTGGCAAGGAGTCTCGGAGAGTCACTAACCCATTAAGCCAGGGGTGTCCAAACTTGGGAACTTTAAGACTTGTGGACTTCAACTCCCAGAATTCCCCAGCCAGCATGGCTGGCTGGGGAATTCTGGGAGTTGAAGTCCACAAGTCTTAAAGTTCCCAAGTTTGGACACCCCTGCATTAAGCAAACTAATTGTCTCCTGCAAACTCCATGCCCCTTTCGCTCCTCTTTTATTTTCTCTCGGAGGGGCCATTCACTGTCCACCTGTGGCCTTACTCCCGTCGACCCCTGTTCTTTAGCTGTTCCCTTTGTCTGGCAACTCTGCGCATGGGCACACTGGGAACAGGCTCCAGCTGTTCTTCTGCCCCACTGATGTCTGACTCTGAAGGCAGCTGATAACTGGCATACGGCTCTGGCCCCCTCTCTGCCTCTCACACAGTCCTCGTCTGAGCCTTCTCCAGACTCCAGGACTGGCCCATCTTCCTCCCCAACCTCCCCACTGTCCGAATCTTCTGCCAGCACTGCTGGCCGCTGTGGCAGGCCACAACACTTAGATTAGTGGCTCTTAAGCCAATATATTGCCCTTCCCAAACATGGTCTGCAGTTCTCCAAATTCCCAGCCAGTCTCACCCCATGCAGGCAGACTGGGGAAGGGTGCAACATGTCTTTTTCGGTGAAATAACGGGAAACGCTCTCAGACAAAAGCAATCGGCTTTGGGGGGCCAAGAAGAACAATCTGAGGCAAAATATACCCTTGACAAAAAAAAAGGCCACCCCTTCCCCTGCTGGGCCTCATCCCAAATCCAGAACAGTAATAAATAAAAATTTTGTTCCTGACTCTGTACTAGAAAGACGGAGTTGTTTGCTTTTTTCTGCTTGGCAAAGGCAAGTGAGAATTTCATTTGCAATTACCATGCGAGAGCAAGCAGGCACTGGCCCAAAGTCTCTTCCCCCTGCAAGATGGTGAAAGGCAGGTTCCAGCACTGCATCCCTCTAAATGCCAGGGAGCCCATCCCCACTCTTGGTCTCCTTCCATGTGGGGCTAAGCTGATAGGAGCACCGTCGGAATCTGCCTGGGGAAAAGATGAGTTTGCAGTGGGCGGAAGGGCCAAAAGAGCAGGCGGGGTGCAAAGAAACTTCTAGCGAGGCCTCCTTACACCTCAGACTTCGCTTCCCATCAAGTTCAGGGGAAAAGGAGCCAGGGACATGTTGTTGTTGTTAATAAACACACGATTAAAAACAAAAACAAAAGCAAGCACACCCATGTTACACGAAGCCTGAAGGGAATGATGGATCACGCGTCTGGCTTCTAGGATGGCAGCTATGCTCCAAGTTCAAAAGAAAAAGGAGCGAACCAGGTGTACCCCAGAGAGGTGTGAAATGGGGAGGGAGAGGAGAAGGGGACCCTAATCTCCCCAATTGCTCCCAAGCGGATTTCTACCTCTCGTACCCCAGTCTGAAACACTACAGTATTTCCCCAAAAATAAGACAGGGTCTTGTTTTCTTTTGATCCCCGAAATAAGCAATATTTTCGGAGAGGGCTTATTTTCAGGGGAGGGCTTATTTTAGCACATGCGCTCAAAAGCCCGATTGGGTTTATTATCCGGGGAGGTCTTATTTTTGGGGAAACAGGGTATGTCAGGGTATCCTGGGGGTTGAGGTAGAGGAAGAAGCATAAACACTGTGTGTATGTGTGCATATACACACACACACACACACATGCAGAGGGGGAAAAGTGATGATTAAAATGTGGTTGGTTCACTTTTTCTATTGTACCTTTTGGTTTTTTCCTATGACTGTTGCAGAACATGTACAGACAGTTTGATGTTGACGATTACGAAGCTTCACATGGAAAATAAAACTGCATTTTACCCGCGAGTGCTAAACCTTGTAATTAGGGCAGGCTAATTAGGACTCCCTCCCTTGGTGTCTGTGGAGGGCTCCCCTTGAAGGTTGTTTGAGGCTAGTAATGAACAGAAGATGGAGCATCCAGTTTGCTTTCTAGCGACATCAAGCTTTTAAGGCGGCCTTCTGCCTTCCTCCACTTGTGCTGGTTAGGATGGCTGCATTTGGGGGACTTATAGTCCCATTATATAAGGGATGCAGTGGCTCAGTGGCTAAGGTGCTGAGTTTGTCGATCGAAAGGTCGGCAGTTTGGCGGTTCGAATCCCTAGTGCTGCGTGATGGAGTGAGCTCCCGTTCCTTGTCCCAGCTTCTGCCAACCTATCAATTCAAAAACATCTAAAAATGCAAGTGGAAAAATACGGACCACCTTTGGTGGGAAGATAACAATGTTCCTTGCACCTTCGGCATTGAGTCATGCCGGCCACATGACCATGGAGATGTCTTCAAACAGCACTGGCTCTTCAGCTTTGAAATGGAGATGAGCACCGCCCCCTAGAGTAAGGAACGGCTAGCACATATATGCGAGGGGAACTTTTACCTTTACCTTTTTAGTCCCATTATAGCTATAAGACACCAGGTCAAGAAAGTCTATTTGGATCTGATAAATCCTTAGTGGCATCAACCTGATGTGCTACCAGATCCACATATGTGCCGATGTGATTTTATTTTAAACCATCTGAGGGGGAATATTCTTTTGCCTACATTATGTGAATCCTATGCCTTTGCAAGAAAGGTGTGTACAGAGATGTTCTTTGTTGCCGTTTTTATTGTTACATAACTCTGGAGGTTTGCCAGAGTATGAATGCATCTTCTAGAGATGTTTTTTTTTTTTAAATCTTTTTAAGAGTCTCTCTGGCATTGGTGCAATATGTTTGTAATTAATTGGGGGAGTATTTGGTATCTTGGATGACTGCAGTTTAAATATGTGTATGATCCATGTAACATAATTTGGCTGGAGCTCTGCAAAGAGCAGGATATTTATCTGAATCCACTTATAGCACTTAAAAGGTGTGATTCCCGCGCTGGAGAAAAAGAAAGTGTTAAACTGAGTAAGGATGAATCTGCAAAACTGCTTCATGCTGTTCCTTCCAAGTTCTTTCCACTGTTGCACTTGTGAAAATTTGGGAAATTCTTATTAAAAAAATGTCACAAAAAGGAATGGAATTTTTCACACCTTTGGACAAGTATTTCTAAAACTCTTCCCAGTCCGGAGACAACAATTCTTGGATATGGAGTAATTCATAGTAAATGTAAAGGTTCCCTGCACACATATGTGCTAGTTGTTTCTGACTCTAGGGGGCGGTGCACTCACTGTTTCAAAGCCGAAGAGCCAGTGCTGTCCAAAGACGTCTCCATGGTCATGTGGCTGGCATGACTCAACGCCGAAGGTGCAAGGAATGCTGTTACCTTCCCACCAAAGGTGGTTGCTATTTTTCTACTTGCATTTTTACGTGCTTTCGAACTGCTAGATTGGCAAAAGCTGAGACAAGTAACGGGAGCTCACTCCGTTACATAGCACTAGGGATTCAAACCGCTGAACTTTCTGATCGACAAGCTTAGCGTCTTAGACTGAGTCACTGCGTCCCCTGGAGTAATTAATAAAGAAGTGTTATTATTAATAATTGGTCTACGGTTAATCCCCAATTGGGATCCCACAGATGGGATAAGAAATTCCATGCCTAACCAAGGCAGTTTGTTAAGTAAGTCATGCCTGATTCTACAATTCTCTTTTTTTTTGGGGGGGGGGTCATAGTTGTTAAGCAGATTGTTGCGGTTGTGAAAGTGACCCACACAGTTGTTAAGTGGACTTGGCTTCCCCAGCTGACTTGGCTTGGGAAGGTTGCAAACAGCAATCCCCAAGATATTGCAACCGTCTAAAACGGGTCTCCAACAGTAGCAACTTTTAAGACTTGTGGACTTCAACTCCCAGAGTTCCTCAGCCAGCTGGCTGAGGAACTCTGGGAGTTGAAGTCCACAAGTCTTAAAGTTGCTAAGGTTGGAGACTCTGGGACTCTAACGTACATGCTGGTTGCCAGGTGACCAGATTTTGATCATATAACGCTGGGGATGCTGCAACGGTTATAAGTGTGAGGAATGAAAGTCATATTTTGCAGCACCATTATAACTTTGGTCACTAAATGAATGGCCATAAGTCAAGAACTAGCTCTAGTGCACTTATACTTTCTCCTGATCTCAAGACCTCATACACAGCATTCCCTTCTCCAATTTTGCTGTACAATAACTCCTCAGTGAGTCAAAATTATTAATCCAAATAATTACTCCAAAGTCATTCAGTCGCTCAGAACAGACGAGAAGAGCAACAAAGATGATTAGGGGACTGAAGGCTAAAACATATAAAGAAACGGTTGCAAGAATTGGGTATGTCTAGTTTAATGAAAAGAAGGACCAGGGGAGACATGATAGCAGTGTTCCAATATCTCAGGGGTTGCCACAAAGAAGAAGGAATCAAGCTATTCTCCAAAGCATCTGAGGCTAGAACAAGAAGCAATGGGGGGAAACCAGTCAAGGAGAGAAGCAACTTAGAACTAAGGACAAATTTCTTGACAATTAAAACAATTAATCAGTGGAACAACTTGCAAAATAGGGGACGCAAAATGGTTACACAGTCAATAAATATTTATTTATGTACTTCTAGAAAAAGACCCCCATCACTTTCACTATTAGGAAGTTTAGTATTAGTATAGCCTTTATTGTCATTGTACAAAATAAATACAACGAAATTGAAAGTTTTAGCCTCACTGGTGCAATCCATGACAACAAATACAAACAACATAAACAGTATAAGGAATAATCTCAGTGCAAGTAATTGAGGGAAAAGAAAAAAGAAAAGTTTGTCCTTCAAGTTAGTTGAAAACTGCTTTCCTTCTGTTTCCATCCATTAGAACTTTCCCACACAAGAAATACATTTGCTCTGGCTACTGCCTAGGATTATTTTAGAACGTTCAATGCTTTTACTCCCTTTAATCTTATCTTCTTCTAGCTCTACTTCCTCATAGAACTTGGTTTCCAACATCGTCATAAGCAGAGTTAAAAATTAAGGATTGTATTTTTTAAATAAACACGGTTGAAACATAAGAAAGCTATTGGAATTTGACAAATGTGGCAGCACTAATAATGACAAAAATGGAGAGCTGTTATTTTTCTTCTATCAGCGCAGATATCTCGATGTGGGCACTAGTGCAATTTGAAGTTCTTGATTGAGAAGACCAATTTATGGGGTGGGGGTGGGGGGAAGCAAAGCTGCCAGCTTCTACTGAAATCACAGATTCTGAATAACACCCAAAGCTTGTGGCCTTACATCACTGGTGAGATTCAATTTTCTTTTACTATTGGTTCTGTGGGTATGGCTTGGTGGGCGTGGCATGGCTTGGTGGGCGTGGCTTGGTGGGCGTGGCAGGGGAAGGATACTGCAAAATCCCAATTCCCTCCCAATCAGCTGGGACTCGGGAGGCAGAGAATAGATAGGGGTGGGGCCAGTTAGAGATGGTATTTACTGGTTCTCCGAACTACTCAAAATTTCTGCTACCAGTTCTCCAGAACTGCTCAGAACCTGCTGAATTACCGCCTCTGACTTACATGATCTTTTCAGTGGAATGGCTTTTCAATATCAGCAGTCATGCAAGTCCTCTTTTTATGGCACTAGATCTTATGGCCATGTGGCTGATAGCCTATACCTTATAGTCCTTGCAAATGTGTTCAGATGGGTGCCCTGGTGCAGGAAAATGTACAAGGGAGCAAAGTAAGGACTGAGGCAGTTTCAGGGGGGAAGAGGAAGGATAAAGTAAATAACAATTCGTTTTTAAGGTCTTAGAAGAGCTACATACGTATGTCACTAGCTGGATACCCATGCTTCACGACAAAATTATGTGATCGGGCAATGCAAGAGAAATCCAGTTCACTCCAGTTCAATCTGTTGGCTCAGTGGTGGTCAGTGATTGAAACACATAAGGGAATATTGCTCCCACAACCTTGAGTCCAGAAGCAGTTCCATAGTGAAAGGAGTAGACATTTTGGTGAAGTACTAACATTTAGTACTATAAGAAGCCCCAGACCGATCCTGAGTGAAGGAGTGGAACATCTGCCAGAATGTGAGGCAACTGGCAGCTGGAACAGAGTTCTTTTCAGGTGGGGAGAGGGAGTAGAACTCCTTAGCATCAGAGTGTGTTAATTACTGTATAAAAAATACTAATGATCTGATGGTCATTTCAAAAAATCCTTTGTTAGAGAACACTTAGAAGCCAAGAGGAACATACATGCCAAATTTCAAGTTTGTAGACTTTACGGTTCTGGAGATTTTGTGATCCAGCGTATGTATGTATATATGTATATATGTTGTATTTGTGCTGATAAATAAATAAAGGGAGACTAGTATAGATCGATTTCAAGCTATTTAGCTCTCATCAGCTAGCCATACCCTTACTGGGAATCGAACCAGGGCATACCATATTTGGGCATACCAGGGGTTGTAACACAAATACATACATACATACATATAAAAATATATATAAATAAATACAGAATTCAAATAATTCATTTCTATTCTGCAAGGTCATATTTGTTTCTTTGTGAGGGAGGGAGATTTAAGAGTAAGAAAAGGAGAAGGTAAGATGATGAAAAGAACGAGTCCATTAACATCTTTATGAATCTGCCATTAACAAAAAGTGTTAATTCCTTTGCCCTGGGTCAATTTGGGGACTGACAATCTGCTGCTGCTGCTGTTCAGGTTCTTATGCATTTTGTACATTTGTGTAACATCTATGAATGCTGGTCTCTCTTGTGGAAAACAGATTCTCCATCCTCCATTATGCAGGATGGAAAAATAATGAACAAGAAATAGGAAACCAAGAAATTAGTGTTGCTATCACTTTATACTGCATTAGCGAGACCACACTTGGAATCAAGCATCCAGTTTTGGTCACCATGATATAAAAAAGATGTTAAGGCTCTAGAAAGCTAAAACATATGAAGAATTTTTGCAGGAATTGGGGGTGTCTTTTTCAATGAAAAGAAGGACTAGGGGAGACATGATAGCAGTGTCCATATATCTGCCCCAAAGAAGAGGGAATCAAGCTATTCTCCAAAGCATCTGAAGGCAGGACAAGAAACAACGGGTGGAAACTAAGCAAGGAGAGAAGCAACCTAGAACAGAGGAGAAATTTCCTGGCAGTTAGAACATTTAATCGGTGGAACAGCTTGCCTCCAGAAGTTGTAAATGCTCCAAACACTGGAAGTTTTAAAGAAGATATTGGATAACCATTGGTCTAAAATGGCATAGGGTTTCCTGCTTGAGTAGGGTGTTGGACTTGAAGACCTCCAAGGTCACTCCCAACTCTGTTGTTCTGTTATATTAAAATTGCGGAAAACATCTTCAAGGCAAAAAATCCCAAACACCCAGTCAAACATGTACATACTTATGGAGGAAACTGTTAAAATGCAATAGAGCTTTCTTGGTAAATAAGAGTCAACAGAGTAGAAGTAGTTACTTCCCCTTTTGATTTCCGGCATCGTTGCCGTTGTATTGTTGCCCCAAATGATAAAGCAAGATCTCTTTCCGTCTGGAACTAATAAGAAACAAACCGAGCTAATAATGATATGGCAAATAGAACCATGATCTTGACAAAAGCCGGTCATGTTTCTTATGGGTTTTTCATTGTATGCGATTCTTTTGCGAAGCCTGATGCAATCAAATAGGGACCAAAAATCTGCATCGCTCGTGGTGCTGCAGTTTGCATTTATTTCTCTGACATTTCTATTGGCAGTGCAATAAATGGAATTTAAAGCACATCATTGCGTCTACAGGTGGAAGTAAATATTCATCTTCTAGTCTTGTAGCTGTGAGAGGCCCAAGAACTCTGCCAAAAAGAAGAAGAAGAAGAAGGAAGGAAAAGAAATTGGCAGTCTATCTGACACTCATAATGACGTACTTTTAAAGGAGACTGACAATAATTCTGCCTGGAGAAGAGAGGATTATTATTTCAAACTACACAATTCTATGGAACATATTTAGCCAGAAGTAGGATTTATACAAGCAACACTTTTGTTATACAAAAGGTTCAAATAATACTAGAAATTGAATCCCCCCCCCCCATATTTGAAAATTGGAGCAAAGTTATGTGTTATTTGAAATGTGTACGCAGAGGAGGAAAACAGTATAGAGCTGTGATGATGAATCTATGGCATGCGTGCCAGAGGTGGCACGCAGCCCCCTATCTGATGGTACGTGAGCCATCGGCTCAGTTCAGCTCCGTTGCGCATTTGTGTGTCTCCTACTGGCCAGCTGGTCTTTAGGTCTCTGCTGCTCATGCACGGGGGGAAGGGCACATGCGGGGGGAGGGGCTTCATGTGCCCATGCACGGGAGGCTGGGCGCTTGTGGGGTAGCACATGCATGGACGGGGGTGGGGTACATGCAGGGAGTCATGCGTGCATGCAAGGGAGGTTGTGGGCACATGCATGGGGTGGGGCATGTGTGTGGGGGGGCCATGCACGCATGCACAGAGGGCAGGGCACAGGGTGCACACATTGCATTTTGGCGGTTCAGGCGCACACACGTGTTTGCGTGCTTTGGGCACTCTGACCCCAAAAAGCTTAGCATCACTGGTAGCATACAGATAGTCCTCGCCTTACAACAGTTCATTTAGTGACCATTCAAAGTTACTGCGTCACTGGAAAAGTGACTTACGGCCATTTTTTCACACTCACAAACCTGCAGCAATCCCCATGGTCACATAATCAAAATCCAGACCCTTGGGAACTGATTCATTTATGAGCTGTCCTGGGTCATGTGATCCCTTTTTTGTGTTCTTCTCACAAGCCAAGTCAACGGTGGAAGCCAGATTCACTTAACAACGGTGGCAAAGAAAAGTCTTAAAATGGGGTAAAATTCACTTAACCACTGTCTCGCTTAGCAACAGAAATTTTGGGCTCAACTCTGGCGGTAAGTGAAGGACTACCTGTATTTGACTTGGAGACACTAGACCAGAGCGTCACACTCAAGGCCTGCAAGCCGGATTTGGCCCATGAGTGCTTAGATCTGACTCGGGCTGCCGTGGAAACAGCAAAGGATTAGCCACCATTGCCTCTGCCAGTGAAAATGGAGCTTGGGAGGGTTGCAGGAGGTCGTGGCAGCCGAAAACGGAGCTCGGGAGCCCATTCTCGCTGGCAGAGTGCTCAGGTTGCCAGAGGTGCCCCCGACATGAGTGATGTCGAGCTGGCCACGCCCCCTGGCCACGCCCCTCCCCCCTCCCAAGGTCAAACACAACCCTGATGCGGCCCTCAATGAAATCAAGTTTGACACCCGTAGTCTAGACGACTTACTTTGCAACTTCTTGTAATGGACGATGACTTTGTCTTTTGATCTGACCACCCTAGCTATAGACCTGGAAGGCTCAGCCCAAGGCCTGCCATGAGTTTTGAGAATGGAACTTAGGCTCATCCACAAAATAGGTTCACCGGACCTTCCAGAGGGCTACCGAGCCATTCTTAAAGCGGAATGAAAATAGGCCAGCTACCTGATGGAGGAACTGTGGGATGTTTATTGCTTGAGGTTAGCAACCAGGTTAATTCGCAATGCTCCCTTTATGTGCAGTATTGTATCAGGGGTAGAAGTAACACCTATGGTGGAAATTCTAAACTACCCAAACATTTTTAAAAAATCAGGGTGGTGGTGATCATAGAAACCGAGCTTTAAGTTGTTCGTACAAAAGGGAAAAAGAGTCAGATGGGTGCAGAGCGGGAAAACCCACAGAATGAAAAAGTTCCATCTGCAGCTAAAGCAAATCAGCCCTGAAGGGGGCAGCACCAGCAGACACAACATGAACACACAGAGAGAAAGCACAACGGCGGGAAAAAGTCATTCCAAGAACTTTCTCGGTAAGACTTTCGAAACCTACCCAAGATTCCCAACTCTGGGGGATGTTGTTCTGTTTTATTTCTCTTTTCGACTCAGTCTCTCTGACAGTCAGGTAGATCTAATCTTTGCATTTGTATTTTGTACTTATTAGTTTGTCAAACAGGTGCACTTTTCCCCATAAAGAAGACCTCTCCGGATAATAAGCCCAATTGGGGCGTTTGAGCACATGCGCTAAAATAAGCCCTCCTCGAAAATATTGCAACATAGCAGCAGCTATGAAGTGACCATGTTTGCCGCCTCCTGCACCTCAAAAATAATAAGACCACCCTGAAAATAAGGCCAAGCACTTATTTCGGGGGGGGTCAAAAGAAAATAAGACCCTGTCTTATTTTCTTTTGACTCTCGAAATAAGCACTTGGCCTTATTGACCCTGTCTTATTTTCGGGGAAACACTGTACAAGATAGCAGGTATAAATATAAAAATGGACATGAACAAAGGAAATGAATACAAATAGATGGGGACAGTAGGACAGGGACGGTAGGCACGCTGGTATGCTTATGCACACCCCCTTTATGGACCTCTTAGGAGTGGGGTGAGGTCCATGGTAGACAGTTTAAGGTTGAAGCTGTGGGGGTTTGAGGATGCAACAACGGAGTCAGGTAGAGCATTCCAGGCTTTGACCACTCTGTACCTGAAGTCGTATTTTCTGCAATCAATATTTTCTGCAATCTTGGTTCTGTGCTCTCCTTGCAATGATTCGCTTCGAGTTTAACTGCTGCTCCAGAAGCAGCAATGATTCCCATCATTCTTATTTATTTATTAAATTTATGTGCTGCCCATCTCACCGTCGACTGACTGGGAGGTTTATTATCAATCTTATTAAACGCTTCACTGCCAACAGCAATGTATTTCTTGTTAGAAACAAATGACGACGTTATGATAATCGGAAACGGTTTTTCATTCTTACCAAACAAGAATACCAATATTATGACAAGAGTATTTAGCAAGCGATCTGGAGTTGGAGTGTCAGTATTGTAAAAAAAAAAAAAAAAAAAGAGAGAGAGAGAGAGAGAGAGAGAGAGAGAGAGAGAGAGAGAGAATATAAGCATGTAGGTGTGCAAAGTGCCTGCAAATGCTCTTAAAACGGTGGGAAAGGAATGAGCATGGGAAGGAAGAAAGGTTGATGCAGGCGGATCAAATATGCCAAAGTCATAACTCAATCTTGTGATCTGTCCGCTGGGATGGAAGGGATATTTATTTCTATTGCAATAAAGCAAGAGAAATAAATGGCCCAGGTGCCATGTTGCAGAAGGAACATGAATGAACTGGAAAAGCAAGAAAGCAACAGGAAAAGGGAGACTTGTCTGAATACAGTTGGTGAGTTATCTACAGAATCATGCAGACCCGATAATATAACATGAAAACTTTGCAGCAAAATATGTTGTTATAATATGCTAATGTGTGAAGCATTCTTTAAAATTTGGGGTTAGCTGAGCTAAAAAGCAATGTTATTTTGAATTTCAAAGAGTTCTAAGAGACTTCCGTGCAGAAAGTGGGAGAAAATGGCTGAATATTCTACATATGATGAGATAGGTAAAGGTAAAAGCTCCGCTCGCACATATGTGCTAGTCGTTCCCGACTCTAGGGGGTGGTGCTTGTCGATCAGAAAGGTTGGCAGTTTGGCAGTTCAAATTCCTAGCGCCGCACAACAGAGTGAGCTCCCGTTACTTCTCCCCGCTTCTGCCAACCTAGCAGTTTGAAAACACGTAAAAATGCAAGTAGAAAAATAGAGACCACCTTTGGTGGGAAGGGAACAGCGTTCCGTGCGCCTTCGGCATTTAGTCATGCCGGCCACATGATCACAGAGACGTCTTTGGACAGTGCTGGCTCTTCGGCTCTGAAATGGAGATGAGCACCGCCCCCTAGAGTCGGGAACGTTTACCTTAAACTTTTTCTGCTGACCCTCCACCACCACCATTCCCTCAAAAGGGTCAACTTGGGTCTACATTTTGAGTTACTATCTATTTTGTTTTAATTACTTTTGTCCTTTTGCTACAGGGTCTCAACTTGTCTTGTCTTGAATTTATTGTAAACCACTTTGGGGGTCTTGACTTGTTAAGATCAAAATGTAATTTAGAAGGGCTTATACACACACACACACACACACACACACACACACACACACACACACACACAGAGAAATGATTGAAAACGAAGTGCCTGCCCTAACCAGTGGCTTTGGGAAAAACATGGATCTATGCTTCTGCTCTGAAAGCTAATTATAGTGATTATGAGATTCCCAGAGGCATTGAACCTCCATGTGCAAAATGCTTGCCTGCCCGGCTAGTTGTTCTTCTTTGTGGCGGCTGCCCCATGGGCCACAGTTGGAGGTAAGTGATGTATCATCCCAGATTTTATCTATCAACTGGATAATGTTCGGGGAACACGCAAACCTCTCCCTGTGTTTGTTTGCTGCACGGCTCTAAGCAGAAGACGGCCTGAGCCCCAGTGGGCAAATTTATCCACGAAGCTCTGAAAAAGAGGCATTTAACGCCACGCTGTATATAAAAAAAAAGATGAAGCGGATTCCAATGACAGAGTTGAAATAGTGCATCTAAGGAGGAATAGCAAAGCAGAACGCCAAGAGACCTACTTCAGTATACTTTTGAGTACAGGATCTGTCTGAGTACAGGAGAAACTTTCTGTTGTGGCAAGGTGTTTGTTCATGCGCCTGTCCTCATGAAACCTGGTGGAGAGAACACCACTGGGAATCTCAGAGTAGCACCAAGGGTGGCTTTAAGGGTGTGATCAAGCAAGTAAGCCCACTTCTGCTATTCAAATTCTTCAGAAGCTTGTCAACTGCCAACCTAAAAATAGCAAGCTAATGTTGTGACCCGCCAGTAGCCAACAGAGCTGGCAGCAGACTCAGACAGTGAGGAGGTTGGGGAGGAACCTGGGCCAGTCCTGGAGTCTGGGGAAGGCTCAGATGAGTGCTTTGTGTCAGAGGCAGTGAGGGGGCCAGGGCCATCTGACAGTCATCAGCTGCCTTCGGAGTCGGGCATCAGTGAGGCAGAAGAACAGCTGGAGCCTGTTCCCTGCTGAGTTGCCGGGAGATGGGAACAGCTAAGGAACAAGGGTCGACTTGGGAGTAAGACCATAGATGGATAGTGAATGGCCCCTCCCATCGGGAATAAAAAAGGGGCGAAGGGGGAGGGGAGTTTGCAGGAGACACTTAGTTCATTCCTGCATTCTTGCCAAGGATTGCGGCGTCTGAAAGATATCGGCCTGGCCACTCTCCAAGCCTGATAAAGGTCGATCATTGTGAACTATCTTGAAAGACTGTGGGAGAGGAAAGACTTTGCTGGAGAGGAATTCACTGGGGTTTATTGGGATGAGGCCTTGGCCTCGTGCTGCTGAGGAAGCCTAGGTCAGAGCACCCTCTGCCAGTGAAAATGGAGCTTGGGTGGGCCGCACACAGAAATATTTACGATTTGTGTAGGCTGAAAAGATTTGTGTAGTCTCCACAGGATTATCAGAAGCTATCTTTTACTAGAAAGCAAAGAACAAAGTCGTTCCCTGCTACTCTGTTTAATCTCCTGCAAGGGTCTCTTCTAATCCACTTGACTTTTGTTCGTCCCTTCCCCGGGGGAGGGAAGTGGGGGGAAACGTTTCACAAAGAAGCACTGAGCTTCAGCCACATAAGAGTGTCACGATTGGTTTGTGAAGAGTGCTTCTGGAGTTCAGTAGCACACTTGAAAATAAAGATGATGCTGGAGGCAAGCACTTTAATTTGCATCATGCTGGCTTACCATTTATTACCATTTTTAATTAAAATAATTTAAATTTAGGTTAGGTGGAATAGGGAGCTGGACGGGCATCTAGGGAGGTGTCGGCAGGGACTTTATTTGCTTTGTATCTGGATTCATTCTGGCACAGAATATGTTAGCATATGATATGACACAACATGGCATCTCTTAAAACAGGTGAGCTGTGTTTCATCCTACATACTTGTGCTCCTCCCTGGAGCAGCAAGGCTAATAGCAATAGCACTTAAGACTCATATACTGCTTCACGGTGCTTTTACAACCCTCTCTAAGCAGTTTACAGAGTCAGCCTGTTGCCCCCAACAATCTGGGTCCTCATTTTACCAACCTTGGAAGGCTGAGTCAACCTTGAGCCGGGTGAGATTCGAACTGCCAAATTACAGGCAGCTAGCAGTCAGCAGAAGTAGCCTGCAGTACTGCACTCTAGTCACTGAAACTCTTAAAAAGCAAAAAATAAAAAATAAAAAATCGTGAGCACTGAACTAACAGTAATGCCAGGAGTAACCTACCCCTGGTTCTGACTGAGGCTTCCCGAGAGCATGAAGCAAACTCCTGGTCCTGACAAAAACCCCTTTTATGAATTCACTGTGAATTCTGCTCATTCACATCCAGCAAAGTCTTTCAAGGGAGGATTTACAGTCACAGACCTTACCTGGCTTGGAGAGCTGCCAGGCCAACATCTGCAGAACCTGGCAAGGAGTCTCAGAGAGTCACAAACTAATTAAGTGAACTAATTGTTTCCTGCAAACTCCACTCCCCTTTCGCTCCTCTTTTATTCCCTCTGGGAGGGGCCCTTCATCGTCCACCTGTGGCCTTACACCCAAGTCACCCCCTGTTCTTTAGCTGTTCCCTTCGTCTGGCAATTCTGTGCATCCGCACACTGGGAACAGACTCCAGCTGTTCTTCTACCTCACTGATGTCTGACTTTGAAGGCAGCTAATAACTGGCATACGGCTTCAGCCCCCTCTCTGCCTCTGACACAGAGCCCTCATCAGAGCCTTCCCCAGACTCCAGGACTGGCCCATGCTCCTCCCCAACCTCCCCACTGTCCGAATCCGCTGCCAGCTGTGCTGACTGCTGGTGGGCCACAACATTAGCTTTGTATTTTCAGGTTGGCAGTGACAAACTCCTGAAGAGTTCGAACAGCAGAAGTGGGCTTACTTGCTTGATCACCCCCTTAAAGCCACCCTTGGTGCTACTCTGAGATTCCCAGTGGTGCTCTCTCCACCAGGTTTCATAAGGACAGGTGCATGAACAAGCACCTTCTTAGGCAAGTCATCTTAGTAAGGAGTCACGCACAGATGGGTTTAACAGGAGAAGATGCTGTACCCAACTTGCCTAAATAGCCTCAAGCACTTTCTTCAGATTTTCACGATAGCAATTATTTCAATAATTGTTAAAATAGGTAATTATTAGTCTACTGATTTAGACATCGCATTTACACAGACTCCTCTGAACCAGAACCTGTTTTGGAATGAAATGCCTCCAAGGAAGGGCCTTCAACTACCTGAGAAACACACCTAATACTTTTTTTTCCACCTTTGGTGTATTTTGAAAACAAAATGTGCAACAAATGGTACTATAACGTGTTTATTCTCCAGCGTAGTTTTTATTTAAACGAAACCATCAGAAGATGGAAACCTTAATGACCAAGATCAAGTAGGATCATAGATGAATGCAGGGGTGGGCTACAAAAATTTCAGCAACGGGTTCTCTGCCCAGTTGTTGGGTGGGCATGGCCATGGTGGGAGTGGCCTAGTCGGCCTCCTGCACCATGTCGGGGACCCATTTTCGCCTTCTCCAGGCTCCAGAGGCTTTCCTCGAGCCTCTGGGAGGGCGAGAACTGCCTCCGCTGGGCTCCGGTGGCCCAGAACCTCTGGGATGCCCGTTTTTCCCCCACGCTGAGCCTCCGCGCAGGCCCTGCACTTACTTCGCATCTAAAACAGGCCGCGTGGAGATTCCTGGGAGGGGAGGGGCCAGCCAGGAATAGGATTTGGAGGTTTTCCGAAACCAGCCATAACATTAGCTACGGATTCTCCTGAACCCGGGCAAACTCGTAGCAGCCCTCCCCTGCAGAGCTGTGAGCAGTTCTGATACATCTCTGTACTAATGGATGGGGAATGTTGCATCAGGACAATGAATCAGGCTTGGGGAATCCACAACAAGTCACTGTTTTGCGTTTGAAGCTGTGCCCTTCGTGGAGGGTGTGTGTGTCTTGATCTGCCCTGTTTTCCAACTTTTAGTAGTGTGCTGTATTTATTTATTTCACTTTATTATGACCGCCGACTCCAATAGACCCCGGGTGGTTAGTCCAATAGACCCCTGTAGGATAGTACTGAAACATACAATAAAAATAGTTAAAAACAAATGTGACGGCCCACATTGAAAACAGCCATAGCCATGAAAACTATGACAGGGGATCCACAGATCGACGTATCCAAAATGGGCTCCATGGAGACTCTGGGAAGGGAGGGGTGGGAGGGGCCAGCCAGGTGTAGGAGGTGGCAGCCAGGGGTGGGATTCTCTGAGTTGGCCATAATGTTAGCTACGGGTTCTCCGAAACCTGGGCAAACCTGTAGCAGCCCACCCCTGGATGCCTGGGACCTTCATGTGGCCCAGCATTCCCCTGAATCCCTTGTGGACCTCTGCACCACACCTGGAAAATTTATTAAAGTTTATTTCCAGCTCAGCCATAGAACCTGCATAAAATCCGGAGCGGATGGGCCCCCCTCAGTGGACCAGACGGGCCGCCAACAGCGAGTCTTGTGAGACCATCCTGGGAGGAGTTTGATTCTGTTGCCCCCGAGGATTTGGATAGGTTGCGTGGACGGCTGCGACCCACCACATGTTTAATGGACCCGTGTCCCTCCTGGTTGGTACTGGCATCTTGGGAGGTGACCCGAGGCTGGCTTCTGGGCCTGGTGAATGCCTCATTGGGTGAGAGATCCTTGCCAACCGCCTTGAAGGAGGCGGTGGTGAGGCCCTTACTTAAGGGGCCTTCGCTTGACCCAACGGAGCTAGCTAATTACCGTCCAGTCTCCAACCTTCCCTTTCTAGCGAAGGTTGTCGGGAATGTGGTGGCGCAGCAGTTTCCACAACACCTTGACGAATCCGATTATCTAGACTCACGCCAGTCCGGCTTCCGACCCGGACACAGCACGGAGACAGCCTTGGTCGCGTTGGTCGATGATCTCTGGAGGGCCAGAGATAGAGGTTGTTCCTCTATCCTGGTCCTATTAGACCTCTCGGCGGCTTTTGATACCATCGACCATGGTATCCTATTGCGCCGGTTGGAGGGGATAGGAGTCGGAGGTACCGTTCTGCAGTGGTTCGGCTCCTACCTCTCCGACCGGAAGCAATGTGTGTTGACAGGGGGACAGAGGTCGACCCCGAGGCCACTCACTTGTGGAGTGCCACAGGGGTCGGTCCTCTCGCCTCTCCTGTTCAATGCATATGTGAAGCCGCTGGGTGAGATCATCCGTGGTTTTGGGGTTGAGTGTCACTTCTACGCTGATGATACCCAGCTGTATATTTCAACCCCAAACCATCCCAACGAGGCTGTCGAAGTGATGTCCCGGTGTTTGGAAGCCGTCGGGGTCTGGATGGGGGACAACAGACTTAAACTCAACCCCTCCAAGACTGAGTGGCTGTGGCTACCGGCACCTCGGTTCAGCCAGCTGATTCCATCGCTGGCCATAGGGGGCGAACAATTGCCCCCTGTGGAACGGGCGCGCAATTTGGGCGTCCTCCTTGATGCCCGGCTGTCAATGGATGACCATGTGGCAGCCGTGGCAAGGGGGGGCGTTCCACCAGGTTCGCCTGGTGCGCCAATTGCGCCCCCTACTGGACTGGGATGCCCTACGCACGGTCACTCATGCACTGGTGACGTCCCGCCTGGATTACTGCAACGCTCTCTACATGGGGCTGCCCTTGGGACGCGCCCAGAGACTGCAGTTAGTTCAGAACGCAGCCGCGCGGGCTGTGATGGAGAGTACGAGGTACTCCCACGTAACACCTCTCCTGCGCGAGCTGCACTGGCTACCTGTGGTTTTTCGGGTGCGTTTCAAGGTGCTGATTACCATCTTTAAAGCGCTCCATGGCACGGGACCTAGTTACTTGCGGGATCGCATCCTCCCACATACATCCCTGCGGCCAATTCGCTCACACAGAGAGGGACTTCTCCTGGTGCCGTCCACTAGGCAATGCCAACGGGCGACACCAAGGAGTAGGGCCTTCTCTGTGATGGGCCCAACCCTCTGGAATGACCTCCCCCCCGACATTAGAACCACTACTGACCTCCGCTCCTTCCGGCAAAAATTGAAGACTCACCTGTTCCGATTAGCAGGCCTGGCATAATTACAACTGTCCCTCCTGGCAAATGTACTATTAACTGGTTATTTTAGGGGTATTGTTTTTAACTTATTGTGTGTGTTTTAGGGGTTCAAAATCCTATATTTATATATACTGCTTTGTACAGTTCTTTTAATTCCATTTTGAACCTCCTCCATTCCAACTGTACATATTCAAGTTTTATTGTATTTTGATATATTTTGCATGGACTGTACACCGCCTCGAGTCCCTTTTGGGAGAGGGGGCGGTCTAGAAGTATGAATAATAAATAAATAAATAAATAAATAAATAAAATGGTAGCGAGTCTACTTTTTCATTTGAAAAATGAAGAGATTATTTTTTTTCTCCTCTCAGTTGTAGCGGTGCCATGGTGAGAGGCTACTGTTTTGTTTCTCGCGATTATTTGAAGTGTTGAGCAGAGCATTCTTATCATAGAAACAATGGTGATTTCCCCCCCTCTTCTTCAAAGCACCAGACAAATAAACACAGCAAGAAAGAGGGGTAGGACCATTAGAAGGGTGAGCCATTCTTTGGCTGGAAGGACATTAGCTTGCTATTTACAGGTTGGCGGTAACAAAGAGATCGGGAATCGCTCGGAAGCGCCTGGGAGGACTTGAGGAATGGCAATGTGAAAATGACTGAAGTTCTGGTCATTAGTCCCACAGGTGCTTTTTTCAAGAGGCAACTGGACTTTCTTTGTTTTTCTTTTGAAGACGTTTCGCTTCTCATCCAAGAAAGTTCTTCAGCTTTAACTGGATGGTGGTGAGTGGAAGGGTTTATATTCCTTGCAGACAGCTGGACATTTGCATCCTTTTAGAGAGTCATTGAGGCCACTTGGAGGTTTGCCACAGGGTCACCTCAGTGGTGCAAATGGTTCCTGTAGTCTGCAATGTTTTCCTCTGGAAATCCATTCCTACTCCCACACCATTCAAAGGGTTTTCATCCCAAATTGTATAGCTAAAAGTCTGTAGAGATTCTCACTCCTCCAGGCCATGGTTGTCCCAAAGGTGCTTTTTGAAGAGGCAACTGGACTTTCTGTTTTTTCTTTGAAGACGTTTCACTTCTCATCCAAGAAGATTCTTTAGCTCTGACAAGGATGGTGGGGAATGGAAGGATGTATGTTCCTTGCGGACAGCTGGTCATTTGCAACCTTTCACAGGGTCATTGAGGCCACTTGGAGGTTTGTCTGTGTCCTCAGGGTCACCTGAGTGGTGCAAATGGTTCTTGTAGTCTGCCATTTTTTTCCCTTTGGAGATCCATTCCTCCTCCCACACCGTTCAAAGGGAGTCCATCCCAAATTGTAGAGCTAAACGTATGTAGAGATTCTTAGTCATCCAGGGACAACCACGACTTCGATGACTGAGAATCTCTACAGACTTCTGGTCATTAGCTTGATCAACAAGATCAAGGGATGATCTTGCCAACCCAGCAGTCTTATTGTTGTGTACTAAACTCTCCTGCCATAGACTTACATTACTCGCTCCTGATTGGCTACGACGCAAGAAGCCTGCCGGCGGGAGAATCCAGCCACCCGATTGGTTAAATGCCTGACAGCTCGAGTATAAAAGAGCTGTCAGCTGTCTTTTGCACGCTGTTTGCCGGTCCGAGATTTGCCGTACTTATGAGCTCTTTGTCACTGTTAATAAAGGTTGTGTTAGCTTCAACCTGCCTCAGTCCCTGTCTGCCTCGTTCTCCCTACAGAGCACTTATCATTAGCCAATACATGTGTAGCAGATACAGTAGATCAGGGGTGTCCAAAGTTGGTAACTTTAAGACTTGTGGACTTCAACTCCCAGAATTCCCCAGCCAGCTGGCTGGGGAATTCTGGGAGTTGAAGTCCACAAGTCTTAAAGTTGCCAAGTTTGGACACCCCTGCAGTAGATAGTTATGAAATTAGAGAGCGTATCTGTCCTATAAAGAGAGATTCCAGATTCATGTAAATCTCCCATTTGCCATGTAAAGTTATGCAGCATTATCACAGTATTCTCTACAGTGTACTATATTATTGCTGGATATAAAAATGAGGTTTACTGAATCTCGGTACCATTCCTTTAAAAGAAGATCAGCAACATCTGTTTCATTCAGACTAGGGAATGAATATCTGAGAAATTCTTTCTAAATTCTTATGCACCTCACAGATTAATTTATCTATCAGATTTCACACTTGTCGGAATGTTTTGATATAGCTCTCTGCGGATAAAATATATATTAGAGGACGTCCTAATTTATTCTTACAAGTGTATTTAACTGCATATCTTGACAGGGTATTGGGGAAAAAAAAGCTGGTAGCAAAATGAAAACAGGTAATAGGATACAGATAGGAGAAAAAAAATCACCTTATTTTTATCCAGACCAATCAAGTAAGTTCTGCATCAAATCCCACCCCCCCAAACAAAAATCTACAAAACAAAAGAAAATGAATTGTGCAATTTGTTTCGGTTGGGCCAGGATTTCTCTTTTATTTTTTGACAACTCTATTAGGTTGCATAATTTATTCAAATGTTGCTATTGATGTGGGAAAACAAGCAGCCTGTTGCGGCCCACCAGTGGCTAGCAATTTGGCAGCAGACTCAGACAGTGAGGAGGTTGGGGAGGCACATGGGCCAGTCCTGGAGTCTGGGGAAGCCTTTCATGAGGACTCTATGTCGGAGGCAGAGAGGGGGCCAGAGCTGTCTGACAGTTATCAGCTGCCTTCAGAGTCAGACATCAGTGAGGCAGAAGAACAGTTGGAGCCTGTTCCCAGTGTGTGCATGCGCAGAGTTGCCAGGTGAAGGGAACAGCTAAAGAAGAGGAGTCAACTTGGGAGTAAGACCACAGGTGGACGATTAATGGCTCATCCCATGGGGAATAAAATAGGAGCGAAAGGGGAGTGGGCTTTTGAAGGAAACAATTAGTTCATTCCTGCATTCTTGCCAAGTATTGCGGTGTCTGAGAGATCTCGGCCTGGCCACTCTCCAAGCCTGATAAAGGTTGGTCATTGTGAACTATCTGGAAAGACTGTGGGAGAGGAAAGACTTTGCTGGAGACAAATTCGCTGTCAATGAAATAAAAGGGGTTTATCGGGACGAGGACTCGGCTTTGTGTTGCCGGGGAAGCCTCAGTCTGAACACAGCCACAGGAGGAACTGGGGATCCTCCATCCCCAAGCATTTCCTGGCATCCGCCAGACATTCTGAAGATTCTTCGGAGAACCCAAAGGTCTGCCCCATATTGTGCCCCGTGCTTCTTCTGATGGCTTGGGAACATATGTAGATGGGTTTGGGTTTGAGTCTGGTGAGGGGGATTGGTGGTTGCGTCCTGTGTTGTTCTGGGTCTGGTGTCGGTTTTCTTGGCTGGGACTCGTTTGTTGACTAGGGCTGGTTTCCAGATGTCTGGTAGGCGGGAGGTATTGTCACGTTTATTCAGGCTGTTGAGATGTGTGAGGAAGTTGTCCAGTTTTTCCTTCCCGTGTGGCCAAATTACGAAAGTGTCATCTACATATCTAAGCCAGAGTTCTCACCCGTCATCGCAAACCTATACATGGAACATTTTGAAGCGAACGTCTTAGATAAATCTGAACACAAACCCAAACTCTGGCTTAGATTGCTTGCACAAGCACAAAGCCAAAGGCACCAACCTGAAGATGACGAGTGGGACCTCGACGAAACGTCGCCAAGATACATACATACACACACACACGTGTGTGTGTGTGTGTGTGTGTGTGTGTGTGTATATATATATATATGCTGGTTTTGTTGTATTTGGGTCTTTTCCCATGTAAGATTGAGATCTTACACGGGAAAAGACCCGAATACAACAAAACCAGCATACCTACACCCGTGAAAATCTACGAAAACAAATATATATATATATACACACATACATACACACACATACACTAGCTGTACCCAGTCACATGTTGCTGTGGCCCAGTCTGGAAAAGAAAGAAAAGAGAAAGCGCGAGTCCCCCGGCAGAGGCGGGCCCCGCATGGAAGTGAGCCATGGTGGCCCCTGCAAGAGCCGCCACGTAGGATGCTCCCACAGGCCCCGGCCTGGCTGAGCTGAGGAGGAGGAGGAGGCCACCGCCCCCGCTTCCCTCAGTGGTGGCGGTGAGAGGAGGCGGCCGGTGTCCCCTGAGGAGCAGAAGGAGGAGTGGGAAGGAGCCACCCCTGGCAACGCAGATATAAGGCAGCCCCCCATCCAGAGATGCCATTGTCGCTGCAGTTGCTGCCTCATGGGGCACCCAGTGGCCGCCCCAGCCCTGCTGCGTCTCAGGCTGACACTGCCGCTGCCCCATCAGAGCCGCCTTGGTGAGGCCGTAGCTGGCTCCCTGTGAGGGAGGTGGAGAGCGCGCACAGCCGGCCGGGCTGAGGAGACGCTCTGCCTCCACCTCCTCTGGAGCTCCACTGGGTTGGGCGGTGGGAGGCCAGCTTAAGGGTGGGAGGAGGCGACCGAGGGATGGGGCAGGCGCTGCCCCACCACAGACAGCAAAGGCCTGGTGGGAGGGGAGGAGAGAGAGGGGAGGGGGAGGCAGAAAGATTCGGAGATTTGAGATTTTGAACAAACAGACATTACATTTATATATATATGTATGTATGTATGTATGTATGTATGTATGTGTGTGTGTGTGTGTGTGTGTTGTATTTGTGCTGATAAATAAATAAAGGGAGACTAGTTTAGATCTATTTCAAGCTATTTAGCTCTCATCAACTAGCCATACCCTTACTGGGATTTGAACCTGGGCTGTATTACATATTAGGCAGAAGAGTTAGCCACTAAGCCACAGGCTCTCCTCCTTATCAGCTGAGCCAGGGAAATAGGTATGTATTTGTGTTACAACCCCTGGTATGCCCAAATATGGGGAGTAGTGAGCTCCCTCCCATATTTTTTTTTGGTCAGTGTTGAAGGCTGTCTTGATATTGTGTTTGTGGAGAATTTTGCTGATTTTATCTATGATGCCGTTGTTCTGTTCTGTGTCTCGATTTTTGGGGGGAGTCTCCCTTTAGATTAGGTTGGTAATTGTTTTTCTTTGGAATCCGTTGGAGATTAATACGTTTGTGAGAGTGTGTAATTCAGTTTTCAGGTGGTCTTTGTCGGCTAGGCGTTTGGTTCTGGAGCTGAGGGTCTTGGCTACAGAGTTGATCTATGCAGGGTGGTGATGGGATTGTGCATTTAAGTAGCGGTTGGTGTGTGTTTTTTCCAGTAGATGGTGTGTCCTAGGGAGCCATTGGTTTTTTGTAGATTAGGACATCCAGAAAGGGAAGTTGGTTGTTTGCTTCTATTTCCATGTTAAATTGTATTTTGGGGTGTAGGTTGTTGAGATGTGTGAGGAAGTTGTTCAGTTTTTCTTTTCCGTGTGGCCAAATCACGAAAGTGTTATCAACATATCTAAGCCAGAGTTTGGGTTTGTGTTCAGATTTATCTAAGGCGTTAGTTTCAAAATGTTCCATGTATAAGTTTGCAATGACGGGTGAGGGGGTGATCCCATGGGTGCTCCTTCTATGTGTCTGTATATTTGTCCATTATGGATGAAGTATGTGTTGGTTAGGCAGTGGTTGGTCAGGTCCAGGATGTGTTTAGGGGGGTTGTGTTTCCTGGAGTCACTTCCTTGTTCTTATTCAGGCAGCACAAAGTTGGTTTTTTCATGTGTTTGTTTCCTTTCAAACGAGGATGATTTTTGTTCTCAATTTCATTGCAAAGATGCTCAGGAGTCAAATAAAGGCAGAACCGCAGTGGATGAAAAGCCAAAGGCTAAAAAAGCGTGGAGTGAAGGCATCCAAGATAGAGGTAGTCCTCAATTCACAATGGTTCATTTAGTGACCGTTCAAAGTTACAACGGCAATGAAAAAAGTGACAGGATGATTTTTCACACTTATGCAATTGCAGCCCCGTGGTTATGTGATCAAAATCCAGATGCTTGGCAACTGACTCATACTTATGACGGTTGTCGGGTCATGGGACTACTTTTTGCTGCCAGATTCACTTAGTGTAGTTTGCTTTATTGATTAGCCCATGGGCCATATCAAAGTGTAGAGTTCCAGACAAAAATTATGATTAAAATCTGATAAAAATTTAAAATGAAATTGGATAAAATACAGTTGCAAATGAAATTGGACTAAAATATAATTTCAAATGAAATTGGAATAAAATGCAATAGTTTAATATATAAATAAATAACGTGATAGGATGATATGATAAAATTATATTTCAGCCAGATTCACTTAAAAACTGTTACTAATTTAGCTGCAGGGATTCATTTAACAAGGGGTAGCAAGAAAGGTAATAAAATAGGGCAGAAACCCCCCCCCCCTTAACGATTGTCTTGCTTAGCAACAGAAATTTTGGGCTCAGTTTGTGGTCGCAAGTCGAGGATTACCTGTAGCCACTAACCAAATCAAGGACTGCATGGGAAACCACCTGAAACCCTGCTTGCTACCTTGTGTTCGGTGGTTTGAATCCCTAGTGCCGCACAACAGAATGAGCTCCCTTTACTTGTCCCAGCTTCTGCCAACCTAGCAGTTCGAAAGCATGTAAAAAATGCAAGTAGAAAAATAGGAACCACCTTTGGTGGGAAGGGAACAGTGCTCCATGAGCTTCAGCATTGAGTCATGCCAGCCACTTGACCACGGAGACATCTTCGGACAGCGCTGGCTCTTTGGCTTTGAAACGGAGATGAGCACACGCCCCCTAAAGTCAGGAACGACTAGCACATATATGCGAGGGGAACCTTTACTTTTAGCCACATGTGAAATATAAACATGCAGGAATAACCATCCTCCCTTTGGAAATTATTATTCTGGAGCCTCATGATTTTAAATGGTCAGCTAACAGAGGTGGGGAAAAATTATTTTGGTGCTCTGGATGGAATTCTGATCACTACAAATGAGTAGCTCCAGGTTACATCATTAACCATCGCATGAATGATAAGGTGTGTGAAGACTGTCAGGGGGAAGAGGATGCTGGTGAGGTCTGGATTTGTTAGTGAGTAACGTGACCGCTTGGGCATTATGAAACCATGACTCAGAAGGGTTGGCCAGTTCATCCAGATATGCTATCACCGTGTGTAAGCTGCCTCTGAAGGAAATTTGATGTCACAATGCACAATGTGTGTGCTCATTGATGATAATCAGGCTGGCAAAAGGGAAGGGAGCAGAGTGATATTTATTTGTTAGATTTATATCCTGTCTTTTCCCAAGGAATTCAAAGCCGCCAATGGAGCGTTTCCTTCTCAACGTTCTCCCTCAGAACTGTGGCTAGGTGAGAGAGATTGGGTTTAGGAGATAGTAAATTAGCTCAAGGGCTCATTCTCACACACCCTAATCCTGGCACAAATGCCTCCTGTGTAATATGGTAGAACCTCAGGAGGTTGCCTGTGTCTCATCTCCAACCCAACCGAAGCAACGTAGAATTATACTTGGTTGACTCAGCCTTCCATCCTTCCAAGGTGGGTAAAATAAGGACCCAGATTGTTGGGGGTAAGAGACTGACTCCATAAACTGCTTAACGAGGGCTGTACAAGCACTGTAAAGCAGTATATAAGTCTAAGTGCTATTGCTATTGTCTGTCCTTCCTTCCTTCCTTCCTTCCTTCCTTCCTTCCTTCCTTCCTTCCTTCCTTCCTTCCTTCCTTCCTTCCTTCCTTCCTTCCTCCCACTGCCAGCAGTTCGATCCTGACTGGCTCAAGGTTGACTCAAACTCCCATCCTTCCGAGGTGGATAAAATGAGGACCCAGATTGTTAGGGGCAAGAGGCTGACTCTGTAAACCGCTTAGAGAGGGCTGTAAAAGCGATATATAAGTCTACTTAGCTGCTCCTCTTTTAAAGTAGCATTTTCCTTCTTCAACTACCTTTTTTGCGGTGGACACAGTCTAGAATGTTCATTAGCGATACGCTTTCTGATGTGGTCAGAGGTTGGGATCTGCCCAGTTTTTATTGGCCACTCTTGGCTGTTGTGGACACATCCCTTCCCTTCAGCCACTGAGCGATGCTCTCTAGGACCAGTTGAGCTTGGGGTACAGGATTAACCAGACCGACCAAAGGATTGGGTTTAGTGGTTTTTTTTTTTTTTTTTAAAAAAGCAGAGCTCCGTTTTCGCTGGCAGAGGGTTGCAGGAGGCAGTCCCAGCTGAAAACGGAGATTGGGAGCCCGTTTTCACTGGCAAAGGCACTGAGGGCTGGTCCTTTGCTGTTGGCAGGGCAGCCCGGTGGGCCAGATATAAGCACCCACAGGCTGGATCCAGGGCGTGGGCCTCGAGTTTGACACCCCTGTGATCAATCATTATCTTAGTGACGTCGAACCTTTTTTGCACACGAACGTGTGCCCACACCAATAATTGAATCACCCTCCCACATGCCGCGCCACCCTGCTGCCCTGCACATGAGCGCATGGCTTGTTTGGAGCCTAGGGAGGCCAAAAACCTCCTCCCCTGCCCCCTGGAGCCCCTCCAGAGGCCGGAAACAGCCTGTATACAGAATACCGGTGGGTCTGGTAGGTCCGTTTTTTGCCCACCCCAGGCTCCAAAGGCTTTCCTGGAGCCTGGGGAGGGCACAAATGGCCTCCCCCTCTGGAGGCTAAAAATGCCATCCCAGAACCTATGCCGGAGCCCTGTACTTACATGGCATTGCGTGGAGACTCCTGGGAAGGGAAGGGCAGCGTGGGTGAGCCAGCCAATAATCAGCTGGCCAGTATGCACATGCAATGCGCTAGGGCAATGGCTTGCGTGCCGGCGGATATGGCTCTGTGTGTCACCTGTGGCCCTTGTGCCATAGGTTTGCCATCATGGTCATAGTCATTGTAAAAATGCATTCATTATAAAAGTTGTAAGGCATTTCATACTGATCAAGCTATCTTGCTGGCTGGATAAAAAAGCTTGATGTAAAGAAGATGGCCAAGGTGAAGTGTGCGAGGAAGGAAGGTGCAGCTCATTCATTCATTCATTTTGTCCAGTATGTATATCAGGGGTGTCCAAACTTGAGAACTTTAAGACTTGTGGACTTCAACTCCCAGAATTCCCCAGCCAGCATGGCTGGCTGGGGAATTCTGGGAGTTGAAGTCCACAAGTCTTAAAGTTCCCAAGTTTGGACACCCCTGATGTATATAACAGATATAAGTATAAACATGGCTATGAATACAGGAAATGGATACAAATACGTGGGGACAGTAGGACAGGGGCGGTAGGCACTTTGGCGATCGTATGCACGCCCCCTTATTTAGATGGTGATATTATTTAGATAGTGGTGGTATAATTAGACCGAGTACTGTATTCCTTCGTTAAATATGACTAGGGCAGCAAGCGAGAATGTACGTCTCACTTAGTGTACCCCACAGTAACCCGTGTTTTTCTGTGAATATATAAATCTGCAAGCCAGAGTGTGCATGCAGTTTCCCAACATGTAATTTATTTTGTTCATCATTTAAAGTAATATTTTTAGTGTTTTTCAGTATTATGTTGTCATAAAGCACGGTCACAAGATGACCCTGGTTGGATTCCACTGTGGCAGGGGCCCAGATGGAATTGCAAAATTGGTTTGAAGACACAAGCCAACCTGAAATTCAGTAGAATAGCAAGTTGAAAACTATTCATATTTTGTTTTTACCTAGTCATTTATAGAAGAAGGACCAAGTAGGTGCCTATCTGTAGGAAAGTTTACATTCTCACGGATGAGCTCTAAGAAGGCCCTATCATTTCCATTCATCAAACTTCCGTGGAGAATTAATAAGAATCTGTGACACAATAGGCAGGCCCTTAAAGGGAAGAGACACTTTTAATTATCTAGTTTTAAGCTACTTAGGATTTAAAGGTTGGGGTGAATTTCAAAGTCAACTCTGAATTGAGATCGGTAGCTGCAGTGGATTATTCCTTCTGGTTTCCTAGCTCCTGCTCAACCTAGAAGCCACTGTATTATATATTAGTTGGACAATTCAAACCCATCCTTAGAGGCAGCTCCCGGCAATACACACTGAAATAATCTAAAGGAAAACTGTGCATAAGTTACTGAGGCTAGACAACTGGCCTAGATGAACAGTGGCATTTCACATTCTGACAGTCAGTCAGTGTGGCGCAATGGTAAAAGTGCTGGACTAGAAGCAGGGAGACCCTGGTTCAGGGAGACCCAAATTCATATCCACACACAGCTATGGAAGCTCCTAAATCACTAAAGGACTTGATTTACTACCTTGTAAACTCAAGCCTCACAAACACCACACGGTATTAAACTAGGCTGCATAAACAGAGGAAAAAAATTAAGATCACGTGAGTAACACTTTATAAGGCCTTGGTAAGGCCACACTTGGAATACGGCATCCAGTTTTGGTCACCACAATGTAGAAAAGATGTGGAGACTCTAGAAAGAGTGCAGAGAACAGCAACAAAGATGATGAGGGGACTGGAGGCTAAAACATATGAAGAACGATTGCAGGAACTGGGTATGTTTAGCTTAAGAGAAAGAAGGACTAGGGGAGACATGATAGCAGTCTTCCAATATCTCAGGGGCTGCCCCAAAGAAGAGGGAGTCAAGCTATTCTCCAAAGCACCTGAGGGTAGAACAAGAAGCAAAGGTGGAAACTAATCAAGGAGAGAAGCAACTTAGAACCGAGGAGAAATTTCCTGACAGTTAGAACAATTAATCAATGGAACAACTTGCCTCCAGATGTTGTGAATGCTCCAACACTGGAAGTTTTAAAGAATAAATTGGACAACCATTTGCTATAGGGTTCCCTGTGTAAGCAAGGGGATGGACTAGAAGACCTCCAAGGTTCCTTCCCACTCTCCTATCCTATCCTATCCTATCCAATCCAATCCTATCCTATCCTATCCTATCCTATCCTATCCTATCCTATCCTATCCTCTTTCCTTATTCTATTCTGTTCTATTCCTATTCCTATTTCTCTCTACTGTACTCTGAAAAACCAAAATAATCAAAGGATTAATAAATAATAAAAAATCAGGGTTTTTTCATTTTTTTTAAACCAGGAAAAAAATATTAGGTCTGCTATTTATATGATGGCAATGCAAATAATCAAACAGTTAGAAGTAGCAATTGAAGGTTCGCCATTCCAGTTACTATATATGTGTGGAGAAAATCTTTTAGGAAGCAACTTCGTACAGATCTTGCACATTTTAGGGCTAAATCAACCAAAGTCTGAAGCAAAGTGTGGGAGACCAGATTCATCCATTACAAGGACAAGAATGTGATTCTTCTGCTAGAAACAAATAACTTTTGCCCCACTATGACAAAAAGGAGGAAAACGCATACATGATTTGAATTTTGCATCTGCCATATATATGATTTCTTACAATTTTCAGTTGCTGATCTCCTTTGTAGTACAGGTAGTCCTCGACTTATGACCACAATTGAGCCCAAAATTTATATTCCTAAGTGAAACATTTGTTAAGTGAGTTTTGCCCCATTTTACGACTTTTCTTGCCACAATTGTTAAGTGAATCTGTATTCCCCATTGACTTTGCTTGTCAAAAGGTCGCAAAAGTGGATCACGTGACCCAGGGAACTGCAACCGACATAAATATGAACCAGTTGCCAAACGGCCAAATTTTGATCATGTGACCATGGGGATGCTGCAATAGTCTTAAGTATAAAAATGGTCATAAGTTGCTTTTTCAGTGCCATTGTAACTTCAAATGGTCACTGAATGAATTGTTGTAAGTTAAGGATTACCTGTAAAGGCCTTTCTAATTTCTGTCATAAACACATGTTATTAAGATATGAGTCCTTGAATTGCTGCCTAGATGACTTTTAGTTTCAGTATCCATCCATCCATCCATCCATTTTATATGCCACTTGATACCCAATAAAGTGTTGTGGCCCGCCAGTGGCCAGTGGAGCTGGCAGCAGATTCGGACAGTGAGGAGGTTGGAGAGGAACATGGGCCAGTCCTGGAGTCTGGGGAAGGCTCGGATGAGGGCTCTGTGTCAGAGGCAGAGAGGGGGCCAGGACCCTATGCCTCTTATCAGCTGCCTTCGGAGTCAGACATCAGTGAGGCAGAAGAACAGCTGGAGCCTGTTCCCAGTGTGCACATGCGCAGAGTGGGCAGACGAAGGGATCAGCTAAAGAACAGGGGTTGACTTGGGAGGAAGGCCACAGGTGGATAATGAATGGCCCCTCCCAGAGGAAATAAAAGAGGAGCAAAAGGGGAGTGGAATTTGCAGGAGACAATGAGTTCGCTTAATTGGTTTGTGATTCTCCGAGACTCCTTGCCAGGTTTTGCAGATCTTGATCTGGCAGTTCTCCAAGCCAGATAAAGTCTGTACCTGTAAATCCTCCCTTGAAAGACTTTGCCGAATGGGCAGAATTCACAGTAAATTAATAAAAGGGGTTTTTGTTGGGACAAGGAGTCTGCTTCATGCTCTTGGGAAGCCTAGATCAGAACATAACCCTGGTTTAGATGAAGTCTAATGGCATGAATCCAATGATTGCAGACAAGGAACTCTTCTGTGGTACCCTAGCAAAGCCTGAATATCTGGCAATACTTAAGTCGCATCTGAAAAGTAATGAGCATTGGAGGCAAAGCAGTTCTACTTGGCAGTTTAGAAAACTTTCCGACACTGGGCACAGGAACCAGCCAGATCCAAGTAACCTAAGTGACAATATTTTAGCAGTGCTCACAATTACAAATTCAACATTGACATTCAAAAACAGGTAAAAGAGAAACTTTTCGAAGTGTACGAAGTTTGGAAATAATGTGAGAAAGAAACAGTAATTTCTGTATGTGGATTGTAGCGTTGACATATTTTTTCTGTCTAAAAACACTAAATATTTTATCTCCGGAGATTTTTCAAGCATGGGAATAGGGCAAAAACTTTGGAAAGAACATGCAGGGGAAGGATGAAAGGCTTCCCTGGCAAACTCCTCTCACTTATAAACTATCCCTAATGGCAAGTTATTGAATGACAAGTATAAATGTAGTCCAGCCTATAATGAAGTACGAAGTTAATAAACCTATGGAAAACAATAAGACTGAACTTTGTGTTATAGTTTGCCTTTTGCACCCAAATAGAACAGATGGGAAATAATCCCATTTTGCAAATGCTGTCGAATTGCAAATATCTTCATTTTTCATAATTGACCATGCTGGTTAAGGATGATACAAATTAGAGGCTTCCATAGCAACTGGGGAACAAGTGATGTTGTCCATTTTGGTCTGGAGAAACGTGGAGATCTGGACCAGACAGAATTTGTTAGGATTTCAGAATTTAACAGACTGACAAAGTTGGAAGGGACCTTGTAGGTCATCTAGTCCAACCAGTTGGAAGGGACCTTGTAGGTCATCTAGCCCAAGCAGGAGACGCTACATCATTTCTGACAGATGGCAGTCCAGTCTCTTCTTGAAAGCCTCCAGTGATAAAGCTCCCACAACTTCCGAAGGCAACGTCTTTTCCATTGGTTCATTGAGCTCACTGACAGAAAATTCCTCCTTATTTCCAAGTTGAATCTCTCCTTGTTCAGTTTCCATTTATTATTATTATTCTGGAGCCACAGTGGTACAGTGGTTAGAGTGCAGTACTGCAGGCTACTTCTGTTGCCTGCCGGCTGCCTGCAATCCAACAATTCAAATCTCACCAGGCTCAAGGTTGACTCAACCTTCCATCCTTCTGAGGTCGGTAAAATGAGGACCCAGATTGTTGAGGGCAAGAGGCTGATTCTGTAAACTGCTTAGAGAGGGTTGTAAAGCACTGTGAAGTGGTATATAAGTCTAAATGCTATTGCTATTGGATTTTGATGATGTTCTATACCTATGGAACATTAGCAGTAGAGTAATTTGAGAGCTATTACTCAGGCTATATACAATAAATGGATATAAATGTAAATATATCAGTAACTCATCATAGATGAATATTCTATTGTTAACCCTGCCCCCCCAAGTAATTTTTTTTTTGCTTAGTAAAAAATCAGAAAATAAATGATATTAGGTTTACTTAGCCTGTACAATTCAAAATGAACTTGTTCAAAGCCTAACACTATCTGGGAAATCACTAGTTTAAAAATTGGGTTTTTAAGAGCACCTTTGAATGTAAATTTAGACATGTCACTGAGAATTGCTTTACTGTTGCTGGTGGAAAAATGGGATATAAATGAAACAAAAAAGGAATTGATTGTAAATTTGATAATCGTAGTTAGATTAGTGATGGCTAAATATTGGAGACGAAATTGGGACATTCAAAGAAATGAGTGGTATAATGAAATTTGGAGTATGGCAACAAATGATAAATTAACAACGGAAATTAAATTTAAAAAGGGATGATCAAAGCAAATAATTATAATGAAATATGGAGGGATTTTATAAAATCAGTGTTGGTGGAAGGCAAAGGGAATAAACCTACTTAATAATATATGTTGTTTTAGAGGGGATAAGGGCACAATTGGAATATATTGTATATTCTTTAGTTGTTAATATAGATGAAGAAATATAAGAGGGGAAAAAGGCCTGGGAGGGGCTGCACTGTAATATTTGTTTTTTGTCTTTTTCCTTTCTTTTTTTGTATGCAGATGTATATGTACTGTTTGTATTATTTGTGTTTAAAAAATGGGTTTCTAAGTAATTTGTTCCAATTTCACTGATATTCCTAATCTGTTTTATGCTAGATGGTTTCTTCATTCTTTTCTTGTTCTGCAGGAAAAAAAAAATACCCCACCACAAAAACCTGTAATGGAAACTCAGGCTAACTAGTAACAAACAGTACCTCTTCTGGATGCTAAAAATGATAACTATATAAAGAGAGAAGTAAATATTCTGGAAGGAATAAATTTAAATCTATTTCAGTGCTGACCTGTTCCATTACAACATTGCTGAAAATGTGTGTCGAAGTCTAGTCTCTTCCTCCAGGATGTGACGTATTTCCTTTCCATCACCAACCAATTTAGAAACAAAACTTTCTACATTTAGCCGCAGAGAATTTTAGCTTCTCTTTTTCCCCCCTTTGCAGCAAATGAAAGAGTGGAAGAGAACTGGGCTGGCCAATGACTACATCCTCCTCTCCCTCTCTCTGATTTTAAGTGTAAATTAAGTAACAAAAGCCACAATTAATATTTTCCACCCAATGCAATTCTTGCAAACACTGAAGTGAGAGTTTGTGGTTATGATCAAGTCAATGTTTCTGCTATGCAATACGTATTAATAAAATCCATATGCAGTATGTAAAGCGAAGCATTCATGATAATTGGAAAATGAAAGAAGAACAGGTTTATCAAGGACTATTATTCCTGAAGACTCAATGTTACCTCCAAGTCAGCATGTTTCCAAGTACCCAGTTACAAGGGGACAGCAAAAAGAAAGAAAGAGGAGTGTCTTCATCTCCTAATTTTGACTAGTTCAGAGACATCTTGTTGGCTGTTGTGAGAAACAAAACAATTGTTTTTGAAAACTGAAGACATTCTACAACATTTTGTGGTGGGTCCATAGCACAGTAGTCCTTGACTTGGACTAGCCAACTTCCAACAAGAAAAGGGGGAAACCAGATTCGCTTAACAACATCACGATCCACTTAACAACTGCCTTGCTTAGGCGGGGGGGCACACAAAATAGGGGATCTTCACTATTCTTCGAAACCACAATTCAACCAAAGTTCTCCTCTTAAGATAGACTTAAAAAAAGTTTTGATCAAAGGTACATTCAATGATGCTTCAAAATGAAATGGTCTACTATGACTTGGCTAGTGAAGAGGACCAGGGGAGACATGATAGCAGTCTTCCAATATTTGAGGGACTGCCACAGAAAGGAGGGGGTCAAGCTGTTTTCCAAAAGCACCTGAAGGCCAGACAAGGAATAATGAATGGAAATTGAACAAGGACGAGATTCAACCTGGAAATAAGGAGGAATTTTGTGACAGTGAAAACAATCAGCCCATGGAACAGAAGTTGCTTTCAGAAGTTGTGAGAGCTTCATCCCTGGAAGCTTTTAAGAAGAGATTGGACTGCCATCTGCCAGAAATGGTGTAGGGTCTCCTGCTTGGGTAGGAGGGGGTTGGACTAGATGACCTGCAAGGTCCCTTCCAACTCTGTTAATCTATTAGTCTTTCATTTGGTCTATGCTTTGTCATTAACATGTGATCTTACCATAACCCTCTGAGTTGCAATTATTGTTGTTCTGATTGAGCGATGTGAGCAAAGAGGAAGGGGGAGGGGGAGATAGCTCCTGAAGATTCAAGTCATTTGATTTCTTCCTCTTTAACTTCAAGAGGAGAGAGGATGTTTAGTAACACCACACTGTCTTTCCTTCTCGGGCGACCAGTCTTGTCTTTCTAATTGTCAAAGAAGCTGGGGATTCTTTCGATATTGTCTTATTCGCCTCTATTTGTCTTCTATCCACTTTCCCTGAAAATAAGACCTCCCCGGATAATAAGCCGAATCAGATTTTTGAGCGCATGTGCTAAAATAAGCCCTCCCCTGAAAATAAGCCCTCCCTGAAAATATTGCAAGACACTCGCTGCCTCCTGCACCTCAAAAATAATAAGACCTCCCTGAAAATAAGCCCAAGGGTTTATTGGGGGGGGGTGTCAAAAGAAAATAAGACCCTGTCTTATTTTGGGGGAAACACGGTAGTGGAAGAGTCTTTCCTTGCTAACAGTATTTCGTGGAATACAACCCATGGATCTGGGGTTACGAAGAATTGTTGGTATATAATCCTATACTTTATCGTCATGGCCGGCCTTTATGTTTTGTGACTAGTATTTGTGGCCTGGAAAATCCTGGCAAAGGTTGCATAGACTATTTTCTTGAATGGTACAAGGCAGTGCTCAAGGACATAGGTAAAAGGGGGAGGGGTATTTAGATCAAGCTGGAGTTGCTGCAAAAAATGAATGGAAAACGTGAAATGTCAAACTGCTGTGCAGCTTTAAGGTCACTTATTCTGTTGAGGAACATGCTTGGGCTGCTTAGTTGTTCGACTCTATGTCACTAGCAAAAACAACAATAAAGTTCTTTTTCAGGTGCTAAAGGTTTCCACTATCTTGTAATGTCATCTAGCCATTGTTGAGATGAAGACGTCAGTTCTTATTATGACTGGATCATTCTACACATTGCTATATGTAGGTCAAGAGTAAGGATTCTTCTAACACTGTGATGGTGAACCTATGCCACAGGTGGCACAGGTGGCACACAGAGCCCTCTCTGCAGACACACCAGCCGTTGCCCCAGCCCAGCTCCAGTGGGGCATATGTGTGTGGGAAGCTCACATTGCATTTTGGGGGTTTGCGCACATGTGTCTCCCTCACACCCCATTTTGGGCCTGGAAGGCCTCCTGCACCAATTTGGAAGTCACAAATGAGGGGTAGGGTGCATGTGCAGGGGGGGCGCATGCACGCCCCCCCCCACTTACATTGCATTTTCAGGTTGCACGCGTGCATACGTGCACACTTTGGGCACTTGGCACCAAAAAGGTCAGCCATCACTGTTCTAACATGTCCATCCATACAAAACAAAGCGGACATAAAAAGTTGCCAAAATCCTCTTTTCGTTGTGTCTGTTTTGAGTCACCATCGAATGACATCTTGTCTTGTGAGAGCAGCGCTCCTTGTAAGATCTTTGTTTTGTTTTGTTTTTCTTATTGAGTTTGCTGCCACGCCTTCTCAACTTATAAAACCCCACGGAGAAAACAACCACCCAGCAGGAACGAAGAGAGCCTCAGTTTGGGGTTCTATCTGGATTTCTCTGATTTGTCTGCTTCTCCATTCAACCCCGTGTGGGCATCTTCCCACCCTTAGCAAAAGCGCACTGTCCTCCTCTAATGTGTTGAAAGCCTGGATAGAAGTGGTCAAATTAGAAGGTATCAAAGTTAAAGGGGCAGGAGATATCAGGTATGAAAAGGACTCGGGAAACATCTAGTAGCAATTGAGAGAGCAAGTGTTGTGACCTGCTAGTGGCCAGCGGAGCTGGCAGCAGATTCAGACAGTGTGGAGGTTGGGGAGGAACCTGGGCCAGTCCTGGAGTCTGGGGAAGGCTCTGATGAGGGCTCTGTGCTGGAGGCAGAGAGGGGGCCAGGGCCATCTGGTAGTTATGTGCTGCCTCCAGAGTCAGTGGGGCAGAAGAAGAGTGGGAGCCTGTTCCCAGTGTGCGCATGCGCAGATCTGCAAGGAGGAGGGAACAGCTAAGGAGCAAGGGCCGACTCAGGAGTAAAGGCACAGGTGGATGTTGAATGGCCCCTCCCATCGGGAATAAAAGAGGAGCGAAAGGGGAGTGGAGTTTGCAGGAGACACTTAGTTCATTCCTGCATTCTTGCCAAGGATTGCGGCGTCTGAAAGATATCAGCTTGGCTACCCTCCAAGCCTGATAAAGGTCAGTAATTGTGACCTATCTGGAAAGACTGTGGGAGAGGAAAGACTTTGCTGGAGAGGAATTCACTGTCAATGAAATAAAAGGGGTTTATTGGGGCGAGGACTTGGCTTCGTGCTCCTGGGGAAGCCTAGGTTAGAACAGCAAGGGCTGAAGCAACAGCTATCATAGAAGTGGCTTCCATGGTCATACAAAAGGAGCAGTTTGCACCTTCCAAAATGTACCTCTCACACAAAACCTCCAAGATAATGACCGACGCAACATTACAGAAGTACGTCTTAAAGCTTGCAGTGAGATAGCACTGTCTTCTGGGGAGAAATATTATTTCCTCATTATTAAAATTGGTGTGTCTAAAGATGCCTCATGATGTTTCACTCATGGACTGAAATGAGATGAACACAATGTTGAGTGACAAAAAGGAAGAAGTAGCTGGTTGCAGTTGTAAGCAATGTCAACCCTCCTTTCCTTGGATTGGCTTTATTTTCAACCACAATTTCTCCATTCCTGTCATTGTCAAAGCACCTTGCTACAATGGCATAGCACAGGGGTGTCCAAACTTGGGAACTTTAAGACTTGTGGACTTCAACTCCCAGAATTCCCTAGCCAGCAGAGTTTGGACACCCCTGGCATAGCATATATTCAAAATCAATCATAGGATGTGACTACAGATCTCAGTAAGTCATATGACATGCTACTACACTAAACCTCCGACTTCTATGCAAGCTTTGCTAGTAAACTCGCTCAGGTTTGAAAACTATAAGATAAATCAAAGGGCTAATTATCTAAATTTTAATCCAGAACATTTTAGTACTCGTAGGATAAATAAAATAGAACAAATAATGCATAATAAAAATAGCAAGGATAGGCAAGTGGAAAATTGTTGCATGACTGAAACATCTACTACACGTGATAGTGAACCTTTTAAGCACAGAGTGCCCAAATTGGAAGGTGCGTGCATTTGTGTGCGCATGTGTGCATCAGAGCTCCGGAAACCCGACAGCCAGCTGGCCAGCATGCATGTGCACCTCGGAAACCTGATGACCAGCTGGCTGAGCTGGGGTGACAGTGCACATGCCCACAGAGAGGGCTCTGCGTGCCACTTCTGGCACACGGGTCATAGCTTCACCATCACGGATCTACTACTTAGGGGGCAGCCTTTTGACCTGAATGTTATTTGAGAATGTTCTTGTGCATGGGCATGGGTAATAATAAAGGGAAAGATAAAGGTTCCCCTTGCACATATGTGCTAGCTGTTCCCGACTCTAGGGGGCGGTGCTCATCTCTGTTTCAAAGCCAAAGAGCCAGCGCTTTCTAAAGACGTCTCCGTGGCCATGTGGCTGGGATTACTCAACGGCAAAGGCGCACAGAATGCTGTTACCTTCCCATCAAAGGTAGTTCCTTCTACTTGGATTTTTATGTGCTTTCGCACTGCTAGATTGGCAGAAGCTGGGACAAGTAATGGGAGCTCACTCCGTTACGCATTGCTAGAGATTCAAACTGCTGAACGGCCGACCTTTCTGATCGACAAGCTCAGTGTCTTAGCCCCTGAGCCACCCTTGGGTAGTAATAAACCTCTCTAATTGGAACTTCAGGAGTGGTCCTGTTCTTTCACACTTGACATCTATACAATATAGCAGTGTGGGTCACATTTGGGCAGCAGAAGTATATATGTCTATCTAGTAACATCATGAGAATGCCTTCTAAGAATCATTCAGATGAGGTTAGGGATAACTGGATAAGGTAGCAGATTTTTTTGATGAGACCCCCTACTCTTTCTGTGCATTGCCTCCAGAAATACATGCAGACCCTTCCCACTTAGCACCTCCTCATATTTTGTAAAGCCATAAGAACAATCCTGCTCATCTAAGTTTTTACCCCATGTTGATTGTTTAGCTGCAACAGTGTTGGAGTAGTTATTAATTTAATGCCTGCTTATATTTACTCTGCTGCACATCACTACTTAATACCTGCAGTTTGGGATGGCTAGCAAACACTATAAAATAAATGCATAAAACCTAATTTATTGATGGATAATATTGAAGGAATTCTTACGTTAGCCCCCTGTGCAAATGGCAACTCCAGGCAGCTAACATAGGATTACAAACACAACCGATGAAGATAAAAATCTCAGGAAAAGAGAAAATGAAGACTTGCCAAGGACAACACACATCAGAGGTTTACCTAAGAGTAAACCTAATTGAATTAAATGAGAGTTCTCCCAAGCCAGGAACCATAAAGTTGCAACCCCAAAATTCCAAAAAGCCACAAACAGAATTATACATTAACGAAAGAGCCTGATAATGTCTTTTGCAAACATGGCTTGTGATGAAAACCCAAGATTTGTTCTTTGAAGATTAATGGTACTTGCCAAATCTGAACTTGGCATGGACATCTAGTTCTTCTCTACATTTTCTCAAGGAATATTTTAATTGCTTGATTCCTTCTGGTGGACTTCATATACCACAACACTGCCCTCTCCCGTCTCCACTTCTGGCCTTTCTGGGTGAGGCCACGCCAAAATGGGAGTCAAGGCTCTGAATATAATTTTCAAGAGCGAGATATAAAGGGGTCGAAAAACATAGTTAGGCTAGATTAGCGAAGGTAAGGGAATAAGAAATGATACCAAATTATATTTGGGTTTACGGAAATACCATCCCAAGGAAACATAAACTGAGACCTGAAAGAAACCATCTACAATAATAGAAAAGAAAGGGAGAGAGGAGGAGAGAATGAGAGGAAGATGGGGGAAAGAAAAAAGAGATGAGAGGAGGATGGAAGGGAGAGGAAGAGAAGGAGAGAAGGTAGGAAGGGGAAGAGGAAGAGTAGGGGAGAGGTAAGGGAAGAAGGAAGGGGAAGGAGCGGAGGAAGGAAGAAAGTAGAGAAGGGAGGGAGGGAGAAAAAAAGAGAAAATAAGGTGGAGTTACAACAGGAGGAAGGGATAGTAAATAAAGCAACCCAAACTGTATATTATAACCTATTAAATGAAATAATAAATGTATAAGAATGACAAATGTAAAGAAGAATAACAATTATGTGAATGTATACTTAAAATGGTATGTAAGAGAATAAAAAATAAATAAAAATTGGGAAAAAAAAACTCTGAATATAATTTGAGAATTCTAGCATTTCTACATAAAACCCTGCCACCCAACTAGACTTTCAGTTTGAACTCAACGGATAGTTCAGGCCTAGCTATAAAATAAACACCACTGTGGTTTCCTTACCATTTCCCCCTCTTATATTTCAATTAGAAGGGGGGAAAAAGAGGGGAGGGGGGAAACTTTGGCGACATAGAGGTAAACATCCGACTCGCTGCTCCTTTTCTCCTGAAAATAAACATGTTCACCACAAGGAATTAAAAGAGAGGAAAGGATGACTACAATCTGATGATGGGATGTCAACAAACTGTGACCTTTCATTTCTGCTGGCTCTTTGGCCTTAATCTGAAACACCAATTACACCCTGGGCAAATGATAAATATAAAAAAAAGGGGAGAGAACCCACATTAGCTGACTCCCATGACATGCTAAATTGTCACTTCCTCTTGCTTCTAATTTTAACTCACAGAGTTAAAGTAGGGTTGTGCGTTTTGAACCTTCTTCCTCTTTGTTTGTGGTTAAGTTACACCCCTCACACAAGCTTCCTCTCTAGTTCAAACTTTTCTTCTTCTTCTGCCTCACGGAGAAGAATATAATTGGCTCTTAGGAAGCTTACCTCACACTGGAAATGGAATCATGATAGACTCTCATGTGATTTATGAACAGAATGGGTCAAGAAAACACGAAACCAGTTGACATCTTGGTTCCTTTTTCTCATAAGGCACCTTAATATTTTGGCGATAAGACAGATTTCACTGGAACTTAAGGATGATTGGATACCCCAAAATCATTCCAGCCTGGAAATTACTTCTACCAAATAGTAACATTCTAGTAATATAACATTAATAACATGAATTAATAACATTGCCAAAAAGACATTAAGAGTTGTTAATCTAATCTTGCAAAGCTTCTTCTCCAGTAATATTGCACTGCTAACCAGAGCATAAAAACTTTTGCTAGACCAATTCTCGAATACAGCTCCTCTGTCTGGAACTCACACTGCATATCAGACATTAATACAATCAAACAAGTCCAGAGATATTTCATGAGAAGAGTCCTCTGCTTGCAACAGAATACCTTATGACACCAGACTTGAAATTTTGGGCTTAGACAACTTAGAACTACAATGTCTTCGGTCTAACCTAAGCGTAGTACATAAAATTGTCTGCTACAATGTCCTCCCTCTCAATGACAACTTCAGCTTCAAGCACAACAATACATGAGCACACAATAGATACAAACTTAACGTAAACCGCTCCAAACTCGATTGCAGAAAATACAACTTCAGCTACAGAGTGGTCAATGCCCGGAATGCACTACCTGACTCTGTGGTTTCTTCCCCAAACCCCCAAAACCTTAACCTTAGACTGTCTACTGGGTGTGCATAATGCACCAACGTGCCTACCTTCCCTGTCCTAATGTTCCTTCTTATTCGTATCCATTTCCTGTATTCAAAATCATGTTTATACTTATATCTGTTATCTAAAACATGCTTGATGAAATAAATAAAAATAAAATGAATACAAATGTTTGAAAAGGAATCACGTGGCAATAGTTGCTTTTTACATAATTTTTTTAAACATAAAAATATTTACATTAAAAGGCAGAAATCAGACTGAGCTTTCCTTTCTCCCTTAGTAATATTCTGGAAAAAGAAACTGCTGTTTTGCAGATGCACAATTCCTTTTAAAGGAAAGCAAATGTGCTAATTTCGTTGTCCAATAACAGTTTGGGAGAGTAAGAATGAAGAAAAAAAATACCCACAGGTGTGTGTGTGGCAGGAGGTGGGCCAACAAGAGTGATGATGAAGTATCTAGTGGTGTTGAGTGCAGGCACAAACCATTTTGTCAAAGGGTGTCTTCAAACTGTGACACTGTCATTGACCATTGAAGCATATCAATGTGCAAAATAAAGTTGATTTTGGAAGCTTCTATAATCAAAATACAGTAATTTGATTATTTCAAGTTGGAAATTATGTAGAATAACTTATTTCAACCAAGCACTGCGACAGTAAATGAGAGGATTAAATGTTTGAGGAAACTAGGTATGTCTAGTCTAAGGAAGGGAAGGCTTAGGGGAGGTATGATAGTAGTCTTCCGGTACTTGAGGGTATCACAGAGAAGAGGGGGGTTGACCTACTCTCTAAAGCAGAGGTCACCAACTGGTGGTCCGTGGATCACTGGTGGTCCATGAGAAAATGTTGGTGGTCTGCAGAAAAATTATTTGCATTTTTTATATTGCACTAAATCAGGGGTCCTCAAACTACACAGATATGTGCAATGAACGCTTGTGTTGCTGCAGTGAGCCTCCCCCTTTTTAGGGTCTTTTTTGTGGGTTGGAGGGGGCAGAAATTCTGACTTGGGGTCTGCTTCAGCCTCCTGGTGGGGGGCTTTGGCCAAAGGATGGAGGTAAGCGCCGCTGGTGGCAAAGAGCCAGAGGGCCTCGTTCCAGTGGGACTGCATCATAGCCTGGAACTGGCTGACCATCTCAGCCCAGTGAGCCTCCAGGTCCCGGTACCTGGCCTTGCACTCCCGTAGGTCTTCCCTCTGCTTGGAAAGCCTATGCTCCTAGTCCTCAGTGAGGTGCTTCTGCTGAGCCTCCTTGGTCAGATCCAATTTGAACTGAGCTGTTTTGCCAACTCTTTCTCTTGGTGGCTGCTTAGCTCCAACAACTGCTTCCTGTTGGGGCCCTAGGGAGCCTGGGTAGGCAGGCGAGGAGTGGCTGGGAGGGGAGGGGCAAGTAGATGCTGGCGAGGCGCCCGTTGATGTGAATGACAGCAAGTTGGCCACGCCCACCCAGTCACATGACCGCCTTGCCATGCCCACCCAGCTGGTCATTAGGCAGATCATATTAGTGGTTTGTGGGATTTAAAATTATGAATGTAGTGGTCCCTGAGATCCGAAAAGTTGGTGATCCCTGCTCTAAAGCACCTGAAGCCAAGACAAAAAGTAATGGGTGGAACCTTGTTAAAGAGAGATCCAGCCTAAAATTAAGGAGAAATTTCCTAAGAGTGAGAACAATTAATCAGTGCAAAGGCTAATCTCCAGAAGTTGTGGGTACTCCACCACTGGAGGTCTTTAAGGAGAGATTGGGCAGTCATTTGTCTGGTATAGAGTCTCCTGCTTGAGTGGAGAGGCTGGATTAGAAGACCTCCAATGTCCCTTACAGTCCTATTGTTCTATGTTCTATTTTTAAATTGTTTCTAATCTGCACATTTCCAACTGTCAAATCATATACAGGGGCAGTAGTTCCTCAAAGAAAAAGTATTACAATATAATACCCTGTTTCCCTGAAAACAAGACTTCCCCCCCAAATATTGCAACAAAGCAGCAGCCATGAGGTGACCACACTTGCTGCCTCCTGCACCTCAAAAATTATAAGACCTCCCCAAAAATAAGGCCAAGCGCTTATTTCAGGAGGTCAAAAGAAAATAAGACCTTGTTTTATTTTCGGGAAAACCTGGTATGAAGTTTTGTCTAATTTCAGTGAGATTCCCAACTGTGCAATAAAAAAAAAAACTTGAGAAAGCAATGGTGAAATGCTCTTTTTATTTGAATGCTGCAATAAATGGCAGATATTAATTCAAGGATGTGTATTTGCAAAGAGTATGTAGCCTGGGAAGGGAAATCATGAATGGAAGTACAATAAAAGAGTATAAGAAGGTAATTTGATGTCAATTAAATATCTAAAACAAAATGCTGGAATATGAGTCGTTGGAGGTTATGAGTAGGCTATGGACTTTTCACTTTGCTTCCAAGCTAATATGAGACTGCATACATATTTAACTTTAAGGCCTACAAGTTCTGCAGTGAATGTGTTGCATTTTCTGTGACATACGTGGTGGAATTCTAGGCACAACCATGTCATTGGACTAAATGGCAATTGAAAAACATAATGAATCCTAAGATAAAATCCCAGAGAGCCCTATAAAGCCTATTGATCATGCAAAAATCCAGCCCATGCTTGTTGAATGAAGAGAAAGATTCACTCTGATTGGGAGCGTTCGTCTGCTCCCTAGGGAAGAAATCAAGCAAAATCATGGAGAGCAATGGTGGTTATACGGTTAGTGCTTCTACCGATATTGCTAGTCATGGTAATCCTTAGTCATAAACTGGGTTGAAGCCACAGGTGCTCCAAGATGAAACCGATCCACAAACTTCTTTAAGTTCCAGGAACCTGGAAAGGAAAGAGAAAGATTTTCAAAAGCTTGCTCTTAGAAGTGATGTGGCCCTTAATCGATGGGAAATTAGGTGAACTTTTGCCATGTGCTGTAAAATTTGCTGGTAATTTTTTTTCCATGTATGGAACCTGGTTGAAAAAAAAATGTACATTGGAAAGCAGGCAAACCAACTGTATGGAGATATAACTGAAGTGACGTTTTGGCATCTTCTAACCACAACTTTTATCTCTAAAATCAGAAGCTTGGGCTCCTGTGCTGAATGATTTTGAAGTTTTCAAATCACTGGGTCTTTTTAAAAAGGTAGCGTCTGTCCCAAATGTGTTTCTTAGACACCTGTTCTGACCCAGGCTTCCTTAAAAAGCATGAAGCAGAGTCTGGGTCCCAGCAAAACCTCTTTTATTTACACAACTGTGAATTCCTTTCATTCACAGTCAGCAAGGCTTGGCAAACAATCTTTCAGAGGAATATTTATCAACACGAACCTTATCTCATTTGGAGAGCTGCCAGATAACTAGCAGGGCAAGGCAACACTTGGCCCAGAGTCTCTTATAGTCACAAACAGAACTTTCCACTCTTGAAACGACTGAAGAAACAAACTGTTTCCTGCAAAAGCCCCCTCCCCATTCGCTCCTCTTTTGTTTCCTATGGGAGGGGGCAATCTCCTCCAAGGAGTGGCTTTACTCCTAAGTCAACCCTGCTTTCTTAGTTGTTCTTGTCTTCTGACAGCTGTGTGCATGCAGACACTGGGAACAGGCTCCAGCTGTTCCTCTGCCTCACTGTTGTCTAGCTCGCTCTTTGTCTCTGATGCAGAGCCCTCGTCCGAGCTTTCCTCAACCCCCAGGACTGGCCCATGTTCCTCCCCAACCTCCTCACTCTCCGAATCTGCTGCCAGCTCTGCTTGCCGCCAGTGGGCCACAACAACATCAAGCTCTAATGTTCTAGGACACTGAATCCATAGGAGGAAAAAATAATAACTATAGGAACACAAATTTTCTGATGGCAAAGTACTTTTACTTTCCTGCCAAGGATAACCAGAAGAATCACACATACTTAGCAGGGCAAAATATTCCGGAATGCTCTCTGTTACAACCAAGAAGGCTTTGCTGATTTGTGGCCATGAATTGCATTTTCACTCTAGATAGGTGTGTAGTCTCTTTCAACATTCGTATCCTTGGACTGTGCATGCCAGTTTTTCTGGTCTGACACTATAAAATGTTTCACATTTTGGCCTATGTCTTGGTTACATCAGGCCCAACAGAATTAGGAAGAGGAAAGCAAACTAATTCCCACTGGGTTATTTAAATGTTGGCCTTTTAACTGTAGTTGTCGTTCGTTCTGCTTTTTGGGTGTGAGATGATGTGTGGTTCTGTGAATGAGACATTATGTGCCACTAAGTCACTATGGACTCAAACGACCAGATATATTTTCCCCATAACAAATGAATGAGATATATGAAGAAGAATTCTCAACATTCTTGTCCGATTGTTTTCCATGGATGCCAGTATACTGCATATGCATCTTGCTCTGACCTGGGCTTCCCCAAAAGGCACGAGGCAGATTCCTGGTCCTGACAAAAACCCCTTTTATTAAACGAATGTGAATTCCTCTCCATCACATTCAAGGGAGGCAGGGCAAACAGTCTTTCAAAGGTGAATTTATGACCACAGACCTTATCTAGCTTGGAAAGCTGCCATGTAAATATTTTTCAAATGCAGTGCTGTGCAAGGAAAGACTGGGCACAGAGTCGCTGAGATTCACAGACAGATCTTCACACTCCTGAAATGAATTGTGAACGAACGGTTTCCTCCGTTACAGATATCATCACAGGATGGAAGCTGTTCCAAGTAAAGCCGCCTTCTGCAATTGACTGATAGCAAATTTGTCAATGCCTATGGAATTCATGTGGTGTTCTAGTTGTTTTGAGATTGCACCCAAGGAATCTATTACTATTGGTACTACCCTTGCTTGCTTTTGCCATGGTCATTCTATTTCTGTAGGTCTTTGTATTTTGTTATCTTCTCCAGTTCTTTCTCTTTTATTCTGCTGTCTACAGGCACTGCCACATCCACATCATCCACAAGTTATTCTAACGTAATTATCTATAAACTACCTTGCTAATGTTTTTCTTAAAGCATGAATAAAAACAGATTCAACTGGTCATTGTTTGAACAAAGGATAATAAACTCCTTGGAGATGCCTGCTTGCTAATACCAACATGGCAAATGAGAACTCTCAGCTCCCTGAAAATGAAAGTGGAAGCAATATCAGTTCAGAGCCATCAAAATCCAAGGATCCATCCGCTATTACAAGAAGTTTAATTTTAATCCTACTTTAAACCCTATGACTTAAAATGTGACTTCTGAAGAAAAGTTTCTCGTAGATTTCCCTAGTCCCTTTCAAGCAGTTCAGGAAACCCCTGCAGATTCGTAGCACTGTGTTGGTGGAAAGAATAACAGACTTCTCCTTTTGGTTGACAACTAGCTTCTCCTTTTGATAGCTCTTCTCTACGTTGGAATCTAAACTTACATCCTTACCAATGGTGGGATTCAAATAATTTAACAACCGGTTCTCTGCTCTAATGACCAGCTGGGTATGCGTGGCTCCGTGGTCATGTGACCATGTGGGTGTGGCCAACTCAATGTCACTCAGGTCGATAGGCGCTTCGCCTTAGCTGTTACAATGTAATGAGGGTTAAGCGGAGAGGCAGTTTCAGTAAGCAGGGTAAAATAAAGATTAGGCTAGAAACAACACCAGAGTGTTTCCTTCCTGCCTTCCTTACAGGATTAGCTCTGTAAACTGGAGAAAAACAAAAGGAGATTTCTTCCAACAACCGAACTGCTTAGAAAGTTAACAACCGGTTCTCCTGAATAGGTGCGAACCGCCTGAATCCCACTGCTGGATCCTTACATACAGTCTATTTTGTTATAGTTCTAAAACTCAGTTGAGCCCACACATTCATGTGTGTCCACAGCAATATTTTTCTGCTAGATTTCAAACTGCTGGTTTTTTTTTTTGACTGGCTATGAGAAAAAAAGGACAAACATTTTTTTTTTAAAAAAAGTAAGAGTTGCTGCAAACTTTGAGTCCTTTGGAGAAGAAATCTGAATTTACAGCCCTAAGAAACAAGAATTGAATGAGTTTCATTGTCTCTTAACATGTACAGGAAATCTTTGCTGCTACACGCTGTAAAGAATTTATACCTTGATGGCAGCATGAATATATATGCGTGTGTCCACATGTGTTTCTAAGTCAAAAGTAAATGGAACAGAAGCACTAACAAGTGGCATCTTCCTTCCAATCGAGGTCTGATACTACAGACAGAAAAGCTACTCTTCCAATTTCTAAGGGGAATTTTACTTTCTGAGTTTGACATGCCATCCAATCATAACAAGACAGAGATATATTATAGGGTTGGGTGGTTTTATTTTAACCGAAGCTATGTTTTCATTCTGACTACATACTGCATTTTTGACTGTTCATGAAAATATAAGCAGAGATCCTAGAAGGATCACACCTAAGTACATTTATGATAACAGTTTTCTCAAACTTGATGTCCATTCCTGCTTCTTGGGAGTTCTGGAAGTTGCAGTTTGACCAGTAAGGGTGTAATAAGGAATTTTATTTCATATAATTTCTGGATAAAAGCAATGTCCACTTTTATGCAATTGTTTTCCAGCATGCCCTGCTTCCTAACTTGGGGATAATGTCTGGACATTAGAACTTGTGACCATGTACAGATTTATCTTTCATTAAGCTGTCTAATCCAGGACTGGCATTAAATGTTTTACTACTTGAAGCAAATGGCAAAGCAATAACTGTTTCCCATACAGAAGTCACGTGACGAGAAGTTGAACGTGAAAAGCAAATGTTTGTGTCCTTAAGAAGCATAATTTGAAGTAGGCCAACAATATTTCAGGTTTGTGATTTCTACTGGGGATATAATATAATTCTGATATTTACTGGTTGCTTCTCTGGGACTTCTCTGATGAAAGCACTCTATCTTTTGTGGAGCAAAATAGATTCCTTGTTGATCAAAAACAATGTTTGGCCCAAGAAGCTACAGTTGTGAGCAGTTCTGATCAGGCGTGGGCTGCAAAAATTGCAGCAATGGGTTCATTGCCCCATTGCTGGATGGTCATGGTCATGGTGGGAGTGGCCTAGTTGGCCTCCTGCACCACGGTGGGGGGGGGGTGTTTTCACCTTCCCCAGGCTCCAGAGGCCCTCCAGAGCGGGAAATGGGCCTGTATCCGGCCTTCCAGAACATCCAGGAGGCCCGTTTTCCTCCCTCTCTGAGCCTCTGCGCGGGCCCTGTTCTTACGTCACATCCAAAATGGGCCGTATGGAGACTCCTGGGAGGGGAGGGGCAGGGTGGGCAGGGCCAGCCAGGAGTGCGATTTGGAAATTCTCCGACCCAGCCATAACGTTAGCTACGGATTCTCCTGAACCCGTGCAAACTCGTAGCAGCCCTCCCCTGCAGAGCTGTGAGCAGTTCTGATACATCTCTGTACTAATGGATGGGGAATGTTGCGTCAAGACAATGAATGAGGCTTGGGGAATCCGCAACAGGTCACTGTTTTGCGTTTGAAGCTGTGCCCTTCATGGAGGGGGGTTCTTGACCTGCCCGATTTCCCAACTTTTAGTCATGTGCTGTATTTATTTATTTATTTCAATTTATTATGACCGCCGACTCCAATAGACCCCGGGTGGTGTATAGCATAGTATTGAAAAATACAATTAAAATAGTTAAAAACAAATGTGACGTCCCACATTGAAAACAGCCATAACCATGAAAACTATGACAGGAGATCCACAGACAGATTAATTCCCGGACTGCCGGCCTGATTAAGGAAATGTTGAATTGAACGGATCATCACATCAGCATTGAGATTCTTTTGCCATTATATCAAAGAGATTAACATTGAAATGTTAGTTACATCTTTCTTATATATATATATATATATATATATATATATATATATATATATATATATATATATATATATATATATATATATATATATATATATATATATATATATATATATATATATATATATATATATATATATATATATATATATATATATATATATATATATATATATATATATATATATATATATATATATATATATATATATATATATATATATATATATATATATATATATATATATATATATATATATATATATATATATATATATATATATATATATATATATATATATATATATATATATTCGGGGGGGGGAGGGGAAGGAAGCATGTTTTGATATGGATCCAAGTGGGCAACATTAGCAAACACAGGTTGGCTGAGAAGTCTGTGGACTCAGTGACTAGCCAAAAACTACAAGAACTGATTGGCTGTCAGTTAATTGTGAGCTCTAGACTTGAACGCGGAAATGTTTCCATCTTGTATTTCAGTGATGGCGAACCTATTTGGCACCGAGCGCCTGAATCGGAACGTTTGTCCGTGCGCATGCATGTGTGCATGCTGGAGCACTGAAAACCCGAAGACCAGCTGGCCGTTGCACACATGCCTGTTTTTTGGCCAGTTTTCAGGCTGTTTTTCAGGCTGTTTTCAGGCCATTTTTGGCCCAGAAAATGGCCCAGAAATGGCCTAGTTTTTGGAGGTTTTTTGGGCTGTTTTCGGGCCATTTTCAGGTGCCAATGAAGACCAACTGGCTGGTGTGCATGTGCGTGCCAGAAACCAGAAGAACAGCTGGCAATGGTGCACGTGCCCACAGAGAGGTCTCTGCGTGCCTCCTCTGGCATGTGTGCCATAGGTTCGCCATCCCAGCTCTATTTAGTGTCCTAAATGGAACTGAAAACAGTCAAAACATCCTTGCTCAATCTGAGAAGAACGTCACAGGATTTCCTTTGCTACAGAAGTAATAAATAAGGAGTAAATTGATTCAGCACTAGGGTTTAAATTTAATAGGTCCATCAACTAATCACAGATGTGATTCCTCCTACCAAAAGCCTGTATCTATCTCAGGAATTTGATGGAAAGCAAATTTAATTCTAGATTTCCTACACGAAATGGCTCATCCTGGAGGTTTTCTCTCCTTACTTCCCCATTTCCCTATGGTTTCTGTTTAATATAATCTGTAGCTGAAGAAGGACTTTACGAAGTTTACTGTGGTATTCTGTAACTCCTTGGTTAGTCCTCTTGAAGGTGTTCCCTTACCTAAGACACTATGTGCTAGAAATTAGTGGCGTGATTCCTCCACCCTCTGGCTGGTTTTGCTTCTCCGCCAAAGGATAGACGGAGTGTGCTAGGAGCTTTTCCCAGGCTTCCTAAGCCAGCCTGCTGTCTCAGACCTTTGGACGATGGGACAGAAACTGCCATCCAAGCAATGTACGTAAGCCTTCTGGGAATGAAAAGGGATTTGATGCAACCATGACACAGGATTAAGAATGGAAATGGAGGATCAGTTTGGTAGGAACTGTTGGATTGCTGGGGCCCCACCTGGGCTCGCCTATGCTGCCTGTGTAATGCTGCAATTGTCATTGAGCTGGGAAGGCTACCTGCTTTATCTAAATTCAAATCTGAGTGTTTAATATACATCACAAAGTGACTCTGCAGCTCTTGCAAAAGGATTGGCCAACTGCAGTTGCTTCATCAGCTGCCTCCAAGGCAATGGAGCCATTAGAGAACAAGGGGGTGAGGTAGTCGACTTAAAGGAAGAACCAGCTGAAGAGCAAGCTGCTACATGCTTACAGGTTGGGGAGTCAACAATCTTCAAGAGCGAAGAAGCTGAAGAAGTTTAACAGTGAAGAAGCTGAAGTTTCACTAGTGTACAGTCAACTTGTATTTATGTATCTATCCACTTGATAATTTTAATTGTTTAAATTTTATAGTTATTTATGATGTATTTTGATATGGACTGTACACCGCCCCGAGTCCCTTTCGGGAGAGGGGGCGGTCTATAAGCGCTAAGAAATAATAAATAATAATAATAACTTGAAGTGAGCCTGGCTGAAGCCATCTTTGGGTTGCCACATGGCAGTGGGAGGGGGGAAATAGTTATATGGGGTTTTGTAGCCAAAGCAATGAAGTTTTCTTGTGAGAACCAAGGACATTCTCACAGGTGGCTGGCCAGAGGAGGAGCAACCGGCCAGCACCTGTGGCTTGGGGGGGGGGAGGAGAAGGGAAGACTTTTACTTTTCATTAGGTGAAATCCACGGGAAATCTCAGAGTCGGCTTTCACCAGTTGGTGCCAATATGATGTATCCATTAAACTGTTATTTGAGGAACTCGAGTGCCTCAGAGTTTGTTTTCTATGGGTGCATTACTTGGAATGCTGACACCTTCGTCCTTACAGGCTTGGGTATGTACAGTATGCCAGTGAGACTTGGACTGCGTATAGGAGGCACCAGTGGTGGGTTCCGGATCCTGTTACAACTGGTAGCCTACAACGGGGCTGGACGTCCACCTTGGGCACACGCACTGCGCATGCATGCGAATGCTACCTCCCTGTGATGCCTCAGCTCCTTGGCGAGGTCATGCAGGTGCCATACGCTGTGCGAACATGCACAATTGGCCCGTTTCTCTGAAAAAGAGGTAAGGAACATGGGTGGGCCCACCGAAACCCTGTTCTGGTACGGTGGCTGCTGCTTCCAGCTGCCATCGGTATACCTGTACTGGGCCGTACCACCTGGACCCCACCACTGGGAGGCACGCTAGGCAATTGAACCACTTCCACATGACCTGCCTCAATAGAATTCTGAGGATCCGGTGGAAGGACAAGGTGCCAGGCACAGAAGTCCTCTCTAGAGGAAGCCCAGACACTCTGGGCAGGCCACGTTGCAAGGATGCCAGACCACCGCATCCCCAAACAGCTTCTCTACGGTGAGCTGTCTCAAGGAAAGTGATTGCACAGGGGACAAAGGAAGCAATACAAAGACATGTTGAAAGCCTCCTTCAAGTCCCTGGAAATCGACACCACCTCCTGGGAAACCCTGGCACAAGACCGATCGATATGGCACATGGTGATCCACCAAGGCTGCCAGACATCTGAAGACATCCATAGCACAAGCGAAGCGGGCACTTCGCAAAGCCAGAGCTGCAAATGCTGCAACAATGGTGCCCACACATGTCTGCCCGACATGTGGCAGAACATTTCGTGCCTCTATAGGCCTTACCAGCCACCTGCAGACACATTGTGGACAACCCACAACCTGTTAGATATCAAGGTGCTCTTTGAACACGTTTGCATCACAGGCTTGGGAGTCAATAATCTTCAAGAGCAAAGAAGCTGAAGTTTCACTACGGTGCAGTAGAGCAAAGCCCCTGCTCTAGAACACGCTGTGCTGCTGCCTGACCTCGGTATACATACAGTGACATCTGAATAAACCAGAGGGAAGTGCAGTGATGGAACTTGAGAGAGGCTGCTTTGATTGGGAGAGTACAAGTTGTGCAATGCCAGGTCATTCAATGTTTCTCCGAGGGACTTGCCATTTCTTTTGGAGGAAGCAAATCCGACTTAGAACAATAATTTATTTTGTAACTGGTTTGCAAAGTTCTAGGAACAGCCTATGCAGAAAGTCTATTTGCACAACGTGCTTAATCAGGTTAGTTAAACAGCTTCTAATGCGTTTGTACAATATGCCAGCCTGGTTAGTTTTAACCTCGCTTAGGAGTTCGTTTGTGCTGCACCAACTCAACTGTTGATTGCTTTATGATTCACATAGTTTGCAAATCCAAAACATGGTTTGATTCAATAACTAAGTTAAATGGCACGGGCAAAGCCAGACACTAAGAGAGAGGCAATGTGTAGCAAAGTCAACTTTTATCAACAGCACTCAATGAGATGAAGCCAAGAGATGGTTTGTCTGGATATTTCCTTCGAAATCACCATCACAAATGAATCTCATGCAGAGTCCCATACTAAAGAACGATGAAGTTGTTTTTAGGCATTTGAAACTGAAACTGACTTTCAGTTTAAGATGCTCACTGTCAGTGTGGCCTTTTAGATATTTACACAGAAATGAGACTCATTTTCTGCAGAATTATATCCTATGTCTTAGCCTGGCTGTGTCTTCTGCTGTGGTAACCAAATTGGGTAAAACCATTTTTTTTAGTTGTTAAAACTCTAGGAAGATCAACGGGCAAAATGCATTCCTTGAGTCTGGTGGGGGTTTGAGATATCTTTGTACAGGTTTAAAGCACCCAATTCTTCTCTGAAAAACCACATCCCTCCCGCCTTTAAATTGTCCTGATCCAATCCACTTTTGCAATTGCTTGTCTGTAACATGCTGCTCACAGGGGTGAAACGCTCTGAAGTCTGCTACTGGTTTGCTTTGCTACCGGTTCGCTTTATATTTATATTCTTTCTAGTGAATATAAATCATGCGGCACAGCTGATTTTTGCACAGCTGATTGTCGGTAGTAAAAAAATGCTACTGGTTCGAAGTTACCAGTAGTTCCGACGATCAGCTGTGCAATGATCAGCTCTGCTGCGCAAATTGCGTGGCACAGCTGATTGTCGCACAGCTGATCGTCAGAACTACCGGTTTGCCTAAACCAATATAATTTTTACTACCGGCTTGTGTGAACCAGTCCAAACCAGTAGCATTTCACCCCTGACCGCTCATAACCTAGTGAAGGATATTACTGATAAGAAAGCAATATTTCTGTCCTCAGGATTCGTAATGCATTATTTGGAAAGGAGACAGCAACAATTCCAAAGAAGAGAATAAAAAGTTGAATAAGGACAAAGAGGAAGATACACTTTTAGTTGAAAATGATGTGGAAACAGATGTCCCCAACTGGCAACTTCAGATGCCATTTCATTACTTTAATGAACAAAACCAAAATTGGAGTAAACGATGAAACCCACCCTGTTGGATGAAAAAAATATCTAATAAACTCTTTCCATTTTCCCCCTATTCCCACCATAAATTAGAGATTGAAAATGGTTTTATGAATACATTGCAGTCTTTATGGCTTAAATATAAACTAGGCAGCACACTCACTAATCTTGTGTGTTGATGACTCACCAGCACTAACTACCAACAAGGGGAAAGGAAAAAGGGGGTGGAAGAAAGTCAACCACATATGGGTGAGAAATGCTGAAATCCACACTGCATTGGAACAATGAGGGACTTCACACTTGACTTAGTCCATGTCTGCAGCTCATTTCCTGCAAAATTATATCATAGTATCTCGCTCATTGAAGCGTTTGCTTATTCTTAGAAGCTGAAAACATATAGCTAACCTCTACTCTTGCCATTGCTCCTCATTTCCTGACCAGATGGAGATAGTGAAACATACTGGGGGTTACACTACTTTGCCCAAACTTTGAGTAAGCGCCCCTCACTGTTCTATCTATCTATCTATCTATCTATCTATCTATCTATCTATCTATCTATCTATCTATCTATCTATCTATCTATCTCCCATCCATCCTCTATCTATCTATCTATCTATCTATCTATCTATCTATCTATCTATCTATCTATCTATCCATCCTCTATCTATCTATCTATCTATCTATCTATCTATCTATCTATCTATCTATCTATCAACTATCTCCCATCCATCCATCCATCCACTACCTACCTACCTACCTACCTACCTACCTACCTACCTACCTACCTACCTATCTATCTATCTATCTATCTATCTATCTATCTATCTATCTATTTAACTATCTCCCATCCATCCATCCACTATCTACCTACCTACCTACCTATCTATCTATCTATCTATCTATCTATCTATCTATCTATCTATCTTCTATCTATCTATCTATCTATCTATCTATCTATCATCTATCTATCTATCTCCTATCTATCTATCTATCTATCTATCTATCTATCTATCTATCTATCATCTATCTATCTATCTATCTATCTATCTATCTATCTATCATCATCTCCCATCCATCCATCCATTATCTATCTATCTATCTATCTATCTATCTATCTATCTATCTATCTATCTATCTATCTATCTATCTATCTCCCATCCATCCATCATCTATCTATCTATCTATCTATCTATCTATCTATCTATCTATCTATCTATCTCCCATCCATCCATCCATTATCTATCTATCTATCTATCTATCATCTATCTATCTATCTATCTATCTATCTATCTATCTATCTCCCATCCATCCATCCATTATCTATCTATCTATCTATCTATCTATCTATCTATCTATCTATCTATCTATCTATCTATCTATCTATCTATCTATCTATCATCTATCTATCTATCTACCATCCATCCATTATCTATCTATCTATCTATCTATCTATCTATCTATCTATCTATCTATCTATCTATCTATCTATCTATCTATCTATCTATCTATCTCCCATCCATCCATTATCTATCATCTATCTATCTATCTATCTATCTATCTATCTATCTATCTATCTATCTATCTATCTATCTATCTATCTATCTATCTATCTATCTATCTATCATCTATCTATCTACCATCCATCCATTACCTATCTATCTATCTATCTATCTATCTATCTATCTATCTATCTATCTATCTATCTATCTATCTATCTATCATCTATCTATCTATCTCCCATCCATCCATCCATCCATCCAATTTCTATGGGTGATATGTATGTTGCTCAATTTCAGGTGTTTGAAGATTCTTTGCAATATCTTAGCTGCTCCTAACACTGCACCCTTCTGGACAGAGAACTCTGAAGTCGTTCCCGGGGTATGTTGGAGCCACTCTCCCAGCTTAGGACGCCCATCCTCAAATGCTCCTTCTGGGACTACTTTGGCCTTCACTTTCCTCATCCTCTTTATTTCCTCCTTCAGGCCCTGGCATCTCTCCATATTCCTTTTTCCTGATGATGTTGCTGTCACTTGGCACCGGTGTCTTCTGGTCCTTGTCTACTACCATGATGGCTGCTAGTACCTGCCTGCCTGCCTGGATCTGGAAGTACCCCGGAATTTTAGCCCTCTTATCCTCCACAACCTTCTGTGGGATCTCCAATCTGGACTTGGGAGGGTCTAACACTGTGCCCATGTTCCTGTACACTGCAATGCCAGCTATTTGCTTGTGCTATTCAGTGTATGCAGGGGTGGGCTTCAAACATTGCATCAATGGGTTTGCTGCCCCATTGCTGGGTGGGCGTGGCCATGATGGGCGTGGCCTAGTCAGCCTCCCCAATGGCGGGGAGGGCGTGTTTGCCCTCCCCAGGCTCCGGAGGCTTTCCTCGAGCCTTTGGGAGGGTGAAAACTGCTTCCCCTGGGCTCCGGAGACTGGAAACAGGCCTGTTTCCAGACTTCCAGAACCTCCAGTAAGCCTGTTTCCCACCCCCTCCCCGAGCCTCCATGCGGGCCCTACACTTACCTGCCATGATGAATGGGCCGCGTGGAGACTCCTGGGAGGGGTGGGGTGGGAGGAGCCAGCCAGGAGTGGGATTTGGGGGATTCACCAAACTGCACAGAATCTCCGCTAGAGGATTGCCCAAACTCATGTAAACCCCCAGCAGCCCACCCCTGAGTGTACGCTGTTCCTGCCTATACCCTCTCTCTAGATATATACACTATCTCTTCCCAACAATTCCCAACAATCGCATGGCTGTTTATAACAACAACACCTTGTCATTTTTGAGATTCTAATCCTATTTTGTGAGTACAAATGACTTACAGGATGAAGAAGGATGTGGACCAGTGTAGTCACTCCCTTGCTTTATATAACTGAGGTCTCTCTCCATGTGCTGGAAGCTTCTTTCTATAGCAGGGAACAATCTGTGCCTATAGAATCTACTTGCGCGATTTAGGAACAAATCCTGGGAAATCTAAATGAGAAAGCCTATCCAAAGAGAGAAGGCTCCAAGTTGCAGTTGTTGGCCTTCAACATGTGAGAGAACAGTGACAGTGGAGGGATGTGGGTCTTTCATTATCTTCTTCGCTTTCCATTATGGGAGAAGTTTGAATGGCTGAATATGTCGGAAACTCCAGAAGACGAGCTACTGGTTTGGCATCCCCCATCCCCCAGGAGAAGCGGCAGGGTGGGGGGTGGGGAATGTGTACATCAGCACATGGGACTTGAATAAGGTTTATAGTTGCATTTTGTTAGTTCATGTTGCATCAACTGTCTCCTATAACTTTGATATTCCAGTTCAGTATGGACTTAATTGTAGGAGATGACCAGGTTGAGCTTGAGGGAGAGGTCAAGCACATCATTAGTTTCGAGCCCCTTTGCACCCACAAGAGATCTAGGTTCAGCCCAGCTTGAGTTCCATTGACTCTTAAGGTAAAGGTTCCCCCACGTGCTTGTTGTTTCCGACTCTAGGGAGCAGTGCTCATCTCCATTTCAAAGCCAAAGAACCAGCGCTGTCCGAAGACGTCTCCATGGTTATGTGGCCAGCATGACTAAATGCCGAAGGCGCAGAGTGCTGTTACCTTCCCACCAAAGTGGTCCCTATTTTTCTACTTGCATTTTTTACTGCTTTCAAACTGCTAGGTTGGCAGAAGCTGGGACAAGTTATGGGAGCTCTCTCCGTTACGCAGCGCTAGGGATTCGAACCACCGAACTGCTGACCATCTGATCGACAAGCTCAGTGTCTTAGCCACTGAGCCACCACGTCCCAACTCATTGATTCTTACCTACCTCCAATTTGCCTTGACCGTTAGTAGTTCAGATTCTTATAGAGAGCATTAGCATGCAACAAACCTGTAGTTGTGTGAACTGCCGTGCTTCCCTGATTTATGGCGTCTGGCATTAATTGCCTAAATTCAAGTCCGCTTCATTGAGCATGAAGGTTCCAATATTGTGGAATAAATGGCTTTGCAGGCCATGATATTCTAATTTAAGATACGGCAGAAGAACTAGAAAAAACCCCCAAAACAGAGTCCTCTTTTTGTCCTGATATCAGCACAGTTTGTATCTTATAATTTATCTGCCTAGTTAAGTGGGGCTCTTCTTGGTGAAAGGAGTCCTAAGGATTTTCCACCAAGATTAATGATGTCCCTGTGGCAGTAGGCGGGAATCCTTTTTGCTGTTCACAATAGGCCCAGAGTCTTAGGGACTTTTGATTATGTTGCTAAACACACTCCTGCAGTCCCATTCATTTAACTCAAAAGACAAGACTGGCCGACAGGCAACCCCTACTGAGAAGCCAGCTGGTAAGCTTAGGCAAAAGCTAATTTTCAAGGGATGCTCGGACAATCATCGCATTTCTTCTCAATGCCTAGGAACCTTTCAATTCTCCACACCTTATTGGGCAGGCGGGAATATCGGAGTTATAGAGGAGAACTGCTGCCGGCGCCCCAAAACTAGGATGAAATAAGCTTTACAGTTACACTTTTGGGTGAACTGCAATTTAATACAATAAAATAGCAGAGTTGGATGGGATCTTGGAGGTCTTCTAGTCCAAACCCCTGCTTAGGCAGGAAACCCTATACCACTTCAGTCAAATGGCTATCTAATCTCTTCTCTAAAACTTCCAGTATTGCAGCATTCACAAGTTCTGGAGGCAAGTTGTTCCACTGATTAATTATTCACACTGTCAAGAAATTTCCCCTCAGTTCTAAGTTACTTCTCTCCTTGATTAGTTTCCACCCATTGCTTCTTTCCCTGCCCTCAGGTGCTTTGGAGAATAGTTTGACTCCCTCTTCTTTGTGGCAACCCCTGAGATATTGGAAGACTGCTATCCTGTCTCCCCTAGTCCTTTTTTTCATTAAACTGGACATACCCAGTTCCTGCAATCGTTTTTCATATGTTTTAGTCTCCAGTCCCCCAATCCTCTTGGTTTCTTTTCTCTGCACTCTTTCTAGAGTCTCCACATCTTTTTTACATTGTGGCGACCAAAACTGAATGCAGTATTCCAAGTGTGGCCTTACCAAGGCATTATAAAGTGGTATTAACAAATTTAATTGAACTTTACTAGCCAATCCTAGAGAGTCCCTTTTACTGCAAGGTGATCAAACTGGTCAGTCCTAGAGGAGATCAACCCTGACTGTTCTTTAGAAGGCCAGATCCTGAAGATGAGACTCAAATACTTTGGCCACCTAATGAGAAGAAAGGACTCCCTGGAGAAAATGCCTAATGCTGGGAAAGATTGAGGACAAAAGAAGAAGGGGACGGCAGAGAAGGAGGTGACTGGATGGAGTCACCAAAGCAGTCAGCGTGAGTTTAAATGGACCCCAGAGGATGATAGAGGACAGGAAGGCCTGGAGGAATGTTGTCCATGGGGTCATGATGGACTGAACACGACTTCTCAACTAACAACAAACAAGAGCCAACTGCTCCAAACACTGTGCTACCATAGCAAGAAAGTCTGCTTGCTATTACATTTGTACAGCATTTCACATTTAGGATGCTAATACGATGCTAATAATAAGAAAGTGACTATATCTGACCCTGAGAATATAATTTCCTTTTGATTATAACATTTTAGTTTCCCCCTCAAAAGGATCCTCCTGGGGGAATCTTAAATGCTGGAATCTTAACACCCAAGAACCTTGTATATTTCAGTGTTAATTAGGGAGTGTCTAATAGGATGCTAATGAATTTTAGCACTCACCAGCCTTTTCCCCCTTTCAGTGCATGGCTTTATGTGCTTATGTACTTCTTGAACTGGGAATGTAGCTTGATGCAAAGTAAGATTCCAGCTTCAGCTATTAAGCAGCTGCAGTTTACCATGTCATTTGAAGTGCACCCAGCCATCTGCAGAAAATTAAAAAGTAATCTGTGAGTAGTATCTGCCTACAACTAATGAGGATGGTGAGGAACTTGGCCCGTCTGCAATTATCTGTTATTTCTCTTTATTAATTGTATATTTATTTTGTGCAGCTGTATGTGTAAGCATTTGGCTTGGTGAGTGGATATTTTGTCAATGCATATTTGTATGAAAATCAAAAAATTGCTTTGGTAAATCGCGTTTGTTATTGGTATTTGTAGGGCCAATATGTGATTTGATTTTTTTCCATCCCATTCTTGCAGTCAAAGTCTTGGCCAAATTATTTGTCTCTACACCTCATCAATTAATCCGTGACGTGGATGTTGGAAGAGGGAACGGCAAATTTTAAAAAGTGGTTTGGAAATCAAACTTCAACTCTGTAATATAATTAGATTCCTGGATAAGCTATTTTTCTTTGCTTTAGCCAACTTCCTACTGGGGGAGAGGAATCTGGTCATAGCACATTGGCGGTCATGTGGGGAGAATACCCAAGATTTTTTCTTGAAATTCTAAATGTGCCCATCAAACTCAAGAATCTGAAGGTCCCAAAAATGATTGTAAAAGTTCCACAAAAGCAGCAGGTTCTCATATTGATAGTGGTCGTTTTAAAATCAAATTTCATCACTGGGATGAGGAAAATTAACAAACGGGTCTATGCATACGTCATACTGGAGCATATCCTAGTTTTTGGTTTTAATTTGCAGGATACTTCCTAATATTTTTGCCAACTCGCAAAGCATTCCTGGCCTGCTCTCAAGTTGCCATAGGAAAGGGGGATGGGAAACTGATGAAACGGCACGGCAGCAAAAGACAAATGCACATTCCAGATTTATCCCTCTCAAGGCTGTATCCCAGGGTTACTTGAAGCGGCCGGAGTGGAGTGATCTCTACAACCACAAAATTGCCCCATGGGGGGGGGGGAGGGGGGGAAACAGGGTCATGATTGGGGCCGTATCAGAGCTGGCTTCACTTGGGAATGTACCGAAATGAAGCTCCTAATAAATAACTGGATTTCTTTTGAAACGTGGCTCGAGGCTCGTGATTTAATTAGGGCATCCGTCAGAACGCTGACAATTTTCTGGGTTTGCTTTTGAAGCAATCCTACGATAGAGCTCCCATTCTGGAAATTGTTATTGTAATACATTTAGCACATCTATACAGCACACAGTGCATTAAAAGCTAAGCTATAAAGTCAGGTCAAACTTGAACATTGGGAACTATCTAACAACATGAAATTCAATGGTGAAAAAAGTAAGGTTCTACATTTAGGCAAGGAAAACAAAATGCACAGGTACAGTATAGGTGGTACCTTGCTCAATAGCAGTAACTGTGAGAGGGATCTTGGAATCCTAGTGGGTAACCATTGAAATAGGAGCCAGCCGTGTGCAGCAGCTGCCCAAAAAGCCAACACAGTTCTAGGCTGCATCAACAGAGGGATGGAATCAAGATCACCTGAAGGGTTAATACTGCTTTATAAGGCTTAGTAAGGCCACACTTGGAATATGGCATTCAGTTTTGGTTCCCACAATGTAAAAAAAGATGTGGAGACTCTAGAATGTAGAGAAGAGCAACAAATATATTTAGGAGACAGGAGGCTATGAAGAAGGTTTGCAGGAACTGGGTATGTCTAGTTTGATGAAAAGAAGGACTAGGGGAGACATGAGAGCAGTCTTCCAATCTCTCAGGGGTTGCCACAAAGAAGAGGGGGTCAAACTATTCTCCAAGGCACCTGAAGGAAGGACAAGAAGCAATGGGTGGAAACTAATCAAGGAGAGAAGCAACTTAGTACTAAGGAGAAATTTCCTGAAAGTGAGAACAATTAATCAGTGGAACATGTTGCCTCCAGAAGTTGTGAATGTTCCAACACTGGAAGTTTTAAAGAAGTGATTGGATAACCATTTGTCTGAAGTGGTGTAGGTTTTCCTGCCTAAGCAGGGGGTTGGACTAGAAGACCTCCAAGGTCCCTTCCAACTCTGTTATTTTATTCTGTTCTATTCAAATAGTGTCCACTGAAGCACATCACTTCCAATGGAAATGACCATCAAACTCTGTTTATGAATTATATTCCTTGTCAACATATACATGGCATCGTAGCTTCAGCAATTTATTGATATTCCTCTTCGCTCCTAAGAACCTGCTAAAATTATACAATAACAATTATGTTGTTATTGTCAGCCTTGGGACTGACACCAACAGGGGTGATAATGTGGTTCGGGATCAATTGCTACACAGATGCTAAAAGCGTGTGTTTTTACTCTCATCTATAGTATTTAAAGATTAAAATGGTGGATTTTTTTTTTTTCTGGTACGTGCGCTAAGAGAATTACTACTAGAAAACTCTTGAAGAAGAAATCTAACTCTGATCTACAGCACCTCTGGTTGCTGATAAGGGATTTTGGCAATATTTGGATTAAGTTGGGTTGTTGTTTTTTTAAATGAAAGAGGCATGGAAGATGATTTTTAAGTAATATAATCAGTGTTTTTAGAGTTCTTTTATGAAACAGAGTTCAGTTTATAAAATAATTTCTAAGCGCTTTTCTCTTTTTACATTTCTATATTAACAATTTTGGGTCCCAAAAGGTGCTTTTTCTGGAGGCAACTGGACTTTCTTGTTTTGAAGATGTTTTGCTTCTCATCCAAGAAGCTTCCTCAGCTCTGACAGGATGGTGGGGAATGGAAGGATTTATATGCTTCCACACTTAGGTGATCCTGATGATACAGAAAAACTCCAAGAGGCTTCAGCGACCCTCTAAAAGGATGCAAATGACCATCTGTCTGCAAGGATTATAAATCCTTCCATTCCCCACCATCCAGTCAGAGCTGAAGAAGCTTCTTGGATGACAAGCAAAACATCTTCAAAGAAAAAAAATAAGAGTCCAATTACCTCCTGAAAAAGCACCTTTGAGGCAACCATGACTTGGATGACTGAGAATCTCTACAGACTCTCAATTTTGGGGTTTCTGTTGATTCTTTCATGTTGTTGTATATATCCAGTTTTCCCTTTGATAATCACTTTAGCATATTGACATAAAACAAAATAACATAAAAAATACTGAAGCCTCCCAATGGAGTGCTGGAAAGAGAAGGTATATAAAAGAACAACCTATCCCAGGTTGATAGAAAGTATTCTGGGGATAAGAAAAAACAAGAAAGTTGAAATGCGTATTTACTTCTCTAGTACTTGTTTATCACATATTCCTTAATTATTTTTAAATCAAGGAAGAAATATTTCCATCTAATTCTACACAGAATTAGGATACTACCCTCCACTAAATAAACTTGCTATAATACAGTATATGTGACATTTGTCACCGAGGGCGAAATAACTGGATTTTAAAAATCCTTTCTCTTCTCAGCTGATGTCACATCAACTAATATTCATTTATTTGATTTGGTCTCAGCCGCTGAGAGTGCCAACTCACATTATCAAAAAGTAAATACAAATGCACACACATGCTCCTGTTCCAGAAAATAAAACTCACATGATGTCTTATTAAGAGGTTTATGAAAGATAATTGCTGTAATTCTTCAAATATTTTTTCCCCTTTAAACTTCCTTAACTGTCACTTTCCTCTTTCCATTTACAACTGATTTAAACAAGTCTTTAAATTAAACTCTAACACAGTCCAGAGTTTAGTGCCCTCTTCTGGTCACTTGAATTTAAGGAAGGTACTCGGAGCTACCATTGACAGATCGGGTTTATTTTGCATAAAATGAGATTCCTAGGCTCTAGTGAGTGCTAAAAACATAAAAAGAACTTAGCTTTAATTTTATATTCAGCAGAAGGAATGGAATGAAAGCATAGAAAGGCAAAACATTTATGAATTTTAGAAAGAAGCCAAATAGTATTGTTATATTAATATATGATTATATATATTTCAAGGTATTGATCACCATCTTTAAAGCGCTCCATGGCAGAGGACCTAGTTATCTGCAGGATTGCATCCTACCACATACGTCCCTGCGACCTATCCGCTCACACAGGGAGGGGCTCCTCCTGGTGCCGTCTGCTAGGCAATGCCAGCGGGCGACACCTAGGAGTAGATCCTTCTCTGTGATGGGCCCAACCCTCTGGAATGACCTCCCCCCAGACATTCGAACTACCACCGACCTCCGTTCCTTCCGGCAAAAGTTAAAGACTCACCTATTTCAATCAGCTGGCCTGGCACTTTCTTAGTTTTACCTCCCAGGGATTTATTTTATTTTAGGGTTTGGGGTTTTAATTGTGATGTTTTTAGGTATTTATTTCTTAGTACAGCCTATCTCCCCCTCCAAATGTATTTTAAATGTAGCTTAAATGTATTTAATTATTATGACTGGTTTTATTGTATTGACTGTACACCGCCCCGAGTCCCTTTTTGGGAGAGGGGCGGTCTAAAAATCTAAGAAATAAATAAAAAATAAATATATATATATATATATATATGTGTATGTATGTATGTATGTATGTATGTATGTATGTATGTATGTATGTATGTAACTGGATATACTGTGCTCAAAATGAATAAAAATTCCTAAATTATTCTTCAGAAGCATCACCCTAAATTCCAACTGTGTTTAGCCAGCATCATCAGAGGATTAAATTGGGGGGAAAATGCCCTAAAACATTCATCACAATATAATTTATATTGGAAAAAATGCATAATCATGGCTATCTAGTTGTACAATCAGGGAAGATCACTTTTGGGGTGACTGTTTTTTGAAAAAAACAAGAGATGGGTTGATTAGTTGGTCTCTCTTTCAGTGTTCTGACCGAGGCTTCTCGAGAGCATGAAGCAAACTCCTTGTCCCGGGAAAAAACCCTTTTATTAATTGACTGTGAATTCTGCTCATTCACATCCACCAAAGTCTTTCAAAGGAGGATGTATGGTCACAGACCTTATCTGGCTTGGAGAGCTGACAGGCAGAGATCTGCAAAATTTGTCTCAGAGAGTCACGAACCAATTAAGGGAACTAATTGTCTCCTGCAAACTCCACTCCCCTTTCGGTCCTCTTTTGTTTCCTCTGGGAGGGGCCATTCATAGTCTGGCCTTACTCCCAAGTCGACCCCTGTTCTTTAGTTATTCCCTTCATCTGGTAACGCTGTGCATGCACAGAGTTGGGAACAGGCTCCAGCTGTTCATCTGCCTCAGTGATGTCTGACTCTGAAGGCAGTTGATAGCTGGCATACAGCTCTGACCCCCTCTCTGCCTCCGACACAGAGCCCTCATCAGAGTCTTCCGCAGACTCCAGGACTGTCCGAATCTGCTGCCAGATCTGCTGGCTGCTGGCGGGCCACAACAGTCAGGATATTTCTCCTTAGTTTTAGGTTGGATCTCTCTTTAATGATTTGCCACCCTCTATTTCTTGTCCCATGCTCAGGTGCTTTGGAAAATGGGTCAACCCCCTCTTTGCTGGACAGCCCCTCAAGTATTGGAAGACAGCTCCCACATCACCCCTGATTATTCTCCTTTAGTGCCTTCCCATGTAAACAAGTCAGTATAGCAGAGACCAGATGGTTGAGCTAAAAATCAGGGAGATCCAAATTTAAGTCCATCCCTCAGCCATTTTTGTGGCCTGCTGGCGGCCAATGGAGCTGGCAGCAGAGTCGGACAGTGAGGTGGTTGGGGAGGAACATGGGCCAGTCCTGGGGGCTGAGGAAAGCTCAGACAAGGGCTCTGCATCAGAGGCAGAGAGGGAGCTAGACAGCATTGAGGCAGAGGAACAGCTGGAGCCTGTTCCCAGTGTCTGCATGCACACAGCTGTCAGAAGACAAGAACAACTAAGAAAGCAGGGTCAACTTAGGAGTAAAGCCACACCTTGGAGGTGATTGGCCCCTCCCATAGGAAACAAAAGAGGAGCGAATGGGGAGGAGGCTTTTGCAGGAAACAATTTGTTTATTCAGTTGTTTCAAGAGTGGAAAGTTCTGTTTGTGACTATAAGAGACTCTGTGCGAAGTGTTGCCTTGCCCTGCTAGTTATCTGGCAGCTCTCCAAGCGAGATAAGGTTTGTGTTGATAAATATTCCTCTGAAAGACTGTTTGCCAAGCCTGGATGACTGTGAATGAAAGGAATTCACAGTCATGTAAATAAAAGAGGTTTTGCCGGGACCAAGACTTTGCTTCATGCTTTTTAAGGAAGCCGGGGTCAGAACAACCATGAAAACTCTCCGTAACTCTGGGACCCATTTCTCTCTCAAGCCAATCCACTTCATAGGAAGACGTTTTTTGGGGAAAACTGAGAAGGAAATACTAGGCCAATCACCTTGTGTTTTCAAAGGAAAGGCAGGACATTAATCTAGCCATTAAATAAATGGCACCACTTCTTCAAATGTTGCTCTTCACTTTGGAGTTTTTTTTTTAAAAGTAGGCAATTCAGAATAACAGATTTGGAAGGGACCTTGGAGGTCTTCTAGTCCAACCCCCTGCCTAGGCAGGAAATCCTACACCACTTCAGACAAATAGCTATCCAACATCTTCTTAAAGACTTCCAGTGTTGGAGCATTCACAACTTCTGGAGGCAAGCTGATCCACTGATTGTTCTGTTAGGAAATTTCTCCTTAGTTCTAAGTTGCTTCTCTCCTTGATTAGTTTCCACCCATTGCTTCTTGTTCTACCCTCAGGTGCCTTGGAGAATAGTTTGACTCCCTCTTCTTTGTGGCAACCCCTGAGATATTGGAAGACTGCTAACATGCTATAGACACTGCTATAGACAAATGGTTGTCTAATCTCTTCACATAAATAAAACTTTGTATATAATACCCATGCAAATGCTGCACTTTTGCAATTCGTGTAAGAAAATAGACCAGCAAGTGGAAAGACTTACAAGAGAAGAAAATATTTAAAAAAACCACAGTCAGTGATGCTATGAAGTCATATTTAAGACAGTCCACTAGAATAACCTAAAGTACAGCATTTCTTCTAAATGGGATGATTAGATTGCGCTGGTACCTCAGATTTGTTGTTTTTTTAAATTCAGTCACTTCTGATTTTTTGTGACTTGATGGACATCATTTTGTCAGCACTGACTGTCACTAGCGGCTTCTTGATTTCTTGCCAGTTCATGCGTGTGTGAAAGTGTTTAACCATCTTGTTTTCTGTCAGCTTCTTCTCAAATGCCCACATTGCTTGTTGATATAATCTTAGGATTTTTTTTTAAAAAAACCTGTATAGCAGAATATTTTTTACAATCTCTTCTTTCATCTCCAACACGAGAATCCTTCCCCATTTCCTGCCACTGAAGAAGTATTATTAGCACAACTGAGGCTGCTGTCATTTCTACCAGCAATTTTAATTTAACATTTTGGTTTTTCCTAGTCCAACATTTGCCATACTCTGTATGTAAACTGAATAAATGAGAGGATAGTATGTAACTTTGGTGTATGGGTACTCCTCAAACTTACAACCACAGTTGTTAAGCAAATCACTGCAATTGTTAAGTGAAACACAGTTGTTAAGCAAATCCTGTTTTTCCCTTTGATTCTGCTTGCCCTGTACAACTATACATACACTCCATTCCCCTTACTAGCTTCTGCTTTTGCTTTTAAGCAAAAAGATTTAATCTGTAGTCTACAGGTTGCCCTGCAAGGGATTAAGTTAATAAGAATGGTTCAGAAATCCTGATAAACCTTCAGTTTTTGAGCCACACACTTCTCTTTAATACTACTAACAGTTCTTCCATGACCGGGATGAAAGAATTGAGAATTTTAATTTGCATCTTTTTCTTCCCCTTCTGGTTTGATCTCATAAATTATTACCTTCATGCAGGGTCTGTCTGTCTGTCAGATTACATGCAACTTGTAATGCAATGTTGATTAGATGTCCCTCCCATCTAGTACATTTGACTGTCCTGAATGTGACAATTGAAGTTAGGTGCTTTGGGTTCCTTCTATTAAGCGATTTCTGGGACCCAGGAATCATATTTTTTCTGTCACAGCACTTAACTTGTGGAACAATATCTCCACACAGAGACTGGATGGCCTCAACCCTCTTGGCCTTTCATGAGGGGCTGAGCACAAGGTCCAGATATTATGTGAGTCTCGTTGCTTGGTTCCTTTGGCTACTTGTGAAATTCCTTTTTAGACTTCTAACACATGTTACCTTGAATACTTTTGTTGCTTATTTTTTAAATTAATTGTGCTCTTTTGATTTTACTTTTTGTTCACTGTCCAAAGCCACTGCAGTGACATAAGCAGATAGATAGATGATAGATAGATAGATAGATAGATATAATGATAGATGAGATAGATAATGATAGATAGAAAGATAGATAGATATAGATAGATAGAAAGATAGTTATAGATAGAAAGATAGAAATAGAAAGATAGGTATAGATAGAAAGATATATATAGATAGAAATATAGAAATATAGATATAGATAGAAAGAGATGATAGGTGAGATAGATAATGATAGATAGATAGTGAAAGATAGATGAAAGAGATAGATAGTGATAAATGGATAGATAATTATAGATAGAGATAGATGGAGATAGATAGTGATAGATATAGAGATAGTGATAGATAGATAGATAGTGATAGATAGATAGAGATAGATAGAGATAGATAGATAGATAGATAGATGTAATGATAGATGAGATAGATACTGATAGAGATAGATAGATAGATAGATAGATAGATAGATAGATAGATAGATAGATAGACAGACAGACAGACAGACAGACAGACAGATATAGATAGGTAGGTAGGTAGGTAGGTAGGTAGGTAGGTAGGTAGGTAGATGGTAGGTACGTGGTAGATAGATATAAATAGAATATAGAGATAGCTAGACAGACAGACAGACATTGGTTTTTCTATTTATGGTGGAAAAGCCAGCCTAGGACTTTTACCTCCTGCTCCTGCTGATGTACAAATAATAGGGGATATTGAAGGGTAAAATGCTTCTTTACAGATTGAATGGTGTGAATCAACATTCATCTGAAATCCAAGGGACCAGCCATATGGTGGATGATCAGGTCAACTAAGAAACAACAAACTCTCATGAAACTGCTTTGAGAATTTGGCATAAAATCCTCAGAAGAGCTGTATGATTCAGCAGCAAAACAGCTAAAAATAATATTCCACCAAGTGTTTTTAGCAGCAGGGCCTCTTTGGTGAAGGTCAGGCTCTTGACCCCACTTCAGAAATTCACAATACAGGTAGATTTTGTTTTCCCAGAGCTCCCAAGGTAACAGCTCATAGTTTGCTAATGATATACAAGAAAAGCAACGTCTTGTGATAATGCCACCTAAAATACAAAACGTGAATACGGCATTACTCCTTGGGTTGCCTTTTCCAAAAGTTGGACCTGGACATTTCTGATATTTGAGATTTGCATCTGAACTTACAGCAGTCTCTTATAGCACATAAAAAGGTGTATCGGAAGAATTATATCACACACACACACACACTGTTCTTCTTCATTGACTGGGAGCTATGCAGAGTTTGATATAAGATGAGCAGCTATATAAATGATTGAAATAAAATGAATTAATTCATGAAAACTTTTTCTGGATGAGTATAGTTTTTGATCTTTTTAAAATTGTGTATGTGTGAGTATATGAGTGATGTTTTCCCTATTCCTTGTCTTCAGGATATATGCTACTAGTTGGACAGAGGTGGATTCTGGCAGAGACTACTGCCAGTTCGCTCAGGGACATGCCCCATGCATGTACACTTGATGTGCACTGCACACACATGCGTAGTACAACTAAAATTGCTCTGTGCATGCACAGAAGCAAAAAAGAAGATGGTGGCATCTACACCACTGCTGGGAGAACTGGTTCGTGGGCATGGAGGGCCTGGGTTGCTGCCGGTTCCAGAGACCCAGGCCGCTAAGCTACTACCAGTTTGGCCGAACCAGTTCGAACTGGTAGGAACCCACCACTGTAGCTGGATACCCGTGCTTTGCTACAAAACCATGTGACCAGGCCAGCCCGCAGGCCGGATGAGTCACGCAGTGGCCATTCCCATATAAGGCAACTGGCAGTTGGAACAGAGTTCCTTTCGGGTGGGGTGGGGGAGTAGAATGTCTAACTCCTTAGCATCGACGTGTGTTAATATAATACTGTATAAGGAATACTGATGATATGATGGTCATTTTGAAAAATCCTTTCTTAGCGAGTACCTAGAAGCCAAGAGGAACATACTGTATGTGCCAAATTTCAAGTTTGTAGGCATTACAGTTCTGGAGATTTTGTGATGATGCGTGAGTGGTATTTCGCTTTTATATATATAGATTGAAGACAAGAAGGAATCTGTGAAACAATTTACTCACATCTTTCAAATAAACTCAATTCAGTGTCTGCAATCAATAGAATTAGATGCGCTTTACCAGTATTAGTTTTGCTAGATTATGTTGGAATTTTCACTGCTGAACATTACTGTGGGTTTTGATATCTTATGGGATTTCTTAAAATTGTTCTTCCTTCCTTTTTCCCCAATCAGTTTGCTTTCTGTCCAAGAGAGGATTTATCAATTTTCAGATGAAATATTGCTTTATTTTATTTTAGCGAGATTTCCAAAGTTTGAATAGTGTTAGGAGCCTTATAGAACAATATGGGAATTCCTGTCCTTAATCAGGGGCCTTTGCTTTAAATTAAATATATCTCCGATCAAATGAACAATATTGCTGTGACATAAGAATGGGAGCGTCCTACAATAGAAAATATTTTAAATAATGCACTCACTTCCTTTGATGGTTGAGACACTACTGAATTTTCAGAATAAGGGTGTACATAGTATCTTAGCCAATCAGCACACTATAAAATGATTTTTTTCAAAATTCCTAGCCACATTGATACAAAATGTGGTATATGTCTTATCGTGTAAGTGGCCAATTATCTTAAAATTTTCAGATCCATCTAGAGGAAAAAAAGTATCACAATCAGCTAAAGTTAGCTGGCAAGGAATTGGTAGAAGCATAATAAGTCACAGATGGAATAATTAAACAACAATTGTGCCCTAATTATGGGACAATATTTTCGAGCAGCATAGATTTTCCTCTTTGTTAATTAGAACGATCTAGAATTCATGTAGTTAATCCAATGTATATTTTATGTCTGAAAAGTAACAATGAACTATGTAAAGTTTCTCCGTGTTTCAATAGCATTCTTGGCAGATGTTGCTCCTAATATAGACCTGAACAAAGAATAACTAACTTCAAATTCCGTTTGATTTTACTTTATTTTTCAAGTTTGGTTGAGGTGTGGAAAGGAGTCCATCCTAAAAAAAAGTTTAATTGCAATATATGTATGTATGTATGTATGTATTTGTGTTACAACCCCTGGTATGCCCAAATATGGGAGGGAGCTCACTACTCCCCCTTTCTGTCCTTTCGGCTCATTACAGAAGACCATGCAGGCAGAAAACCATATTTTTATTTTTAATGTTGCCTTTTTATATTTCTGTTGTATTTGTGCTGATAAATAAATAAAGGGAGACTAGTATAGATCTATTTCAAGCTATTTAGCTCACATCAGCTAGCCATACCCTTACTGGGATTTGAACCTGGGCTGTGTTACATATTAGGCAGGAGTCTTAGCCACTATATATATTGGGGTGATTGAAATGTTATAATGGGGGCTGGCCAGGAACATTAGCAAAGTAAGCAAGTTTGGGATTTAGGTTGGGCACAAGTTTGTAAAGCAAGTGCTTTTTTGATAGATTGAGCTCTAAAGACATTTTGTGGCCATTTTTATTAAAATGGTTTGCTTTGCCAATATTAATAGAGTTATTTTTGTGTCAATCTGTTTCATTCCAGTTGAAATGTGCTGCTGAGCCATCAAATTATACAAAAGGCGATAGAGCAGTGGTTCTCAACCTGTGGGTCGGGACCCCTTTGGGGGTCGAACGACCCTTTCACAGGGGTAGCCTAAGACCATCGGAAAACACATATTTTCGATTGTCTTAGGAACCGAGACACCAATTTTATGGTTCGGGGGCACCACAACATGAGGAACTGTATTAAAGGGTTGCGGCATTGGGAAGGTTGAGAACCACTGCTACAGAATGTATGAATCTGCTTATTTGTTGACCATTTTTTTCTTTGTCAGATCTTGCATTTCCTGGATGATTTCATGTAACCCAATATTGAGAGAAACCTAAAGATGGCTTAGCAATGGAATGTGTGAACTGATGAATCATGGGCCACTCATATTTATGACACTTACTGTAGAGGAGATCACTTCAATAAAATAATAAACTGACTTGAAAAAGATAGCAGAGAACAGGCAGCTATAAAATATAATTTAACCATAAGTCTGGAAACTGAAACAATGGCATAATTTTAAATAAGATTTAAATTTAGCTAGAGGAAAGCCAGATGATAAAATGGTTGAAGGAGCTTTTCTGTAAGAAAATGCTACAGTACAAAAAATAGGGGAAGAATTCAAAGAGGAATCTGTTTTTCTCATAATGGTTTTAGAGTTTTAGAGTCATTTATATTGGCCAGATATATAAGAAAAGGGAAGTTTTGTGTCTTGTACAAAATTGAATACTCTCCAAATCAGATTGCCACAAACACAAATGTAGGGGTGGGATTGAAAAAGGAAGGAAATTGCGCAGAAGTCACCTGAAAACTTGTGGAATTTCATCAAGGTAATTAACAACACACTATACTAAGACTCATGGTTTACTTTAAATTGGATTGCTGGGTTGATACACAAATATAAACCAAGAGAAAATAGAAGGAATCAGTAGTGCTGTTGTCAGAAACCTCACTAATACAAACGAAAGGATCCTAAACTGAAAAGCATGGTTGTGGTAAGTAATGTGTAACACCTTTTCCCAAATTCGTGGAATTGAACCAGTATATAAATTCAATTTTCCTAATTTGATGCCCTTTTATTTCTTGTTCTAGGACCACATAGGAAAAACCAGCACTGAACACATCAAAAGTGGAAAATTAGACTTTTGTCTGAGGCTCACAACTGAACTCATTTAAAACCTTTTATGTCTAATAGCATAGCACTGTGCTCTAGGGAAAGCTATCTATGAAGTTACGTTCATAAGCTGACTAGACACAGAATGCTTTAACTTTGTTTAGCAACTTTGGAAAAAAAAGAATACTATATGGAATTCAGGATACTTTCATCCTGCCCTTCCTCTTGGGACCTGAGGCTTTTAGCTGCAATTTTGTCTTTACAGCAGATAGGATTGTGCTACTGGCTACTCTAAGATCACCGATCAAACCTCATGATCAGTTTTGCTAGTGCAGATTGGATTTCAGCATGAACTGGAGTTAGTGCACTGATTGGCTACTCTGCTCAGAAACCTTTAACTCTTCGATTCTTCTGTGGCCTTGAAGTATTCCATTCCTCATCCCCATTAATAAATCAGGCAACTGAAATTTTGCTTTGATTTTACCCCCAAAACAATGCATGAAATGTGGTTGTGTGAGTCTCACAAATATTTCCTGTGATGCACCCTCCTCCCCTTTCTCTATCAATGCGCCCTTTTGCAAATTTTCTATTGATAGCTTAATATTTTGCTTTGATGTTTGGCATCATTTTTGTTTGTGTAGCCCAGCATATCTATCTATCTATCTATCTATCTATCTATCTATCTATCTATCTATCTATCTATCTATCTATCTATCTATCTATCTATCATCTATCTATCTATCATCTATCTATCTATCTATCTATCTATCTATCTATCTATCTATCTATCTATCTATGTATCTGTCTGTCTGTCTATCTTTTTCTGAATTTAGCTGCTCAACTAAATGGACTCTTGGCGGCATGCAAAACTAGCAAAAACATAGAAACAGGGAAAAGCATCAAATCAGTCAGCCCATACTAAAGTAATGTTATACAAGTATCCTTATAAAATCAAACAAAATGAAACAGGGGCCCTAGACAAATAATAATAACACCAACCCCAGGCCTGGTAGCAGAGAGGTTTTCAAAGTGCAAGAAATCTTCTCTTTCATGTTCATCTGTTTATACGTGCACGCACTAAGAACAATGAAGCAATTCTCTCCTCCTATTCTACACTACAGTGTATGCTGCAGAGTAGTCAGTTGAATAGGTCACTTACTGAGGCCCAAATGTAATGGCATCTTTGAGGATACGTCTTTTGTGCACCCCATAGTTGGTAACCGAGCTGCAGATTCCTGACTGTATTCTATCTACCCCCAGCAGATCCTAGTAAGCAGCTCTCCTCATAATCTTGAAGGAGTATATGAATCAATATGAATCTATCTATATTTGCTTCTGCTTATATTATTGTATATTGTCAGAAATTATTTGTTTTCTAGCCTAACAAATTGGAACTTTAATACTGGACTGCAAATGTTATCTCACTGCTGCGTCTTGCTTCTATTCTTGGCTTCAAAGCTAGGGACATTCTTGAAAACATAGAATAAACTGTTACACGGGCTGTATAGATAAAGGAACCAAACTAGGGAGTTTTCCTGGCTCATAAATCCTTAAAGCATTCTGCCGAAAAACAGCTTGGCAAAGGGGGGGGGGGCAGTCACCCCCTGCACAATACTCCACAGATAAGGTAGACAGAGACAGGAGCTGGGACAAAAAAAAACGCTTTAAAAATCACATTGGTAACAACTCTTTGTCTCTGATTGGATAAACTTTGTTACTATCTGCCTAAAATGTATATAATACTCCGAGCCTCTCTTGCAGGGTGTCCCTATTCCTTACACTGCATTTGTTTGTATGTTTTGGATATAGTTTTGTCACCCAGCTTTTGCTATGGTCTGATACTTTTTGCAAGCCTTGTCTCAAGTCTCCCTCTCTTTGGCATTTCAGTGGCTCAGGGAAAACTGCTGGAACTTTACAATCTAATCCAATTTGCATGGTGTCATCCTCCTCATCCTCATCATTTGGAGGGCATTTCAGCTGTAATATATAGCATTGGTTTACAAAACAGGCAAAGAAGGGCAAATTCATTTGGGAAATGTCACTGTTCTCTCACTCCTTTCCAAGAACTTGCTCGTTTGTGTTGGGATTTTACCTGAAACCTATAGTAAAGAGAGTACATATTTAATTATTCACGCATTAACCTCAGCTAGAATTGTATTTGCCCAACACTGGAAAAATGAAGAGATCCCTACTGATGACAAGGTGATTAGGAAAATATTTGTCAGGATTTCAAGTAAAACCCCCAAGCCCTGGAAGCCATCTTTTACCTTTTGGATTTCAGAACTTGCCAATATTACAATGTGCAGAAATGAACAGATTAACGCTGGCAATTAAGGAGAGAGAGCAAAGTGAATATTATATGATATGGGAATTATTTTATCAATGGTTAGAGAATAAAAATGGAAGTTGGAAATAAAAGGAGGAGATTAAAGAAGAGTAGAAAATATGTTAAGATAGAGATATAAACAATATGATAATTGTTAGTATTATGATGATGAAGATCATTATGCTTAATGGTATTATTACATTTTTATTAGAAGATACATTAAGAGGAAAAAAATGAATAGGTTCACTATGTCCAGCTGTTTAATATACTATAATTCTAAGATTAGAGAATTAATATCAATGTGAATGATGGTGTACATTTTGATGGTTATTGCACAGAGGTATTTGTACCCAGATGACGCACTGTTTAAGGAAAGATGGAATGTTCATATATTTTTTTAAAAAATAAAAACTTTAGAAAAAAAGAACTTGCTCATTTGTTTATTTTTCACAAGCGTAATGTGAATTATGGTTTTTCCAGCAGGACTTTTTGCCCCTGTTGTTTCTCTGACCCCATAAACTGATTTCATACGTGCTTCTTGGGAAGTGTCGTGCTGCCACGGGCGAGGAATTCTTATCCCCGAATCTCTCTCGATTCATCTCGGCTCTGAAATTCCACTTGTGCAAATAATTCTCAAAGCAGCAGTTTCCTCTGGGAGACTAGTTGTCCCTCCGTGCTAAGAACGTGCCTGGCTCAGCAGGGCTGTTATTTTATTAACACTGTTTGAAGGCTGCTTGTGCAACTCAATTGTCAAATCTTTATTATTCATGATTTTAATCTCGTTGCTTGACATGCACAATAGCTCTGAGGTGTCACCAATGAAACTCCTAAAGCTCTTGGATATGCGAGCAAAGAACTCTTCTGTTTCACAGCATCTGAGATCTCCTTCACCTTTACATCTACCACCATAATCTGTCTTTCTGGTTGGCTGTTTCTTTCCCACCCATTCTCAACGGAACCTGCAACGGAAAGTATATTCGTACCCCTAAATAGGTTTGCCACGCAGCTGGATTACTAATAGTTTTCTCCTACACAACCCAGTGATTGACTCCACTGATGCTCAGAGGCTCGGTTAAACCATAATAGGAAAGGTTTTGATTTGTTGAACAGGAACTTTGAATGCAGTCAATGTGGCTGGAAGAAAGCAGAGCTTACTACAGCATGGAAACTCCATCAAATAATCACAGGTGAGGCTTTGATTCTGAATGCAGCAAAACCAGCAGGGCTGGAAAACTTGATTCTGTATTGCCAAGCATGCGGTATACGTCCTGCTTAGCATGTCTGCTTGAATTTATCATTGTCAATTCTGGTGCCAGCTTTAAGAACCTTTTGTTCTCTCTCTGCTCTATCATCTGGGGTTGACTGGGGCAGTGGCTAGGGTGGAGGAAAAGAATCTATCCAGCGCATATCTGCTGGCCTGATGATTTCAGAAGCTTTCCTCCCACTTCCTCTTTTCAACCTAGTCCTGTTCCAGTTCCTGGATCTTCCCAGCCTCAACTCTGCTGCTCAAACCCAACCATCCACCAATCCCTCCTGATGCCTTTCCTCCTTCCTTTCCCAGGAGTCCAAAGACATGTGATTCAAGATGGCGCCGCTGACAGCTGCCTTGGTGAAATGCTCTCTTAATGCAGGAGTCAAAAAGAGGGCTGTGAAAATATTTGCAGAGCCCTCACATCCGGGACACAAATTGTTTCAACTTCTACTCTTAAAACAATGTTTTAGGGCACTGCACACCAGAACAACTAGACACACGGACAGTTTTTCCCCGAACGCCATCACTCTGCTAAACAAATAATTCCCTCAACACTGTCAAACTATTCACTAAGGCTGCATTACTATTACTACTAGTCTTCCCATCGTTCCTATCGCCCATCTCCTCCCACTTATGACTGTATAACTGTAACCTGGTTGCTTGTATCCTTACGATTTATCTTGATTTTTTCCTAATATGATTCAATTCCTTATTTGTACCCTACGACTATCATTAAGTGTTCTACCTTATGATTCATGATGAATGTATGTTGTCTTTTTATGTACACTGAGACCATATGCACCAAAGACAAATTCCTTGTGTTTTCAATCACACTTGGCCAATAAAGAATTCTATGTCTATGTCTATATCCCTCAGGTCCACTCATTTTTTCTAACAATCTTCCTCCTTTACTCAAACATTAAAACATAAACAGGTGTGTACCAGCATGCCTGCTTTTTAAGGGTAGTTGGTTCTCAAATGTGGCAACCAATGTATGTGGACTTCAACTCACAAAATTGGCCAGCTGCCATACGCATTTTGGATGCTTTTTCTTGGAGGTCCCCAAGCCTTCCATATACTTTACTCAGTGGTGGGATTCAAATAATTTAACAACTAGTTCTCTGCCCTTACAACCAGCTGGGTAGGCGGGGGTCAGTGGTCATGTGACTGGGTGGGTGTGGCCAACTTAGCATCACTCAGGTCGATAGGCGCTTCACCTTAGCTGTTACAATGTAATCAGGGTTAACCAGAGAGGCAGTTTCTGTAAGCAGAGCAATCAAGATTAGGCTAGAAACAACACCAGAATGTTTCCTTCCTGCTTTCCTTACAGGATTAGCCCTGTAAAGTGGGAAAAAACAAAAGAAGATTTCTTCCAACAACTGGTTCTCCCAACTGCTTAGAAAGTTAACAACCGGTTCTCCCGAATAGGTGCGAACTGCCTGAATCCCACCACTGACTTTACTGCTGAACTATAGCAACAAACCTTTGAGCCTTGATAATGTTATTTCCCGACTTTTCCCACCATATTAATAAAATAAACAAAACAAATTGGACAAAAATACACACTTGGATAGAAAAAATGGTCAGGGAACACATAGACTTCAAACCGGAAATAATCCTATTGGGTATCATACCAGAAAAATATAACCAAAGGGATATGTATTTAATATTACATGTGTTAACAGCGGATATTAGGACCACCACTGACCTCCGCTCCTTCCGTGTAAAGCTCAAGACCCACCTATTCCAAATAGCTGGCCTGGCTCAACCATAACCTCATATCGCTCCTGACGGGTTTTTAATTTGGTAATTTATTCAATGGGATTTTAAATTGTGTTTTTAATTGTTTTCACTCATCAGTCTACCTCCTCCATGCACATGTATATGTCTTTGTTCTTATGTATGTTTGTCTTTATTTGTATTTTATTTGTTTTGACTGTACGCCGCCCCGAGTCCTTCGGGAGAGGGTTGCGGCTAACAAATAAAATTATTATTAAAATTATTATTATTATTATTATTATATTATTTGCACAATACTGGAAGAGCATAGCGATCTTCTCTACAGAAGAGAATGTAACACAAAAATATTAGAATGTGCAGAAATGGACAGATTAACACTTAAAATTAAAGACAAGGAAGACACTGAATATTCCTTAATATGAGATTCATTTTATCAATGGTTAATGAGCAGAAACAGAAGTTAGATTTTTTTTAAAAAATACAAGAGAATGACTAATTTTGTAAAAATGGTTTACTAAATGTAAGCACTATGGTCACTATATGTTTTTTATTAATGTTATGATGAGAAAATCATTGTCACTAAATGATGATTGCTAATGTTATGAATGCCGTTGTTATTATGATGAGGGCTATTACTCAAAATAACTATACCCAGACAACACACTGTTTATGTAGACATTGAAAGTTTTGCTCTTTCTGTATTTAATAAAAATAAAAATAAATATTGGATAAGTCTTTAATTAGGCTTAGCACACCCAGAAAGCTTAGCATCTCTGCACCTTCTTTGCAAGCCATCCACAGAAATGCAGGCCTTCCTTACTCATTTCATGCAGTCACAGTGCCCTGTCCCTTTTGATGGTGTCCCTCAAGAGCACGTCTCCATTGGCCTTCAAAGCTTTGCCACCCCAGCTCTAAACACCATTCTCCATTTAAAAACATCATTATCTGCAATAGAAGGTAAAGGAAAAGGTTGCCCTCGCACATATGTGCTAGTCGCTCCCGACTCTAGGGGGCGGTGCTCATCTCCATTTCAAAGCCCAAGAGCCAGCGCTGTCCGAAGACGTCTCCGTGGTCATGTGGCCGGTATGACTCAACACCGAAGGCGCACGGAACGCTGTTACCTTCCCACCAAAGGTGGTCTCTATTTTTTCTACTTGCATTTTTATGTGCTTTTGAACTGCTAGGTTGGCAGAAACTGGGACAAGTCAATTGAGCTCACTCCATTATGCGGAACCAGGATTTCGAACTCCGACCTTTCTGATCAACAAGCTCAGCGTCTTAGCCACTGAGCCACTGCGTCCCTTTCATTATTATCAGCATAGGTTCACTTTATCTGGGGATCAGTATACGTTATATATTCTAAACAAAGCAACTTGAGCCATTTGTTTCGAGTCTTATCCAACTACATGATTGCTTGGTCGCCTTTATGGAGTTGACATGAGAATTTACTTTGGTAATAGCAGCAGAGACAAATATTTCCCACACTGTCAAGTAAATATACATCCTGCTTCAAGCAAAGCCATGCCCCCTGCTGGGGCATTTTCATCATTTCCACAAACAGATATATACCTACGTGGAATTCTAACCGTGCTGAAACAGAGTCAAAGGAACCATTCATAAAGAAGACACCTGCAACTCACGTAACAAGAGCCACACATTCGAACTGCCAAAGAGACAAAGGGTTTTGCTCACCGGAAGATGCAGTTTCATCTGAATTCAAGGCTACAACTTCACGGGCTGGCTGTTCGTAGAGGAAGAACTGGTAGCGGTGGTAACCACTTTCGGGCGGTGGTGTGGGCCGGATGTAGTCTGGATACCAGAAATAAAAGTAAAATAAAATTCTAGTTGTGCATATGTGTATATATATAGCCCCCCCCCCAACATTTATCTAAGACACTTTGTAAAAGGAATGATCTTACTATTCTTTCTTAATAACCATCTCATTTATTGAATTCGTCTAATATATAATAACATAGTTGGAAGAAACCTTGGAGGTCTTCTAGTCCAACCCCCTGCCTAGGCAGGAAACCCTGTACCATTTCAGACAAATGGCTATCCAACATCTTTTTAAAGACTTCCAGTGTTGGGGCATTCACAACTTCTGGAGGCAAGTTGTTCCACTGATTAATTGTTCTCACAGTTAGGAAATTTCTCCTTAGTTCGAGGTTGCTTCTCTCCTTGATTAGTTTCCACCCATTGCTTCTTGTTCTACCCTTCAGATGCTTTAGAGTTCAGCTTGACTCCCTCTTCTTTGTGGCAACCCCTGAGATATTGGAAGACTGCTATCATGTCTCCCCTAGTCCTTCTTTTCATTAAACTAGACATGCCAGTTCCTGCAACCGTTCTTCATATGTTTTAGCCTCCAGTCCCCTAATTATCTTTGTTGCTCTTCTCTGCCCTCTTTCTAGAGTCTCAACATCTTTTTTACATTGTGGTGACCAAAACTGAATGCAGTATTCCAAGTGTGGCCTTACCAAGGGCTTTTAAAGTGGTATTAACACTTCACGTGATCTTGATTCTATCCCTCTGTTGATGCAGCCTAGAACTGTGTTGGCTTTTTTGGCAGCTGCTGCACACGGCTGGCTCATATTTAAATGGTTGTCCACTAGGACTCCAAGATCCCTCTCACAGTTACTCCTATTGAGCAAGGTACCATCTATTCTATACTGTACCTATGCATTTTGATTTTATTGCCTAAATGTGGAAACTTACTATACCGGTTCTCTTTAATTTAATAGTTTTCCTGATACTTTTTTTCCTACTTCTCAGAGGGATTTTTTTTTTACAGCTCTATAAGTTTGCTTTTATGCACCATGCCAGACGTGGGACTAGAATTCTTTATTTTCCTTCTACTGTGATCCCGATTTAGTGGGGCATTATTAAACCTTCTTAATAAGGAATATAATCATAGAAGCAAATGAAGATTGACGGTATAGATTTCAATCTTTGGAGCACCTGGTGTGTATGTACGATCTCTGAACATGTTGCCACCTCTTCTCTCTATCTGGCTGTTTTCCATCAAGTTGCAAGAATGTGCTTGTCTTTTCTTTATTGGAAAAAAAACCCTCCCTTTAATCTCACCTGTTTTTCTCAACCACTCAGTCTTAGATTAAGTTCCTTCTCTTTCCAAATCCACCTCTTGTTACCTCTCCTAACCCATCTTCCAGATGGATGACACCCAAACCCCAAAGCACTACCTAATTTTAGACTCATTCCAGTTTGTCTGCCTCTCATTACCATGTTCACAAATATTTATTTAAATAAAATAAGTCACGATGTGTGTGATTCTCTATGGCTAATATAGGATTGAAACCAAAACAAGATAAATAATAAATGCGAAACACACAACGCAATGTAAAACAGGGCAAATAATAAATGATAAAATGAGGGTTTATAATATCATAAACTCTAAATAATAAGTGACACCCCCCCCCCCCGAGTCGGAAACAACTAGCATGCATGTTATGTGAATACAGCTGTAGAAATGCTAAATTTTAAAGCTATCCTTGTAACTCTATGATACCCATAGAGTTACATGACCTTTGATCATAGAGTTACATGACCTTTGATCATAGAGTTACATGACCTTTGTGAATGGTGGTGCATTTATAGAGGGATGGCTTTTAGGAAGGAAAGTGATTACTTATTACTAGGAGGAAATGACAGTATTAGCAAAAGAGACTCAATTGCAAATTATCGACATACACTTTGGTCTAGTGTAGTGTTTCTCAACCTTGGCAACTTGAAGATGTCTGGATTTCAACTCCCAGAATTCCCCAGCCAGCATTCGCTGGCTGGGGAATTCTGGGAGTTGAAGTCCAGACATCTTCAATTTGCCAAGGTTGACAAACACTGGTCTAGTGTGTTGTGTGAACTCACTAGTTTTTGATGAAATTTCTATGCAAACCTAGGAAATCGGGTTAATTACTTTAATCATTCATTAAAAATGCCATGCAAACACATCCTCTGACTGCAGCAAGAGAATGGCTTTTTCGTACAGTACTTTGAGCTATGGTTAAAGAAATCATAGCTTATTGAATTAACCAATGCTAGGTGGATTCATTTAACACAATGAGTCATATGCCCATTGGGGATCCATATAATACAAACTAGTTAAATTTTAGCCTACAAACACCGCCAGTATCTTTATTAATTGTACTTTTTATTATTAACTCTTATACGTTCGTAACATTTTAAACACTCTTAAGAAGTTAAAAGGAAACATTCTAAATAGGTTGTACAAATTAAGAGAGATAAAATTAAAATAGGATATAAATGCAGATACTAGAATACTAGAGAAATAAAACTAAAAAGCTAAACTGCTAGGTTCATAAGGCATTCACACATAGGATATTGAAATGTGAAGCTATTGATACACTCAAATATTAAATTAATTGATTTCACTTCTCATTCAAGAAGCTTCTTCAGTTCTATACAATACAATACAATACAATACAATACAATACAATACAATACAATACAATACAATACAATAGCAGAGTTGGAAGGGACCTTGGAGGTCTTCTAGTCCAACCCCCTGCTTAGGCAGGAAACCCTATACCATTTCAGACAAATGGCTATCCAACATCTTCTTAAAGTCTTCCAGTGTTGGGGCTTTCACAACTTCTGGAGACAAGCTGTTCCACAGGTTAATTGTTGTAACTGTCAGAAATTTTCTCCTCAGTTCAATCTCTCCTTGATTAGTTTCCACCCATTGCTTCTTGTTCTACCCTCAGGTGCCTTGGAGAATAGTTTGACTCCCTCTTCTTTGGGGCAATCCCTGAGATATTAGAACACTGTTATCATGTCTTCCCTAGTCCTTCTTCAGGAAAATATATTTTAAATATTTTTAAAAGACTTTTTAAAAAGCATCTATCATTAATTTACATTTTTATCACACTTCTTCCCCGCCCCCCACAGACCCTTTCTCATAACACCCCTGTTGGGTAGAGTAACTAACAGAAGATAATATTCAATACTTCATTAATTAATTAAAACTCAATACAGTAGTCACAATACTACCATAAGGTTTGAGTTTAGGACAGCAATGGGTTGCTATAGGGTTTATAAAAGCACTGTTTTCTGTTTTTTGCAGAACTGGCAAACTATGTAATAGCTTCCCTCGGAGAGCATGCATTTGACCATGACAGGGGCTTGAAACACACATTCCTGCCTGACAAGATGTTAGTAGCAAAGCAGAAATCCAGACCTCCTTGTCAAGTTCCAACTTCAATCATCTCAACATTCCTAGCTAGTTTAGCTTCCATATGCTCTATCAATTGCATAGGTTGGCATAAGAACCAGCAAGAGGAAAACTACACTTAAATTTCCGGAGAGCTTAGATGTAAATGAAATCAGGGTATTACTTGCTGTCAATCTCAAACGCCTCACTAGTGGGTTGATGGCTTTCCCTCCCTCTGTGTTGTGAAAAAAAAAAATCAAATATCAAGCAGAGCTATTATGTATGCAGATGCTCCTTAATGGTTTAAAACCCCAATCTTAGCTCAAAGGGCATTTTAGATTGCATTCAAGACAAGACGATGTAAAGAAATAGAAGAGATAAAATTCTTCACAGCCTAATCAAAGGGTGGGGGGGATGGGAAGGTGCTACTCTATCTCCTTCAATCTAACTATCACAAATTCACTTCCTGCTGCACTTTCCTCACTTCAGAATTTTGTGAGCAAAAAACTTCAGCTTTCTTATAATTGCCCAGTCCGGCAAATGTGCCAGCTAATGTAAAACAAAACATTTGACATGTTGGATATGGCCTATCACACAGAAGGCTTTAGCCAGTTCACATCGTATTTTGTAAGAATATATCTGGGACTCATAAGACACCCATATATATTGTTGAAAATTGAGGTTATGCTATCTCATGTTGCAATATGTATATGTTGTATATGTGGTACCTTGCTCAATAGGAGTAACTGTGAGAGGGATCTTGGAGTCCTAGTGAACAACCATTTAAATAGGAGCCAGCCATGCGCAGCAGCTGCCAAAAAAGCCAACACAGTTCTAGGCTGCATCAACAGAGGGAGAGAATCAAGATCATGTGAAGTGTTAATACCACTTTATAATGTCTTGGTAAGGCCACACTTGGAATATTTGCATCCAGTTTTGTTTGCCACGATGTAGAAAAGTTGTTGAGACTCTAGAAAGAGGGCAGAGAAGAGCAACAAGGTTGATTAGGGGACTGAAGAACGGTTGCAGGAACGAGGTATGTCTAGTTTAATGAAAAGAAGGACTAGGGGAGACATGATAGCAGTCTTCCAATATCTCAGGGGCTGCCACAAAGAAGAGGCAGTCAAGCTATTCTCCAAAGCACCTTAGGGCAGGACAAGAAGCAATGGTTGGAAACTAATCAAGGAGAGAAGCAACCCAGAACTAAGGAGAAACCTCCTGACAGTTAGAACAATTAATCAGTGGAACAACTTGCCTCCAGAAGTTGTGAATGCCCCAACACTGGAAGTCTTTAAGAAGATGTTGGATAACAATTTGTCTGAAACAGTATAGGGTTTCCTGCCTAGGCAGGGGGTTGGACTAGAAGACCTCTAAGATTCCTTCCAACTCTGTTATTCTATTCCAAGATGTGTGTTAGTTTCCCATGTATTTCCTAAGAATTTTTAATAACAAAAAGGAAACTTAAACAGATAAGCATCATTAAGCATTGAGCATCAAAGAATGCATTGATAGACTCACTATTGCATGGACATTGTTTTGAGGACATCAGGTATTATATATGTCTACGTAATAGAAGAATGGGATTGGAAGGGACTTTAGAGCTCTGCTAAATCTATCAATGCACTCCTAACTTGCATTAACAGAGGGATACAATCAAGATCAAGGGAGGTACTAATGCAACTCTATAAAGCCTTAGTAAGACCACACTTAGAATACTACATCCAGTTTGGGTCACCACACTATACAAAAGATGTTGAGACTCTAGAAAGAGTGCAGAGAAGAACAACAAAGATGATTATGGAACTGGAGGCTAAAGCATATGATGAACGGTTGCAGGAACTGGGTATGTCTAGTTTAATGAAAAGAAGGACTAGGGGAGACATGATAGCATTGTTCCAATATCTCAGAGGTTGCCACAAAGAAGAGGGAGTCAAGCTATTCTTCAAAGCACCGGAGGGTAGAACAAGAAGCAATGGGTGGAATCTAATCAAGGAGAGAAGCAACTTAGAACTGAGGAGAAATTTTCTGACAGTGAGAGCAATCAACCTATGGAACAGAAGTTGCCTTCGGAAGTTGTGGGAGCTTCATCTCTGGAAGCTTTCAAGAAGAGACTGGACTGCCATCTGTCAGAAATGGTGTAGGGCCGTGATGGCGAATCTATGGCACGTGTGCCACAAGTGGCACACGGAGCCATTTGTCAGGGCACACGAGGCGCTGCCCTGTCAGCTGGCCAGCTAAGTTCACCTTTTTTTAAAGCCATTTTTCGCCCTCCCCAGGCTCCAGAGGCTTTATAGGAGCCTGGGGAGGGCGAAAACAGCCTCCCCCGCCCCCCCCGGACGCCCTCCGGAGGCATCCGATGGTTTCAGGGACTGTCCGGAGGCTTCGCTGACGCCTTCGGAGCACTCAAAACGACCCCCCAAGCAAACCGGAAGTGACTTCCAGTTTGCTTGGAGGGTTGTTGTTAAGCGCTCCAAAGGCTTCAGGGACTGTCCGGAGGCTTCCCTGATGCCTCCGGAGGGCTTCCGGCGGGGCGGGGGAGGCTGTTTTTGCCCTCCCCAGGCTCCTATAAAGCCTCTGGAGCCTGGGGAGGGCGAAAAAAGCATGTAAAAATGGGAAGGAGAGCGCCTCTAGTGCGCGCATGCTCACTGGGGGTCGCGCATTGCATTATGGGTGCGGCACGCCCGCACACGATCCCCCTGCGCTCCCCCCACTTATGGCACGCGAGCCAAAAAAGGTTCGCCATCGCTGACATAGTACGTATCTTTGTTCTCAGTTTATTGGGATTTCATATTTATAAAGAGATCAGTGTGGTATGTATGCAGTAGTGTTTTGAAACCTAATGCAGGACCTTGTAAAATTGAATTAAAAATAGGGTAAAATTTGTGTTGTGCTACCTTAAAAAGGGACATATTTGTTAAAATTCAATGCTTGTTTAAACAAGCTCAGAATCTATTGCTACTGCTACTTTATAAAATGCCATCAGCAAATCTGTTTTGCATGGACATAACAAGTTCATAAAATACAGTGCAAGCTTTCAAAGTCTCTTGATTTTTTTTCTTAGACAAGATGGAAAATACTTTAGAAATGGGGGTGGTGGGGAGGGCAGAAAAAAATCTGATGTTTAAGCTTTGAATCTACATTTATTTACAGTCTTGATGGAATAGAGTCTTGATAGGAAATACAGGAGAAGGTTGCAGCCCTTCAAATCAGATTTTGAGCACTTAAGACTCACTTAAGGACTGCTGAACATTAAGAAAATTAAGATCATGGCATCTGGCCCCCTCAACTTCTGGAAAATAGATGGGGAAGAAATGAAGGTAGTCACAGATTTTATTTTCCTGGGCTCCAAGGTCACTGCAGATGGGGACTGCAGCCAAGAAATTAAAAAGATGCTTGCTCCTGGGGAGGAAAGCTATGGCAAATCTAGACAGAGTACTAAAAAGCAGAGACATCATCCTGCCAACAAAAGTGCTTATAGTCAAGGCTATGGTTTTCCCAGTTGCAATGTATGGTTGTGAACGTTGGACTATAAGAAAGGTTGAACGCCAAAGAATGGAAGCCTTTGAACTCTGGTGCTGGAGAAGACTCCTGCGAGTCCCTTGGACTGCAAAGCGATCCAACCTGTCAGTCCTAGAGGAGATCAACCCTGACTGCTCTTTAGAAGGCCAGATCCTGAAGAGGAAACTCAAATCCTTTGGCCACCTAATGAGAATGAGGGACTCCCTGGAGAAGAGTCTCATGCTGGGAACGATGGAGGGCAAAAGAAGAAGGGGATGACAGAGAATGAGGTGGCTGGATGGAGTCACTGAAGCAGCAGGCATGAGCTTAAATGGACTCAAGTGGATGATAGAGGACAGGAAGGCCTGGAGGAACGTTGTCCATGAGGTCACAATGGGACAGACACGACTTCGTAACTAACAACAAAATGTCATCATGTAATGCATTATGTTCATCCTATTTAAAAAGTTTTCTTTTGCTAACATACAAGCAGCTTCCTGAACCTCTTTATGTGATTCATTTCCAACACTCTGTTGTATTAGAGAGACTAAAAAGCAAATAGAAGTCCAATGTAGGGGCTGCCACAAAGAAGAGGGAGTCAAGCTATTCTCCAAAGCACCGGAGGGTAGAACAAAAAGCAATGGGTGGCAACTAATCAAGGAGAGAAGCAACTTAGAACTGAGGAGAAATTTCCTGACAGTTAGAACAATTAATCAGTGGAACAGAAGTTGCCTCCAGAAGTTGTGAAAGCCCCAACACTGGAAGTCTTTAAGAAGATGTTGGATAGCCATTTGTCTGAAACAGTATAGGAATTCCTGCCTAGGCAGGGGGTTAGACAAGAAGACTTCCAAGGTCCTTCCAACTCTGTTATTATTCTATTCCTATTCCTATTCTATTCTATTCTTTAGTAGCAGAAGGTCCTACTACATAATAAACATATTGCTCTAATATTGAGTCAGATGAGTTACCTGCATTTTTAAAAGCAAAACAAATTCCTAAGGAATTTGTAATGTAAGGTAAAGGGGAAAAAAAGATGACTGACAGAAAAGTATAATGAGGGGAAAATATGCACAATGCTGTTATTCATACTTAGGTTTATTTGTATTTAATCAACAAATTTATTGTTGAAAATGAGGACAGACATTGGCTATATAAAGTAGATGGGTTTTCTTGGAAAATTACTGTGAGTAATTTCCAAGTTAGTTGAATCCAGCACATTCCCAGTCAAACTATATCAAGAACAGAGTAAACACACCCATCTCTCAGTACAAATAGCAAAAGTATAATTTAATATTTATTTATCATGCATGCATGCATGCATGTATGTATGTATGTATGTATGTATGTATGTATGTATGTATGTATGTATAAATGGCTGTGTGTGTATGTTCCACCATAACTCTGGAACGCCTCAAGCAATTTCAACCAAACCTGGTACTGGTAAGGGGAAAAAATCCAACATTAGAAATTATGTTTGATCCAGGATTATTTTTGAGGACAAATGTATAGATTAGGATAAATACCTTGGCAATGTCAGGTTATCAGCTAGTCAAACATAAACATGAGGTATTCCCATCTCTTGCCTGCCTCCAGGAGTTTTTTTTTTATATGGAAATTGTTCCAATGATCATACTTACTTCATTCCTGCTGGAAAAGTAGCTTTTTTTTGGACATTATAAATAATCCTCTGAAATGCATGTGCCTCTTTCCAATCAGTTTTACAGTTTGTAGATAAATGCTTCCTCTTCTATAGGGTTTTCATGAAATCACTTGAAAGAAATTGGGAATGGTTTTTGTGCTTGTGGGTTTCACACCTTAGCAGGAAGTTCCATTAGGTCACACAAGAGACTAAAGTAATTTGTAGCAGCATCACAATTGCTTGATGCTTTTTAAAGGAAGTTCAGGTGGGGGGGAAAATGAGGTGTTTGGGGATCATTCCTATATAAGAAAACTAGGGGGGAAATGTCCGGACGAAACATAATTTCTAACGTTGGATTTTCCCCCTTACCAGAGGGAGCCCTCTTGTGGAGTACTGTGAAGCCGTTACCTTGGCAACTCCACTATGCTGTACAGTAGAAGCCATTTTAAGGCACAACAGGCTGTATCTTAACAGAACACCCACACCCACCCACACCGAGAGGTGTTAGGGGTGTCTTACCCCCACAGTATTTGTTTCCAGAGAGTAAGTCATCTGTGTACCAAGTTTGGTTGAAATTACTTGAGGCGTTCCAGAGTTATGCTGGAATACACACACACACAGCCGTTTTTATAAATAGAGATAAAGTTTTACAATTTCCTTGTTTTTTAACAGACACCAAAAAATCCAGCTGTTGAATGACAGTGAGCAATGGGATTCATCTTGATGCACTTTGAATAGATGTGACCTTCCTTGGTTTGGGGGCAATTAAGATCACAAAATCACACATATAAACAAGGATCCGTACTTCCTCACACAAATATAGAAGTCTCCATAATAGATACACAGACGTTGTTAGGAAGTACAGGTAACCCTCAACTTACAACAGTTCACTTAGAGACTGTTCAAAGTTACAACGGCACTGAAAAAAGTGACCTATGACCATTTTTCACACTTATGACCATTGGAGCATCCCCATGGTGATGGGTGCTTGACAACTAACTCACATGTATGACAGTTGCAGTATCTCGGGATCACGTGATAAGGTTCTGCGACTTTGGACAGGCAAAATCAACGGGGAAACCAGATTCATTTAATAACTGTGTTACTAATTTAACAACGGCAGCGATTCACTTAACAAATGTGGCCAGAAAAGGCGTCAAATGGGGCAAACCACACTCAACGAAGTCATCACTTAGCAACATAAATTTTGGGCTCCATTGTGTCGTAGGTTGAAGACTCCCTGTATTGAGGGCTTCTGCTTACCTGCCAATACATGACCTTGCAGATTCCCTGTCTTCAAATCAGCACCCTGAAAAGAGATAAATGATGTAAAATGGAACAAGCTCTTTTCCAAGATTCCATAAATGTACATATTGGGTAGACTTTGTTTTAGAAGACTAGGAATAGGCAAGCAGGGAAAAGGAAACAGAGTTGGGATTCACTGTTGCTACTGTTGTGGCCCGCTTGCAGCCAGCGGAGCTGATGGAAGTATCGGACAGTGAGGAGGTTGGGGAGGAACATGGGCCAGTCCTGTGGGGGTGAGGAAAGCTCTGATGAGGGCTCTGCGTCGGAGGCAGGGCAGCAGTGAGGCAGAGGAACAGCTGGAGCCTGTTTCCAGTGTGAGCATGCGCAGGGCTGCCAGAGACAAGAACAACTAAGAAAGCAGGGTGTGTCTTTCAGGACATGTGGGCTGTGGCCTGCCTGCAGCCAGCATAACTGGCAGCAGTCAGAGGAGGTTGGGGAGGAGCATGGGCCAGTCCTGGGGGCTGAGGAGAGCTCAGACAAGGGCTCTGTGTTGGAGGCAGAGAGAGAGAGCTAGACAGCAGTGAGGCAGAAGAACAGATGGAGCCTGTTCCCAGTGTGCGCATGAGCAGAGCTGCCAGAAGACAAGAACTACTAAGAAAGCAGGGTTGACCTAAGAGTGAAGTCACACCATAGAGGTGATTGGCCCCTCCAATAGAAAACAAAAGAGGAGCGAATGGGGAGGGGGCTTTTGCAGTAAACTATTCGTTCATTCAGTTTGGAAAGTTCTGTCTGGGATTCTAAGAGACTCTGTGCCAAGTTTTGCCTAGCCCCGTGCTTGGAAACGAGTTATCTGGCAGCGCTCCGAAGGAGATAAGGTGCGTGTGGATTCCTTGGAAAGCCTGTTTGCCAAGACTTGCTGACGGTGAATGAAAGAAATTCACAGTCGTGTAAATAAAAGGGGTTTTGCGGGGACCAAGACTCTGCTTCATGCTTTCTAAGGAAGCCTGAGTCAGAACAGCTACCTGAAACAAACCATTCACTAGCACAGCAAATTCACACCTGAAGCCAAGTCCTGATCTCTTGACACGCTACATGTAAAAACCATTAAAACTAGTTATCCTGATTTTTGAAATAACACTCTTTATACTGTCATTAATTCTAGAACTTTCAGACTGCCCGAGGGCAACTATGCATTAAGATGCTTTTTTAAAAAATGAAGTCCATATTTGTGTCAAAAGTAAGTTTAAACATGAAAAACACTGATATGTGAAAGAAAGAATTGGAATGTCAGATAATGAAACTCTGCTGTTGCACCTGCCCTCTAGAACATCTCCCTGCAACTTATGAGGTTGCCCCCAACTCTCCTGATCTTTTGTATGTGGCTACAGACCTGGCCCTTCCTGTTAGCTTAGAGCCCCAGTGGGGAAGCATCACATGGAGGTGGTTGATTGATTAACAACAGATCACACTTCCCCACCACTCTGCCCCCACTCTTCTCATCTACAATTGGATTATACTGCTTTGCATTAATATGTTTCAACATATACACACTGTGTTGTACGAAAACAGAGCCATCTCTCTCTCTCTCTCTCTTTCTCTCTCTCTCATCTATATCTATCTTCTATCTATCTACCTACCTACACATCCATCTATCCATCTATCATCTATCTTCAATCTATCATCTATCATCTATCTATCCATCCATCCATCTACCTACCTACCTACCTACCTACCTATCCTATCTTCTAGCTATCTATCCATCCATCCATGATCCATCCATCCATCCATCCATCCATCCATCCATCCATCCATCTAATTGTATGCCACCCAGAAGTACCCTATGGTGAGACCAGCCAATACATTTGATAAATAAATGAATAAAAATAAATACGGAAGTGTCGAGATCAGGAAATCTAACAACTGCGATGTGGCTTCAATGTGAAAGGGGTGACCTGGGATTGGGGAAACCCAGGTTGAAGGGCTTCCAGTTGCAAATGGAGCTAGTGAGGATGAGTTCAATATACTTCACAGTTGGTCTTGCATGCATAAAATTATGGATAACTTTGTGTCGGGATGCGTTGGCTCAGTGGCTAAGACGCTGAGCTTGTCGATCTGAAAGGTCAGCAGCTCAGTGGTTCGAATCCCTAGCGCCGTGTAACAGAGTGAGCTCCCATTACTTGTCCCAGCTTCTGCCAACCTAGCAGTTTGAAAGCATGTAAAAAATGCAAGTAGAAAAATAAGAACCACCTTTGGTGGGAAGATAACAGCGTTCTGTGTGCCTTCGGCATTTAGTCATGCCAGCCACAAGACCATGGAGATGTCTTCAGACAGCGTTGGCTCTTTGGCTTTGAAATGGAGATGAGCACCTCCCCCTAGAGTCAGGAACGACTAGCACACATGTACTAGGGGAAACTTTACCTTTATCCCTTTGCACCATTCTAAACTCCCAGAAACAAGGCAGGATTGATATGAAATAAATGAATTATCTCCCCACTGGGGCTAATAGGGGATGTTCAACTCTACAACAGGAACCTTACTTTGTCTTATGAACTTAAGCACAATTTATAACAAATTCCCCATTCTAAGAGATTAAAATCTTCTTTTCAATGATCTTGTTTGGGGAGGGGGGGGGGAGGAATGCTGTGATGTTTTGCCTGCTGAAAGTTTTCGAAAGTTTTAAGTTGGCTTAACTTAACTTGTTTTTTCTCTCTCTCTAAAATCTGCCTGACACTTTGCTTTGTGCCTAATTCTGCTGGTGGGAGCTATAGTTTGCTTGCTAATTTATATTTAAAGTGTCATGGCTTTCTAGATGGCAGCACAGCCCCCTGGGGAATTCTCCTGAATCAGAGGCTGTGCTGTTACCATGTCACAGAAGGAATGACAGACTGATAGCACTGGACTTGTTTCTCGGGGCTCCAGGTTGCTAGAAAGGCTGCAAATGATTTCCTTCCAACCTGTGAGGCCATTATATGCACAGGAATTCAGGCAGCAGATAATTATTGTCTTTGCCATGGCAAAAAGGTCACTGTGGTTTAAAAAAAAACACAAGTAAGCTGGTACACCAGATAGGAGGTAAAGAATGAGGAAAGAAAAGGGGAATATACAAGTCAGTGCACATATTTCTCAGCTGTATCCCTACGAGGTATTCATTGAAAACATTTCAGCTCTGTCAAAGACCATTTAGGCGTTGAATACACGATGCTGAAAAGTGCATTTAACTTTTTCTCATGGTTTCCCCCACCCCCACCCCATTATTTACAAATGACTTGAATGGAGAAACGATTTAAAAGTGATCAAATGGACTATAAAGCCAAACTAACTTTGATTTGAATAGAAGTTAATTTAACTGTAAAACGCCCTTGGCAGATCTTTCCCCCCACCCCAGAATTTACAGGCTTGAATTTGATCATCATTAAAACAGGGATATGCCTTTCAGTGCCTTGAAAACAAATCATATTGTAAACAAGATAATAGTTTATATGGGGCACACAATCATTGTTTGAAAAATTTACAAACAAAAAGGCAGGAACAGTGAACTACCACCAATTTATGACTGTATTATCGCTAAACCTACTGTAGCCAAACAGGAAAGATTAATGAGAGGATGTAGACTTATCTTGATCTCCTGGAGGGTTGCAGAAGAGTATCTCACACAGAGAGGGACCAATTCGCTCACACAGAGAGGGACTTCTCCTGGTGCCGTCCACTAGGCAATGCCAACGGGTGACACCAAGGAGTAGGGCCTTCTCTGTGATGGGCCCAACCCTCTGGAATGACCTCCCCCCCGACATTAGAACCACTACTGACCTCCGCTCCTTCCGGCAAAAATTGAAGACTCACCTGTTCCGATTAGCAGGCCTGGCATAATTACAACTGTCCCTCCTGGCAAATGTATTAACTGGTTATTTTAGGGGTATTGTTTTTAACTTATTGCGTGTGTTTTAGGGGTTCAAAATCCTATATTTATATATATTGCTTTGTACAGTTCTTTTAATTCCATTTTTAACCTCCTCCATTCCAACTGTACATATTCAATTTTTATTGTATTTTGATATATTTTGCATGGACTGTACACCGCCCCGAGTCCCTTTTGGGAGAGGGGGCGGTCTAGAAGCATGAATAATAAATAAATAAATAAATAAATAAATAATAAATAAATAAATAAATATCTAAGTGAAGCTTGAAAGAGGCAGGGGTGACTTTTTAAAGACAATTTTTAAGTTTTGGAGGGTGGATTACAATGGGAATTGCAGAAGCCTCTAAGTCGGGGGTGTCAAACCCAAGGCCTGGGGGCCAGATCCGGCCCATGAGGTGCTAAGATGAGGCCCACGGGGCCACCCTGGAAACAGCAAAACATCGGTCCATTGTGCCTCTGCCAGTGAAAATGGAGCTCCATTTTTAGGTTTGCAGGAGACTGTGGCAGCCGAAAACAGAGCTCGGGAGTCTGTTTTCGCTGGCAGAGCCCTCGGGCCACCCTAGACGCCCCGAAAGGAGTGATGTCAAGCTGTTCATGCCCGCCCCGGCCACACCCACCCCAGCCCCCCGAGGTCAAACACAACTTTGATGCGGAACTCAATGAAATCAAGTTTGACACCCCTGCTCTAAATCGTAAGCCGGTCCCAGGCTAACCTTATGAAAGTCCTAGATGTCCGCAAAATTTTTCGGGCGTTGAGCCGGTAGCCAGAACCCACCCCTGGACTAAATGACCTACAAGGTCCCTTCCAACTCTGTTATTCTGTTCTGTTCTGTTAGAATTGAAATCCTGTGGTCACTCTGAATTCAGTATGAGTTCAAAGCATATCCTTTTAATATACAGTGGCAAATTCCCAGTTGATTTTAGCAGCTATGGATTCTTTGTTAAGTGACAGTTCATTCCTATGTAGGGCTAGAAATATCTTAAGCACTTAAGTGTTTGCTGCATTCTCTGAGGATTGTCAATGCTTTTTCAGTTCTATACGGGGAATGTCATCTAAAAAGCTTGTGCTAGCCCATAGTTTCGTAAACATTCTTCACAGCAGTTTACAATGAGGTGGATACAATTTTTTTAGACCCGATATATTATTTTTGCACTTTATCTTAATGGCACAATTTTAGCAGTCATCAAAATTCCTTCTGTGTGAAAAATGTGCCACAGGTTTGTGGGTGAATGTTAGTTGTAATGTATTCTTCAGTTTATTTATTTATTTTATTTATTTGTCAAGCATGTATAAGATAACAGATATTAAGTATAAACATGATTATGAATACATGAAATGGATATGAATAAATGAGGACATTAGGACAGGGACGGGAGGCAAACTGGTGTGCTTATGCACGCCCCTTGTAGACCCCTTAGGAATGGGGTGAGGTCAACAGTAGACAGTCTAAGGTTAAAGTTTTGGGGGTTTGGGGAAGAAACCACAGAGTCAGGTAGAGCATTCCAGGCGTTGACCACTCTGTAGCTGAAGTCGTATTTTCTGCAATCGAGTTTGGAGCGGTTTACCTTGAGTTTGTAACTACTGTGTGCTCGTGTGTTGTTGTGGTTGAAGCTGAAGTACTCATTGACAGGTAGGACATTGTAGCAGATAATTTTATGTACTATGCTTAGGTCAGACCGAAGGTGGCATAGTTCTAAGTTGTCTAAGCCCAAAATTTTAAGTCTGGTGGCATAAGGGATTCTGTTGTGAGCAGAGGAGCGGAGGACTCTTCTTGTGAAATATCTCTGGATATTTCACAAGAATCTTTGCAAGCAAAGTGTTCCATATATTGGCATTAAAGTACCATAAAAGTTGGGGCATTGTGCTTAAACTAGCTGTAATGGTGCCAGAGACAACTTCAATCCCTTTTCTCCTTTATAAACATACCTTTTTCTGATACTGTATTACTTTGAATGGGGAAGAAATCTGATAACACTGATTGCAAGTCAGTTTAGCAATTTAAAAAAAGATTCTTAAGATAAAAAAAAATCTTCAATCTACCAGAAGTAGATAATTTGAAGTTATTTATCTCCTGTTGATAGGTAAAGGTTCCCATCGCACATATGTGCTAGTCGTTCCCGACTCTAGGGGGTGGTGCTCATCTCCATTTCAAAGCCGAAGAGCCAGCGCTGTCCGAAGACGTCTCCGTGGTCATGTGGCCGGCATGACTAAATGCCGAAGATGCATGGAACGCTCTTCCCTTCCCACCAAAGGTGGTTCCTATTTTTCTACTTGCATTTTTTACGTGCTTTCGAACTGCTAGGTTGGCAGAAGCTGGGACAAGTAACGGGAGCATTACGTGGTGCTAGGGATTCGAACTGCTGACCCTTCTGATAAACAAGCTCAGTGTCTTAGCCACTGAGCCACCAGATCCCTATGTTGATAGCCTGAAATAATTATAAAACGTACAACAGAAAGCACTACAGTAGGATTAGCAATATTAAAGAATAAGTAATTCATATGGCATAATATAATTTAATAATATACAGTGTTTGTTGCACTAAATGCACCTGCTCTGTGTAACTTCCTGCCACACCTATAGCTACTGTAAATTCTTCCCTCCCATCCAGGTCTGATAAACCATATCGGTTTTGATTTGTAACATCTCTTATTAATCCAGTAGTGTGAACACACCTTTTCCCAAAAAGATTCAAGTCTAACTTGATCCAGTAAGTTATCATTAGACATAGCACAAAGATAATTACTTTAGATAACCAGCCCTATTTTTTCAAAATATACTGAATTTAAAAAAAAGAAAATAATATGAATTATGGTTTCGGAACTATGCCTTATTAAAAGTACCCACTTTTAGGCACCATTGCAACACTTTTAATATTTTCACAATAGCAGTTAAATAGGAAAGGACCATCATCAAATACCTGAAAAAGCTTTAATTAATTTCTGTCTGTCACAAGGGGTACTCAAATCATAACAACAACCAAAAATGGCGATAGTTTTTATAGCCAGATGAGATGCTGTTTTAATGTTGTGTTCCAGGTTGGCATGCAGCTATGCAAAATGATCTCATGTAGAATATCAAAACTATTAATTACCAATCTGATGGTAGAGTCACCATTTTATGGAGAGAATGACAAAGGAAAGTATAAGTATAATCTTTATTGTCATTGTACTTAAATATAACGGAATACAATGAAACAAAACAAAACAAACCAATTTGCTGGCTGGGGAATTTTGGGAGTTGAAGTCTGCTAGGTTTAAATTTGCCAAGGTTGGAGACCCCTGATTTAAAGAAATGCTAGTGCATAGCATAAAGGAAGGCATTTGATTGAGTTGAGCTCAGCTCCCGGTGACTTCATAGGCCTAACATTTTGGCAACAGTAAGAAATCTTCTTATCTTCTTCTGGAATATTTTTGCCAACTTCCTTGTCTAGTTTGTTATTCTGGGAATTCTAAAGGGTCTCCCATCCAAGTACTAGGTTGATCTGACTCAGCTCAACCTTTGCATTATGAACACATGATGAACGTATCCTTGCTCATCCTTTCTTTATAGGTAGACTTGGCTTAACATTTGAAGGTAAACTGAGGCCATCTCTAAAGAAAAGGATGAGCAAACGTACATTGCATCATGCTAAAAACAACCGTGCCATGCCAAATCATTTCAAAACTAGTTAAGTGGCAGCTTCAGTTGGGACTGAATCATTCACTGCGTGTTTGGAATTAATGGAATAGCTCATGTGTCCTTCTTTAAAAAGACCGACAAGGAAACTCTCTTAAAACAGAATCAGATAAATCAATCTAGGTCAATAGAGCAGGTGGGGATCCTTCTTGGTGTGGAGGAAATAAAGGCATTACTAACTCTTGTTTCTTTTATTTCAATTGAATTTGTAACTAACATACTTATAATTAGTATATGTTCTCTATAAAGTGATATGGAGGTGGTACCTAAGACGATGTAAATTAAATCAAATAGGTGGTAAATATACAAATATTTGCTGAGGATGCAAGAAAGAAGTTGGAACATACAAACATATGTGGTGGGATTGTGATAGAGCACCAAAATATGGGACATGGTGTTTAGAGAAATCAGAGCACTCTTGAATGTAAATTTAGACAGGTCACTGAGGATTGCATTACAGTTGCTGGTGGAAAAATGGATATAAATGAAACAAAAATGGAATTGATTGTAAATTTGATAATGGCAGATAGATTAGTGATGGCTCAGTGGTGGGTTTCTGCCGGTTCGCACCGGCTTGGGAGAACCGGTTGGTGAAATTTACCAATCCGGTGAGAGGAGGTTCGACCGGTGGACCCGGAAGTAATTTCCGGAACGCCTGCCCCGACCCTGTCGATCGCTTTCCCTGGCCATACAGTCACAGCTCGCTCGCTTCCCCTCCCGTCTGCACTAAACTAGCCCAGCCTGCTGCTCACTGATTGCCTGGAGTCCAGCCAATCAGTGAACAGGCTGGAGGTGACCCGTTTAAAAGCATGGCACCAGAGCCTTTCTCGTTCCTGAGCAGCTGTCACATTGCACTTGCTGATCACTCCTCCCTTTGCTTCGATTCGCCTTCCAGCAGCTTGCGGCTTCCCTCAGGTAAGCAACTAAGCGCAAGGGGGGCGGTGGGAGGCTAGCTTCCACCAGCTCGCGGCTTTCGTGAGGGAAGGCCTTCCAGGCCTTGCCTCGCGAAAGCCGTGAGCTGGCATACACCACGCAGTCGAAAGCCCCCCCCTTCTCCAGCCTTGCCTGGCAGGCTAAACCTGCCAGGCGGCGTGCCTAGCTAACCAACAACCCTTGTCCAAGCCGGTGAGTTTACCTGTCCTGCTGCCTCGTTGCCTGCCTGCTCCCTGCTGCATCCATCGCATCGGAGAGCTGTTGATTCTGCCTGCTGGTAACTGACCTGGTTTTTTTCTTTTATTCTTTTAATGTTTTTTAAAAGAATATTTTATTTATTGTGCATAGAATTTTTAAAAAATCATTTTACTTCAAACTACTGAGTATAGAATATTTTAAAATGGTTTACTTCAATTTATTGTGTGTGGCTTCTTTTTTTAAATTGTCTTAGACTATTTAAAAAAAGATTCTATCCAAAATAAATTGAACCATTTTTAAAAATTCTATACTCAATACTTTAAAATGCATTGTGTATAGAATTTTTTAAAATTGTTTTACTTAAACGTATGGAGTGTAGAATATTTTAAAATGGTTTACTTCAAATTATTGTGTGTAGAATACCTTGAAATGGAGAGACGAGAGCCAGACGCCGCTATGATACAATGTGCGGTCTCGATAGTCCGAGACCGCCGTTGATTCTTTTACTGCTGTAATGGTCCATATGGACCTAAGCCGTCCCGGAGAGACGATGAAAGGGAGACAAATCCTTGCTGGTCACAGGGACATTGCAAAGTCCTGTTTGACCCAAGGGAAGCTCTCCAAAGTGGCAGTAAACAGACAGTCCCCAGGCTGACAAAGTCGGAGACGGCTCCGGAGGAAAGGCAGTGAAAGTGAAAGTGAGTCCATTTGGTGATATATTTTTTTCTTTGAGAATGATCGCCCAAAGAAACTTTTTTTTTCTAGGATAAATTAGTCCTTTAAGCTAAGAATAAAGCGGCAAAATTTATCTCTATTGGACTGCCTTAGAAAGTTTTTTTCCCTTTTTTTTCTATCTAACAACGTTTTGTGGATTACAATACAATACAATAAATAGTAGAGTTGGAAGGGACCTTGGAGGTCTTCTAGTCCAACCCCCTGCCTAGGCAGGAAACCCTATACCATTTCAGACAGATGGCTATCCAACATCTTTTTAAAAACTTCCAGTGTTGGGGCATTCACAACTTCTGGAGGCAAGATGTTCCACTGATTAATTGTTCTAAATGTCAGGAAATTTCTCCTCAGTTCTAAGTTGCTTCTCTCCTTGATTGGTTTCCACCCATTGCTTCTTGTTCTACCCTCAGGTGCCTTGGAGAATAGTTTGACTCCCTCTTCTTTGTGGCAACCCCTGAGATATTGGAACACTGCTATCATGTCTCCCCTAGTCCTTCTATCTCTTAAACTAAACATATACCCAGTTCCTGAATGCAGCCAGACCAGAACTGAATGCAGTATTCCAAGTGTGGCCTTACCAAGGCATTATAAAGTGGTATTAACTCTTCACGTGATCTTGATTCTATCCCTCTATTTATGCATCCTAGAACTGTGTTGGCTTTTTTGGCAGCTGCTGCACACTGCTGGCTCATATTTAAATGGTTGTCCACTAGGACTCCAAGATCCCTTTCACAATTACTACTACTGAGCAAGGTACCATCTATACTGTACCTGTGCATTCCATTTTTGTTGCCTAAATGTAGAACCTTACTCTTTTCACCATTGAATTTCATTTTATAAGATAGTGCCCAATGTTCAAGTTTGTCAAGATCCTTCTGTATCTTTAGCCTATCTTCTGGAGTGTTGGCTATTCCTGCCAGCTTGGTATCATCTGCAAATTTGATGAGTTCCCCATTTATTCCCTCATCCAAATCATTGATGAAGATGTTGAAGAGTACTGGGCCCAAAACAGAGCCTTGGGGTACTCCACTGCATACTTCCCTCCATGTAGATGCAGTTCCATTGAGAACTACACGTTGAGTGCGGTTGGTCAGCCAGTTACGAATCCATCTGGTGGTGATGCTGTCTAACCCACATTCTTCTACTTTATCTAGTAGTAGGTTATGGTCTACCTTATCAAATGCCTTACTGAAGTTCAAGTAAACTATATCGATGGCATTCCTCTGGTCCACTAACTTTGTCACATTATCAAAGAATGCAATAAGATTAGTCTGGCATGATCTGTTTTTGACAAACCCATGTTGGCTTTTGGCTATTACTTTGTTTGCTTCTAGGCTAATTCGTTGCTTGATTATTTTTTCCAGAATCAGTCTGATAGGTCTGTAGTTTCCTGGATCTATTTTTTTCCCTTTTTTGAAGATGGGAACCACATCAGATTGAAGTGATTATAATGCTTCCCGTTTCTCCTCTTAAGTGAATGAATTGATCTTTTCTTCTATTCCCTGTTACCTTATTTTTTGGCTGAACTAAAACCTCTTTTTTATTTTAACAATTCTTCCTCCTACTGTTTATTAAATTTTATTAAAGTTACTTAGAGACTTTTGCTTTTTTTTTTAAAGCGTGAAACGAATAAGAGAAAGTTGAATCTGCCATTCGGAAGCCAGAACTTGGTTTTTCTTTTTCTTTTGAAACAATGTATCCGTTGTTCTACTTTCCTTGATTTTATTGAAGTTGGAGGGTTTGCAGCTTGTTTGTGGACTGATAACATCTCAAGGACACAGACTGTTCCTTTGCAGGTTTCTGTGAGAAATATTTTGGGCAAGGGAAGGAAAAGAAAAGATAGAACCCTCCATCTCTGAAAAAATTAGAAGAAACTTGTGCATAAGTGAATTCAAAATAAAAGTATTTTTATACATCAAAGAGATATTGAAGGCGAGAGTGGCAGTGGAGTTTAGATCTTTTTTTTCTTTTTTCGGAAATATGTATCTACATACAGATGAGGAAGCATTAAGTCTCCAAGATGTTTTGGATGGACTTCAAAATTTATTGGAAGGATCCGAGAGATTTGATAAGAAGTTGGATAAATTATTGTTATGCATAGCAAAAGATGAAGGGGTTGGAGCTCCAAAAACTAAAGAAGAGAATGAAGATATAGAAGATATAGAAGATAAAGGCAAGACAACAGATGAACCTACTAATGAAGCACCCATGAGTGAAAGTGAAAAGATATTGAAAAGTGAATTTGACTATCTGGAGCCCTACCTCTTATGCCAAGATATGGATTTGATGATGGAATTAAGAAGAGAAACAGCTTTAGAAAGACATCTGATAATCAAAGACATGTTAATTTCAATACCAGCTGAAGGGCAACGAGACTATATGAGAGATTCTTCTGAGCAAAAAAATGCGGAGAGAAGTTTTTAAGAACTCTATAAAGAAGCTAATGAGAGAATTGATGTAACAACCGGCTAAAGAGATAAGATAGTTTTATTACTGGAAAGACACAGGTTGACAATGAATGCTGATAATTAAAAACTTAGTTAACCTTTGGTAATTAATAAGTAGGATTTTGTAGATGCTTATAGAATGTTTTTGTTTTTAAAATGTTTATTCGTTAACAGATAATCCATTATGATAATAATAGTGAAATAATAACTTTAATTAGTGAAAACAATTTGGATGTAAACTATAACTTGGGACCTGGGAAAAAGATTTATCTTACTAATACTTTTTTGTTTTGGATTTTGTTATAAAGATGTAATCTCTCCTGGGTACTTATAAATTCTATTAATAAATTTGTCAAGATTTATCATAAAGATGTTAGATAACTACAATAATAATAACGAAATGTTAATGGATAATGTTTAATGATTTTATATGTGTTGACATTGGTGAAAGCAATTGGGTATAAGCCTGAGGTTTACAGAAACAGCTAATGAATGCCAGTATGTGGTTGTATCTTTAAATATAAATGATTCTAGATAAAAGCACGTTTAAACAATTATAGTTAAATGAGAATGATGGTACATTGATGGTAAAATACATAAAAATCTTTTATTTAAAATGTACAATCCAATATAAAGGAAGTATAAAGAATGATTGTGGTAGTAACGCACGAAATTTCTTTGTAACCAATCGACATGCTTTCTGGAAGATGTAATGAAGAATGATTTTTTTTGTGTTTTTTGTTTAATTAAAACAGTAAAAAATTTCAAAAAAAAAAGAATACCTTGAAATGTTTACAGTATAAATTATTGCTGGTAGAATACCTTGAAATGGTTACAGTGTAAATTATTGTGTGCGGAATACTTAACAATGGTTTTTAAGGATTTTTTAATTTATAGAATATCTTTTTTAAAAATTATTTTCAGGGCATTTTTATTTTTTAATTGTTTATAAAATATATTTACTACAAGAAATGTTATTCCTTTTTGCAAATGTTTTCTTTATGATGCAATATGTTGCTTTTAAGTGTTCAGACCAGATTTATGTGTCTCAAAGTGGCTGCTTTTCTATGGGCAGGCCAGGTTGGTGCAAGGCAGCTTTGTTAGATTTTGTCTGTTTCACCCTCGTTGTTTAGGTAATTCTGAGGTGGTTGATGGTTCTGTGAGCTTCCTGGCACTGTCCTTTATAATTTCCCACAATGCTTTGATGGTTTTTATTCCAGTGGTTTTGTCTTCCCTGTCCTTAGGGTTAGGAAAAAAAACTGGTTTCCTTTGCAGTCTTTTTTTGGGGGGAGGAATTCTTATTTTTGGTGTTTTCCTAGCACTGTCATAGTTTGTGTGGGTGTGGGTGTGTAATGTACTGCAGTTATCTACACATTAATAATGATCAAGAACTAATAATATTTCCTTATACATTTTTGTGACCTTTCCTTACATTATTGTTTTCTTTCATACTTTTGGATTTTTAATTTCTGTTTCTGTTAGTTAGTAATTGCTAAAACAAATCCCACATGAAAAAGTATTCAAAGCCTTCTTGATTTTAATTGTCAATTTATTTATTCCTGCACATTGTAATATTTATTCATTTTCAAAACTCTGTTTTTCCACTGTTTTGCAAACACAATTCCAGCAGTTGCTAACATGCATAAAATTAAATATATATTGTACTCCCTTTCAAATAGCCAACAAAATATTTCTGGGTTTAATTCCATATCTTGCTTTACCATTGCTTCTAACCACTAACTTCTGAATAGCTACTTCGACTGACCTAAGTACTGAATCTAATTCATATATTCCTGTTTTTTGGAACTGAGAACTAAATTTCAGAAAAAGGAAATCTGTATTGCTCTGGGAATCTACCTATGCAGTGGCGTAGTGTGGGTTGTCAGCACCCGGGGCAAGGCAAGTAATTTGCACCCCCTAAAGCGAGGGCGGCCCGACTGCAGCTGCCCCTGGGTCGGCATCAGTCAAGTGAGGCTCTCCATGCTGGCCTCCTGCCTTCCTCCCGAGGAGGAGCTCGAAGGGCAGCGGGAAAAGGCTCGACTGAAGGGAAGCAGGTGCCGCGGGGGTGGGAGGCGCACCGGGGGCTTCGGGAAGGCGCCGGCTTCCCGGGGCGCTCCAGGCGGAGCGGGAGGACGCGGTGGCGTTGCAGCGGCGGGCAGACGGAGCGCAGCGCAGTGCCGCTCTCCTTCGGCTCCGCCTGGAGCGCCCCGGGAAGCCGGCGCCTTCCCAAAGCCCCCGGTGCGCCTCCCACCCCCGCGGCACCTGCTTCCCTTCAGTCGAGCCTTTTCCCGCTGCCCTTCGAGCTCCTCCTCGGGAGGAAAGAGACGGCCACAGTCCGGCAAAGGGCGGCGCAGGGCGAGTCAGGGCGCCCCCCCAGATGTTGCGCCCGGTGCGCCCGGCCCCCCCTGCATCCCCCACGCTACGCCACTGTACCTATGACATTCATTCTTGAACTAACTTCTTGGATGAAAGACTATATCTTTCCTGTTTGTTTATATCTTTCCTGTTTCTCATCCTTCCTGAAAAGACTGTACATTGTTGGTTGAAAGCAGAGGTCCCTTCTGTTACCTGTAGTCCTCAGCTTACAACCACAATTGAGTCCAATATTGTTTTATTTCTTTTGCAGTTAGTATTATTTATTTTTGTACTTATTTTAATCTTATTATAGTTCATCCATTGGGGCAAAGAATTCAGTGACATTGTCTTGGCCACTCCCACCCAGTCACATGACTGCTAAGCCACTCCCACCCGGTCACATGGCCAGCAAGCCACCTCTACCCGGTCACATGGCCGGCAAGCCACTCCCACAAAGCAGGCCACACCCACAGAGTATGTTCCAAAAATGTTTGAAACCCACCACTGTGATGGCTAAATATTAGGGGAAAAATTGGGATATTCAAAGAAACGAGTGGTATAATGAAATTTGGAGCATGGCAACAAATGATAAATCAACAACGGAAATTAAACTTTAAAAAAGGATGATTGATGCAAACAATTATAATGAAATATGGGGGGATTTTATAAAATCATTGTTGGTGGAAGGCAAAGGGAATAAACCTTCTCAAGAATATATGTTGTTTTGGAGGAGAAAAGGGCACAATTGGAATATATTGTATAACTTTTATTTGTTATAGATGAAGAAATATAAGGGGGGAAAGGATCTCTGGGAAGTGGGGGTGCACTGTAATATTAGTTTTTCTTTTTTCTTTTTTTGTATTTAGATGTACATGTCTATGTTTGTATTATTTGCATTAAAAATAAATAAATGTGACTTAATTTCCCCACATTAAAAGATGTTCTGGCTCTGTGCAGTAACTTCTTCTAGATTCCCTTTTTCTACAAAGGGGAAAATTTAGAGTAATCTTCTAAAAATGCGCGCGCACACACACACACACACACGCAATTGCAATTAGAAGACACAAAGTGTGACAAATAGGGATGATCAGTTCTGACATTGGTTTTAGGAAGCTCTAAAGACCCTTTGCTAATGCTTACTATTATTGTTGCCATTATTATTGTTGCTATTTGTTTTAGGTGATTTCTTATTGTTCTTTTGATCTATAACTGTATACTTAACAAGTAAATAAGTAAACTTCTGTTGCTTTGCATGTTCAATCCTTAGAAAATAAAACTCCTGATAATTTTTTGCCAGTTTCTTAGGACAATACTTATCTCTGGGGGCCATAGAATGGAATAGAATAGAATAGAATAGAATAGAATAGAATAGAATAACAGAGTTGGAAGGGACCTTGCAGGACATTTGCCATAAGCTTATATTAGCCATGTTGCCTTTATTAAGAATGTTAAGGCAAAAATCCTTTCATTTTTGTGTGCAAACTATATTAAATTACTAATAATAGAATAGAATAGAATTATTTGCTGGCCAAGTGTGGTTGGACACACAAGGAACTTGTCTTTGGTGCATAATCTCTCAGTGTACATAAAGAAAAATAACATAAAGAATCATAAGTTACAACACTTAGTGATAGTCATAGGTTGCTAATAAGCAATCAAATTGTACTAGGAACAAATAAAACAATATACATTTTAAAGATACAAGCAACATGGTTATAGTCATACGTGGGAAGAGATAGGTACTAGGAAGGAAGAGAAGAAGAATAGTAACACAGTAAATAAATTATTAGTAAATAATTTGACAGTGTTGTGGGAATTAGTTGTTTAGCAGAGTGATGGCGTTTGGGAAAAAGCTGTCTTTGTGTCTAGTTGTTCTGGTGTGCAGTGCCTCTTTAGTGTCGTTTTGAGGGTAGAGGTTGAAACAATTTATGTCCAGGATGTGAGGGATCTGTAAATATTTTCACGACCCTCTTTTTGACTTGTGCAGTGTACAGTCCTCAATGGAAGGCAGGTTGGCAGTAATTGTTTTTTTCTGCATATCTAATTTTCCTCTGAAGTCTGTAACTGTCTTGTTGGGTTGCAGAGCCAAACCAGACAAGTTATGGAGGTGCAAATGACAGACTCAATAATTCCTCTGTAGAACTGAATCAGCAGCTCTTTGGGCAGCTTGAGCTTTCTGAATTTTTAATCTGATGTAAATAAGATCACCAACTCTTTGTAAGTCTCAAGGAGTTTGAGATTACTGGCTTCCCCTCCCTCATAAGAAAACGAAGAGTATCATAGCTTCAATTCATTCACTACAGAAAAAAAAAGCCGCCTCCTATTTTGAACAGCCATGGTCCTAGTCGTGGCGTAAAGCATTTCCTCATTCCACTTCAATTACTAACTGCAAACTGCCCGCCCACTATGGAGCATTCGAGTCCCTCACTGCTGCCTCCTCTTGACCCTGCCTACATCAAGGGTCAGCGGCATATTTCTGTGAGTGCAGCAAGAGATGATTTAATCTTTTCATCCACTTCTTCCCATTTATCGGGAGGAATATATCATTTTTCTTTAGCTGCCAAGTGCAGGAGGGAACAGCAAAAGATGGGAGTCGAGCTTTTTCTGTCTGGAGTTTGTCTCATTTGAAAGCAACTTCCTGGTATTTGTTCCCATCTTTAGGATGGGATACGGAGCTGACCATTTTTAGGAATGTGCTCATGAACCTCTCAGAACAACAGTAAACAGCCCCGGTGTAGAGTAATATATCAAAATATTATCATATGGCGAAGAAAAAAAGTATTGGACAAAAATAAAGATATGGTTGGAAAAAATGATAAAGCAACATATTGAGCTTAAACCAGAAATATTTCTGTTGGGAATATTACCTGAAACTTACAATAAAGAGAATTTATATTTAATTATTCATGTATTAACTGCAGCTAGAATTGTATTTGCATAATATTGGAAAAGCGAAGAGATTCCTGCTGATGAGAAGGTGATTACGAAAACACTAGAATGCGCAGAAATGAATAGATTAACATTAGCAATTAAACAAACTGATTATTATATAATATGGGAAGTGTTTTACCAATGGTTCGAGAATAAAAAAGGAAATTGGAAATAAAAGGAAAGGGGAAAAAAGGTTAAAAGAAGAACAGAAAATATATTAAGATAGAAATGAGAATAAAATGATAATGGTTAGTATTAGTATGATGATAATAACTATGTTTAATGTTACTATGGTATTTTTATTAGAAAATATGTTAATGAAGGAAAGGAAGAGCATTACAGTGTTTAATTGTTCAATGTATTATAATTTTTGGAAGGATGTTGCACAGAAATACTTGTACTCAGATGACACACTGCTTAAGGAAGGATGGAATGTTTATTTTTAACATTTTGAAAAATAAATGAATAAAAATTAAAAAAAAAGAAAATGATGACTCTTCTTTGATGGTAGGGAAGATTTCTGCTCCAGGACACCCAATGTTTATGGATGTGGATTTGACTTAATGCTTCTAAAATGTGGACTTTGTCTTGTAGAAACAAAAGCATCAGTTGGTTAAAGGACCTTAACTACTTTGATGCCAGATTAAGGCAACAGATTAAAGATGACAATAAATGAAATATGTTGGAATGGCAGCCTTGGAAAATTAGTACAAAGCTAGCACCTAATTAAACCTAAAAGCCATCTGTCTTATTAGAACAACTTCAACAATAGTTCAATTTTATATGGTTCTTTTTATAAGCTCTTGCTTTTTATTGTATACTGTCATTTGTATTTTCATACTGCTTTTATTCCATTGCAGATTCTTTTCATATAAGAAAGGTAATTTTTTTTTACACAATGAATTGTATTTATTTAAATAAGTACAATTCTTTGGAAATACCTTAGTGGAGTAATCCATTCCCTAATTACTTCTTGGGACAAGTATTTCAGGATACTACACCAACAAGATTTATATTCAAAGGACTTCTTTTAAGAGTGGTTGATGCATATAGTATCTTGAATTTTTTCAATAAGTATCATTAGAGTAGAATCCAATGGAATCAGTCTTTGAGGAAATATCTTAAGGGTTGGACTGTTTGATTGTGTATTTCATGCCATCCACAACGTGTTGGCAGCATCTGCATTTTAACATTCTCTCTCATGCAATCTAAACCTTCTGAATGAAGTAGTCAAGGCCACTTTAGGTCCCTGAATGAGACACTGATTATAAGCTTGATAATTTTTGTTTTCTAAACCAAGTCCCCAAGGGAATTTAGCAGGGCTGAAATTCAGCAGGTTCTGGAGAACCAGTAGCAGAAATTTTGAGTAGTTTGGAGAACTGGCAAATACCACCTCTGGTTGGCGCCAGATTGGGGTGGGAATGGAGATTTTGCAGTATCCTTCCCCTGCCATGCCCACCAAGCTACGCCCACAGTACTAAAAAAAATTGAATTTCACCACTGGAATTTAAAAGTATCCTTTAAAAAAGTAAGGGATAAGGAATGTATGGGAGGGGGAGAGGGAGAAGGAGGAAGGGAGGGAGGGAAAGGAAGAGAGAGCGATACATTGCAAAATAACTTCAAAAAATATTACAATTCGGGCAAAAAAACCTGAAGTAAAATTATGCCTGCTTTTATTGGTAGCAGCAAAAATGTTCTGTAAAAAGTCAAATCAATAATACCATTATTATTTCTCTAAGTTAAAAGATGGTTTTGTTTGAGAATAAAGGAAATAAAAATGTACAATTTTAAATTTAGAATAGTTTACTTTTCAACACCGCTCCTGGAAAAAATACAGTAGGAAAGATCTTCCAATAAATATAAATGTTGGGCATTTCGGGTTAGGAAATATATAGACTTCCTGAGGAGAAAGGGGCCAAAGTATCCTAAATCTTCTCATTCTGGGTATTTTTTGAAGGGCAGTGATTTGCGGTCAGGGGAGGCAAGGGAGGCAGAGCCTCACCTCTCTTCATGAAATAATAGTATATAATATTATATATATATATATATATATATATATATATATATATATATATATATATATATATATATATATATATATATATATATATATATATATATATATATATATATATATATATATATACATACATACATACATACATACATACATACATACATACATACATATATATATATATATAATAATATACATCCGTCCGGGCGCGCAGTCGCTTTTGTGCCTTCGTCATCCGGAAACGCCGACATTCTGCTGGGCGCGCATGGACGGAGGTATGCAGAATGGCGCCTATCCGATCCGGTGGGCGAGCGAATGAGGATTGGGCTGCCTCGCTCGCTCTTTCGTCCGCCCGGATCGCCTCGGTGTCGCTGTGGCTACCTCCGTCTGTGCGCGCCCGGGAGCTGCGGAGGCAGAAATGTCGGCGTTTCCGGATGACGTCATCCGGGAGCGCCGACAACATTTCTGCCTCCGCCCTCCGCAGCTCCCGGGCGCGCATGGATGGAGGTAGGCAGAATGGTGCCGAGGCGAACCGGCGGGCGAGCGACCGAGGATCGGACTGCCTCGCTCGCTCTTTCGTCCGCCCGGATCGCCTCAGTGTCGCTGTGGCTACCTCCGTCTGTACGCGCCCGGGAGCTGCGGAGGGCGGAGGCAGAAATGTGTACCTCCAGCATACGTGGTCCCATTCCCCGCCTTCCTGATGACGTCACCAGCATCACCAGCCTCACCAGCCATTAACCTCACCGCACGTCACTGTTGAAGGATAATATTCTATTATGTTGTTAGATTTCCTTTGTGATGAAAATGATCTCCGGGCAGTCCTTGAGGTGGGGAAGGACTGTTAGTGCAGATGTTGTGACTGTCATACTTAAGGCTTCAATCACTGGCATTAAACAAATGTTGAATTCTCTTCCAAGAAGCTCCATAGGCTACTGGAAATTTCACAAATGCACAAACATGCACTCACAGAGTTTGAATTAAATGGGTTTCAGTTGTCAAATTCTTGCTGTCGATGCAATGAATTAAATAATTACATTTAAATAAATATGTATATCACCAAAACTTTCTGGGATACAATGGGCTTGCTGTTATATCAAGATGTAATAAACCTAAGACAAAAGCTGCAAGCCAGTGAAAGAAAGAAAGCCTATCTTAATAATTACAACCTCGTTTTCTAAAACATTCCAGAATTAGAAAAACGAAACTTCAAAAGAACAGCATTCAATTCAAATATAGCTTTAGACGTATCTTTTTTACATTGCAAAAAGCAAACAAATTGAAAAAAACTCAAACCTAAATCAAAATCTTACAATGTGTCAAATGGATAAAGCATCTGAGTTAAGCAGATGTGGTGTAGAACAAATCCTCCCTCTGCCTGCTATGAAAAAAAGCCCCATTGTGTTCACAACAGCTTACTCACAGCTAAAAATAAAAGAATTTCAGCCTGAGATTGCACTTCTAGTAATTGAATACAGGTCCGATCAGCAGAATTATTTTGTATATTCATTTTTACGTCTGTAAAGTATGAGGAAGAGAGAAGAAAGAATCCCGCTGCATTTTCAAAAGTCCAAAAACAACATTAAAGCATCATCACCAACATATTAATTTAAGGGATCTCTCTGTGATATCACATACTCTTGCATGACTTATAGCTGCTTAACTATCATTTATGATAAATTAATATTAATAAAATTGTTTATTAATCATAGGTTTCCACTAGTTTATATACCTCCCATTAATGCTGGGCAGTGAGCAGTTCACAACTCTCTCTCTCTCTCTCTCTCTCTCTCTCTCTCTCACTCTCACTCTCACTCTCACTCTCTCACTCTCTCACTCTCTCTCACTCTCTCTCTTTCTCTTGCTATGTCTGTCTATCTATCTATCTATCTATCTATCTATCTATCTATCTATCTATCTATCATCTATCTATCTATCTATCTATCTATCTATCTATCTATCTATCTATCATCTATCTATCTATCATCTATCTATCATCTATTTGGGTTTTCCCAAAAATAAAACTGGGTCTTATATTAATTTTTGCTCCAAAAGATGAATGGGGGCTTGTTTTCCAGTTAGATCTTATTTTGGGAAAAGTACGGTACTAAAATGTTTCTGTCTATCTGAGAAACTGGGCTTATTTGTGGGGGTAGAGTTTATATTATGAGCCTCCTGAAAAATCATGCTACAGCTTATTTTCTGGTTAGGTCTTATTTTGGGGAAAACAGGTGTGTGTGTGTGTGTGTGTGTGTGTGTGTGTCTCCGTCCATCCATCCATCCATCCATCCATCCATCCATCCATCCATCTATCCATTTAACTTTCTTTCCTTCCATCCATCCATATATCCATCCATCCTTGTGTGAAAAAGCTTGGGGTGGACTATTCAGAGCAGGGTCCATGAATAAAAGTCTCCTTCCCCCCATTTCCCTGCAGGAAATCGTTCCAGAAGAACAGGACTGTTCTTGCTACTATTGCAAGGAAGTAGGGAAGAGACAGTTAGCCAAAGGGATGATGACTTTCTATAAGGCAATGACTCAGGATGAAGGAAAGTGGGTGTGGGAATTGACACAATCACTGGCAGCAGCCCAGGACAAACAGTGACTGGTTGATTAGAATGAATGAAAACAGAGTTCATGTGTTATTTCTTTCTCCCTCCCCCCCCCACCCCCAATCATGTAGCACTGAAAACCAAGAGAATGAGTAATACACGATGCAGCCCAAAATGTAGTACAGCCCCTCATTTCATGCACAGCTAAACCTTGATTGGTCTTCATTCTATAATAGGGTTATATTCCACCTTGATGTGATTGCATAAAGTGTCTGGCAATATTGATTGCAAAATAAGATGGTATAGTTCCACTATCTGTTTAGGTTATGTTAGATTACTACCGGAAAACATTTTACATATTTATCTGTGCATCATTACTTTTTCTTTTTGTTGGGTCACTTCCTTACAACTCCCTCACCATGAATTTGTTTATCTATATTTAGAAGATTCATGACACAGCCTTTGTCTCGCTGCCAGCCCACTGTGAAAGCAGCCTCAATTTCTTCTCGACTGTTCCAGATTGAAAGTAGCTTTTCAACTTCCCCTGATGTGATTCTTGGTATATATAAAATCTACGATGCCTCATACAAAATTTGGTAATTATATGGTCAGGGGACACCCTTGGTCTGGCAGAATACTACCACACTGTTTCCTCAAAAATAAGACCTCCCCGGTCTAATAATCGGGCTTTTGAGCGCATGCACTAAAATATTAGTGAGCGCATGCAACACAGCAGCAGCCATGAGGTGACCACGCTCGCTGCCTCCTGTACCTCACAAATATTAAGACCTCCCCAAAAATAAGGCCAAGTGCTTATTTCGAGGGTCAAAAGGAAATAAGACCCTGTCTTATTTTCAGGAAAACATGGTGTCGTATAATAAGAGTATAGTAATTATACAGTATAAAACAATACTTCAATGTTTTTTAATGTTTCATACTGGTGTTTTATCAATTGCAAGCCACCTAGAGCCATGATGGTGAACCTATGGCATGCATGCCACAGGTGGCACACGGAGCCATATTGAGTGGCACGCCAGCTGTCAGCTCTGGTGCGCATGCGCATGCTGGCCAGCTGATTTCCGGAGGGCTGGGGGGAGGTCATTTTCGCCCTCCCCAGGCTTCAGGAAATCCTCAGACTTCCGGTTGGCCTGTTGGGCCTGTTTTTTGCCCTTCCCAGTCTCCGGTGTCTTTCCTGAAACCTGGGGAGGAAAGAAACGGCCTTCCCCGGCCCCCTGGAGGCCCTCCGGAAGCTGGAAACAGATCATTTCCAAACTTCTGGTTGGGCATTGGGGCTGTTTTTTGCCCTTCCCAGTCTCCGGAGACTCTCCTGAAGCCTGGGGAGGGTGAAAAACGGCCCCAACGGGCCAACCGGAAGTTTGAAAACGATCGGTTTCTGGCTTCTGGGGGGCTGGGGGAGGCCGTTTTCATCCTCCCCAGGCTTTAGGAAAGCCTCTGGAGTCTGAAGAGGGGTCGCGAACACATGCACAGTTGGATGGGGAGATTGAGTAGGCACGCGCGAGAGCACGCGGGTACAATTTTGGCATGCCGTACGAAAAAGTTTCGTCATCACTGACCTAGAGTTAACTCCAGGTGAGGTAGGTGGCTGTATAAGATGAACAAATAAATAATAGTGTTACTGAAATGTGTTCAATGATTTCTCAAAAGACTAGTAAGCCTGCCTGCCTTCCTATGTATCTGGACTGCATTGCTGGTTCTGTCCCAGACAATTACATCAATGGATTTGGGGTATATTGGCAGTTAAATTGAAATTGACAAGGGTTTTGCCAGTCTTTCCTTCTAGACCAAGTGATGGGAAAACTGGCAAACTGTTTACCACTCTTTTAAAAGTCTAATAAACCTCTGTCCAAATATAGACCTGATTACAGGTTGCCAAAGTGGAGGACAAACTAGGACGGAGGGATCTCTTTCAACAAATCAGATGAGTGCTCTCCTATAATACAATACAATAGTAGAGTTGGAAGGGACCTTGGAGGTCTTCTAGTCCAACCCCTGCCTAGGCAGGAAACTCTATACCGTTTCAGACAAATGGCTATCCAACATCTTCTTAAAGACTTCCAGTGTTGGGGCATTCACAACTTCTGGAGGCAAGCTGTTCCACTGATTAATTGTTCTAACTGTCAGGAAATTTCTCCTTAGTTCTAAGTTGCTTCTCTCCTTGATTAGTTTCCACCCATTGCTTCTTGTTCTACCCTCAGGTGCCTTGGAGAATAGTTTGACTCCCTCTTCTTTGTGGAAACCCCTGAGATATTGGAACAATGCTATCATGTCTCCCCTGGTCCTTCTTTCTCTTAAGCTAAACATACCCAGTTCCTGCAACCATTCTTCATATGTTTTAGTCTATCTTATCTTGCAGGCCCATTGATAACTGTCAACCTCACTGACCTGTATTTAGGCTATTTTTGGATATAGGACTACCTTTATTTCAGAAGACAAGACGACTTGTGTTCAGAAATAACTCAAGCAAAGCTTGCTAGCATAAATCATTTCTATGGCAGTGTAGAGAGCAACAAAGATGAAGTTGGAGAAACTGTGCAGAGCTATAACTTCAAAACAATTACTAAAACAAAAGTATGCTTTAAGCCCAGGAAACAGAAAAACAGAAAAAAGCGTTAGAAAGAAAGTCTGGTTCCATTCAAATTCATTGTGTAAAGGAAAGAAGGGAAAACAAAGGCAAGCTTTCAAGATTCTATTGCTACAACATATATCAATAAAATATCATCATCATCATCATTTAACAACCCCATAATCCCTCACGGGGTGCAGTCTGGGCAACTGAATGGAGCTAGAAGAGCATTTAATGGCCAGATGCCCTTCGTGTTGCCAATGAAGAGTTTTGTTCAGCAGATATATTTTCATTGTGCCCAGAGAGAGAAATATCTGCCCCTACCTAGGATCGAACTCATACAGCCTCCTGATTGTGAGGTGAGAGCTCCACCTCTAGGCCATCACACCACACTTTTATATCAGTAAAATATACCTCCATTCAAATCTGTGCATCTAGTTTCCTGACTTGGTCTATTGCGAAGGACTGACAATCAGAGACCTTGCCAGTTGGTAGCCTGAAAGACAACTAAAGCCTTCTCCCAGACAATAATCCGAGTCCAATCTTTTTCAGGGAGACACCGGTGAGGATTTCTTTCCCCAGTTCTTCATCAGTTCCTGATGCAGAAAGTAAATCATTGCCATCAAATTGTCACAGGCTAAAACTGTAGCATAGGACTACTCAGAAGTGTTATTAATGGGGGAGATTACACCTCAGTCATCACCAGGCCAGCACAAGTTATGTCAGGATTTTGTTTTCGACAACTCAAGGACTAAAGGAATCTATATGAATGTAATGATGGAGAAAACCCTCTTGTGTTCGGTGGCGGAGGTCTTTGAACTGGAGAGATGAAGGAAGAGAAATGGGGAATCTCATTTTAGATCATCAGTTGTTAGGGACTGGGAGGGAGTGATGAGAAGACAAAGAGAACATAGATAGTTGTGTTGTGGCCCGTGACAGCGGCCAGCAGAGCTGACAGCAATGTCGGACAGTGAGGAGGTTGGGGAGGAACATGGGCCAGTCCTGGGGGCTGAGAAAAGCTCGGACGAGGGCTCTGTATCGGAGGCAGAGAGGGAGCTAGAGAGCAGTGAGGCAGAAGAACAGCTGGAGCCTGTTCCCAGTGTGTGCATGAGCAGAGCTGCCAGAAGACAAGAACTACTAAGAAAGCAGGGTTGATCTAAGAGTAAAGCCACTCCTTGGAGGAGATTGCCCCCTCCCATAGGAAACAAAAGAGGAGCAAAGGGGGAGGAGGCTTTTGCAGGAAACAATTTGTTTATTCAGTTGTTTCAAGAGTGGAAAGTTCTGTTTGTGACTATAAGAGACTATGTGCCAAGTGTTGCCTTGCCCTGCTAGTTATCTGGCAGCTCTCCAAATGAGATAAGGTTCGTGTTGATAAATATTCCTCTGAAAGGCTGTTTGCCAAGCCTTGCTGACTGTGAACGAAAGGAATTCACAGTCATGTAAATAAAAAAGATTTTGTCGGGACAAAGACATCAGTCTTTGGCTTAGGCCAAAAGTACTTTAGATCACCTTTGCAACTTTAAGCCTGGATAGCCTCAACTCCCCAAATTCCCCAGCTGGCTGGGGAATTCTGGGAGTTGAGGTCCACCAGGCTTAAAGTTGCCAAGGTTGGAAACCCTTGCTGTAGAGGTAATGGCCCATAAGCTTCTAGATTCTTATGAAATTTGACTGATGTTCACGATGCTGGAGCTGGAGAAGATATTGATGTGCTTATTGACTTATGGAATAAGAAAACAGAAAGGGCCTCTGATTATGGTCACTGTAATTACACTTTCCAGTACAATGGAACTTAGGACCTGCTTTGTTTTGGGTTCTCTGAAGGATGAAGCTTGTCTGGCGATAACCAGAGCATAAATTATGTAAGCCCTGCCATGAAAATCGTTGCACACAGAGTGATATATAATTATGCCTCCAACGTATGGTATGGAGACCAAAAAGGGTTGTTTTGCAGCTTCCACTGCACCGTCACGTAGCTGTCCAACCAAATATTTCAAGATAGTCCAAGGCCTTTTGTCATTATTCTCTGGAGAACCGGATGTTGGAGCCTTCAGACCTGCTGTGACAAATCAGTGAGGCGGCATGAGGATAAAATCGCTCATCTTCATAACAATTTGACTTCTGCTTTTGACACAAATCCTACTGAGCTATTCAGAGCACCATCTGGTTTGACTGCATGGGATCCCTTTCAGTTGATAAGGCCTGGGGATGTGGACAAGATGCTTGTAGCCATCAGGATTTCCACAAGCTCTGTTGACCCTTTCCTATGTTGCGTTATTACTTCTAACTGAAGCAGTGAGCATATGTTGGAGGGGTGCTAGTGGACTTAAAAGGAACAGTAGCCCATCTGCTTGAAGAAAGTCTCCTTGACTTCAGAGAAACTCGCCAACTATTGTTCAAATATCCCTTTGCCATTTTTATCAGTTGTGGAATAGGGGCCTTTTGAGTAAAATTGCCATGGATGTTTGATGATTATCAGTTGGATATATTCCTTTAAAACAAATAGGTATTTAATTTGGGAGTTGTTTCTATAACATTAGCAATAGCCCTTAGACTTACAGTATATACCACTTCATAGTTCTTTACAGTCCTCTGTAAGTGGACAGAGTCAGCCTCTTGCCCCCAACAATCTGGGTCTTCATTTTACCCACCTCGGAAGGATGAAAGGCCGAGTCAACCTTGAGCTGATCAGGATCGAATTCCTGGCTGTGGGCAGAGTCAGCCTGCAATGCTGCATTCTAACCACTGTGCACCATGGATGGATGGATGGATGGATGGAAGGTGGGAAGGAAGGACAATAGCACTTAGACTTATATACCCCTTCACAGTGCTTTACAGTCCTCTTTTAGCAGTTTACAGCCTCTTGCCCCCAACAATCTGGGTCCTCATTTTACCCATCTTGGAAGGATGGAAGGCTGAGTCAACCTTGGGCCGGTAAGATTTGAACTGCTAAGCTGCAGCTAGCAGTCAGCTGAAGTAGCCTGCAGTATACCAATTATAATGATCCAGGGCAGGAACAAGCCTGGATATTACTGTGCAGGAAATGGCAGCTTCCTACTTCTCTTTTCCTTCTGTTCAATTATTGTCTGACTCTTGGAGGTAGCCTGGATAAGTCCCTGCAGTTTTCTTGGCAAGGTACTTCAGAAGTAGGTTTGCCATTGCTTCCTTTCTAGGGCTGAGAGAAAGTGGTTGGTTTTGTGCCCAAGGTGTGACTAGAACTCATTGTCTCCCAGTTTCTATCTTGATGCCTAGACAAAACTGGCTTTCTGACTTCTTCTTTTGTTGTTGTTGTTAGTTGCAAGTCATGTCCGACCCATCACAACCCCATGGACAACGTTCCTCCAGGCCTTCCTGTCCTCTACCATCCTCTGGAGTCCATTTAAGCTCACACCTGCTGCTTCAGTGACTCCATCCGGCTACCTCATTCTCTGTCGTCCCCTTCTTCTTTTGCCCTCCATCGTTCCCAGCAGGAGGCTCTTCTCCAGGGAGTCCTTCCTTCTTATTAGGTGGCCAAAGTGTTTGAGTTTCCTCTTCAGGATCTGGCCTTCTAAAGAGCAGTCTGCTCTTCCACAGTAGTGTATTGGACACGTTCCAACCTGAGGGGCTCATCTTCTGGCATAATATCTTTTGGTACTACTGTCCATGGGGTTTTCATGGCAAAGATACTGGAGTGTGTTGTCATTTCCTTCTCCAATGGATCACATTTTGTCAGAGCTCTCTGGGTGGCCCTGCAGGGCATAGCTCATAGCTTCATTGAGCTACGCAAGCCCTTTTGCCCCAACAAGACAGTAATCCATGAAGGGAAACTTCTTTAAGATTACTGAATTTTATTATACTTGGGCTGGAAATTGCAACTCTTGCAACATATGGAATCAGGTTTCTGAGTGGGATGTCAAGGTTCTGTGATGGTACCTAAATTTGGGGAAGCATTTTCTTTTAAAATTAGTTGTGCAACACTCCATCTAGCATATTTTTCAGAATATAAGATGCACCTTCCCCCCACTAAAAGAGGGCGAAAATTTGGGTGTCTCTTATACACTGAATGTAGCCCCACCCAGCCAGCGGCCCCCACCCTTTGGCCTCTGCCTCCCAGCAATTTACCTCCTTGCAGCAAACGAGGAAAATGGGGCTTGCAGAGCCTGCAATAGGCTATGGCAATCCCTACAGCCTGAAACAGCTGATGATCTGGAGGCCCCTGCTGAAATTGAAAGTGAAACTTTCTGTTTGCTGCACAAGGCAAATTGCTGGGAGGCAGAGGCAGATTTTTTTTTCTTGTGCTAATCAAACTGTTGTTTGCTGCAAGAAGGTAAGTCAATAACTATAAATGCCCATAGAATGTTTAAATTATTAGACTTATTTTTTTAAAGATTGTTTTATTATTGTTCTAGACAGCTTAATAAAACGAATAAGCTTTTTAAAATAAATGCTTGATCTGAAGAGGCCCAGTGCTACTGTATCTTCTTTTAAATAGCAGAGAATAATGTATACTTCCAGAAAGCCACATCAATTTTAACAGCATCTGTACAAGTAGAGTCTAAAATGTAACATCACAAACAGTGTATATCGTCTGTACTGTTTGCTGTTGAAAGGAGGCAAATTGCTGGGAGGCAGAGGCAGATTCCCCCCCCCCCCCCGTTTTTCTCCCCATACTAAATTTTATACTCCGAAAAATACAGTATATCTTTTCGATAGCAATATCGATGGAATGGTTTCTCTTTCTGCTTTGTTTTCTTTCTGTCTTCCCACTTGTTTGTTGCATGTAACATTTTCAGTTTATTTTTTATTTCGCAGGTTTTGTTTTGCAAAGTGCTTCAATGTGATTATGATAGGAAGGGATTTAAAATATATTTAATATGTTTGATTATTGTTACAGTTATAATGAGTTCAGGCATTATGAATCATTCTATGGGTACATTACCTTACATGGAATAACACCTCAAGGGTTCTCCCATAAAGCTAACTGTGGTGACAGAAAATGGTAACAAGATAGAGAATTATGCCGATGAGTGTAAAAACTGTCACCTGCTCACCTTATATGCATTTTGTTTTGTTTTATTTTCAAGGAATGCGAGTGCATTCACAATGTAAATAAACCTCTTTTCCCTTAGCTATGTACTACATGTCCCAAATCTAGCTAATATTCATATTTATTTTATAAGCTTGTGTGTTGTCCACTCCCGTGATTTTGGAAGGCTTATACTGTACATCTCCAAAAACAATATAACAATTCTAATAAAGCTAGAAAAATTGCCATGGTAAAAGTTAATGATGAAGGTATGTTTAAGGTATGTAATAGGGAAACAAGCATTCATGGACATGTTGTATAATTCAGTGCCAGTACCAGAAAAGATAGAATCAGAACTGCCAAATTGCAGTCAGCCAGAAGTAGCCTGCAGTACTTCATTCTAACCACTATGCCACCTCAGCGTCTCCCTGATCAATTGTTTCTGTAATTGGGTCTGCTTGTAGTTAAACCAAAGTCTCTTTTGGTTAACTTACTGGTCTAGTGAACCCATTTTTATGAACAGCTTATACTGATAACCTCCAACTACGTAACCCAATTAAGCATATCATGTGAATTTGCACATAAACAATTAAATTTTAAAATATCCAAGTTCAAAGGTCATACAGTAAAGAGAATTTATTATACAAATTAAGATAAAATTAATTAGAAATACAGACGCTGATATACTAAACCGATAATTAATTGCTAATTTGATAAGTATATTAAGTACTAAAATGCAGGTTGCACATACTAAGGTAGACTTCTCACTACCTTTCAGATAAAAGCCTGCCCAATAGATATTTCTGTAATAATTACGTGGTTTTAGAAATCACCTAAACTAAAAATTTGTAACACTTGTCCATCATTTGTAGGTCAGTAGATCTGGTAGAATGTGGTTTCATTACCCAGAATTAATTCCATGTGTAGTTCTTGGTTTTTGGGTCTGACAGTAGGACTCTAAAAGTCACAAAAGATGAATGGCATTATGATGTATTATAGTACAATGTGGGTATTTTCTAGATCTGCTTTGGGCATTTCCAAATTTCCTTAATCCGTATCAGAAAACGAAGAAATTGAACTGTGGCATTATTACCCCATTTGTTCCATGAAACTGAAAAAACATCTTTTTATATTGCTTTTGATAGCTACTGTACTCACTCACAATTAGATGAACTCACCCTCCGGCCAATATTACCACTGCACTGAATATAGAATAGAATAGAATAGAATAGAATACAGAATAGCATGGAATAGAATAGAAAACTTTATTGGCCAGATATGATTAGGCACACAAGGAATTTATTTCCAGCATAGAAGCTCTCAGTGCAAAATAATGTAATAATAATAATAATAATAATAATAATAATAATAATAACAACAACAACAACAACAACAACAACAATTATAATAATGATACTAATAGAGAACATAGTGGAACAGATGAGAAGGATATCCAAATTTCAAAAGTATTCAATTCAATTTGAACTATTCTCGTGTTAACATATTGACAGATCCAATCAAAAACCAATGTACTCATGTGAGATCAGGGCTAGGTTTCAAAAATTGCACCAACGGGTTCACTGCACCATTGCCAAGTGGACATGGCCATGGTGGGCATGGCCTAGTTGGCCTCCTACACCATGTGTGTGTGTGTGTGTTCTTTTTTGCCCTCCCCAGGCTCCGGAGACTTCCCTTGAGCCTTCGGGAGGACAAAAACTGCTTTTCCCTGAGCCTCCGTGTGGGGCCTGCACTTACCTGGCATGATGAACGGGCTGCGTGGAGACTCCTGGGGGAGGAGGGGGGAAGGGGTGTGGCGGGCGTGGCCAACTAGGGATGGCATTTGGGACTTCGCTGAACTGGGCAGAATCCTAGCTAGTGGATCGCCCGAACCTGGGCGAACCGCCAGCAGCCCACCCCTGTATACAACGCTCAACAGCATTTGATGAACTTTGAATATGAATTCTGTGGGAACTGGAACCATTTGATTATTCTTAAGGCTATGAAACCATGTGGGAGGTCTACAAGATGTCCCTGTACTGTTCACACTTCAATGCCGTGCACGTGTAACACTCCTTTACCTACTCTCCGAATTCTTTTGTATGTCTTTATTTTGTTTTCTATGTACGATGAAGTGCTAATTTTCCCATTGTTTACTGATGATTACTAAGATTATATGTCCTACTCACTGGAGGATCTAATTAAATGAGCCTGTCTGGAAAACATTGAGTAGTGGAATCCCACACAGGTAGTTCAGTCCTTCGGATCTAGCTGGATTCTAATATAGGACAGGAGAATTGCCTGGAAAGTGAGAAGGGGGGGGGACCCTTCGGAGGTTGTGGCTGCCCTACAGGCCCCAGGAATAGTTTGGTGAATCTAGCAATTCTTGCAATTTTCCCATATTCACAGGCAGGTCATAGTGGTTATGGTTTCCTGATGTTTACAATTATCTGCAGCTTTCCTGCACTCAGGAACATGCTAAGGTTTAATCACACCTCATTCCCAGCCAAACAAATACATTTCAGACATTTACTCTTAAAAATGAAATAAAACAGATCCTTCTGATTCGGTATTGTTTGCTGCGGGCTATAATTATATTTTATGATGTGATGATCATCACACAAATTATTAGATTCTTCCTCAATTTCTAGTTTTCTAATTCTCCCAACGAGGAGTGTTCTCAGTGACTGAGTACTGTGTATGAGGAGCAGTATTCACCCTACAGTATAGCAGGGATGTCAAACTCAAAGCTCCCGGGCTGGATCCAGCCCGCAGGGTGCTTAGGTCTGGCCCACGGGGCTGCCCTGGAAACAATGAAGGAACAGCCCAGTGGTGGGTTCCAGATGCCGTTCCAACCGGTGCGGTTGGAACTGGCCTGGCAGCGTGCGCAGGGCGCGTGCACAAGCGCACAGCGAGCGCATGCATCTTAGCACCTCTGCGATGCTCCAGCTGCTCAGCAGAGCATCGTGCAAGCACTGTATGTGCCATGCGCATGCCCAGAAGCATCAAAGACTTAAAAGACCAGTAAGAAGCTTGGGTGGGCGGGTGGGCCCTCCGGAGCACTGTATCAGAACTGTATCCGGTGCTCCGGGCAGGCTCCGGTACGCCTGTACCAGGGCATACCGCCTGCAACCCACCATTGCAACAGCCTATGGTGCCTCTGCCAGTGAAAGTGGAGGTCAGGAGGCCTGTGTGTGGCCCTTTCAAGTTCCATTTTCGCTGACGGAGCATTGCAGGAGGCCGTCCGAGCCAAAAACGAAGCTTGTGTCAGGCCGCCACAGGCGCCCTGACATGAGTGATGCCGAGCTGGCCATGCCCACGCCCACAAAAGCCACGCCCACCCCAGTCCCCCGAGGTGAAACACAACTCTGATGCGGCCCTTAATGAAGCAGTTTCCTTTCCTCATCTATAGATAGCAATCTTGCCAAACTCAAACAGAAGACTTGTTCCATGTCTAGGAACTATTAGGGAGAAACAGTCTTCACCCTCTTTCATGTGGGAACTAGAGTTGCAGCCAATTCAAAATAGTCAGCAAAATCTATAGAGTTTCCACAAACCTCACGTTATATTCACCTAAAGCTGTGGAGAGGGATTGTTTTAAGGTACGACAGAAAGTTTTCAACTGTGGACCATGTTGCAATTTCAACCATGCGAGAAATATAACTCAGAATTAAAACAAAAATGTTTATTTCCTAAATTACCATATGTAGTGGCACATTTCTAGGATAATTGTGTGATAGGGAGGCCATGTTATAAGTTTCTAATAGTCCTCCAAAAAATATTTACAGATCTCTCACATTCTGGATATAAATTGTTTCAACTTCTACCCTCAAAACGACGCTATGGAGCACTGCACACCAAGACAACTAGACACAAAGACAGCTTTTTCCTGAATGCCATTACTCTGCTTAACAACTAATTCCCACAACACTGTCGAATTATCTACTATGACTGTATTACTATTCTTCTTCTTCTCATCCTTATTAATATCTATCTCTTCCTACTTATGGCTATATACTTGCTGCTTGTATCTTTATTGTTTCGTAGTATGATTTGATTGCTTATTAGTATCCTATGACTATTACTGTTGTATCTTATGATTCTTGACAAACATATTTTATTTTTTCTTTATGTACCGAGAGCATATGCACCAAAGACAAATTCATTCTGTTTCCAATCACACTTGGCCAATAAAAAATTCTATTCTATTCTATTCTATTCTATTCTATTCTCTGTTCTATTTTTCATTTTGTTCTATTTTCTATTCTATTCTATTCCTATTTCTCTGTTCTATTCTATTCTATTCTCTGTTCTATTTTTCATTTCATTCTATTTTCTATTCTATTCTAATTTATTTATTTATTTATTTATTTATTTATTTATTTATTTATTTATTTATTTATTTATTTATTTATTTATTTATTATTTCCTTCTACAACACCTTACAGTCATTATATCAACATTATTATGTGTATAAAGGTTTATAAACATAGAAGCGAAATAATATTTACATGTACAGGTATGATGACATATTCTGTTCTATTCTCTGTTCTATTTTTCATTTCGTTCTAGTTTCTATTCCTATTCCTATTCCTATCCCATCCCATCCTATTCTGATGGAGCTCTTAATGGTTTTGTTTTGTTTTTGGCACTGGGCTTTCTTGTTTTGAAATGCTTAGGAAAACATCATCTGAAGGACTAGAACCTCTTTCCTCTCCAATGCATACTATTATTTTAATTACTACATTAAGTCAACGGTGCTGCTCAAATGATTGAAACTCACAGAAATGTAACTATCATATAATGATGATAAACAAAGCAAACATGATAAGTAAGATCCCTCCCTACTTATATCAAGAAGTTATACAATAGAGGACCAGAATGGTTATAATGCCAAATATCTGTTCAAGGGAGAAGTGAAACTACCTGTCAGCCTCTGTTTCGCTATTTGCTTTCAGCTGCCATTGAAAGAGGGGGCGGGGGTGGTGGTATTTGGGAGGGGAAGCTTTAGTACAGGAGAGATTGTAAAGTGGGAGTTTTGGTATCACCGTCTACTGCGCATGCTGGAGATTAGCGCTTGGTGTCGGTCAAGGCCAACCGTCCGCATACCTACCTGATGATGCTCCCTGAAGATGGAACTCACATGACTTCTAAGGGATTTACAGATTGGACAGTGGGATGAGGGTTGCCAGGGGGAGGGGGTTGGTCACATATTGATATGTATGATTTCACGCACTTTTGCCTCAGATCTTGCTTTGCTTAGCTGCTATCTTTTCATAACCAGTTAAAGTACTCTTAATTCTGCAAAATGGAGTTAAGTGGTTTCTTTCTTGGTTACTGAGGGAGTACTGCAGCCCGGAGTTTCTTGAGTACTGATCGTACTGAGGGATTTTGCTTTTATGTTATATATGTACTGATAAATAAATAAAGGGAGACTCATACCAGGGGTTGTAACACAAATACATACATACATACATACATACATACATACATACATACATACATACATACATACATACATATATATATATATATATATATATATATTATGGGCCTTTCTCTTATCACTGCCTTTATAATCAATGTTGATTACATAGTATTGAATTCTGAGAGCAGTTCTACAGGGCTAACAGCATCTGCCGGTGTAGACCATACAATAATTATTATATTATTGTCCACACAATTGTCTTTTCAGAAGCTGCCCAGCACAATGTCATTCTCCTCATCTTTGTTCTTGGTTTCTAGTGTGTGTTTTTCTAGCAGGAAACAAAAACAAAACCTCCCCCTTTGGCTAAAAAAAAATTCCTGGTGAAATGATGGATCAAAGGAAATGCCACATTGTTCTGAGCCACGCTTCCTTAGAAAGCAAGAAGCAAAGTCTTGGTCCCTGCGAAACCTCTTTTATTTACACAACTGTGAATTCCTTTCATTCACAGTCAGAAAGGCTTGGCAAACAATCTTTCAGAGGAATATTTATCCACATGAACCTTATCTCGCTTGGAGAGCTGCCAGGTGCAGGGCAAGGCAACACTTGGCACAGAGTCTCTTAAAGTCACACACAGAACTTGCCAATCTTTTTTTTTTAATAAATTTTATTTTGTTTGTACAAACTTCACATCTTTGCAACACATTACATTTTTTACCTATCTGTTGTGTCTGTCTTATCTATACAAATAAATCTTTTTAAATTATGACTTCATATATTTGTGCATTTACATTATTTCACACATTTTTTTCATTCTATATATAATATTCTATATATTCTATGTGTAACAGTTTTTACTACATTTACATCATTTTGTGTGATATTTATTTGCTATAGTATATTTTGAACTTGCCAATCTTGAAACAACTGAATAAACAAATTGTTTCCTGCAAAAGCCTCCTCCCCTTTTGCTCCTCTTTTGTTTCCTATGGGAGGGGCCAATCACCTCTATGGTGTGACTTTACTCTTAGATCAACCCTGCTTTCTTAGTAGTTCTTGTCTTCTGGCAGCTCTGCTCATGCGCACACAAAAGACATTTCTAATTTCAACTATCAACAATCCCAAGCAATAAGTTCCCCAGCTATGAATAAATACATCAGTAAGAAATAATTTTGTTGGAAGTACACGGAAGAAAGGAAACGTCTTAATTTTGATTGTTACAATACGAGTATCAATGGAGAGAAGGCAACATTGCAGGTGGAATGGAAATGTGTACGTCTTATACAGCAACTGCAACCAAGAATGATTGGGGAAAGCATTACTGCAGGCAATATATCTACCGATAGGCATAATCCACAATAATTGCTGCAGCTGACATGTATCTCAGCAACGATTGAGCACCATGTATGATAGGAGATGATGCCACCGAGAGATGAAATGATAGTGCTGGGATTGTTAATACATTGTCATGACTTGTTGCCTGGAAGCTGTGAAAAATTGGATGGGAAAGTGGGGTGGGGGGGAATCTGAAACTGAATTCTGGTAAATGGCAATACCATCTGTCCAGAAACTGTCTGATTTTCTTTTGGATCCAGTTATTTTTCTGGACAACAAAGCACGCCCTATGAAGGAACAGTTTTTCTATTTGGGAGACTATTCTGAACTCCTAGTTATTGTTGTGCAATTCTTAATAACAGTGCAGTGGCTTCTGAATACAATTCAGAGTGGTGCTCATTACCTAGAAAGTTCTTTATGGGTTGGGCATTAAGGGACTTTTAGGATCACCGGCTTTGAGTCAGCTCGTCCAGTGCTCACTTCTCTCCCCATGTGGAATTCAGGTATCCTGAGCATCTCTCCCCATGTGGAATCGAGGAAGGAAGAGTAAGGAAACAACTTTTCACAGTATGAACTATACAGTATAATAGTTTATCCTCCTCCTTTTCTTCTTCTTTCCTCCTCCTCCTCCTCCTCCTCCTCCTCCTCCTCCTCCTCCTCCTCCTCCTCCTCCTCCTCCTCTTCTTCTTCTTCTTCCTCTTCCTCTTCTTCCTCCTCCTCCTTCTGCCATATCTGTCATCGGACATTGGTGATCATGTTGGCAATCCTATTTTTGTTTTATATTCTATCCACAGAAACTCATTACTGTTCCTGTTCATTTATAGGAAGACAGTTTAAACAGAAGTCTTTGATTCTTAATGATGTTGGATATAGATACCAGAGAGACTATTATTTAGCTTGTAATATATTTTAATGTACACATAATGGCTTGATTACGGTAAGTGTATGTAAACCACTGAGATTCCATAGTGTGTCAGTGATATACAATGATGTCATTCATTCATTCATTCATTCACACACACACACACACACACAGAGACACACACACATGGATGGACAGACAGAGTACATGCATACATTTTCCTGAGGAAGAAATGTTGATCATGAATTTTATTATCTGGATGTCTAAAACTGAAGTGCCTGAGTAGAAGTCAAACAATTTCTCCAATTTCTCTGACTGGTAAAGATTCCCAGATTGGCAAGATAATCTTTAAAATGTAACCGGCAGCAACCCAGACCTGCCACGCCCCTGAACGGGTTCTCCCGGTAGCGCCATAGGCACCGCCATCTTGTTCTTTGCGCCATAGGCACCGCCATCTTGTTCTTTGCTTCGGCACATGCCGAGAGCAATTTTAGTTGTATTGCACATGCGCGGCCCGCAAGCCATGCCCCTGAGCAAACCGGCAGTAGTCTCTGTCGGAACCCACCCCTGGAACAGATGCAACTCAACATTAAAGCATAGTAGCAATATAGTAATAGCTGTTCCTTTGTTTTTTATGTTAGAAATGAAACTCAAATGTGGATTGTTAGTTATTATTTCTCTGGTTTATGACCCTTTGCTAAATAAATGCATTTATTCTGGTCCTGTGAAAAACAGATAAATGAAACCTTTAGAACGTAAGAACTTGGCTATCATGAATGATTATAAGAATACAAGCTGGAGAAATAACCACAGATGATCAGAATAATTTATGTCAATGCGAAGAAAAGGAAGCAAGTATCGAGTCAAGTCATTTTTGTTATGGTTTCTTGAGCATCACCTGACTAAAGCCTGCACATTTGAATGACAGCAAAAGACAAAAGAAGTTATCCAGGTGTTAAAACTTCTGTTGATGCAGACTGCAGATTTCCCAACCAATATTAGCAAAATAAATCCATCCCACCTTTACATCTTAAGCAGACTACAGTTAAGCAAGAGGCCTAGAATTCCACATGCTGTTCTATTTATTTGGCCATGTCTAAATCTCAAGCTTTTGTGCTGACTTGAAACAGTCCTTCACCATGAATCACAAATTATGCATTGATCCGTATTCAGGCAGACGGAGCACAACTAACCATCTTGCCACCAACTGGTCCTAATGTGGGATGTACAACTGGAACGGTGTTTTGCCTTATTAATATGCCTCCCTACCAAATCTAATTTCCTCCCCTCGCATAAGGTTCACTATTATCATGCAACATATATGAGTCACAAACAGTTTGAGGCATGCAACCTGTTTCTAAAAGATCTTTAGTGCTAGTAGGTATTATAACATAATCTTGAAGCCTGCCAGAGTAATTTCTCCGGCTCAACTTAAAGTAGCATAATGAAGGCAGTTATTGAGTCTCTTTCTTATGCTTTTGCCCTCTCCTGGACCAAAGACTTTTCTATAATGGCCTTGGCTATCAATGGGTCTCCCGTCTCCATGTTCTGGTTACATATTCCATCACAAAAATTTACAAGGAAAAATGACAGGGTACCGCTGAGAGTTTCTACCAATGTTATTTCTATTTCCTTCCACTTTCCGAAAGCAAATTATCTTTACAAAGAGAGCAATATCCTATCCAACACCCCCTTGATATACTTTTGATTAAAACAATCTTCCAACAGAGCTCAAGCCTGGGCCCAGTTTAGTGATTTTAGTTTGAGAATGAGTAGTAGCCTTTACACTGTAAACTAAAATTATAACATAACTGCAATCTTCAAACCACAGTGCCAACTGCCTTGTCCGTGGACAATGTAAGGCACAATTATTGAAATAAAAGAAAATATTCCAGGAACATAATATTTTCTCCTGGAGACGAAATCACATGGCCTTCTGAGAATTTTCATTAAAGCATAGAGCACTGTACATCATAGTCCTATAATGGAGAAAATTAAACGTAGAGTTTTGAAAATCTAAACAATCAGATTCCCAAATTGTATAAAGTAACTTCTTAGATTCATATACATTTTCTTATTAAGTACATTGTTTTGCAGGAAATGATAGCAGTTTGGGCATTTTTAGTATCAATTACCATGTCTAGTGCAAGATATGTTGATAAAAAATAAGTTAGATAAGCTTGGTTTCATATGACTGATTTTATTTGGTTCGTCTATTTGTGCATTCTTTTAGACAAATGATGTCATTATTTGCCGAGATTGATGGCACAGAGGTATCCCAGACATTGCTGATTAGCAGAACAGGCTACCTACTAGCCTTTAAAAAAAAAACAGATGAAAACTCTGTAACAATCAAAAAAAGAAAAAAAAAAGAAACATAAACTAAATAGATAAACCCAAGGAAGTGGGAGAACATCACACTTAATGCAGTCACCTTGTAAGCTCTCCCTGAGATTCTCAAGGAAGGTGGAGAAACATGTTTTAAAGGCCTTTGGGAAGACTAACAGAGATGGGACTAACTTGGGGAAAATGTTCCAGAAGGCAGGGGCCACAACAGAAAAGGCATGGTGTCTGGATCCCACCAGATGGAGCTCCTTTGGAGATGGAGTATGGGAAAATAGGAACCTATCTGTCTCTCAATCACCTTCCTCTTCTTCCTAGTGTATTCCCGCAGATGCAGGTCTGTTTTTCGGATCATAAAACACCATTTTGCATGGTCAGCTTCAACTCCAGGGTACAAGCCTGTGGTTTGCATGTCTTTGCTGATGGTGTCTTGCCATCTCTGTTTTGGATGCCCGTGAGGTTGCCGGCCATTGACCTCTAGTTGGCCAAGACTGGGCAGTCTTATCCACGTGGAAGGTGATGCTCTCTGGATATGTCAATACCAGCGGAGTCGGTCTTCTCTCATCTTCTCTATAATTAATGGCAGACCAAAATGTTGTTAAATGGTGTCATTTGTGATGTGGTCAAGAAGGGAGATGCCCGATATCCAACGGAGCTTTCGCATTTCCATGGCATGGAGATAGCTTTCGGTCCCTGTTGCTGCCCAGCATTCAGTGCCATACAGTGCAACAGGGCGGATGGCTGATCTTGTAAATCTTAGATTTGAGACGGGTTGGCATTCGTCTGCCCCATAACACAATCTGTCACGTAACACTAACTTCTGTTGATGCAGACTGCAGACATCTCTCAATCACCGATGAAGGGATTATTGTAGCTGATGGAACTATTGTGGAAGAAGGACTTCTGAAATGCCTAGAAATTTGGGTTTAACTTTTGACCTACAGTTAATTGTCCATGCACTTTGATCCATCCAACCTGAATTGGCTTAATGAATTTACGTGACAGAGATTAATCAACAACTTGAGAGTTACTGCTTGCCTCTGCTGGGTACCACTTTTTCAGTATCATATCCCATTACGTCCAGACAGTTCACTTACTAACATCTAATACATAGGCTTAATGTTACAATAGGAGAAGCGTGCAGGGTTTGAATTTCGTAGCTGCCTTGATGCTATGAAATGTGATTTTGGCTGGCTTTTTAATCTTATTTGTTCACTAAAAATTTCACAATTGAATGGAATTAGTCAACAAACTTCTCCAAAAGAGTTTTTGCCAATGAGTAGAAAACAGATTGAGTTTTTAAATCACTGCTTATAATTATGTTTCTTTCAAACTGCAACAGCTTAGACAAATATATAGCTGTTTGGGGAGGCTTGCTGTTTTTTTGTGATTTCATTAGTTTCTCTAATGTTTCAGCAGAATGGTGATATTCTGTTGGTTTTTCCTAGACGTTTTCCTCACCTGTGATACCTTAAGGCTGTAGTCTTATATCAGGCATGTCCAAAGTGTGGCCCTTTTTCAAATTTCAAGCGGCCCGCAGCCTCTTCTCCCCACTGGAGTTATTTGTTTAGTCTTTCATAAAATACTGTATTTTTCAAAGTATAAAGATGCATTTTCCCCCCCTCAAAATAGAGGCTAAAAATCTGGGTGCATCTTATACACTGAATACAGCATTTTTTGCCTCCCAAAACTCTGCCCCCTTCACCAAAATGGCTGTGCATAGCCTTTAGGAGGTTTTCAGAGTGCTCCTGGGGGCTGTGGAGGGCATAAATGAGCAAAAAATGGGCCATTTTTTGCTCAACTTTGCCGCCCCCCCAGCCCCCAGGAGCACTCTAGAAGCTTCTTAAAGGCTATTCATGCCCTTTTAAAAATAGGCCCATTTTCGTGGGAGAGTGCAAAAACTTTTTTTTTAATTTGCCTCTTCAAAAACTTGGTGCGTCTTATACTCCGAAAAATACGGTAGTTAATTCGCATTTAATGTTAAGGGTTCAAAGAATGTCAGGCTGAATGATCGGCCCCACACATTTTCACCTCACCAAATCTGGCCCTCCTCGCAAAAAGTTTGGACACCCCTGTCTTATATTATACCTAATCTCGAATAACCTCTACCAAACATTGTAATATTTAGTTCTAAATGCATGTACATAAGATTGTACAATTATTTTTACTCCTTTGCATGAACTTTCCTGATTTTGAGATAATTCATTTATCTTTCAAATTTCATGTAGATGATTTTTCCTTCTTTCCTCCTTTGATATTGTTGTAGCTATAACTGATGATATCCCAATGCTTGAATTAAAGTAGATTCAGACTGAATTAACCTCTTTTAGCAATCTGCCAGCTACTACTTTTAGAAGGCTGTAATGGAGCGACAATTTCACCACAATTAAAGGGTGAAATTTTAGCTTCCTAATTTTTTTTCTGTAATGAAGTTATGATTTTAATGTGTAAATTCTTTAGCATTTTTGTTCATTTTTTTTAAATGTCTGTATTCGCTTTCTTCAGCATTGAGTTCTGTGGTTCTGTGTGGTTCATTAAAGCTCACATTTTTCTTTCTGTTTTTCATCTTGATTTTTGCCTTATTAGTGCGTATTTATGGAATTCATTGCTCATGGGTATTTAATTAATTCCCTCTCCACTCTCCCCAACTTTTTAAAGAAACAAAATTGTCTATTTATGCTAGCCTATGACTAAGTTGCCATGGTTTAATTTTGGCATTCTCTTTTTGTTCCTCTAGTTTTTAATTATTTTGGGTTTTTTTATATTGCCTGTATTACACAGCAAGATGATTCAGATAATGTCTGTTTTCATATATGCTTGATATTATGAATGGGTTATGTCAAAGATGAGAAATGGAGGTAGTCACAGAGTTTATTTTCCTGGACTCCAAGATCACCGCAGATGGGGACTGCAGCCAAGAAATTAAAACATGCTTGCTCCTGGGGAGGAAAGTTATGGCAAATCTAGACTAAAGCAGACTAAAAAGCAGAGATATCATCCTGCCAACAAAAGTGTGTATAGTCAAGGCAATGGTTTTCCCAGTTACAATGGATGGCTGTGAAAGTTGGACCACAAGGAAGACTGAGTGCCAAATAATGGAGGCCTTTGAACTCTGGTGCTGGAGAAGAGTCCTGCAAGTCCCTTGGACTGCAAGGCCATCTAACCGGTCAATCCTAGAGGAGAGAAGAGCTTCATGCTGGGAACAATTGGGGCAAAAGAAGAAGGGGAGGACAGAGAATTAGGTGGCTGGATGGAGTCACCGAAGCAGCAGGCGTGAGCTTCAATGGACTCCAGAGGATGGCAGAAGACAGGAAGGCCTGGAGGAACATTGTCCATGGGGTCACCGTGGGTTGGGTACGACAACTAACAACAGCAAGAGAAGAAAGAAAAGCAGACAACTAAATAAATAGGTTTTTATGTAATTATTGCATAGAAGAGGGAATTTAAATGGCTTCATTTTTTCCCTTTTCCTTATCTATTCTGCTTAAGCAAGCAGTAGAGTCTTGAGAGAGTGTATTGAGAGCCAATCCAATTGTCTGAAGAAGTAACTTGATAGTTATTTTTATATTTTTCCCCGCATCAAAGAGAAAATGACTTTAAAGACAAGAGAAACTCAAGATACTGATGTAGTTGTGATGGACCTTCAGTATGTTAATCACAAAGTGCTGAGAAGACTAACATAAATAAGTACTTGCTTCTTCCACTTCTTACAATGCATTGTTTATTAGGAGACTTAATAGCCTATCAAGATCTAGGTCTTTACTCTCTATCTCACTCTAAAGCAGGAGAAGATTAAGTTATAATAACAGAAATAAAATTACTTGAGATTAAAATTGTTTAAAATGGTTATAACTGGTCACTTTTCTGAAAGTAAAAATAATATATATTCCTTTGTGTGGTACTCTATGAAGGAAGACTAAGACAACGAGCTTTGGGATGGGATTTCTGGATTTATCTCTTAGGATTTATCTATTTAAAGCATTTATATAGCCAAGACCTAAAATGTTTCTGGCCTAAATATTATTTTAAAAGATACTAATTTTTGACTGACAATTATTACATCACCATCACCTGTCTTCATCTGAGACCCTTAAGGTTGAGCATTTTTCCAGTGTCCACATGATGTTGAGTTTGTCAATCAGAAGGTTGGCAGTTCAGCGGTTTGAATCCCTAGCGCCACGTAACGGAGTGAGCTCCCGTGACTTGTCCCAGCTTCTGCCAACCTAGCAGTTCGAAAGCAAGTAAAAATGCAAGTAGAAAAATAGGAATCACCTTTGGTGGGAAGGTAACAGCATTCCGTGCGCCTTCAGCATTTAGTCATGCCGGCCACATGACCACGGAGACGTCTTCGGACAACGCTGGCTCTTTGGCTTTGAAACGGAGATGAGCACCACACCCTGGAGTCGGGAATGCCTAGCACATGTGTGTGAGGGGAACCTTTACCTTTAACATTCATTAATTTTTCTATAAATCTCAAGCATCAACTCTACCTCCTTTCATTTCGTTCTACCTGGGGAAACACCTCACCATGCCAGGTGGGGCTTTCCTTTCTATTGACAAGGCACTTCACATGGGAGCGATAGCACAATTAAACTTGAAGTGATTTTTCTTAATGAAGTGCTTGGCATCTATCCGAATCTCTTATTTAGCATTTCCAATAGACAGTAGAAGCCTCTTTTGGCTAACATAACTCTTGGCTGAGAGCCTTGGGGAGGTAGAAGGCATTTACTTTTAAAAGTGAAGAGGAGGTCAGTTTCTTTATGAAACAGCCCCAAAGGGGATGTTACCAAGATCCTTCTCCCAAGGAAGACTCTCTTTTGAGGCTTTGCAACACCCTAGAAACTGCCCTCTTGTTGGAGAAGGCAAGCAAAGTAGAAGTTGAGTAAATCTATATTTTCTTCGCCCCTTGATAATATTTTGCTTTCTTCATTGAGTTGCTTCTCCTCCTCCTCCTCCTCCTCCTCCTCCTCCTCCTCCTCCTCCTCCTCCTCCTCCTCCTCCTCCTCCTCCTCCTCCTCCTCCTCCTCTTCTCCTCCTCCTCCTCCTCCTCCTCCTCCTCCTCCTCCTCCTCCTCCTCCTCCTTCTCTTCTCTCTCCCTCCTCCTCCTCCTCTTCCCCTTCTTCCTCTTCCCCTCCGCATTTTCTCAGCCTTTTTCATAACATCTATAAAATTGCAGGCAATCTCTGTACATTTAATTTGTGATCTCCCTCACCTATCATTTTTTCCTACTGGAATCATTTTCTACTGTACTTTTAACCCTTCTCTTTCTCTGTCTTTGAATTCCAACCTACCCTCTTTTCTTATTAGCTTCTTCTGCCATGGAATCTTACTTTAATTTTTTGGAGGTGGAATTAAAACCAACTTTTAAAAAGCACTGAGATTCACTTAAAACGAACAACTCCAGCACTACATGTTTATTTCCCCTACTTTCCTGCTATTTCCACTTTATCAATTAAGTAGAAATCAACTGGGTAACATCATATCAAAATAGATCTTCTTATGCCTTCCTACATTTTTTTTTACAATTAAAGGTGACAGAATGACCTATCAGCAATTTCTTGGAAAGGTTTGTCTCTGAATAGATCTCAATAGTATTCCTCATTACCACTAGCTCTTATAACTTTGAAATAACTGCAATTTGCTTCTAAAAGACAACTTTCTCCTTGTGCAGGTGGTAGTAAATACCAACAGCAGGATTGTTTTTATTCAATTCTCTCTTTATTTTATTCCTGACCTCCAAATTCCTTTACCTGAAATTCAAAACAATTGTGGATGCTTTTAACACAAAAAGCAATTCCTTCTGCATTTTATTGTCTTCTGTTCCTCCTGAACCAATTATATCTTTGATCGCTATACTTCAGTCTTAGTAGTGAGGTTAAAACCAATTTCATTGTATTTAAGTACAATAACAATAAAGATTATACTTACTTATATTTATACTTAGTAACCATCTCATTAATTCCCACTTATACCAAGAAGGAATTTTTGTCTCCTTCTTTTAAGGAAGTTTGAATTTATCATTTCCAATACACTATATATATTAGTATATAGAGAACAATGGGCATACAGATTTTGTCCATGTTCTTTATTAATTTTCTGTGGTTTAATGTGTCTTCCTTATAGAATCACTCCCACTACTTTCTATAGAGCCTAGATTGCTACTGAATGTACTTTTTCCACATATATTAGAAATCTACCGATTAAGCATGCCCTGTTTTGGCCAAAAATATTTAAGTCAGCCTTTTTCAGATTCACTCTGTCTCATGCTAGTAGTCCATCATCTTGATAATTCAGATAATTATTTACTTGCCATATTCCTTTTTTGTTTCCTATCTTGGATGAGTAAACTCCTATCTGTTCTGCCAATTCTCCAGCTTCATTTATAGGCCTTCAAAATCTTTGTGATATGGTTGAATCTGCAGTAGATAATTGTCAGTGGATTTTATAAAACTTGCAGTTGTTTTACATCTATAGAGATTCTCGATCATCCAGGTCATGGCTGTCCCAAAGGTGCTTTTTTCAAAAGGCAATTGGACTTTGTTTTTCCTTAAAGATGTTTCGCTTCTCATCCAAGAAGCTTCTTCAGTTCTGACTCAATCTCCATGTATTATACAATGTAAGGTAAAGGTTCCCCTTGTACATATGTGAGAGTCATTCCTGACTCTAGGGGCAGTGCTCATCTCCATTTCAAAGCCGAAGAGCCAGCGCTGTCCAAAAACGTCTCCGTGGTCATGTAGCTGGCATGACTAAACCCCGAAGGCACACCGAGCGCTGTTACCTTCCTACCAAAGGTGGTTCCTATTTTTCTACTTGCATTTTTACATGCTTTTGAACTGCTAGGTTGGCAGAAGCTGGGACAAGTAACGGGAGCTCATTCCGTTACGTGGCACTGGGGATTCGAACTGTCAAACTTTCTGATCAACAAGTTCAACGTCTTAGCCACTGAGCCATCACGTCCCTTCTTATACAATGTAGTTGTTGAAAATATAGACTCCCAACTTGATCATGACTTTTATCTCCATACTTACATTGCAATAAGGGGATAATAAAGCAGAAACATTTTACAAGTTTTCTCAGAAGGATTCTGGAGATTGTATATTTTCACCTTTGAGGAAAAGGGACCATAGGAACAGTCCTACTTGTATAAATCAAGGAATGAGCAATCTGCAGCACTCTAAATGTAATTAAGCTTTCATTTTCAGCAACTCCAAATGGAATGGACAATGAGGAGACATGCTGGGAGAAATAGTTTGTTAAGAATTAGGACAGACCCTGCTTGCTCTCTCTTGCGTATGCTGAACAGTAAATGCATCTCACTATGGCTCACTGTTATTTGAGCTCCAGTTTTGTTGTGAATATCTTTCAAGCTACACAACTCAAGAGCCAAAATAGTTTCAGAGTACATATGTGGTCTGTATTTTTTTTAAAAAAAAAACTAAAATAAGACTTACAACTAAAATAACTACATACCACACCCATATTGTAATCTCAGAAGCTGGCACCAGCTGGCTGAGTTTGGACTCAGAGGTTAAGCAGGGTTGGCCATGGATAATGCATGGAAGGCAGATGTGGGAAAATGAACTCATCACTTGGAGTGAACGGGTAATTTTTAATTTTTTGAGATCTGTTTAATATAGGGATTAAGGCATCAGGCTAGAAACCAGGAGACTGGGAGTTCTAATCTCAGTTTAAGAGCTGTGGTGGCGCAGTAGTTAGGATGCAGTATTGCAGGCTAATTCAGCTGACTTGCTGGCTGCCAGGAGTTCAGCCGTTTGAGTCTCACAGGCTCAAATCTATGGAGATTCACAGTCATCCAGGTCATAGTTGTCCCAAAGGTGCTTTTTCAAGAGGCAACTGGACTTTCTGTTTTTTCTTTGAAGACGTTTTCCTTCTCATTTAGGCAATAAAAACAAAATGCACAGGTCCAGTATAGGTGGTACCTTGCTCAATAGCAGTAACTGTGAGAGGGATCTTGGAGTCCTAGTGGACAACGATTGAAATAGGAGCCAGCCGTGTGAAGCAGCTGCCAAAAAAGCCAACACAGTTCTAGGCTGCATCAACAGAGGGATAGAATCAAGATCACGTGAAGGGTTAATACCACTTTATAATGCTTTGGTAAGGCCACACTTGGAATACGGCATTCAGTTTTGGTCACCACGATGTAGAAAAGATGCAGAGACTCCAGAAAGAGTGCAGAGAAGAGCAAAAAAGATGATTAGGGGACTGGAGACTAAAACATGCAGTGAGCCAAGGAAGCTTAGTTAATGAACATGCTGCCATCTTACCTTATCGAGAGCTGCATTTTAATTAAGGTCTTAACTGTAGAGCCTAAACCCCCAAACAGTTATTGTTTGGGATTTCTGCAAACTACACTTCACCATCAGACACAGACTGAACTGCAAAAAATTCTTATTACATAGGAAGTCCCATTTGAAGAAACCCAACGTTATTCTGGGTTCAGACCGTTATTATACAAAAAAATATTCTCTGGCATTTTTCTATTATTTCTCACTTTGTTTGATGAAAGGGGACTAGAGGCTAAAACATATAAAGAACGGTTGCAGGAACTGGGTATGTCTAGTTTGATGAAAAGAAGGACCAGGGACACATGATAGCAGTGTTCCAGTATCTCAGGGGCTGCTACAAAGAAGAAGGAGTCAAGCTATTCTCCAAAGCACCTGAGGGCAGGACAAGAAGCAATGGGTGGAAACTGATCAAGGAGAGAAGCAACTTAGAACTGAGGAGAAATTTCCTGACAGTTAGAACAATTAATCAGTGAAACAACTTGCCTCCAGAATTTGTGAATGCTGCAACACTGGAAGTTTTAGAGAAGAGATTAGATAACCATTTGTCTGAAGTGGTGTAGGGTTTCCTGCCTAAGCAGGGGTTTGGACTAGAAGACTTCCAAGGTCCCTTCCAACTCTGTTATTCTATTCTATTCTAAAAACCAGAAAGTCCAGTTGCCTCTTAAAAAAGCACTTTCGGGTCACAAGCTCAAGTTCACAGTCTCAGCCCTCCATCCTTCTGAGGTGAGTAAAATGACGACCCAGACTGTTGGGGAGAACATTGCTGACTCTGTAAACTGCTTAGAGAGGTATGTAAGTCTTAAGTGCTGTTGCTATATTGCTTAGACACAAAACTAACTTTGGGCTAGTTCTTTCTCTCAGCCCTAGAAAAGAGAAAAGGGCAAACCACTTCTGAAAACCCTTGCCAAGAACTTTGCTGGAGTTGTCTAGACAATCTCAGAGAATTGGGAATAATTAAACAGACGGATAAAAACATCTGATAAAAGGTTTTCGGCTTAGTAGATATGTATGTAATGAATAGTCTTTTAATGTATTTATTTCTGTTTCTTTTATCATTATAAACTGTAATTGTAAATCCCAACTTTGATTGGGATTTACAAAGAACCCAGAATTCTTTTAAGTGTCTCTCTCACCTAAGCATGGAGGGAGAGGAACCTCATATGCTTTTCTGAACATCTTGCATGAAATATAGGAGAAGCAATTAATACACTTAATTCCAAAATTAATTACCAAATAGTCCCAGAATGTTCATAATACATTTAGCATGTGTTAAATGGCCATCATGATTTTAAAATAATTAAAAGAAATCAAGGACTGCAGCTAAATTTATATAATGAATGTAGCACTTAAAGCAAATATGTAATATATGAAATTGCCCGAGCGTATTTGGGAGATTGCTTCATCTCATTTATTCTAGTATTATCCTCTTGAGGCTATTTCCATATTATATTTTCAAGCCGTGGGAATGTTGGCAAAGCTTTGCAGAGAAAGGGTTTAGATATGCATGACCATGCTAAGCTACAGACAGGTATTAGCAAGCTGTTCTCCATAGTATATTTGTGGTTTCTTATAGATCAGGGGTGTCAGACTCAAGGCCCAGGGGCCGGATCCGCCCCGCAGGGTGCTTATTTCTGGCCCACGGGGTCCCTCTTGCAAACAGCAAAGGACTGGCCTGCAGTATCTCTGCCAGCAAAAACGGAGCCCCAGAGGGCAATGCGTGGCCCACCTGGGCTCTGTTTTTGGCCGTAACGACCTCCTGCAGCCCTCTGCCAATGAAAAGGAGGTTGGGGAGGCCGCATGTGGCCACCCAAGCTCCGTTTTCACTGGCAAAGGGCTGCAGGAGGCTGTTGTGGCCAAAAACAGAGCCTGGATTAGTGACGTTGAGCTGGCCACGCCTACCCTGACCACACTCCCGGCGCCCTGAAGTCAAACACAGCTCTGATGCGGCCCTCAATGAAATCGAGTTTGACGCCCCTTTTATAGCTAGTCAAAAAGTCTTTGTTCAAAATCGTTCTGATACTTCTGGGAGCATTATTTAGGAGTATAACTTAACGACATCTCAAATGTTCAGTTTAGCATTCTACGTGCACTTCAAATCCAAATGTGACATTCATTCACATTTGCCTTTAAATTTTAAAACATTTTCAAGCACTCCTACAAAAAAAGAGAAATGGCTGTAAGGGTTAAAATGCACTTTCTTAGCTCATGTTGACTAATATCACATGCAGGGGGGGAAATGTAGATTTGTCCTCTTTTCTTCCATAAAATGAGAACAATAATTTAATAATTAAGGTTAAATTGTGTGCAGAAATGCTCACTGTAATGTTTTGTGATGCAATTTGGGATGAGATTACAAGTCCTTGCTTAGCATGAATCCTCGTGACCTTCTGGCCTCAAGATTCCCCACTAAATTATGAAATCTGAAGGAGAGGAATTTTTTCATGTGGCCTTGCCTTTGAACTCTTTGAGATAAGGAGGGTGTAAGCCAAGACTAAAGATCCAGTAAAGCTTGTCTGAATCCATATTTGTAAAATATGAAATGGGTGTAGTGCCCTGGGCTGGGATAATAATAATTATTATTATTACCCTATATACATTTTCCAGTGAGAAGATAAATGGCTGGGAATTAAGAGGCCTCTGGGGGAAGGATCAGCAGCAGAAATGTCTAGGTTTCTCCAAACTCACGTAGCTTTCTGCAGATGAATCAGAGGCTGAGTGGTGGGAAAAACAGAAAATACAGACAGAGACTGAAATGAAGATGAGTGTGGGCAGAAAATCATATCGTTTCCTCCTGGATCCTTGTCTCAGCTATCCTGAATGAAGGCAGAGTGTAGCACAGAGAAGTTAGAAGACAAAATTCTTTTGGAAATACAAGAAAAGAAACCAGACTTCCGGTTCCGGCGGCTACGGCGACGGGCAAGAACTTTGCCCGCTCCCGCTCTTCGGTGGGCTTCCCCCGTCCTTGGGGGGGCACAGGACGCCCCGAAGAGGCGTCCTGCCGAGGGAGCGGCTCGCGGAAAGCTCTGGCACTGGCGGCGGCTGGTGGGGGCTTCTCCGCTTTGCTCCAGGCACCGGGGAGCAATTTCGGAGGGCGCGCCTGCGTCTCGCTCTATGCTGATCGGAGAACGCAAAACTGAAGGAAGCAGCGGCGGTGCGGTGAGATGCTTCCTCTCTTCATCCCCTTACTTTTGAGTTGATGGACTTTTCAGTAATTTTAAAAGTTAATCTTTCGGATTTATCCTTGGAGGAGCGGCTGGAGGGGAGGGGGATTCCCCCCCCCCTTGGACAAGCGGCTTGTAAAAATTTGCTCTCGCCCCCAGGGGAAGGAGGAGGGGGGAGAGCCAACTAATGATGCCTCACCCCAGTGAAAGTGTTTTTCATGGGACTTAGTTCCAGAACTTATTGATGACCTGAGAACTTTGTGAACTTTTAAAATTTTTCTTATGCCTCTGAGCCCAAAACTGGCAGGGCAAGATGGCACACTTCCGTTGTCTTCATGAACTGTGAAACCTGACTCCACCTTTAAAATTCAGGCTTCCGGTCTTTGTCTCCGTGTCACCCAGAGAAATCTCTTGTGGATTGTTATTTCCTGAACTCTTTGGAGGAAAAACTTTCATCTATTGCTAGATTGACTAAAGAAACTCCCACCTGTTTGGATCTTCTGCCCTCTGGACTCATCTGCCTGCTCTACTTCTCCAGCTGCCCAGTCTCTACACTGACTGATCTCTTTGTTTTATAAACCATGTCTCCAAAAAGACCACGCCCTGGAAAACCTGGCTTTGCTACTTCTGCACCGACATCTGCAACATCCAGTCCTGCCACACAGTCAAAGATTACAGAACTGATGCAACCTAAGAGTACAGAGATGGATTTGCAACAAATGCTTCAGCAACTCATACAGGGCCAGGAAGAAATTAAGAAACAATTAAAAGAAATGAAGGAAGAAATTAAAGAGAATCAAGTCCAAATTTATAAGAACTCACAGAGACTGGACCTTGTGGAGGGTGGGGTGGCGGAGGCGAGAGGGGGGGGGGTAGAGGCTTTACAGAAGGGAAACAAAGAACTTGATATCCAACAAATGAAAACAGAGTTTGAGAGAATGTCCTTTTATCTTAGATTTCAAAATGTAATAGAAGCAGATGGGGAAAATATAAGGGACATTATGACTAATATTTTAGCTGAATACATACACAAAGATAAACAGCAGATGGAATGGGAGATAGATCTGGTCTATAGAGTGAATTCAGCATATGCCAGAACACACAATGTACCCAGGGAGGTTCATATTAAATTCCTTAGGAAAAGCACAAGGGATGAAATTCTGGGTGTACAAAGGGGGCAAACATTGACATATCATGATAGGGAGATAACCATCTTGAAGCAGATCCCCAAAAAAATTAGGGAGAAAAGGAAAAATTATTCGCAATTGGCAAATAAACTATACCAGAAGGGTGTGTGGTTTAGATGGTTGATGCCTGAAGGTATGCTGATATTCTGGGAGGAGACAAGAATTAGAATCAATACACCCATAGAGGCACAGGCCTTTATGGAAAAAAATAAAGCGAACCTAGAAAAAACAGAAGACACCACAATGGTCACACAGGACACGGGAGGGGCCGGAGCTCTGCCAGTGGGGGGTGAAGGGGCAACACCAAGAAAGCTCAAATCACAAAAATGAATAAGAAAACCACAATGTTATAAACAGACCGAAAGTAATAATGAAATTATATCTAGACTTTATATCATAACTATATAAACTGATTGAAAACTATTTTTTCTAGAATTAATATGCTGATTTTTTATGATTATGTATTAATGTTTTATACTTAGATGTATCTTATGAGTTTGGAGGGAGGGGGCGTCTGCCACACTTGCAACTGCCAAAATTTGTAACCATTCCACTTACCCTTTTCCTTATAAATGTTTTAAAAAACCAATAAAACTTTTTGAAAAAAAGAAAAGAAAAGAAACCACAGTACTGTTATATCCTCTTCCAGACCTTCAGGTGATGGTTTTTGGCTATGCTAGTCAAATAAGAGTTGAAGTCCTACACACATCTGGACATCCCCCAGCTTGAAGGAAGCTGTCATTGCTTCAACTTTGTTTTTAAAATGGGATGAGGCCTCGTTCACCAAATGCAAACTCAAGGAGCTCTTCAACAGTCTCTCCCTCTCTAGAAAATATTAGCCAGCCGTGTGCAGCAGCTGCCAAAAAAACCCAAAACAGTTATAGGCTGCATAAACAGAGGGATAGAATCAAGATCATGTGAAGTGTTAATACCACTTTATAATCGCTTGGTAAGGCCACACTTGGAATCTTGCATTCAGGTTTGGTCGCCATGATGTAAAAAAGATGTTGAGACTCTAGAAAGTAGTACAGAAAAGAATAACCAAGATGATTAGGGGACTGGAGGCTAAAACATATGAAGAACGGTTGCAGGAACTGGGTATGTCTAGTTTAATGAAAAGAAGGACCAGGGGAGACATGATAGCAGTGTTCCAATAACTCAGGGGTTGCCACAAAGAAGAAGGAATCAAGCTATTCTCCAAAGCACCTGAGGGCAGGACAAGAAGCAATGGATGGAAAATAATCAAGGAAAGAAGCAGCCTAAAACTGAGGAAGAATTTCCTGACAGTTAGAACAATTAATTGGTGGAACAACTTGCTTTCGGAAGTTGTGAATGCTCCAACAGTGATAGTTTTTAAGAAGATGTTGGATAGCCATTTGTCTGACGTGGTATAGGGTTTCCTGCCTAAGTAGGGGGTTGGACTAGAAGACCTCCAAGGTCCCTTCCAACTATTCTTTTCTTTTCTTTTCTTTTCTTTTCTTTTCTTTTCTTTTCTTTTCTTTTCTATTCTATTCTATTCTATTCTATTCTATTCTATTCTATTCTATTCTGGTTCCTGTAGTCTGCAGTTGTTTTCTCTGGAAATCCCAGAGGAATTACCAGCTGTCTGCAAGGAAGATAAATCCTTCCATTCCCCACTATCCTGTTAGAGCTGAAGAAGCTTCTTGGATACGAAGCGAAATGTCTTCAAAAGAAAAAAAACTAGTCCTATGGCCTCCTGAAAAAGCACCTTTGGGACAACCATGAGCTGGATGACTGAGAATCTCTACAGAACTGTGTTGTAGTATTTGCCTTTTTAGGAGGCAACTGGACTTTCTTGTTTTTTTGACAGGATGGTGGGGAATGGAAGGATTTATATTCCTTGCAGACAGCTGGTCATTTGCATTCTTTTAGAGAGTCGTTGAGGCCACTTGGAGGCTTAGCTGTGTCCTCCAAAAGAAAAATTCAAAGAAAAAACAAGAAGTCCAGTTGCCTCCTGAAAAAAGCACGTTTGGGGCAGCCATGACCTGGAGGACTGAGAATCTCCACAGACTTTTAGCTGGACAATTTGGGATGAACATCCTTCGAACGATGTGGGAGTAGGAATGGATTTCCAGAGGAAAAATTGCAGACTATAGGAACCAGGAGCATCACTCAGGTGACCCTGAGGGCACAGATAAACCTCCAAGTGCTCCAACCACCCTCTAAATCCACATTGCTTCATCAACACAAAGAAATTTAGCAACCATGGTGAAATATACTTAGGCAAAGTGCAGGGACTTATTATTCCAAAAGTCTTCATATCAAACCCTATGCTTATAGTGCCCACTTGGGACCATTTTTCCATGATAAACCACTTGAGACTAGAATAAAAAAGTTTTCGGGAACCTTTTTCCAAGGACCAAGATGCATATTTAATGGGAACAGAAGCAGTGCAACAGAAAGGTGAGGTGACTGCATGCCATTGTTTTTCCTATCAGGATTGATTCCAATATTAGTTTTAATGGCAACAAATAATTTGGAGGAAATTCACTTGTGATGGTGGCTGCTGAAGCATCTGCTTCTTTTGGAAAGAAGAGGTGGACAAGGAGTCTGAGACTGCAAACTTCAGAATGTATCACACGTTAGATAGGAACCGAATAGTTATTTCTTCTTTACTGACAAGTTTTATAGGTCAAAATGAAAGTTTTTCAATAATTTATTTTATCAGGCAAGAGACTGATTCTCACCTTTGCTAGGTTTGGCATCATGGCTATTAAATAATGTATATAATTATTAGGTTAGGCCATGGTCAAAAAACACTTAAGTTCTTTGATTTAATAATTAAATAGCCACTATTTGAAGATAATAAATAAGCGATATTAGGAGATAAATTGAAAGTGTTTCAAGACTGAGAGATAGCATTGGTAAAATACTGCTGAGGTCAACCTTCTTAAATTTATGTTTTAAAGTTTTATTGATACTGAGATGTGTAAACTTTTAAAACCTATTAGTATTTAAGTAGCCCTTTAATTTAATGTTGAATGTTGAATAAACTTAATTTAAATTAATAGTCTATCATTAATCCCAGTTCATTTTTATATTATTATTTTTAATATCCTAAGGACTCTACTAATATCTTTGATTCTCTTTTTATTAAGTATTCTATTTGCCTTGCATTTTTTAATTTTGCGCTGGTCAATGACCATAATAAAAGACTAAAAAAAAAGGACACAAAGAGACATAGGTATGTCCCTCCTTGGACAGAGCTATGAAAATAAATATCCTACTTATTTTGCAAAGAATGTCGAGAAGTAGTTCTTAAAAATACTGGGGAAGACATGAAAGAAGAGATGGAAACTGTAAAATGGGGCATTTTCTTCATGCGGTATCTACTTTGAGAATTTGAATTTGAACTAAGTACCTTACAACCGTGATGGTGAACCTATGGCACATGTGGCGGTGGCGGCACACAGCATCCTCTCTGATGGCATGCGCGCTGTCGCCCCAGTTCAGCTCTGCTGCGCATGTGCATGCACCTCCCTCTGGCCAGCTGGTCTTTGTGTCTCTGCCGTGGGGTGTGTGCATGCACAGGGGGTAGGGAGCATGTAGGCGGACACATATGCATGCACAGGGCTGGGGCAAGCAGGTGGGTCACATGCGCATGCACGGGGAAGAGCGCATGTACATGTGTATTGCATTTTGAGGGTTCAGGCACGCGCTTCGGGGACTTGGTCCAGAAAAAGTTAGCCATCACAGCCCTATAATAACTGGGTTCAGATTTTACCCTGTTTCCCTGAAAATAAGCCCTCCCCAAAATAAGCCCTCCCCGAAAATATTTAAACATATGCGAAGCTGGTCTCTGCATTTCCTCTGGTTGCTTGCTGCACAAACAACACGAGATGAGGAAGCGAGGCCGGGGGGGGGGAGGAATATGCCCCATGCACCCCACATGCCCTTACCTAACGGCCACTCCCACAACCCCAGCCACCACATCCCTTCTGTCACGGTAATGGCCACCGCAAAAAGAGTGCCAGGTCCAGCCACACAGCAGCAGCCAGGAGGTGACCACGCTTGCCGCCTCCTGCACCTCAAAACTAATAAGACCTCCCTGAAAATAAGGCCAAGAGCCTGTCTTACTTTTGGGGAAATACGGTAGAACTGGAGATTTGAACTGGACATTATATACAAATGTGAAGTGTGTCCTCTCTTAGCTGGTCAGAGTAACCAGATTCTTCTTGGCTGTGATTCAGGGAGATATTTTTTTAAGCACGACTGACCACTCCTGATTCTCTTTTTAAGAAACCAAATAGTAATCTTTCATTTTATATACTGACATTCTAGCAGGCTCTTTGGAGAAATTGCTTTCGGATTGAGGGAGGCTGTTTTGGCAGGCTACAGAATAAGAAATCGGACTGTCGTTGGGACATTATAAGCTAAACAGGAAAAAGCTGCAATTTAGAGTAACGTAACCTTATTCCCATCCGTTCCATTTTTTTAAACCGATGGGAACATTTTGGAAAAAAAAATGAACTTTTCACCCTGTGATAGTTTTGGTTTCTCTGGGGTCATTGGAGGTGAGCCACTTCATTTTCCCAAGCTATTCACACCTTGGTGTTATACAGTCTAACTTCATCTTCTCCCCGTGTGTAGAGAATGTAAGGATTCCCGCAAGGGGGGGGCATTATTTCAGGAATTGCTTTATCCTTATGTTGAGGTTTCATCTACAAAATTAGGTCTGACCCTGTACATAAGTTAACGGCCTCAAACCAGCATAGACTAGTGTAGGAATTTAGCGCCCACCCCTCTCCTAGGAAAATGAGATATTTTAGGAAATATTGAAAGGGCAGAATATTTTCCCTAAAAGGGAGGCAAAAACTCACACACACCCCTTTTGTCAATGGGCCATTAAGGCCTGGGCTAGTCTATTCTACATAGCAAAGATCTACCGTATTTTTCGCCCTATAAGATGCTCCGGAATATAAGACGCACCCAATTTTAAAGGAGGAAAATCTAGAAAAAAAAGATTCTGAACCAAATACTGTAGTAAAATATTTTATATCAACTGTATAAAGTTAACAGCAGTTTAAGAACAATTTTATGTCCCCCATTTTTAGATGACCCAGGTGGCTACATTCGGCGTATAAGACGCACCCAGATTTTCACCCTCTTTTTTGGAGTAAAAAGTGCGTCTTATAGGGCAAAAAATACGGTACTTCCTTCAGGCAGAGCCATAGTAGGAATTGCCCAAAGCCCTTTCATTACATCATCACCCAGCAAGGCTCAACCAAGCCTGGGACTCAAAACACAACCTATAAAATTACTCCTGCATGGCCCCATGGGAGTCTGACAGCCAATCAGAATACAAGCTCAAATTCAAAAGCCCCGAGAGGGTATAAAACCCAGGCACTCTCAGCATCTTTTCCCCTTTTTCTTCACCCAACATCTTCAAGCCATATGGTCCTGTCCACCATTAAAACCATCTTTCCAAACAACTTCCATGAATCCAGTGTCTTTTCCCCCACTTGGAACTGAACCCAAAGGGGCATGTCTTCCAACACTAGTAACAGAATTTCTATACAAATCTACAGTAAAATAAAATCACTGTGTACAGCTCGGCATTTTCATCTCTCTTAAGGTGATCTTCTAGAACCCTTTATGTAGCCAAGAGGTTAATGCTAAGAACTACTTTAAAAAAAGAAGAAGAAGTTGTGTCTTTATTTTACTGTGAAGCTGGCAGGGCTGAACAGCTGGTCTTGCCAAGATGACTCAATGTCCTGTACTTCCTGGTTCTCCTTAAAAGACAACCGGAACAGGCTTCCCATAGGATTTGGGGCTTTCTCAGCAGACAGAAAATTTGGCAGAACGAACTCACTTCCTCTGGTTCTGAGAGAGCTCACAAGAGACACAATTGAAGACTCATGCTTATATGGATTATAGGCTCTAAGGCTAATTTTATTTTTAAAAAAACCTTAAACACATGTTTTTTTTCACTGAACCTATCAGGGTTCATTTGGGAATCCATTTCCTGTTCCTATAATGCAGGGGTGTCCAAACTTGGGAACTTTAAGACTTGTGGACTTCAACTCCCAGAATTCCCCAGCCAGCATGGCTGGCTGGGGAATTCTGGGAGTTGAAGTCCACAAGTCTTAAAGTTCCCAAGTTTGGACACCCCTGCTATAATGATACTGTTTTCCTCCCCAGCTTGCAAAGAATCTTTATTCCTGAGACCTTGTTGCAATCAATGCTGCACTCCGGGAAGCTACACGGGGGTAGGCTTCAAAATGTTTAGCAACGGTTTCTCTGCCCGGTTGCTGGGTGGCTGTGGCCATGGTGGGCATGGCCTAGTCAGCCACTTACACCATGGCAGGAGGGGCTTTTCAGCCTCCCCGGGCTTCGGAGACTTTTGTTGAGCCACCGGGAGGGCGAAAACGGCCTCCCATGGGCTCCAGAGGGTTTTCCGGAAGGCCTGTTTTTTTGCCCTCCCCGAGCCTCCGCATAGGCCCTGAACTGACCCGGCATCCCAAATGTACCGCGTGAGGACTCCTGGGAGAGGCAGGGAAGGGTGGGCGGGGCCAGCCAGGAGTGGGATTTGCGGGTTCTCTGTACTGGGCAGATTCTTAGCTAGAAGTTCTCCCGAACCCCAACGAACCGCCAGCAGCCCGCCCCTGAAGCTATATCTTTCTTTCCCAGCAATCTCTGCAACATCAGAAGTTGTGAGGGGAGTCCTTAATTTGTGTGAAGTCACAACATAATGAAGCATGACAAAATGTTCTACTTGTGAGGCATATACTATAGTCAACATCACTTGAGAAAAATGTTTACTTCTTCGTCTATCACTTGTGTAGAAATGTGTGTCTTGGCCACCCATCCAATGCTTGGATACATGTGTATGAATGTGCATATATGCACTTCAGGGGTGGGTTGCTGCTGGCATTACTGCTGGTTCAGTACGCAAAACTTTTTGAGCGCCCAAGCTTGCTTCACTCACGCGCATGCCAAACGCACACTCCGCACGCATGCACATTTGCACCTGAAAAGGTCTGCACTTGCGCAGAAGGTTAGAAAAGGGGGAAAATTACATTTCTGCAAAAATCAAGATGGCGGCGCCATAGGAGAACTGGTTTGGGGGCGTGGCAGGTATGGGGCACTGCCAGTTCCAGCAACCTAGGCTGCCAAATTACTACCTGATCTGATCTGAACTGATCTGAACTGGTAGGAACCCACCTGTGATGCCCTTTAAATATTACTGATTTGGAACTGACTGCTAAATGTATAATCATGCTAAGAAGAAAAAGAAAGTCCAGGAAGTCTGAAATGTCAATTAAGGAAAAAAAAGTTTAAATTCTATTTGAGTAACTATTTTCTTGTGTAAAAATTGTAAAACGGTATCAAGAACTTAATCCCAGAGTGAATGCAAAGTTTCTGTTAAATCGGGATAGATTTTATAATAGCATTGTAAGATAAAAGTTTTTAATTTACCGAATGTCAGATGACTTGCCTTTTTGTTTCTGTATTTGGATTCTCCACAACGTTTTACTAAAAGGATGAATCATGTCCCACTAGATTGTTTAGTGCCCAAAAATGAAAAGGAAAAAAAAATGCAACTTTTCTTAAAGTGCTGAAATGATCCACAGATGAGATCGTTAGAAATTAAGCAAGCCAAATTGGAGTAAAACCTTTTTTTGAACGTTCAGCTTTTCCTCTCCCCAAGTTTAAAGGCGTGGAATGCCATCTCTACACAAGTGATGTTTTACGTGAGACAATCTGCCACGGGGAAAATTCAGACATAATTGTTTGTGATTTTATGCCCATAGAAAGTCATAAATTCTGTTTGACATATAATTGTGCAAGATATCACATTTTACTGTGTTGTTTCTGAATTATCATTCATTTTAACCAAAAACATACTGCACAAATCTCCTCACATTTCATGCCTTGCTGTGGCATGAAAGAATATTAGTTAGGCACAGAGAAGATTAGTTAGCTTTATAGAATGTTTGAGATGATATCCTAAGACCCAAAAAATAATGAAAAGAACTCTGATCTCTGAAATATATTTAAGACGAAAAGGCTTTAATATGGGAATGGATGTGTAGACAAATAGTTCACTTACTATAAGGTGGGTGTGAATATAATCACTGAATACATCAAAATATTCACAGGTTATGTGTTTATCAGCCAAATCTCTCAGAATTCCCCTATATTTCTGAAGTTCATTGAACAATGAGCTACTCATTTTAAAATACAGGAACCAGTATGGTAGAGTAGACCACTGTCAAATAAGAAACTTAAAAGATTTTATTTTCATTTTATTTGTAATATTTTGAAATCTGAATAAATGATTAACTCTTCACTGAATGAATTTGGTAGACATTTGATAGCATGGGCATGTATCACTGCTTAGTCTCTGAATAAACAAACATTATCAATAATGTGTCTTCCTTAAGGCATATAAGGCAAAGGAAATAGCAGTAGCACTTTGACTTGTATACTGCTTCATAGTGCTTTACAGCACTCTCTAAGTGGTTTAGAGTCAGCATATTGCCCCCCATGGGTCCTCATTGTACAAATCTTGGAAAGATGGAAGGCTGAGTCAAACTTGAGCCAGTCAGGATCAGACTGCTGGCAGTGGGCAGAGTTAGCGTGCAATACTGCATTGTAATCACCTGGGAGGGAGGGAGGCAGGGAGGGAAGGAAGGAAGGAAGGAAGGAAAGTAGCAATAGCACTTAGACTAATATACCGCTTCAAAGTGCTTTACATCCCTCTCTAAGCAGTTTACAGAGTTAGCCTTTTGCTACCAACAATCTGGGTCCTCATTTTACTGACCTCGGAAGGATGGAAGGCTGAGTCAACCTTAAGCCGGTCAGGATCAAACTCCTGGATGTGGGCAGAGTTAGCTTGCAATGCTGCATTCTAATCACTGGGAAGGAAGGAAGGGAGGGAGGGGAGGGGAGGGGAGGAGGGAGGGGAATAGCAATAGCACTTTGACTTATATATTGCTTCATAGTGCTTTACAACACTCTCTAAGCGGTTTACAGAGTCAGCATCTTGCCCCCAACAATCTGGTTCCCCATTTTACTACATTACATGGTTCTTGGTGGCTTTTCCATTGGTATTTCTAATGTGAATCTTGAAAGCAGCCTTTTCTGAACAAAACGTTGCTTAAAAGAGTTAGAAATGTCCTAGTATTGCATGATTATGTTTCCCATTCTTAAGGGTTGGGGTGGGGGGGGGGGGAGAAGAGTGAAACTCGGTTTACCTCTTTTAATCTGGTTGGTAGTCTGGAGAGCAGCTCATTTAAAAGCAGAGAAGAAAAAAATGATTAATGAATATGAAATATAAACATTTGTATATGAAATGAACTCAGGAGACAGCTCCATTTAAGAATCAAAGGCTGGGACAAAAAAGGCTAGGGTGACACTTGACCAGTAACTAGAAGGGAAGCCCGTTCATACCTACTAAGATAGCTGAAGCACATCTGTAGGGCAGGGGTTGGCAACCTTAAACATTCAAAGAGCCACAAAGGTCCTAAACGGAAGCCCCCCATTCAATTCTGGAGCTGACCGGAAGTCCGGTTTCCCCCACCATAGCATCTCCTACTAGTGCGGCGTCCTTTTTCCTCTACCTGTCCTATCAGCTGTTGAGCCAACCGGAAAACCCGCCCCTCATCATAATCTCCTCTTGGGCGCGTGTTCCCCCCCAAAACTGGAAGCTTCTCTCAAAATTGTGGCACTGACCGGTGACAGGGAGCTGCAGCAGAGGGATGAAAGAGCCACATGCGGCTCCAGAGCTGTGAGTTGCCGACCCCTGCTCTAAGGTCACACCCGCCACAGATCATCTGATCTCATTTCTGAAATAATGGCTGGCAAAGTATTATAGATTTCACACGTCACAAAGCTGTGATAGTGGGACAATTTAAGATTAAGGGGGGGGGGTCAGTCCTCTATAGGTGGAGTGGCAACATTTAATTATGCAAATTATTATTTAGGAAAGACCTTTATTGGGGATGGAAATGGAAGACTGCCTGGCATAGTTAGGGCATTGATAGCGTTTTTGCAAATTGTAAGTGAGGACAAGGCCTATTAACAAACATAAAACAAACAAGCCATAAATAAATAAATGCAGGCTTATTGTGCCTTCTGGTCCTGGCAGATTCAACCAATGTTTTGCTATGTTTGCGCAGAGGAAGAACTATTCCTGTGAACAAACAATTCTCTAAGACAAACTCTTTCACAATATGTGTTTCCAACTTCTGCTTAAGTAGAAAGATCTGGATTGTGTGTTTTTGAAAGCCACAGTTAAACTTTCATGAGAAACTAGCATGTCCCTTATTATTTTATCTTATTTTATTATTTTATTTACTTTGTCAAATTTATAACAGGTATAAACATAAACATAAGTATGAACACAGGAAATGGGTACGAATAAATGGAGATAGTTGCGTAGGGACAGTAGGTACACTGGTGTGCTTATGCACGTCCCCCCTTACAGACCTCTTAGGAGTGGGGTGAGGTCAACAGTAGACAGTCTTAGGTTAAAGTTTTGGGGGTTTGGGGATGTAACAATAGAGTCAGGTGGAGCATTCCAGGCCTTGACCATTCTGTTGCTGAAGTCGTATTTTCTGCAATCGAGTTTGGAGTAGTTTACCTTAAGTTTATTATTGTGGATGAAGCTGAAGTAATCGTTGACAGGTAGGACGTTATAGCAGACAATTTTGTGTACTACACTTAGGTCAGACCGTAGACGGCGTAGTTCTAGGTTTTCCAAGCCAAAAACTTCAAGCCTGATGGCATAAGATATTCTATTGTGAGCAGAGGAGTGGAGGACTCTTCTCGTGAAATACCTCTGGACTCTCTCAATTGTATTAATATCCGATATACAGTGCGGATTCCAGGGAGAAGAGCTATATTCAAGAATTGGTTTAGCAAAGGTTTTGTATGCCCTAGTTTGCAGTACAATATTACTGGAGAAGAAGCTTCGCAAGATTAGATTAACAACTCTTAATGCCTTTTTGGCAATGTTGTTACAGTGAATACCCTCTTTTCCCCTCTTTTAACCACTAAGGACACTGAAACACCAAAAAAGGTTAAGTAATTGGGGCAGGCTCTCTTGTCTTCCAGAATGCTCTGCAGAAGTGCAATATTCGTTTGTGAAAATGTTTCATAATTATATCCTGAGTAATTTTTGTGATGCTGGGTGGAGTATGCATTAGCTACTTGCATTAAAGTATAGCACAGTATTATGCAAATGCATCATATTCTCATATGGTTTTTAAAGTAAAAATGTTTATGCTGATGCTATCTCTAACTTGTTTTTTCTCTTTTCGGTATCTATCTTTATCCCCCCCCTCCCCGTCTCTTATATTCCCAGCACATATTTTTTATTATGAAGTTTATCTTTCCTCTGTATTTCTCTACTATTTGTATTTCCACCCTGTCTCATCTTAGGTGGTAGGTGGTATTTCCCCACCTTCATGCCAGCAGGAGATACCTGAGAATGGAAACAAAGACAGGGAAATTCACCACTTCTTTAATTTGCCCTGCACAACCCTACTAGCTAGACTCAGCACTGGAGTAGATTAAACTCAACAATGTACAGGAATATTTGCAGCAGTCTCAAAGACTCAAAAAAAAAAAAAGCCCTTGAACGTGGCACTATCAGAGATGGGATTCAGCCAGTTCTGACAGGTTCTGGAGAACCGGTAGCGGAAATTTTGAGTAGTTCGGAGAACGAGCAAATAGGCTGGCCCTGCCCCCGCTGCCTCCCAGCTGATCTTCTTTTGTTGCCCTGAACAGGAAAACGGAGCTGGAAAACAGGTTAGTGGGCTGGGGAGGGAATGGGGATTTTGCAGTATCCTTCCCCACGCTTACAAGGCCACACCACGCCCACCAAGCCACGCCCACAGAACCGGTAGTGAAAAAAATTGAATCCCTCCACTGTATTTGATGTTTGTTGAGATGGTTCAGGTTTGGATTATTCTGAAGTATTTCCTTCCATTTTTTAATCTTTGATTTTGAGTGGTGCCTCAAACAAGTATATGGAAACTTGTACATTTCAGATCATTTTAATTGGGCTGGAGGTCTCAAAAGCTTTTCATCTTTCTATTGGACCCAGCTTTCTCGATTATGTACTATGATTTACTTAAAAATAATTTATCTTTGTAGAACTCCACAGAAGAGCATGAAGAGGAAGCAGTTGTAGTAGGCTATTTATTGCAGCATGAGGTCAAAAGGGGGGGAAAGCTGAAAGTATGGCAATGAAACTATCTAGAATGATAGGGTTGGTAATACCCATTCCATCAATTTATGGAAAACATCCTCTTGAAAAATCACCATTTACAAAGAGAGTAAAACTGAAGGTATTTTGAAACACGCAGCCCCTTTTTCCATTTCACAAGATGGCACAGAAACAGCTAGATCTCTACGAATTCATCACCGCAATGGTTGAAGTCATAGCATCCGCCAATCACCAACCATTTCTCGCAAGGAAAACTAGGAAAAATATCAGAGCCAAACCAGCCTGCCCTCTACTGACTATACCGAGTAAGTATTTTTCTTCCTACATGATGAGAAAAGTTAACTTCCCTTCATGTTTTATTTCCAAATTCAGATGAAGTTGGGCTGGGAATGGCAGAGGAGTCTGAATGAAGAATGGAACCAATGGAAATGATGTCGCATCGCTCTTCCTAGAAGTTCCTAGCTTTGAATATACACATTCTACTTGAATTTATCTATTAGACTTAGAACAGTACTTTGGCATTATTAGTAGTATGCCACAGAAACATAAAGAAGGAACTTGGCCAACAGCTAGCTAGCTAGCCAGCCCCCATCCCTCCCCCATTCCCCCGCTCTCTTACTTTGAGTAACGTATTGAAGTTTCATGTCAACTGCAATATGTGTGAAAAGTCTCTGAAAATGTAGTATAAAATTGGAAAGTCAAGCAACCTCAGCATTGAAGGGTTTTCATTGGCTATTGAAAACAAATGCTCTGTAGAAAATTGGAGGCTTTCTATCTGACCAGAGTAGACATGGATTCTGCTGGGCTGATTTTATTGCCTGAAAAAGGGCATGACTGTATTTCTTCCACAGAAAGAATAAAGTGTCAACCCTGAAGCTGACCTGTCCGGAGCTATTTTGAGGCTTCCGTGTTGCCACACTGGAGCTCAGGAACAGGGAGGGGGAAGATATCTGGGGTTTCGCAGCCAAAAGAAAATTCTTTATCCTGGGAACCAAGGACATTTCCACAGGTGGCTGGATGGAGGAGGAGTGAAGTTACCAGGCAATGGGATGGCACCCTGATTGGACCATGTGACTGATTGCTTGGAAAGGGGGAAAACTTTTACTTTTAATTAGGTGAAAACCACAGGAACATTCAGAGTCGGCTTTCACCAGATCGTGCCAATATGATATGTCCAATAAAACTATTTTTTGAGGAACCTACCTGCCTCGGAGTTCTGTTTGCTATGGGCGTATTACTTGGAACCCTGATTTAAAACTTGAATGGGCAGGCATACTTTCCTTGAACTGAGTTTTCTTTTAATGCAGCAGAATCCATATTTAACTTGGCGAGATGAGATGTATCTAGCGCTCTATGCTAAGTTTGCTTTTGATGGCTAAGCTAAGGCTAGATAGTAAAGTCGCTTTATTTTCCAGATTTGCATCCAAATTTCAGGAGGGAGCTGCACTTGGCATGAACTTGCACTATTTTTACGTTCTATATGGCAACAACAAACTGCCAGGGCAGTATATACCCATGCAGTTTGATTCCAGTCAAAGGAAGCTGTGCTGGTTCTGCCAAGGAATTTTCACACTCAAACATTGCTATTGGGATCAAACTGACCTGATGCTCTGATCAAACAGAAACATCAGCCAGCCAGTGTGGAACATTATCAGAATAGCTATATTAAATCACTTGCATATGCTAGGTTCACATATCATGCTAAGCCAAATCACATTGGTATTTACTGAGCCATGTGAGTGCAACCATTGAGTAACAGCTAAAATTGTTCTTAGTGGATCAATCATTTGACTTTTGGTCAATAAAATATGGAATAACAACTTAATAGTGTCTTTAACACTTGGACTTATTTATTTGTTGCACTTATCAAATGTACTTATTATATTGATTTGTATTGTATTGCCACCCATCTTGCAATTAATTAGCTCAAAGTTTGTTTGATTAAGCTATCGATTAAAGCTTGCGTTGGTTTAAAACTAGTTTAACATTAGCATTTAATAACTCCAAATTATTTTGTGAAGCAGTTTTATTTCTTCGGGCTTTAGCCAAATCTCATGTTAAATCAATGACTGGTTCATTTTCATTCATTCATTCATTCATTCATTCATTCATTCATTCATTCATTCATTCATTCATTTGATTTGAATAGCTACCTAAGTGATTTAGCATGGCTCACAACAATTGTAAAACAATAACCCGATAGAAAGCAGTTAAAACAAATATACAAAAATATTTTAAAAAAACATTTAATAACACCGTATTAAAAGAAAGCAAAAAAAAAAAAAAGAATCCTACTCAACAGCAAAATTACTATGTCACATTCAACATAGCCATTGTAGAAGTTCTCCATTACTACCAGCCAGTGCCATGGTGAAGCCATGGTGAAGCTATATTTTCAGGGCCTCCCTGTAGACCAGCAAGGCTGAGACCCTTCTAAGATCTGAATGGGATATAAGCAGTGGTGGGATTCAGGCAGTTCGCACCTATTCGGGAGAACCGGTTGTTAACTTTCTAAGCAGTTCAGAGAACCGGTTGTTGGAAGAAATTTCCTTTTGTTTTTCTCCATTTTACAGGGCTAATCCTGTAAGGAAGGCAGGAAGGAAACATTCTGGTGTTGTTTTTAACCTCATCTTTATTGCCCTGCTTACAGAAACTGCCTCTCCGGTTAACCCTTATTACATTGTAACAGCTAAGACGAAGCACCCATCGACGTGAGTGACATTGAGTTGGCCATGCCCACCCAGTCACATGACACTGAGCCATGCCTACCAAGCTGGTCATTAGAACAGATAACCAGTTGTTAAATTATTTGAATCCCACCACTGGATATAATTTTAATTTGTACTGTATTATATATTAAAATCATCAATGGTTACAGCAGTGAAACTTACTGACCTGATGGTAGCTAGTACCAGTAAAACCAGTTTCATTTTAATTCAGTGTGTATCTGTGGTTGTGCCTGATACAGGGAAGGTAGAAATGTTTTTTCTCTGATTCTGTTCTAGGAACGGAACTGGAAGTAAGAAAATAAGCTTCTCACAATTTATCCCTCTTGAAAAGTAATGAAGGGATATTGAGTTTGATCCCAAAATGTATCTTTTTCTCCTCTTTGCATGAACAGGATAGGTAAATGGCAATTATATGAGCATATTTTATATGAATAAAATGTACGCATACTAATTTATAGACACGCCAGCTTAGTATGTAAATGATGTCTAATGATCACTTCCACAATGAATGAACAGTAGCCAAAGTAGAAATGGTATGCAGAAGGAAACAACAAAGCAGGGGTAAATGGTCTCCTCTTCCTTTCTTGTGTTGCATATGGAAATATTACAATAAATTAAAAGCTACGATTAGGGCCAGGTGATTTGAGGCGCTCTCCCATGATTTCTGCCTGACTACTACATGCCAGCAAAGTTGGCATTCTCTGGTTCTTTGATTAATCGATACCATTCATCAGGAGTCAGAACGTATGCCTTCTCTGATATGGCACCTGCCCTCTGGAATGAGACTTTGCTGAAATCTAAATGGTTCCTGCCCCTGTAAGGCTTTGAGGATCTAGTTGTTGGGTGGATGGAGCCCCATGTGGGATATGATATTGTCTATTTTTTTTAATGAAGCAACTGGAACCCCTCTTATTTTGTTTGATATTGTGTTTTTATTGTTTACTAGGTGATTGCCCGGGGAGTTATCTATAGGGGGAAAATGTCTGGACCAAACAAAATTTCTAATGTCGGATTTTCCCCCTTACCAGAGGGAGCCCCCTTGTGGAGTACTGTGAAGTCATTACCATAGCAACTCCACTGTGCTGTACAGTGGAAACCATTTTAAGACAGTATGGTAGAAGCCATTTAAAGGCACAACAGGCTACATCAGAACACCCCCCCCCCCAGGGGTGTTAGGGATGTCTTACCCCAACAGTATTTTTCTCCAGAGAGTAAGTCAGCTGTGTACCAAGTTTGAAAATTGCTCGAGGCGTTCCAGAGTTATGCTGGAAGACACACACACACACACACACACAGACAGACAGACAGACACACAAACACTTTTATATAGAGAGAAGAAAGTTTACTGTAGAGAATCAAGTAGGTCACCTTGAGGGAAATAGCCAAGAATCATTATCTCAGCAAAATAAGGCTGAAAGATTCTTTAGGTCTGGAGAAACATTATAGTATTCAGAAGATTTACTGAGATTCACAAGAATCTGTTATTAGAGCTTGTTTCAATGAAGTATACTTTAGCTCTTCCAGCGAAGTTTGTTTCCTGATCTGGTCTACCTCAAAGGGCTGACCATCAGTCTTGCAAGACTTATTATGCTTCCCCTCCGCTCCCTCTTGCATCTACCTCAACTCACTGGGGATTTTTGAGAAAGCACGGTCTCTCAACCCAACCTGCTACCTCACAGAGTTATTGTTATGGGGGGGGGGGAACTGAAAGAGTAGTGCTGTGTATGGCTCCTTGGGTTCCTGAAGGAAAAAGAAAAAAAAAAGCAAAGAGAAAGAAAAGGCCATTTATTTTGTCCACACACAGACACACACACACACACACACACCCGCATCGTATATTCAGATTTCTATGCACAATCTCGCTGCTGATCGCCTGCCTAATCCTTTTAAGGAATAAAGGAGCTAACATGTACAGAAATGCATCGGCCTATGTGTCTTTGGCCTGTTGAAGCCCCTTCTGCTCACCGCTCTGTTTATACATGATAGACAACTAATTAACATCCCAGCCTCCTGAAAGGTCTTTTCAGAGGTAATGTACTGACAGATTATGTCAGTAAGGAGCACTGATTTGTCTAAGCAGTGATCACATTGTTTCAGATTGAATGAGGTGAATATTAAACTGCTTTAAATGCACTCTTCATAAAGCACTAATTACATACTCCCAGGAGAGAACAGGGAAGGAATACTAAACAGCGGAAAAGTCAACAGAGTTCTTTTTATAGTATGTTGCTGGGTTCTATGTTTTTTTTTCCTTCTTTCTCTCACTCTTACAGTAAAATCACAGCATGCTGAAGAATACACATTTATAGCACAATGGTTCACATTTAATTATATGGCAATCATTAGTTTTAAACTGGCTGTATTATATTTTCTTTGATATATTGTGCCCCCCAGCATCTCTCTGCATCAAACATTTCCAATGGCAGATTTTCTCCTCTTCCGACAAATGATTTTTTTAAACTAAAATTTGCTTATTGTCCTTGGTGGTTTTTTTTTTTTTTAAAAAAAAAGTCTGATTTAAATTGACAGGAATAAAAAGGGCAAAAGGGAGGAGAGAATGTCTGTTTAAGCAAAATACAAATCTGTATGCTCCCTTTAGGAATAGTACATTTTATTAATTGCTAGACACTGTATTTGCTTTTTTAAAATTAGAAAGAGTCAGTAATGGCCCAGCATACTTTCCCATGGCTTCTGCTGAATTTCTAGGTTAAGCTATGTTTTGCTCTCTTTTTTTTTTATTTTTTCAACTGCAGCTGAGGATTTAAAGTATCTAACTTCCGCAACTGTTGTGTAATTCTACTGTTTTAAAGGAATCAAAAGAAAAAGCAAACAATAGAAAACATCTGTGTTTCCGCCATTTTATCAAAATTTGGCTTATGAGCTTATGGCAGGGGTGTCCAAACTTGGGAACTTTAAGACTTGTGGACTTCAACTCCCAGAATTCCCCAGCCAGCCATGCTGGCTGGGGAATTCTGGGGGTTGAAGTCCACAAGTCTTAAAGTTCCCAAGTTTGGACACCCCTGGCTTATGGAATGCAAAGAGCCAAAAGAAAGAACAAGGTGGACATGGTCAAGTAATATGTCCATCCAATCAAAGAAGAACTACGTATCACCATGTTTGCCCATTATGAATGAATTGACGAACATTTCTTTTCTACTTATCAACATGAAATAAAACAATCTATCGAAAAACGGTCCTTTAAATTAAGATATTTAATGTTTAGGTAGCATTCCATAAATTCAAAACTCAATCAAAATATAAGATAGGTTTAAGGAATAAATCTAAAAGACTCAATAGAACCTGGGGCATGAGATACTGTGCAAAACAATTTTTTTTTTTAAAAAAGTCAATATTTCAGGAAAAAATGTCTGTAATTTTTGAAAGTCAGGGAAATGGCATATGACAAGCACATTCAGCCAGTTCTGACAGGTTCTGGAGAACCGGTAGTGAAAATTTTGAGAATGGGGAGGGATTTTGCAGTATCCTTCCCCTGCCACGTCCACAAAGCTACAGAACTGGTAGTAAATTTTTTTGAATCCCACCACTGATGATAAGGACAAACTTTCAGCATCAAACAAGGGGAGAGTTAGGACAGTCAGCCTAAAGGAAAATATTAAACAAAATGGGAGTTATTTTTCAGAAAATAAGAGAAATGACAGAAAAGAGAAAGCTGTATCACAGAATATTTATGGAAAAAGATATATTAGAAGCAAAGTAGGTTCAAAGACAATACAACAAATATACTGAAATGCCTTACAAATAGGATTATAGAATGCAGGGTTTGTTTGGTTTTTTTTTATAAAAAAGAGGGGTAATATATTACACTGATCCTACTAAAAGAGCAATAAACTAGCTGTCAGATAGGGAAGCGGTAGCCACAGGTCAAAAATCCAGTGAACAGTTTAATGCTGTAAGAAAAGAAGCTCTGAATGAGAGAGGGAGGGAAGGAAGGAAGGAATCGCGTAGAAAGAGAAATGATAAATGACTGTGCAAGTTTTACAAGAGGCAGAGGGACACAAGTGAACCTAAAATAGATCATGGACAGACAAAAAAAAATTCAGAATGATGTCTCTTTTTAAACTATATCTAATGTTTTGAATATATATATGTATACATATATACATATATATAAACATATACATAACATACATATACATACATACATACATACATACATACATACATATATATATATATATATATATATAAGCTGGTTTTGTTGTATTCGGGTCTTTTTCCGTGTAAGATTGAGATTGTCTTGGCAACGTTTCAGGGAGATCTCACTCGCCATCTTCAGGCTGTGTTCTTTGGTTTAAAATGTATATATATTTGTTTTCGTAGATTTTCACGGGTGTAGGTATGCTGGTTTTGTTGTAATTGGGTCTTTTCCCGTGTAGGATTGAGATTGTCTTGGCAACGTTTCGGCAAGATCTCACTTGCCATCTTCAGGCTGCTGTCTTTGGCTTAATATATATATATATATATATATATATATATATATATATATATATATATATATATATATATATATATATATATATATATATATATATATATATATATATATATATATATATATATATATATATATATATATATATATATATATATATATATATATATATATATATATATATATATATATATATATATATATATATATATATATATATATATATATATATAATCTGAATTTGAAATATATTAAGTTTAGCGAATGTCTCATTATTGTAAGAATAGTGGGATTGGAAGAGATGGAATCAAAATTGCTCCCTGTTGAACCAATTGTGAAGCAGTGCATTTATTCTTACATTTATTCCACTTTCACCATGTACCACATTTTGCATCCAGACTTCCTCTCCATATTCCAGCAAAGTTTTTATCATAGCTATAAATCAATGAACATTCAATTAAACTTTATTCTGCATCTTTTTACATTGCTCAGTGATCTGCCAAGAAGGAAAAATCTACTCTTTGTAGCTCCTGCCCAAAACGAACCTGCAATTCACTTTCCAAATGTTGCTTGCTGCCAGTCTTATATTCTTTAAATAAGAATTCTACTGTATACTTTCCCAGAGAGTCTTATCCGATTAATCCCTTTATAGTTTTTGTATTCATTCTTGTTACTTTCCTTCTGTATAGGGCAGGGGTGTCCAAACTTGGCAACTTTAAGACTTGTGGACTTCAACTCCCAGAATTCCCCAGCCAGCCATGCTGGCTGGGGAATTCTGGGAGTTGAAGTCCACAAGTCTTAAAGTTGCTAAGTTTGGACACCCCTGGTATAGGAGAACAATAATGACATTATTCCAATCTTCAGGCATGACGTAATCTGAACACATATTAAACACCTTGCCTTACTACTCCATAGGCAAATCACATCCACTTTAAACCTTTCTTCTGTTACGCCATCTACACCCACAGCCTTGCTATTGTGTAATATTCTTACAGCATTTATGATTTCTCTTTCATTATTTTTTTTGGATAATAAACTTGGTAAGTAATCATATCAGTATATGACTATGAATCCCGTATAAAAACTCACATACTCACATTCTACATTCCAAATCATTGAATGACTTTTAGTTTTATACACCTATTCACTCTGACAGAGTCTTCTTGTTTAGCCATTTCCCCTTACTTAAAAAAACCTAACAAAGATCAAAAACTCTTGGCATTTTTGCTGCCTAATTTAATTCTAACTCCCCCCCCACCCCATCTTTGCAACCATATGTTTTCTCTCTCTAGGCTACAAAATAGCTTTCTCCCTTTGTAATGCAGTCCTTTTTGATACTGGCCCATATTCAGAATTTCTCTTATCTCCTTCCGTCCATCTTTCATCAAAAAAACCAACCATAAAATTCGTCATGATTTAGGTTCATTCCCCTATCACGTTCTGTGTATGTATGAACAGATATACCATATATTGAAACAGACCTTTTCTAAGTAGATCTATTTATTTACGTATATTTATCACATTTTAACTGCCCAACTCAACTGAGTGGGTAGTTTACAACAAAAACAGAAAAACACAGGGAAAGGGGATAAATAAAAAACAAGGTACTCCCATGTAACACCGCTCCTGCGCGAGCTGCACTGGCTGCCTGTGGCTTTTCGGGTGCGTTTCAAGGTGTTGATTGTCATCTTTAAAGCGCTCCATGGCACAGGACCTAGTTATCTGTGGGATCGCATCCTACCCCACACATCCCTGCGACCAATCCGCTCTCACAGAGAGGGACTCCTCCGGGTACCTTCCGCTAAGCAGTGCGGGCGGGCGGTGCCCAGGAGTAGGGCCTTCTCTGTGACGGGCCCAACCCTCTGGAACGACCTCCCCCCCGATATTAGAACTACTGTTGATCTCCGCTCCTTCCGTAAGAAACTCAAGACCCACTTGTTCAAATTAGCTGGCCTGGCCCAATTGTAATTGTATTCAGAAATATAGTATAATCTAATCCTGACCTTCCTGGATGGCATTTTAAATTTTAAATTCTGGGGTTTTTAATTGGTTTTAATTGGAACTATTTTAACTATTGTTAGTTTGGTTATTGTACAGACTGTGTGCTTAAGTTGGTTTGTCTGGTTTTGTGTTTTGCTTTGTTGTCTATTGTATATTTATTGTCTGTACACCGCCCCGAGTCCCTTCGGGGAGAGGGGGCGGTTTATAAATTTAATAAACTAAACTAAACTAAACTAAGATACAACAGTGTTAAGAACAAAGTTAAAATTAAAATCTTACAGAGGTGAAGGTAACATAGTATCTTAAGACACTAACTACCCAATGGAATAGAAGTAGGATATAGAATAGGATAGAATAAAATAGAAGAGAAAAGAAAAGAAGAGAAGAGAAATAGGATGAAGAATAGAACAGAATAGAAAGAATAGAGTAGAGTAGAGTAGAGTAGAGTAGGAGATGGAATGGAATAGAAGAGAAGTAGGTTGAAGACTAGACTAGACTAGACGACTAGACTAGACTAGACCAGACCAGACCAGACCAGACCAGACCAGACCAGACCAGACCAGACCAGACCAGACCAGAATAGGTGTCAAAGTCACCTGAGCTCCATTTTCGCTGGCAGAGGGTTGCAGGAGGCCTTCGCAGCTGGAAACGGAGCTCGAGAGCCATTTTCACTGGCAGAGGCACCGCAGGCCGATCCCTCACTGTTTCCAGGGTAGCCCTGTGGGCCAGACCTAAGCAACCCCTGGGCCAAAACTGGCCTGCGGGCCTTGAGTTTGACACCCGTGTGGTAAAGCCGCATTATCTTCCAAACTCTTCCTACCTCTCCCACAATGACAATGTTTGGCTTTGGCATGGCATTTCATTGTGTTAGAGCTACTGAAGAGAAAGGTAAAGGTTCCCCTCGCACATATGTGCTAATCATTCCCAACTCTAGGGGTCAGTACTCATCTCTGTTTCAAAGCCAAAGAGCCAGCACTGTCCGAAGATGTCTCTGTGGTCATGTGGCTGGCATGACTAAAGGCCAACAGCGCATGGAATGCTGTTAATGTCATGTGGCTAATGCCGAAGACACATGGAATGCTGTTACCTTCCCACCAAAGGTGGTTCCTATTCTACTTGAATTTTTACATGCTTTCAAACTGCTAGGTTGGCAGAAGTTGGGAGAAGTAACAGGAGCTCACTCCATTACGCGGCACTAGGGATTCGAACTGCCCAATTGCCGACCTTTCTGATCAACAAGCTCAGCGTCTTAGCTACTAAGCCACCACGCCCCTACTGAAGATACTGCACCATATTAATTAATGTGTGAACACTGAATAATAGCCTCAGTGCCTCAGAAATAAAAAAAAAGTTCTAGTGCAACACCCTCCCCCCCTAAAATATGAAAAACTAAACTCTGAAAGAAAAGCTCATGTGCTTCTGACAAAACGAATTGGCAAATTGAATCCTGAGGGAGCTACCACCTCAAAAGGGAACCTAGTCAGGAAGGGAATTGACTCTCACAGATAGAAACACCCGCTTACTGGCAAGATCACCTCCAGGTCATCTCTTATCCAAACCTTTATGTCCCAAGCCCTATAGGCATCGACTCTGACATTTTCAGTTACCACCAGCTCTTAATATTTATGAACCTGGCTCACAAAATGCTTTGGGTTATAATAAGGTCTAAAAGTACTCTTTGAGGTTATGATTTTCTAGTATTAAGATAACATGGTATCAAACTATCATGATAATTATGAGACAGAAAATTGCACTTATCTCTGACAACCGAGATGTGTTGCCTTCCTTTTAAGTCCAATGACACTGAGTCTCATGCTTGCCATTCACGCAACTCTTGGTGTGAATATTAATACCATTGCCCCTATTAGAATATTGAAATGTTTTTGCACAAGATTCTGTAGGTTGGCTATCCGATCAAATGAATGAATGGATAAATAAATAAAAAGAGGCGATTAGATGCTTATTACCTACTGACAGTCAACAAAAGTTCAGCATCTAAATGATATGTTTGCATTTTGAAAAGTGGAAACCCTTCTGTCCTTTCTAAGTTTATGAGCTTCAATAGGCCACTTTTTAAATTTTTATTACATTCATCTGCTTCCTGCCAAAAGTTCTGAAAGGAAGTATTTTTCATAAAAGCAAATAGCGTGTACAAAGGACCTCCTAAATTCCTATCCAGTGTAGTGTTTCTGTTTGATATCAAGAGGACTTGCAATTTTTATGATTCTTTCATTCATTTGGCACCAAAAGTGGGGTCATCTGTTTCATATCTCATAGGAGGCAGAACAAGATCCATAGGATAGTAATAAGAGTAGGGACAATATATTTGTCAAGTTTCAAAGTGTGCTTTTGCTGTTGCAACCGTTATCTCTTCTCAGCTTGCCAATGAACCAGGCGGGAGGAAAGCGGGAGATGGAATGTAGGTTCCAGACATCAAGAAGACAGCCGTGAGAACCAAGGACACTTCAGCAGGTGTTTGCCAAAGGTAAAAACTTTTTCTCATAACAATACAATGAGAGTTAATTGGACAGTGTGACCTGTTCTAATAGAGGGAGGATCTATACTTTAATTAGGTGGGTTTGTGCAGGAATTAGCTGGTTTTATCCTCATCAGTGCCAATATAATGTACCCAATATAGTTTTGCATTCAGAGATTGGAACGTCCCAATCGTGTTTGCTTGGGTTGGGTTCGTTAGTCAGTACTGGCGAACCCAATATTGCTATGTTGCTATAATATTGCTATATCAGTGGGATGTTATTTCATCACCATAAATGCTAATTTGACTACTGTGGAACAATTGCTAAAAGTCTTTGGAATAAATAATACATAGGATTAATCATCTGGAATACACTGTTCCCTAAACTATGCTTCAGCAGAATATCCCAGATTATTACCTATATATGGTCACATAAATTAGTTTTTCCCATCCACTAACAGAAGGGAAAAAACACTCTCAAGACAGAATCAAACATATACATCAGAAGACAATGATAATGAAAAGATAATAATATGTTTTTGAAGCATCCTCAACTAAGCAATGTTATTATATGATGCACTCCATGTGTTTACTAAATATATCACATACCCTTTAAGCTGAAACTCAAGAAATGAATTCCAGTTGGAATCTTTATCAAACAACTACTAGGAATTCAAGATGGAGTTGGGGGGGGGTCTTTAAAATTATGGGATAAATCTAACCTTTTGTAGAAATACAGAAAATCTTTAGGAAAAAACCCACATAAGCCCTCCAAAAACTATCCCATTGACAAATGAATAAGATGAACGCTGAAATATATTTGGGGAAAAATACTGTTTTTTTTAATTCTCTATTTGAGCTTCTTACACCTTACACTCATGGCACCTTGTAATGTAAAAGTAAAGGTTCCCCTCACACATATGTGCTAGTCGTTTCTGACTCTAGGGGGCAGTGCTCATCTCTGTTTCAAAGCTGAAGAGTCAGCGCTGTCTGAAGATGTCTCTGTGGTCATGTGGCCGGCATGACTAAATGCCAAAGGCTCACAGAACGCTGTTACCTTCCCACCCAAGGTGGTTCCTATTTTTCTGCTTGCATTTTTTACGTGCTTTCGAACTGCTAGGTTGGCAGAAGCTGGGACAAATAACAGGAGCTCACTCCATTATACAGTGCAAGGGATTCAAACCGCCAACTGCTGACCTTTCTGATCGACAAGCTCAGCATATTAGCCACTGAGCCACCACGTCCCTATTATGGCAACTTGTAGAAGGCTACAAATTTCATAGGCACTTTAGTAAAAACATATCCTTTAGTAAGAATATTTTCCGATTTTAATTTTTTATGCCTCTCAAAGAACTTGCTAAACCAAAAAGCGGTTGAGATGCTGATAAATTGTTATGCTGCTATTGTTACTAGGAAGTCTTTAATCAGAAATCCTAGTTTAGATAACAGGATTGTAATTCTGTATGTTTGTGTGTGAGAGAGAAAGAGTGGAAAGCCACAAACTGAAAGGTGAGATATAAATAAACATAAATAGATGAATGGCATGGTTCTAGCAGGGTGACCACTCACTGCGTTCCTTCTAGATGCAAAAATTCCTTGGAAAGGAAGAGTCACCCAACCCCTCTCTTCTTCTGTCTCTTTCCCTCTCTCTCAAGAACATGAAAGAATCTGATAATTACTTCTATCTACCACTCAACTGTACTAATTACCAACCTATTTCTTCACAGTATGACAGACACACTCTCTCCAAAACACATAGAGATAAATTAGCACTAATTGGTTTTTCTCTGGCTGTTTGAATTAGTATTTAAAGCTCCAATTACAAAGCAGAATAATTACTATTAATGTCCTGTCGCAGTACAAAAGGCAGAGAGCGCGCAAGAACAAACCCAGGTGTGTTATTACACTGATTACAGAATATTTAACCTGGCTCGTTAAGACAAAGGCAGAAGGAAAAGGGAATACCATTTTTTTTAAAAAAAGAGGAGGAAGACGGGAGAGATTCCTGTTGGGCCTGACGCCTTTTGTAACCTGGTGCAGTGGTGATTCACTGCTGCTCATGTCAAAGACAAATATCACAGGAAACTGCCATTATGACAGAAGACAAGCACCGTCTTTCTGGAAGGCGAGATGGCTTTGCAGCCAGGGAAGTTTTGAAACACCTTTGTACAATGTGGGGGGGGGGGAGGGAGGAAAACTTGACTGCTTCTTCAAGTGTGCTTTCCATCTTCTACTTTCTTGACATTTCAATCACACTAAATTGAGAGTCATTGGGGAATACAAATAGCTGCCGTTTCTGTTAAATCTCTGAAGTATAAAAGACAATGAGACTTGGAACTCAAAACCTCTGTCCCCCCCCCCTCCTGGCTTCCTCATTTGTCACTTCTCGTGCTATTTCTATTCCCAAATAGTCTAGGGTTGGGGGGTTGCTTTTTCCCTCTTTCCCTCTGCTGGGTGTGGGATTGTGTGTGTTGAGGGAGGGAGTGGGATTCGGAAGGTCTCTACCATCCCTTCAGGAAACGGTAGGGAAGAACAGGGGTGGGTTCCGGCAGCACTACTGTCGGTTCGCTCATGGGCACGCTTTGTGCATGTGTCAGTGGTGGGTTCTGGCCAATACGCCCCTGTACGGGCGTACCGGTGGCAGCTGGGAGCAGCAGCCACCCACCCGTCCTCGTTCCTTACCTGTATTTAAGCCAACCGGGCCATCTGTGCACGCACGCACAGAGTACGGCACCTGTGCAACCTCTGTCGAGCAGCTAGAGCATTGCAGGGCAGTGAGTGCGCATGCATGCCCGCGGTAGACGCCTGGCCCCATTGTAGCTTACCAGTTGCGACGGGATCCAGAACCCACCAGTGGCATGCGTGCTTGATGTGCGCTGTGCGCACATGCAAAGTGCAATAAAAATTGTTCTGCACATGCGCAGAAGCGAAAAACAAGATGGTGGCACCTATGGCGCCATCTAGAGAACCAGTTTGGGGCTGCCAAACTGCTACCAGTTCAGCCGAACCGGTCCGAACCGGTAGCAACCCACCACTAGGGCAGAAGCATATGTGCTGAATAATGTACAGTAGGCTAAAATGGTAGGTCAGTATTTACACTTAGTTGGAAAGAAGCTTTCAAAATTTGCTCTGGTGCATGACCTCCATGGTGTATTGGACGAGGTGGATATTTGGATCTGGGGTCCTAGCTATGAAAAACCAACTTCTTATTTATATAATCTTACTAGTTGATAACCCGGCATTGTCCGGGTATTTATTTATTTATAGGGGGAAAATGTCCAAACCAAACATAATTTCTAATGTTGGATTTTCCCCCTTACCAGAGGGAGCCCCCTTGTGGAGTACTGTGAAGCCATTACCATGGCAACTCCATTGCGCTGTACAGTAGAAGCCATTTTAAGGCAGTACAATAGGAGCCATTTTAAGGCACAACAGGCTGTATCTTATCAGAACACCCACCCCCAAGGAGTGTTAGGGGTGTCTTATCTCCACAGTGTTTGTTTCCAGAGAGTAAGTCATCTGTGTACCAAGTTTGGTTGAAATTGCTCTAGGCATTCCAGAGTTATGCTGGAACATTCACACACAACCATTTTTTATATATAGAAGATTATTTATTCTGATTTTTAAATTACATTAAGAGCTGCTGCTTTCAGCTTTCAGTTGTGCTATAGTTTAATTACCATCCCTAGGAAGCCTGACTTTACTTCAATCCCAAATTATTCTTCCAGCTTGACCCAATGAAAGTTAAATATTGTACAACATAGTCTAGGATGTAGTGGACTATTAATGAAAAATGTCAACTATTCTCTTCAGTCTGGAAATAAAGTATATAAAAAACACCAAAGTGGTGAAAAATTACTTTTTTTTTAGTTTGTAAAGAGGAAAAAATCTGCATGAAGAGGAAGATTCAGAGACCTACCCAAGGCACAAAAGCACATTTGTATTTATCACTTCTACCATTATCAAATCACTTTTTCAGTCATTCTGTGGTTATTCTGAACTAGAAGTATACTCTATCTGTTAACATTCACTTTGAACCTCACTTAATTGATTAAGAAAAACTCTGATTAGGGGGTCAGATGATTTCACAGACTGTCTGACTTAAGTCAGTTCAAAACCTCACTTCAGGAAATGGGAGACTTTCTCAATAGCCAATGAGTATCTTGGTATAGCCCCTTTTCCACTTTTGACAAAAATGGAATATTTGCAATTATTTTAAATGGTTAATGTTTCAACATTTCAAATAAATACCTTATGTTCTAACCTAGGCTCCCCAGGAGCATGAAGTAAACTCCTGGTTCCGACAAAAACCCCTTTTATGAAGTTACTGTGAATTCTGCTCATTCACACCCAGCAGTCTTTCAAGGGAGGATTTGCAGTCACAGACCTTCTCTGGCTTAGAGAGTTGCAGGCCGATATCTGCAGAACTTGGCAAGAAGTCTTGGAGAATCACTAACCAATTAAGCGAACTAATGGTCTCCTGCAAACTCCACTCCCCTTTCGCTCCTCTTTTATTTTCTCTGGGAGGGACCATTCATCGTCTACCTGTGGCCTTACTCCCAAGTTGACCCCTGTTCTTTAGTTGTTCCCTTTGTCTGGCAACTCTGCACATGCGCACACTGGGAATACACTCCAGCTGTTCGTCTGCCTCAGTGATGTCTGACTCTAAAGGCAGCTGATAACTGGCATACGGCCCTGGCCCCCTCTCTGCCTCCAACACAGAGCCCTCATCAGAGCCTTCCCCAGACTCCAGGACTGGCCCAGGTTCCTCCCCAACCTCCTCACTGTCCACATCTGCTGCCAGCTCTACTGGCTGCTGGCGGGCCACAACACTGTGATTCTCTGAAGTCACTCCCCATAGTTGAATTCAGAGCAACTTAGACCAATTTACTTCATTTCAGATAAAATCTAAGCATGAGAACAGTATTGATAGTTTAATGGCAATAATTTATGTAAACTAGCACTAGTTTCTGGGGCTAAGAACATTGCTGTCCACCAAGATCCTTTAGGATGATGTAGGTTAGATCCAAAATTAAAAAAGAAGACAAACCACAATAACAGATCTAAATTATTCTTGTAAATCAGATTATAGCTTTTGGATATGTTTCAATATTTTTTGCATGATGCCACTCTGTACTTCCAGCTGGTAACAAATGTAGGCCTTTCTACGTAAGGAAACCAAGCTTTGATTACATTTTAAACTTTGCTTTTCTCTCAATTTCACCCAAAACAACATATTTAGTTCCTCTTCTTACATTTGTTAATCCATACTCTTTGGATTAACAAATGGAAGAAGGGGATCTTCCAAGTCACAGTTTTGTCAGCTCTGAAGAAATCATACATAAACTTATCTTCTGTTTCATTTTGGTTTTTTTAAGCCACGGGTGTCAAACTCAAGACCTGGGGGCCAGATCAGGCCTGCAGGGTACTTAGATTTGGCCCACGGTGCCCCGCTGGAAACAGCAAAAGACCAGTCCACAGTGCCTCTGCCAGTGAAAACGGAGCTTGGGGGAGCTGCATGCAGACCTCCCGAGCTCTCTTTTTACTGGCAGAGGGTTTCAGGGGCCATGGCAGCTGAAAACAGAGTCCGGGAGCCCATTCCGGTTGGCAGAGTGCTTGGGCCACCATAGGTGCCTGCAATATGAGTGACGTCGAGCTGGCCATGCCCCTCACCCTCCTGGCTCCCCATGAGGTCAAACACAACCCTGATGAGGCCCTCAATGAAATCGAGTTTGACACCCCGCCATCCAAGTCATCCAGTGGTGGGATTCAAATGTTTTTACTACCGGTTCTGTGGGCATGGCTTGGTGGGCGTAACAGGGGAAGGATACTGCAAAATCCCCATTTCCTCCCGATCAGCTGGGACTCAGGAGGCAGAGAATAGATTGGGGCGGGGCCAGTCAGAGGTGGTATTTGCTGGTTCTCTGAACTACTCAAAATTTCTGCTACTGGTTCTCCAGAACTGGTCAGAACCTGCTGAATCCCATCTCTGAAGTCATCCATATTTTCCTATTAATACTTCCAGCTTTTGACATTCCAATCTCCACTTAGCAGCAGCACATCCTACTTGCGTGATTTCAATGTGAATTTTATCAAAAAACTCATCTTCACCTGCAGCGATAGTTGGCACATAAATCGGATGATTGCCATATTATACAACTATCTGTGAATGTCTATGGAGATTCTCAGTTATCGAGTCATGTTTGTGACCCAAGGTACTTTTTCAAAAGGCAACTGGACTTTTCCTCCTTTGAAGACATTTCACTTCTCTTCCAAGAAGCTTCTTTGGCCTCTCTTTCAAACCACAGGTCCTCTCTGCCCAGAATGTGGACTCACTCTTTAGGAGACAGCAAAGTCCACATTCTTTAGAAGGCCAGATCCTGAAGAGGAAACTCAAATCTTTTGGCCACGTAATGAGAAGGAAGGACTCCCTGGAGAAGAGCCTCATGCTGGGAACAATTTAGGACAAAAGAAGAAGGGGAGGACAGAGAAGGAGGTGGCTGGATGGAATCACCGAAGCAGTCGGTATGAGCTTCAATGGACTCCAGAGGATGGTAGAGGACAGGAAGGCCTGGAGGAACGTTGTCCATGGGGTCGCGATGGGTTGGACATGACTTCGCAACTAACAACAACAAAAAAAGTCCATATTCTAGACAAGAAAGAACCACTGGTTTGAAAGAGAGGGTCAAAGAGGCCATCTACATTAAGAATGAACAGCCCTCCATCAACAGAAGGGGAGGGATATGACACCACTTATTTCCCCTTTATAACACTGTCCTTTCAGCAGTTCCAAGAAGGTCCACACTAATTTGTACTATTCCGTTAGCCTGAGGGCACAAATAGACATCCAAGTGGCCTCAACGACTCTCAGAAAGAGTGCTAACAACCATATGACTGCAAGGAATATAAATTCCTCCATCCTCCACCATTCAGTCAGAACTGAAGAAGCGTCTTGGATTAGAAGTGAAATGTTTTCAAGGAAAAAGTTGCCTTTTGGAAAAGTACCTTGGGACTGTCTGTGGAGTCTAATTGATATTATTTGGTCATTGACTGCATTTCTAGCTTCTTTTCTTGCTATAAAAGCAACACCAATCCTTCTTTGTTTTTCATGCCTTGAGTAATAAACAGTGTGATTTTCTGATTGAAAGTGTCTGATCAGTCCATCTTCATTCACGGATGCCTAAGATGTCAACTTGTCGTTGTTTCATTTCATCTTTCACAGTGATAAGGCTTTCTGTAGCCACGTGTCTTGTGTTACATGTTTCCATTGTAAATCTGCCTTTGCAGTTTTGGATCTTCTTTTGCTGAATGGCAACAATAGCAACTAGACATCCCAAAGGCTTTTTAATCTAGCGGTATAAACACCATTGCTAATCCGAGAGATCCTCAGCTCTTCCTTGGTAGCATGCTGAGTGCTTTTCGACCTGAGGGATCTATCATTCGATGCTGTAATATCAATTATTTATGTTTTCTATTAGTGTGGTTTTCTTGATAAAAAATATAGTAGTAGTTTAAAGGTAAAGGTTTCCCTCGCACATATGTGCTAGCTTCTGGGTTGCCTAGTCCCATAATGATTTGGGACTTAGCTTCTGGTTTGCCTAGTCCCATAATGGCGAACCTATGGCATGTGTGCCGTTGCCCTAGGTCAGCTGCAGTGTGCATGCACATGCAAGCTAGCTGATTTTCAACCTGCAAAGGACCTCCGGAGGGGTGGGGAAAGCCTCCGTAGCCTGGGGAGGGCGAAAAACGTGCCTATCGGACCTACTGGAAGTTTGGAAATGGACCATTTCCGGCTTCTGGAGGGCCTCCGAGGGGCCGGGGGAGGCTGTTTTCGCCCTCCCCAGGTTTCAGGTGGGCGGGAGGGGTGTCATGCATGCATGCAGGGGGAGGGGAGGTAGCAGGGCAGTGGGGGAGGGGTTATGCATGCATGCACAGGGGAGCGCACAGGGGGGTTGAATTATGGGTGTGGACACGCGTGCACACTTTCATCACCCAAGCCAAAAAAGGTTAGCCATAACTGGCCCAGTCTCTTCAACCTCTCTCTGTATAATGTCTGCACTCTTGAAATCGTCTGTCTACTTGGCTTGCTAGCTTACACATGTTTTGTGTTTTGTTCACAGCAGACAAAACTTACCAGTCATCCAGAACTATGGACTTTATAAGAATCTCCACTTAATAGGATCATTGCTGAGAACTCCAAATGTGGGAGTTCAAAGTTAGAATGTCTTGGCTTCACAAAATTAATTAGAGGGCATTTACCCCTCTTCCGCTCCAACCATACATAATCTAATAGCTTGAGTCACATAGACATAAAAGTTTATACTTATGCCAGGAATGAAATCTCAAAATACTAAATGATATTGCTTGCATACAGCGGTGGGTTTCAGATATCCACTCACTTCGCGCCCATCCTCAAAAATGTGCCTAAATAGGATGGCATAGAACCAGGGTGCCCTCCTCCCCACGATTTCTGCTACCGGTTCGACCGAACTGGCTGAATACCACTTCTGCTTCCATACCAGTCAGGAAAAAGCAATATGAGAAGGTTCTTACCCCTATTCTTTGTTTTAGGCACAGAAGCCAAAGCTGACTGGTTTAAGAGCAGGGCCATACCTCCTTAGATACCTAGGAAGTTTCTGCTATTTATAGCCAATGAACGTATTCCTAACTTGCTGCTAGAAATTGTGAAAGATATTCTTCAGAAATATATTGTATAGTATATACTTATTGGAGATGTAGAATAATGTATGTGCCTCACATATACACTACAGAATAGAATAGAATAGAATAGAATAACAGAATTGCAAGAGACCTTGGAGGTCTTCTAGTCCAACCCCCTGCTTAGGCAGGAAACCCTACACTACTTCAGACAAATGGTTATCTAATCTCTTCTTAAAAACTTCCAGCATTGGAGCATTCACAACTTCTGGAGGCAAGCTGTTCCACTGATTAATTGTTCTGTCAGGAAATTTCTCCTCAGTTCTAAGTTGCTTCTCTCCTTGATTAGTTTCCACCCATTGCTTCTTGTTCTACCCTCAGGTCCCTTGGACAATAGTTTGACTCCCTCTTCTTTGTGGCAACCCCTGAGATAGCGGAAGACTGCTATCATGTCTCCCCTAGCCCTTCTTTTCATTAAACTAGACATACCCAGTTCCAGCAACTGTTCTTTATATGTTTTAGTCTTCAGTCCCCTAATCATCTTTGTTGCTCTTCTCTGCACTCTTTTTAGAGTCTCCACATCCTTTTTTACATTGTGGTGACCAAAACTGAGTTCTGTATGCTGTATATACTGTACACCCCCTGATCTGATAATTGTTCTGAGAAAACAGACACACTTCCTGATCTGCCCTATAGGAAATACCAAGATCAGCTCAGATAGTAACCTTTCCCGAGTTAGTACAGCTTTCCTCAAATTCAAAACTGCATTGTACAGACTCCTGGATGTGGGCTGGCGGGGGGGGGGGGGAGGGAGGGAGGAGGAGGGAAGGATTTCTTTTTAAGAGACAAGGTGGGTGGAGTGCAGGGATTCATGCTGGCAATGGTCTATATTTCTACTGACAAGGCTTTACCCTGTAGGTGTAAGGAATTCCAATTAAATATGCAGCCTTTTTTGTCTGTGTGGGAGAAGGTTTGCTGTGAAGGAGGGAAGCCTCACATTTAGCTCTGGAGCTAGCCACTAAAACAAAACTGAGCTTCATTTATGCAAGGGAAGGGAGAGATGGCTCTCTTCAGCCACATCTCTGGCTTCCTGTAGTAGACACACAGCTTGTAGTTAACCTTAATTCCAAGTCAGGGTTGGCTCCACGCCATCCAAAGTTTAAAGTTTCTCTGGCAATAGTGCAGCTTTTACTTCCGCCACTCAATTATAGCCCATGTAGAGGGAGGCCGGTGGTTCAGTGGCTAAGACGCTGAGCTTGTCGATTAGAAAGGTTGGCAGTTTGGCGGTTTGAATCCCAACCACCACATAACGGGGTGAGCTCCCGTTACTTGTCCCAGCTTTTGCCAACCTCGCAGTTTGAAAGCACGTAAAAATGCAAGTATAAATATAAGAGCCACCTTTGGTGGGAAGGTAACAGCATTCCGTGCGCCTGCTAGAACCATGTCATTCATCTATTTATGTTTATTTATATCTCACCTTTCAGATTGTGGCTTTCAGCTCTCTCTCTCTCTCTCACACACACACAAACATGTAAAAATGCAAGTGGAAGCGATTCGTGTGCTTTTGGCATTGAGTCATGCCGGCCACATGACCACGGAGACGTCTTCGGACAGCGCTGACTCTTCAGATTTGAAACGGAGATGAGCATCGCCCCCTAGAGCTGGAAATGACTAGCATATATGTGCGAGGGGAATCTTTACCTTTTACCTTTATATCCCATGTAGATATGTATGTATGTAAAGTAAAACTTTCCTGTGCAAAAGTAATGCAAAATTAAAATTCTGCTACATATTTTCATGATTGTTATCTTCCTTTACCTTTTCTCTAGGCAAGACTAATGCTTTGAGTCTGGTAAAAAAAAAATCATAGAGGAATAAGATTTCCCATTAATCAATGAATCATATAGAATCGGGAATTATGTGTATCTAGAGACTCTCCCCCAAACATACACACCTTCCAGAAAAAGAGTCAGCCATAAATCCATTTTTATTGTGTTTCGATTGGTCACTTTAGATTTTATTCATGATTTATTGTTGACTGTTAACTAATATTATCTGTGCTGTGGTGATTTTTTTGTTAAGATTATAGCCTGCTAAGACTTTGATTGTGGCAGGTAAAAACCCATAACTAAATAACTTTACTCCCTGAGATACAAATAATAATTGTATGATTTTTGTGTGTTTATCTATCTAAGCACAGGACAAACAGTAAATAAAATAAAACAGTATGGATCAATATCAGCAGTACAATATAGTAATCAATTTAAAACATTTCCTAGTCCTAGCAGAACAATAATTTTAAATCCTTATCAAATACTGTCACTGCAAAAAAAAAAAAAAAAAAAAAATCCCCTATCCTCCAACAGCATTTTAACAGCATTTTTAAACCTCTGGAGTTGATTCCAAAGAATCGGAACTATGTGGAAAGAAACTGTCAAATGTGAGGTCACCATTCTGACATGAGGAAAAAAATATGTGACCCTGATTGCATGAATTAGCCAAGCGCACAAGATTATGAATCATAATTGACTGTTCAAATAACTGGTTATTCCTGTTTGCATGCCCTGAATTGTAGCAACAATTTAAATTAGCAATGTTACCGACCCAGCCAATGTGAGGATTAATGTAAAGAAGTAAACATGGAACCAAAGATGCTCAGGATCACATAAACATGTATGATTCTGGGCCAGAGTGTGAAGAGCTGCGGAGGGCTTAGGATGTTGCTCCTGGTTTGGCCCGGATCGGGCGAACCAGTAGTGGCCGTGGCGGGAGGCTCTGCCCACTCGCCCAGACGCTTCTGTGCATGCGAACTGGTAGTAAAAAAAAAAATGGAAATCCACCACTGGATGTCTGGCCTTCAAGGACAGCAGGAAGAGTTGTTACCGAAGCAATGTTGAGACAAGTGGGGCATGAGCCCATGCCATGAAACAAGTTTAAATAAGAATCTCACACAGGTTCACACTGAGGCAGAGGGAAAGCATGTTAAAGCGTGAGAGCCTCCATGGCGCAGTGGTTAGAGTGCACTACTGCAGGCTACTTCTGCTGACTGCCGGCCGCCTGCAATTTGGCTGTTCAAATCTCACCAGGCTCAAGGTTGACTCAGACTTCCATCCTCCTGAGGTTGGTAAAATGAGGACCCAGATTGTTGGGGGCAATATGCTGATTCTGTAAACTGCTTAGAGAGGGTTGTAAAGCACTGGAAAGCGGTATAAAAATCTAAGTGCTATTGCTATGTTCAAAAAGAATGTTGGTCCTTACCTGAATGTTTCTTTTCATTAGGCGAGAAGGAGGGGGTGACTCCTGGGATATTCTCACAGCCTGATTGGTACAAAAGACTGAGGGAAATCTTTTTAACTTCCTCCTTTCCCTGTGGCTCCCAGTTCCTTGAAGTCACATGACCAGAGCAAGCTGCCAAGAAAACAGACGACAGCAAGGGAAGACCACCACCCCGCCCCTCACCCCGACTGACTATCACCTATGTCTAACTGGGGCGGGATGTTGCCCCTCTCTCTCGCCTACCAAAAAGAAACGTTCAGGTAAGGACCAACATTCTTTTTCTAGTAGACTCGAGGGAGGGGCAACTCCTGGGATGTACCCAAGCTCAGGCCCTGGGGGGTGGACTAAGATTCAGGGGGAGGGGCAGTTGCTACCTGTTGTAGTACCCTATGCCCAAAGGACACCTCGGCGATGCAAAGGCATCCAGACGGTAGCGGCAGATGAACTGAGTCGGGGACAACCAAGTGGTCTCCTGACAAATGTCTTTGAAAGGAGCCCTCATGGCCCACGCTGTTGTAGTAGAGGCACTCTGTGTGGAGTGGGCTGTGGTCCCCGAAGGGGGGCGGCCGGCCCGAGGACTTATAGAACGTAGAATGGCCTGTCGTAACCACCTGCCAATGGTGGCATAGGAAATTCTGGCCCCCAAAGAGCCAGGCTGAAATGAAATAAACAGGGCCTCAGACCTACGGAAGGAAGACGTGCGTCGGAGATAAATGCACAAAGCGCAATGAATGTCCAGGTGGTGCCAAAGGCACTCCCTCTCATGGGAGGGAGCCGGACAGAAATTGGGAAGGATGACCTCCTGGTGGAAGGGCGAATTGACCTTAGGGAGAAAGGTAGGGTCCAACCGTAGGACCACTCTATCCTGGTGAAACTGACAGAGGTCGTCCTTAGATGGCAGAGCCCCCAACTCGGAAATGCACCTGGCAGAAGTCACGGCTACAAGGAATGCCACCTTGAAGGATAGGAACCTAAGGTGGACAGTGTGCAAGGGCTCAAGGGGAGTCCCCATCAAGGCCCTAAGAACAAGGGATAGGTCCCAAGTTGGGAACCTATGGACAGGAGGGGACCGTAAATTAGTGCCTCCCCTCAGAAATCTCTTGACCAGGGAATGGTGGGCTAGAGACGAATGATCATCCCCTAGCAGAACTGAGGCCAGGGTGGCTACCTGATGCCGCAATGTGTTGTGAGAGACACCCCCATCCAGACCTTTCTGGAGGAAGTCCAGAATTTGAGCGACTGAAGCCTCGGTTGGACAAATCCTGAGTGGGCTGCACCACTTAACAAACGCTGCCCAGGTGGAATTATATATCTGCATGGTGGAGGAGCATCTAGTTGCCTCGATGGTCGCTATAACTCAGGAGGACAAGTTGGCCCTCCTCAGGAGGCTCCGCTCAAGCACCAGGTGGTCAGGTGGAGCCACTGGGGCTCCAGGTGGATTAAGACCCCCTGGCGCAGGGAGCGCTCCTCCCAAGGAATCCTCCATGGGGGAGAGATGGTGAGCCAGATGAGGTCCACAAACTAAGGCCGTCTGGACCAGTAAGGTGCTACCAGAATGATGTCTGCCCTCTTTACCACTACCTTCCTCAGTGTCTCCGGTATCAGAGGGAGCGGGGGAAATGCATACAATAGGCCCGGAGGCCATTTGCTCCTGAAAGTGTCTGTTCCTTCTGTGGCCCAGATCATGAATCGAGAGAAGAATCTCGGGAGCTGGGCATTTGTCGGAGTCGCAAACAAGTCCACCAACGGGTTGCCGAACCTCTGGCAAATCTTCTGGAAGAGTTCGGGTAGAATCTGCCACTCCCCGTGGTCCACAGTTGTGTGGCTCAACCAATCAGCCTGGTGGTTGGCAGTGCCCGAGATGTGCTCCAGGAGCCGAGTTTCAATGCCTCCAGCCAAAGGGCTCTGGAATGAGTCCCCCCTTGGTGGTTTATGTGGGCCTTTGTGGCCACATTGTCTGTCAACAGAAGGATGTGGTGGCCCTCTATCGAACTCTTGAACAGTTGGAGGGCCAGCCGGGCGGCCTTCAGTTCCAGCCAGTTTATATTGTGGCAAAGATCCGACTGGGTCTAACGGCCCTGCGCCATCTTGGAGTCCATGAGCGACCCCAGCTGAACAGGCTCGTATCTGTAGTGATGGTCACTCGATCCGGCTCCCTGAATCCGCATTGAAGAGCCAGGGGCAGCCACCACCTCAGGGATAGGCACACCCCCGCTGGTAGATAGATGAGTCACGGAGAGTTGCTTATGCATTTCCACTGGAACAGGATGAGGGCCCACTGCAGGGTCCAGGAATGAAGCCGTGCCCAGGGAACTATCCCTATGCACGACACCATCTTGCCCAATAGGTGGGCAAGGCCAGGATGGAAACTGACCGCCTTGCGCACACCTACCTTGCCAGGGTCTGAAGACTGACGAGCCACTCTGAGAATAGTTGAACTGTGCCTTCCATGGAGTCTATCACCGCTCCCGGTGTAAGATCTTCGTAGAGGGCGAGAGATGACTTTTGGGGAAGTTGACAGAAAACCTCAGGGCTTGTAGAGTCTGAATGGTGATTTTGAGGTCATGGACAGCCCGGGCCTAAAAGTGGGCTTGCACAAGCACATCATCGAGATAGCATTGTAGTCTCACCGGGACAGAGTGGAGGTGAACCGCCAATGCCGCCAAGACCTTCATGAACGTACGCGGGGCTGAAGCTAACCCTAAGGGGAGGGCCCTGTATTGGAAATGGAGCCCGTTGTGGGAAAAACACAGGAACTTGTGATGGGCAGGGAGGATGGGGATATGGAGGTAGGCTTCTGTCAAGTCCACTGACGCTAGGTAATACCCCTGCCTGATGCCCTGCAGAATGGACCTGAGGAATGACATTTTGAAGCACCTGTATACCAGAAAACGATTGAGGCGCTTGAGGTCCTGTATCACCCTCCAGCCCCCCGAGCTCTTTGGAATGATGAATATGTTGAAATAGTGACCCAACCCTCATTCCATCCGCGAGACCGGCTCTACCGCCCAGATGTCCAGCAAATGCTGTATGGCTAGGGACATCAGACGACAGCGTTCTGGGTCCTGGGATAATGGAAAGGTTCTGAAGAAGGTCAGGGGCATGGAGAGGAATTCTAGACAGAGGCCGTTCCTGACCATGGTCTTCGTACCGTTCCGTACCGTTCCGTACCCATGCGTCTGATGTCACTCGGTCCCACTGATCCATGAAGAGTTGCAGATGGACGCCAATGGGAAACCTTGGGTTGGAGTCATTTCCCTTTGCGGAAGGGGCAGTCACCCCCTCCATGAAAGGGCCGCCTAGACTGACCCTGGTACCTACCCCTGTCCTGGTAGTAGGGCCTCTGGAACTGCCTATCGGATCTATAAGGGACGTATCTCTGGTGCTGATACTCTTGTTCAGGGGCCCTGAATGACTGTATACGGAATGAGGATGGACGGTTGTCCGTCTTCTTGGTATTGGTAGGCAAGACCTTCTTTTTGTCTTTGTTCTCTATGAGAATCGGATCTAAGGATTCGCCAAAGAGATTAGTTTCAGTCTAGGGGCAGCCGCCAGGCTCCACTTGGACTTGTTATCCTTTTGCCAATTATGTAACCTTAACAACCGCCTGGAAGTCACCGAGGTAGTTAGAGCTCGAGACGGGCATCAAGGGTGGCATCCGCCAAAAACTGTGTGGCGGCAATTATCTTTGTGATATCCTGGTGAAGTCGCTCATCCTGAACAGGAATGCGGTCCTGTAACTGGTGAAGCTACATGACTGGTGATCAGTTGAAATAAGAGGCAGCTGCAGCAGACTTTATGGCCCATGCCAAGGCTTGAAATTCTTATGTAATGTAAGCTCCGCCTGCTTGTCCTCCAGCTTCAACTTATGAGGCACACCCCCTGACACTATGGATGAGGGCTTGGCTAGGGTGGCTACCGGGGTGTCTACAGTAGGCAATTGAAGCGCCTGGGAGAAGGCCTGCTCCATGTTGTAGAAGCGGTGGTCATTGCTCCCTGGGTTAGGAAAGGTGGAAGGGCGAGCCCACTGATTCTTTACCACCTCCAGAAAAAGGGGAGGAGCAGGGACCTCCCCCTTGTTGGTCACTGTATTGGAGTACATGACCAAATTAGGATCTCTGGGTGGAGGAATGGCAGGATCACCTGTCCCGACCTTAGTGGTCTTCCTAGCTTTGTTTAACAAGGTTTTAAACATTGGAGGAGCAAAGAGATTTGGGAAAGCTGGGGGATCTGGGAGGACAGTCTCTTCATCCTCTGAAAATCCCATGTCCTGACGGGTGTCATCCCCTAACACTGAGCCCTCACTGACTACTGAGGGCGAAGGAGGCCTTGCCGTCTGATGTCTAAGGTCTGAGGAACTCCTAGCCTGATGAGAAACCTGGGACCTAGGCTCCCTAGAAGAATGACTTTCCCTTAAGGAAACTGCAGAAACAATTCCCTTGGAAATGGCTGAGGAAATATGTCTCTTGATGCTCTCAGGGAGCAACTGCATATCCTCAAATTCATCCTCTGAGTGTCCTAGAGCAGGACCCTGTGAAGCCAGGGTGTAGGGAGGGAGGAAATCCTGGGATGAACCTTCCAATGGATCCCTGACCTCCTCCCTAGGCCTTTGAGGAGAGGCAGGAGGGGATGGGGAAATTTCATGTGTCCACTCATGTGTCCTCCGATGTCTCACCCAGAGCCACCAGCCGGTGCAAGGGCCTTGCGGGAACAATTAGTGGGCTGCCGAGGCTAAAGCTTGCCGGCCTCACTTAACCGCGATGCAAGCCAATGATTCCGGGCCAGAAAGTGGCCGCCTCCATGTGCGCGCTTCTAAAATGGCCACCGGAGGTCTCCGCATGCTTTAAACATTCTTTTTTTCTTCAGCCACAGCTTGAAAATCTTGCCGCGGCTTGTTCGCCCAGGTGCGGCTTCCCGGTGTTAAATTAAGCCATCCACAGCCTGATCGGCGCCTCTATCTGGGAGCCCTTCCTGCGGAGCTGCAGAAACGGAGCCTGACACCCCGGCAGTTCCAGGGATTGGACAGAGCTCCAGAAACTCACGAGGAGAGGGCGAGAAGCTAATTAGCCCTCCCTCAGCTTGCTGCGGGACGGAGGACCCTGTCCCTGCAAGATACCAGTTCAGAAATTTAGAATTTAAAATATACAATATATCAAATCCAAACAAATACTAACATTTACTCACTCTCTCTGAGAACCACCAACACAGTGCTTGGACCAAAAGACTGAGAGGAACTGGGAGCCACAGGGAAAGGAGGAGGTTAAAAACATTTCCCTCAGTCTTTTGGACCAATCAGGCTGTGAGAATATCCCAGGAGTCACCCCTTCCTCGAGTCTACCGGAAAAAGTTTCTGTTACTACAGTTGTTGCAATAAAAGTTGCTTTGACCTATATGATATTTATTGGAACCTATAAACCCCCTATAGGTTTCTATCCTATAGGAATGGCAACAGCAGACTCAGGACCTGCCAGCAAACTATCCAGGCAGGATACCATTTTGGTAAGTTGAAGTGTGGCCATTAATAAGCATTCTTTGAGTGCAGCGCTTTCATTCAGCCCTTTGTGGATCCATCTTACAATACAGGTAATCCATATTTTATTGAAAAAGAAGATGAGACACTGTGGAAGATTTTGTTGAGATCCAGATACACTAGGTCAGGGGTCGGCAACCTTAAACACTCAAGGAGCCACAAAGGTCCTAACTGGAAGCCCCCCGTTCAATTCTGGAGCTGACCAGAAGTTCAGTTCCTCCACCACAGAGTCTCGTCCTAGCACAGAGTCCTTTTTCCTCTACCTGTCCTAACCGAAAGCCCTATCAATTGTGGAGACAACCGGTGAGGGGGAGCTGCAGCAGAGGGATGAAAGAACCACATACGGCTCCAGAGCCGTGGGTTGCTGACCCCTGGACTCCATCAATAGGTCTACAGGTCTATCAATAGGTCTATAGTGTTCCTCTGATCTACTAAAACAATCGTTCTGTCAAAGAAGAAGATAAGATCGTTGTGACACACTTAAATTTGTGACAAACACATGCTAGCTCTTGCTAACATTTGCATGCCTAGCTAAGTAGTCACAATGGTATTGTTTTGGTAATCCTGAGGACTTTGCCCAGATAGATAGGTTTATAGTTTTCTGCATCCAGCTTTCTCTTCTTTGTGAAGATGGAGATGACATTTGACTTCCTCTGGTCTTATAAGGTTTCATTAGTCCCGAGTAGGAATACCTTAACTCTCTGCTTTTGATCTAATCATTTTAATGGAAAATAAGACAGGCATCCAATATCTCTGCAGGTTATTAAACAGGTGAGGATTAATAATTAATTTATTATAAACACTGGAATTCAGAATTATATACAGGGTGATTTAGGCAGGGGGTGTAATGAGGGGCAACGTATTGGTAAAAAAAAAAATCCAGATATGAAAAGTTAACCATCAAGAATTGTTACAATTCATACTCATAGATCATAGAAAACTCCCTATTTCAAATCCTCAGATCAATGAAGAATGGTAGTCACACTTTAATAGATTATACTGATTTAATTGCTCATGTAAACACTTTCAATCTCATTAGCACGATATTTATAGATGAAGATTATTTTTTTTAATGAGGATTAGTTTCTGTAATCCTATCAACTATGTCCCTCAGCAGCAAAGCTTTATTGACTGAATCCTTTTCCTCAATAAGACTGGCATTCACAAATGAAATCGATGGCCTGTAGTGGGTTGTACACAGGAGGAATTGCAGAACAGTAAATGTTGAGATCTCTGTTACAAGAATTGGTGGAAAAACCACACCCTCCAATAGAAACCATTGTTACTCCTGGGTCAAAGTGCACCAACACATCACCAAGCAGTGATATCCTGCTGGATAAACATAAGAGACTGATGCTAGGTAAACATCCTCATATACCAGCAAAAAGGCAACTCTTAGGAAAAATGAAGAGCTGGTTGTCAATTTTTTGCACCAGAATGAAACATATGCTTGCAAATTGTTAATCAGCTTATTTCTTTAATGTTCTCCGGAAAGCAAAATGTTGGGAGCCCATCTTCTTTTAGCCTTTACCATGCTGCATATAAACTTTTACGCCATCTATCAAATTACCAATACACCAAAGCCAGTGGTAAAAATAACTGATAGAAAAAGAAATTGGGCTAAAGAATTTGAAAAACTGATTTATTTGTCCTGACCATTTCCTAGTTTCCTAGCAATAAGTTCTCGCTTACATGCAAATTATATTGATGAACCTAGATTTTGGGGGTTTTTTTCACAGCACATACGGCGACCTCGTATTGATATTGAAGCTGTTCTGGTACTTTCCCATGTCATTATGTATATACTACCCATGATATATGTTTGCATGTGCATTTGATTCCAAATGCTAGAAACTCCATGGCAACCTACAGCTCCAGGTTCCAATTGTGATGCTTTGATCATCCTGTCATTTCAGTTAAGACTTTGCAGTACATCTAAAGGCGTGAGGTACTCCAATTAAGGAAAGAAGTCTTGGCTTTATTGCAGTGACTAATCGTTTAGACACCAACTGTCTGCTACATGGAGTAGAAGCACAGAAGAGGGTTTTCCTCAGAGTACAGCTGCCCCTGCATTTCTTTTTATATAAGTAAAAAAAAAACATTTCTGACATTGTCAAGAGGTTACATTCACCATCCCAGTAGATTAAGGACCTACTGAATGAGGAAGAAATGCAGCAACTTATATACTCTTCTTTTTATACAAACTGCAGCAGGGGACTAGGGACACAACAACATTGCTCCGTAATTAGGCCTTCCTCACAAGCCCATTAGGTTCTGGTCTCCTTAACTTCATTTGGTTAGCAGTTGTTAGCATAATAACCATCACTAGGGCTACATCACAATTACGATTTTTTAAATTCCATACACGGAAGGTCAGGTGCATCCACAAGACAAAAATAATTACCCTGAGTAAATTATAACACTACTATCAAGAACATCTTTTCAAGATTCAAAGTAATAGAGTTGTTCTATTGTTGTGATATTTTTTATGAATTTTGACTACATTGTTGAAGTTGAATAGAAAGAGTCACTAGAGTCCTTGAAGACAATACTAAAAGCAGAACTTCAATGCAATTGAAGATCTGGAGTCCAATAAATTTTTGTTCATATTCTATTCAGGTTTTATAAGGCCTATGGAACCAAAAGGACCCGTTTTCCTAATTGGAAATTGTTAAAATATTCATGACTGGGAGAGACATGGGAACAAGGTCAGCCAATGAATAGCCTATTCCTATTTATATACCTTTATATACCTATTATAACTCTGACAGAAATCTGCTGCTTATACTTCTGATCTGATTGGTCCCTTCCAATTCACACCTGCTGCCTAGCATGAAGGTTTTAATATATGCAAAATTTCAAGCACCGCCAAAGTTAAATCCAACTCCTTTGAATAAGAAACCATCCAAATTAACAAACAAGGACATATAGTAAAGCATGTGCATGCACGTGCACACACATGCCCAGACATGTTTTTGGATGTCTCTGCCTATGATAGGTATGCTGTAAGGTAGAGCAACTGAGAATGGCAACAAACAATTGCTAGTTAGCATGAAGCATGGCAAGCCCTAAACCAAGGTTTATGTGAACAGGAAAAGGAGAAAGGGAAAGATGGGGCAACTGCCATATATATCATAGTCACTCTTGCTTTAATTTTACAATTAGAATAAAAAACTCATTCCTAACCATGTCTCTTGGAAGGTCCAGTCAAGACTGACCCAGATGCCTGGCGTCACAGCTTTTGGTGTAAGATATAATAGCAATAGTACTTAGACTTATATACCACTTTACAGTGCTTTACAGACCTCTCTAAGTGGTTTACAGAGTTGGCACTGCCTCCAGCAATCTGGGGCCTCATTTTACCCACCTTGGAAGGCTGAGTCAACCTTGAGGCTGGTGGGATTTGAACTGCTAAATTGCAGTCAGCTGGCAGTCAGCAGAAGTAGCCTGCGGGACTGCATTCTAACCACTGCGCTACCACGGCTCTTAATAATCAATTGAAGGAAAGACAAACTATTTCATTTGCATGAAGTATTCACATTTTTGAAATGTAAAAAAAAAAAACCCCAACGAATAGCAATATACTAAAGAAATGAGCCAGATATTATATATAGAGTTCTTCTAAGGAAAACTTACCAGTATTTGGCTCTTGATCTCATGCTTACTACCAGATATGACAAGCCTGAGGGGTTTTTTTTTAGCAAGCAGAAGCAAAGATATTGTAGATTCATAAGAAGCATAAATTATGCTGTTTCTAGGCATCAGGACTAATTGAACTCCCATCCCAACCCTTGGAAAATATTTAACACTGCATAGGATTTTCTATTAGATGGGTTTGTGAAAAAACATGTCTGCATAGTTCTGATCCCCAAATAAGGCAAGGATTCCAGAAACTAGATATGTTTTTTCTTTCTTTCTAGTGGTCCAAGTAGTAGAACAATAATCTGAACTGCTTCCTTTTCCTCCCAAGTATCTTAATTCTCATATGGAGGCCATTTAAAACTTGAACAGCCTGGCTGTATCCTTTTGGTAATTCTTTCTGCAATCCTTAAATGGCACCTAAAAGTAAGAGTAAGCATACCAATGCTGAGTGCAGCATGTGTTGCCATGGGGATGGATGTAGTGTCACAAAATTTATTTCTAACACTTCCTTCAAAGCTTCACATTGGTGAAGCAAGAGACCACAAATATGTGTAACAGTTTGGAAATCTGCTCAACAAAAGTTGTTGGGGGCTCTCTTGCACTCCACTGTTGGAATTATCCACAGCGGAGAGAACTCTTTCAAAATTGATGGGTGATAACTTATGTGTCAATCTTGGTCACATTTTTTATACTACTAAAACACAGTGTTTAAAAGGGCCTTGTTTGCTGCTAGAGCTGATTAAAATGTCAAACCACGGGGAGCAAAAGGTTCATTGTGATGGAGATGACTGATGTTTTGCTTACCCCAGGCCCCTGTGCCTACATAAAGAAGCTTCTCCCATATGTTAGGGCAATGTCCGTTTGGAATATGAATATCCCGCATAGTAAAATTTCAGAAATAGGAATATGAAGATTATGTCAGGGTTCCAAATAGCATCCCTATGAAGTAATAGCTCGAGGCAAGAAGTTCCTCAAAACACCAATTTATTAGAAGAGCCATGTGGGCACATCTGGGAAAAACCCAAAATGCCTGCCAGGTGCCAGTTATAATTGTGTGGGAATATTTCCCTCTATTTTTGTATTCTTTTACAAAACAAATCAGAATTCAGACTGGCATTTCAGCAAGCAACCACTTGGTGAGGCCACACTTGGAATACGGCATCCAGTTTTGGTCACCATGATGTAAAAAAGATGTTGAGATTCTAGAAAGAGTGCAGAGAAGAGCAACAAAGATGATTAGGGGACTGGAGGCTAAAACATATAAAGAACGGTTGCTGGAATTGGGTATATCTAGTCTGATGAAGAGAAGGACTAGGGGAGACATGATAGCAGTCTTCCAATATCTCAGGGGTTGCCACAAAGAAGAGGGAGTCAAGCTATTCTCCAAAGCACCTGAAGGCAGGACAAGAAGCAATGGATGGAAACTCATCAAGGAGAGAAGCAACCTAGAACTAAGGAGAAATTTCCCGACAGTTAGAACAATTAATCAGTGGAACAACTTGCCTTCAGAAGTTGTAAATGCTCCAACACTGGAAGTTCAGTTCAGTTCTATTCTATTCTATTCTATTTACTCTACTCTACTCTACTCTACTCTACTCTACTCTACTCTACTCTACTCTACTCTACTCTACTCTACTCTACTCTATTTTCCTGTAACTGAAATACCTCAAAAGATCACCTGTGCACTAACCCATGATTTAGGGTTTTCCTAGAACTTTACTTGGAATTTTCTAGAATCTTTAAAGTCTCTGAACATATCATATGAACCTAGGTGTGGCTCCCATTGATCAAATTTGACAATAATGCAATAAACCACTCAGACTTAAGGGAGCAGCAATGACACTTGACACCAAAGTAGGGATGGAGATTTATATTAATTTACAGATAACTTCAAAAAACATTAGAGGTAAGTAACCATTTCTTCTTTTGTATTTCACATATATAGTATGAGCAAATAGCCTTTGCCTGGAAGAGGGACATTTTTTTCTGCGGTATCAAGAGAAAGAAGCTTCTGTATTAAACTCCCCAAATTTGGCAACTTTAAGACTTGTAGACTTCAACTCCCAGAATTCTCCAGCCAGCATAGCTATTGGTACAAATTGGTACAATATGCCATTGGTACAAATGACTTTACTATTGGTATGTAGCTAGCTGGAGAATTCTGGGAGTTGAAGTCCACAAGTCTTAAAGTTGCAAAGTTTGAAGACCTCTGCTTTACACCATTCTAAGACCTGTACTCTCGGCAATATTGGTGAATAAACATAAAATATTAGGCTCAAAGAATGTCCCTCTGGTACATTTACCAACTGGAATTGTTGGTGTTCTGGCAGAGGGACCCTGGGAAGAAACAACCTTCAAAAATCACAATTCTTTTTGAAGGAATCCTTCAAATCTGCTGCAAAGATTGTTGCTTGTCTGACACATGACTGAGGTTTGTAACTGACACAGTTTATTTGAAGAAATAATGAAATGTTAGGTGGACTTAGAGAAGAACAATGATAAGTTCATTCTGAATACTGCCATGCTATATAAATAAAGGACTAGTGATAATCAGTTATAAGGCGTATCTAAAGAGCTCTCTATCAGTGTTGAACAATCCGAGAAAAAAAGTGTTAAAACAATATCTTGTCTCAGAGGAAACTCAGAAAACAGACTTTGGTAGAAAAATCTGGCCAGAGAACTGTATGATTCATAGCCAGAACAAGTGTGTCTGTAATTTGCCAGAATGACATAACAACATGGTTATATGTTAACTACTAAAAATTCACTCTGCCATGAAAATTAAGAGAGAGAAGCAGATGCCATTGGTACAAATGACTTCGCTATTGGCATGTTCAGAATTAAAGATTATTCTAAATCTGTGTGAACAGAAATACCAATGAGTAAAGCTGAGTTAAATATTTATTGAATCGGTTAAGTTAAGTGGGGGGGGGGGGGGAGAGAATAATCTGACTCACAACCTGGAAATGGAACATTGGAATAGTTATAGGATATTAATTCCAACTACAATGTTTTAAATTTAACATTTTAAATTTAAATTTAAGTCATTGTCCTAGTGGACAATCACTTAAGTATGATTCAGCAGTGTACTGCAGCAGCCAAAAAAGCCAACACAGTTCTAGGCTGCATAGACAGAGGGATAAAATCAAGATCATGTGAAGTTTAATACCACTTTATAAGGGCTTGGTAAGGCCACACTTGGAATCCTACATTCAGTTTTGGTTCCCATGATGTAAAAATAGATGTGGAGACTCTAGAAAGTGTACAGAGAATAGCAACAAAGATAATTAGGGGATTGGAGGCTAAAACATATGAAGAATGGTTACAGGCAACTCCACTGTGCTGTACAGTAGAAGACATTCTAAGGCACAACAGGCTGTATCTTAACAGAACTTAAATCTAAAATGCACACTATCACTGTCAAAAGTACTGTGAGTTGACACTATAGATAGAATTCAGTCCTTTTCATTTCAGTGGCCCAGATGTTCTGGAGTTATGCTGGAACACATGGAACCAGATCCGGATGCAGACACACACACACCCTGAGAGGTGTTAGGGGTCTTACCCCCACAGTCTTTGTTTCCAGAGAGTAAGTCATTTGTGTACCAAGTTTGGTTGAAATTGCTCGAGGCATTCCAGAGTTATGCTGGAACAGACACACACACACACATGGTGTGGTTTGGTGGGTGGAGTTTGGTGGACGTGGCAAGAGAAGGATACTGCAAAATCTCCATTCCCTCCCCCAGCCAGAGGTGGCATTTACTGGTTCTCCGAACTACTCAAAATTTCCGCTACCGATTCTCCAGAACCTGTCAGGACTTGCTGGATTTCACCCCTGCCTCAATACTCTCACAGGTCTGTATCATTCTTTCATAGACTTCAGGAGCAAATAAAACACCAAATGCTAATATTTTGCAAGCTATGTGTATTACAGAAATGTATATAAGCACATTGCCGTCAATTATCATCATATCTCTCCATGTCAGTGGAACTGCGAAGAAGAAAATTATATAAAATTATATATTTAAGTATAAAAGAAATGGAGTAGCCATTATTACCAACAATTATTCTTTTTTTCTGCCACCCATCTCACACAACAACACAGGGGAGCTAACAGGGATTAAAAACATCAGCCTAATGATAAACTAAAGAATACAGTAAAATAAAACATAGCGACCAAGACCATCAACATTAATAACAGTAACTCATAGACTCACCAAACCACTTGACCCCTATGTCTAAGACAGGGGTGTCCAAACTTGGGAACTTTAAGACTTGTGGACTTCAACTCCCAGAATTCCCCAGCCAGCCGGGGAATTCTTGTTATGTCATTCTGGCAAATTACAGACACACTTGTTCTGGCTATGAATCATACAGTTCTCTGGCCAGATTTTTCTACCAAAGTCTGTTTTCTGAGTTTCCTCTGAGACAAGATATTGGCTGGGGAATTCTGGGAGTTGAAGTCCACAAGTCTTAAAGTTCCCAAGTTTGGACACCCCTGGTCTAAGAGAACAGTCAGATTGTAACAATCTTCTAAAAGACCAGCAAAGTCAGGGTCAACCTAATCCCATGGGAAAACTGTGTTCTATAGCAGGGGTCTCCAACCTTGGCAATTTAACAACTTGTGGACTTCGACTCCCATAATTCCTCAGCCAGCGCATGGTGGCTGAGGAATTATGGGAGTTGAAGTCCACAAGTCATAAAGCTCCCAAGGTTGGAGACCCCTGTTCTATAGGACAGGCACAGGAAAAGAAAGGAAAGGCCACAATGAGTCGAAAATATGGTGAAATTGAGCCAAATCCTATTCTTTCATTGTGCTCCTTAACTTCCATTACTAAATGTTGCAGGCCATTTGCATTCCCAGCTATCAGTGTAGTATCATCAGTGAAGCACAGGTTTTCCAGATTCCTTCCTCCATTTTTAAAACCAAGTTAATCTTTCAATCCAGTTTCCTTCAATATATATTCAGAACATAGGTTGGATAAATGGGTGTGTGGCATATATGTGTATACACACACCGGTGGTGGGTTCCGGATCCCATTGCAACCAGTACAGTGCAACAGGGCCAGGCGTCCACCACATGAACACGCACGCACGAGCACAGTGCGTGCATGCGTACTTACCGCCTGCGATGCCTCCACGACGCTTCAGCTGCACGGCGGAGCATCGCGCAAGCGCTGTACGCTCCCTGCGTGTGTGGAAGCCCCAAAAACCTCAAATACTGGTAAGGAGCACGGGCAAGTGGGCCCTCCGGAGCACCGGAACGGAACGGTACTTGGTGCTCCTGGCAGGCATCGATACGCCCATACTGGGGTGTACCAGCCATAACCCACCACTGACACACACACACAATGACTCACTACGCCATTTATGTTTCACATAAGGACAATGAGATATTCTGGGATTCCCAGACATTCCAAAGCTTAACACATTTGGCACTATCAAATGTCTTGTATAATCAATAATGCACAATATTGCTTTATTTATTTGTTAAATATTCTTTGGCCTTCTCAATTATCTGGTGCGCATCAGCAGTAATTCCCCTCGTTGTTTAGCCATGCCTAAAACCAGCTTGAACACCTGAAATTGTTTATTAAATTCCTTCCCAAGATCTTTGTCTTTCCTGGCTATACCTTCTCTTCTTGGCAATTTGCACTAACATCTAGTTTGCTTTCTTCTGTTTATTGATTCTTGGCAGTCTCTTTTTGCTTTCCACCTTAACAGCTTGTTTGATTTCATTCCACAAGTCCTTTGGTTCCCTGTCAACGAGTTTCAAGCATTCAAAGTGATTCTTAATGTTCTTTTGTAAATGGTGGTTATGTAATCAAGAAAACATGGAAACTGAGTATCTTTCGTCTGCCGCTTTTGCTCAATTTGATACCTGCAGAGAAACAATCTCATGATCTGATCGACATATCCTTGAGCTCTTCTGTTTGCTTGTACCAATAATAATCAATGTGATCAATTCCGTGTGTTCGTGTACACAGGCATTTTGTTTTTGTTGCTTGACAACTGTGTCAGCAATGAAGAAATAATTGGTTAGGCAGGAATGGAGAAGATATTCTCCTCCTTCATCTTTGTTTCCTTAGACCATAAAGTCCAACTATGTTTTCATCTGTATTATTTTGAACTTTGGTATTCCAAACTCCAACCAGAAGCAAGCATAGATTAAGACATTATATGGAAGATTTGCTTTCAAGTCTAATTGATATTATTTTGCTATTCTTTGTTACAGTCACCCTGACTAGAAAAGCAATGCTGTCCCTCCATTTTTGATGTCCTTAAGCAATAAACAATGCAATCTTCTGACTGAAAATTTCCAAATTCATTTCTGGATGCCCTATAGGCAGGGGTGGGATTCTACTGGTTCGGAGCGGTTCAGGCGAACTGGTAGATCCAATGATCAGCTGGGTCCGCCTGCCCGTCCTTGCATTGTAATGACCTATTGTCAGCCTGCAGCCATCTTTGCTTTTGGATCTTTGGCCTGCCACACTTTCTATTATCCTACTATGCATTTTCTATTGTGGGAAAATGGGAGGGGAGATTGTATGGAGTTAGATGATATGTAGCCATAACAAAATACTTTCTAGAAAGCCAAGGTCGTCCTTTGTCTCTGCACATCTCTGCACCTCACCGGAAGTGGATGGGTGGAGATGCCAGCATGGCAGTGGGAGATTGGACCATGGGATGGACTTGTGGGTGTGGGGGCAAGATCTTGAACTTTGAACTGGGTGGGGAAAACCGGGAAGCTTTCGGATTCGGGTTTCCACAGATGTGCCAGCATGGCTCTCTTAATAAATTGGAACTTTGAGCAATACTTTGCCTCGGACTCTAATTTAATTTTGGATGCTATTTGGAACCCTGACACCTATATCGCCTCAGCTGTTTTCTTCCCCAGCAGTAATGCGGAAGGTAAGTTTTTACAAAACTGCGCACATGTGTGCAGCAGCATGCAAAGTGCGCAATCACCAAACTGGTTGTTAAACCGGTAGGATCCCACCACTGCTTACATGTTACTAGGTGATCAATTCATTTAATTTTATACTGCGTTGTGCTTGTTTCTCACATTCCACGTCCCCAGGATATTTCTGCCTTTACATTTTCTTTCATTCATGGCAACGTCAGCAATTAGGTATCTTGTTAAATCCAGCTGGTGGTTATAAACACATTAGTACTCTGAAAGATCCTCAGCTCCTCTTCACTAGCATGTCGAATACCTTCTAACCTGGTATCAGCCCTTTGGGGAAGTGATATGAGCTTGATGAGATTAGCTATAACAATATAGCATTTCCCCTTCTCTCTGTCTTATACCAAAGAGGCAATTGAAGTTTATGCTTACTTGTTTTCCCAAACTAAGTTTATATTATAGTAACTACACCTCATACCTTTTCTGAGGACAGCTCTGCTCCATTACACCTCATTATCTCGCGTTGTACTGCCAATCACCTAATTTTGATTATCATGTGGTTTTCTTGGTAAAAGACAGGAATGGGTTACTACTGTCTTCTCCCATGCATGGAAGATAACTTTGCTATTGTAACTAAAGTTACACCTCCCACATTCTGCTATGTCACTGCTCTGCAATACAAGTTCCTATTTGTTTTAGTTGAGCAGCTGGGATGACCTTCCACCTTGGATGACTTGTTGTTGTTGTTGTTAGTTGCGAAGTCATGTCTGACCTATCGCAGCCCTATGGAAGATGTTCCTCCAGGCCTTCCTGTCCTCTACCATCCTCACACCTACTGCTTCAGTGACTCCATCCAGCCACCTTATTCTCCGTCGTCCCCTTCTTCTTTTGCCTTCCATCTTCCCCAGCATGAGGCTCTTCTCCGGTGAGTCCTTCCTTCTCATTAGGTGGCCAAAGTACTTGAGTTTCCTCTTCAGGATCTGACCTTCTAAAGAGCAGTCAGGGTGGATCTCCTCTAGGACTGACCGGTTGGATCGCCTTGCAGTCCAAGGGACTCGCAGGAGTCTTCTCCAGCACCAGAGTTCAAAGGCCTCAATTGTACTGAAATGACTGTGATGAAAGTATAAACTCACAGCATTCAGCACATCCCCAATGTTCTCTGTTCACTCCAACTATCACAATGAGGTGGCATACAAGGACTTGATGGGGAACTAGTTAACCCAGCTTACCTAAATTTCCCAAAGTCACTAAGTCATAAAATGACCACACTTCACAGAACACACAGAATTGTAAATCCACTAATCACATTTTAGCATGTTGTATAAACCCGTCCTAATATTTATGTATGCACATTTGAAATGACCCATTCCTTACCAATGAATCAACAGTTAAAAAACAAACACAGAGAAAGAGCTTTTAAAAAAGACATTCCTGTGTTTTGAAAGGAGCTTAAAATTGACTGGGCTTTTAACTGCCAGTCATCCATCATAGACAGACCTATTTATCACAGCCATTATAAAACGCTCAGGTCAGATTCTAAAAAGGAGAATCCCTTCCGAGTGCCTTCCTTTATCCAATCATGGCTTAAACTTTCTTTTCCTAATTATATGATACAGGGCTTATTCTTCTGAGTAAGAAGCCACAGCAGTTGTCTCTTGCCCCGTAGGTGGAAAAGGCCCCCATGTGCTCTCCCTCAGATAAGATTTAGCAAGCCATCCCCTGCACTTTACATAACTCCTGTTGCTTAGTCACAGGTTTTTACTCTTTTTTAAAAATATGGAGTGATTTTCTCAGCAGCATCATAGATGGAGTCATCCTGGCGAGGGAAGTCCCTTCCTTTCTTATGTTCCCTTGGTAACCAAATGAATTTGCTTTTCAAATGATTCATGACCAGGGTGTTGTAGGAGTTCCCTCCTCCAACACAATTCTCCCACACAGATACATATGCTTGATTAATCACCGATTAGAAAGTCTCTTCCACAAGGTAAATCTGGGAATCAAAATGCCACTCCAAGTCATTCACAACCACCTCCTTACCGTTCAGGTGGGAGTTAATGTCACACAAAATTGGGCCCTGGGACTTTGGAATCTGAATGGAGCATTAATCAATGTGAGCACTGTTGAAGTTATACAACACTGTTTTGATTGTTGAAAATAACAAACTCTGGCTTTAGAAGCCTGTGTGGATCCAGGTCCCAGGAACCCCTACGGAAGATGGCCCAAGTTCCCCGGAGGGTAATGGAGTATTAAATGTAATAAATAATCCTTATAGCTCTTTATTACATCTAATATTCCACTTTTCTCCAGGAAACCCAGGGAAGGTGCCTGTTCTTAGCTTCATAAAACTATTCTCCACAAATGTTGATTTAATAGCATGGGGTGAAAAAGTAGAATTCCACAATTCTGATTTGGAATTACATCATGAAGCTGACTGAATTCCTGCAGGCTATATGAAGGAATCTACCTAACCTTCCAGAATGAATTGATTAAAAACAAAGGCGGTGTTTTTGTAAAACAATTATTGTTTAGGCAAGAGGTCCCTTAGATTTCTTCCTCTGATCCAATATTCTATTTGTTTATTTTCCCATTATAACTCTAACACATACTTCTTGACAATTGAGGTTTAAGGTCTAAGACAGGGGTGTCCAAACTTGGGAACTTTAAGACTTGTGGACTTCAACTCCCAGAATTCCTCATTCTGGGAGTTGAAGTCCACAAGTCTTAAAGTTCCCAAGTTTGGACACCCCTGGTCTAAGAGCTTTTCTATACCAGGGGTTACCAACTTTTTGGACCTCAGGGACCATTAAATTCATAATTTTAAATCCCACAGACACTAATATGATCTGCCTAATGACTGGTTGGGTGGGCGTGGCTAGGTGGTCATGTGAGTGCGTGGGGATGTCACAAACATCGAGGGGCGCCTTGTCAGCCTCTACTCACCTCTCCCCTGCCAGCCACTACTCGCCTGCCCGCCCAGGCTCCTTAGAGCCCCAACAGAAAGCAGTTGTTGGAGCTAAGCAGCCACCACGAAAAAGAGTTGGCAAAACAGCTCAATTCAAATTGGATCTGACCGAGAAGGAGGCTCAGCAGCAGCACCTCACCAAGGACTACCAGCATAGGCTTTCCAAGCAGAGGGAAGACCTGTGGGAGTGCAAGGACAGGTACCGGTGCCTGGGGGCTCAGTGGGCTGAGATGGTCAGCTAGTTCCAGTCCATGATGCAGTCTCACTGGAACTCCAGCTCTTCACCATCAGCGACACTTCCCTCCAGCCTTCACCCAATGCCCCACACCAGGGAGGCTGAAGCAGACCCTAAGTCAGAATTTCTGCCTCCCTCCACCCTGCACAAAAAGACCCCAAAGGGGGAGATTCTCTGCAGCAACACAAGCGCTCATTGCCCGTATTTGGCCCAGGGCCCCTATTTTGAGGACCTCTGATTTAGTGCAATATAACAAATGCAAATACTTTTTCTGTGGACCACCAAAATTTTCTCATGGACTACCAGTTGGTGACCACTGTTCTATACCCATTGGCAGTTGCCAGCTTAAGGGATAGCTAGAAGAGGTTGGGAAGAATAATTTCGCTCACTGTTATCTGGGATTTATTTTTAAACCAATGAAAATGTAGATAGGAAACCAATATTGATAAACATGCCACTAGTCAATTACTTTAAACCAGTTACCCCATAAAGATATAAATGGTTAAGGCAACATGTTCATAATATTAAACAGTCTTGTCAAACTGTTGCTCTCTCTATGTATATCATAAACAACAGGAGTGGGAATATTTTAGTTTGTTGTAAGAAGCAACAAAATAAAATCAGAGTCACTGAGAACCAATAATACAACAACTGGGAAGCAGGTCCAAAGATGCTTTTTCAGGAGCAACTGAAAAAGCAGTTTTGGGACAAATGTGACCTGGATGACCGAGAATCTCTACAGACTTTTAACTAGAAAGCATAGTCAGTTGCATTACTTGTTTTCCGTATATTTCCTATTGATAAACAACTTACTTTTTAAGAAGTTTCAATAAAATCTGGTGTGGATCTGGATAACAATGTAGACAACAACAGAGAAGTTTTCTTTCATCAAACTTTTCTCTGTGTTTTTTATTCCCCTCTCCTATATTTTTCCCATTATTTTCAAGTTTTTTTCTCACAATTTGGCAAGACAATACGGTATTTTCTTTTACATTAGAAAAAGCAAAGATAACTTAGTAATGCTCAGTGTGTCATTTAAAATATTATTTTCTTCTAACAGATTTTTAACAGATTAACAAAGTTGGAAGGGAGTTGGTGGGTCATCTAGTCCAACGCCCCCACCCCCCTCTGCCCAAGCAGAGGGTTGGACTAAATAATTCTGTTTGATTATTCTCCGCTTTCATCTTATGAGTGGATAATTTTAAAATAAAATACAATCTTAATTTACATTTCTAAAAGAACATCTATTAAAATGTTATTTTCTCACACGAATCTTCTCAAACTCTGAACACTCCTTTAATAATTTTTAAAATATTACTCCCTGTTTCTGTGTTTCTAGGAGGGTTTTGCTACATTTAGAAAATGCTGAAGGGTTTCCAAAGCCCTCGGTTTCTAAATTACCATAAAATGAGTAAGGAAAATAAAGTCTCCAATGAGTGGAATTCAGCTCATGACTTCACGGATATATAACCACATATTTTTTCTGGAAACAGTGAAAACTGAGTTATCATTGCCACTAGGACAAAGTTTCTCAAAGTTTAGTCCGGAGTTCCCCGAGACCCATTTAGCAAGTCCACCAAGTCACATAAATATCTTAACACATAAATATTTTTCAGTTTTAATTTCTTACACAGTACATGTTGATAGATATAGCCCACATCAATCAAAGCCTTCTGAAGAATCTGAAGCACAATTGAGCAGAAGTGTGAAACAAATTAAAGTCAAAGTGGAAAGTTTAGAAAGCCAAAAGGAAACAATTTGATAAAAAAAAAATAGTTAGGAGAGCATTGTTGAAGCCTTAACAAAATTAGGATGTGAGAAGCAAGAATAAGGATGCAGGTCTGAGTATCAGAGTTTAATATCAGGTTAAGGAGTAAAAATGCGTAAAGAATACTGCTAAGAGAAATAAATACAAAATTGACTTCTCTGATACGTTAATAAGTACTTTTTACAAAATTCTGGAAACTTATGGAATTTTGTTGAAAATAAATGGAACTGTTAGTAACAGTTAAAAACTGTTGGATCTAGCAATTTGAAAGGGCTGGATATTGGAAGAAGGGATCTGCAGAAGGTAATTTCAAAGGGGAAGAAATGATATCAAGTCTCTTTGCAACTGCTCTAAAAGGTCAAGGTCAAGGTTCCCTCGCACATATGTGCTAGTCGTTCCTGGCTCTAGTTTCAAAGCTGAAGAGCCAGCACTGTCCAAAGACGTCTCCGTGGTCATGTGGCCAGCATGATTCAACAATGAAGGCACACAGAACGCTGTTATCTTCCCACCAAAGGTGGTTCCTATTTTTCTACTTGCATTTTTTACATGCTTTCAAACTGCTAGGTTGGCAGAAGCTGGGACAAGTAATGGGAGCTCACTCAGTTACGTGGCGCTAGGGATTTGAACTGCTGACCTTTCTGATCGACAAGCTCAGTGTTTTAGCCACTGAGCCCTTGGTAACTGCTCTAAAGAAGATCAAAAATCACTTCTTTAAATATTTTTCTTCTTTTTTTTCTCCTTTTACTTGCTGCAATTTCTATTTTTCCTTTCTCTAGCTGTCTTTTATCTTTTAAACTCATTTTGTATTATTCTTTACCTTTACCAATTTTCAATAAAATAACTTCAAAAATAAAAAAACTGGAAGAAGAAAGAAACTGACAATTAACCATGCCTGGTTTCCAGTTTTATATCACACCAAACAAAGCAGGCCCTCTTAACAAATATAACCTTCAGCAGTGTAACTTGAAAAATAATAAACAGTGGTATGTTTCAGAGAAAGCCCTTTAAAAAAAAAAAAAAAAAAGCTCCTTTGGAACTTTCTCTTCCGATCAGGCCAATTGCAAATCCACCGGCATGAAAAGCCAATCAGAAAGTGAATTTCCATATTTTCACCAAGATGGGTCAATTAGAGATTTTGAGTGGTGTGGTGGCCTAGAGGTGGCGCTCTCGCCTCACAGTCAGGAGGCTGAGAGTTCGATCCTAGGTAGAGGCGGATATTTCTCTCTCTGGGCACAATGAGAATATATCTGCTGAACAAAACTCTGCATTGGCGACAGGAAGGGCATCTGGCCATTAAATGCTCTGCTAGCTCCATTCGGTTTCCTAGACTCTATCCTGCAAGGGATTGTGCGGTTGTTAAAAGATGATGATGATGATGGGTCAATTAGAGATTAGTTCTATTACAAGGCTTAGTCCAGGGGTGTCCAAACTTGGGAACTTTAAGACTTGGGAGTTGAAGTCCACAAGTCTTAAAGTTCCCAAGTTTGAACACCCCTGGCTTAGTCAGTTCCTGTTCAGTTGCCTGTGAGTTGACAAGAAGTGTGTTATAGAGCCGACCACTTTCACTTGCTGCCCTGAAGATGCCAACCACAACTGCTGATAAATACCAAACAATTATACCACAACCTATTAGCCCAGAATCTTGTCGACAATGTGATGCTTCAGATTAATTTCTTACATGAGGGCGGGGGGAGCATGAAGTGTGTGTGTGTGGGGGGGAGATTCTAAACAAGGCACAGACAGCAAGGAACAACTTACTATTATTCTCAGAGCAATGTTGTGTTTTCTACCTGTCACAGCTTCGGAAAAACTAATGCTAATAAACGATTTCAATCTATTTTTGTTGAATTTCTTCCAGAGCTTCCATAGGAACTAAAGTTTCACGCATTCAGACTCTGGAGAATTTGGTAGAGATCCAAAGTCTTTTCTATTTGACTGTGACTTGCATTTTTTGCAGGAAATGTCAGAATCTGGCAAGTAGCTTTCATTTCAAATGTAAATGTGCTCTGTAGTAAAAGAAGCAGAAGAACATAGTACGGTAGGGTCAGACCTCTATATTCTGAGCAGGGTTATGACGACCTCTGTATATAATACAAATTAAAATGAAGCATGCTAAACATTTGTAGCATTTATAAAATTGACCTGATAAGAAAGTGCTTCAATAGACAACCATATCGATGAGCTGCGGTGGTGCAGTGGTTAGAATGCAGTACTGCAGGCTACTTCTGCTGACTGCCTGCTGCCTGCAATTTGGCAGTTTAAATCTCACCAGACTCAACCTTCCATCCTTCCGAGGTGGGTAAAATGAGGACCCAAATTGTTGGGGTGCAGCATGCGCAGAAGCGTCGAGTGTGCACGGGAGCACGCCCGAACCTGTAGTAAAAAAATTGCAAACCCACCACTGATGAGCACAGGGCCATAGAATGCTGCAATGGCCACAGACTTTGCAAAGACAACTGATCTGAACTTTGTGGAAATTTTAATGCCACAGAAGTACTGAGATTTTCTATACGTTCTTTAAATTAGTAAATCTTAGCTACATTGGTTCAAAAATTGTTGTGATATAATGCCAAACTTGAGCGTACAGTCAGTTAGTTTTAGGAGAACATAGTTAAATTTATAAAATCAATATTACAAAACCCATAAATACCTTATAGGATTATTTCTCCTCTATATTCTTTTGGGGTTGTACTGCTATTATGTATTTTCCACATTTTTAAAAAGTATAATAAAAATGAAATCTAATATCCATAAAAATTATCATAGTAAAAATGACAGTACAGCACAGTATCATTAAAAACACTTTTAGATTTTAAACCATTTCAACATCAGTTTCCGTGTGCCCACTGTATGTTCACTAGATAATCTGTGACCCATTGGGTATTGTTTCAGAGATATTTACTTACCCAAATAGAAAAACAGAATGACCACGGGATGGAGATTAAAAAAAATAGCAGGAGTGGGAGCAATTTCCAATTTCCGTTAGCTTTCCCATTGAGTTGGGAAACTGGCACTGAATATCAGAATTTACTTTCCTTTCCCTTCCCTTAATTTTTTTTACTTTTCCTATGCCTATTCCTTAAGCTTACAGATCTGTTCCGAAGAGATTGCTAGTGCACTATGGAAAGAGCAGATATGATGAGAATTATAAATCTGAGTTGGAGAGGAAAAATAAACATAATAGATTATTTGAATGCAATGGAAGAGAGCTTTAACTGTAGAGACAATAAGAGTCTGGATGACAGGTAATTCAATCATTTACCTTCCTCCAATGGGGAAAGACAAAGGCTTAGGTGTCAGATGTAGCAATATTAACCAGGAAATTGAATAAATATAGAAATTGGATAAATAAATGCTGAATATAATTTTCAAAGGAGATATTTGGGGACATGCTAACAATTAAGGAATTAAATATAACATTAAATACTATGTTTTCTATTTTGGTAGAACATCTGCGCCCAATACTCTAACAGTGAAACTTTTGACATTTCCAATAGGTTATTGACAAAAAAGAAAATGCTGAAATCAGAAAGAAGCAATTATTTTTTTCAAATGACATTTAACTTTTGTATTGTCCATATTGTCAAGGCATTCTATTGTTCAATAATATGCCAGGATGAAGAAAGAATAACAATAGCATGTTGTTTAAGGGTATATGTGTGAATACACACATGCCAACTCTAAAAATATTAAAGCAGAGGTGTATATTGTAAATTCTTTCTTGTAGAATTCCTGCAAGAAATCTAATGCACCTATTTGAAAACCGTCTTGTCTATGAATTGGAAAGCTAGGTCAAATGTCTGCTTTAGGTCTCCTCTAAAGAAAAGGATATGGCCCTAAAAAAAGGTAACAGAAATCTTTTAGTAGTCCTCTACTAAAATATAGGAAGATGCTTTAACAGTAGGAATGAATAATCAAAACTTAGCAGTCCTGACTGCAATGCTTGTGGCAGGTTTATCTTCCTGTCTAAAAATAACTTGGTGTATATTTGCATTAAGTACATTTTGTAGTGATGCTTGAAGGAAAAGTCTACTCAAAATTTCCACTATTGGTTCTCTAGAACCTGTCAGAACCTGCTGAATTTCACCCCTGGTTTGGCAGTTCAAATCTCACCAGGCTCAATGTTGACTCAACCTTCCATCCTTCTGAGGTGGGTAAAATGAGGACCCAGATTGTTGGGGGATAATATGCTGACTCTGTAAGCTGCTTAGAGAGGGATGTAAAGCACAGTAAAGCAGTATATAAGTTATACTTATAAGCTATTGCGGTTAGTGAGTTATTTCATGGCGAATTGATCATAGTGAACTGGCCATAGTTAGTTGGCCATGGCGAGTTGTCCTAGACCCTCCTCCTGACTAGAAGAGCATAGCAATGTGATCTTTATAGGGCAGTGATCAATCAAGATCCTTAATAGATTTGGACTTATTGGGCTTTATAGAAGCTGAACCAACCCCTTACATTATGTCGCCTTCTCAGCACAGCCTCCCTGGGCTTTCTGAAGTAACCTAGATGGATTTCTGAGCCTTCAAGAGCAAAGCAAGTTCATTTGATCAGTTGGACCCAGAATTTGAAAAGAGAAATATACTAATAATGAAGAGAGTTGTTCCAGAATCTTAAAAATAAATGAGTATATCAATACTTATCCTTTGAACAATCTGAGTTTCCAGCTCTAGGAGAACTGCAATTACAGGAAGCCAAGCAGCACACTGAGAAAATTCAGCCAAAGAACATCAGCAAAACAGTTATTTACATTGACACACAAACACACACACATCCTCCTTTGTGAACTTGTGAACAAGCTGCAGAGGAAATATTCTCCCTCGACTTTCTTCAGTCTGGAAACGTTCCATTTATTTCTCCATTCCCAAGTGAAGCAATTTCACACAGCGCATAAATGAATGCTACATTTTTTGTAATTCCTCCTCTTTGCTGTTCCAGGAAGCCTTCAAAATTCTGCCTTTGCAGATGGCAGCAAGAATCACTACCGTGTCTGTAGCCTCTTTGCCTCTAAATGGACATTGTAAAAGTAAATCACTTTTTAAAACTTTCTGCATTTCCTTTGCTTTCTTCTTGCCTTTCTCATATTGACCTGAACATGTTAAATTCTCATAGATCTCTACAGTAGTGAGATTCAAATAATTTAACAACCGGTTCTCTGCCCTAATGACCGGCTGGGTAGTCGTGTCTGGGTAGTCATGTGACTGGGTAGGCGTGGCCAACTCAACATCACTCACTTCAAGGGGCACCTCTCCTCACCCAGCTTCTCCTTGCCACGCCCGGCCATGCTTCACCCCTCCCTTCCCAACCACTCCTTGTCACATCCCACTACTAGTCAGCCGCCCAGCCAGGCGAGCGGCCGGGTGAGTGGCTGGGCAGGGAGGTGAGGAGCGGCTGGTAGGGGAAGGGTGAGATGGGGAAGGCGTGGGGAAGCAGGATATTCAGCCAGTTTGCCGAACTACATAAAAAGTTATCTACCGGTTCTACCGAACCTGTGCGAACTGCCTGAATCCCACCACTGGATCACTACTATATATTTGATTGTAATGTATGTTAGCTTTCAACACTATTTGTTCTACAGTCTCCATAAATTTTAAGCTGCCTATTTTCATATTATCAGTTTAAAATTTTAGTTAAAATAAACTGTTTATTAGATAATTGGACTTTTGGAAGTCATAAACCTGTTTATTAATCTATAATGTAAAGATCTGAATTGAACTGTCACCATGTTAAGTCTTGGTTCGCAATGTACAATAATCGATATTTAAACAAGAGGGAAGTCTAATGGACAAGAATGAAAACCAGAACTATGAAAGAAATGTGGAAGATATTCTGTACAATTGTAACTCTGAAACAGCTGTGCAAAAGAAAAAAAAAGATATTGACCCTTCAAGGAAAGAAAAACATTGGTGAATAGGAGAGAGGACATGGGATCCACAAAGAGCGGAGGATATGTTACTCTGTCCTCCAAGAAGTCTAAGGCAAGAGTTGTAGTAGAGAGCAATTCATTCCAATGAGCAGCAAAAACAAAAATGTGTTGACAACCCTTTGATTTGTGAGGTGTGCTGCCTGCCAAGATCACAGACTAGTGACATGACAGAACAACTTCCAAGATTTATCAAGATTTGTTGACAAATATCTCTTCCTGCTAATCTTTGTTAGGACAAATATTACTGATTGGAGCAGCTATACTCTCATCATCATGGATTTTAAAGATTATGTTTCCATCAATTCTTCCAGCATTAAAAGAAATGGAAAAAAGGGACGTATTTATTTATTTCCTGGATTCATAAAGTCAGCCCAACTCAAGAATACGACTCATAAACAAACCGTAAACAAACCAAACAGAGCCATATGATGCTAAGACATGCATAGTATATAAATAAAAAGAATAAAGAACATGAATTTGCAGCCAGCATCATAATCAAAGCAACCAAAAGTCTCCACTCAATTGTCCCCAAAATGAGAATAAAGCCAGGTTGAAATGTGTTTGAATATTAGTAGTTAGGCTGTTGGTTTGAGTTCTGAGCGTGGCAATTTGGTTGCAAACATTTCATCACCATTCGCAAAGGCATCATCAGTGCATTTTGAGTTGTGCTCGTCATCAGGAGGGTGAAAAATAAGCCTCCTGAAAGTTCCAAAAGTTGAAACGGGCCTCTTTGTGGCCTCCAGAGAGCCTCCAGGGCCCAGGAGAGGCTGTTTCCATCCCCCCGGAGGCTAGAGGAGGGCCTCCGGAGCCTGGTGCAGGAGGCCGAGCAGGCCGCGTGCAGGGTGGGGGGTGTCGCACACACACACACACACACACATTGGGATGGGCGCATTGCATTGTGGGTGTTGGGACTCATGTGCAATAGGACACGTGCACACGATTTCGGCATGCAAGGAGAAAAAGGTTAGCCATCACTGACCTAGGAGTTACAGGGGGTTAGATCGAAAAGACTGGAGTGACATATAGAAGAGCAGAAGTCACTTAGGGTCAGAGAACAAGGACCTTTAAAATAACGTGGCAATTATGAGAAATCAACGTGAACACATTTCGTCAGATTAATTGTTTCACTGGGTAACTTAGCACAATGTGAGAACTCTCTAAGATGCAATTTTACATGATTTCAGCAAAACCCGACAAAGTATCCCATGACATTATGAATAGCAAGCTGGTTAAACGCAGATTGGATGGCGTGACAATTACTGCAAGTGAATGTTTCCTCTTGCTTGGGGAGAGCTGACACAAGGTACACCTGCCAAGGAATAACTCCCAACGGTGGAAGAGGATTTGGGGTTTGATGATCTGATTTTAATGATCTCAGCAGTTTCCTACCCTTCAGGAGAACCAAGACGTGGCTTTCTATTCTGCTCTTTCTTGTAACTCCTACCAGGTGACAACCACGAATGAGAGGAGAACCAGGAATAAGAATCCTTAGAAAATCAACTATGCAAGGTCACACAAAGTGAGATCCACAGTCCTCTTGTCTTCGTGTTTGGAGCTGTCATAAGTAACACAATACTAGTTCTGACTCTTTATGGAGGTGTTTTAAAATGAAAAAGAGCTAGGGTAGAAAGAATGTTTCTCACACTATGCCAAGACTTAATGCTTCTCTTTAAGTACAAACTAGAAATTCTGGTGTTCCTTCTCTCTCTTTAAACCTAGACAGATAGAAAGATATAGAGAACTGTCACAACATTGAAATGGGAATGAGTTACTGGGCTAAATGGCCACAATCTAATTTTCTAGTATCCTGAGAAAGCCTGGATTCCAGCTTTATTTTATACCAAGAATTGTTGTTGTTAGTTGCGAAGTCAGGTCCTACCCATCGCGGCCCCAAGGACAACGTTCCTCCAGGCCTTCCTGTCCTCTGCCATCCTCTGGAGTCCATTTAAGATCACACCTACTGCTTCAGTGACTCCATCCAGCAACCTCATTCTCTGGTGTGCCCTTCTTCTTTTGCCCTCCATCGTTCCCAGCATTGGGCTCTTCCTTCTGAATCCTTCCTTCTCATTAGGTGGCCAAAGTATTTGAGTTCCATCTTCAGCATCTGGCCTTCTAAAGAGCAGTGAGGGTTGATCTCCTCTAGGACTGACCGGTTTGGTTGCCTTGCAGTCCAAGGGACTCGCGGGAATCTTCTCCGACACCAGAGTTCAAAGGCCTCCATTCTTTGGTGCTCAACCTTTCTTATGGTCCAACTTTCACAGCCATCCATTGCAACTGGGAAAACCATAGCCTTGACTATACATACTTTTGTTGGCAGGGTGATGTCTCTGCTTTTTATTATGCTGTCCAGATTTGCCATAGCTTTCCTCCCCAGGAGCAAATGTCTTAATTTCTTGGCTGCAGTCCCCATCTGCAGTGATCTTGGAGCCCAGGAAAATAAAATCTGTCACTACCTCAATTTCTTCCCCATTTATTTGCCAGGAATTGAGAGAGGCGGATGCCATGGTCTTAGTTTTCTTAATGTTGAGTTTCAAGCCAACTTTTGCCAAGAATAAACAGCCCTTAATTAACCAAGAGCAAGGAAGAATCTACAACAGCTTTGGCGATGAATTTCCAAAGAATATCAAAACAGTAGCCTGTCTTAAACAGGCCAATCAGAAACTAGTTCTCTTGGCATTTCCTCAAATTCAACCAATTGGAAGTTTATCTGAGTGAAGAAGCAATCAGAAATCAGCTTTCTCAGATTCCCGTGACATGATATGGACCCATTAGCTGGATTGGGAAATTTATTCAGAATCCAGATTGTTCAGTTATAAATACAATAGTTTAAATACTCCCTGCTCAGTTGCTTGTGAATTGCCAAGAAATGTGCTACGGAGCAGATCGCTTTGCATCTGAGAATGCCAACCACAGATGCCACTGAAACATCAGGATACTAGAAAATTAGACCATGTGATTTAGAGTGAAAACTGATCACCATTTGGTTCATCCAGACCATGAAAACCTACCTCAGAATATTGTTCAAAATCTGTTATTTTTATAATTTATTTTTGTCGAGAATGACTGTAAAAATGTACCTGCAAAAGGCTGCCTATCTGGGGGGGGGGGGGACACACATCCAAAATCATTACAGAAAGGTGTTTATTTTCATATTTATTTATGGAAATAAATAACAGCAGGAAATACTTTGATAACCCAAATCCCTGCCATTCATTTATGCATTATATTAGCTGCCCTGTTGTTTTTTCACATGAAAAGAAGGTGTGCTTAGGAAGGACTGTTTTGCAATTGTGCTTCAGATGTAATTATCTGACAGCATTAATTACAATTCAGAAAATAATACATCTTCTTGGGAGTTTAGTAACAGACTTGGCCCAGTCACTCAATCAAACAGAGTGCATGGGCTTTGCAGTAAATATTAGGTTAACCATTTTACCCTCTTGTTATATAGAGTGACAAGAATGAGATTTTGGCATTTATAATGAATTTTAATTTCTTGTTCGCAGGTATAAGAGAGGAGACATCAGATAATACATGAATTGCTCAGAATTGCCATAAATATGAGCTTATATATTCACGTGGACTCAAAAAAACCCAAAGTATCAAAGCAAGATATACTGGAAGTATACTAGACATTCCTGAAATCTGTGTACATACTCATACCCAAGTGAATTCTAAAACGGCTTGTGAGTAATATATTTTTTACAGCACATTTCTAGCAATTTTTCCCCTGTTATTGTTTGGTCATAAGCATTCTGCTATTCAGGTTTTTATAATCTCTGTTTGAAAAATCTAGAACAATCCACAATGCAACAGACAATATCAAACTATTTTCAGTGGTGGCAACATAAATATTCTCTCATTTTTGCAGAACAAAGTTCCTCAGATATTAAATTAGTCTGTTTGTTTACCAAGATATTGATGCAACTTTCAACCACGCCACAATTATTTCATTGTAATATGCAATAATATAGTTGTGCTTCAAGGCATGTGCCCAATTTGGTCTACAGCAACCATAAATAATATTACCACAAAGGCAAAATTCTTCAAGAGTATCGCTATATCAACTGCAATATATGCTTGTGAAACATGAAAATGTACAACCAAGATGATTAAAGAAGAATCCTCTGCATCTCATATCGTGACCCCATCACTAATGAAGAGATACTATAAAGATCCAATTCAGAACACCTAGCGAGAAATATGAATGAACATTGAATGCAGCTTGTTGGCCATATCTTACATATATCTAAAGGCCGACATCCAAAAACTGTATTATGTTGGATACCTTCTAGAGAAGGGGTGTCAAACTCGATTTCATTGAGGGCCGCATCAAGGTTGTGTTTGACCTTGGGGGACTGGTGTGGGCGTGGTCATGGTGGGTGTGGCCAGCTTGATGTCACTTATGTCAGGGGCGCCTGTGGTGGCACAAGCACTCTGTCAGCGAAAACGGACTCCCAAGCTCCATTTTCGCTGGCAGAGGCACCACGGGCCAGTCCTTTCCAAGGTCTAAGCACCCCACGGGCTGGGCTGGCCCCTGGCCTTGAGTTTGACACCCCTGTTCTAGAGGAAAACAGGGCTGACCTGGGAAAATGTGGTACCAAACACTTAAGGAAGATCTTAAGATGATGTCCCTTGGTCCATTGGTGAAGCTTCTGCAAAACAATTGCGCAGCAATTTCCACGACACCTGGACAAATCCGACTATCTAGACCCACGCCAGTCCGGCTTCCGACCCGGGCACAGCACTGAGACAGCCTTGGTCGCGTTGGTTGATGATCTCTGGAGGGCCAGAGATAGGGGTTGTTCCTCTATCCTGGTCCTATTAGACCTCTCGGCGGCTTTTGATACCATCGACCATGGTATCCTATTGCGCCGGTTGGAGGGGATGGGAGTCGGAGGCACCGTTTTGCGGTGGTTCGGCTCCTACCTCTCCGACTGGAAGCAATGTGTGTTGACAGGGGGGCAGAGGTCGTCCCTGAGGCCACTCACCTGTGGGGTGCCACAGGGGTCGGTCCTCTCGCCTCTCCTGTTCAACGCATATGTGAAGCCGCTGGGTGAGATCATCCGTGGTTTTGGGGTTGAGTACCACCTGTACGCTGATGATACTCAGCTGTATATTTCAACCCCAAACCACCCCAACGAGGCTGTCGAAGTGATGTCCCGGTGTTTGGAAGCCGTCGGGGTCTGGATGGGGGACAACAGACTCAAACTCAACCCCTCCAAGACCGAGTGGCTGTGGGTACCGGCACCTCGGTTCAGCCAGCTGACTCCATTGCTGGCCATAGGGGGCGAACAACTGTCCCCTGTGGAGCGGGCGCGATTTGGGCGTCCTCCTTGATGCCCGGCTGTCAATGGAGGACCATGTGGCAGCCGTGGCAAGGGGGGCGTTCCACCAGGTTCGCCTGGTGCGCCAATTGCGCCCCCTACTGGACCGGAGTGCCCTGCGCACGGTCACTCATGCGCTGGTAACGTCTCGCCTGGACTACTGCAATGCCCTCTACATGGGGCTTCCCTTGGGACGCATCCGGAGACTGCAGCTAGTTCAGAACGCAGCCGCGCGGGTTATTATGGGGAGTACACGTTACTCCCACGTAACACCTCTCCTGCGCGAGCTGCACTGGCTACCTGTGGCCTTTCGGGTGCGTTTCAAGGTATTGATCACCATCTTTAAAGCGCTCCATGGCATAGGACCTAGTTATCTGCAGGATCGCATCCTACCACACACGTCCCTGTGACCTATCCGCTCACACAGGGAGGGGCTCCTCCTGGTGCCGTCCGCTAGGCAATGCCAGTGGGCGACACCTAGGAGTAGGTCCTTCTCTGTGATGGGCCCAACCCTCTGGAATGACCTCCCCCCTGACATTCGAACTACCACCGACCTCCGTTCCTTCCGTCAAAAGTTAAAGACTCACCTATTTCAATCAGCTGGCCTGGCACTTTCTTAGTTTTACCTCCCGGGGATTTATTTTAATTGGGTTTGGGGTTTTAATTGGGATGTTTTTAGGGTTTTAGAACATATTTATTTCTTGTACAGTCTATCTCCCCCTCCAAATGTATTTTAAATGTATTTTATTGTTATGACTGTATTTTATTTGCATTGACTGTACACCGCCCCGAGTCTCTTTTTGGGAGAGGGGGCGGTCTAAAAATCTAAGAAATAAAAAAATAAAAAAATAAAAAAATAAACAATTAAAACCACTGGAAAATACTTCCTGCCCAATATGTGTGGCACAGAACCTGCTGCTGCTGCTGCTGACTTATACCACATAGAAAACCTGATCGATATTCATTCGAAAATAAATATTTCCAGCTACTTCCATAAACACAATGATAGATATTCATCCCTTGCATAAACATTCCTTTACCGTTTTTAATTCTGCGTGTAATATTGTTGTTGTGTTTACTCACAGCATTTCTTAATTTAAAAATGCCTTGTCAATGTTTGTGGATGCATTTATTTAGCATAGGGCAGGGGTGTCCAAACTTGGGAACTTTAAGACTTGTGGACTTCAACTCCCTGGCTGGGGAATTCTGGGAGTTGAAGTCCACAAGTCTTAAAGTTCCCAAGTTTGGACACCCCTGGCATAGGGCGTACAATGTCAGGGAAATTTACACTTGCTGGACACAATGCAGTCCTGACAGCCTAGTTCATTCCGTTTGTGCCTATCCCTGGTACACCATGGTGTGTGTGTGTGTGTGTGTGTGTGTGTGTGTGTGTGTGTGAACTAGCTTTGCACTAATTAGCTAGAGGCACTTGGGTTGCTAGCTCTTCCAGGATTCTCTACCCATCTCCCCTCACGTCATGTTGCGATGCTTCATGTCTGGCCAGGTCCAGCACCAGCTTTCGCTCTCCGCACACATGAATGCAGATAGGGTTACACACACACACACACACACACTGAAGTGGTATCTACTTGCAATTTTGTCTGCTTTCAAACTGCTGGGTGGACAGGAGCTAGGGACCGAGCAATGCGGGCTCCCATTGTGAATAATTGAATTCCACTCAGTTGCCTTATTGCCATTAGCAATTGTCCTGCAGCCAACACTAAAGTCATAGAAGACCAAGTATTCCATGCAAATGCAAGGGATGTATGTTTTCTAAAAGAAGGGCTGATGCTCATTGGAGGGATATCATCATATCACAGGAGAGGTGGTAGTGGAATTACTGGCCTGAGAAGATTATATACAATTGATTCTTAGACCTATAGGAGGTGTAATATATTTGATTTCTTATTTTCTAAGCCTCCTGCAGAAAATTGTAGCACTAATATCCCTCAAATTTTAATAGCACAATTTCAGGAAATTCTAGGAGTCAAGTTAAAAGTTAAGAACACACACAACACACAACACACACACACACACACACACTAACAAAAATAAGAGCACTATGATAGTAGATACAACTATTCAAATTGGCAAAAAAAACCACCCCTGAAAATGGCAGGACAAGCAATGTTCAAGTAGGATAGGATAGGATAGGATAGGATAGGATAGGATAGGATAGGATAGATAGGACTAGACTAGACTTCTTTATTGGCCAAGTGTGATTGGGCACACAAAGAATTTGTCTTTGGTGAATACGCTCTCTGTGTACATAAAAAAACAAGATACATTCATCAAGAATCATAAGGTACAACACTTAATGATAGTCATAGGCTACAAATAACCAATTAGGAAACAATCAATATCAGTATAAATTGTAAGGATACAAGCAACAAAGTTACAATCCTACAGTCATAAGTGGGAGGAGATGGGTAATAGGAACAATGAGGAGACTAATAGTAATAGTAATGCAGCCTTAGTGAATGGTTTGAAGTGGTGAGGGAATTATTTATTTAGCAGAGTGATGGCGTTCAGGGAAAAAAAACTGTTCTTGTGTCTAGTTGTCTTGATGTGCAGTGCTCTATAGCATTGTTTTGAGGGCAGGAGTTGAAACAAATTATGTCCAGGATGCGAGGGGTCTGTAGATATTTTCACAGCACTCTTGCATGCATCCTTATGATCTGCTCCCAAAATGTATACTATCCAAGTCAAGATGAATTATTTTAATATATGACATAAGAACCATAAACTTTAACCACATCTTTTCTGGTAGCCTAGATTGGAAAAGCCTACATCACTGATGTTTTATTGTTGGTTCATATATACATGATTGATTTCTATGAGCAAAATGGACAAAACTGGCAGAGGTATGAATGTTTTAGTGTGCATTTAATGACTTTTATATTCACACTGTTGATATATAAGCATATATTTTCAGTCCTAGTTATTATCTGTGTTACCTTTGTCTTGTTGTTATGCCCTATCTACATCTTTCCCTACTTATTTCCCACACTTGAAATATATGATCTGCCCCTTAAGAACTAAAGTGGGTAGAAATTTTCTCTCAGATGAAGATGGGCACGTGAAGGCTGCGTAATTAGAGCATTTTTTAAATGAAAAAAATGTTGTGACTCATACATCCATGAAAGCTTCTGTAACAACAATGTGCAATCATTAGTACTTTATTTATTTATATCTTCCCATTCTCACGCTTAACATGGTATTATAAATTAATAAACTACCTTATTGTATTATACTTATTTGCTATCTTTCCTACAAAAGCTCAGCTCTTCCTTTACTTAGGAAGTGAAAGGAAGCCATAACTCTCCTTACCTAACATAAAGGTAAAGTTTCCCCTTGCATGTATGTGTTAATAGTTCCCGACTCTAGGGAGCAGTGCTCATCTCTGTTTCAAAGCCAAAGAGCCAGCACTGTCCGAAGACGTCTCTGTGGTCATGTGGCTGGCATGACTAAAGGCCAACGGCGCACGGAATGCTGTTAATGTCAGGATTCCAAATTACCTCCAAAATTAAATCAGAATCCGAGGCAAAGAATTCCTCAAAAGTTCCAATTTATTAAGAGAGCCATGTTGGCACATCTGGGAAAACCCGAATCTGAAAGCTTCCATGTTTCCCCACCCAGTTGAAAGTTCAATATTCCACCCCCACACCCACAAGTCCATCACACGATCCAATCTTCACTGCCACGCTGGCAGTTTCCACCCATCCAGTTCCGGCCAGGTGCAGAGACAAAGGATGACCTTGGCTTTCTAGAAAGAATTTTGTTATGGCTACATATCACCCAACTCCGCATGACCCCCCCCCCCCCTTTCCCATTTTCCCACTGTAGAAAATGCATAGTAGAATACTAGAAAGTGTGGCAGGCTTGAAGTCCAAAAAAGAAAAGGTGGCTTTTAGGCCTGACAGTTACCTTCCCACCAAAGATTGTCCCTATTTTTCTACTTGCATTTTTTACATGCTTTCGAACTGCTAGGTTGGCGGACGCTGGGACAAGTAACGGGAGCTCACTCCGTTACGCGATGCTAGGGATTTGAACCACTGAACTGCCAACCTTTCTGATCGACAAGCTCAGCATCTTAGTTACTGAGCCACTGCATCTCATTTTTACCCCACATAGGAGCCTTTTAATTATCAGTGTCCTTGCAGATCTATCTATAGTATCTTGTTCTCCTCAAAGCTGTATAAAAGCAGCATTTTGCCTTAATGGTGCACATGAAATTACCAAGATTAACAGTTCTATTATTCTACTATGCTACCCTAGCATACTTTCCACCCTACCCCCGGCATCAATACCGTGTTACTGCTGTCATATTGTTCCTTCAACTGAGGCCATAGGGTGGCATTGTATCTCTCAGCCATTCACTGATCTTGACGCTTTTGACTAAAAACTATATTTAAATGCAGCAGGTCATACAAACAGTTTGATCTTTCAAATACATTTAATCAATAAGTTCTATACATCCTTTCTCAACTTGAAAACAATTAGCCCCAAACTCCAGCTTTTTTTCCTTGTGATATTTCCTGCCAGGCTGACAGATACAGCAATTAAACCCTATCTGTTTTCAGGGCACAAATAATAACAGTTGACAGTCAACTTCTAACATTATGCATGGAGAACCTATTAAACCTAAAACTTCTGGCAGCAATAATGTGTCCTCAGGCTGAACTCTGACATGGAGCTGGGGGGGTTCAGCACCAAAGCTTTGGTTTGATTCTTTGCTGTGGGACTCCAACCCAAATGGATCTAGATATTATTAGACAGTGTAATTCTCAGCAATATCCCCCTCCCCCCAAAAAAACTCATACAGAAATTTAAATACTGGCAACAACCACAATTCCCAAGCAGCCATTCAAGAATTTTTGTTTTGTACCATGAAAGTTAAAGTTCACACACTGCCCTAAAGAGTAATAATGTTGGCTTTAATGAATTCATCCACTGTGACTTATAAATCACGGCTTTTGGCTTGGCATTTTTGTGTAAACCTGGACAATTGTATTTTATTCAATATTGATGGTTTAATATCTGAGTGAATCAAGTCATCAGGCTGTCATTTCTCCCCCCCCAAAAAAAGTTTGCATATATCACATATTATTAAACTGTAACAAAAGTTTTAGCAATGAAAAACATATTAGTATTAACTATGTCAACCTGTCTGAATTTTCAGGGACTTCTATGGATGGGTAAATAAATAAAAATTCATAAAAGAGCCGGAGAAGGGAAGGAATGGGATCTTTCCTTCAATCTGAAGTAGCTTTTCAGTTCTACAAAAAATCCTTAAAAACATTCCTAGATGTAAAGGTAAAGGTTCCCCTCACATATATGTGCTAGTCATTCCTGACTCTAGGGGGTGATGCTCATCTCCGTTTCTAATCTGAAGAGCCAGCACTGTCTGAAGACGGTCATGTGGCTGGCATGACTAAATGCTGAAGGTGCACGGAACGCTGTTACCTTGCCACCAGAGGTGGTTCCTATTTTTCTACTTGCATTTTTACGTGTTTTCAAACTGCTAGATTGGCAGAAGCTGGTAATGGGAGCTCACTCTGTTACTCGGCACTAGGGATTCAAACCACCAAACTGCCAACCTTTCTGATCGACAAGCTCAGCGTCTTAGCTACTGAGCCACTGCATCCCTTTCGCCCATTCCTAGATGTAACATATGGCAAATCCCTTGCAGATGAGCTTAATTTAACAAAGTCCATAATTTCCGTATTTTGTATGGCCCATACTGTCTTTCTGGTCTTAGTATGTGCATCGGCAAATGTACTTCTTTTTTCCCCTTAGTATCTAAATTGATTTTTTTTTAATGAAGTGGTTCATATAGATTCAAAAACAGAATGATTGATGGACTCCAGGATACCACCAAATTGTTTCTTTATTGATGTAAGTGTCTTTTGGCCTTTTTTGCCATTTGTTTGTTTGTTTGTTTATTATTTATTTATCATTCATTCATTCATTCATTCATTCATTCATTCATTCATTCATTCATTCATTTTCTATGTTGCCCATCTCACCCTGAAGACTGTTTTTGATCAAGCAAAATTTAACTGAGAGCATATATTCTAACTCTTGATTCAGGGATTGACTGAATGTGTGAGGGATAAAACTAAACTGGAAATGATCTACTGTAATTTTTTTCAGCACTATGGAAATGGCGCAGGGGTGGACTTCAAAAATTTTAGCAAGGGCTCCTCTGCCCGGTTGCTGGGTGGGTGTGGCCATGGTGGGCGTGGCCTGATCAGCCTCCTGCACCCAATGGTGGGGGGTTGCCCACCCCGGGCTCCGGAGGCCCTTTCTGAACTTCTGGTTTGGCCCATGTTTTGCCCTCCACACGAGACCTGCACTTACCTGTCACCCAAAACGGTCCACTTGGGAACTCCTGGGAGGGGAGGGGTGGATGGGGCCAGCCAGGAGTGGGATTTGGGGGTTCTCCGAACTGCACAGAATCTTAGCTAGAGTTTCTCCTGAACCCCCGCGAAACCCCAGCAGCCGACCCATGGAAATGGGTTAAGCAGGGAGCCAGAACTAAATTCTGAGCAGTTCAATCACAAAAATGTCCCAATTGAGGAACATTTTTTTTCTCATGCTTTTGAGGCTAACACACACACACACACACACACACACACACACACAAACACGAAAAGTTGGACATCTCAGAGATGTTACGTCAAGAGAAAGTCCTAGCAAAAACATTATGGACAAAAAAGGTTGATTGCTGAAATCTGAAGTAATTCTGAGGTTGAAATCAACAAATTAATTCAAAACTGTGCTTCAAGAAAAGAGATCTGGGACAAGCTAAGATAGATGTACATACTCATTCAGAAATGAGCAATAGCACATCAATGTACATAAAATTGAAATTAATAGAGTATGGAAATTTAATGGAATATGTGTCAGAGTGTTTCTCTATTCAGAGGACCTAAAATAAAATAGGCTGAACTCTTCTGATGATTTAATCACGAAATTATTAAGGTTGTTATCAAAAAAAATATAAATATATAGTAGAGTTAATCAAACTTCACGATGAAATTTTATAATGTAATTGCCAACCAGAAGTCCATAATAATTTTCTATCATAGCAAAGTTATATATAAAAACAAATGCAGATTTTGTGTCGTTTTGTTTAATTGCAGAATGCATATCTCTGACAGAATGAATTCATGATTGAACAGGTTAATGCTGGGACAGATAAAATGCAGACAGATCCAATAGCATTCTCAATTTTAATAATTTGTGGATTTTGAAGTCCATTGAATGCTGCAAGGCCCTTTGCTCTAAAATCAGTGATCCTCAACCTTTCTGGCTCTGCGAAACCTTTCTGGTTTCGTGCATGTGCATACCACTTGTGCAAATGGTGCTTCCCATGCTTGTCCCCTACCTGCATGGCCTGGTTGCCGATGAACCACAGCTTGGTAGCAGTCTGGGGACAGGGGGTTGGGCCAATATCCTTCCCCAGGAGTGAGGAGGGAATGAGATTTTGCAGTATCCTTCCCCTGGAGTGGAGAGGAAATGGGGATTTTGCAGTATCCTTCCCCTGGAGTGGGGAAGGAATGGGGATTTTGCAGTATCCTTCCCCTGGAGTGGGGAGGGAATGGGGATTTTGCAGTATCCTTCCCCCAGGAGTGGGGAGGGAATGGGGATTTTGCAGTATCCTTCCCCTGGAATGGTGAGGGAATGGGGATTTTGCAGTATCCTTCCCCTGGAGTGGGGAGGGAATGGGGATTTTACAGCATCCTTCCCCTGGAGTGGGGAGGGAATGGGGATTTTGCAGTATCCTTCCCTTGGAGTGGGGAGGGAATGGGGATTTTGCAGTATCCTTCCCCTGGAGTGGGGAGGGAATGGAGATTTTGCAGTATCCTTCCCCTGGAGTGGGGAGGGAATGGGGATTTTACAGTATCCTTCCCCTGCCAAGCCTAGCAAGTCATGCCCATCAAGCCACATCACACCCACCAAGCTATGCCCACAGAACCGGTAGTAAAAAAAAAAAAGGAATCCCACCACTGCACTCAACCTATTTCAATTGCTCCTTTTATTGCATATGGCGTTCAGACTGCTTTGATCTATTTCACCAGAAATTGTATGGTGATATGTAGCTGCATTCATTCTATTCAATCTCAGGTATTTTTTTTATTACATAATCAGCAGTGAGGCTGGTATTTAACTGTTCCGCCTTATAATATTAAATATTGAAGACATTTTTAAACTGTGGTTTTAGGCCTTTCTAATCTCTCGTTTGCTGATTGTACTGATGTTCATAAATGGTCTTCTAGTTTATGATGTCTTTGTTTTGTTTTTTTGAAGATGTTTCCTTTCGGGAGAGGGGGCGGTATATCAGCTGCCTGCAAGGAATATAAATCCTTCTGTTCCCCACTATCCTGTCAGAGCTGAAGAAACTTCTTGGATGAGAAGTGAAATGTCTTCAAAAGAAAAAACAAGGAACTCTAGTTTCCTCCTGAAAAAGCACCTTTGGGACTACCAAGAAAACCAACTATTAGGCTGTTATTAATGAGGCAAATAAGATTTGCAAAGTGTTGGTTTTAGCTATTAATGGCATGAGCTATTTACAGGTATCAAAAGGTTCTTTACCTAAATCTGTCCAATTATTCAAATCTGCAGAAATGTTCTTTTTAGGATCCTGCTACTGGTAGAGACCTAGGAAAAGTGGCTTTATTATCCTGCTCTGTGAGATGTGAAACGCATTCCTGTCAAAGTTATGAAGGGCCTCACTATTCCTTTTTTTAAAAAAGAAGTTTTAAGCTATCTTCTTAAAGTGGCGTTTTAAATTGATCTCAGTCTCTTTATTACTGGTTTTAAAGTTTTACATTATTTTTATTGGTACTGTTGTATTTTTATTAGTTGTATATGGCTCTGTATTGTATTTCTGACCTGTTGTTTACCGCTTTGTGGGCTTCTGCAGTGGAGGAGGAGGAGGAGGAGAAAAAGGAGGATTGATCTGTAATATAAAAGTAACATCTGTTCTAGATAAAACCCTACTGCTTTAGCTTTTGGAGGGTCGTGAGAACTGATTCTTCATCCAACCACTGAACTAATTCAGTTGGAAGGCTCAGCTGAGAGGCTGTTTGGCCTGGTACCTGGGGAGACGGGTACTTCCAATTGCAATCTGTGCTTTGGTGGATTGTTGTCAGCCACCTACCGTAGAATCATTATATGAGATAGGTGAACATTTAAGTCAAATAAATAGATAAATAGATAGATAGATAGATAGATAGATAGATAGATAGATAGATAGATAGATAGATGATACATACATACATACATACATACATACATACATACATACATACAGTAAAGGTTTCCCTTGCACATACGTGCTAGTTGTTCCCGACTCTAGGGAGTGGTGCTCATCTCCGTTTCAAAGCTGAAGAGCCAGCGCTGTCCAAAGACGTCTCTGTGGTCATGTGGCCAGCATGACTAGATGCCAAAGTTACACAGAATGCTGTTACCAAAGGTGGTCCCTATTTTTCTACTTGCATTTTTACATGCTTTCGAATTGCTAGGTTGCAGAAGCTGGGACAAGTAACAGGAGCTCACTCCGTTACGCGGCGCTAGGGATTCGAACCGCTGAATTGCCGAACTTCTGATCAACAAGCTCAGCATTTTAGCCATTGAGCCACTGCGTCCCTAAACACATGCATACATACATACGTTTTCTATAGCATTCACATGGCACATAAAGCACAAGAAAGGTTCAAAATTTGATGAGTGTTATAATCCCATCTATGTACATCAATATGCTTTCCTCCATTACCACCAAATAAATATATAAGTAGTCTAACAAGTATGTATGAATAAAGATGTCACTAAATGGTGATAGGTTGAGAACATGAAATAACTAGACCAATTAATCAGTGGAACAGAAGTTGACTCCAGAAGTTGTGAAAGCCCCAACACTGGAAGTCTTTAAGAAGATGTTGGATAACCATTTGTCTGAAATGGTGTAGGCTGTAGGGTTTCCTGCCTAGGCAGGGGGTTGGACTAGAAGACCTCCAAGGTCCCTTCCAACTCTGCTATTGTATTATTGTATAACTACAGTAGTTTTGCTTTTATTTCTTAACATGGGTTTCAGAATGAGAAATGAGACAACAGAAAACAAAGCCGCAATTTCATTGACAATCAGATTCAGAATTAATCAACCAGCAAACAAAAGGTAATTTAAGAAAACAAACAGAAATGCCCATTCCTCATTTAGACTAGAAAAGTCAATCTGAATGCTCAACACTCTGCTTCAGTTTATGACCAGTAGTATTTCTCCTTCTCCTTCACACCAGTTCTCCCCAAAGAACACTGCATGGGCTTAACCAAACTTTGCTGCCACCACGCCACAACTCCGTTTCAAACATTCAGCTGCTAAAATTAATAAAGCTTTTGATTTCTTTAGTTAAGCACCTGTTTCTATGGTGACACTTTGCAACCCAGAACCTTTCCCATCAGCCCATAAGAAAAAAAAATGCACCAACAAAGTCAATTGAAGCCAACTGCCGACTCCTCAAGAGAAGAGAGGCCTCATCCTTCCCCAGAAGAGCACAGCTCTCCATCCTTCCTTCGGCACTTTTACTCAAGACAGAGGATTGTACACAGAGATGATTAAGAGTTCATTGCTGATGAAAACAGCCATGCTCTTCATGTCACAGAAGCAGCTTGCTAGCTTAACATACTAGTGGGATATGCTTTTCACACCGCGACTGTACTGCACAGAAGGAACAGCTGTCTCTATACCCTGTTTGTCACTGAACAGATTGTTTTCTTCACCGTCCCTGCTGCTTCACCTCAGGCATCAAAGCATCCTTAATGAGAACACCTGGAGCCTGGAGAGATAGGGCTGCTTGGGTTTGCTTAGGATGGGCATGTTGGGGACTTCCTTTCCCAGGGAATGTGTCAAAGAAAACTGTATCTCTTAAGTGCTCTTCCAAGAGAACTGACGCAAGTAAGACAGAATACAGCTCGCCTGCCTAGAAACCACACTGCATATTGGACATTAATACAATTGAGCGAGTCCAGAGGTACTTCATGAGAAGAGTCCTCCATGCCTCTGCTCACAATGGAATCTGTTGGATCTGGGCAGCGAGAGGACAGACTGCGGACACGAAGTGACTTATCAGCTCTTTATTAATAGTAGTAGTGATCCAGCTTGCTCTGTGGTCGGAGGGTTCCCCTTTTATAGGGATCGGGTACGCCCCTCGACCAATCAGAGCGATACCTGTTTCCCGCTGTAGCAGCGGACCAGAGGGGAGACTTGCCACGATATATGCTAATATCTAACACCCCTCCCCTCCTAGACGGAACGTTGCGGTAGGTAACATAGTCTTTTAGGTATGTTGGGGGTTGCCTTACTCGGGAGGAACGTCGTGGTTCTGGTTGGTCAGAAATGGTTTCCGGATCGGATGCTTTTCCCGTTCCACGTTCGGGAGGTTTCGTACCCTCGTTTCTAGGGCGTTCCGGAGTCTGCTCGGTTGCGTTGCCTGGGGTTTGCTCTGCTTCGTGCGTGCTTTCTTGTTCCGAGCTTGGTTCGCAGGTGTCGTAGTTTTCTATGATGGGGCTCTCGCGTGGCTGACTTTCTGTAGGCAGGAAAATCTCGTCTTCGTTTCGAAGGTCTGAGTGCGCTAGGCGACCCCGAAGTTGATCGATGTGCCTTTTCCAGTTCCGCCCATCTTCCAGTTCCAGCAGATACGATCGTGGACCCGTGATGCCAATGACCTTTGCCGGCATCCACAATGTTCCCCCTGCATAGTTGTGGGCGTATACTGAATCCCCTATGCTAAAAGACCGAATTTTGCTTGTGGAGTCTGGGGGAGCTGTGGCAGAGTAATTTGGGTGAAGATGGTCCAGGTGAGACCGTAGACGGCGGCCCATGAGTAGTTCAGCGGGGCTTCTACCCGTCGTTGCACTTGGGGTAATATGCTGAATTAAAAGGTAATGATCAATGCGTGTTTGCCAATCACCTGGACCCATCCTAGCGAGGGCCTCTTTTGCGAATCGTACCATTCTCTCCGCCTGTCCATTTGATGCCGGATGGAATGGCGCGACGAGGGCGTGCCGAATTCCCTGACCTGCTAGATATGTCTCAAATTGCATGGCCGTGAACTGGGGCCCGTTATCGGAGACCAGGAGGTCAGGCAGGCCATGGGTGGCGAAAAGTCGCCGTAGAACCTTAATGACTGCCTCTGCCGTGGTTGAAGTCATTAGGACTACTTCTAGCCATTTTGAGTATGCATCCACAACTATAAGGAAAGTCTGACCTTGGAATGGTCCTGCGAAGTCGATGTGTATTCGCGACCAGGGTGCTTTAGGTTTCTCCCATTCTGTGGCGGGCGCTTCCAGGGGTGCTGGTCTCGATTCCTGGCATGGGTCGCAAGTGGCCACCCACTCCTCTATTTCTTTGTCCATGTTTGGCCACCAAACGTAACTTCTTGCTAACGCCTTCATCCTAACAATCCCCGGATGACCCACATGTAAAGCATCTAATACATTCCTACGTAACGCATACGGAATAACAACTCGATCCCCCCACAATAAACAACCTTGCAACACTGAGAGTTCGTCCCGTTTTGACCAAAACACTTTGAATTCCGGGCCCACGTTTCCCTTCGGCCACCCCCTCCAAACCCAAGTTTGAACTTGCTTTATTAAATTGTCTTTAGAGGAGAACCTTGCAACGTCGTATGAAGAAACCGGTCCAGAGTCCAAACAGTCAATGAGCAATACCGGTACTTCTGGAGTGGGGTCTGGCAGAATGTCAGGTAATGGGCAACAGCTGAGTGCGTCTGCGTGTCCGAGAGTGGAGCCCGGTCGATGAATCAATTTGTATGAGTACGCAGCCAGGAAAACAGTCCACCTGGTCATGCGTGGGGAAAGGGAGACCGGAGTGGGGCGGTTTCCCGCCAAAAGTCCCAACAACGGTTTGTGATCTGTAATTAGTTCAAAATCGCGGCCGTAGAGGTATTCGTGGAAATGTTTTACTCCAGCTACAGCAGCCAGCGCTTCCCTGTCCATTTGGCTGTAATTCCTTTCGGCCGATGAAAGAGTCCTGGAGTAGAAAGCGATGGGCGCTTCTTTTCCGTCGGGCATCCTGTGGCTGAGGACTGCTCCAACTCCGAAGGGTGATGCGTCGCAGGTCAATACCAGCGGTAGGGTCTGGCTGTATTGGACAAGCAGTGAGTCAGTGGTGAGCAGGCGCTTTACCCCGGCGAAAGCTGCAGCTTCGGATCGTCCCCATTTCCATGGTGCGTTCCTCTGGAGTAGACAGTGTAGTGGCTCAGCAACGGTCGCCTTCTGCCTCAGAAAAATGCTGTAGAAGTTAAGTAGTCCGAGGAAGGCCTGCAACTCGGTCTGATTTTGTGGTGTGGGGGCGTCCTGGATCGCCTTAATTTTCTTTGAAGTGGGGTGTATTCCCTGACCATCGATTCTATAACCCAGGAATTCTACGCTAGGCACGTTGATTTGGCATTTTTCCTTTTTTAGGCGGAGACCCTTTTCTCTGATTCTGGCCAAAACAGTTCTGACTCTTTTATTTAATTGCTCCTCATTTGCAGCGGACACCAAGATGTCATCAAAATAGGGGACGACTCCCGGTATCCCTTGCAAAAGTCGTTCCATGACGCTCTGGAACAATCCTGGGGCAATGCTCACGCCGAATTGTAGCCGGTTGCATTTGAATGCTCCTCTATGCGTCACTATAGTTTGGGCCTCCGCTGTGGCGCTATACACTGGCAGTTGCTGGTAAGCTTGTGCCATGTCTAATTTAGCAAATACCTTTCCTGGCCCCAACGAGTGCAATAAGTGCTGTACTACAGGCACAGGATATGCGCTCTGTTGTAGCGCGACATTAATTGTGCATTTATAGTCCGCGCAGATGCGGACTGATCCGTCTGGTTTGACTGGGATCACGATGGGTGTTTCCCAGCGCGCGTGATCCACCGGCTCAAGGATTCCTTGCTCCACTAACTTATCTATTTCCTTAGCTATTTTTGGGCGGAGTGCAAAAGGCACTCGTCTCGGTTTAAGTCGGATTGGCGCCACTTTGGGGTCTAAATTGAATGATATTGGTTTACCCACATACTTACCAAGACCGGGGCTGAACACATCCTCGAACTCCTTAAAAATCTGTTCAGCGCTGCTGTTTCTCACGGCGTTGATTCCGATGACTTCTAACCCCAGGGCTTCAAACCAATCAAGCCCCAGAAGGTTCTGTAATGGCGCGCTGGTGATGGTCACGGGCAGCTGGGCTTCGATGTCCTTGAAACGGATTTGGAATGTGCCTTGGCCCACGATGGGGACTTGGTTCCCCTGGTAGTCTCGTAGCAGGACGTCTGGAGCGCGTAGTTGGCTCTTTCTGAGGCTAGGGATAGCCTGTTTCATGGATGCCCATGAAATAATCGTCAGGGTCGATCCTGTGTCAACTTCTAGCTCGCAAGGTGAGCCCTCCAAGAGGACTGTGACTCTCAGCCTTTTTGGCCGCTTAGGGCGGACCTGATGTATTGTGGTGAGATACGTTCGCAACTCCTCTCTCTGGGTCAACTCTATCTCATCGTCTACATCCTGAAAATACTCTCGTTGAGCGTCTTGATAGAACGCTCTTTCAGCTCTTTGTGTGTATTCTCTCTGGGGATACGCTCGCTCAGCTCCTTGTGAGTAATCTCTCTGGGGACACGCTCGCTCAGCTCTTTGGGAATTTTCTCTCTGGGCATACACTTGTGGATTTCTCTCTGGGCGCCCTTTCTGATTTCGCCAAGCCCCTGGGTTGGGCTTCTGTTGGCGGTACATGGGTGGCTGCCATGAGGCAGGGACTCCGCTCCAGCACACTCGTGCGATGTGCCCAAGTTTGTTGCAGTGCGAACAAACAACGTTCCTGAACCTACAAGTAGACCTGGGGTGATTCCCTCCGCAACTTGCGCAGGGCGGCAAGCGGGATCCGGGTCTCCCCCCAGGCCTCAAGTGACTGCTCTGCATCATGTGACTGTCCTCGAACTCGGGATTCTCGTAGTCGGGGCTTGTGTCCTCGTAGTGTACTCTGGTTTGTCTTGGTGCTGGCTGGTTTACGTTGGCCCCTCGTTGTATGGTCACCGATGATTTCTCCGCTGACTCTGACGCTCTTGCTTCGTTTAGCGCTATCTGTAGGGTTAAATTCAGGTTTGCCAACAGCTTCTTTTGTAGTGAAATGTCTCTTAACCCACAGATGAGCTGCGCTAAGATGTGCTCGTCCAGATCCCTGAACTCGCAGTGAGTTGCTGCTTTTCGTAGGGCTGCAACATATTGATTTATGGATTCTCCCGCCTTCTGGTTCCTCGTGTTGAATTCCTTGCGGCAGACATGGCGGGAAGGTTTTGGCGCGTAATGAGTTTGCAGGGCCTGTTGCAACGCCGTCCACGATACTGCCTGTATTGGAGTAGGCGCGGCGAGGTCTCTGGCCGTATTGAAGACTTCCTTTCCGCAGTAGCCGAGGAAGATGTTTTTCTTCCTCGCGTCGGTGATCCCCGTGTATTCGTTCGCTTCGAGGAAACACTCGAAACGAATCATGAAGGCTTCCCATTCGTCGTTTGCTGGGTCGAAAGGAGCGGGGGGAGCATGCATCGCCATCTTCTCTGTTTGAATTTGCCGCGCTGCGATGATCTGAGATGGCTGCCGGAATTTCTGCCGAATTCCTGGGCTGGATCAAATCCGGAGATTCTGGAGGTAGCATTCTTCGTCCTATCTGCCTCTCGATCCCACCCTCGTCGCCAATGTTGGATCTGGGCAGCGAGAGGACAGACTGCAGACACGAAGTGACTTATCAGCTCTTTATTAATAGTAGTAGTGATCCAGCTTGCTCTGTGGTCGGAGGGTTCCCCTTTTATAGGGATCGGGTACGCCCCTCGACCAATCAGAGCGATACCTGTTTCCCGCTGTAGCAGCGGACCAGAGGGGAGACTTGCCACGATATATGCTAATATCTAACAGAATCCCTTATTCCATTAGGCTTGACATTTTGGGCTTGGAAAACCTAGAACTCTGGAGCCCAGGGGAGGCCGTTATTCCCCGAGCCTCCGGAGCCTGGGGAGGGTGAAAAGCCCCCCCCCGAGGTGTAGGTGGTCTAGTAGGCCACACCCACCATGGCCACGCCCATCCAGCAACTGGGCAGATAACTGATTGCTAACATTTTTCAATCCCATCCCTGGTCCTGTCCCTACTCCATTCAGAATCAATCTTTTTAATACTGTAGAATTTCAAACACTTCATAACAAAGGTGCTTAAGCCCCCGGATCAGTTTGGTTTCCTCTTCTGCACTTTCTCTATTATGTTCTTTTTCAAGTGTGGCCACCACAATGGAATTCCAAACACAGACATGGCCTAGATGTGTATATAAGACTATTAGAATGCTTATAGTGGTGTTTTTAAACCCTTTCTAATGATCACTAATACGGAATTTCTTTCTTTCACAGCTACCACACACACTGAGTCACCAGCCATCCACTACGATCCCAGCATCTTTTTCTGATTAGTTACAGACAGTTCAGCCTTTTTATTCTAAATAATTATTGTTGAAGAAATACATCTTAGAACAGGAAGACTTTGAATAACATTCATTTTGCTTCTCTCGATTGTTGCTCATGATTAAAAAAGCAGCAAACAGAATGTGACAGTGTAATTTATCCCTTCCCTATTTTAAAGTATTTAAAAGAATGTTTATTGGATGGCTTTGTAAACTAGTTCAGCCTCCACCTAGTTACTTGATACTCCTCAGTGTATCCAGGATAATATGATAAATTTATTTCTAATTCCCTGCATTATCCTTTAAATATTTTAATGATTCATTGAATGAAGGAAAAAAAATCCTACTTCAAATGAACAATTATGCTGCATTGGAATAAAGGCTGATTATATTTAAACACTTCTTGTATGGATAACAGGACATATTGACCTCTTAGCTTTAGGAGCTAATTTGGTTCTTATCTCTTAAGTAATTTTAAACTGCAAATTAGCATGAAAATTTAAAGGGCCTTAAAAACAGTCACCAACAGATATTATTTCACTTTACAGCAGCATTTTTTTTAATGTTTGCCATATTTTGAATTGAAGATAAACCATGTACCTTCTGAAATGTAAAATAACACTATAATCATCAATGGTAAGTAGTAAATGATGAATTTTCTAGCCATTTGTTTTTCAGATTAGGGTACTGAATTTTTCATCATAATGGGCCAAAGTTCTGCCAAAAGCTTAGAATAAGACTGAATTCACCACGAAGGGTGTTAGAAAATAATATCTAATTTGTAACATAGTCTTACAAAACAATATGGAGTAAGGTAAAGGTTTCCCTCACACATATGTGCTAGTCGTTCCCGACTCTAGGGGGTGGTGCTCATCTCCATTTCAAAGCCAAAGAGCCAGCACTGTCCAAAGACGTCTCCGTGGTCATGTGGCCCGCATGACTCAATGCCGAAAGTGCACAGAACGCTGTTACCTTCCCACCAAAGGTGGTCCCTATTTTTCTACTTGATTTTTTACATGCTTTCGAACTGCTAGGTTGGCAAAAGCTGCTACAAGTAACGGGAGCTCACTCCGTTACACGGTGCTAGGGATTTGAACTGCCGACGTGCCGATCTTTCTGATCGACAAGCTCAGTGTCTTAACCACTGAGCAACCGCATCCCAGTATCGTTCACAAAATGTCCATTATATGAAGTATTGTCCACAAAATGACACTGTACACTTGTATCCTCCCTTGGTTTCCTCCTCCCATTTGCAAATGGAACAAGAAGTATCTGAAAAGAGCAGAATTCTGGTAGGAAGAGAAACCTTTATTTGAGATCAAAAAGGCCAGATACCTTTTCTGAATAGTTTTATCAAAGCGATTTCTATTGTAATAAATTATTCATTATGCATTTCTTTGTTATGGGAGCACACAAAGCCACCAGGCCAAACGAGAGATTAGATGATATGCTAAAATAGATGAAAAGTGATCATCTCTAGCTAACTTGCCTTACTTCTGTAGTGAAGCAGCTATGCAGTTACAACTTGTCTTCACTTCAGAGTTTAGATACAAGTGCATCTCCTCCAATGGCCCTACATACCTAACTCTCCCAGCCTGGAGCCTCTGATTGCTACCATAGAAGTTAAGAAATTAATAGTGCAGGCTAAAACATACAAAGCAGTGGAATGCAATTATAATTCCATTGCATTTTTTTAAAAAAAACAACGAAAAATTAATATATTGATTTCTGGACTGCAATTTTATCAGTCCTTTTTCCTGCCACCGATTCTTTTCTCGTAATCTCAAAACACTGGTCCTTCTCAATTATTGTTCCTCTTTGTTAAAAGGAGAAGAAGGGAAAAAGCTCTTGCGCAAACCCTGAAAATTATCAACCCCCCCTCATTTCCTAGGTAGAATCAGCAAACTACATTGAAGACATCCAGTTTTAAAACTCTTCAGATGTATCGTATGTGGGAATAACCTGGGGAGATAAGCGAAAGAGTTGCAGAGGTTACCAAAGGAATGGGGTGGGGTCATGTCAAAGGTGGATTCCTACCTATTCGGTCAGTGGTGGGATACGACCAGTACGCCCCAGTACGGGTTTACCAGTGTCTGCTGGGAGTATCAGGTACTGTTCCGGTACGGTGCTCCAGAGGGCCCGCCCGCCCTCCTTACCGGTATTTGAGCCGATCGGGGCTTTCGCGCATGGAGCATATGGCGCCTGCACGATGCTCCGCCCAGCAGCTGGAGCATCGCGGTCAGTAAGTATGCATGTGTGTGCTGCGCACATGCACAGGTGGATGCCGGGCCCTGTTGCAGCATACCGGTTGCAACAGGATCTGGAACCCACCACTGAATTTGGCCAAATAGGTAGTAACTCCGGAAGACATGTGACCATTCCAGTTCTATGCATTTTTTACTACTGAACCGGTAGTAATGGCGGCCGGAACTCACCCCTGGGTCATGTCATCCCCTTCTGCAAACCTCTGGTAAGTAAAGTCAATGGGGAAGCCAGATTCACTTAACAACTGTGTTACTAACTTAATAACTACAGTGATTCACTTAACAACAGTGGAAAGAAGAAAAATCGTAAAATGGGGCAAAACTCATTTAACAACTGTCTTGCTTAGCAACAGAAGTTTTGGGCTAAACTGTGATTGTAAGTTCAATATAAACCTGTATCTTCCTGACTTCCTATTTTTTTAAAAAAAGATTAAAAAATAAAAGATCTATACAATTTGAAGAGAATCTGCTATACACATAATGCAGTGTTTATGCTTTTCATTAATAAACTTCCAGTTCTGAAGAAAATAAGAATTACCAATGTGTTACAAGAATATACAATATCTTGCCATTAGGACGTAAGCGGGTTTTTTTCCCCCCGAAGAAAATTATACCATTTGAGAGTTTTTTAAAAAAAATCTTCCTTAAAGTTATTTTTAATTACAATAATTAGCAACAGTTAATATACCAGAAGGAACTGACTACATAAAAGGAATGCTAGTTCCAGCTTTTTTCCTTGATTAATAAATATTAAAATTAATGAGAGACTTTTAAGACCCTATTGTTAACAAATGTGTAAAGATTCCTGTGAAAGAATTTGTATAGGAGTAAAATGATACACAAGCTGCTACAATTATTCTGAATGCTTTACTCTTTTCAGCCAATTATGAAAATTGCGAAAAGTATTAATGTCTAATTTTAATTTGCTCTGTAGTGCCATTAACAATAAAAAAGTTTAATTAAGGTATATATATGAAAAAGAAAAAAAAGGGAAATTTGGCTGTAATTTTAGAGAATAATAGAGAACAACTAGATAGTTCTTCTTTAAATGCAGGTTGCTTTATTAATTTATATCTTAATTAGACTTTAGTACCAAGATCAAATGGCAGTTGGAAACACCTAAATTTTTAAACCCACAGTATAGCTGAATGGAGGCATAAAGAGAAATAAACTATTCTAAGTAGTTTTATTTAAAACTTGTAATTCATGAAAAGGAAAGACAGAGACAATAAATAAACTAGGTTTAGTGCAACCATCCTGTACTTGCTTTATTTAATTTATTAATTCCCAGGCATTTAAGGAAATGTTTTGAATTACAGGTTTAACTTCTCCAGTCTACCAGAGAACTATGCTAAATCATTTTTGGATTACTAACAATAATTGGAAGTCAAAGGTGATTAAAGTCCATTGGATCAGTGAGGGGATTCAAATTTTTTTACTACTGGTTCTGTGGGCGTGGCTTTGTGGGCATGGCATGGCTTTGTGGGCGTGGCTTGTGGGCGTGGCAGGGGAAGGTTACTGTAAAATCTCCATTTCCTCCCGATGGGACTCGGGAGGCACAGAATAGATGGGGGCGGGGCCAGTCAGAGATGGTATTTACTGGTTCTCCAAACTACTCAAAATTTCCACTACCGGTTCTCTAGAACTGGTCAGAACCTACTGAATACCACCTCTGCATTGGATGGTACGTTACTCCTGACTTTCGTTTTCATTTTACTTCCACACTTGTCTCAAGTCAAATATATTGTACGGGTGTTTGAAGCACTATAAAACTTGCAAATTCTGTTTTGATAGTGCAAGGGGAAGAGGTTATTATTTCCTATTATGGAATTACTGCTTCTTCAGCAGAGATCTTTTGAAGGGAACACAATTCTTAAATATACTGTACATACATTAAACCATTGACAAATTTTAAATCATTAATTCTCATTCTGGGCATCACTGCCTTAACCCCACTCCTCACTGTACATGGATGAAAACATGACTTTATATGCTATATTAATTTACTAAGCATGCTTATAAGATGAAGAAACTATGTGTTCATTATACTAGAAAAATATGATTGCTCTGAAATAATCTATATTATCAAAATGTGGACAGAATTATACTTTATTGTTCCCATGTGCATATATACTTTTATTGAGAAAAACTGCATGCCATCATACACAGAATAGGTTATACAGTACCTGAAAATTTAATGTAATGCCTTTATGGCTTAAATATATGTTGATCAGCCAAGAAGCTAGCAAATATGTTACCCAAAGGATATCCCTTTGTATACCTCAGTAATACATACATACATACATACACACACATACATATAGTACATTTTAATTTGCATGCTTAATAAAGGCAATCTTTATTTTGTTGGATTTATATACCACTCCTTCCACTCTTACGTATAAACCAATTTCCAACAGTTAAGAAAATCACTAACATTTTGGATTGTAGTTGGAAATTGATGATTAACCCTTTTAACTTTGATAAAGCATATTTACAATGACCACTACTCTTAATGCTATATTCTGGGCCAACTGAATTTCCTAAGTCCTTTAAATAAACAAAACTACCTATAATGACAGGTACTTCCCTAATCAGGTCTGATCTCACCAGGAACAGATGCCATTGATAGGTTAGTCTAAATTGGGAAATGCACAATCACCCCTGAGAGTTAAAACCAGGTGTTTATGAGTACTTTCAAACAATGATAAAATGAGATACAATTTTTAAAATAAGTAGAATATTCCAAAAGCAATCTCCCATTTTATGTCAGAGCGTATGAGGCTGCACCCAGTCCATTCCTGCCACAAGCAATTTCAGAATCCTAGCAGCTTCACTGGCTTTAGATAAAAATAAGAGCAACCATGACATTAGATAAAGTGATAACGAAGTCCTCTCCCAGGGTCTTACTCAGAGGTGGTATTCAGCAGTTCTGGCCGATTCTGGAGAACTGGTAGTGCAAATTTTGAGTAGTTCGGAGAACCGGTAAATACCATCTCTAACTGCCCCTGCCCCCACCTATTCTCTGCCTCCTGCGTCCCAGCTAATCAGAAGAAAATGGAGACTTTACAGTGTCCGTCCCCGCCACGCCCACCAAGCCACACCCATCAAACCACGCCCACAGAACCAGTACTAAAAAAATTTGAATCCTACCACCAGTCTTACTGTACACCAGTGGTAGTCAACCTTTTTCTACCTACCGCCCACTAATGGATTTTTCTTGATGGAAAAATTTCCTTACCGCCCACCAGTTTTGTCCTTCGACTTCTCCTCCTCCTCCTTTCCCCACAACCCCACTCCCTTCTAGCAGTGATGATGTTACCTAGTTTGGTAATGAAATGTCTGTAAGAAAACCACCAAGCTCAGAAAGCAGCAAGGATCCCACTATCCCCCACCTCCTCTTTCTCCCTTTCATTCTCCTTTTTGTCTTTTCTGCTCCTCCCCCCCCCCCCTTCTAGCACTTCACCAGCTCAGGCGCGACCGGAGAAGTTTCTCTTCTCAGAAATGTCTTCAGTGGAGCGGTGGCAGCCTGGCAGGCTGAGCCTGCGTCCCTTTCAGGAGCTTCACTGAGGAAACTTCTCCGGTCGCGCCTGAGCTGGTGAAGCACAGGCAAGCGCCGTCCCATGGCCAGGGAAACAGTGAGTGAGGTGAATCACGTGGTTGCTCAGATCCCACGGGCGAGAAGTTTCTCTTCTCAGAAATGTCTTCTCGGGCTGCGCCCGTGTGATCTGAGCAACCACGTGATTCACCTCACTCACTGTTTCCCTGGCGATGGGACGGCGCTTGCCTGCGCTCCACCAGCTCAGGCACGACCGGAGAAGTTTCCTCCCCTTCCTCTTCCCACGTGTTTGCTTGTGCACACGCTTGCGCTCGCCTGCCCACTCGCACAAAAGGAAGTTTTAACCTCCGAAATCCCTAACGCACGGATTCTTGCGCGCGTTAGTTCAAAAGGAGGTTTTAACCTCCGAAATCCCCACCGCCCACCTGGAATCCCAAAACGCCCACTAGTGGGCGGTAGGGACCAGGTTGACGACCCATGCTGTACACGTTGGACAGCATTAGGGCAAGTCTTGAACAGGATTTCCCCAATATTACAATCTGAATTCTAAAGGGAAGGTCTATAAAATATTTTTTTTAAAAAACCCATATTCAGAATGATACCATATTGATGATATCTAGATACTTTTGAAAGACACAGCTGAATCAAATGATCTTATTTTATTCAGAGTGTAGACTATTTATTAAGGTGACCAGAAATATTAGTTCTAAAACTACCCTAAAACAACACCTGAGTTGGGATACCAATATACACTAAAGCACTTTTTCCAGAAATCTAAAAAAAAAAAAATCAATAGAAATTATCCAATATTATAATATCATAATCGTCAGCAATCTTATCTCTGCTATAATCAGCCTATCTGGTCTCAGGCCTTTGTATTGTACAACCTACCCACCCAACCTTTTTTCAATATTTAGAGAGAAGGATAAGCTATTGAGGAATAGTGTCATAGAAATATTATAATACGATGTTCAAGAAGCTACTTGTTTAAGTAAATTACAAATGATATGCTAAAAGTTTCATCCATGCAGGAAAGCAATGCCTAAGCCAGGGGTGTCCAAACTTGGCAACTTTAAGACTTGTGGACTTCAACTTCCAGAATTCCCCAGCCAGCTCTGCTGGCTGGGGAATTCTGGGAGTTGAAGTCCACAAGTCTTAAAGTTGCCAAGTTTGGACACCCCTGGCCTAAGCAATTGTGAAGCCCTGTTCCCTACATAACATTCTCCAAGCATCGCCAACTGCACTACTTTCACTCACCATCCAACTAGTTCAGATGTGAAAGCTGCCAAGTGAAGAACAACAAAAGTATCCTGGTACATTACTTGCAACAATATATGCAGAAGAATGCTGAACAAAACAGGTGGTTGAAGACCATAACCTTCAACAGACCACAATCATCCTAACCTTCTGACTATCAAAGAAATGGTCTGAAAGGGACTTTGGAGGTCTTCTACTCCAACACACCACCCAAAGCAGGAGTCCTTATTCCAACCCACCTCAGACAAATGGCTGTCCAATCTTTCCTTGAAAACCTCCAGCAATGTAGATGGGATAAATCTACTCACTTTGTTCTTTGGGATAAATTTTTATGATACATCCTTAGTTTCTTTCTCCACGTTCAAGTTCTAGGTAGCCAAAGATTTCTCACTGGCTGATATGGAACTTAGAAAACCCATCAGTTTCCAGGGCGTGGGCTAACAGAAAAGCTGACCGGAGGGGAAAATAGACTCATCCTTATTTAACACAATCCATTTCTTTTTGCCCTCATTCCTTTTACCCATAGAAATGGTTGTTAACACTGGTTACACCCGATTTCTCCAACATGGCAGGGCTAACATGATCCTCCTCAAAACTACTTGCATCCAATGACAGTTGTGAGAAATTGAAAGTGATTTTTTAAATAATCAGCTACACCAAGCATCAAGCCAGCAGTATGGAAATCCTCAAGGTCTGTTTCTTCAAGTGCTAAAGCAGAGTATAGGACTCTGCAGAATAGAAACACTCAGCTGCCACTAACAAGCAAGGACTGAAAATGAAAAGTCACAATTCTACGGCACAAAGGTAGAACAGATGGCACTGCGTTTGAACCAGGAGGAATCCTAACTACTCAAAGGCGTCAAATGTTCTTGAGTTACAGTAATAATTTAGTCAAGCTGTGCCTGACAAGAAGAGCCTGACACTTTGAACCAAAAGAATCACTCATGTGAGAGGGATTAAAATGCGAAGTAGAAAACAGCCATTAATCTCACAAAATATGTAATAAACATATCAAGAAAGAAATATCAAATATTCACAGTACTCACGCTGATGTCAGTCACAGCCCAATGTCTCCAGAAGCGATACATTGGATTAGATCTGCTAGGAGCATCTGGGTCAACCATGATGAGAGCATATTTCTTATTCTGTAAAACAATATACGAAAATCAGTCTTGAGAATTTTGCTATTTAGCAAGTTAAAAAGGGAACGTTCTAAACAAAACACCTATTATCCATCTAGTCATCTATGACAACAGACTTTCAGTTCCCTTCTTGTGCAGTGGTAGCAATTTACAAAAAGACAATTCTCACCGAACCAAAGAAATACATATTTCTTGCAGTTGATACATAGAGTATCTAAATTCAAACTATCGCACGGAGAAAAAAAAAATTGTATTTGGAACTAACAGAAGATTTTGGTGATTCTGATTTGATGGTCTGTGCTTTGAATTGTAATGAGAAGTGAACTTGCTTCAACATCAGTGACATTTTGATCCATAACACTGGTCCCAGTAGAAACCAGAATTAATTCTTGATGTCAATCATATTCAGTGTGGGTCCCATGAAACATGCCCTGTTAGTGACATAAAAGTATAGGGTGGAATGCAGAGTAGATGTTCAATTTGAAGGACCATCATGATAATAATGAATCATGAATAATCATGATCATCACAACGGGCAACCAGGAAGGCTTCTTTCAACTTGAAAGTTGTATGAGACCTTCAAGAAACCCAACGTATGGTCAGGATTGCTTCTGAATTGATTTCTGCTCAGGAGGAGGAGGTGATAACTATTCGACAGTGGTGGGTTGCAGGCGGTACGCCCCAGTACGGCATCCGTGTGGATGACAACGGGCCCGTTAGAATGGGATCCAGAAGCCACCACTGCTATTCGAGATCTCCCATGGGAGACTGGAATCATAATCATTTGTGTGCCGGGGATAAATACGTCTGCAGAAGTAGAAATGGCAGAAGTAAGAGAACAGAATCTCCACTTACTAGCCCAGGGGAAAAGAAACTTCTCAGATTGCAAGGCTAGAATAATGAGCAAATAAGGCTCGAGAGTGACAGGAGAAGGATCGTCCTGGCTGATTAATCAAACATCTGGGATGAGACACAGTCTGGCAGACTGAAGGCAAGCTTGCTATTCAGGCTTCCTGTTGTTTGCTATTTACAGTATGTCCTTCTGTGCTTCTTGTATCTGGGGACTCCTGAAATATGTGCCTTAACCTTAGGATCATTCTACAATTTCAGCTATTCATTTGCTTGAGGAACCTGGGTAGGACTCAGAATGACTGGCCATTCTATTTTGTGATCTACTTTTCTTCTGCAAACTCTGTCCTTATGCTCCTTCAGTTTCACTCTTCAGATAGAAATATCCGTATAGTTATAATGCAGGATGGATTCTGCTCTAACTATAATTTTCATATTATTTAGGAACGCGGGGGCTCAGTGGCTAAGATCAGAAAGTTCGGCAGTTCAGCGGTTCGAATACCTACCGCCACATAACAGAGTGAGCTCCCATTACTTGTCCCAGCTTCTGCCAATCTAGCAATTCGAAAGCATGTAAAAATGCAAGTAGAAAAATAGGGACCACCTTTGTTGGGAAAGTAACAGATTAGCACGTATGTGCTGGTGGGAACCAGATTATTTTCAGGGATCATTCTTTGAAAGATATATTAACATAATCCAATCGGTCAGGAAGAGATGCACCTTATCAGCCAGGTCTGATGAAAGATTCTTCTTCCTGTAAAATTTATCTATGTCCATGCAGCATCACTCCTGGATTTAAAGTCCCAAAGGCTAAGCATAATCAGAATACTGACAGTTGGCTCTAGTCTCTTGGAGCAGTTGCACATCTTTGACATCATGGACATGATCCTAGAGCAGTGATGGCGAACCTTTTTTGGCTCGTGTGCCAAAAGCGGGGTGAGCACAGGGGGGTCGTGCACAGGCGTGCCACACCCATAATGCAATGCCTGACCCCAGTGCCCATGCGTGCATGACCAGCACTCCCCCCCCCCATTTTTTGCATGCTTTTTTCACCCTCCCCAGGCTCCAGAGGCTTTATAGGAGCCTGGGGAGGGCAAAAACAGCCTCCGCCGCCCCTGGAGGCCCTCCGGAGACTTCAGGAGCTTCCCTGAAGCCTCCGGGGTGCAAACAACCGGCCCCACGGGCAAACCAGAAGTTCAGGAATGGACTTCCGGTTTGTCCATAGGACCGTTTTTAATCCTCCAGAGCCTTCAGGGACCTTCAGGAGGCTTCCCTGAAGGCTCCGGAGGACGAAAAACGACCCTATGGGCAAACCGTAGGGCCGTTTTTCATCCTCCGGAGGCTTCAGGGAAGCCTCCGGAAGGCCCCTGAAGCCTCCGAAGGGCCTCCAGGGGGGCAGGGGAGGTGGTTTTTGCTCTCCCCAGGCTCCTATAAAGCCTCTGGAGCCTGGGGAGGGTGTAAAATGGCCTCAAAAAAAGGCTGAAGTTAGCTGACCAGCGCGTGCATGCCTCGCGTGCTCTGACAAATGGCTCCGTGTGCCACCTGTGGCATGCGTGCCATAGGTTCGCCATCCCGGTCCTATAGCATCCCTTAAAGATCTGTTTTTCTTCAAATTATATTCACCATTTACATGAAGTTGCCAAGGGGGGTCATTAAAAAAAAAGTAAAGTAAACAGTCATCAGTCTCTACATGATACACAGTTATATACAGTATTTCACTCCCAGCCTCAGTTAATCTAGCTGCGGATGTCCTAGACCAGGGCTGTCAAACTTGATTTCATTGAGGGCTGCAACAAGGTTGTGTTTGGGGGCTGGGGTGCGTGTGGCCAGGGTGGGCGTGATGGCCCGAGCACTCTGCCAGTGGAAACATGCTCCCAAGCTCCATTTCGACTGCGATGGCCTCCTGCCACCCTCTGCCAATGAAAACAGAGCTCTGAAGGGCCACACGCAGCCCTCCCGAGCTCCATTTTCGCTGACAGAGGCACTGCGGGCCGGTCCTTTGCTGTTTCTAGACACCCTAGGCCAGATCTGGCCCCCAGGCCTTGAGTTTGACACCCTAGACCTATGATGGTGAACCTATGGCACATGTGCCACAGGTGGCACGTGAAGCCCTCTCTGCGGGCACACAAACTGTCACCCAGGTCAGCTCCTCTGCACATGTGCATGAGCCTCCCACTGGCTAGCTGATTTTCAGATCTCTGCCGTGCATGCGTGAGAAGCACACACGTGCACGGGGTATCACGAGGGTCACGTGCGCATGCATGAGGTGTGGGGTAGTGCCTCCCCCGCACCCTGTTTTTTGGTTTCAGGAGGCTTCAGGGAGTCCTGCTAGGCCCAAAACATGGTGTGGGGTGATCGGGCGCATGCACGGGGGAAAGCAAGGGGAGCACTGGAGGGGTGGGTCATACGCACAGGCACAGGGGTTGGGGAACACTGCATTATGGGTGTGGCCATGCACATGTGCTGTTGCGCAGAGGAGAGAAATGTTAGCCATTACTGCCCTAGACCAATATCTGAAAGCAGTGATGCTATCAGTGAGGGGTTTAATACTTGACATGCAGGTGTCTATTCTGGCACTATTCCTCAAGCTTTAGCTGTACTAACCAAAAATATTTTACCTCTCCTGAGGGATTCACACCCTTGAGGCCATTCAGTTAAAATACTCTACCATTTTTGTCAAGTACAGTTAGCCCAAAGTACAGCATCTAAGATTTTGATTGCCTCTTAAAGATAAATCAAGGAATATAATACCACTCATGTTCTAGCTGCACCTGTTACCAATTTGCTTTCAGGTATAATTCAAAATGCTGGTTATGTTATTTAAACTCTAAATTTAATATAATGTAATATAACAATATAAAAGTGGGTATTTCCAATAGCCAATCCAATTTGACAGACTTCTGCACTGCCTGGTAATCATCCAAGCTCAGCTTTTTACATTTTCAGGGCTAAAATGAGGACTTGGGTTTTTTCCCCGCTGGCTTTTCCAGTTTGTTTCTCACTTTTTCTTGGTGTTTCAAACGCTTATGTTTTAAATGTATATTGTGTTTAAATGCTGATTGTATTTTAATTTTAATTAAATTGCTAGCCAAATGTTTTGAAAGAAAGAAGTGGATATAAGCTTATCTTTTTAATCCAAACTAAGTTTCTTTCCTCTTTAATGAGCCTTACTTAACTCGATGGGCCTAATCCTAATTAATAAGCTTGTGGATATTAGGCATTTTCATTCTTATTCACCAAGTGCTAAAATATATGTGGGATGAAAATGCTAACTCTAATTTAGAAAATCAGTAAGAAGGAAAAACATGACATCCAACTGTCTAAAAATTCTAGGTTTAATAGCAACTGCTATACCAAATATTTCATCTGCGTTGCCAATCAATAAAACAGTTTTTAGAGAGCAAGTTTACACATGGCTTCCATAGTATAGAGTTAACACAGACAAGAATAAATTGTTAATCGACGTTTATATAATATATAAGTGAAGTGATAACTATCATCAACAACAACAAAGTTATTTAAAAAGCATTTCCTGTACAATAGGTTATTTTCAGAGGTCTTTATTTATAACAACTTTTCATCCTTTTAATGCTGTCTACAACTTTAAAATACCAATTTATAAGGGATGGCCAGTAGTAGAAAACTGATCTCCATAGGAATTAAATGACTGATGAGAGAGAAGGAGAATTACAATGCCAGGGTTTTATGTCTCTCCCACTTTGATTCATTCCATTGGCTCAGAACGACTTTCAGGCAAATATTTCATTCAACTAACGTTAATGCAGTTAAATAAAATGTGAGGTAAAATACAGTAACATTTAGACATGAATGCATTTAGACTTTTCTAAGGAGTTCGCCATTTCTGGCTTGGTTTAATATTGGCTTTTGGCCAGCGTATAAACTATGTGATTTTCACTGTGCATCACGGAAGGAGGTTAAAATAAAATACGTGCCTAAAGTGAGAAACGCAGATTGCACAGCTGACCAGGATACTTAATATTACGGCTTTTGAATTCTAGAGGTTGAAACAATTTACATTATTTTTAATTAACCATCTTTGTTTTAAAGCTAGTGTGTATGTCTATTTCATTTCTAGTGCCTTCTTTGCATCCACTGTAAGTTTCTTAAAATATATTAAGGCATCCTTCACCCATTGAGATTGTATTGTTTAAAAATACATTTCAACAAAACAAATCATTCAAAAGTAAAAATTTTCAGCTGTTTTCAATTCCCAGTAACTAAGTAGGGGAAAAAAAGAGTCATAGCAGATGATTGAATGAAGTTGAAAAAGACAAATCTCAGCCCAGGAAATCCCAAAAATGGTTAATCTCTTAGTGAAACTTTACGGCAGGGGTGTCCAAACTTGGGAACTTTAAGACTTGTGGACTTCAACTCCCAGAATTCCCCAGCCAGCATGGCTGGCTGGGGAATTCTGGAAGTTGAAGTCCATAAGTCTTAAAAGTTCCCAAGTTTGGACACCCTTGGGCTAGAAGATTGCAACCATCCAAACATTTATGCTGGCTGACAGACACCCAAATTTTGATGCTATGCCAGTGGGAATGCTGTAGCATAAGTGTGAGGACAAGCCTACTTGTTTTCAGTAGCACCGTAACTTTGAACCATTGCTAATTGAATGGTTGCATGTTGACTGGAAGGGATGCAGTGGCTCGCATGGCTGGCTGGGGAATTCTGGGAGTTGAAGTCCACAAGTCTTAAAGTTCCCAAGTTTGGACACCCCTGCTTTACGGTATATTTGTACCTGGAAGTGTATGTACAGTTCTAGTAGCCATACTTTGCTCATTATTTATTATCTTGTTTCTTTCCAACATAATGTTATTTTAATGAGACTAAATAAGGCAGGGAAAGCATGAGGAGTAGAGATTATGGAATTCTTCCCTATTCCTTTATTGGCAGTACATAGCAGCTGTCTGCTTTTCTTTTGTGTTAACGAAATAATATATTACCCTTCCCTGTACAGATAATCCTTGATTTATAATAGTTTATTTAGTTCGAACTGACAAAGGCATTGAAAAAAGTGACTTATGACCAATTTTTACACCTACAACTGTTGCAGATCCCCATGATCACACACTTCTGGGGAAGAAAGTTACGGCAAATCTAAAAAGCAGAGACATGATCCTGCCAACAAAAGTGCATCTAGTCAAGGCGATGGTTTTCCCAGTTGCAATGGATCGCTGTGAAAGTTGGACCATAAGGAAGGCTGAGCGCCAAAGAATGGAGGCCTTTGAACTCTGGTGCTGGAGAAGACTTCTGCAAGTCCCTTGGACTGCAAGGTGATCCAACCGATCAGTCCTAGAGGAGATCAACCCTGACTGCTCTTTAGAAGGCCAGATCCTGAAGAGGAAGCTCAAATCCTTTGGCCACCTGATGAGAAGGAAGGACCCCCTGGAGAAGAGCCTCATGCTGGAACAATGGAGGACAAAAGCAGAAGGGGACGACCGAGAATGAGATGGCTGGATGGAGTCACAGAAGCAGTCGGCGTGAGCTTAAATGGACTCCCGGGGACGTTAGAGGACAGGAAGGCCTGGAGGAACGTTGTCCATGGGGTCGTGATGGGTCGGACACGACTTCGCAACTAACAACAACAAAATGATCACATGATCAAAATTTGGTCACTTGGCAACTGGCTCATGTTTCTGATGGTTGCAATGACCTGGGGTCATGTGTTTCCCTTTTGCCATCTCTGGAAGAGCAAAGTCAACACGAAGTCAGATTCTTGTAACAGCTATGTTGCTAATTTAACAACTGTAGTGATTCATTTAACAACTGGGGCAAGAAAGATCGTAACATGGGGCAACGCTCACTGAACAATTGTCTTGCTTAGCATTGGAAATCTGGGGTTCAACTGTGGCCGTGAGTTGAGGACTACCTGTATCTGATTCTGTCTCTCCCTTCATTTTGTTTATGTATATGGTGTACCCCGGAAACACAGATTGGGCTGTAATTGCTCCAGTTCTCATCATATGATCAGAGGAAATTAGAATTAGACAGTATCCAGAGTGACTGCTCAATCTCTCTCCCATAGGAAAGCATGAGATATTTTTTTCCTGTAATGTTTTTCTCCCTCCTTTCTTTGCCAGCATCTCTCACCTACTAAAAATTCAGTCTCATTTCATTTGGTGTTTGAAAATAATCTTACTGACTTCCGGTTCCGGCGGCTATGGCGACAGGCAAGCCTTTGCCTGCTCCCGCTCTCCCGGTGGGATTCCCCCGCTTCTGGGGGGGCACAGGACGCCCCAGAGAGGCGTCCTGCCGAGGGAACGGCTCGCGGAGGGTCCTGGCGTCGGCGTCGGCTGGCGGGGGCTTCTCCGCTTCGTTCTAGGCATCGGGGAGCAGTTTTGGAGGGCGCGCGTGCGTCTCACTCCATGCCGATCGGAGAACGCACTCTTGAACGAAGCAGCGGCAGTATGGTGAGAGGCTTCCTTTCTTCATTCCCTCTCTTTTGAATTGATGGACTTTTCAGCACTTTTAAAAAGTTAAACTTTCGGATCCCTGCTAGAGGTGCGGCTAGAGGGAGGGGGATTTCCCCCCCTCCCTTGGACAAGCGGCTTGAGAAGATTTTGCTTTCACCCCCAGGGGAAGGAGGAGGGGGGAGAGCCAACTAATGATGCCTCACCCCCATAAAAGTGACTTTCATTGGACTTAGCTCCAGAACTTATGGGTGAACTGAGAACTTTCTGAACTTTTAAAATTTTATTATGCCTCTGAGCCCAAAGCTGGCAGGGCAAGATGGCACACTTCCGTTGTCTTCATGAACTGTGAAACCTGACTCCACCTTTAAAATTCAGGCTTCCGGTCTTTGTCTCCGAGTCACCCAGAGGAATCTCTTGTGGATTGTTATTTTCTGAACTCTTTGGAGAAAAAACTTTCATCTATCGCTAGAGTGACTAAAGAAACTCCCACCTGTTTGGATCCTCTGCCTTCTGAATTCGCCTGCCTGCTCTAGTTCTCCAGCTGCCCAGTTTCTACTCTGACTGATCTCCTTGCTTCATAAACCATGTCTCCAAAAAGACCACCTCCTGGAAAGCCTGGCTTTGCTACTTCTGCCCCAACGTCTGCAACGTCTAGTCCAGCTACACAGTCAAAGATAACAGAACTGATGCAACCCAAGACTACAGAGATAGACTTTCAACAAATGCTTCAACAAATTTTACAGGGCCAGGACGAAATTAAGAAACAGTTAAGGGAAATGAAAGATGAAATTAAAGAGAATCAAGCCCAAATCTTTAAGAACTCACAGAGACTGGACCTTGTGGAGGGTGGGGTGGCGGAGGCGAAAGGGGGGGTAGAGGCTTTACAGAAGGGGAACAAAGAACTCGACATCCAACAAATGAAAACAGAGTTTGAGAGAATGTCCTTTTATCTTAGATTTCAAAATGTAATAGAAGCAGATGGGGAAAATATAAGGGACATTATGACTAATATTTTAGCTGAATACATGCACAAAGATAAACAGCAGATGGAATGGGAGATAGACCTAGCCTATAGAGTGAATTCAGCATATGCCAGAACACATAATGTACCCAGGGAGGTTCATATTAAATTCCTTAGGAAAACCACAAGAGATGAAATTCTGGGTGTACAAAGGGGGCAAACACTGACATACCACGACAGGGAGATAACCATTCTGAAGCAGATTCCCAAAAAAATTAGGGAAAAAAGGAAAAGCTATTCGCAATTGGCGAATAAATTATACCAGAAGGGGGTGTGGTTTAGATGGTTGATGCCTGAAGGTATGCTGATATTCTGGGAGGAGACAAGAATCAGAATCAATACACCCATAGAGGCACAGGCCTTTATGGAAAAAAATAAAGCGAACCTAGAAAAAACAGAAGACACTACAACGGTCATACAGGACACGGGAGGGGCCGGAGCTCTGCCAGCAGGGGGTGAAGGGGCAACACCAAGAAAGCTCAGATCACAAAAATAAATAAGAAAACCACAATGTTATAAACAGACCGAAAGTAATAATGAATTTATAACTAGACTATATATTATAACTATATAAACTGATTGAAAATTATTTTTTCTAGAATTAATATGCTGATTTTTTATGATTATGTATTAAGGTTTGATATTTTGATGTAACCTAGGAGTCTGGAGGGAGGGGGCGTCTGCCACACTTGCAACTGCCAAAATTTGTAACCATTCCACTTACCCTTTTCCGCATAAATGTTTTAAAAAAACCAATAAAACTTCTTGAAAAAAATAATAATAATAATCTTACTGATGAAAGAAAACACAAACAGAGGTCCCAATTCACTTTGCATACAACATTGGGAAGACATAGAATGGGAGACAAAATAAAAGGGGAAATGGAGAAAATGGCATGGAGAATGTCCAGGATATTGGGAAAAAAACCCTTTTTTCTGTCAAAACATCACAATTAAAACCAGGGTTCATCAAGTAAAGCTGACTGGAAGATAATCTAGAGCTTATGAAAGAAAATACTTTTTCACACATCACAAAATTTAGTTGGGAAATGCATTTGTCAGCATTCCCGGCAATGTACCCATTGAAAGCATAACTCCGAGGCAGGTGGATTCCTCAAATGATATGTTTAAGGGATACATTATATAGGCACAGCCAGTGAAAACCAACTTTGACAGTTCCCACAATTTTCATCTAATTAAAAGAATCAAACTCTTGGAGGAGGAAGGAGGAGGAACGAAGAAAGTAGAGATGGGAGGGAGGGAGAAAAGAAAGGGAAACAAGGAGGAAGGGATGGTAAATAAAGCAACCCAAACTGTACACCATAACGTATTAAACGAAATAACAAATGTATAAGAATGATAAATGTAAAGAAGAAATAACAATTATGTGAATGTATACTTAAAATGGTGTGTAAGACAATAAAAAAATAAATAAAATCTTTGGGGGAAAAAAAGAATCAAACTTCCCCCTCCCAGGTATCACCGGTCACACTGTCCAATGAAGTTGGAAGACAGGCTCTTCTCCTTCAACGGCCATCTGTTTCAATGACCTTGGTTCCCACAAGAAAGCATTTTGTTTTGACTGGAGCCTGGCTATTTACTCCCCCCATTCCTCCCTCCCTCTCTGGCTTTGCGGAAACTATGAGGTGGCACAAGATGGCTTCATCCAGTTTCGCTTCAGAGAGGACGGTATTATTGTATGATATGGCCAAAAAGGAATTGGAGACATTCATAGAGAACAGATCTATCACCACCAGCTATTAGATAGATTAAAGCCAATATTATTTCTGATTTGGTGAATTTTGCCTTCAAACATGAGTTAAAGGGGATCACAGTAAGAAGATGGATATATCTTCATCTCCTAGAGACATCTGTTTGGTCATTGTGAAAAATAAATAGCTGCACTAAAATGCCCTTGGCCTGTTCCAGAGAGGATAACTTATTTCTTTCAAAACCAATTAAAATGTTTGTTCTGTTTGTTCCAAGAAGTCTAAAATATGTTATTTCATAATTGACACATTTTGGCTAATCACCAGAATTATTCCTGGTGCTACATCTACACCAGGGGTGTCCAAACTTGGGAACTTTAAGACTTGTGGACTTCAACTCCCAGAATTCCCCGGCCAAGTTTGGACACCCCTGATCTACACGGAGGGAAGTACGCAGTGGGGTACCCCAAGATTCCAGCTTAGGCCCAAAACTCTTCAATATTTTCATAAATGATTTAGATGAGGGAATAGAAGGTGAAAACATCAAATTTGAAGATGACACGAAGCTGGCAGGAATAGCCAACACACCAGAAGACAAGCTCAGGATCCAAAAAAATCTTGACAGACTTGAACAATGGGCCCTATCCAACTACATGAAATTTAAGGTGAAGGAAAGCAAGGTTTTACACCTGGGCAGGAAAAACCAAAGGAACAAGTACAAATTAGGCAAAATCTGGCTCAAAACCAGTAACTCTGAGAAGGACTTTGGAGTCATAAATCACTGAAACATGAGCCAGCCGTGTGCGGCAGTAGCCAAAAAAGCTAATACAATCCTTGGTTGTACAGACAGAGGCACAGAATCAAAATCACATGTAGTATTAGTACCACTTTATAAATCCTTAGTAAGGCCACACCTGGAATACTGCATCCAGTTTTGGTCACCACATTACAAAAAATATGTTGAGACTTTAGAAAAAATGCAGAGAAGAGCAACGAAGATGATTAAGGACCAGGAGACTAAAATATTTGAAGAATGGTTGCAGGAATATGGCCGGTCTGGGGGGGGGGGGACATGATAGCAGTATTCCAGTATTTGATGGTCTAGCACAGGGGTGTCCAAACTTGGGAACTTTAAGACTTGTGGACTTCAACTCCCAGCTGGCTGGGGAATTCTGGGAGTTGAAGTCCACAAGTCTTAAAGTTCCCAAGTTTGGACACCCCTGGTCTAGCACAAAGAAGGGTGGGGGGGGGTCAACTTTATTTTCCAAAGCACCAAAAGGCAAGATGAGAAACCATGGATGGAAACTAATCAAGGAGAGAAGCAACCTGGAATTAAAGGAGAAACTTCCTAACAGTGAGGACAATTAACCAGTGGAACAGCTTGCCTCCAGAAGCTGTAGGTGCTTCACCGCTGGATGCATTTTAAAGAAAAGACTGGACAGCCAGCTATACAGTCTCCTGCTTGAGGAGGGGGTTGGACGAGAGGTCCCTTTCAGCTCTATTCTGGTTGAATTATAATTCTGTTGCAACAAGAAGTGTTCTACTAAGACTGATCTTGGTTTAATTATTTATATGCTATCAGTTTGACTCAACTTGTAGCCTCGACCTACGCTACAATGGAATCTATTTGGTCTTCAGAGCTTTGTTTCAATAGCTCATCATCATTTTTAGGAAGAACATGTATTGAGAGAAGAATTGTGCTGTAAGTCCCTAAACATAGACATCTAGTCCCTGACTACAATTAACAGTGGGACATTTTCCCAAGGAGGAGAGTGCAAAAGTTGGCGAAACTCAACATTCAGAAAACTAAGATCATGGCATCCGGGCCTCTCAATTCCTGGCAAATAGATGGGGAAAAAATGGAGGTAGTGAGATTTTATTTTCCTGGGCTCCAAGATCTCCACAGATGGGGACTGCAGCCAAGAAATTAAAAGAGGCTTACTCCTGGGGAGGAAAGCTATGGCAAATCTAGACAACATACTAAAAAGCAGAGACATCACCCTGCCAACAAAAGTGTGCATAGTCAAGGCGATGGTTTTCCCAGTTGCAATGGATGGCTGTGATGGCTGTTGGACCATAAGGAAGGCTGAGTGCCAAAGAACGGAGGCCCTTGAACTCTGGTGCTGGAGAAGACTCCTGCGAGTCCCTTGGACTGCAAGGCAATCCAACTGGTCAGTCCTATAGGAGATCCACCCTGACTGCTCTTTAGAAGGCCAGATCCTGAAGAGGAAACTCAAATGATTTGGCCACCGAATGAGAAGGAAGAAGGATTCACTGGAGAAGAGCCTCATGCTGGGATGGATGGAGGGCAAAAGAAGTAGGAGACGACAGAGAAAGAAGTGGCTGGATGGAGTCACTGAAGCAGTTGGCGTGAGCTTAAATGGACTCCAGGGGACGGTAGAGGACAGGAAGGCCTGGAGGAACATTGTCCATGGGGTTGTGATGGGTCGGACACAACTTTACAACGAACAACAACATTTTCCTATGAGTTCAAGCTTCTCCTTTCCTCATGCTCGTAGGAGCTGCCTCCAATTCCATGTGCATCTTTCCATAAAAAGAAGCGTGATGCCAGAGCTTCAGAAGTGATATTACAGAAGCAGAGTCATGTTTCTCGTATTCCCCTTACTAGTCCATGCTTCCGCCACTGCATTCATGCCTAGCTTCTGTCCTGCCAACCATGAAGAAATTTTTAACACCTCACCTTAAATACGAAAATATTTTGAAATGACCATGTGGTTTTTTTTTTTTTATTGGGGAGGTGGGGGAAACAAACGGAGACTAGAAAGTCTGGAATTTCATTTCTAACTTAGGTAGGTTCTTGCGTTTTGCTATGGTTATGAATCTCTCACTTCTGCGATGGTGCCCAGCTGGTGAGAACAGAACGTGTAGTCATGGGACTGTCATTGTGTGCTGTCCAGGTTAACATGCAGCATTTCTATTACTATTAACAGACTTTCTGCTCCTCACTCCATCTGTTCTTCTAAATAATTGCAGTTGTACAGACCATGTCTTCACTGCAGGCAGACTCTGGGGAGAGGATAGTGCTTTAATGCACAAAAAAAAGTGTTAAAAAATAACAGCAACACAAGAATGAAGCACTAGTGAAGCTAACAGCAGGCTTGGATTTCAGTACAGATTGCACCCTGCAACACCATCATTACCCAGTTTCTGGGTGGTCAAACGGGACCTTAAATCAAAGCAAAACAAGGCTTGGCAACCTTGTGACAATTTTGGGCAAGCTCTATCTTTATCTATGTATCAGCTACAGTGTTCACATGCTGCAAGATTATACACACACACACACACAAACACACACAGACACCTCGTCCAAGAGATTTTTTAAAATGCCATGGAAGAAAATACATAAAGCAAAAATGATAAGCACATGGCACAACCTAGGAGAACAAACCCACCAGGACAAGATTAGGCAGCCCATCTGCATTTAAAAGGCAAAGGATGCTCTTTTGAAGACAGCAAAGGGCACATTTTGGACAGAGAGGACCACTGGTTTGAAAGAGGGGTCAAAGAGGGCATCTGTGTCAAAACTGAACAGCCCTCTCTCAACAGAGGGGGAGGAATATGACATTGTCTATCTCCAGTCTACAACACAGTCCTTTCAACAGTTTCCCAGAAGGCTCCACACACATTTGCACCACTCAGATGACCCTGAAGACACATACAAACCTCCAAGTGGCCTCAATGTCTCTCTAAAAGGATGCAAATGTCCAGCTATCTACAATGAGTATAAATCCTTCCATTCTCCACCATCCAGTCAGAACTGAAGAAGCTTCTTGGATGAGAACTGAAATGTCTTCAAAAGAAAAAAACAAGAAAGTCCAGTTGCCTCCTGAAAAAGCACCTTTGGGATGATCAATATGCATTTCCAAGGCACCTATCTCTGCGTCTATCCTTTACCTTTCATTTGGGGAAGATGACTCCCTCCTCCACCTGGGGCCTATGGAGTTTAGCTGAGAATAACCCTAGTAGGAAGCTGGGTTTACGCTCTGTAGAAGGTGGGATGCAACCCCAGCTACAATCAATCCATCAATCAATCTTTATTTGATCATAGACCAGCAGATAAACCAGAAAAATCACATTCAAAACAGGAAAACATATAATTGTTCTAACATATTTAAAAAGGGTTAGAAGAAACACTACAACATAATTCTGTAGAGATTCTCAGTCATCCAGGTCATGGTTTTCCCAAAAGTGCTTTTTCAGGAGGCCATTGGACTTGTTTTTTCCTTCGAAGATGTTTCACTTCTCATCCAAGAAGCTTCTTCAGCTCTGGCTGGATGGTAGGATGTTGGGATGTTCAGTCAGAGCTGAAGAAGCTTCTTGGATGAGAAGCGAAACATCTTCAAAGGAAAACCAGAAAGTCCAGTTGCCTCTTGAAAAAGCACCTTTGGGACAACCAGGGCCTGGATGGCTGAGAATCTCCATAGACATTTAGCAAAACTCTTTCAGAGAATATCTTGAAATGGGTTTGTCTCGCAAGCCTACATGTAGCAGAACAGACCAACTCTATTTACAGAACAGGGGCAAACATTCACTGTGACATGAAATCATTTTGTGTTTCCATACTTGCACAAGGTAAGATGAAGTCTAATGAAATTGATCTTAAGAGCAATAGGCTTCCACATGTTAAAAAATGATCAAAACAACCAGGCTACAATCCATGACAATTTGCATATGGAGTTGAGATTCATTTGGGGTTTGAACTCTAGGAATATTTTTAGCAGTTGAGAAAAACTAGCTGAATCAGAACACAGTAACTAGAAATCTTCTTATGGTTTTAGATGTATTGGGGTGCCTTACCAGTATGTTATTTAGATTGCAGTTAAAAGACGTATCTGGAATTAAGTCTGTTTAAACATCACGGGAGTTAATTTTCAGGTAGAGATAGGTTTTTTAATATATTGATTGCCAGAGTGGGGTACATGTGCTTTTAGATTTGCTTTGCTTATTCCTGCTTGTTAATATGGTGCTTTATATTTTAAATCTTTAAAGTAATTTCTGTTTTAAACCCTACCCTGAATTTTGTTTTAACAGTATCAGAAATCTGAAATCTGTTCCCCCTTTAACCTGCAACTTTCTACTCCATCCCTCTTGATCCTTTCCGTTCAGCATTATTCTCATCCTCCTTCACCCTTCTCAGTACTCAAAACCTCTATTGAAAAGATTTCTTTCTACCTGCAGAAAAAAAAAATCAGAAAACAATTCCTTACTTTCCTCTTTCTATTTTTCTCAAGGCAGAAAGAGAGATTTACTGCCTGAAGAAAAATCATGATTCAGTCCAACAGTTTGATTAAAGTTGTTGGATTCAAAATTTTTTACTACCATTTATGTGGGTGTGGCATGGGGGGCGTAGTGTGATGTGGCTTGGTGGGCGTGGCTTGGTGGGCATGGCAGAGAAAGGATACTGTAAAATCTCCATTTCCTCCCCACTCCAGGGGAAGGATACTGTAATATCTACATTCCCCCCTCCACTCCAGGGGAAGGATACTGTAAAATCTCCTTTCCCTCCCCACTCCGGTTCTCCCCACTTGGAGCTGAACCCAGATGGATTCAAAATTTTTTACTACCATTTATGTGGGTGTGGCATGGGGGGGGGCGTAGTGTGATGTGGCTTGGTGGGCGTGGCTTGGTGGGCATGGCAGAGAAAGGATACTGTAAAGTCTCCATTCCCTCCCCACTCCAGGGGAAGGATACTGTAAAATCTCCTTTCCCTCCCCACTCCAGGGGAAGGATACTGCAAAATCTCCATTCCCTCCCCACTCCAGGGGAAGGATACTGTAAAGTCTCCATTCCCTCCCCACTCCAGGGGAAGGATACTGTAAAATCTCCTTTCCCTCCCCACTCCAGGGGAAGGATACTGTAAAATCTCCTTTCCCTCCCCACTCCAGGGGAAGGATACTGTAAAGTCTCCTTTCCCTCCCCATTCCAGGGGAAGGATACTGTAAAGTCTCCATTCCCTCCCCACTCCAGGGGAAGGATACTGTAAAATCTCCATTCCCTCCCCACTCCAGGGGAAAGATACTGTAAAATCTCCATTCCCTCCCCACTCCAGGAGAAGGATACTGTAAAATCTCCATTCCCTCCCCACTCCAGGGGAAAGATACTGTAAAGTCTCCATTCCCTCCCCACTCCAGGGGAAGGATACTGTAAAGTCTCCATTCCCTCCCCACTCCAGGGGAAGGATACTGCAAAGTCTCCTTTCCCTCCCCACTCCAGGGGAAGGATACTGTAAAGTCTCCATTCCCTCCCCACTCCAGGGGAAGGATACTGTAAAATCTCCTTTCCCTCCCCACTCCAGGGGAAGGATACTGCAAAATCTCCATTCCCTCCCCACTCCAGGGGAAGGATACTGTAAAGTCTCCTTTCCCTCCCCACTCCAGGGGAAGGATACTGTAAAGTCTCCATTCCCTCCCCACTCCAGGGGAAGGATACTGTAAAATCTCCTTTCCCTCCCCACTCCAGGGGAAGGATACTGTAAAATCTCCATTCCCTCCCCACTCCAGGGGAAGGATACTGTAAAATCTCCTTTCCCTCCCCACTCCAGGGGAAGTCTCCATTCCCTCCCCACTCCAGGGGAAGGATACTGTAAAATCTTCATTCCCTCCCCACTCCAGGGGAAGGATACTGTAAAATCTCCATTCCCTCCCCGCTCCGGTTCTCCCCACTTGGAGCTGAACCCAGATGGATATTTCTTCCGACAAACTGAAATATTTTTTTGTTTAGAATTAGAAAGATGACTTCCAATTTCTCCCTAATGATCCCATACACCCTACCTTTCATTTGCAGAACTAGACAGAACCTGCCACTGTCCTATTCGGGTTGTCTGTGCGCCTTAGCTCCCCATCTGCAAAGCAGACATCACCATCTTACTGTGCTTCATTGTAAGATTTGAAGGATTAATTAGTTAATGTCTGCAGAGTGCTTTGATGATGGAAGTGTTAAGCATCACATTTGAGCTACTAATTGCTTCTGGATGGGAGAAGCCGCGTATATAATTTGAGTTATTATTGTTAAAGGCACGAGCTGTTAGATTATCCACAGGTTTAGAAACTTCTTTAAGAAGGGAAGGAATTTGTTTTTCGGTTTTTTTTTAGAACTACAGCCAGAGACTAAGGCAGGGCAAAGGGAAAGGGATTAGTGTAGGCAGACAAACAGCTTGAATAGATCCAGAGGAGATGGGGCAGTGCAAAAATTAAAGACCTAAATGAAAGCAAATAGGGTGTTAAGTGACACACATGGAGAGCTTATGGTTTCCTAGGTAACAAGTGCACTAGAGAATTGCCATACATGCACTAGTTAAGCAGCCCATCATATATTTGCAGCAACTGAACAATGCCAAGGAATGTGTCAAAGTCCAGGCTGAATTCATATGGATTCTCAGAGAATGAGCGAACGGCACTTAAAAATAAAGAAGAGAGATTGAGGTAATCTGGAACAATGTGAACATCCCATATATTCTCTTCCCATTTGCAGAAAGATAGCTCAGAAATGCCTTCTTCCTGACCCAGGAAATAAGAAACATGACTTCTAAAACACGATGCAAAAGAATGTTGATGTATTCACTTCTGACACTGAGAGAGAGGATGGAAGAATAAACTCACCAATAATTACATGAGAAGTATATGAGAACACCATGTTAATATTGGAAGCCTGGAATGGATCCCTAAAATACAAGAATATGGCTAAAGATTTAAACATGGGAATGCAGCGTGATAGAAAGACTACAGAAAAGCAAAATTCTAAACTGGCTGAATGGCCAAAGGACTGAGCTGAAATTAAAATCGAAGTGAAATAATTTTGGATTAAAGTAGCCATGGTCATAAATTATATTACCTTGTGACTTGAGTTGCAAAATATAATATGGAGCTGTAAGATACAGGTAACTTGGATTTGGCCAAATACATGTTTTGTATATGAAAATACAAAGAAGTATGTCACAGTTCATATTTGAACTGTTGGAAGAAATGTCCTTCTGGGTTCAGTTCCAAGTGGGGAGAAAGACACTGGAAAAATGGAGGCTGATTGGAAAGATGGTTTAATGGTGAAGCAGAACCACCAAGCCCATGTGTGATTCTAGGTAGCTGACCACATGGAGTGGAGAGAGAGGGTTATTTGTACCCTCTCTTGGGCTTTGTTCTTAAGCTTCCTATTCCTGTGCAAGCTATTGGTTGCTGTAGATGTCACAGCTAACCTTGTAGATTTTCTGAATCAAGCTTGGTTGAAGCTTGGGCTGATGCAATGAAGGGGCTTGTTGTACAGTTCCTATTGTGGCTGAATGGCTTTTCTCTGAAAGATAATCCCATCATCCTGGAGGTGAAGATCTTTTGTTTTGTACATAGGCTGGCCCAGTCTTTCTCAATGGCAACCAAATATCTGCTGGGGACAGGGAGATGAAGATCTGAGTTTCTATCTCCCTTAAGATTTCCATTTCTCTTTTAGGGGAAATATAATAAGGTAAAGGTTCCCCTCACACATATGTAATAGTAGTTCCTGACTCTAGTGGGCGGTTTCAAAGCCGAAGAGCCAACACTGTCCAAAGACGTCTCCGTGGTCATGTGGCTGGCATGACTAAATACCGAAGGTGCACGGAACGCTGTTACCTTCCCACCAAAGGTGGTTCCTATTTTTCTACTTGCATTTTGACATGCTTTCAAACTGCTAGGTTGGCAGAAGCTGGGACAAGTAACAGGAGCTCACTCCATCACGCGGCGCTAGGGATTTGAACCGCCAAGCTGATGATCTTAGCCACTGAGCCACCGTGTCCCACTGGAGATATAATATTCTGCCTTTTTAAATATTTCTCAAAATATTTCATTCTTCTAGGAGGTGTGACTTCCCTTAGAACCAGGCAGAATTATTTGATCTTCCAAACTGTCTCAATTAAGTCATTTCTAACAGCAGTGAAGAGAGAAGGTTACTATATGACTAAGTTCGGTCTCACACTGGACTGAATAGTAACGTTTGTGGGCCATAATCCCTCTACCTCAGTGGTGGGCTTCTGCCGGTCCGCACCGGTTCAGCTGAACCGGTTGGTGACCGGACTCGGAAGTAACTTCTGGGAACCAGCACCGGCCCTGTCGCTCGATCGCCCATGCCGTCCCATCGCAGCTCGCTCGCTCTCCCGCCCGTCCGCAGTAAACTAGGCTAGCCCAGCCCGCCACTCATTGATTGGCTGGAGTTTAAAAGCATGGCCAACATTTCTCTTTTGAAAAGAGTCTTTCATTCCTGAGCAGCTCTCCCATCGCGCTTGCTGACCGGGTCCTCCATTTCAAAATTCCCTTTGCCTTCCAGGAGCTTGCGGCTTCCCTCAGGTAAGCAACTAAGTGTGAGGGGGGGCAGCGGGAGGCTAGCTTTCGCGAGGGAATGCCTTCAGGACTTCCCTAGCAAAAGCCGCAGGCTGGCGGGGGCGGTGGGGGCGGCAGGAGGCTAGCTTTCACAAGGGAAGGCCTTCAGGACTTCCCTAGCAAAAGCCGCGGGCTGGCGGGGGTGGCGGGAGGCTAGCTTTCGCAAGGGAAGGACTTCAGGACTTCCCAAGCAAAAGCCGCAGGATGGCGGGCTGGCGGGGGCGGTGGGAGGCTAGCTTTCACGAGGGAATGCCTTCAGGACTTCCCTAGCAAAAGCCACAGGCTGGCAGGGGTGGCGGGGGTGGCAGGAAGCTAGCTTTCGTGAGGGAAGGCCTTCAGGACTTCCCTAGCAAAAGCCGCAGGCTGGCTGGGATGACGGGGGCGGCGGGAGGCCAGCTTCCCTAGCGAAAGCCATGCGCTGATGTACGCCACATAGCCGAAAGCCCCCCACTTCCCCCTCTCCAGCCTCGCCTGGCTGGCTAAGCCTGCCAGGCGACCTGCTTAGTGACAACCCTGGCTTTGTCCCTCCAGTCCTGTGTCTTACCTGTCCTGCTGCCTCTCTGCCTGCTTGTTCCCTGTTGCATCCATCCATCGCATCGGAGTCAGATCCATCGCATCGGAGAGCTGCTAATTCCGCCTGCTGGTAAGTGACCTGGGTTTTTTTCTTTTATTTTTTTAATGCATTTAAAAATAATATTTTATTTATTGTGCATGGAATTTTTAAAAATAATTTTACTTAAAAGTATTGAGTATAGAATATTTTAAAATGGTTTACTTCAATTTATTGTGTGTGGATTCTTTTTTTAAATTGTCTTAGACTATTTAAAAAAAGATTCTATCCAAAATAAATTAAAATAAACCATTTTTAAAAATTCTATACTCAATACTTTAAAATGTATTGTGCATAGAATTGTTTTAAATCATTTTACTGTAATTTATTGTGTATGGAATATTTTTAATGGTTTCATTTTAAATTATTGTGCGTGGAATAGTTTGAAATGGTTACAGTATAAATTATTGCTGTTCCCTTAAAATGGTTACAGTATAAATTATTGCTGGTGGAATACTAAACAATGGTTTTTAAGGATTTTTTTATTTATAGAATATCTTTTTTTAAATTATTTTTAGGGCATTTTTATTTTTTAATTGTTTATAAAATGTATTTACTACCAGAAATGTTATTCCTTTTTGCAAATGTTTTCTTTGTGATGCAATATGTTGCTTTTAAGTGTTCAGACCAGGTTTATGTGTCTCAAAGTGGCTGCTTTTCTATGGGCAGGCCAGGTTGGTGCAAGGCAGCTTTGCCAGATTTTGTGTGTTTCACCCTCGTTGTTTAGGTAATTCTGAGGTGGTTGATGGTTCTGTGATCTTCCTGGCACTGTCCTTTATAATTTCCCACAATGCTTTGATGGTTTTTATTCCAGTGGTTTTGTCTTCCCTGTCCTTGGGGTTAGGGGTAAAAAAACTGGTTTCATTTGCAGTGTTTTTTTTGGGGGGGGGCGATTCTTATTTTTTGGTGTTTTCCTGGCACTGTCATAGTTTGTGTGGGTGTGGGTGTGTAATGTCCCACAGTTATCCACGCATTAATAATGATCTAGTAATATTTCCTTATACATTTTAGTGACCTTTCCTTACATTATTGGTGTTTTCTTTCATACTTTTGGATTTCGAATTTCTGTTTCTTTTAGTTAGCAATTGCTAAAACAAATCCCATGTGAAAAAGTATTCAAAGCCTTCTTGATTTTAATTGTCAATTTATTTATTCCTGCACATTGTAATATTTATTCATTTTTATATCTCTGTTTTTCCACTGTTGTGCAAACACAATTCCAGCAGCTGCTAGCATGTAAAATTAAATATATATTGTACTCCCTTTCAAATAGCCAACAAAATATTTCTGGGTTTAATTCCATATCTTGCTTTACCAGTCAGTTATACTGAAGACTGTCAAGAACAGTCATCTTCCTTCTGTAAGTAGCTCTTTTATTGTTTTTGTACTTATTTTAATCTTATTGTAGTTCATCCATTGGGACAAAGAATTCAGTGACATCGTCTTGGCTACTCCCACCCAGTCACATGGCTGGCAAGCCACTCCCACCGGTCACATGGCTGGCAAGCCACTCCCACAAAGCAGGTCACACCCACAGAGTAGGTTCCAAAATTTTTGGAAACCCACCACTGCTCTACCTTGACTCTTATCTGATATTAAAAAGAACAGAAGTGCAAATAAGAAGGTCCCTGGTATAAGTCTCACCAAAGCATGAATTAAGCATGCAATTTAAACAAGGTCGCATCTCTCTGTTTTAAGTCGGCCTCTGCAAAAATTAGTTTATTCTGTTAGGATGTGATAAATAGTAAATTAGTAAATTAATAAGTAAATAGGTTTATTGTCATAACCATAGATCATAACATTGTAACACAGCATAAATATTGATAAAGTAAAATCATAACAGAAAGTAAAATGATTTTTTTTAAAGTGCTAGATATAAGAAAATTGAGAAAAATAAATCCAGGGCTAAAGCTAAGAAGCTATTTTTTCTTTTTTCTGAATTTAAATAGAAATATAGCAAAAGAAGCAACCCTGGATATTAACAGCTGGAAACACATCTACAGGGAGATAATCAACCAAGTCCATGCCATTGAGTCTACCTACCATCTTAATCTCATTGTAAAGGGACAGTGGAGGACACAGTGAATATTGTTCTTCACTTGGCCAGCACCACAGAGTTTTGGTTTATCTACAAAATTGCCTTTCAACCTTAAAGTAAGGTCTGCAGGCAGAGGGATGAAAAGCCTTTCTCAGTGGGGCACTGGTAGCATTAACCAAATCTGGGAGACACATATTAAATTATGTGGAAAATGATTAGTGTTTGTCTTGTCATCATCATCATCATCATCATCATCATCATCAATAATCTAAAAACATCTGGAGTATCACTTGATCACCACTAGCATTGGCAAAATCACTATTAATCCATTGCAAAAGGCAGCTTTATATGGAACACTTTGCACCCTAAGATATCTTTAACACCATCGAACACCATCTGCTCATCCAGGTTCTTAGGAAACACTTGATCAGTAGATAAAAATGCCAAATTCAGTTTAAACAACTGGATGAAGTGCGGCCAGCTGTAACTGGAGCACAAGCTGAACACCATCGGCATTGACAAGTTCACTATTAGTCAATTTCAAAAGGCAGCTTTACTCAGAACAGCTTCCATCCTTGTGATGATACTTCTAACAGTAACATCTGCCTTCCCTAGGTCCTTGGGGAGGACTTGATAGGAAGCCAAAAATGCCAGATCCAGTCTTAGCATTTGGCTGACTGTGCGATGAACCACAACGACAACAATCAAATGAGCCCTGGCAGAGGTACTGTAGAAGTGGCAGCTCACCAATGTGAAGAGGATTCAGAATGAGAGAACACGAGAAGAAAGGATACTCTGCTACTTTAGAAATTATAAGCGGACTTTATTTTACAGCCTAGGGTTTAATTTGATTTTACGGGAATTGAAGGGTATTTATTATTGTATACGGTTTTTTATTAAGATGTCTGTACACCGCCCCGAGTCCCTTCGGGGAGAGGGGGCGGTCTATAAATTTAATAAAACTTAAACTTAAAACTTAAACTTAAAACTAAGGCAAATGTTACCTTTATGAACAAGTCACCATAAATACTTTTGTTTGTTTCCCTCGGAGTTTGCCAGTTGATGTTCATGGATTATCAAGTCTCCAAGTAAATCAGACAAGAAACACAGTAAGATGAACCAATTCTATTTGTTGTTGTTGTAAGGTGACATTAACAAAATCTTGCAAGTCTTGAGGGCACCCACCTCCAGTTATAAGTGCTTGCTTTAATAGGGAGGGTCTTTCCTACCTTTCTTTTTCTGACCATTATGGGACTGTGGTCCCCACCTGTCTTGTCTAATTGCTTCCTTGACTCTTCCCCTCTTCCCCCAAGATCATTCATACATTCCTTTCAGTGGTGGGATTTAAAACTTTACTACCGGTTCTGTGGGTGTGGCTTGGTGGGTGTGGGAGGGGAAGAATACTACAAAATCCCCATTCCCTCCCCATCCCACTAGTCTGCTTTCCAGCTCCGTTCTCCTGTTCAGGGCAACAAAAGAAGATCAGCTGGGAGGCAGCAGGGGCGGGGCCAGCCAATTTGCCGGTTCTGAATGCCACCTCTGCTTCCATTATACGGATGTGCTTTCCTGTTGCAGACCTTACATTGCATCTTGTAAATTATATTCTAGAAGAAAAGCCACCAAGTCAGAGAATATCAACAATACAGCGGCTCAGTCCAGAGCTACATAGATTCTCCATTATATAGAGAACCAAAGCAAATGTTGAGCGTGGAATTCCTCATTCTTTCATTACGGTTTTTCTTTATATGTTCATGCCCACACACTTATGAGACATCAATGAAATATGATTGCTCACTTATAATAAAATTAGGTTAAAGTTTATGAAACACCATAAAGTGGCTTAAAATGGAAAACGCAATATAAAAAAGTAATAGAAGAGTTTAGAACCAAAAAAAATAAATTTGAAGGCATATCAGGTTAAAATCATGTTTCTATAATAAAGACGGAGGAGTGTTAAGGCCTAATGGAACCAAGATCAGAATTCGCATCCTAAATCTTTCTCCTGAAAAATATAAATAATAAAGTGGGAAAATGCACTGCCATTCTTAAAAGTAAAACAAAATAGAGGTGGAAGAACCAGACAGCGAGCAAAAATGAATTCTGCCAAGCCGCTTTGAATTGGTTGCAATATACGATGATGAGAGCAAATTTATACTTTTCATTTTCGTGGAGATAGAAACCAATTACAAATACAGGTTATTATAGATATAAAAATAAATTTGTAAAGGACAATACAGTTCTTTCCTACCTTCCATTCCCCAAACATACTCAATCATCTCTAACTCACACGAGGCATAATTGGATGGCATACTTAACGTAAAATAAAGTTGCTGCAGAAAAGCTACATCCAGCATCTGGCAGCAAAAAGAGAAGTCAAGTGAAACAAAAATTACTCAATAAAAAAAGCAATGTGGTTTCTTCACCTTGATAAAAGTTACCTGAGTAGACTAGGACAATTTACACTCCCTCCTAGCACGTAATCAGAACTTCCTTTACCTTAGAATATAATGCTGTCAAATCTTTTCCTTGGAAAAAGCTAATAATTATCAAAATCAAATTTAAAATCTTGCTTCTCTCCCCACATGTTTCGGAGCCCAGATAGAGATGTGCCTTTTCGTAGGCAAGGAAGTCAACTACTTTAATGAAGGAAGCTTGGTGAATTTTAAAATCATACCAAGGAAGAGGCAAGAGACAACCGAGCATAGCTTTCCAACCCAATTACTATCATACTGGCAGGACATGCAAATGGGTAACATTCGACAATTTTCAGAAAATGTTATCATGAAAAATGGCACTCCGTCATAAATTATTTTTCATCATTCCGAGGTTCTGTAAAACTCTTAGTGGGTCGCATCTTTTAACAATAAAAAAAGTTAACACTATCTTCGGACCAAAGTTTAAGGGCTAAGTTCTGCATAATTATGCCTTATCTGTCATATTATTCCTATTTATGAGAAGCACCTTAATGCTGATTGGCAGATCTTCTGTCACATTCTCTGTCTGTTTAATTTCCATGTGTTTGATCTGAAAGGCAGCATAATTGTTGCATGGATTGCGGCATAGACGTAATCAATTGAGTAATAAGCCAATGAGATCCATCTTTTCAGCACAGCTATTTTACTACAATAGAAACCTTTTGTTCAAATTGCTTTAATGCTTTATTACATTTTTCCTTGATATAAATACCCAGGCTCTACAAGGAGTGCATCAATTCAGTAACTATCTGACTGAAGGGCAACCTCAAGGCTGTTTTGGAAAGCAATTTTTTAACAGCAAAGCACAACAACCGTACTGCTCGGTCTTGTTCTGATTTGGAGTATTCTCAATCTTCTTCCACAGAGCTCATGTTACTTATGGGAGATTGGGAGATGGTTGAGAAGAAGCTTCTCCCATAGTAATGGCTGAAGTGCTTCAGTTTTGGGCATCTTCCAAAACACTGTAGGATTGTAGATGGTGTTGTGGCTCGCCAGCAGCCAGCAGAAAGGCAGCAGATTCGGACAGTGAGGAGGTTGGGGAGGAACATGGGCCAGTCCTGGAGTCTGGGGAAGGCTGGGATGAGGGCTCTGTGTGGAGGCAGAGATGGGGCCAAGGTCATCTGACAGTTATTAGCTGCCTTCAGAGTCAGACAACAGTGGGGCAGAAGAACAGCTGGAGCCTGTTCCCAGTGTGCACATGCACAGAGTTGCCAGATGAAGGGAACAGCAAAAGAACAGGGGTAAAGCCACTGGTGGACGATGAATGGCCCCTCCCAGAGGAAATAAAAGAGGAGCGAAAGGGGCGTGGAGTTTGAAGGAGACAATTAGTTTGCTTAATTGGTTGGTGACTCTCCGAGACTTCTTGCCAAGTTTTGCAGATGTCGGCCTGGCAGCTCTCCAAGCCAGATAAGGTCTGAGACTGTAAATCCTCCCTTGAAAGACTTTGCTGGATGTGGATGAGCAGAATTCACAATCAATTAATAAAAGGGGTTTTTATTGGGACCAGGAGTTTGCTTCATGCTCTTGGGAAGCCTCAGTCAGAACAGATGATGTGTACCAATGATTGCAAGTCTGGAGTGACCTTGTGGGGAAAAAAAACACCAACCCAGAGATCTTCAAACCTTGGTTATCTGACAATCCGGAGGCAATGTTACAACCAGCTCCTGAAGGCTACCAATGTGGAGCTTCTTGTGGTTGTACTTGCCACAAAGTTTTGCAGGGAATTGCAGAAGATCTACAACTTGCTTCCTTTTGGGGCAAGCACTGTAGTGGAGTTGCCCCTTTCCTCCTCCATATCCCTCATGGGGAAATTATAGCAAGCAGTGTTAGAGGAAACAGGTAGCATTCGCCAAATAAGAGGAGGCAATATTTGCCTCTTCCAGATTATTTTCCTCCAATAATTTTGCACCCTATTTGACAAAAGCTTTGTCCACAGGATCTTCCAGGCTGGGCAACTTGATTAAAAATTCCTTTTTGGAGGAATTTTGAAGTTGACCAGTTTGGTCAACATTGAGCATAGAGATGAAACATTTTCCGTGGCATTGGTGCAAAAATTCCTTTGTGGGCAATTTTTGTAGTTGACCAAAGTTTGGAAGCTTTTGATGAGCATGAAACTTTTTTCCGTGGCATTGGTGCAAAAAGGTTCAAGGCCAAACAAATCACTTTGTTGGGGTTGAATCAAAATTGTTTCGCCTGGTTTGATAAATACAGTTTTCTTTTTATTGGCAATGATATATTAAAAAGAGAGATCTCCCAGATGACCAGACTTTTCCTTTTTCACCCCTTCTGAATTCAATTTAAAACAACCTCCATGGCTTTGCTTTTTCCAGGACTATTTTAAGATTAATATATTAGGTCAAATAACAAGCACAGACATTTTCAATACTTGCAAATTTAAAACAGTTGAAAATCGCACCATCACTTTGCACCTGTGGACCTTCCGATCATTAGAAAAAAAGTTAAGAGACAGAAAAGGAAAAGGGTCTTCGTGTCTGTGTGTGTGTGTGTGTGTGTGTGTGTCATCTGGCCTTCTCTTCAAGTTGTGAATAAATTCACTGTTGTAACCATAGGTTATAACAAACTGTTGTAGCATAAAATATGGTAAAACAAAACAGTAATGGAATAGACAAGAATAGAGTAATAAAATCAGTGCTAGAGACAAAGAGGTCAAAACAAGCTAAGAGCTGTGATTAAGAACTTAAAATTTTCTTCTTGGATATAAACGACAACAACGCAAAAGGAGCAACTTGACTATTAACATCTGGAAGAACATCTGCAAAGATATAATGCAATGCAACCATTCAAGATAGTGTATAAATAACTTTATCTTCATGTATTTCTTAATGAATTTAATTTTTTTAAATTTTAAATATAATGAATATCTCCTAGCATTCACTGGTTGTTCCATTAAGCCCAGAATCTGGATTCAAAACATCTGTATTATAAACTTTTTTTTCTTTGTAATGATAGGCTCCAACCTTTAGTCAGCATTATTTTACTACTCTGCTTATGTTCAGAGAAAATACCTTCTAATAAGAGCCCTTCCTGAATTCAAATACTCAGCAGGATTGTGGGGCTAAAGCAGTGTTGGCGAACCTTTTTGGCACCGAGTGCCGGGGGAGCGTGCATGCACGGGGGGGGGGGATACTAGGAACCGGAAGAGCAGCTCCCTGGTGCACATGCATGGGAGTGCCGGAAATCAAAAGATCCATGTGCGTACCGGAAAGCTGAGCTCCCGTCCTGCTCTTCTTGTTTCTGGTGTGCACACGTGCACGAAGACCAGCTGGCTGGCATGCACGTGCGTGCCAGAACACGGAAGAGCAACAGGCGATGGTTGGCATGGCCGGAGAGATGCCATTTGCATGCCATTTCCGGCACGCGTGCCACAAGTTCGCCATCACAGGGCTAGAGAAAGTTTCAGGCTATGAGTGTTAGATAACTCAACATGCAGGTAATTCTCACTTACTAACGGCCTCATTTAGAGGCCATTCAAAGTTATAATGGTGGAGAAAAAAAGGAAAAGAACTAACTTTGCGACCAATCAATCCCTGCATTCAGGGCTATCACCACATCTCATGGTTACATGATTGCCATTTGGGCACTTTGCAACTGACCACTGCAGTGTCATGCAGTCATGTGATCACCCTCTCAAAGAACTGCAGTGGCACAGTTACACACACACACCTCATAGAGGCAAGGTGGCACAGTGGTTAGAGTGCAGTCCTGCAGGCTACCTCTGCTGATCACCGGCTGCCAGCAGTTTAGCAGTTCGAATCTCACCAGACTCAAGGTTGTCTCAGCCTTCCATCCTTCCGAGGTGGGTAAAATGAGGAGCCAGATTGCTGGGGAAAGGAGGCCGACTCTGTAAACCGCTTAGAGAGGGCTGTAAAGCACTGTGAAGCAGTATATAAGTCTAAGTGTTAATGCTATCTGTATCCTTCCCAACCAGCTCACCACAAGCAAAGTTAAGTAGAAGACAGAAGTAGATTTGCAAGTTGCAATCATATTATGTTTTACTGTATGACTAGTGACTTGCCTAATGACCAAATGGAAAGCTACATCGTAAATCCATCACAGTCACATGATTTTTCCATTTAGTCACTGTGGTACTTAGTGACAGTTGGTCACAACTGTGGTCACTATGCAAGGAAATAATTATAAAAGCAAATGCAGAGGATTCAGAGAATAGGTACAGAAAGCTGACAAAGATTTTTGCTTGATGGGTCTTTCAAAATCTTTTTGACACGGCAAGGAAGATGCAAACGCTAAAAGGCAACATTTCTCAAACCCTTTTTATCTTCACAAGCTAGGATTAGGAACTGGGGGTGATGAATGGAGTATTGTTTTAGAAGTTGCGAAAGTGCAAAGAACTTTCAAGTGTTACGTTGATGATTTAATGATTTGTTACAAAGACAAACATGATAGACAAAACAATGAAATTGTAAAGAATCTGAACAAGGAGTAGAGGTAAAAAAAAAGACTGTTAAGATCTCTTATGATATTGGAAACCAGACTGTAAAAGTTGATGAATGAAATTACTTTCTTAACTAGAAACAGAAGGTAATTAGTGCAGTACCGTAGACAATGGTGTGTAACTTCGTATTTCTCTCAGAGAACTACCTGTGCAGCAGCTGCCAAAAAAGCCAACACAGTTCTAGGCTGCATAAACAGAGGGATAGAATCAAGATCACATGAAGGGTTAATACCACTTGATAATCCCTTGGTAAGGCCATACTTGGAATACTGCGTTCAGTTTTGATCGCCACGATGTAGAAACGATGTGGAGACTCTAGAAAGAGTGCAGAGAAGAGCAACAAAGATGATTAGGGGACTGGAAGCTAAAACATATGAAGAACGGTTGCAGGAAGTGGGTAGGTCTAGTTTAATGAAAAGAAGGACTAAAAGAGACATGATAGCAGTGTTCCAATTTCTCAGGGGCTGACACAAAGAAGAGAGAATCAGGCTATTCTCCAAAGCACTTGAGGGCAGGACAAGAAGCAATGGGTGGAAACTAATCAAGGAGAGAAGCCACTTAGAACTGAGGAGGAATTTCCTGACAGAACAATTAATCAGTGGAACAACTTGCCTCCAGAGGTTGTGAATGCTCCAACACTGGAAGTTTTTAAGAAGATGTTGGACAACCATTTCTCTGAAGCAGTGACGTGCGGTGAGGTTTATGACTGGTGAGGCACTGACACAGTGCTGGGTTTCAAATATTTTTAGACTTGTGGACTTCAACTCCCAGAATTCCACAGCCAGGCATGCTCAGTTCCAATTTAAAGCGACAGCATTTGTTTTTGTCCTTTGCTCCTTCTTTCTTTTTCTTTTTCTTCTCCTTCCCCTCCTTCCTCCCTCTCTCCCTTCCTCCCCCTCTCTCAAACACACACACACACACACACACAAGTTGGATTGGACTATCTCTCCTACCCCTTCCCTCTCTCACTCACTCTCAAACAAACCCCCCCACACACAAAAGTTGGATTGGATATCTTTTCCAGTGGCTTGAAAGCAGCTCCTCTGCCATCCCCCCCCCCATTCCCCTGCTGCCTTTCCCAAACACCTCCACCATTGCAAATGCAGCCTGCTGTCTGGGTGGGAAATGCCTGGAACACAATAAAGCCCACCCACCACCTCCTGCTGGCAGGCTGGGGTGAGAGGAGAGGCAGAGAAGCCGGAGGGGAGCCGATCTGAGCCTTCCAAAAGAAAGAGGCTGGGGGGAAGTGTGTGTACTACAGCATGGCTCTTTGCCTGGCTTCCTGCCTCCTCCTGTGGTCTCCTCAGTGCTCGCTTGTGCTCTCCCTCCCCAAGTGTAGTTTGATTGCAGGTGGAGCCACGTTGCCTTTTCAAACTTGTAATCAGTGAAGCTGGGATATATTTTTATATAGTTTTATCCAGCTGTGTGTGTGAGAGAGAGAAATGAATGGGGGCCTGGGGAGGAAGTCACTACACTTGGGGAGGGAGAGCACCAGTGAGGTTAAGCAGAGTTGATTGCAGGTGGAGCTACGTTGCCTTTTCAAACTTGTAATCAGTGAAGCTGGGCTAGATTTTTATATAGTTTTATTTATTTATTTATTTTATTTATTTCTTAGATTTTTAGACCGCCCCTCTCCCAAAAAGGGACTCGGGGCGGTGTACAGTCAATATAATAAAATCATTCATAATAATTAAATACATTTAAACTACATTTAAGATACATTTGGAGGGGGAAATAGGCTGTACTAAGAAATAAATAATTCTAATCTTAAAACATCACAATTAAAACCCCAAACCCTAAAATAAAATAAATCCCTGGGAGGTAAAAACTAAGAAAGTGCCAGGCCAGCTGATTGAAACAGGTGAGTCTTTAACTTTTGCCGGAAGGAACGGAGGTCGGTGGTAGTTCGAATGTCTGGGGGGAGGTCATTCCAGAGGGTTGGGCCCATCACAGAGAAGGATCTACTCCTAGGTGTCGCCCGCTGGCATTGACTAGCAGACGGCACCAGGAGGAGCCCCTCTCTGTGTGAGCGGATAGGTCGCAGGGACGTGTGTGGTAGGATGCGATCCTGCAGGTAACTAGGTCCTCTGCCATGGAGCGCTTTAAAGATGGTGATCAATACCTTGAAACGCACCCGAAAGGCCACAGGTAGCCAGTGCAGCTCGCGCAGGAGAGGTGTTACGTGGGAGTAACGTGTACTTCCCATAATAACCCGCGCGGCTGCGTTCTGAACTAGCTGCAGTCTCCGGATGCGTCCCAAGGGAAGCCCCATGTAGAGGGCATTGCAGTAGTCCAGGCGAGACGTCACCAGCGCATGAGTGACCGTGCGCAGGGCACTCCGGTCCAGTAGGGGGCGCAATTGGCGCACCAGGCGAACCTGGTGGAACGCCCCCCTTGCCACGGCTGCCACATGGTCCTCCATTGACAGCCGGGCATCAAGGAGGACGCCCAAATTGCGCGCCCGCTCCACAGGGGACAATTGTTCGCCCCCTATGGCCAGCGATGGAGTCAGCTGGCTGAACCGAGGTGCCGGTAACCACAGCCACTCGGTCTTGGAGGGGTTGAGTTTGAGTCTGTTGTCCCCCATCCAGACCCCGACGGCTTCCAAACACCGGGACATCACTTCGACAGCCTCGTTGGGGTGGTTTGGGGTTGAAATATACAGCTGAGTATCATCAGCGTAAAGATGGTACTCAACCCCAAAACCACGGATGATCTCACCCAGCGGCTTCACATATGCGTTGAACAGGAGAGGCGAGAGAACCGACCCCTGTGGCACCCCACAAGTGAGTGGCCTCAGGGACGATCTCTGCCCCCCTGTCAACACACATTGCTTCCGGTCGGAGAGGTAGGAGCCGAACCACCGCAAAACGGTGCCTCCGACTCCCATCCCCTCCAACCGGCGCAATAGGATACCATGGTCGATGGTATCAAAAGCCGCCGAGAGGTCTAATAGGACCAGGATAGAGGAGCAACCCCTATCTCTGGCCCTCCAGAGATCATCAACCAACGCGACCAAGGCTGTCTCGGTGCTGTGCCCGGGTCGGAAGCCGGACTGGCGTGGGTCTAGATAGTCGGATTCGTCTAGGTGTCGTGGGAGCTGCTGCGCCACCACATTCTCGACAACCTTCGCCAAGAAGGGGAGGTTGGAGACTGGACGATAGTTAGCTAGCTCCATTGGGTCGAGCGCAGGCCTCTTGAGCAAGGGTCTCACCACCGCCTCTTTCAAGGCGGTTGGTAAGTATCCCTCACTCAGTGAGGCGCTCACCAGGCCCAGGAGCCAGCCTCGTGTCACCTCCCAGGCTGCCAGTACCAGCCAGGAGGGGCACGGGTCCGTTAAACAAGTGGTGGGTCGCAGCCGTCCACGCAGCCTGTCCAAATCCTCGAGGGCAACAGAGTCAAACTCCTCCCAGCTGTGTGTGTGAGAGAGAGAAATGAATGGGGGCCTGGGGAGGAAGTCACTACATTTGGGGAGGGAGAGCACCAGTGAGGTTAAGCAGAGTCATCCACGGTGAGGCAGCAACTAGCTCAGCTTTTTCCTTTTACTTTTTTTTTTCATGATGAGAGTGGTGAGGCTGTGCCTCACCTGCCTCACCCGACTGCACGTCACTGCTCTGAAGTGGTGTAGGGTTTCCTGCCTAAGTAGGGGGTTGGACTAGAAGACCTCCAAAGTCCCTTCCAACTCTGTTATTCTATTCTATTCTTCTATTCTATTCTATTCTATTCTATTCTATTCTATTCTATTCTATTCTATTCTATTCTATTCTATTCAGCAATGGAGATAAAAGCCCCTTCAGTTGTTTTTAAAAGGCTAGACAAGCCGGTATGGGAGAAGGCACCTTCAAGTACTTGACTCCAAGTTATTTAGACTTTTGAAAAGTAAACACCAAAAGTGACAACTAAAACAGCCCTTTCAAAACTGACAAATTAGACTTCAACAAGACAAATAAGCCGGCCTTCATGCTGAATTCTGTACTCATTGAAATTGAAATTTTAGACACATGTTACAGTAATCCAGCCTAACCCAATCTTGTTTGCATATGGCTCATGGTACATCTTCAAATTATATTGAAATATCTCAGAAATAGAATAGTTTACAACTTTGCTTTTAATGATTAAAATAAAGAAGAGACCAACTGCTCTATATCAAAAAGGTAAGGTAAAGGCTCCCCTCGCACGTATTCCCGATTCTAGGGGGCGATGCTCATCTTCGTTTCAAAGCTGAAGAGTCAGGCTGTCCTAAGACGGCTCCGTGTTTATGTGGCCAAGCATGACTCAATGCCAAAAGTGCACAGAACACTGTTACCTTCCCACCAAAGGTGCTTCCTATTTTTCTACTTGCATTTTTATGTGCTTTCAAACTGCTAGGTTGGCAGAAGCTGGGACAAGTAGTGGGAGTTCACTCCGTTATGCGGCGCTAGGGATTCGAACCACCGAAATGCCGACCTTTCTGATCAACAAGCTCAGCGTCTTAGCCCCTGAGCCACCCTTCTATAACAAGAAGAGGGATCTCATTCATATATGCACAGGATATTTTGAATTGTGCCTGTTTGCCAAGATCAGATGAATCCGCCTCCTCCCATGTCAACTGAAACAAGCTCGTATTAGTAAATAATAGTCAGTTATCCATAAGGAAAACCTGTGACCTGAAAGCATGCCCAGCCCTAATAAATCATTTCTGGTGCATTTTTAGCTTTCTTAACTTCTCAAAAATAATTATAGCACCTTTGTTCCTGGAACCTGGAAAAGCCATATCCTAGTCCAATATGCCACAGAAGCCATAGATATAAAGCAATGTGGGGGGGGGGAAGGGGGGTTTCTGACAGAGAATGGCATATTCTGAACAGTTACAGCAATGAAAGGCCATTATTTTGTCTTGGAAAGAAGGATCTTAAAGATGAGTATTATCACCACGAACTCCTTCACCGTGATAGGAGCTGAACAAGAGCTGTAATTGCTGAACCCTAAGCTACCAGACACCTCTAAAAAGCTAAAATGACTTTAAATGCCTAAACATTTTAAAACAAACCTTAGAACAATTCAGTTTCTACCTTCTTCTTCTCTCTCTCTCTCTCTCTCTTTTTTTTTTTTAGTTTCCAAGAGCTGCTTTATGCCTCATTACCTACACGCTGTGAGTGATGTCTGTCGGTCCTAGAGCTGTAAATACCTTAAATCATGCTTCATTAAGAATATCTATGGTGCTATTAAAGAGCTATAATAGACAACGAGTTAACAGATGATTAAATATGAACTCCATTTGTGTCAGTCACCAGCTTGCAGGAAGAGGCTTTAAGCTTTTTTTTAAAATATTATTATTAAACTCACACTCATTAGCTGCTGAAATGTGGCTCTTGGTAGGACTGGGAAAAGCAGCGTTTCTGGTGCTTAGTATAAATGGCAATAAATTAGAATCTAGTTTTCTCTATCATGGATGCATACAAAGGGGCAAAGAACGCTTTTCCTTTAATACCTGAGCAGAGGAAACTCCCTGAAGAATTTGCAGCCCCTGTTCCCAAGTTAAATAGGAGCTGTTTGCTACTGAGATTTGTTTTTCCAAACTGACTACACACTGACAGCCGGATTTGCTGTTTCCATGCATACAATCAAATAACATTTGGAGGTGCATGCAGTAGATCAGTATTTGATTTTGGTTAGTCAAATGAGGAGGAGGAGAGGATTAAAAGATAGTAACAAGATAAAGGATAGTAAGAAGATAGGGACACGGTGGCTCAGTGGCTAAGACGCTGAGCTTGTCCATCGGAAAGGTCGGCAGTTCGGGAGTTCGAATCCTTAGCGCCGCGTAACGGAATGAGCTCCCGTTACTTGTCCCAGCTTCTGCCAACCTAGCAGTTTGAAAGCAGGTAAAAATGCAAGTAGAAAAATAGGGACCGCCTTTGGTGGGAAGGTAACAGCGTTCCATGCACCTTCAGCATTTAGTCATGCCGGCCACACGACCATGGAGACGTCTTCGGACAGTGCTGGTTCTTTGGCTTTGAAAAGGAGATGAGCACCGCCCCCTAGAATCGGGAACGACTAGAACATATGTGCGAGAGGAGCCTTTACTTTTAAGAAGACATATGTTCCTTCTGCTGTGATTTTCTTTGAAGTCATTTTAATGGCCCTGGAGCACAATTCCATGTCACTCAAGGGCATCTTCTGGAAGGAAAATGTTGCCACTTACAGGTTCCCAGATGCTTTTTAGAGGTGGTGTTTTGGTGGCTTATAACCCCCACCTCCAAAGATAATTACCAACAAGAGGGTTTGTAGATAGCATATGGGAGACCCTCGTCTGATGTTTTCTTGTATTTATTTGTTGGTCTGCTGGAAGATGGTCTGATTGCTCTACGTAAGTCATATATTCCAGCTGAGGAATTCTGTGAATTGAAGTCCACAAAACTCGGGGCCATTAATATTGTTCTAGGTAGAGTGACGGCTAACCTTTTTGGTGCTGAGTGCCCAAAATGTGCACATGTGAATCCCCAAAATGCAATGTAAGTGCCCCTGCGCATGCGCGCCAACCCTGCGCATGCACCCCCCATGCATGCACCCCAGCCCCCCCCCACATTTTTGGCTTCCAGGTTGGTGCAGGTGGCTTTCCAGAGCCAAAATGGGGCACAGAGGGGGCCTCGTGTGGCACCCCCGCACCCCATTTTGGCTTCAAGGTTGGCGCAGGTGGTTTTCCAGGCCCAAAACGGGGCACGAAGGGAACATGCAGCCCCCTCCGTGCACCCCGTTTTGGGTTTCAGATTGGTGCCTTCCAGGCGCAAAATGGGGCATGCAATGTGAGTGCCCCCCTGAACATGCGCCCCGCACCCTACGCATGAGTTGCAGAGATCCGAAGATGAGTTGGCTGGCGGGAGGCACACTGAGTTGGGTCAATGGCTGGCATGCCTGCAGAGAGGGCTCTGTGTGCCATATGTGGCATGCATGCCATAGATTTGCCATCACGACTCTAGGTAGTGAGGTTTGTGTTTTGAGGACCGAAGAGGTAAGGAACACTTTGGATTGGCAAGAAGGTTTATGATGGCAATAGAGACGATGGATGGACGATCGTTCTATCCAACAAATGTTGTTGTTCTGACTTTCTCTCCTTTCTCTCTCTCTCTCTCTCTCTCTCTTCCCTTTTTTAAACTTTTAGGTGGGTGACATGATTAGAAGTTAGAAAAGACAGAAATAGTTTTTTAACAAAATGTGATATGATTAAAAGCTAGAATAAGTGATAGAAACAAGAGAACTCGTGCATACACTTTATAAATATTAAAAGTAATAACAAGATAAACATGGAATAATTGAATGATGATGGACTGTAATCTAATATAAATGTGTATTATTGCTAGAAATACATGAGTTGATTGAATGTAATAATTATGATTAATTTCATTAGTTCTATTTGTATCATAATCTGTGATACCAGGTGCCACACTGTTCACGCATTGATTTTTTTAAAAATAAAAAAAATAAACTTTTTTTTAAAAAAAGAAAGTTTGTGATGGCAATGTGGAAGAACCAAACCTACTTTCTGGAATCACCTTTATATTTTTAAGATTTATTTTATTTATTTATTTTATTCGATTTATCAGTCGCGCCCTCTCCGCGCGATCAACCTAAAATGCACTTTCTCCAATCTCCTTCATCATATTAAATATATTGTTTAATGTATTATTTTGAGAACATGAAAAACTGAGAATATTCAATACTTTCTTCTTTTTTTTTGTTTGAAGACATTTTGCTTCTCATCCATTCAGAGCTGAAGAAGCTTCTTGGGTGAGTAGTGAAATGTTTTCAAAAAGTAAAAGAAAAACCAGAACACGCTTTGGGACATTCAATATTCTTGAATAACTCACATGGGCTACAAAGATGCTATCAGAATGTTGGGTAGCAAAAATGGTTTGTCCAAAGGTGGACAAAGGCAACTAACTATTATTATCAATAATTCCTAATATTATTGGCACCAAATCTCCTCCTCAGCTCTGGTTCCCCTGCTTCAAGTGCCATTATTTTTGGAGTCCTTCTTGACTTGGAGCCCTGGAGGATTTTTGGTTATCTCTCCCAATATTTTTTTGATTTTCTTTTTTTTTCTGTACTTAAATTTGTATTCTATTCATATTTCAGATTTATTGTACTCTAAAGAAGTATATAAAATTAACAGAAAAAACTACCTAATCCCTAAAAAGGTGAGCTACCTACTGTGTTTCCCCCAAAATAAGACAGGGTCTTATTTTCTTTTGACCCCTGAAATAAGAGCTTGGCCTTATTTTCTGGGAGGTCTTATTATTTTTGAGGTGCAGGAGGCCCCTTAACCTCAGCCCGCAGATCAGCTGATCCAGAGAGAGCCAGAAGTTCTGTCTCTGTTTCTGGCACAGTCTTGCCAGGCCTAGCATCTCTGGGCCTGTTGCTTTTTTGTGGCCATCACTAAGAGAAGGGGTGTGGTAGCTACAATTTGCAGAAGCAGCCTTCAAGAGGCAGTTCCGCGTGGATGGCAGGTGCATGTAGGACGCATGGGGCATGTCCCTCCCTCCCCCCCAGGAAATGGCAGAGACTGGCTGCGCATGCGTTTAAATATTTCCGGGGGAGGGCTTATTTTAGCTCATGCACTCAAAATCCCAATTGGGCTTAGTATCCGGGGAGGTCTTATTTTTGGGGAAACAGGCTATCAACTTCCACATTTCTGCAAGTTATCAACCATCCTTTTTAACACAATCAGAGTTCTTATACTATGTTTAACCATGTTTTGTTGAAATATAGTAGTAACTGTGAGAGGGATCTTGGAGTCCTAGTGGACAACCATTTAAATATGAGCCAGCAGTGTGCAACAGCTGCCAAAAAAGCCAACACAGTTCTTGGCTGCATCAACAGAGGGATAGAATCAAAATCACGTGAAGTGTTAATACTACTTTATAAGGCCTTGGTAAGGCCACACTTGGAATACTGCGTTCAGTTTTGGTCGCCACGATGTAGAAAAGATGCTGAGACTCTAGAAAGAGTGCAGAGAAGAGCAACAAAGATGATTAGGGGACTGGAGGCTAAAACATATGAAGAATGATTGCAGGAACTGGGTATGTCTAGTTTAATGAAAAGAAGGACTAGGGGAGACATGATAGCAGTCTTCCAATATCTCAGGGGTTGCACAAAGAAGAGGGAGTCGAGCTATTCTCCAAGGCACCTGAGGATAGAACAAGAAGCAATGGGTGGAAACTAATCAAGGAGAGAAGCAACTTAGAACTGAGGAGAAATTTCCTGACAGTTAGAACAATTAATCAGTGGAACAGAAGTTGCCTCCAGAAGTTGTGAATGCCCCAACACTGGAAGTCTTTAAGAAGATGTTGGATAGCCATTTGTCTGAAACGGTATAGGGTTTCCTGCCTAGGCAGGGGGTTGGACTAGAAGACCTCCAAGGTCCCTTCCAACTCTGCTATTGTATTATTGTATTATTTGTATACTCGGATATGCTAGATTCTGGCATCTGAGTCATAAACTATAATTTAAAAGAATAATTGGATTCCCAGAAAAACTAAGGTAAAAGTAAACAAGCTGTATTTTGACTTAGAACTTATTTTCCTAGTGACAAAGTCCTGCCTTGTATTTATTATCTTTGACTATTATTGGGGTTTTTAAATTTGGTTTTCTCTAGAGGGGAGATTCTAGGGAATTAGATAATACAGAATTGTTGACCATATCACATGCATATTACTTAAAATCTCTATTTAAGGAAAGAACAGAGTTACAGAGTTTCTGTAAACATACCGCAATGAAAGTGGGTACAGTTTTTCTGTTCATCTATTCAGAGTTCCAGAGGTACATACCTGATTATTAATGGGACTTCAGTATTTTGTCTATCAACTGCATTGGAAGACTGAACACTTATCTTTTGGGGCAGTGTTAACCGGAAGAGTAATTGAATCTTGTTGCTTCTCTTCAGTCCGATACTGTCCTATGATTAAGTTAACTGAAAATGCTATTCCCGTCTTGTTCAAACTCTAAGTGGCAAAAGCCCTTTATCATTTACTCCCAGTCTTTTCCAGCAGTTGTGTCTGATCTGCCTGTCCAGAAAGGGCAGAGGTCAGGCCAGATCAGTCTTATAGGTCACAGAAAGAAATTAACTGCTCTCCCCTTGGGATAGCTGCCTCTGCTTCATCCAGAGGAAATTACACATGTTAAGAGAAAATCGAGCCATATCCTTCCAGGACTACTTATTAGCCTTCCTTAAAAGCATTTCAGAAGCAGTGAGAACAGACCTCTTCGCCAACCCCATCAGCAAAATTTAACGCCAGTTCAGGGTAGTCATTTCATTGGCCCTTCACCTATGATTGTTTGTTTAGTTGTGACAAAGAGTCTTCTTCACAACTGTTGATCCGAACCAAGAAACCTCTTAAGAACTGTAGGAAGTTAGCAACCACCTTTCCCAGAAGAAGGAAATATTCTAGGAAATATTAAACAGGCAGAATATTATACTACCCTGGATGAAAAAAGGAGATACACGCTCTTGGAAAGCAGCCCCTGCCTTTGTTAATAGCCCCAGAAAGATTGGGCCACCTTATCTACAAGACAAAAGACCTTCAGTTCCAGGTTGATAGGATTAGCCCTCACTCAAGATCCAAACCAGGACAAAGACATTAAGCCATAATAGGAATTGCCCAAAGCTCCTTCATTACCATCACCCAGTAAGATTCAACCAAACCTGGAACACAGACAACCTCAGTTATGACCATATAGCTATAGGAGTCTGACTGCAATGAATAGACTAGACTAGACTAGACTAGAATTTTTTATTGGCCAAGTGTGATTGGACAGACAAGGAATTTGTCTTTGGTGCAGATGCCCTCAGTGTACATAAAAAGACAAGATACATTCGTCAAGAATCATAAGTTACAAATAAGCAATCAATATAAATCATAAGGATACAAGCAACAAAGTTACAGTCCTGCAGTCATAAGTGGGAGGAGGTGGGCGATAGGAACGATGAGAAACCATCTTTTAAACCATCTTTCCAATCAACCTCCATGTTTCCAGTGTCTTTCTCCCCACTTGGAACTGAACCCAGATGGACATTGATACCAGAGTTCAATGTATAACAGCTTATATGAACAGAGAAGTGCATCTTTTAAAAAAAAAATCCAAATGAAAGCTGCACAAATCAAGAATCTGCCATATGCATTAGAGAGGATTGTGGAAGTGGGAGGAATCTTGATTAATTTAGTAAGAAAGCTAGATGCTAATATTAATTTTCCAATGAAGCCCTTGCTGAAACCTGCTTCTTTTCCTTCCCTACTTCCTGATTTTACCCAGCCTCATCTAAAATTATGTCATGCCACCTATCTGCATACTTAAGTGATTAAGTGTCCCGAAATGTTCTGAGTCATAAATGTTTTTTTTAGAAGTTCAGATCCCCCCCCCCAATATTTTAAATATGCAAGGTGAGAAAACGTCAATGTTAATGTGTTAATTTTACTATGCCTTGTTTCTCTCAAACCTATGAAAAATGTGAAGCTTAAGTAAGTCCTGCAAAAAAAGAACAGTGCATCATTAACACAGTCAGATCTATATCACAGACTGAAGCAATTATCATTCCCTGAAACACTGCAAGCTGTGAAGAGCTTTCATTACTCGAGGTTTTACAGGTCGTTGACCTCCGTCCAATCTTATGCTAAAACAAGCATTTTCTGCTCTATAGATTTCAGCTTCACTTAAATCAGTAATTGCTCTGATTCTGGTACATATGGAACATGGAGACTTCATGACTAAGAATTCTATTAGTCAATAAGTTTGCTGCTTTTAATGAACCATTAGTCATCTCGTCTCCGTTTTTTTTCCAGACTGGGTTAATGGTTAGGATCATCATTTTCTTGTCCGGTGAAACCTACTGTAAAGACTACCTATCTGATCCAATTATGTTTATCAGGTCAATCATCAGGTTAAGTCATAGCATTCTTTCTTCTGTCATAGATAGAAGTACTTTCTGATGTTATTCAGAAACTACTGCTGAAAAGGAAAAAGTTTGATACTTCATGTCAAAGTATGAGGATTCTTCAGATGTGAACATAATCTTCATAACACTGGCAGTGTCGCTGGCCAGTAATTGCACTTTTTCAACCATTGTGAGATTACTTACATGGGATCGGCTGTAAAGCAGCATTTCAAAAATTAGTAGCCTCAACACCCCCTCAAACCTTGATTAGAAAAAAAGGTGGATTATTGTAGAGCTCCAAGGTCTCTGCATTATTTAGATATCACTACAAAGGCAGTTGTGGGTTTCGGCTCCCGTTGCAACTGGTACGCCGGGCGTGCCCCACGGGCACATGCACTGCACATGCATGTGCACCCACCAGCTGCTCGGTGGAGCGTTGCGCAGGCGCTGTGCACTGTGCGTGCATGCGCAGATGTCCCGTTTCCTTCAAATACAGGTAAGGAACGAGGGTGGGCGGACGGGCCCTCCAAAGCACCGTTCCGGTACGGTGGCTGCTGCTTCCGGCAGTACCGCCTGCAACCCACCACTTCTACAAGGCTAAGTCAAAATCCTATCCTGATATCAGAGAAGAAAAAATAAATCAATGAACTATATTAAGCCAATTAGATAATCAAAAAGGTAATTAAGAACAGCTGACAAGAAAGAGGACATTTCCACAAACAAATTTTTTTAAAGTTTCAAAAGTAATTTGAAGATGATCCACTGTTGTCTTCAGACCAATTGACTCCAAAAAGATAAGAGCAATATCTTAGCCCAAGCTTTTACAGATCCTACAGTAACAAAAGGTTGTCTCGTCCATGAATAATAATTCCATAGAAAAGAGAAATATGCACATATTAGTTTAGTTAATAGGGAGGAAAAATCCCAGCAGATCCTATTGAGAAACGTGGGAACCTGGTGGCTAAATAATTTATAGCCAATCTGGTTTATGTTGGGTTTCATATGTTGAAGCAGCACCCCTCCAAAATCAGCTTTCAGTATCTTTTTGGAAAGATGAACTTTTCAGGGAAATTAAATGATGTGGTAATCATCCATGTGAAAACAAAGCTTAAAGTTTTTTGTTTGAATGCTCTAATTGGCCAAATATTGAACCCTGAATAGATACAGGTAGCTCAATGACAAAATGGTTTAGATAATTGTTGTGAAATAACTTTAATTATCAATTTCATTAGTGAAGCTGGAACCTAACCTCTAGGGATTGCACTTTAAACAAAAGAATACAGGAAGATATAGGAGAATTACCTTGTCTATTGCTTTTCTGAGACTTAAATAACAAGCAGTTTACCTTCTTTATCAAGTGACATTTAGGAGGCAAATCAATTCATTTCCCTAGAGGAATTAAAAATGAAATTATAGGCAACCTGGGCGATTAGTTAAGGTGAGAGGACAAGAAGGAGAAACTAAGAATCATTCTTTGAAGTATTATTTGATAAATGTTGCATTTGGTCTTCTGGGGATTATCTTTAAAGTTCTGAACACTATATTTAAACTTCTACAACTACATCCAATCCATTCACACACAAGATGGATGGATGGATGGATGGAAGGAAGGAAGGAAGGAAGGAATGAAAGAAAGAAGGAAAAAAGGAAGGAAGGAATCTGTTCGAGTAAGAGCAATCAACCAATGGAACAGAGGTTGCCTTCAGAAGTCGTGGGAGCTTCATCTCTGGAATCTTTCAAGAAGAGACTGGACTCCCATCTGTCAGAAATGTTGGAAGGGTCTCCTGCTTGGGCGGAGGGCTGGACTAGATGACCTACAAGGTACCTTCCAACCCTGTTAATCTGTTAAATCTGTTGGAAGGAAGTTTTATTAATAAAACAATTTCATATAGACCTGTACCAGGGAAACTGGGACATGTCCAGTTTGAGAATATATTATCCAGCTGTTCAGTTAGGCTATTTATTTTGAAAGGCCCGTGTAAACAATGGATACAAACTGAAACTATGGTCAAGCCAATGAATTATACAAGCCAATGAATTATACAAATCAATGCTTCTTTCATCCAAATATTTTCCCAGGTTTTCAAGAAACCTAGCATTACTTTCCATAGGCAAATATCTGTTTCCTCACACAGATAATTTATCCCTAAAAGATAACAAAGGACAGATCTTTGTTCTGCAGTAACCAAGGTAAAAATAGCATTCAGTCACATTTAATTCAAATACATAATGTAGATTTCATTTGATAATGATTTTACCAACAGAAAGCAGTGATTCAGTAACGTGTTTACTGAGGAGAGGGGAGAAAGGAAATGTATTTACTTTTGGAATCTAATGTGTAAGAGCAGCTCATAGCTATGAGGTTTCCCTTCGTGATGTGAGCCTCTCAGAAAATTTTGAATTGATGTGTTGTGGCCCGCCAACAGAGCTGGCAGCAGATTCGGACAGTGAGGAGGTTGGGGAGGAACATGGGCCAGTCCTGGAGTCTGGGGAAGGCTCTGATGAGGGCTCTGTGTCAGAGGCAGAGATGGGGCCAGGGCCGTCTGACAATTATCAGTTGCCTTCAGAGTCAGACATCACTGAGGCAGACGAACAGCTGGAGCCTGTTCCCAGTGTGCACATGCGCAGAGTGGCCAGATGAAGGGAACAGCTAACGAACAAGAGCCGACTTGGGAGTAAGGCCACAGATGGAGGATGAATGGCCCCTCCCAGAGGGAATAAAAGAGGAGCAAAAGGGGAGTGGAGTTTGCAGGAGACAATTAATTTGCTTAATTGGTTAGTGACTCTCCGAGACTCCTTGCCAAGTTTTGCAGATGTCGGCCTGGCAGCTCTCCAAGCCAGATAAAGTCTGTGACTGTAAATCCTCCCTTGAAAGACTTTGCTGGATGTGAATGAGCAGAATTCACGGTCAATTAATAAAAGGGTTTTTTGTCAGGACAAAGAGTTTGCTTCATGCTCTTGGGAAGCCTAGGTCAGAACAGGGTATGGCCTAAATTGATATTTTATGTAGCGTGTTTATTATTAGAATTATATGACACAACATGAACATTCTATATAAAAGATCCATTGATAAGAACCTACATAGATATTAAAATATGCTTGCCAATTAAATCTGTTTGTTGCCAGACACAGGGAATCGCGTACCAGAATGTGGTGTCAGGTTCTGGAGCTTCATTTTCTTGATGAATGCATATAGACCAATTTTCCCAGATGCTTTTTTCACATCAGAACTTTTTCTGCAGCTTTAAAAATAATCAGTCAGACAATTAAGGTTTCTATTACTTAGGAAAACAACTTTGGTGCATCTTTGCATTGTAATTGATTTTTACGTTGGCTGGTTTTTGTCTGCGTTTGTGAGTTTAGTGCCATAGTTTTATGCATTCTTGGGAAGAGCGTATCTTAAATGTAGCCAATAAACATGGATAAAAATAAACTTTAAATTATATTCAAGCTCAAAGCTTTATGTGCACTTTTTTCCACGAGAATATATATGCCATATTTTGAAATGCAGGGTCCAAATATTTTCCTTCTACATTAAGAAAGAAAAAGGAATGCAAAAAGTGTTTTCAAGTTGTAATATCTCGACATAAGAATATATATAAGTACTCTGTAGTTACACATTGTAGTAACATGAAAAAAAGTACTGCATCATTTCAATTTCACAAGGATGTTCATTACCACTGACTACTATATTGATTAATCAATTATGTGCCTTCAAGTTGTTTTCAACCAATAGCCACATAGTTAGATTTTCTTCATGATAATCTATCCCTGATCAGTTCTTTCAAGTCTTCAGTGGTGCATTAATTGCCACTGTAATTGAATCCATCTACTTTGTTGCTATCCTTGCTTTTTCTTCCTTTATTTTTCTTTCTTTCTCTTCCTTCCTTCCTTCCTTCCCTCCCTCTCTTTCCCTCCCTCCCTCCTTCCTCTCCCTCCCTCCCTTTCTCTCCTTCTCTCCCTTCCTCCCTTCTTTCCTTCCCCAGCAATAACTGCCTTTTCTTTATTGGCCAAGTGTGATTGGACACACAAGGAATTCGTCTTTGGTGCATATGCTCTCAGTGTACATAAAGAAAAATAAAATAAAATAAAATACATTCATCAAGAATCATAAATACAACACTTAGTGATAGCCGTAGGTTACTAATAAGCAATCAAATTATACCAGGAAACAAATAAAACAATATAAATTGTAAAGATACAAGCAACATGGTTACAGTCACAAGAGATAGGTACTAGGAAGGAAGAGAAGAATAATAGTAATACAGTCTTAGTAGATAATTTGACAGTGTTGTGGGGATTAGTTGTTTAGCAGAGTGATGGCATTTGGGAAAAAACTGTCTTTGTGTCTAGCTGTTCTGGTGTGCAGTGCCCTATAGCATCATTTTGAGAGTAGAAGTTGAAACAATTTATGTCCAGGATTTGAGGGGTTTAATTGGTTTAATAATTTAATTGTCATTCATTCAATCATCAGAATGTCTTCCGGTGAAGAATTGTCTATGATAATGGTCCCCTACAGCTGATCAGATAACAGAAGCTGGCCGTAGTGCTTTCATCGGTGCTGTACAGTTCAACTGGGAAACCACCTGCCCTTTTCATTTCCAAGAATGACACCCGCATAATATTGCTTCAAGATACTGTGGGAAATTAAAATGAGATCTCCCAGATCTAGCTGCTGTTTTAAAAGAGAATACACAGCATCTCGGCAGCTGCTTGAGAATATCTCAGAGTAATTCTGAGTATCAGCACAAAATTTTTATCAGATGGTGATTCAGCAGCCCTTCACAGACGAAATTGATTTATTTGTGATATTGCTTCCATGTCCTATTAATCTTTGCAGCAAGTTGTGATTGTTTTGTATTCTGCAAAGAAGTCCCCGAATTACTGTAATATATTACAGACCTAAGTATCTAACAAGACCTCTTGCCAGCAATGTGCTTCTCTCTCAGCTCCAACATCAAACCTAAGAATTCTGTGAAGTCTGAAATTTGCCATTTTTAGTTGATTATAATAAAAGTATTACGATACAATAGTCTCTAGGTCACTCACTATTTCATACATCGCTCTCCTATTATAGCTGCCTGACAGCCTCTGTAGTAGCAGAGAAGTGGGTAATGAGGAATATAGGTCACAACATACTATGCCCCGAGGTCTTTGCCTTCTCTTAGAGAGTCCTAACATTGTGCAGTCAGGTTTATATGATTTTGAACACCAGCTGAAGAGGAGTGGGAATTGTACAACCTGACATGGCACCTTTTACATGAGAGCCTTCCTTGGCTGTCAAGATGAAGCCATTAATGTGACGGCATCTTCGTTCTCTTGCTAAAAATCTGACTGTTCCCTTGGGCTACGGGAGAAATACATCACCAAATTAATGAGGATGTGATGAAGTTTACAGGTCAGGTTATATTCATTTTTTACTTTCCACAGTCCTGCTAGCATAAACCTGAGGAGAAGAAGCAGCAAAAGGTGAAGGACCCCTGGGTTTAAAAAAAAAATGGCAAGGGGGAGGAGCATAGATGCTCACCCAAAGAACAATTTTGTACATGTCGTAATTAACCAGTCTTATGTGAGACAGCAGGAGTATTCTGCTTCTCTAGGAAAGAGTGAGATTAAAGCCTTGTCTATTTGCTGTCTCTCAATATGAAGCCCTAGTCCCTTCCCTTCTCTCGTGGATGCAGTATGACAATTCTCCTGCCATACTTTTCCAAAAATATTACTTATATTTATTTCATGAAATCTGCTATTACTAACAGTATAGAGATTACAAAACAAAGTTTTAAAAAATAAAAATAAAGCTAAATTCCTCATTCTGTTACTTAGGGAGATAAATCTGATGCCATTCAACCAACATAAGATTGGCAGATACCTCCTAAACTTCTCTCTGCCTCAAGTAGGAGGTTCTTCTCTTAGACGGATGGATCTGTTCTCCTAGACCTCCCTCCAGCTTCTTCTTCCCCTACAGGAAGAAGCAGCCATTTTAAAATCCAAGCAAGAAGGTCTTGTATGAGAAGCTGAAGCTGAATGGAAATGAAGACCTCCTTCAAAGTAAGTGGGGACATTCCAGAAAAACTTAAAATAAATCAGGAAAAATCAAAAGGAAACTGTTGCTTGGGAAGATGTAGGTTCAGCTAGAAGCATCCATCAGGTTTTTATTTTAATGTATGTCCTTTTAATGTATGTTCCCTAGTTAACACTTTGATGTTTCTCAAACTTTCATCTCTATGATTATTGCCTCTAAATTTTTTCTTTCTTTCTTTTTTAATCCAAACTCAGTTATTGTATGATTGTTCTCGTTTGGTCTTTTTCAGCAGGAGATCTTGCCCACTTAAGTTTCTTTTGATACACTATGATTTTGATCAGCCCAAACTGCCTTATTTCATTCACTTGAAATTGGCTTCTATCTAAAATTAAAAGAAATTGTACATGTAACTTTGGTAAACAAAGTTGGCTTTTAAAGTATAAATTGTCCTTATATTTTTTTGAGATTTATTAAAGGGACACGGTGGCTCAGTGGCTAAGACACTGAGCTTGTCGACCAGAAAGATTGGCAGTTCGGCAGTTCGAATCCCTAGCACCGCGTAATGGAGCAGTTCAAAAGCATATTAAAATGCAAGTAGAAAAATAGGAACCACCTTTGATGGGAAGGTAACAGAGTTAAGTGCACCTTCAGTGTTTAGTCATGCCGGCCACATGACCACGGAGATGTCTTTGGACAGCGCTGGGTCTTTGGCTTTGAAACGGAGATGAGCACCGCCCCCTAGAGTTGGGAATGACTAGCATATATGTGCGAGGGGAACCTTTACCTTATTAAGAAATTGATAAATAAAGCAAGCGTTTCTTCTACTTCCTCAGAAGTATGAGATCAGGATTAGGCATAGAGTAAATCAGATGATCTTGACAGAAATATGCAAGAACTGTTACATAAGCAAAGAGGGTTGAAACTTTCTTTAAGTAGCCAGATAGTATTCAAAAGTGATTTGAGGAGGAGAAATAAAGCACAATCAGGCTTGTCAGATGTTATTGTTTTAGCCTATCTCAATAAAGATAATTGTGATCCATCAATCCAAGAAATGTTTTAGGTTATTGGTATTACTGTGGGGTGGGATTTCATTTTACTCACCACATATTTCTCAAACCACTCAAAGTCTTCATTTAAGAGCATTATCTTAATTATGACATTTGTATAAACAAATAATAAAGTCAGAGTACAAATAAATAAAATAAAATAATAATATTACAATAGTGCATTGGAAGATCTGCGAGAAATACCATTTGCCTGCGAGCAAGAATTATTGGGAACATAAAATCAAGAAAGTAATAGAAAATGAAGAAGCTAAAGTGGGGCTTTAGAATTCAAACCAACAGGCACCTATCACAAAACTCCCCAGACTTAACAATTGTTAATAACAAACACCAAAAAAGTCTGCAGAGTGGATATTGCAGTACCTGGAGATAGCAGAAGAGAAGAGAAAGAACTGGAGAAGATAATAAAATATGAAGACTTACGAACAGAAAAAGAACATTTGTGGAAAAAGAAAGCAAAGGTAGTACAAATACTAATAGACACCTTAGACCAGGGGTGTCCAAACTTGGGAACTTTAAGACTTGGCTGGCTGGGGAATTCTGGGAGTTGAAGTCCACAAGTCTTAAAGTTCCCAAGTTTGGACACCCCTGCCTTAGACACTGCCCAACCACCCAACTGCGTTCCATACCTGTTTTTAAGGCAACCGGGCCAATTGTGTGTGCGTGCACAGTGTGCAGCACCTGCATGACCTCCAATGAGCACCTGGGTGTCGCAGGGGTGGTGGAGTGCACATGCGTGCACAGTGCATGTGAGGTGTGTGCACGAATGGACCATGAGCAGCGTAACGGTAGCGAAGGTAAGAGCAACCCACCACAGCTCTGGAGCATCACTTGAACACGATCAGCATTGACAAAATCACTGCCAGTCAATTGCAAAAGGCAGCTTTACTTGGAACAGTTCATTTCCTGTGACAATACTTTTAACACAATCCCACATCCACATCTGCCTATCCCACGTTCTTGGGAAGAAATCGATAGGTGGATTTAAAATGTTGAATCCAGTCTAAACATCTGGCTGACTGTGTGATGAACCATAATAAATTCTAAATCTAAGAGATCAATACAATACAATACAATATCAGAGTTGGAAGGGACCCTGGAGGTCTTCTAGTCCAACCCCCTGCTTAGGCAGGAAACCCTATACCGTTTCAGACAAATGGCTATCCAACATCTTCTTAAAGACTTCCAGTGTTGGGGCATTCACATCTTCTGGAGGCAAGATGTTCCACTGATTAATTCCTCAGAATGGTCTTGTTTAAACCCTTAGAATTGCAAGAGCTGCTTGCAGAGATCTGCATCTAAGTTGTTCCTACACTATGGATCTCACCAACTTTGGAGCTGAATATACCAGTAATTCATTGTCTTTGGATTTAAAAAATAAATAAATCTGAGAATTTTGAGTAGGTTTAATTATATCTCGCTGTTATGAGACTATTGTGGTTTTAAATCATGTTGTAATCATAGTATTATGCTAATTATATTTTAATTAATAATAGGTAATATAATTAGTTTTGGTTGCAGATATATCACCTGTGCGCACACAAATCATATATAAAATGTGTCTTTCTGGCATGCAGAGAAAGTCACGAATTCTGCTTCTCAGCGTTCTTTGCTAATGACAGCTTTTCTGAACAGAAGAGTGAAGGATACTTTGTGTAGCTTAAAATAGTTTTTAATTTATAACATTCAAATCATATATGGATAGTTTGGTGTGTGTGTGTGTTTTCGCATATCTTTTTTGAATCTGAAGGCATGCATTATCAATGTGTGGCCTAGATTTTCAAACTTTTTTCAATAACAGTGATTAATGAAATATATAATTATATCTGTCTCTTTATTTCTGTCTCTTTATTTGTAGCCAACCCCAGACAGAAGATCTGACTGTTATTTCTCCATTACATCTTTATGTTTATGCTTGTGAGTAAAACAGCTGAATGGATTTCTATATGTTATGTTCCAATGAGTATGAAGATGTTTGCTTCATTTATGGAATATAATGCTCAGGTCTCTAATTATGTGACTTGGCAGCAAATCTTGGGCTAACCATGAAAATACTTAACAGTTGATTTTAAAAAGGGGGTTTTGTGGCCATTTCTATTGGTGACTGTATATAGCTGTAATGGCGAACCTATGGCACACGGGCCACAGGTGGCATGCAGAGCCCTGTCTATGGGCACTAGAGACGTTGCCTCAGCTCACTCCACCGCGCATGTGTGCGTGCCTCCCGCCAACCATCTGATTTTTGGGTCTCTGTGCAGGGAGTGGGGCGCATACATCCCCCGCGGCCCATTTTTGCTCCCAGGAGGCTGCACGGCGGCGTCCTAGGCCCAAAGCAAGGCACAGGGATGGCCCCCCACAGTCCACCTTTGCTCCCTGGAGGCTACAGGAAGGCCTAAAATGGGGCGCAGGGGGTCGTGCTCGCATGCGTAGGGAAGCGCTGGGGGTCACAGGAGCATTCATGGGGGGTTTGCGTGCATGCGCAGTAGGCAGTCACACATGCATGCTGTCGTGTGCGTGTGTGCATGCTGTCGGCACGCGAGGTTAGACATCAGTGGTATATATAGTCAATTGTCTTCCACCGCAAATGTTTTAATTCCCGAAGCACTAAGAAGCGATCTGACGGCAATTGGGAGCCAACTTCATTTTTTTTTCAAATTTAAAAACTAAGAACAAAAAACGAACATCACTGTCCTACCATTGTTTATGCAAGATCCAATGCACCAACATTCTTCTACCCCCCCCCCCCATTACGCTAAACGTAGCAAATAGAAAAGGGGGGGGAAAAGTCTTGCACTTTTCACAGACGAGTCCAATGCTGGAAAAGAAAGGGAGAGGGGACTCACATAATTCTTGCCAATTTGTTTTATTTTAAAGACAATTTAGCAGAGTGTCTAAAAACAAGCATCCTAACAGTCAAGCTAGGATTTCTTTTCAGAAATCAGTACAAAGAATCAGATATGAAAAGCTAAATTCAAGGTTGGCTCAGCCTTCCATCCTTCCGAGGTGGGTCAAATGAGGACCCAGATTGTTGGGGGGCCAGAAGCGGATTCTGTAAACCCCTTAGAGAGGGTTGTAAAAGCACTGTGAAGTGCTATTGCCTGCCTGCCTTCCTTCCTTCCTTTCCTCTCTCCCTCCCTCTCAGTCCAGTATTGCAGGCTAATTCTGCCCACTGCCGGCAGTTCGACTCTCACCGGCTCAAGGTTGACTCAGCCTTCCATCTTTCCTAGGTCAGTAAAATGAGGACCTAGATTGTTGGGGACAATATGCTGATAGAGGGCTGTTAAGCACTGTAAAGTGGTATATAAGTCTAAGAGCTATTGCTGAACATTGGAGCACGTGTGGATACACATGGCATCTGTTGGGAACTCCCAAAACAAATCTGAGTTTTCCTGGACTTGCACAGTGACTGTGTAAGGCCCAGGAAAGACACTGCTGTTAAGGTATTTCTAACAGGTGCTCCATGTGCTTCCACTCACATTTCAGATTTCCCAGATCTCTGCACAATCCTATTTCCTTTGTAGGAAGAAGTTCCTATCAGGAGGAGTAAGGCAAGAGTTCCCTCCAATGGGCAAACGCAGCCACAGCTTCTCAAAAAAGACAAGTACCTTTGGAATAATTTCAACTATGGTGCAATAGAGAAGGGAATAAATCAGTCCAGCTTTCCAACACTGCTGTGGGGACACAGAAATATGAAGTTGCTTTCAAAGGGGAGCAAAATCCTTTTGCAAAAATACTATTTCCAAAAGTGCTATCTCATTAAAATGAATATGGGAAGAGATAAATCTAAATTAAGGTAGGGCGGGGAGAAAGGAGAGAAGATATATCATTCCTTGATGTAGCTTAATAATTTACTTAACAGTATCAAAACAGTTACCCTTTCTCATGACTGCATATCCTCTGATCCATCCAACACCATAATAAAGTTTGCAGACAATACAACAGTGCTGGGTCCCATAACTGGAGGGGACGCATCAGCATACAGGGAAGAAGTCCAGAAGGTATCCGCATGGTGCTCAAGAAACAACTTACATCTAAATACTAGTAAGACGAAGGAGATGGTGCTAGATTTCGGGAAGCACGGAGAGGAACCTGCCCCACTGTATATCGAGGGGGGCTGTGTGGAGAAGGTTTCCTCTTTTAAATTCTTGGGAGGGCTTATTAGTCAAGATCTCACCTGGAAAAACAACACGTCTCTGGGGATTGGAAAGGCCCAAGAGAGACTTCATTTCCTTAGAGTCCTGCGACAAAATCAGGTGGAACGACGGCTGATGACCTCTTTCTATCGGTCCACCATAGAAAGTGTCCTCACATATTGTATTACAGTATGGTACGCTGGTTTTGACAGCTGCGGACAGGAAGGCACTACAGAGAGTGATCAATTCGGCACAAGAAACCATTTGTTGCCCTCTGACACCACCGGATGACATCGCCAGATCTCGCTGCTTTAGCAGAGTAAGGAAGATACTCAGAGATGATTCACACCCTGGTCAGTGTCTCTTTGCACTTCTACCATCGGGCAGAAGACATCAAAGTATAGCCAGCCAAAGAAACAGGTTTAAAATGGTTTCTATCCTTGGGCTGTGAGACTTTTAAATACAACCACAATCACTCCATGCACACGCTAGTTTTTTTCTTTTTCTTTCTTTTTTTGTTTTTGCTATAATTTTGCACCAGTGAGGTTAAAACCAATTTCGTTGTATTTAAGTACAATGACAATAAAGATTATACTTAAAACTTAATGTTCACTGATCCACCATTTGTTTTATATACAGTACATGTAACAGTTTAGTGACTGCTGTGGATTTTAACAACTTGCTATTTTTTTTAATAAAAATTATTTATTTATTTATTTCTTTAAAAAAACAACAACACATACAGAACAAAAGCAAGGAGAAAAAACAACTTTCCTCAATTTCATCAAGCATGTCGTTTGGTTACAAGTTTTTGTGCATCAGTTTTTACAATTAAAAATAAAGTCACTGGTTATCCATTAAACATAACTAAATATTTCACTGTCATTGAGCATTATGTGTTCAGATTACCATTAATATTCTTTCATTTATTTCCTTGAATCCATAATTATCTATTAGGTAATAATAAGTCTTTATAGAATTAAAATATCGCCTAACTCTAGAGAGGGAAAACAAAGATTAAAACAACAGATTCCCATTAATTCATATTGTACATTTATACTTTCAATTAACCATAGTGTCACCAATCATCAACTTGCTCTTTTAAGGAATCATTTTTATATATAAATCCAATTGTTTAATTTATGTTACTATCCAAATTTATGCTATAAAGTATTTCAGAAAAAATAACATATTTTAAAACTATGGAAAATTTAGAAAACAGAAAGATATATCCACTCAAATTAAGTCTCACTGAATTCAACAGAAACTTTCTATCAAATATGTATTATATATGTTTACAACTTTGTATTAGAATCTTGTATATGTGGCTCAGTGGCCAAGACGCTGAAGTTGTCAATCAGAAAGGTGGGCAGTTTGGCAGTTCGAATCCCTAGCATTGCGTAACTGAGTGAACTCCTGTTACTTGTCCCAGCTTCTGCCAACCTAGCAGTTCGAAGGCATGTAAAAATGCAAGTAGAAAAATAGGAACCACCTTTGGTGGGAAGGTAACAGCACTCCGTGCGCCTTCGGCATTTAGTCCTGCCGGCCACATGACCACGGAGATGTCTTCGGAAAGCGCTGGCTCTTTGGCTTTGAAACGGAGATGAGCACCGCCCCCTAGAGTCGGGAACGACTAGCACATAAGTGCGAGGGGAACCTTTATCTTTACCTATATGTGTTTTGAGTAACTTGAACGTTCTTCTCCTCAGTTTTATAAATCTTTGGCCAACAGGTTCTTCCCAGACATCATTCCTAAAAACAATTAGGTACTTATCTGTACTTGTGGTGGGAATGAAGAATTATATCAGGATCTTCCTTAAATGATCAGGTTATTATCAGTTACAGGTTTGTGTTAAGTAAACTCAAGCTAGTTAACACTACGCTATATTTTCTGTCCTACTATGCACAATATCGCTCTGTGGGAAGTTAGAACCCACCCATCTCCTAGAAAAATGAAATATTTTAGGAAATATTAAAAGGACAGAATATTTCCCCTAAAATGGAGGCAGAAACTGAACCCCCCATCTTTGTCAATGGGCCATTAAGGCCTGGGCCAGTCTATTCTACATAACAAAGATCTATCTTCTTCAGGCAGAGCCATACTAGGGATCCCTTTCATTACATCATCATCCAGCAAAGGCTCAACCAAGCCTGGGACTCAGGACAGCCTACATAGTTGCCCCTACATGGCCCCATGGGAGTCTGACAACCAATCAGAATACAAGCTCAAATTCAAAAGCCCAGAGTGGGCATAAAACCCAGGCACTCTCAGCATACCTTCCCTTTCCTCCCCAGGACCTCAAACCATGTGGTCTTGTCCATCATCAATAAACCTTCTTTCCAAGCAACTTCCATGAATCCAGTGTCTTTCTCCCCACTTGGAACTGAACCCAGATGGACATGTCTTCCAACAGCTCTTTATGCAGGCAAGAGGGAGCACATTCCAATGAGCCATGATGGCACAGTGGTTAGAGTGCAGTACTGCAGGCTACTTCTGCTGACTGCAGGCTGCCGACTGCCTGCAATTTGGCAGTTTGAATCTCACCAGGCTCAAGGTTGACTCAGCCTTCCATCCTTCTGAGGTGGGTAAAATAAGGACCCAGGTTGTTGGGGGCAAGAGGCTGACTCTGTAAACCAGTTAGAGAGGGTTGTAAAGCACTGTGAAGTGGAATATGTGTTAAATCTAAGTGCTATTGCAAATGCTATTCTCTGTCTACTCAGATTCCCCTAACCAACTTGTTCAGACTGAAGAAACTGTTTGGAAGGGCAGTGAAATATCTTAAACTAACAAGAAAATAAGTCCAGTTGCTTATTCTAGACATGTTCTACAATAGTGTAAATGTTATATGGATCTATACAGAATACATATTATCCAATTTTTTAGTTAACTTTCCAAGCTATTACTATCTGTAATATAGGCCACGTTTGCTCCATGGAATGGAGAATGGAAGCAGATAATAGGGACCAACTAGCCTGATCATCCAGCTCTCTCACCAGTTGTAGCACGTAATATCTTCTTGCTTTTATGAGACTGTCTGTTTTATTATGTATTATTATCTTGACAGTCTGTTCTTGTATACTATTTTTATTTTGCTGCCCTTTGGCTGTAATGGAGAACTCATTCAACAGAAACCTGTAAAACACTCCTATCATTCACTCTAAATATGTTCCATAAATTGGAATTGTCCATGTGTTCAGATTAAGGAACTGAACCAATAAAGTTGGCAGAGATACCAACTGTGACTACTGTTGGCAGTAATAAATAACACAAATATGGTTTGGCAACGTATAAGATTGCACCCCCAACGTTCATTAGCCGTGAATGTTTTCTGAACAGGGAATTCACAAAAAGAGTCAGAACTCTGCACCCTTCTCCTGGGCAAAGGAGTGTGTGGGGGGGAAATTGTTGGTTGTTGCATAACAACTGCTCCTTCAATGACTGTTTGAAGTGATGATTGGCACTGAACAAGAAGTACTTATGACTGATCCTTGAAGTTCCAGCTGCCACAGCATCCCTACAATCATATGATCGTGATCTGGGTATTTGGCAACTAGTTTGCAATTATGACAAACCAACATAGTCAATGGGGAAGCTGGCAGGAGATCACAAATGGCAACTATATGATGTCTCATCTAATGATGGCACAGGATTTGTTTAATGGTGGCAACTGGAAGTGCTGGAATTACCTTTGGTGTAATCAGAATCAGAATAGAGCTGGAAGGTACTTTGGAGGTCTTCTAGTCTAGCCCCTTGTTCAAGCAGGAGATCCTATACAATTTCAGACAAGTGACTGTCCAGTCTCTTCTTAAAAATCTCCAATGATGAAGCACCTGCAACTTCTGGAGGCAACTTCTGTTCCACTGGTTAATTGTCCTCACTGTTAGGAAGTTTCTCCTTAATTCCAGGTTCCTTTTCTCCTTGATTAGTTTCCATCCATTGTTTTTTCTCCTGCCCTCTGGTGCTTTGGAAAATAAATTGACACCCCCTTCTTTGTGGCAGCCCCTCAAATACTGGAATACTAAATATCATGTCCCCCTAGTCCTTCTTTACTCTAGACTAGACAAACCCTTCTTCATAATATGTTTTAGTCTTCATGCCTTTAGTCATCTTAATTTCTCTTCTTTACACGTTTTCCCAAACTCTCAACATCTTTTTTGTAATGTGTTGACCAAAACTGGATGCGGTATTCCAGGAATGATCACAAGACATTTATTCCCATAAAAATCAAATGGACTGAATTGGGATAATACTGTAATTCAAAGACATTTTGGCTAAAATTCTAAAGAAAAGACCTAATTATTAAGGGATAGAACAGTAGTTCTATTAATTGCTTCCTTACGTTTAGTTAAGATTTGTTCTCTTGTGTACTTTCTCCTAATTCTGACAAAGCATCATTTCACAGAATAAAAAAAAGATATTTTTGCAACAACTTTTCTCATCTCATATCAAAATGAGATCACCTGAGGCTTCTGTTCATCTAAGCACTGTTCTATTCTTTTCTTACTTAGCAGCTAATCCCACACTGACTTCTGAAGATGGTGTATTATTAGGATCCTGGCAATAGCTACATATTTAATATTTAATATAGCCTTCTCCAATCTTACATTCTCCAGATATGTCATAACTTACCGGCTACTTTTCAGGAGTTTTCAAGAGATTATTGATTTATTATCAATACAGCAATCTATGTAGTATCTCATATTTTTCTCACACTAAGGCTCTGGAGAGGTTACAAAACTATTACAATAAAAATAATCACTAAAATCTAGGATCCTAATTAATCCAGAAATAAGGGAAGATATTTTCAGAATCTCAAAACCAAGAAATAGACAGTAGAACCTCTGGTTACGAACGCTTCTGACCATGATCTAATTGGGTTCCGATCAAAAAATGCACATTTTTCCCCGCGGCCGATTTCCCCTTCTGCACCAATTTTTTTGTAAGCACCAAATTTTCAAAATTAGGGTCATGAGCAAACTGGGTTGCGACCAAAGTTATGGAACAAATTATGGTCGTGACCAGAGGTTTTACTGTACATGGTGATTCTTCCATGTAAATCTCTTTATTGGGCCACACCTATAGAAAAATCTTACCAAGCTAAATCACTCTGCTATCTACACAATGCTATATTTAGATAACTTTTGAGGAGGTGCTGGCTTCACCTTCTTTCTCTCATACAAACTATTTGAACTGTGCTGTCTCTTGCTCTTCTGGAATGCACTCATACCCACCTCAAATCCAGGCCAGTACAATTCACCACACATATAAATACAACAAAGGAAGGCCCAGTCAAAGAGAAAAAGCACAATCACATTGCTTAGGGTTGGCAATCCCAGCATCCTGGCTGCTGACATTATTCAAATTCCATGGTCACTAGGCAAGACCACTTCCTGCCGGCTTCCCACAGCCAAGTCAGTGGGGAAGCAGACAGGAAGTCGCAAGTCTCAAACAGCTTGCAAGCAAGCAAGCCTGCAGGCAGGTAAGTGGTTGCTGCCACATCGAAGAGAGTGCAAGAGACTGAATGGGGATGGGAGGGAAGCATGGCAAGGATTAGGAAGGGTGTGGGGAGGTGGGGTAAAGGTTGGGAAGAGTAAATGATGGCGCAAGGGTCAGAGATGATGTGCGAGAATCCATGGTGGTGTGGTGCAGGGGTGGGTTGCTGCTGGCATTATTGCCAGTTCACTGCCTGCTCAGTTGCCTGCAAATTCTTCTGTGCATGCGCAGAATATTAAAAACGGAAGAAAAAATATGCTGGCAACAGCATGGGCGACCGGGGAACCGGTTCGGGGGCATGGCCAGCCAGCTGTCCCTACCGGTTTGGCAACCCAGTCCCAGTTTCCACTACCGGTTTGCCTGAACTGGTGTGAACCGGTATCAACCCACCTCTGGTATGGTGAGAGTCAGGGAAAATGCGCAAGGGGCATGGTGATGCTTGAGGAGGGTGCACAAGGCGGTGAGTGAGGCACAGCAAGGGCTGGGGAGGGATGCGAGGAAGTGCAGCTATGGTCAGGGAGAGTCTGTGCAAAAGAGACATTGAAAGATCAAGGGCGGTACGGCAAAGATCAGGTATAGTGCACAGGAGGCACAATAAGGGTTGAGTATGGTGGGTGAGGATGCAATGAAGGCATGGCAAGGGTCAGGGAGGCAGCTCATGACTTCACTGAATTCTACCGACAGTCCTGCATCTAGGACTCTCTGAAACTATTGTCCCATCACCTTCTCCACAATCCTCCCTAAAAAGGGGGTTTCTGATTCATTGGAAGCAAGAGGTGGCTCTTCGTGGAGAAAAACACCCCTTGCTTCCTTCAAGACAGCCAGTACCACTGAAAGAGGAACTATGGGACAGCTCTTGAATTCAACCACAGCAAAGATGCTGGCTGCCCCAAAAGAACCAGAGCAGCATGGACCCAGTCTACATGTGGTAGAATTCATGCTGCAAATCATAGAAGTGGAAATCTAGCACATCAGAATAGAAACCAAACACGGAGAGGAAACTGGCGAAGGTTTTTTTTTTTTAAAGTTTTGTAATATTTGTCTGTTGTTCATAACTTACAAGTACTCAGAAGAACTTTTAAAAGGAAATTTCAAAATAGACACAAAATGTAGAGCAACTTTTTTTTTAAAAAAAACCTCAACGTTTATTAAAGGCAATGCAGCAAAACAGGGCCAGAACAAATACGCTTTGAGACTAATGCCGTAGTAAGCTTGTCTTACTCTTAATAGCATCAAGATTGCTCCCACCTCCATACCAAATCTAGTGCTTTAATAACCCAACTCAATATTGGGATCCATGCTCTAAAAAGACAATACAATGGTACGATTGATATTTATTTGTAGAACTCATTCTCTGCGCTGGAGTTGTTTGTTGAGAATGTAAAAATGACTTATGAAAACTAGAGATGCTTTAATAAAACTAACACCTTTACAGGATGACCAAAGGAATGCAATCTTATTGGTATGGATAAAACATGACACTTTGACCTAAATTCTACAGAAACATTTTTGAGCTATAAACTAATATTCTACCAAAGGGGAAGGAGGACAATTGCAATGATAAAATCAGCTATAAACTGATTCATTAATTTCACATCAACATGGACCTTCCATCTCATGCTCTTTTTATAACATTTAAGTGGGAGCTGAAATCATTTTAGGAGTTACTGGGTAAAATAGAGGATTGTGTTTATCTAGAATTGAAAAGAGAGATGAAAGCAAAGCAGTTGCTACTTGCCACTCTCCTGGGCAATGAAAGTATAAGTTACTAAATTGTTTATTTGCAGCTCAGATAGGAATGTAAGTGTAAGTGAGCGCATATCAGCATATAAATATAGTGAAAAAAATTATTTTGCTTTTTTGAATAGGAAGCAAAAGATCATCTCTTAAGATGATTTAATCTCTCCATGATGATGTCTGGCTATGTTACAATTGAGCTTTTGGGTGACGCCAAGAAAAATAATGACTATAAAAGAAATCTATGAGACATGAATTGAGAACAATTGAAATGAAGTGGCCGTATTATGTCGCTAGAAATCTAAGACTGGAGGAGGAATGTGATGATTTCCCACAATGTTCCCAGGGCTACCTTATTCTTGCATTGTTATTTTAATACATTGTTTTTTAAGCACCATGTGGCTGACATTACACCAGTGTTTCTCAAACTTGGCGACTTTAAGTCCTGTGGACTTCAACTCCCAGAATTCCCCAGCCAGCTATGCTGGCTGGGGGATTCTGGGAGTTGAAGTCCACAGGACTTAAAGTCGCCAAGTTTGAGAAACACTGCATTACACCATGAGTAATATTCTTCCTAGCAGACACAAGGTCCACTTTTCGGATCATTGAACGCCATTTTGCATGGTCAGCTGAGTGCAACTCCAGGGTGCAGGCTCGCGGCCTGCATATCCTTGTTGATGGTGTCTTGCCATCTCTGTTGTGGACACCCGTGAGTTTGCTGGCCATTGACTTCTAGTTGGTAGGCAGTCATGGCCACGGTGGAAGGTGCTGCTCTCTGGACATGACCATACCAGCGGAGTGGGCCTTCTCTCATCTACTCTGTAATTGGTGCCACACCAAAATGCTGTCGGATGGTGTCATTTGTGATGCGATCAAGAAGGGAGATGCCTGATATCCAACGGAGCCTTCACATGTCCATGGCATGGAGAGAGCTTTTGGTCCCTGTTGTTGCTGCCCAGCATTCAGTGCTACACCATGAATATATTCAGTGATTTGGACAATTCGAATGACCAAGGTGAACCATTATACCACTATTTTCTATCTAGAAGCTATGACAGAGCTTTGTTTCTGTCTTGTCCCTGTGCTAATTGAGTGGGCTAACTTGTAGGGATGATTCAGAAAAGCGATATTGCCTTCCTTAATTTATCCTTTTTATAGGAAGGATAGGAAAGGCGTGGATCTTAAAACATGGATGACTGTACCTCAAGAAGCCTGTTCACTTCCTTGGGACAAACAAATTAACTTCCTGTGTTGTAATTGAACAAGATCGTATCAGTTGATGCTCCCATAGGCCCCTCCTTAACCAGGACGAACTGGGTCCTCTTAAACAGAGGATGAGTGTTGCATCTTTTTCAGGTACTTGAAACACTAGTATCATGAACTCCTAACCCTGTCTGAACATTTCAAGATTGAACATTCCCAGCTACTTTAATCTCTGTCAAAGAGTTTAGTTTCTACTTTCCTGTTCTTTCCCACCGCCTTTCTTTGAAAAATGTTTCTGTTTCTTTGAATAGTTTTTAAAGCATTATCCTTTAACAAATTCTGAAATGAATACAGAACACAAGGTGAAGTCTGAACAAAGCAGAATAAAGACTACGGCAAAATGAGACTTGAGTAGCTCTGCATTTTCATATTCAGGAATTTCAAGCAGCTGGCATTCTGATCAATTTCTTTGTTATATAGCTAAAGAAACCCTTTTTTGTTGTTTTTAGGATGCTTAACCATAGCTCATTCTAATTTATAGGTTGCCTGGCATCATCTTTACAACTCCAGATAATTATACATGTCTCTTCCTTCAAGTCATGACCCTCTTTCTATCTCATGCATGTATCCTTTTTTCTATTTCAACACCTTTGCAAACATTTTGTATAGCTTCATTAGCTTTTTCTAATGTCTTCCTTTTCCCCTCTTCATTGGGATTGCTTAGTATCTCTTCTAGGAATCACACCCAGACTTGAGCTCCTTTTCTTATTACCTTCTTCTGCCATCATATCCTACTCATCATGATTTTGATGTAATTAAAACCAGCTTTTTCAAGTCCAAGATGTACACCTGACTACGCTCACAGATAATTCCTCTTAAAATCTAGCATTATGTAGTCACTTTTCTACAACGTGCCTGGTACTTTCATCTGCTCAAATAATTGCTATTGTTCCCTTTTGATTGGTACTAAGTCAAATACAGCTAATCGTCTAGTACTTCTCTCTATTTTCTTGTGGAGAAAGTTGCCAGTAAAATTAAATCAGGAATTTTCTGAAAAGACTTGTACAGTCTTGTGTTGATAACCCAAGTGTTATCAACATAAATTTGGTATTATTATTATTGCATAATCCTTCTTTGAAAGCAACACAAATTGCTCTCAGAAAACACCAGTAACATCTTCTCAGTGATTGGGTACATGATAATAGATACCAACAGTAGCAATGCTTTCATGTGTTTCTCAATTTATTTTGAGTCAGAGCTTTCCATTTTTATTTCTCACATATTGAGTATTAGCACTGAGAGAATGAAGGGCATGGATGTTCTGTTTTTTTGATTGTGTAATTTATAAGGTCTTGCACAGTAACTCTCCTAGTGTACAAGTCTTTTTCTGAAGTCTTTCAGAGTGTTCAACCATCACAGGATTCAGTTTAAAGCTTTCCTAATTACTCATAATACTGAACTTATTCAGTGTCCCAAAATTTGTTCTGATCCTACTTAGATGTAACTTATCCACAACCACAGCTCTTCTTTTCATCTTCTTATAGGCCTTATGGAGCACTAGTTTTAGATAAGGTATTCAGCCAGTTCTGACCGGTTCTAACGAACCAGTAGTGAATATTTCAGAGAACCAGCAAATACCACCTCTGGCTGGCCCCGCCCCATCTATTCACTGCCTCCCAAGTCCCAGCTGATTGGCGTCCCAGTTGATCGGCTGGGCCTTCTTCTGTTGTCCTGCACAGGAGAACAGAGCTGGAAAGCGGGTTAGTGGGGTGGGGATTTTGCAGTATCCTTCCTTCCCCTGTCACGCTTACCAAACCACGCCCACAGTAAAAGAAATTGAACCCCTCCACTGACTACTTTGCATTATCAAGTCTTTTTTTTTTTTTTTTGAGCCTATAAATCTTTATTCTATCTCATCAGCCGGAGCGCTCACACTTTTTACTCTTTTCACTATTGCAATCCTTCTACTTTTTCTTCAAGCACTATTGCAGTGCTGCACTTGATGTAACTATATGTCAGGTAGGCTATGCTCAGGCATTCTCAAGATAAACATGCCACAACAACTGCATGTCACAGCTGGTGAGTCCTGTGTCTCCACCTTTATTCTTGTTTGTTAAGATACTACTAGTTCAAAAGCTTCTCTTTTTTCTAGTTCTGTTCTTAAGGCTGAGGTTAAATGGATTTTTAATCAGTTTCACTCTTGCACTCATATGTGAAATATTGCCTTCTATTCATTCACTTCTCTTTAATATATACCACACACTCCTGGGTTGCTTACAGAGCACCTGGAGTACTGGCAATGGATAGTAACTACAGCTTGTAAGAGCGTTTTGAGTTCATTACATAAGTGCAGCTTAGCATACTTTTTTTAAAAAATGATTATGGGTCCAGCTGTATGGAAGAGAGAGGAATGAATGAAAACCTGACTACCAATGAATTTCTGTCACAGGCACTTTAATTTAAAATAGTAAAGTTATTTAATGAAAATGGAATTGAGAAGATACCCACTCTCTGCTACGGCTATACACTGCTGGAGAAAATCATGACAACTTTTCAAACTGTGTTGCAGAGCAAACTACTTAGCAGTGACTAGCCTCCTCTTAGTGGAGTCTTAATTAAGATTGCAACAACAAAATTATCCAAATAGTAAAATAGATTTAGAAATAGCCAAAACCACACAAGAATATTGGTTTGTGTTGCTTTCCTGGGAACAGAACTAAGGTATCAGCTTTCTATCGAAGGAAAAGCACCTCTTTCTGAATCATGAGTGCCAGCATGAAGCAATCTCCAGAAATGTAATTTATATGAATATGATGCTCTTAGATCCGTTTCAGCCCACATTTAAAATAAAGAAACAACAAAATATGGATCTCCCGCAGGAATAATTTGCACTGTATATATCTGAAAATTCTTGCTCCCAATTATAAGATCTTCACTGTGCAAAAACCAACTATCTTACAGTCTGTCAAGATGCAGTAATTACAGTGGACAGACAGTCTTCATTAAATGACATCTGTTGGGTGCATGTTTTAAAATGTGAGATTCATATGTCATAGTGGTTTCTCGTCATGATAATGAAGAGCTAAGAATGACACCTGCCTTCAAAGATTTGTAACAGAAGAGAAAATGTTCAGAAGAACTGTGGATTTTTTAAAACTACAAAAATCTTTTAAGATGCAAACAGTGGTGGGTTTAATTGTTTAGTCTCACAAATCCCACTCTAGGTCACATATACAATACTATGATGATACACGGATATCCCTGCATTGTTTAGTAAAGTGTAATGTTTATTTATCTGTTAGATTTATGAAGCACCTGAAACCTAAACAAATCTACATGGTATAAAAAAAGTAAAGGTTCCCCTCCCACATACAGTATGTGCTAGTCGTTCCGGACTCTAGGGGGCACTGCTCATCTCCGTTTCAAAGCTGAAGAGCCAGCGTTGTCCAAAGACGTCTCCGTGGTCATGTGGCCAGCATGACTAAACACCAAAGGTGCACGGAAGGCTGTTACCTTCCCACCAAAGGTGGTCCCTATTTTTCTACTTGCATTTTTACATGGTTTCAAACTGCTAGGTTGGCAGAAGCTGGGACAAGTCACGGGAGCTCACTCTGTTACGCGGTGCTAGGATTTGGGACTGCCGATCTTTCAGATCGACAAGCTCAGCATCTTAGCCATATGTCCCTGTACATGGTATACAACAATAATATATTCATAGTAGGGCCAGCCTTTCTGACTCAGCATTTGAACTGACAATCTCTAAATGCCTTCTTAAAAACCCGAATTTTAGTAGCCTCCTGGAGGCTTTGAAAGTGAAAGGCAACCTCACCTTTGGGGATAAATTGCTACAGAGGAGGGAAATGACAGGAAGCCCTCACAGACTGCGTTGTGTCGAGCATATTCTTATTTTATTTTAGATGTATTTATTTAAACTTGGCAATCAACTCAATCTCCAGGAATAGACTTTGGGTGAAGCTGGTAGCCTTTTTCTTTGATCAAAGGCTACAGCTTTTGATGGTGTCATTACAGAGATGGATGTAAGTTAGAGGTGCTTCGGGCCATCTTCCATGATGATTTTTATTTGAAAAGGAATGAACCAAGGTTTTATTATTTGCCACACTTTTTCAACTTTCATTCCAACCGCATAGGTCTGGCCCTAGAAAACAGTGAATTCCATCCATCCAGAGGTGGGTTGCTACTGGTTCGCACCGGTTAGGCTGAACCGGTAGTGGAAACTGGGACTGGGTGGCCGAACTGGTAGGGGAGGCAGGCTGGCCATGCCCCCAGACCGGTTCTCTGGTCAACCATGCTGTTGCTGGCATATTTTCTACTCCGTTTTTAATGTTCTGTGCATGCACAGAAGAATTTGCAGGCAACTGCGCACACACTTGCATTGTGCGTCTGGCACGCGCAAAGCAAACTGGCATTAACGCTCTGTGTCGGAGGCAGAGATGGGGCCAGGGCCATCTGGCAGTTCTCAGCTGCCTTCAGAGTCAGACATCAGTGAGGCAGACGAACAGCTGGAGCCTGTTCCCAGTGTGTGCATGCGCAGAGCTGCCCGGAGAAGGGAACAGCTAAGGATCAAGAGCTGACTTGGGAGTAAGGCCACAGATGGATGATGAATGGCCCCTCCCAGAGGAAATAAAAGAGGAGCGAAAGGGGAGTGGAGTTTGCAGAAGACAATTAGTTCACTTAATTGGTTCCTGACTCTCCGAGATTCCTTGCCAGGCTTTGCAGATATCAGTCTGGCTGCTCTCCAAGCCAGATAAGGTCTGTGACTGTAAAACCTCCCTCGAAAGACTTTGCTGGATGTGAATAAACAGAATTCACAGTAAATTAAGGCACACATCCATCAACCTGCCCACACTATCCAAAAATGTGAGCAATGCCATTTCTCTCCCATACCTGGTTAAAAAGGATCCAGATAATCCACTTTCTCGAAGGCCCCCTGAAGCTGCTGCACAACTAGTTTCTCAATTACCTTTCCCAAAATGGAAAGACCTGTGATGGTGAACCTATGGCATGTGTGCCCAAAGTGGCACCATCTCTCCAGGCTCGCTAGCCATCACCAGTTGATCTTCTGGGTTCCCGCATGCACATGCGCACCAACCAGTTGGTCTTCGCACGCAGGGGAGCACCAGAAACTGGAAGACCAGGTGACCGGCATACATGCGTACACCAGAAAGTGGAAGCTCAGCATGCACCCGCTGGGGAACTGCTCTTCCAGTTTCCAGCACTCCCATGTGTGCGTGACAGGGGGCCACTCTTCCAGTTTCTGGTGCTCCCCTGCACGCACACTCTCCCGTTTCGGCACTCAGTGCCGAAAGGTTTCGCCAACACTGTACTAGACAAAAGCCAGTATCAAAGGATTCAGCAGTGGCCTCTTGAAGAGGGGATGATGAACTAAAACCTCCTTAAGAGGTGAAGGAACAATCCTCTCATTCAAAAAGGATTTCATGATCTCACCCCCAAGTCATCATTGGACCTTGTCAAATATCTATGACCTATCAAAGCAATCCAGTCAAATTTCTAAAAATCTATTCTTTGAATAACAAATATTTTCCCCCATTGTTTTTAATAGTAGGAACCAGGACTTGCTTCAAAAGCTTGTATGACACTTTGTCAATTCAAATTCTAGATTAAATTGATCTTCATGCAAGGAACTTTGACCATGGATGACTTTGTACAGTATATTTTTTACCTCCTCCGTCTACGTCTATGTCTACGTCTACGTCTACGTCTATGTTCATGTCTATGTATTTGTATATGGTTTTAACATGACTGTACACCGCCCCGAGTCCTGCCTAGGAAAGGGTGCGGTCTAGAAATAAAAGTTTATTATTATTATTATTATTATTATTATTATTATTATTATTATTATTATTATTATTATTATTTCATATATATATGAAAGCATTGGTCTACATTTCAGGCATCATAGCATCTTAGCCCCTAAATTTTTATAAGACACAAGCAAGCCTATGCAGAACTGAAACTACACTCTTGATATTTACTTTCATAAAGATTACCATAATGCCCTCTCTTTTCATGAGGGAGGCCTGGGTAGAAGACAATTTAGGCATATATAATACCCTAATATGTGATCAAATATGCCCCTGCGACTAACAAGGAGTATAGAGTCTGTCAGTCACATTTTACTGCTTTTTTTTCTTTTACAATGCTTGGTGTGTAGATTTAATAATCCCCTTATTGTCAATTATGGTTGAATGGATGAGGACAAAACATATCTAGGAAATTAACCAAAATTTGCACAATTGCTATTGCTGTTGGGAGAATTCCTCTATTACAGAATTTACACTCTATGTTATTAGTTTGTTTCCACATTTCACCTGTGTTGTAGCATTACAGTATTACATTGCCAGAATTTTAGCTAATCATTTTTATGTTATGTTCTGGTCAGGGGTGAAATCAACTTATCTTCTCTACCTGTTCGCAGATGTGAGTGCCCACACCACCTTCGCACATGTGCAGGACCTTCTGCGCATGTGCAGAGCATCAAAAATGGGACGTGATGATGTCCGGGTGGGTGGGCGGAGCCTCCCACCGCCACCGTGACTGTTTCGCCCGAACGAGATAGAACTGCCTGAATTGCCCCACTGGTTCTGGCCTTCTTAGATACACCTTCAGATTATTTATAATTTTGAGGCCTTATATTACTAGATGAAAAGATACAGTCTCTGTGTTGGACTCCTCCCCCGATGAGTAGCTAAGATGCGCATACAGATGTAAGTTTCTAGGCAACAATATAGAAGTGATTTCCATTCCTCTTCCAAGATGTTTTTCAACTTTCTACTTTAGACTTCTAAGAATACCATGGACAGCCAAGAAAACAACCAATCAATCATAGAATAAATCAACCCAGAAGTCTCACTCAAGGTATAAATCACCAGGCTCAAGTTATCGCACTTTGAACACTATATGCAGAAGCCAACACTCTGGAAAAGGCTCTACGGCTGGAAAAGGGACAAGGTGAGAAAAAAGGAGGGTAACCTGTAGTAAGATGGACAGACTCAGTTAAAGTGGCATTGACCGCACCATTGAGAAACCTGAAATGACAATTAGGGATAGATTGTCATGGAGAAGATCTGTTTGTGTGATCTCTAGGAGTTGACGACACATAGTCAATCAAACCTATAGGTTGTCAGGCCTGCAACCATCTTTTATTTTGGATCTTTGGCCTGCCACACTTTCTATTATTCTACTATGCATTTTCTATTGTGGGAAAATGGGAGGGGGGGTTGTACAGAGTTAGATGATATGTAGCCATAACAAAATTCTTTCTAGAAAGCCAAGGTCATCCTTTGTCTCTGCACCTCTGCACCTGACCGGAACTGGATGGGTGGAACAGCCAGCATGGCAGTGGGAGATTGGACCGTGTGATGGACTTGTGGGTGTGGGGGCAAGATCTTGAACTTTCAACTGGGTGGGGGAAAACCGGGAAGCTTTCAGATTCGGGTTTCTCCAGATGTGCCAGCATGGCTCTTTTAATAATTTGGAACTTTGAGGAATCCTTTGCACAGACTCTGATTTAATTTTGGATGCTATTTGGAACCCTGACATAGGTTGGATTTCATGATCTTCCAACTAAGTTCTATTTTTTTTTAGCTTTTTTCAGATGAACTGAGGTTAACTAGATGTTGCCATCTAGTACCACATTGTTATGTTGCTTATCTAATTCAAAACAAATATAATTAGCACTGATAGTCTATATGGTATTAGTTAATAGGCAAGTTATTATCACAGATCCTTTACTTTGAAAGAAACCTGATATTCCATTCTAGTTGAATATCAGAGTTATGGCAATAAAATAAATTTCAGTTATGCATAAATTGCTGCCTTAATTATATCTCATTATTAAATGTTCCAAAACAATATTAGGGGGGAAATTATTAAATGCAATTTTCTTGAGGGTAAGTTTTATGGCAAATCCTTAAGCACAGAAAATGGCACATGAAATTTTACGTTGGATCTGCATTAAATGCCACCCATTTTAGTGAAAGGAGCGTCCCTTTCACTAAAATGGGTGGCATTTAATGCAGATCCAACTCAGTGGCTAAGACACTGAGCTTGTCAATCAGAAAGGTCAGCAGTTTGACAGTTCGAATCCCTAGCGCCACATAACAGAGTGAGCTCCCGTTACTTGTCCCAGTTTCTGCCAACCTAGCAGTTCGAAAGCACGTAAAAATGCAAGTAGAAAAATAGGGGCCACCTTTGGTGGGAAGTTAACAGCATTCCATGCGCCTTCAGCATTTAGTCATGCCGGTCACATGACCACGGAGACATCTTTGGACAGCGCTGGCTCTTTGGCTTTGAAACTGAGATGAGCACTGCCCCCTAGAGTCAGAAACAACTAGCACATATGTGTGAGGGGAACCTTTACCTTTACCTTACTTTAGTGCGAAAAAAAGGAACACTCTAATCTGGAACCAAAACAATTTCTAAGCAGCATTAGAATGCAGATTTTACAGACTAGATGTACATTTCTACGAAACAAAGAAAAACAAAAAACAAAGAAAAACACCTCTTATCCAAGTCATTGGTTCCACCATCTGTGGAACATCAATAATAGAAAAGTTAGCAGACCAAGGATATATTTGTTAAAAGTGTCATGACTTTGCCAGAAGAATCCTAGAAAGAATCCTAGAAAATAATTCACAATAAACCAAAGTATCCATTGAACAGAATTCAGCTCCTGGTGACATTATGAATACATCTATGCAGTTTTCCTGGCAAACATACAGAAGTAATTTCCTGCTACCAGCATTATGACTTCTAAGTTCGTTTCTTTCTTTTTTTTTAATTCTAAGGCCGCCCTGCCAGCCTGATATGCTCTGGCAATTTCCAATAATTAATTGGCCCTGAACCCGCTTAGCTTCTAAACGCAGACAAGTTTAGCTGAGTGCTTACCATAACTCAGCGATGGCGAACCTTTTTTGGCTCGTGTGCCATAAGTGGGGGGAGCGCAGGGGGGTCGTGTGCGGGCATGCCACATCCATAATAAGCTACTAGTGGTTCAGCCGAACCGGTCCGAACCGGTAGGAACCCACCACTGGTGGGGTGGGGTGGGGAGAGAAGGACTGAATGCTGAGAAGGCATTTCTGCTACATTTTGTTCCTGTTTGAGTTACATATTTTGAGGAATCAAGAGAGCTGAGTGAGAACCAGTTCAATATAATGGTTAAAGACAGTGGGCTAGAAATTGGGAGTTCCAGTCCTGTCTTAAACATGAAGCCAGTTGGGTGACTTTAGTAGGGTTGCTCCCCCTCAGCTAAAAAGAAGTCAAGGACATACCAGTTCTGAAAACGTTGCTAAGTAAACTAAGTAAGAAGAGTCTATACAGTCACTTACCTGAAATAGAATATGTTCTCCTGCTGTTCTGCCTTGGCTTCCTTAAAAAGAATATAGGGGATTCTTGGTCGCAGCAAAACCCCTTTTATTTGCATGACTGTGAATTCCTTTCATTCACAGTCATCCAGGCTTGGCAAACAGTCTTTCAGAGGAATATTTATCAACACGAACCTTATCTCGTTTGGAGAGCTGCCAGGCAGTCATCAGGAGTCAAGAGTGACTCGAAGACACACACACACACACACACAAACAGGATGGTTTTCTATACAAAACAGCTTAAAAACTGCCTCCTTCATTTAGTCAGGGACATCTTCTAAAGAACCTGCTGTTGGCCCCTTATTTTTGTGAGGTAAGGATGGAGGGAGGTTGAAGCTGTTTGTCTTTGAACACTTCTGCATCATAGAATAGTTTGCTCCCCTCTTTATTAACCTCCTGACAATTATTAAAAGCAGAATGATTTCAGAAGCTTATAGAGACTGAATTGTCACCATCTGTTTTGAGCTGTGTTGTGCACTTTATTGTATTTCTGTTCGGGATTGTTTGTTTAAAATGCTTGTTTTAGTACACGATTTCTATCTACAATGGTATACATCCATTGTAAATGTACTTCTCCCACCTTATTTCAGTTTCTCCTTGTCTATATACATATGATACTATTATATACATTCCTTAATTTACAGTCCTTCATTCCATTTATACGTTTGTTCATCTCTACCTATACATTGTTAATTCCTAACTCCTGTGTCTTCTTCATTTAATCTTTCCTTAAGCTTTACACCTGTCCTCTAGCCATTTGTACCACTTATTCCATACCATATAATATTCTGTTTCTTCCTTTTCTTTTATTTCGTTTGTAAAATTGTCCATCTCAGCACATTCTAACACTCTCATTATAACATTCCCCTTTGTTGGTATGTTATTATTCTTCCAATTTTGTGCATATGTTATTGTCGCTGCTGTTATGATATGTATAATATTGTGTGTTTTTGTCATAATTCCTTGTAGGTATATCCAATAGAAATAATTCCGGTTTCATATCTATTTGCTGTTTAGTAATATATTCGAGCCATTTTCTTATTCTATTCCAATATTGTTTAGCCTTTGGGCATAACTACCACATGTGGTTCCTTGATTTTGCCTATATTTCCAATAGTCCAGTGATAAGTTCAAGTACATTTTAGCCAATCTCGCTGGTGGGAGATGCCATCTATAGAACATTGTATACATATTTTACTTGCAGGCTACTGCCATTGTCAATTTATAATTTTTATTCCAATTTTTTGCCCATTTCTTCAAATTAATACTGTAGCCAAAACTTTTGACCCAAGTTATCATAGTTCCTTTAATTATTACTGAGACTATGCCTATTGTCTGAACTGCCAAGAATTTGTTTGATCATGATGGGTCTAAATCTAATCAATAAATACCCAGGCCTAAGGAAAGGACATTTCTTCTGTCCTTTTTAAATCCCTGCTGTTTGGCTTCTGCTCGCCTGAATACGAAATAGTGGGAGAAAGCGGTTGGATCTTCTGCTTGTGGCTGCTAGAACATCTTATGGCTATTTGATCTTCTCCTTCTATTTACCAAATATTTATAAACATCTCTTCACCTGCAGAAATCACAATCAGAAAAGATAAACTACTCCAGTCTGGTGAAGTATCAAAAGAGAAACTGCCCTGAAACTGTGGCTTTAACTTTTGCAGGTTAAATTAATGTCACTATTTTGTAGAATGCAGAGGATGATACTAAAATAAACAGAATCATATTTCCCTTATTTTAAATCGTTATTTTATTCCAATTCCATTTTAAATTGTATTTTATCAAATTCCATTTTATACTGCTTTCATCAAATTGTAGTAATAATTTGTTTCTGGAACTTTGCACTTTGATATGGCCCAAGAGCTAATCAATAAAGACTCAATGTCAAAATGCAAAATATTTCCTTTAGTACTGGCATTTTGCTTTCATTTTGTTTTGTTTATAGGCTCAGGATTATCATTCCCTGTAAACAATTTGGAAGGATCTAATTTTCACTCACATTTTAGGCTCTTTTGTTTTAGAAGGTCACCGACAAATTCAGAAGCAAAAGAATTATTCAATAAAATTTCTTCACATATATTCAAGTAGACACGTGTGTATACACAAACACACATACACACATACACACACACACACACAATGTGATGCTGCAAATATTAAAATCCAAGAACTATGAGAGTATTTCTTAGAATCTATAAGAAAACAAGCCTCTAGTTTTTCTGATTCTTCTCTATTTTTGTACAAAACCATTGAAATGTTAATGTGAAATGTTTCTTTTTCCATATGCCTGAATACTGTTTTTCTTTGTGGAAGCTTAGAAATATTCAGATGCTAAAGCCATCTGCACAAACCTGTTAACAGTAAGCAGTCCAGGCACTCTCTGTCTCTCATATAATACTGTTAATTACTTTTAAGATATTGCTAATTTACAGAGAAGGAAGATGACTTGGCCTTTCTTTTTTATAGTTGTGAATGCTTTGGAGTCTTAACATGGACACGCCATATCTATCAGGTTTGCCCTATGTCATATGCCCTATGTCATGCATATGGACAACAGGGAATTAATGCAGATGTATTTGTGCTACTCAGCTGCAAATTTAATTATGATATTCAAACACACAGGTGTACTAGAGGTACACCTGTGTACCTGACCAGTTCTGGTGAACCAGTAGCGGAAATGTTGAGAAGTTCAGAGAACCGGCAAATACCACCTCTGGCTGGCCACGCCCTATCTATTCTCTGTCTCCTGAGTCCCAGTTGATTGGAAGGGAATAGAGATTTTACAGTATCCTTCCCCTGGAGGAGGGAGGGAATGGAGATTTTGCAATATTCTTCCCCTGGAGTGGGGAGGGAATGGAGATTTTGCAGTATCCTTCCCTGGAGTGGGGAGAAAATGGAGATTTTACAGTATTCTTCCCCTGGAGTGGGGAGGGAATGGAGATTTTACAGTATCCTTCCCCTGGAGGAGGGAGGGAATGGAGATTTTACAGTATCCTTCCCCTGGAGGGGGGAGGGAATAGAGATTTTACAGTATCCTTTCCCTGGAGGAGGGAGGGAATGGAGATTTTACAGTATCCTTCCCCAGGAGTGGGAAGGGAATGGAGATTTTACAATATCCCTCCCCTGGGGGAAGGAATAGATATTTTACAGTATCTTTCCCCTGGAGTGGGAAGGGAATTGAGATTTTACAGTATCCCTCCCCTGGGGGAAGGAATAGAGATTTTACAGTATCTTTCCCCTGGAGTGGGAAGGGAATGGAGATTTTACAGTATCCTTCCCAGGGAGTGGGAAGGGAATGGAGATTTTACAGTATCCCTCCCCTGGGGGAAGGAATAGAGATTTTACAGTATCTTTCCCCTGGAGTGGGAAGGGAATGGAGATTTTGCAGTATCCTTCCCCAGGAGTTGGGAGGGTATGGACATTTTACAGTATCCTTCCCCTGCCATGCTCACCAAGCCAGGCCAATGAACCAGTAGTAAAAAAATTTGAATCCCATCACTGACATGTACGTATATATAAAGGTTTCCCCCTGTTCTAAGGGGCAGTGTTCCTCTTTGTTTTCTTGCCAGGGGAGCCTGTCTCAAGACACTTCCATGGTGAAGTGTGACTATACGCTGAGGTGCATGGAACACTTTTACTTTCCCACCAAAGTGGTACCTATTTATCTACTCACATTTACATGCTTTCAAACTGCTTGGTGAGCAGGAGCTGGGGCAGGAATGGGAGCTTACCTTCTCACACAGTGCTTGGGTCTCGAACTGACAGCCTTCTGGTCGACAAACCCAACATTCCCCTACAATCGTGCTACAGATTCTCTTAATTTTGTTTTGTTCACTATAAAAAGCTGTTGGGACAGAAACCTAATAAATTGAAACTCAGGACCTAAATCTTGGTTTACTCAATTTAACTAAACTATATAGAAGGAAGGAGTCTGCTTTCTTTCTAAGTACTATTTCCCTAGTTGATGCAGACTTTTTTTAAAGGAAGGGAAATTAAAATAAGAAATAAAGTCATTCATGAGCAGTTTAAATTATTGTTATTCTACAGTGATATCTATGTTTTAATTATTTGATTAATTTCCCCCTCTGCACATAAACACATAAACACACACAAGCACAATTCTGGCAATCTATATGGCTATGTTTAGATTGCATGTCTATAATCTAAATATGTTTCTTAGCAAAATACATTCCAATTACCTAACTTTAAGAGGCCAATTTTAGCTCTTGAAGTTGCAATAGAAGTGTCTACGAATTCAGATGTTAGGAGTCATTTGGGATTTAAACATATTGTACTGCTCATTTCCTCTGTGTTATTTTTGATAATCAACTTGTGATAGGAATCATTGACCCATTAAACAATTTAAAACCAGTGAGGTACAAAATCTTAGTTAATATATTATGGAAGCAAATTGCAACAACCAAACATTTGTGAGGCTATAGTATAAAGACTTAATGTTCTGTGATCTTTCATATTAGAATCCTTTAATGTTATTAAGGATCATTTCTCTGGATCTAGGTGCAAAAAAGGAATAGCTTTGTGATTATCTGGCCTTCATCATTTGCTTAGTAGAATTTGTTCTGCTCCAATAGCTATTTAGTTAATAGGGTTTAACTACCAATTAATCTGCAAATTTAGAGGGTCTAAACTTGCAGATTAGAGGGTGAGAAGGTCTCAAAAGGTGATCACATGACCCCAGGACACTGCAACTTTTATAAATACTTGTCAGTTACCAAGCATCCAAATTTTGATCACGTGACTATGGGGATGCTGCTAGTTGTAAGGAGTGGTGGGATTCAGCTGGTTTGTGCCGGTTTTGGCGAACTGATTGTTAAATTGCTGTCTTGCCCCGCCCCTTCCAGGAGTCTGGACAAGCCCCATTTTGGCTCCCAGGTAAGTGCAGGGAGGCCTACTAGACCCAAAATGAGGCATGGGGGATATAGCTTGTTTTTGCTCCCAGGAGGCTGCAGGGATGCCTACTAGGCCCAAACAGAGCACATGGGGGCGGCATGCTCCCCCAGCCCGTTTTTGCTCCCAGGGGGATGCAGGGGGCCAAGTGCCACCTGTCACACACCTTGTCCACGCCCACCACACCCATGTCCACCCAGCCCATCATTAGGGCAGAGAACCGGTTGTTAAATTATTTGAATCCCACCACTGGTCGTAATTGTAAAAAACTGTCATATGTCACTTTTTAAAGTGCTGTTGTAACCTCTAATGGTCACTAAACAAATGCAGGTATGTTGAGGAATACCTGTAATGGAATGTTAATTCTTTATTCATGTTAAAATAAGGCCAAATAAAACTCTTTACAATTTTGCAACTGTGCTCTTAGGAATTGAGAAATACAATAATAATTCTTGATCAAAGATTGCTGCTGTTACTTCTCCCTTTCTCCTCTCTTCAGTGGCTAGTTTAAACAGTAGTCCAGGTGTCATAAATTGGAAATGAGAAATCAGAAATATTCATACCGCTCAGAGGAAAAGTGGTCTCTGAGACTCTCTCATCAACTGTACCTCTAAACGAGTGAACCAATAGCCGCACGGGCTATCATGGGGAGTACTAGGTACTCCCACATAACACCTCTCCTGCGCGAGCTGCACTGGCTGCCTGTGGTTTTTCGGGTGCGTTTCAAGGTGCTGATTACCATCTTCAAAGCGCTCCATGGCACAGGACCTAGTTACCTGCGGGATCGCATCCTACCACATACATCCCTGCGACCAATTTGCTCTCACAGGGAGGGACTCCTCCGGGTGCCGTCCACCAAGCAATGCCAACGGGCGGCGCCTAGGAGTAGAGCCTTCTCTGTGATGGGCCCAACCCTCTGGAATGACCTCCCCCCCCCGATATTAGAACTACTACCGACTTCCGCTCCTTCCGACAAAAACTTAAGACTCACCTGTTTCAATTAGCCGGCCTGGCCCACTTATAGTTCTACTCTTACCTCCTGGCGGATATTTTTATTTGGGATAGTTTTTAGGGTTAATGTTTTTTAAATTTTTAAAATTTTAATCTAACTTAAACTAAATCTGTACAGTGAACCATTGCTACCTCCTCCAGTCCTATATTTATTTATCTTATATTTATACTATGTATATTTATTGTTCAATTGTTTTAATATGACTGTACACCGCCCCGAGTCTCTTCTGAGAGAGGGGCGGTCTAGAAATTGAATAAAGTTAAGTTAAGTTAAGTTAAACCACTAGCAAGATAGGAAAACTTTGTCTCAGGGTTCACCAGCGTCACTTGTACCTACTGCTAGAAATGCAAGTGGTTAGATGCTCTACCAAGATGCTCTACTACTTCAGCTTCAACTGCAATAATACACAGGCAAACAATAGATACAAACTCAAGGTAAACCACTCCAAATGCAATTGCAGAAAATACGACTTCAGCAACAGAGTGGTCAATGCCTGGAATGCTCTACCTGACTCCCTTGTTACATCCTCAAACCCCCTCAGCTTCAACCTCAAATTGTCTATCGTGGACCTCACCTCATTCATAAGAGGTCTGTAAGGGGGCATACATAAACGCACCAGTGTGCCTACCATCCCTGTTCTATTGTCCCCATTTATTTGTCCCCATGTCCAGTGTTCATGTCCATGTTTATACTTACACCTATTATTTTGTATATGTTTGACAAACTAACTAACTAACTAACTAACTAACTAACTAACTAACTAACTAACTAACTAACTAAGTTACATACTCCCGGAACTCCAAATTAAAATACACAAGGGGTAAAAAGTTGGTGCAAAATATATTTTGCATGAGCTGCGGTGGCGCAGTGGTTAGAGTGCAGTACTGCAGGCTACCTCTGCTGCCTGCTGGCTGCCTGCAATTTGGCAGTTTGAATCTCACCAGGCTCAAGGATGACTCAGCCTTCTGTCCTTCCGAGGGGGTAAGATGAGGACCCATATTGTTGGGGGCCATAGGCTGACTTTGTAAACCACTTAGAGAGGGTTGGAAACACGGTGAAGCAGTATATAAGTCTAAGTGCTATTGCTATTGCTATTTTCTCCACTTACACATTGCTCTTTACAAGTCCTGCACACCTTAATACTCTGTCTCCTTCCAGCAAAAACAGCATTGGAGGCTAACGGGAGGTTTCAACAGGTTGCTACTCTCCCCATTAGCAATCGGGCTGGGAGATGATGAAGAGGATAGTTTAAATGGGGAGAAACGGGGCTTCAGCAAGGAAAGCTAATGCAGTTGATGGAATATGACATCAATCATTCCTCTACTGCCGTATCACAATGGCACTACCGCCGTTCACATCAGAAAGCTGAAAAGCAATTTCAATTAATAAATTACTGTAACTTAGCTTCAAAAAGAAGAAGATGACAGTCCGGGGGGGGGGGGGAACTGTACTGCAGCAGTTTGGCAGCGACATCATCTGGAATCTCCATAGAAACTACTGATTGTTGAGTGGCACTGATTTTGAGTAATTAGCATGGAAACAGCCTGCTTCAGGCTTTTATTCTGTCATAATTTCACTAAGGTGTCTTTAGGCAAGGAAGCATTCTATTTTCTCCCTCTGTAAAATTGGAAAACGCCATTCCCTGAGCAACTGTAATCATCACCAGAAACAGCAAGTGGGGGGGGGGAAATCCTTGCAGTTTAGAGGAGTGATATAATACCCACATTCTATCTATTCTTCCTCAACATCCAGTTATTTGTTGGTAACATATTAAGGAGCATGGAGAGGAATTTTTCCATGCCTTCTAAAAGATGACCATGGAGGGATATTCTTCTTCTATGGAGTAATCTGTCTATCAGCAATGAGCAAGAAAAGGGGAGGGGTACCCCTCTTGCTCTATCTACTGTAGAAAGGTAGCACTCACCCCTCTCCTAGTAGAATGGAATATTAAAAAGGCGAGATATTATATTTCCCTAAATGAGAAATGAAGAAACATGTTTGATTTAGAGACTGGAAGCAGACTCAGTCTCCCTGCTCCCAACATATATTTTGTGCCCATTAAGAACGATTGGGCAAGCCTCAGTGGCGGGTTCCAGATCCCGTTCCAACCGGTACAGTTGGAACGGGCCCGGCGGCATCCACATGGACGCGCGCACCACATGTATGCATCTTAGCACCTCCACGAGACTCTGCGACGCTCCAGCTGCTCAGCGGAGCATCGCGCAGGCGCTGTACGCGCCATGCCCATGCACGGAAATGCCAAAGACTTAAAAGACAGGTAAGGAGCTCAGGCGGGCGGGTGGGCCCTCTGGAGCACTGGAACGGAACGGTATCTGGTGCTCCGGGCAGGCTCCGGTACGCCCGTACCAGGGCATACCACCTGCAACCCACCACTGGCCAGCCTATCTACAAAACAAAAGTCCTTCAGCTTTATCCTTCAGGACATAATAAGGTTAACCCACTACCATTTAGCAGAAGACACAGAGCTCACTACATTGCACAATTTCCTACAGGTATTTCAGTCACTGCATCATCTAAGAGCAGTCCAAAGTTCAACCAAACATAGCTCAGACAAACACCTAGGATTTGTATTTTGCCTATAGAGCCAGGTATGAACCCTACATAACCCATACATGGTCCCATGGGAGGGATAGATGCAGATTGCTGGGGTAGGCAAGTTGTTCTCTGCTAGCAGACAGAAACATAGGACAAGGATCAACACCCTACATTAGCCATTTGATTGCAGCTAATGCTGGAGGCATAAAAGGTAAAGGTTCCCCTTGCACATATGTGCTAGTCGTTCCTGACTCTAGGGGGTGGTGCTCATCCCCGTTTCAAAGCCAAAGAGCCAGCGCTGTCCCAAGACTTCTCCGTGGTCATATGACCAGCATGACTAAATGCTGAAGGAGCACGGAACGCTGTTACGTTCCCACCAAAGTTGGTCCTCATTTTTCTACTTGCATTTTTACGTGCTTTTGAACTGCTATGTTGGCACAAGCTGGGAAAAGTAATGGGAGCTCACTCCGTTACGTGACGCTAGGATTTGAACCATTGAACTACTGACTTTTCTGATCAACAAGCTCAGCGTCTTAGCCACTGAGCCACCACATCCCTATAAATCTCCAGCATAAAGGACATAATACTTCTGGGCAAACAGCTCAATTCCTTAGGTACAGAGAATAAAGCACAATCCCACTCCTATTTTTTCCCACTGATCCCAGATGTGTTTAAAATCAAGATACTGCATGCAATAAACGTTGCAACAGTATTCATGAAATATTAACATCCTTTGTCAACCCTGCAAGATCCAACCTTCTTTGGGGTATCGTGAAGGTGAATGAGCCAGTCCCATGTTGTAACATGTCACGTGTATCAACACCCAAAATATGTAAATGTGCTACTTCCTCCCTCTTACTGCCCCATTTCAAACAAATATTTGCAGAGAAGGTAATGAACATGGAAAGTGACTCAGGAGCACCAACCAAAGCTAAAGCCTGTCTGTTCCAGAGGAAGCACTGATTTTTAAGCGCCTCCTCGTCTTTGTTACACAACCCAGCCTGGGAGTTCCTGTGTGTGTGGGCAGACGTGGGCTTTCCTCAGAACTGACAACATCTCCTTAGCTGGCTATGGCTCAGCAAAATCTGAGCAGCTTACATAAACAGAGTTTCAGAGATATCCTCTGTGTAGGCTGCAGAAAGTCACCGAGGGGGAGAAGGAAGGGAGGGGGGGGGAAGCAGTCTCACCTCTTGCAGTGGGGGTGAAAGAAAGAAAGAAAGAAAGATGACTCAAGTGTTTTGTAACTTGTCACATTCTAAACTGCAATTTGTAGGCAGGGAATACATCTCCAAAATAATCTCCTTTTCTTCCCCCACCTCCCACCACGCTTTGTTTAATTGAGATCCTCCTCTTCATTCCCACCTCCGGTTAAATAGAAAATCCATCACAGTGGCATCAGGAGAAAAGCAAGAAAACCCCAGGACTTGCACAGGCAGCTTGGCAACAAGGAAGGATCCCCCTAATTTAGAAGGATTACTCATTTTGTATCAAAGGCTTTTTAAATAGGTAAATAGGAAGCCGGAAAATAGGGGAAGGAAGGAGCTTTCAGGAAGAGCCCTGAGATTCACTGTGTAGAATGGAGCAGCTGCACAGAGAATTCCTTTGCCTTCTGCATTTTGGCAAAACTTCCCTGTTGAGGACACATCTGTAACATGACATTCAGCACCACCTCAGAGACAATATTCACACACTCACAGCTGCTTTGTTAATGGAGCTCCCTATTGCCTTTCTCCTGTTAGATTTGCCTAGCAAAAGCTTATCTTTGATCATCATTGCTTAGTGTTAAATGCCCCTTCTATTGTTTAGAATTATATTTAGCAATTATCCCAATGATGATTATGTAGTTTTCTTGTCCCAGGCTCCAATTTAACTCAGAACTGTGCTTTAAGCTCTCTTGCTACCTACTGTAAGGATGAACGACTATGAATAGAATAGAATTCTTTATTGGCCAAGTGTGAATGGACACAAGGAATTTGTCTTTCATATGCTCTCAGTGTACATAAAAAGACGCTGATTAATTATGAACAAACAAAAATAATGGTCTTTGTTAAATGCACTGGATCTCATATACAGTATTTAAATGGCCACAAAATCAAGCAAGTCAAGCTAGTCAAATAATTCAAAATAATTTTCCAGGTTTCACATGCAGCTCAGAAATCACTTCTATAATTGATTTTTTTTAACCAATCTGGACGTGCTCTAATTAATTCTGCAGCTTTAAAACTAATTACTGTTTTAAAGCATGTTCTCAAGTTCTGTATGGCAACCATCTTGGCCCTTATCACCAGTATTCCAAGGTAGAAACTGTGCAATCGAAATTTTTGAGAAGTAACTTTGAAGCAGTACACAATGTCTCCAACATTGTTCTCTGCTGTAAGGCAGGAACAATTAAAATTGAAATGGTGTATTTTGACAAGTATCAATGTCAAATGAGTGACAATGATACTCTCTGAATGTATGTCAATGAAGCAGATAATTATATTCTCAAATATAACAACTAATATATTTTATGTTGTTCTTCATAGAGATCATAAAGTTCAAAAAATATTTGGAGCCACCCAAATGAATGCAGTGCAAATGTATGTATATGTATATGTATATGCATATGCATATACATACATACATACTGTACAGATAGGTAGGTAGGTAGGTAGGTAGGTAGGTAGGTAGGTAGATACATAGATAGATGATAGATAGATAGATAGATAGATTATAGATAGATAGATGATAGATGATAGATAGATAGATAGATAGATAGATAGATAGATAGATAGATAGATAGATAGATAGATAGATAGATAGATAGATAGATAGATAGATAGATAGATAGCAGGGGTCAGCAAACTGCGGCTCTGGAGCTGCATGTGGCTCTTTCATCACTTTGCTGCGGCTCCCTATCACCAGTTGGTGCTACAATTTTGAGAGGAACTTCTGGTTGTGGGGGGGGGGGGAACATGGCGCGCCGAGTGGAGACTCTATGGCAAGGGATGGGTCCACAATTGATAGGGCTTTTGTATAAGACAGGTAGAGGAAAAAGGATGCTGTGCTAGGAGGAGATTCTATGGTGGGGGAACACGATAGATAGATAGATAGATAGATAGATAGATAGATGGATGGATGGATGGATGGATGGATGGATGGATGGATGGATAGATAGATAGATAGATAGATAGATAGATAGATAGATAGATAGAGCAAGAGAGAGAGAGAGAGAGCAGGGGTCAGCAACCCATGGCTCTGGAGACACATGTGACTCTTTCATCCCTTTGCTGTGGCTCCCTGCCACCAGTCGGCACCACAACACACACACACACACACACACTAAAAAAACAAACAAATAAATAGGCAGCTTAACTCTTTTGCTAATGTTCTTCTTTCTAGATTCCAAAAACTTGTGAAGTGGTAGCTTGCATGCACCCAACATGAGAAATTCCTCTCCTCCTCCTCCAATTCACAGTCAACCTGTTAATGAGTCTTCTTGGCTTTTGTGGCAGGTTATCTCTGATTTTGTAGCCTCTTGGGATTTGAGTTCTGTGGACAGCCTCACATTTGGTTTAAAATTATAGTCTGAGTAGTTCTTCTCTTCTATTATTGTGCTGTCAATCTTGTATTAACACATTATAATATGGTACACTGAGTGCATCTGTTCTGTATATCACAAGTTCTAATTGTCATTTGTTGAATCATTTTGTTTTTATGCATTTGTTATGCAATTATTTCACACAAGGTGGCTTAAGTGTTGATTACTATAGACTGTTTAAAGAGATCAAAGTAAAACCCATCAACATTCTGCAGCTTTAAAGTACACAAACCTCTCTCCTAAATGCACACTTAAAGGTTGAATAAATAGGCGGTAGTGAAGTTATCCTTCCTTTGCTTGGAGCAGTGGGATATGTTTGTCTGAGATGGTTACGTTTCTGGTCAGAGTATAACTAATACTACGGATAGGAAATGACATTTCTACCATGCCTACTCATGCAAAGAGGTTCTTTAAAAAGGCATTAGCAGTTCAGTTTAGCGTACACTGACAATACCTCTTTATATGCCAGATTTCTTAATATTAGAGAGCAAAAGTTTCTGTTAGCTAGCAAATTGAATGTTTTGAGAAATTTACATAGCACAGCCATAAATGATTTAGTCTTGGTCCTGGCAAACCCTCTTTTATTTACAGAACTGTGAATTCCTTTTGTTCACAGTCAGCAAGGCTTGGCAAACAGTCTTTCAGAGGAATATTTATCAACACGCACCTTATCTTGCTTGGAGAGCTGCCAGATAGCTAGTTTCCAAACGCAGGGCCAGGCAACACTTGGCACCGAGTCTCTTATAATCACAAACAGTATTTTCCTCTCTTGAAACGACTGAAGGAACAAATTGTTTCCTGCAAAAGCCCCCTCTCCATTTGCTCCTCTTTTGTTTCCTATGGGAGGGGCCAATCACCTCCAAAGTATGGCTTTACTCGACCCTGCTTTCTTAGTTCTTGTCTTCCGGCAGCTCTGTGCATGCGCACACTGGGAACAGGCTCCAGCTGTTCCTCTGCCTCACTGCTGTCTAATTCCCTTTCTGCCTCCGACGCAGAGCCCTCGTCTGAGCTTTCCTCAGCCCCCGGGACTGGCCCATGTTCCTCCCCAACCTCCTCACTGTCTGACTCTGCTGCCAGTTCTGCTGGCTGCCGACCGACCACAACAATTATAGCTGGTAAAAATTTCTCCAAAGAAAGGAGAGATCATGAGATCTGTACTCTGAACAGTTGCTCTTTCTGAGTAGATCGCAGGAACCAAGATTTTCGCAGTTAGTTTATGACTCAAGGAGCTGGAAGTCAAGGGATTCCATTTAACCCCATATTTGTAACCGTGGTGGCACAGTGGTTAGAACGGAATATTGCAAGCTAATTCTGACCACAGCCAGGAGTTCGATCCTCAAGATTGACCCAGCTTTCCATCCTTCCGATATGGGTAAAATGAGGACCCAGATTGTTGGGGGCAAGAGGCTGACTCTGTAAACTTACAGCCTTAGAGAAGGCTGTAAAGCACTGTGGAGTCTAATTTTGCTATTCCTTCCTTCCTTCCTTCCTTCCTTCCTTCCTTCCTTCCTTCCTTCCTTCCTCCCTTGGTGGTCCAGTGGTTAGAATTCAGAATTGCAGGCTAATTCTGCCGACTGCCAGGAGTTCAATCCTGACTGGCTCAAGGTTGACTCAGCCTTCCATCTTTCTGAGGTGGGTAAAATGAGGACCCAGATTGTTGGGGGCAATATGTAAATAATGCTGACATTGTAAACCACTCAGGGAGTGCTGTAAAGCACTATGGAGCAATCACAAAATTCAATCGAGCCTCATTTCTTAATAACTTGGGAATTATTTTATTAAAGGTAAAGGTTCCCTTCACACAGGACCTAGGTATTTGCGGGATTGCATCCTGCCCCATTCATCCCTTCGGCTGATCCGCTCACACAGAGAGGGACTTCTCCGGGTGCCGTCCACTAGGCTGTGCCAGTGGGCGACGCCCAGGGGAAGGGCCTTCTCTGTGATGGGCCCGACCCTCTGGAATGACCTTCCCCCTGATATCAGAACAACTACAGATCTCCGCTCCTTCCGCACGAAGCTAAAAACCCACCTGTTCAATTTAGCCGGCCTGGCCTAATTCCAGCTTCCCACCCCAGGCCTGTATTTTAAATTCGATGGGTTGGTTTTAGGTGTGTTTTAATTTTTAACAATTTGTACAGGGCTTTAGGTTTAATCTGGTTTTAAGGGTATTTATTATGTATATGGTTTTTTAATGTGGTTCCTGTACACCGCCCCGAGTCCCTTCGGGGAGAGGGGGCGGTCTATAAATCAAATAAACTTGAACTTGAAACACATATGTGCTGACTCTAGGGGGCGGTGCTCATCTCCATTTCAAAGCCGAAGAGCCAGCGCTGTCTGAAGATGTCTCTGTGGTCATGTGGCTGGCATGACTAAATGCCAAAGGAATGCTGAGGTGGTACCTACTTTTGTACTTGCATTTTTACGTGCTTTCGAACTGCTAGATTGGGAGAGAGACAGACAGGCATTATGAGACCTCATATATCTATGAAAAAGATGGGCAAAATAAACTGAAGAAGAAGTAGAAGTCAACTGTGCAAGAGGTGGTTAGATGAAGTTCTGGGAGCCAAAGAAATGCACCTGCAAAAATTGTGTCATGTAGTGACAGGCAGAGCACCTTGGAGATCATCCAGTAATCAGCTACAAGAATCACCTTGTGGTGAGATGGGCAGCAAAGAAATTTAATAAATGAATAAACAATAAATAAAATTAACTCGATGGAGCATAACAACAACAAAGCCTGGTCATCCAGTACAAGCCATGATGATATCATGAATGCTTTGATGTGTTTGCACAAATGGTACATGTTACATAGTGATATAATGCTACTTTTCTCTCTGTAGATACCCATGCATGTAGGCCAGAATCAGGTGTAGCCAAATTTCTATAACATGTTTATAAAAAGTAGGGTTTAAAACATTTGTGGATTGGTGGAGAAGAACACAAAGCCTTTGCCTATCTTTTCTCTTCTTGCACCTGTTCCCTCTCCTGCCACAGTGGGACTCCAAGACTAACTGTAACATGGGAAAGAAAACCAGTTGAAGCTTCTTAGTGACAATTTAATAATTAATACTTTTTGACTTCATGAAGACCAATTTACTGTTTCCTCAAAAGATAAGCATAGACTATATTTATTCTTGCTGCTTGAATTGGTTCACTCTGTTGTACAATGTGGTTTTCCTTCCCTTTTGTTTGCAGCGTGTCAATCAAGAAGGCGTCAAGGCGGATGTTGATGGATATCATCATCTTTCCAAACCTATTAGTGAAGTAGAATAGAATAGAATAGAATAGAATAGAATAGAACAGAACAGAACAGAATTCTTTATTGGCCAAGTGTGATTGGACACACAAGGAATTTGTCTTTGGTGCATAAGCTCTCAGTGTACATAAGGAGAATAATACGTTCATCAAGAATAAAAAAGATACAATACAGTGATAGCCAATTTCACTAATAAGCTATCAGATCATACTAGGAAACAAATAAAAACAATATAAATTGAAAGATACAAGCAACACGGTTGTGGTCATAAGCGGGAGGAGATAGATAATAGGACGAATGAGAAGAATAGTAGTAATGCAGTCTTAGTAAATAGTTTGACAGTATTGAGGGAATTGTTTGTTTAGCAGAGTGATGGCATTTGGGGGGAAACTGTTCTTGTGTCTAGTTGTTCTTGTATGCAGTGCTCTATAGTGTCATTTTGAGAGTAGAAGTTGAAACATATTATGTCCAGGATGAGAAGGGTCTGTAGATATTTTCAAAGTAAAAGTAAAACCAAGCATATTCCAGAAAGGAGATGGTCTCAACCTAAGTGAATATGGCTAGAACCTACAGAATCCTCTGAGGAAGTCGTCAAATGTGATGATAAAAAGAGAAATGTGGAAGAGTAGGTAAAAAAGTATTGCCATAAATTGCAGCTTAAAAACATTGCTGTGGGTAAATTGCTTTTTAACAAGCAGACAAGCTCTATCAATAGCATCTACCGTATGTTTTTATAAAGTGCAGAAATATGTTTTTAAAAGGCCAGTAAATAAAGTTCCTATCGATTTGATCTCAAGTGTAATCTGTTTTTCTGTCTGCCACCAACACTGGTAATAAAGCAGAATCATGTAATATGGCGTTTCAGCTAATGCGACTATACATCAACAGAGCAACTGCATGTTTGCTGGCAATCTATCATCTTCTATTGGGATTGCTTAGCTGCAGAATTTATAAACTTGCTCCAAATTGATGCAATGTTCAATTTTCTTTTCCAATTTATTTTTGGTTGAGCAAAGCAATATTGAGGTGTTTGCAAGACAAGGAGTATTACCAACCGATCCAGATGTTTTCAGTCTAAGTTGAACTTCTTATTGAGCAACTGTAGGAATCATGGTTGGCAACAAGAGGACTTTCTGACAAATTAATATTCTCTGCTCATGAAAATTACAATGTACCTCAGAGATTTGTTTTAAAAAAAACTTGGCCACTTTGGCTATTCCATCTAGATGGAAAACTGGAGTATTACATCTTACATCTACGGTACATAAACCATGAGAGTGTAAGTAATATTAATCCATTTGGTGCACAAGTAGGCTTAAACAAAAGCAAGCATAGCTGAAACTTCTGGAATAACTATGTTTACAATAAAATGCAATTCTGTTAATGTTGCTTTTCCAAAAATCACCAATGTGTAACAAGGAACAGTTGTCCAAGATATTCTAATTAAACAAATATGCCCATCCTTAAAATATGTGACATGCAGTAGATTCCTCTTACAGAATTAATATAACATGTACTTCCAATCTAATTGACAACTCCAAAGTGGAGACAGGAATAATCTACATTTCTTATTTATATAAAAATGTATTTTTCGGGAGTCTCTGAGGCTAGAGCTCATACATGTTTGGGGTGCTGGGGAGGGTTTGATTGGGTTTTGTTTTGTTTTGGGGGGTGTTTTTTTCCTGTTTTTATTGTATTGTCTGTGAGCTGTTCAGTGCCATGACACATAAGGTTACGTAAGGTAGGTGGTTGTACAAATCTTTTATATAAAGAAGCAGAAAGCAAGCTGTCTCAGGGAAGTTTATTCAATATTGATCATGCTTCGTTCTTCTGGTGGAAGTGTAACATACCCTAGTGCCGTGATGGCGAACCTATGACACACGTGCCAGAGGTGGCATGCAGAGCCGTCTCTGTGAGCATGTGTGCCATTGCCAGCTGTTTTTTGCAAGTGCTAAAGCATCAGAAAATGGCCAAAAAAACCAACCAGAAACAGCCAAAAAGTAGGTGCCTTTCCAGGCTGTTTTTTCTGGCCATTTTCAGGCCAATTTTTGGGCCTGAAAATGGCCCCAAAACGCCCAAAAACCAGGCATGCGTGTGCCGGTCAGCTGGTCTTTGGGTTTCCGGTGCTTTGCACATGCAAAGACCAGCTGGCCAGCACATGCGCCTGCCAGAAACCTGGAGACCAGCTTGCTGGCAAACGCATGCACATTGGCCAGCTGGTATTCGGGCTTCTGATGCTCCGGCATGGGCACTTGTTGCCGAAAAGCCTTGCCATCACTGCCCTAGTGGAATTCGTCATTCAATCTTTCTCTTGGTCATGTTTTAGTAAATCGTCAGTCTCATAGGAGGAGACATGCCTGAGTTTTAACTTCCCTGATTATTGTATTTATTTATTTTTACCTCCTCCTTTGTAGTCCGTAGACCGTTGCTTGTGTACGTCGCCCCGAGTCCCTGTGGGGAGAGGGGGCGACTAATAAGTCTGATAAAATAAAAATAAATAAATAAATAAATAACTCCTTTTTTATTTATATATTAATAGTACATTCTCTTTGGGGCCCAAAGTATCGTCTTACTTTTTTGATGGGTGAGATGATTTGAACTGAATTGCTTCACTTGGCTAATCATATTCTAAAAGGCATGTTGGCATAGTGGCTTAATGATGCTGAAAAACACGGGTGTCAAACTCGATCTCATCATGTGATGTATTGTGATGTATCACAATGGTTTTTGCCTTTGCAAAGCTGGGCTGGGCGTGGCCTGCATGTAATGCATCCAGGCCATGGGCTGCAGAGTTGACACCCATGCTGAAGATGGTCTCTGTTCCAGTTGTTCGAGCACTGTGTGGCAGGGTGAAGTCCCGTCACTCGCCTCAGCTTCTGTCCACCTAGCAGTCTGAAAGCATGTTCTGTGCCAGTAGATAAATAGGTACCACTTCAGTGGCAAGACGAATTGGTCTTCTGTGCAGGCAGTCAGATTCTTGCTTGCTCCTCCCTTGGACTTCAAGGTGATCCAACCGGTCAGTCCTAGAGGAGATCAACCCTGACTGCTCTTTAGAAGGCCAGATCCTGAAGAGGAAACTCAAATCCTTTGGCCACCTAATGAGAAGGAAAGACTCACTGGAGAAGAGCCCAATGCTGGGAACGATTGGTGGCAAAAGAAGAAAGGGATGACAGAGAATCAGAATGGTCGTATGGAGTCACCAAAGCAGTCAGCGTGAGCTTAAATAGACTCCGAGGGATGGTAGAGGACAGGAAGTCCTGGAGGAATGTTGTCCATGGGGCCACGATGGGTCAGACGCGACTTTGCGACCAACAACAACAAAGGCAAAAGCCTGCTGGATCGCAGAATGTTTCAAAGGGCATTTCCAATCTATGGCATTTGCCCAACGGTTCCGTTTCTGGAACATAGACAGACACAAGATGGTACCAGGGGATAGTGGTACATTCTGACAGCAATCTCATGGGGACTATGTTGCTGGAAATACACAAAAGAGCTCAACTGCCACCCCCAAACTCCTTAAAACAAGAGGTGGCAGAAAAAAGAAGAGTGCCAGAATGAGCTACATATTCCCGCTGAAGCAGGATGGAATTTATATCAAAGATCAGCAGCTGGATGCATTCTTGTTGGTGCAACAGGAATCAAAATTCATTGGATGACGATCTGTGCCATAAAATTAATGAGCAGCTAATTTGCCATATCAGAGTGCTCTGTAATATAGTCTTCCACATAGTAACCATTTATGTTCCCCTACATCCATTTAAAGTTGCTTTTCCCTTCTTTTAGATTACAGATAAAGTTATAACTGATCATTTAACAACTGTTCACAGTCACAATGACTTTGGATGCTTCGCAACTTGTAAACTGCTTCCATCCATCATAAGATCTCACGCCAGCCTACCCACTCTGGCTCACATGACTACTTGATAAACTGTTTGCCAAATGCCCTGTGATCATAGTTGTAGACTTTTTAAATTAATTGCCTCTTGACATAAAGCGGGTTAGATATATTAAAATAAATCAATTACCTAAAACCACCGTGAACCTGAAATCTCAAATCCGTATTTTTCAAGTTTTATTTTATTATACTTCTTCTTTTGCCTGACATATGTTTTAAAATATATTATCGCATTCTCCAAACCTTAGCACTTTATATATATTTTTTCATTGTAATTCAAGAGACACTTGTTTGGAAATCTACCAAGTTATTTGGGAGAAATTAAAAAGTGAGCCACATATAGCATGTAGACAAGAGGTTTTATAGATATATTATCCAAGCTATGCTCTCTGCTGGCTGGCTGAATGTGACAGGCAATGAAAAACCAACAAGTATTTAACATGTAGAGTCACTTGGGGACACTTGAACAATTACATAGTACATAGTAAAGCAGAAAGACCTTTCACACCTTGTTAACCTCCATCTTTCAGGAAGATTTAGAATCTACTTTGGTTTAACATTTTAATGACCATGTAGGAAGTTAGCACCCACCCCTCTCTTAGAAAAATGAAATATAATAAGAATAATTAAAAAGGCAGAATATTAAATTTCCCTGGATGAGAAATGGAGAAACATGTTTTTTTTTTAGGCAGGAAGCAGACTCACTCTTAATAGCCCCCACCCTCCTCAGTAGCCCACAGCAGATGTACGCACTTAAGAGATAAAGAGATAGCTAGATCTATTCATAGGCAAATGCCCTCAGCCAAGACACAACAAAGGTACGATTAGCCCTCTACCCATCTAGCAACAGAAATGGCACATGGCACCTGGGGAGATTACATCACCCAGCAAGGCTCAACCAAGCCTGGGACTCAAAAGACAACCTACAAAGTTACCCCTGTATGACCCCATGGGAGTCTGACAACCAATCAGAATACAAGCTCAAATTCAAAAGCCCAGAGAGGGCATAAAACCCAGGCACTCTCAGCATCTCCTTCACCCAACATCTTCAAGGCATGTGATCTTGTCCACCATTAAAACCTTCTTTTCAAGCAACTTCCATGAATCCAGTGTCTTTCCCCCCACTTGGAACTGAACCCAGATGGACATGTCTTCCAACAATCAGAGAGCCCTAATATAAATATTTAAGGCCACAGACCACTAGAAGATGCTGAAGAAGATGTTATTTGAGGAATTGAGTTTTCTTACCCCCATCAATATTCAAATGTCATACGATTCTTTTCAAACCTTAGTATTTTAGTCATTATAAAATAATCATAACAAATAAAGCGATTTGGCTTTTTGCCACTCTGTCCGGGAACAAAGTAAAGCCTTTCCCTGAGGAAATTGGGACTGTTAAGCCACCAGGGGCTTCTGCTTCTGTTTCCTAGGCAGCATCTCTTCCCCGCGATCCCCAAAATCATCTGCACATTCCTTTACAAAGAGTCATAATGCTGGTATAGAAACTAGAAGACAGTGAATCCTCCCTTAGGCAGGAAAGCTGACTGGGTAACTGTGGGCCAATCACCAGGAGACAGTGAGCTCTAGTCCTGCCTTAGGCATGAAATCCGGCTGGATGACCAGAGACCAATCACCAGGAGACGGTGAGCTCTAGTCCTGCCTTAGGCATGAAAGCCGTACGGATGACCAGAGGCCAATCACCAGGAGATGGTGAATTTTAGTTCTGCCTTAAGCATGAAAGCCAGCTGGGGAATTTTAGGTAATTCACTGTCTCTCTTAGTCCATCCATCTCACAGGGTTTTTTTGTGGGGAAAATAGGAGGAAGGAGTATTATGTATGCTCACTGCCTTGAGTTATATACATAAAACAGGAAGGATAAAATAACAACAGCAACAATAGCATTCTGTAACAGCTGAAGCTTCTAAGTATTTTTCAAAGCAGCCCCATGTAGAGGGAATTTCACTAGTCCACATGTGAGGTAACTTAAGGCAGAAGCGATCTAGAAATGAGCACACTTCCCACACAAATCTTCTTCCCTTCACTGGCTGTTCAACTAAGAGCTGATAGTCTAGCAAGACCCCTAAATTGCACACTAGTAGTTCCATTATGAGAAAGTGCAACTCATTAACAACTAGTCTCTGGATCAAACAGGTGTATACATCTCCCAGGGCTCTTTGAAAACACAAGGGCAGCTTTTCCCAAATGCCCTCACTCTGCTAAACAAATAATTCCCACAACACTGTGAAATTATCTACTAAAAGTCTATTATTATTATTATTATTATTCTCTTCCTTCCTAGTACCTATCTCTTTCCACTTGTGACTGTAACCATGTTGCTTGATCCTTTACAATTTATATTGTTTTATTTGTTCCTAGTACGATTTGATTGATTATTAGTAACCTATGACTATCACTAAGTGTTGTATCTTATAATTCTTGATGAATGTATTCTATTTTATCTTTCTTTATGTACACTGAGAGCATTTGTACCAAGGACAAATTCCTTGTGTGTCCAATCACACTTGGCCAATAAAGAATTCTATTTCATTCCATTCTTATTCCTATTCTATTTCTTAACAAACTTCCCCAGAAAAGGAAACTGGGGAAGGAACAAAAGTTGCCCAAGTTTAGTCTCACTTTACAAATGGCTGCTGCCCGGATATCTGCAGATGCAGTCAACAAAGAAAAATAGATATTTTAAATCATCTCAGTATAATCACAAATGGAAGCTCTTACACTTCCTCAGTCAGTCTCCATCTTTTTCTAATCAAACTCTGGGAATCTCTTCTGTCATTTTATCTCCATGTGGTTCTGGGAAGTACCTCTCCCTCTCTTTAAATAACTTGGATTACTAAAATGCAGATTTACAGAAGAAGCAGAAAGCCAAGATATGCTTCGTGCTTGTAAGTGGGAAACATCCCACAACAGAGTTAACTATCATCCCTAGGAAAATTTCATCTGTTAGGCAATGTAATAACAAGGACAATAGTGCCATCTACTGGCTCCCCCCCCCCCCACTGTAAGACTGTAAACATTTTACTAGACACCATTCCTGATCATTCATCTCCAGAATATTTCCAGGCTATTAAGGGCTTGATGTGGGGAGTAGTATAAACCCACAACCAATACAGCAATAGAACAGTCCAATTATCCTAGTGGAGTTCTTCCTCCATTACAACTGTCCTGACAGCAGATATTCTCCTGGAATGATTGAAACAAAGCAGTCTGTGATATAGATTTGGTCATTTTGGAGAGGACTCATGCAGAGATGGAATTCAGCCGGTTCGGACTGGTTTGCCCAAATCGGTAGTGGAAATCCCGGGTGGGCCTGCCCACCTGCCCCGGCTCTATGCCGTCCTATTTAGGCACGTTTTCAATGGTCAAAGCGCATGTGCGGAATGTGGGTATGCCCACATTTGCGAATCGGTGGGGAAACGCACCTTTTTCCCCTCAAAAAAGAGGCTGAAAATCTGGGTGGATCTTATACACTGAATATAGCATTTTTTGCCTCCAGAAACCCTGCCCCCTTCACCCAAATGGCCGTGCATAACTTTTAGGAACCTTGCAGAGTGCTCCTGGGGGCTAGGGAGGGCAGAAATGAGCAAAAAAGGGCCATTTTTTGCTCATTATGCCCCGCACCCAGCCCCCAGGAGCACTCCGCAAGGCTCCTAAAAGCTATTCATGCCCTTTTTAAAAAAACTGGCTTGTTTTTGCAAAAAATGGGGCATTTTAGCTCATTTTGGGGGGGGCACACCCCAGGAGCATTCTACAAGCCTCCTAAAGGCTATTCATGCCCCGTTTTGGGGGGGAAAATGGGCCCGTAGAGTGCAAACACTTTTTTTTATTTGCCTCTTCAAAACCTTGGTGCGTCTTATACTCCAGTGTGTCTTATACTCCGAAAAATACGGTAAGTGAATTCCGCTCCTGGACCCAGTAACAAGTATATCCTTTCAATTTACATCTACAGTCTCATCCATGGGGCAGCATTTTGTCATCCTATACCTAGATTAGTGAATAGTCTGTCCCCATCAATATCCTTTTCTCTCCAATACAGCAGGGGTCACCAACTGCTGGTCCGCTTCCTGAACTGTTGACTGAAAGGATGGGTTTTAAGGTTTTCTAAGCTAAAGCAGCTCTTAGATTAATATTGTTCGGACCGAGGCTTCCCAAGAGCATGAAGCAAACTCCTTGTCCTGGCAAAACCCCCTTTTATTAATTGACTGTGAATTCTGATCATTCACAGCTGGCAAAGTCTTTCAAGGGAGGATTTATAGTCACAGACCTTATCTGGCTTGGAGAGATGCCAGGCTGAGATCTGCAGAACTTGTCAAGGAGTCTCGGAGAGTCACAAACCAATGAAGTGAACTAATTCTCTCCTGCAAACTCCACTCCCCTTTCGCTCCTCCTTTATTCCCTCTGGGAGGGGCCATTCATCCTCCTCCTGTGGCCTTACTCCCAAGTCAACCCTAATTTCTTAGCTGTTCTTTTCTTTTGGCAGCTCTTTTCTTTTGGCAGCTCTACTCCCAAGTCGGCTCTTGTTCGTTAGCTATTCCCTTCATCTGGCCACTCTGCGCATGTGCACACTGGGAACAGGCTCCTCTGCCTCACTGATGTTTGACTCTGAAGGCAGCTGATAACTGTCAGACGGCCCTGGCCCCCTCTCTGCCTCTGACACAGAGCCCTCATCAGAGCCTTCCGCAGACTCCAGGACTGGCCCAGGTTCCTCCCCAACCTCCTCACTGTCCGAATCTGCTGCCAGCTCCACTAGCTGCTGGCAGGCCGCATCAAATATGTTTCGCTCACACTGCAGGAGAGCATTACCTTTTTATATTGTGACTGTACATCTGCTCACCGCCTCACTGTGGGCACATTTTGTGGTTAGGAAAGAAGGATTTCTTCAGATTGACCAGGCTTGGTAATGACCACAAGCAGAGAAAATTTTGCTCAAGACTGCTTGAAACATTCTATGGAGAAAAATGCAATATAAACCAGTGTTGGATGGGTCACATTCAGAGGCAGTCATTCCATACCTGCGGTCTGAGCCTGAAGAGATAAAATGTGATGTAATGGAACAGTAATAATCTGTAATGGTAAGATTACAAACGCTTTTGCTACTGTCTGCTTTTAGGATGTCTCAAAATTTCTGAGAGTTGAACGTGAGGTCCTGAGACTGCAGAGTCTGCATAGGATGGAGCTAAGATTTTACATGATTGATACACACACATACTAATAATGGGGGGGGGGGGGAGACACATGGAATTGAAAATTATTAGAGAATGTTATCAATGCTAAAATAATAGAATGATGTCACAATAAATTTAGTTAAATATAGTTACATTTTGAGTGAATGTACAATGTAATAACAGCTATAGTCAAATAAATGATTAATAATGAAAACAAAGCATTTATATATACTAGATTGATAATATGAAATTTTATACAATACTGTAAGTGAGGATTATGGAGATGATGTTGAAAAGCCTTTTTATAAAAGATAAACAATTCTATATAGAATAGATTATAATAGATTATGTCAGGATAATGTAATAAAATGTCATAATATAAATTTACTTCAAATTTAATATGCCATGTTGAAAGGATGTAATAATAGCTGGGCTTAATGGATGTTTAATAATTATAACAATTTGTATACATGTATATTAGATTGATGATACTAATAATGGGAAAAAACATGGAATTGGAAACTATTAGAGAATGTTATCAACGCTAAAATGATTGAATGACTTAGAATAGGAGGAAGCATAATAACAATGTATACAAAGATATCTTGATTGTCAATATGTGAATTTTGATAAAATTCAAGTGAGGACCACGGAAAGGACACAGAAAGACTTTGTAACCAATCGACACACTGTGTGTAATTGAAGAGGCTTTTATGTTATATGTGTTGTGTGTTTGTGTTTGAAAATAAAAAAAAATTATTTAAAAAAAAGTCTTAGAAGAATAAAATGCTTGTATAATATTGATTACTTCTCATTCCATCTAATTTCCTGCTTGCCAAGTCATCCAGAGCCAAGCACATGTCTAACACTACCTACTGTATGCTGCTTTCGTAACTATGGAATTAGGTTATAGACATCAAACAAGGCCATCTCTGTGAACTCTATGTAAATATTGTATATTTATTGTATTGTAAATACTCCAAATATTGTACAATCAGGAAACCTGAGACATCAACCAACCAACAAATCAACAAACCCTGAAGCCCTATAACATAAAAGGGCATATATCTCTGCAAAAGAAAAAGGTAAAACTGAAAAAGGACAAGGAAAAGGGACTAATGCCTCACTCATAGATGTAATCCAAGCATAAAATGAATTATAGCGCTAAGGTGGCACAGAGGTTAGAGTTCAGTATTGCAGGCTACTTCAGCTGACTGCTAGCTGCAGTTTGGCAGTTCAAATCTCACCAGGCTCAAGGTTGACTCAACCTTCCATCCTTCTGAAGTGGATAAAATGAGGACCCAGATTGTTGGGGGCATATGTAAATAATGCTGACATTGTAAACTACTCAGAGGGTGCCGTAAAGCACTATGGAGCAGTATATAAGTCTAAGTACTATTGCTATAGGATAGGGAAGCAGTAAACTGCTCAAGATTTCAACACTCTTGCAGAGATTTTGTAAGTTCTGCTTCTGAGGCAATTTTTTTTTAAAGTCCATTGGTTTAAAAATCTCCCAAAAGTATCCTTTTTCCAACCTTGTTTGTAAGAGTCATCTTATGTTTTTATAAGGAACATCAATATTACTATCAAGACTTACTGTGTTTGGTTTGGTACATCCTATGTTTTATTTCATTTCATTTTAATTGGCAGGTCCTGATGGAGGTCAACCTTTTTTCTCACTCTCAGTCCATTCTTCTTTTTATATACAAATCTACTGTGTTATAATTGATAATATAATCACTGCTATTTGTTTCACTGATTTAGTTATTTAGCTATGTTGAATGTTAAGCATCCTTGGGTCTTAAACTAATCTTAAACTGTATTATTTCACCAGGCTGGAAGTGGCTAATAAAAGGTCTTAGCAACTGCCTGAGCCTCAAAGCCCTGTTTCCTGCATCTCTCCAGCATGAGACATGATTCTTCAAGAATCGTTTTCCTAATTCTTATGTCAGACCTGGAAGCCACATTTTACATCGGGCCTTCAGGCCCCTCCCATTTCCCCCACAGTAGAAAATGTAAAATATGGCTTTCAGGTCTGACATCTTATTTATTTATTTTTGTAAATATTAAACATAAAAATTCAATGTCTATTTGAACGGTGTGTTGTCTGAGTACAATTGTTTTTGAGAAATAGTATTAATAATAATAGCAATAATATTCATAACATTAATGATAAACATTAATAACATTAATAACATCACATCACATAATATTTACTTATCCATTTTAATAAATCTTCCATTTAGTTAACCATTTTCTTATGTTTTAAAGTTTCTAACTTCTGTTTATGCTAGTTAGCCATTGATAAAACAAATCCCATGTTAAAAAATATTCAGTTTCTTCCTTCTTAATTTTAAGTGTTCATCTATCCATTTCTGCACATTCTAATATTTTTTAATAACATTTTCATCGGTAGGGAGCTCTTCATTTTTCCATTGTTGTGCAAACACAATTCTAGCTGCAGTGAACACGTGTAAATATGTATCCCCTCGTTTTCCATTCTGACCTTTAGTTCTACCACATTTGACATCCACCAAAGATTGAATCTGACTTGATATTGAATGTATTTTATCTTCCCTAGATTAAGCCATTGTAAAGCCTGGGGGGGAGGTGTGCGTTTCACTTCTACGAATGATGGAAGTATTGGGCTTAGAGGTCAACAATCCAATTCCACGGGATGGTGACCCAGTTTTCATACTCTATAACAGCGATGGCGAACCTTTTTTGGCTCGCGTGCCACAAGTGGGGAGAGCGCGGGGGGGCGTGTGCGGGTGTGCCGCACCCATAATGTAATGCACGATCTCCCAGTGCGCATGCGCGCACAACGCCCCCCCCATTTTTACATGCTTTTTTCGCCCTCCCTAGGCTCCAGAGGCTTAAAGAGCCCTCCGGACGGTCCCTGAAGCCTTCGGAGCGCTTAAAACGACCCTCCGAGCAACCCGGAATTCACTTCCGGTTTGCTCGGAGGGTGGTTTTAAGCACTCCGAAGGCGTCAGGGAAGCCTCCGGACGGTCCCTGAAGCTTCCGGGGAGGCGGGGGAGGCTCTTTTCGCCCTCCCCAGGCTCCTAAAAAGCCTCTGGAGCCTGGGGAAGGCAAAAAATAGCTTTTTAAAAGGTGAACTCAGCTGACAGGGCAGTGCCTCGCGTGCCCTGACAAATGACTCAGCGTGCCACTTGTGGCACGCGTGCCATAGGTTCTCCATCCCTGCTCTATAATCCGATGCATTAATATTGGTTTTTATTTGAAAGCTGCCAGTATTACTGGAAGATGCTAATGATTCCTGCAAAGACTACCATCTATGCCACTGACTGAGTCCACTTTGTTCTGGGTTCATGCTGTTATCATACAACACAGTTATATTATATAATGCTTTTTATAATGCAGTGCAGTGAATAAATGAAAGAAAGTTGATTGCTATACAGCTTCTATAAGTACATAATTGCTTATATAAAAGTTTTAAAGGATTTCTACAAATCAAATTCCATAGCAAAGAACAGTCCTTTGTAGTTATTAAGTCTTCATCCTTATTCTGTTTATCCTTTTATACCCCATATGCAACACATATAAAATTTCTGCTTAGGCATAAAATTCAAACAGCTTATTTGATGTTTTAACAATGTAAAAGGTAGGAAAATTATATGCTGGCTACACTATTCAGAGACAAAGGGAGTGGGGAAGACATATTGGCTGTTGACACATTGACTTCATGGCTAAGGCTAACTTTACTCTCCACAAACCTGTTCTGAATTTTTTCCCACTAGATCCCACTAACCATCACACAATGGCACAGATGGGGGTTCATTTGTCTGTGCATGCATGCTATTGAGCAGGGGTACCAAACTTGATTTCAGTGAGGGCCGCATCAGGATTGTGTTTGACCTCGGGGGTGTGGTGTTGGGCGTGGCCAGGGGGGGCTCATTGATGTCACTCATCAAGGCTCCGTTTTTGGCTGTGACAGCCTCCTGCAGACCTCTGCCAGTGAAAGTGGAGCTTGGGGAGCAGTGGTGGGTTTCCATTTTTTCTACTACCGGTTAGCTTGTGCGTGTACGTGCTCACACGCATGCACAACATTTCTGCGCATGCGCAGAAGCGTCCAAGTGGGTGGGCAGAGTCTCCTATTGCCGCCACTACAGGTTCACCCGATCTTGGCCGAACCGGGAGCAATGCACCTTTGTCGGGGAGGTCATGCGCGGCCTGCCCGGCCTCTATTTTCACTGGCAGAGGCATCGAGGGCTGGTCCTTTACTGTTTACAGGATGGCCCACGGGCAGGATCTAAGCACCCCACGGGCCAGATCTGGCTCCCCGGGCCTTGAGTTTGAATCCCTACTATAGAGGAATATCCTAAAGCATACGTTTTTTGCAGATATGATTTTAGGCACTGTTAAGAAAAAAGAAGAGCAATGTAAGAAAATGAATCATAATATCTAATTGCTCTCAGAAATGCCTGCATAAAATGACGTACAAGAATTTTCTTACCATATCTGCCTGCTGATATTTAACTTCAGGGCTGATCCATTCCTTGCTGATCCGTTTACGATAGGCATTGCATTTTGGAATGTATGAACAGCCAACATCTCCCAATTCTGGATAGAAAACTTCTAGACCCCCTCTGTCAGAAACCAACCATAAAAGTCAATTTCTAGGACCATGTTAATGTCTTATAGCAAAAATATTATAATTTTTGGAACCCTAGACTTTTTTTAAGGATAGATGAGTTCTGTATGTATATCTAAAAACTAAAAAACCTCCATCCTCTATACACAAGAATAAAAATAATGTTCTTGGGGATAGAGTGGGAGATTAGGAAGGTGCATTTTTAGGAAAGAATAGAAGAAGAAGAAAGAATGTGTTTATATTTATCTTTGTTTTTGTTTAAACAGTGTAAGGTTTCCATACATTATTAAAATGTAAGTTATTTCAGACAACTATTTGGGGCAAGAATTGATGTCACTTATTACCGATTAGTATGATTGGGATTGGTTGATTTTTATTTTGCTAGTTCTATCATGGATATTTTATTGCTTTTTATTGATGTTTTATTGCTTTTTATTGATGTTTTATTGCTTTTTAATGGATTATTGTAAGCTGTTGAAAATTGATTACAGCAGTCATTACAAATGTTTTCTGAAAGACTCAATGATTTACAGTAAATAATAATTAATATAGAAGAAGCTTTTAAGGCCCTTTTGTGAATAATTGGCCTCTTTGGATCAATGACATGCTTTATATGAGAAATATTTCTGAGTGAATATTGAATATTGGCTGATGTACAGCCAAAATCAAATGCAGTCATACCCCTGAAGTTTGTGTTGGGATGATGGAAACAACCAAAGATAATCCTCTAAATCTAACCACAGAGCTGCCTACCATTTAGAGCAGCGGTCACCAACTGGTGGTCCATGAGAAAATTTTAGTAAAAAAATCTTTGCATTTTTGCATTTTTTATATTGCACTAAATCAGGAATCCTCAAACTACGGCCCCTGGGCTGGATACAGCCCGCCAAAGCAATAACTCCTGCTCGCTGATGGGATGGGGTCCTTCAGGCACTAAGTTTGGCTGCCTGTTTAGTAGCTCCAGCCCTTCCCTCCCTCCCTCCCTCCCTGGGAGTCTAGGTGCTTCAGTGAGTGGTGCAGGGGGCTAATCTAGCACTCGGGCTGGCTACAAGACATTCATTCATTCTTGGCGGTATTTAAGATTCCTAGCTGCAATGGACAACAAACCTAGGGTTGACCCCGGGTGCTTCTCTCCACTAACAGGTGGCCAAGATAAGTGCCTGAAGGACCCCAGCCCATCACTAATTCAATTAATGGTCCATGGGATTTAAAATTAAGAATTTAGTGGTCCCTGAGGTCCGAAAGGTTGGTGATCCCTGATTTAGAGTGGAGTAGAATGAAAAGCTATAGTACTTATTCAAGAAGTGTGGGATGAGACGGAATAAAATAAAAGGGAAATGTAACACATTTTTGAAAGCTGTTGCCAGTTGGGGTGAGCAAGTACTTTTTACAACATTCAGACCAATTTGAGAGTAGAATTCAGAAACATATTGTTCCCCTCTGAAATAAACAAAAACAATTTGAAAGTTTCCGGATAGCTCTACTAGCTACTACTGTCAACTATCTTCTGTCCCACTATGTCTACCCCACTTCCAATTCCTCAAAGGACAATTTACAATTATTATTTTTTAAATAGTTGCAGTGTTATTCCTGATATGAGAAAAGATGGGAGACAGAAACTCAAAAATACACTGACTTTGCCAGCATTTTGTAAGCAGACCAATAAATATATCAGTCTGTGTTTGGTCCTTAGTTTAGTTTGTTTAGTTTTATAAGTGTCAAAGGTTATTGTTGATGTTTTAAATGATGCTAAATTGTTACCTTATTTTTTATTTAATTTTTAAATATTAATTGAATTGCTATTTTTTAAACATTTTTTTTTGCTTGACCTTGCTTGAGAGCCTTTTAGAAATCGGCTGAGCCATAAATGTTGTAATATAATAAAAACTTTTGCAAAAAAAAAAAAAACTCTTTTCTACATGGAATTTGACATATACAGAAAGGAGACAAAACGTTGGATGAGCCAGGATCCAATTTATTGAAATATACTGATAAAGGAAGTACATATCAAAACCAGAGATACCAATGTGAATGCTCATAAAACTACTTCATTTATATCTTTCTTAATCAAATATAGGACTGATATTCTTTAAAAAGTAGAGGCATATACGAGCTAAATTTAAACAGTATGCCCCACAGTTTTAAAATAGTTAATATATGTAACGTCTTCTATCCAGTAGAATCACTGGATAAATGCTTGTCTGTCAGAAGTACACTATTAATATCATGTAACGGAATAAATATTTTAATATAATTTTGCCAAAAGAGTTGTGGTTATCCCTAGGAAGTTAATTTAGTGATGATACTTATTCAGAAAATGTTACTGATGTTGTATAAAATATTTGCTTTATGGCTGTCAATCAGGGTTGGGATTGAAAAATATTAGCAACAGGTTCTCTGTTTGGTGGGCGTGGCCTACTCGGCCTTCTGCAGCATGGCCGGGGGGGGGGGGGTTGCGCTCCCCAGGCTCCAGAGGCTTTTCTCGAGCCTCCAGAAGGGCGAAAATGGCCTCCCCCAGGCTCTGGAGACTGGAAACAGGCCCGTTTCCAGACTTCCAGGAGGCCTATTTTTCGCCCTCCCAGAACCTCCGTGCAGGCCCTGCAATTACCTGGCATCCAAAACGGGCCTCGTGGAGACTCCTGGGAGGGGAGGGATGGGCGGGGCCAGCCAGTCCTTGCAATTACCAGTTCGGTGAACCAGATGTAAACTTAACATCCAGTTTGTTTGAACCGGTGCGAACCGGCTGTATCCTGTCATGGCCATGATGAATGAAAATTGGTATAAAATGCCTACACTTATAAAGGAATCTGAGCTTACCTACAAAATGTTTTGTCCTCCCAGTCCATTTTTCTAAAGATGCATTCTTCCATTCTGACACTGTCTTGTAAGACAATTAAAAGACAAGAAACTGCCAGAAAATGGGGAACCAGAGGCCTCATCTTGTCCTGCCAAAAACAAAACAGTGAAAAGTGAACAGATTCCACCAGACACAACTGTACTGAAAACCTGTCTCTATTTTTGCAAATCGTTTTTAAGCAATTACTTCCAAATTCTATTGCCAACAGCGCCTTAAATGTATCAGATCCATGAAAGCTAATTTTACAGTAAACCTTCTAATCATTAACATGTATTTTATGTTTTGTATTCTGAGCTGGCCTAATGGCTACTCAGTAACATGTTATTAATAGACTAAATTAAATGCTTTTATACCCTAGGTTTCCCTCAATTTGAGCTCATCAGAGGGAGACAAAATAGCTTAATTGGAACTGAACTCAAGCTGTTCTTCCTAATTCAATAAATATCGAACAATCCCATAAAATGCCCTCGGGATAGCAAAGAGCTGTCCGCGTAGGCCTAGATTAAAAAAGGGACAAGGTTGTGACTAACATCTTGACTTTTTTTTTACTTCTTCCCTTCTTGTAGACATCCCTATAACTGCCTCTGCATTCACCACTGAGTGTGAGGTAGACAAATGAGAATAAATAGTTCACAGGCCCAGCATTTCTATATACCGTGTTTCCCCAAAAATGCAACATGTCCTGAAACTTGCCACATTTTTCGGCTGGGCAAAAATATAAGCCCTCCCTGCCGAAAATAAGCCCCCTGGACACCCCCCCTCCGGCCAGGCAGAGCACCGCTCACCAACCTAGCGGTATCCCAAAGGCGCCAAGCCGTGGGAGCTGTGGGTGGGGTGGGGCGGAAGAGGGGCACTCATGTTGCTTGGCACCTTAAGGATACCGCTAGGTTGGGGAGTGGCGTTCTGCCTGGCAGGAGGGGGGAGTTGCAGGGCGGCTGCCCATAACGGCTGTCCCTTTGTCCGGCAGCCTGCCCATAACCATAGAAAACACTCCTAGAGCGGCCGCTGCTGGAAGAATCGGAAGCCGAGTTCCGGAGTTTGGAAGGGGGAGAAGTTTTGCTCGGAGCTCAGTGGCGGCTGCAAGGACAGCTGACCCAGGGCATGGTGAGGCTGGGAGGTATGTGAGCTGGGGGTGGAGCAGGTGCTAACGCAACCCCCCTCTCCAGCCGGGCAGAGCTCCATGCACTGACCTAGGGGGTATGCCGAATGTGCCAAGCCGCGGGAGCTGGGGGGTGGGCAGAGCTCCACATGGCTTGAAGCCTTAGGGATACTCTCTAAGTCAGTGAATGGTGCTCTGCCCGGCTGGAGAGGGGGTTTGCCGGGTGGCTGCTCGTGAGCGTGGTCACCTAATGGCTGCTTCGCTCCTGAGGCTGTGCCCAGCATTTCGGGAGCCAGTTCGCAAGGGAGCAGCTGCCCGGCAACCCCAAAACAATAAGCCCTCCCCCTTTAGTAATCCCAATGCCATATTTCATGGGGCAAAAAAAATAAGACTCTGTCGTATTTTCGGGGAAACATGGTATTTTATTATTTATTTATTATGGTTCTTTTTAACTCCACCTGTATTACTTTATAAGTAACTCAATGTGGCAAATATACGTAATACTCCTTCCTTCTCCTATTTTCTCCATAGCAACAATTATGTGAGGCAATTTGGGAGAGAATACCTGGCTCACCTAGACAGCTTTCATGACTAGGGCAGGATTAAAACTCACAGCCTCCTGTTAGAAAGTATTTTTCTTCTGTTAGAAAAGTATTTTCTAACAATTGTAGATAATCATTCTAGATATGGATTTGTATATCCTATGAAAGAGAAATCTGAGACCTTTCAGGTCTTTAACAGGAACAGCCCCATCTTGTTGAGATCTTTTTCCCATAGATGATTTTTCATCCAGCCTGGTTGCTGAAGCTATCGGCATTTGAAAACTTGGAATCCAGTGTAAAAAGCTTTTCGCTTCTCCATCAGAGGGGAGGAAGCCTTTGGAATGTCTTCAAGAGAAATCTCTCTGTTTCTTTTTCTTTTTTGGCATTGTTAGAAAGATGACCTAATCGTTCCTCAGTCGATAAATCATCTTCTCTAATTAGCCTATTATGCTTATCGGTTGGAAGTAGCTAAGAAGAAGAAAAGCCATAAATTATATAACCATCCTCTGCTACCATTTTGTCGGGGGGGGGGAGTTCCAACCTGAATTAATGAGGTGTTGGATCTTGGCTCTCCTAGTAGCATACTTCTGAAGACAAGCAAAATAAAACTCGAAGCATATTCTAATAAAAACACTTTTAATACAAAATAAAATAAAAATACAAAACTGCTAACTCAATTAACTACATCTCTTCAGAGTTATGTTGCCCACCCTCTTGGCAGGCGAACGGAAGATCAGAAAAGAAAATAAGGTTGGAATGTGAATGAGCAGGCGTACTAAATCATTTGTCAGATAAGAACTGGAGCATGCGCAATAAATGTCAACACAGCTAAGCAAACCAATTAATGCAGTGACACGTCTTAACTGCTACACTATCCCAAACTAACCAAACAAATAATATATTATTACACTATGTGTGTGGGGGTGTGGGGTGGGGGTGGGGGTGTATGTATATATACATATATACATAAATATATACACGCGCACACACACACACACACACACACACACACAGTGCAATACAATACAATAGCAGAGTTGGAAGGGACCTTGGAGGTCTTCTAGTCCAACCCCCTGCTTAGGCAGGAAACCCTACATCACTTCAGACAAATAGCGATCCAACATCTTCTTAAAAACCTCCAGTGTTGGGACATTCACAACTTCTGGAGGCAAGTTGTTCCACTGGTTAATTGTTCTAACTGTCAGGAAATTTCTCCTCAGTTTTAAGTTGCTTCTCTTCTTGATTAGTTTCCACCTATTGATTCTTCTATACACACACACACACACACACTATAGTATTAGTATTAGTATTAGAATAGAATAGAATAGAATAGAATAACAGCGTTGGAAGAGACCTTGGATGTCTTCTAGTCCAACCCCCTGCTTAGGCAGGAAACCTTACACCACTTCAACTTAGTTAGTGTATAACTAGTGGTTAAAGCTCCAGGCTAGAAAATGCGAGACTGTGAGTTTAAGTCCTGTCTTAGGCATGACAGTCAGCTGGGTAGTTTTGGGCCAGTACTTCTCTCTTAGCCCAACCCTCCTCACAGGGTTGTTGTTGCAGGGAAAATAGAAGACGGAGGGTATGCTGTATATGTTTGCCACCTTGAGTTATTGGTAAAAAATAAATAAACAAATAAATAAAATAACAACATGATGAGGGGTAACGAGCCGAGTCCACATTCCCACTCAGTCAGGAAATTTCCCAGGGGCCTCACTGCCAAACAACTACCAAAAAAAACAAAAAACAAACAAACCCATTTTGAACAGTCTTCCATGAGCAATTATAGGAAATGCAAGTTAATGTATTTTTTAAACTTGCTTGCCACCCATCTTACCACAAGATTACATAATTAGTTACTTAGTAATTATATAACAGAACAATTAATCAGTGGAACATGTTGCCTCCAGAGGTTGTAAATACTCCAACACTGGAAGTTTTAAAGATGTTGGATAAATATTTGTCTGAAGTGGTTTAGGGTTTCCTGCCTAAGCAGGGGGTTGGACTAGAAGACCTCCAAGGTCCCTTCCAACTCTGTTATTCTATTCTATTCTATTCTATTCTATTCCCATTCCTTTCCCATTTTATTCAATATTTCTCCTGTTAAATGACATTTTTGCAGATGGAAATTAACGGCCACCATATCCTCTGCCCTTCAGCATCTCTTCTGGATTGTGCACTGACGGTTTTAAAAGACAGTGGTGCGATAATGGTGGAGGGAAACCTGGGTTCAAGTCCCTCATCATTTACTCCCCTCCTCAGCCCAACCCACCTCAAAAGGTTATAGTTGGGGGTAAGAAAACAGAGGCATTACATTTGTATCCACCTGAATGAAAGGCTAGATACAAATGTAATAAATAAATGCCTAAATAAAGTAAACAAGGCCTCCTAGGACCATGTCTGTCTCTCTGTCTCTGTCTCTCTCTCTCGCACACACACACGTTCAGCAACAAACACAACAGTTTACAATTCAACACCCACCATGGAAATCTTCCAAAAACTCACTGGGGCACGTCGTGTACCCAAAGTTAAAAGGCCAAAGATGTGCATTGGAGGGTTAAATATGGGGGCATTTCAAAAGCTGGAATGTTTTGTTCTCTCTTCACAAGAGAAACATTTCATTCGGAATAATTTTCTGAGAGATAATTTCGTTTCGACTTGAAAGGAAGGAGGGTTTGTTTTCCATCCTCCCTGAAGAGAAGCCATTTTGCTGCTCTGATCAAGATGGCGGCAAACCCATCTTTCCCCTCCTTTCCCCCCACCCTCATAATTCCCCCCCCCCCATCATGGAGGGTCTTCCTCTCGCCTGCTCAGCTCAGCAGCATCCACAGTTGTGGTTGAAAAAAATGAATCAAGATAGCATTCAAAGGACCACCTTGTTTGAGGTGCTGCCATCTGGATTTCATTTGATCACCCCTGCAGCAAACAAATTTAATAAATCAATATTTATTTTGGAAAGCGTAGGATATTTATTTTTGTTAAATTGGTTTCCCATCCATCTCGCTACAAGTCAATTCTGGCGATACCATGTTTCAAAAATAGAATAGAATAGAATAACAGAGTTGGAAGGGATCTTGGAGGTCTTCTAGTCCAACCCCCTGCTTAGGCAGGAAACCCTACATCACTTCAGACAAATAGTTTTCCAATCTCTTCTCAAAAACTTCCAGTGTTGGGGCATTCACAACTTCTGGGGGCAAGTTGTTCTACTGATTAATTGTTCTAACTGTCAGGAAATTTCTCCTCAGTTCTAAGTTGCTTCTCTCCTTGATTAGTTTCCACCCATTGCTTCTTGTTCTACACTCAGGTGTCTTGAAGAATAGTTTGATTCCCTCTTCTTTGGGGCAACCCCTGAGATATTGGAAGACTGCTATCATGTCTCCCCTAGTCCTTCTTTCTATTAAACTAGACATACCCAGTTCCTGCAACCGTTCTTCATATGTTTTAGCCTCCAGTCCCCTAATCATCTTTGTTGCTCTTCTCTGCACTCTTTCTAGAGTCTCCACATCTTTTCTACATCATGGCGACCAAAACTGAATGCAGTATTCCAAGTGTGGCCTCACCAAGGCATTATAAAGCTGTATTAACACTTCACAGGGTCTTGATTCTATCCCTCTGTTTATGCAGCCTAGAACTGTGTTGGCTTTTTTGGCAGCTGCTGCACATGGCTGGCTCATATTTAAATGGTTGTCCGCTCATTTCTCAGCCAAATATATCACTCATGGGATTGTGAAGGAGGGGAGCTGCATCCTTTGAATCCAGCTAATAAAAAGAATAAAGCTAATAAAATAATAGAATATTTTGTATAATTAAAATAAAAACATAACGAAATAATAAAAATAAAGGACGAAGGACTGGGGGGAACACATGATAGAGCTATTCCAATATTTGAGGGGCTTTTATAAAGACGAGGTGTGTGTGTGTGTGTGTGTGTGTATGTGTGTCAAACTATTTTTCCAAAGCACCAAAAGGCAAGATAAGAAACAATGGTTGAAACAAGGAGAGAAGAAAACTAGAACTTGGGAGAAATTTCCTAACATTAAGAACAATTAATCAATGAAACAGTTTGCCTTCAGAAGTGCTCCATCACTGGGAAGCTTTCAAAAAGAGATTGGAGAACCATTTGACTGAAATGGCACATAGGGTCTCCTGCTCGAGAAGGGGGTTGGACTAGAAGACCCCTGAGGTCGCTTCCAACTCTATTATTGTATGTTTCTATGTTTTTACTGCTACTAACTGACATGTTGGCAACAATTCCAAATTCTTAAAGAACCAGATCAGTTTAGTTTAGTGGTTAAGGCACTAGCCTAGAAAGTGGGAGGCCGTGAGTTCAAGGCTTGCTTTACCCACAAAAGCCAATGGTGGCTTTGGGCCAGTCACTCTCTTTCAGTCCAACCCACCGCACAAAAGTTGTTGTTGTTATAGGGAAAATAAGAGGATGGCGTGTTGCATGATTTGCCACCTTGAATTATTTGTAAAAGTAATAAAGATGGGATATAATTAAATCAATTAGCTCATCAATAATTCTATCACTAGTTTGAGTCATGGACAGAGAAAATGGGTGTTACCTCCAAATAAAATGTGCACCGGATTATTAGAATAGCCTTTTGGGGAGATAAATTTAATAAATAAGATTACTGATCCTGCCTCATCTTGCACTCACTTGAATGCATCTGGAGCCTTCTTCCTGCTGGCCCCATTAAAGCCACAGTACTTAAGACTTCTATACTGTTTCCCAGTGCTTTTTCAGCCCTGTCTGAGCAGTTTACAGGGTCAGTATATACCATGTTCAAACTACATTGCTCCAAACTCGATTGCAGAAAATACAACTTCAGCCACAGAGTGGTCAACGCCTGGAATGCACAACCTGACTCTGTTGTTACATCCTCAAACCCCCACAGCTTCGACCTTAAACTGTCTACCGTGGACCTCGCCCCATTCCTAAGAGCTCCGTAAAGGGGGCGTGCATAAGCCCACCAGTATGCCTACCGAACCTGTCCTATTGTCCCCATTTATTCGTACCCATTTCCTGCGTTCATGTCCATGTTTATACTTATACTTGTTATCTCATACATGTTTGACAAACAAAGCAAAACAAAACAATAAAATAATGTAATATAAAATAAAATAATGTAAAATAATAATAAATAATAAAATAAAATAGAATAAAATAAAATAGAATAAAATAAAATAGAATAAAATAGAATAGAATAAAATAAAATAGAATAGAATAAAATAAAATAATAAAATAATAAAATAAATGTTGGCCAAAACAGGCTCCAATAAATCGTTGGAACTTCCCTCCCTCCCTCCCCAGCTGCAGGGAGTTATACCTTCTTTTTCCTGATGTAGCTTGGAAAACCTGCGCGCCTAAAACCCCCGTTCACTGCAACCTACTTAAAGGCAAGCGTAATTGACTTCAGGATAAACTTAAAAGCGTGAGAAAAGTGCGCAGTTCTGCTGAGATCCTCGGTTATTACCTACGTGCGAAGAAGAGTCAAGGACAAAATCCAAAATCCGGGGCAAGTTTTCCGCTACGAGCCAGCCAAGAATGCCCCGCAACTGCCTGGCTGCACCTTAATTATTCCCATCGGTGCGTAAAGTCACCTGACGGACAGGTAGCAGGGGCCAAGAGAGAGGCGGGGGAAATCAAAGGCAGGGCGGCGGCTGATTGGGCTTCGGAATTCCTCCCCGTCCTTCGGGGTTGGCCGTTGGCCAGAGGTTCTGAGCTTTTCTCCGGCCTCCGCTTGACCAGCGGCCGGTCCGGCTGTTTGATGTTGAATTGAGCCTTTAGTTTAGGCACTGCAATGCACGCTGCAGCTGGAAAACTTTTAAGAAAAGTGTTAGAAGGGGGGAAAAGAGCGATTATCCCCACTAGATGCCGGTTAGGAGACGGTTAACCACGATTCAGCCAGGTTGGGTGTAAGGCAGCCGCGGTGGTCAGACGTCGGAGCTAATTGCACTTTTTATTTTTATTAAATTTATTACACCACCCATCTCACTTAAGTGACTCTGGGCGGCTTACAACATGTCTACAGTTGTTTTCAGTCTAAATTTAACTCAAATTCAAAGAGCCATTTATTTAATGAATAACCCTCTGATAGTGATGAAAAAATTAGAGAGTTATACTGAAACCCCTCGGGCAGATAATTTAAGCAGCTTCCAAGACATTGTTTTCTGTTTCCACTCTGTACTGTTTCCACTGCATACTATAGGGCACAAGGACTTGTATTTCAAAGGCCCGGAAGTACAGAGAGGTAATTAACAAGCCCGATAATTGTTTCTAAGGCAATCTGTCCAAGAGTAAGATTTACACAGCAGTGTTTGTTTTAATTTATCCAGATTTATAGAGCCATATTTTTACCATTGAGGCTGCAATGCAGCAGGGAGCCATCAGAGGGCAATATCTCCCCGATATTCAGTATTTTGCACTGTTTTCTTAACTGAGAACTGATGCTTTGATGAGCAGTATAAATACATTGGCCCGAAAAGGTAGTATAACCTATCATTAATCATGCATGGTCCTGATTTCCTTTTTAAAAAAATCTTTTTTAATGCAGTGGTTAAAGCAGCAAGCTTAAAACCAGGAGACTGTAAGCTCAGTTTTGGAAGGAAGCAAAGGACAAGTCTAGAAGTCAACAAAAACTTAAAGGCATCCTCCCCCCCCAAAAAAAAATCCACATAACATTTGAACCACAGAAGGGCAAGATCTCCTATAGCAGGGGTGTCCAAACTTGGGAACTTTAAGACTTGTGGACTTCAACTCCCAGAATTCCCCAGCCTGGGAATTCTGGGAGTTGAAGTCCACAAGTCTTAAAAGTTCCCAAGTTTGGACACCCCTGTCCTATAGACTTCGATACCTACAATACCTAATTGAGCCACCAGGGGCATTATTTTTTTTTACATTCCATTATACTTCTCAGCCTATAGGGCAAATTAATGGAATCTATACAAAATATTGCCCTGTGGTGGCACAATGCGGTATTTTGGATTCAGAGGGAAAAATAAGGTGATGCAATGGAAGTCACAGGCAAGGCGCAATAAGATGTAGCATTCCCCATGAGTTAAATAGGACAATAGAATGGAATATAAATTACCTACTACCACCCGGTGGCTTAATGAGCTTTAAAGGTTCAGTATGAAATACACAATCCAATGTAGAAGAAACACTGCCCCTGGTGACTGAATGAGGTATTGTAGGCTCAAGGGTGAAAATAGGGCTGTTGAATGAAACCCATGGGAAATGCTGCCCCTGGCTGCCAAATGAGGAATTGTTGGCTCAGTATGGAATATTAGGTAAAGGTTCGCCTCACACATAAGTGCTAGTCATTCCTGACTCTAGGGGGTGCTGTTCATATCCGTTTCTAAGCCGAAGAGCCAGCGCTGTCCAAATATGTCTTCGTGGTCATGTGGCTGGTATGACTAAATGCCGAAGGCGCATGGAACACTGTTACCTTCCCACCAAAGGTGGCCCCTATTTTTCTACTTGCATTTTGACGTGCTTTTGAACTGCTAGGTTGGCAGAAGCTGGGACAAGGAACGGGAGCTCACTCCGTTATGCGGCACTACGGATTCGAACCGCTGAACTGCTGACCTTTCTAATCGACAAGCTCATCATCTTAGCCACTGAGCCACCGTGTCCTTTTTATAAATTACATACTACCACCTTAATGAGCAATAAAGGTTCAATATGAAATATACAACCCATTGTATAAGAAACACTGCCCCTGGTGACTGAATGGGGTATTCTAGGCTCAAGGATGAAAATAGGGCTGTGGGATGAAATTGATGGGAAATACTGCCCCTGGCTGCCAAATGAGGAATTGTTGGCTCAATATGGAATATTAGGGCAATACACTATTTCAGGGGTGTCCAAACTTGGGAACTTTAAGACTTGTGGACTTCAACTCCCAGAATTCCCCAGCCAGCCATGCTGGCTGGGGAATTCTGGGAGTTGAAGTCCACAAGTCTTAAAGTTCCCAAGTTTGGACACCCCTGCACTATTTGTTTGACAAGCAATATATTCTGATTAGTGACAACTGGCTGCCTGCAGCTTATAAACAGGACTCGCTTTACCTGTTTCTTTGCTGGAAATAATGCCTGGCTTTTGCAGGACTCCCACAAATGAATTCTATTCTTAAAACTTAGGCCCTTGGACTGGCTGACAGCCTTCACCTGGCTCTTGAAACTTAGCTTTTGGATGATACTTCTGCAGGCTCTTTGAAAACAAAATTGGCAGAAAAAGCCTTTGCTTTGACATGTCTTGCTACGGTGCTAAATCTGTCATCTGAAAAGTAAAACTGATCATGTCCCAAGAAACATTTGTGGCTAGAAATTAAAGCAGGAAAAAATCTACAAAGTTCAAGATCCAGCGGGCCGTTGTTATTCCCTGCTCCAATAATCTACAGAAGTGAAAAGCAGGATAGGAAGTGTCTGGACATTTTGGAACCGTGGCGTTGGAGAAGACTCCTGGGAGTACCACAAATGGGGAAGAACATAAAACAAATGGATCAATCCAGAGTTCTTGAGATACAAAATGACAAAGCTCAAATGACAGCACTTAGCAATAGCACTTAGACGCTTTACAGCATTCTTTAAGCAGTCTACAGAGGTCAGCCTCTTGTCCTCAAAAATCTGGGTCCTCATTTTACTGACCTCAGAAGGATGGAAGGTTGAGTCAATTTGAGCCGGTCAGGATTGAACCCCTGGCTCTGGGCAGAGTTAGCTTGCAATGCTGCATTCTAATCACTGGGAAGGAGAGAGGGAGGAAGGGCGGGAGGGAAGGAAGGCAATAGCACTTAGACTTATATACTGCTTCATGGTGCTTTTACAGCCCTCTCTAAGTGGTTTACAGAGTCAGCCTATTTGCCCCCAACAATCTGGGTCCTCGTTTGACCCACCTCGGAAGGACGGAAGGCTGAGTCAACTTTGAGCCTGGTGAGATTTGAACTGCCAAATTGCAGGCAGCCGGCAGTCAGCAGAAGTAGCCTGCAGTGCTGCACTCTAACCACTGCGCCACCGAGGCTTAGATGATCCTAATTTTGGGCTATAATGCGAAGACCCAGCTCTATGGGAAAAGGCTCTGAGATTGGGAAAAGATGGAGGGAAAGAGAACAATCAGCAAGAATGGAAATGGACTGTTACAAAAGTGATGGATATATTTTTGGAAGACCTGAACAACAGGTTAGGGACCGTTTGTCATGGGGAAAAATCTATGCGGCTGATGATCACGTTCATTTAATGACCCCATAATCCCTCGCGGGGTGCAGTCTGGCCAACTGAATGGAGCTAGCAGAGTGTTTTAATGGCAGGATGCCTTTCCTGTCGCCAGTGCGAAGTTTTGTTCAGCAGATATATTCTCAGTGTGCCCAGAGAGAGAAATACCTGCCTAGGATCGAACTCACAGCCTCCTGATTGTGAGGCGAAAGCACCACACCACTCCCTTCTAATGACACATGATCAATCAATAATACAAAGTATTCCAGACTGGGTAGAGAGTGTTGGGCAACGTACTGAGCCTGTGAGTTATTTTAGTAGCCTTGCACTCCATTGGTATCATGGTGCAATGTATCATCGTATATGCTGCCACCTGGGGGTCAGCAAGAGTATTGCTGGCTCAGTGGGGAGAATGCAGTATTGCAATGAAATCTTTAGCAGGGGCCCCCAACTCCCCCCTCCCTGTTCGTGGACTGACACTGGGCCGTGGCATGCCAGCAACCAGGCTGTGTAAACAAATGAGAAGCCCTGTCCACGGGATGCAGGCAGCATGCAAAACCAGTCACCCTCCTGTCTGTGGAAAAACCTTTCTCCACTGAATTGGTGCCTGGTGCCCAAAATATTAGCAGCCTCTGATCTATAGGACACAGAGGTAGCCTTTTGATTTACAACACCATTCAAAGTTACGACACTGAAAAAAAGATTCCATGTCCATTCTTCACATGTACGGCCGTTGCCGCATCCCCGTGGTCAGATGATTTACATTCAGACGCTTGACAGTTGATTCACATTTATGACGGCTGCATGATCATCTTCTGCAACCTTCTGACAAGTGAAGTCCATGAGGAAACCACCAGATTCACTTAGCAACCGGGTTACTAATCGGACAACTGCTGGGAGTCCCTTAACGAGCGTGGCAAGGAAAGTCGTAAAAGGAAGCAAAACTGACTGAACAAATGTCTTACTTAGCAACATAAATGTTCAATTGGCTTCCTGAGAGCATGGAGCAAACTCTTTGTCCTGACAAAAAAACCCTTTATTAATTTACTGTGAATTCTGCTCATTCACATCCAGCAAAGTCTTCCAAGGGAGGATTTACAGTCACAGACCTTATCTGGCTTGGAGGGCTGCCAGGCCGACATCTGCAAAACTTGGCAAGGAGTCTTGGAGAGTCACGAGCCAATTAAGGGAACTAATTGTCTCCTGCAAACTCCACTCCCCTTTTGCTCCTCTTTTCTTTCCTCTGGGAGGGGCTATTCATCCTCCATCTGTGGCCTTACTCCCAAGTCGGCTCTTGTTCTTTAGCTATTCCCTTCGTCTGGCAACTCTGTGCACGCACACACTGGGAACAGGCTCCAGCTGTTCTTCTGCCTCACTGATGTCTGACTCTGAATGCAGCTGATATCTGGCAAAGGGCCCTGGCCTCCTCTCTGCCTCCGACACAGAGCCCTCGTCAGAGCCTTCCCCAGACCCCAGGACGGGCCCATGTGCCTCCCCAACCTCCTCACTGTCCGAATCTGCTGCCAGTTCTGTTGGCGGGCCACAAGAAGAACCTAAAGGGTGAGACATGCCTCTTTCCCTCAACCTTCCTCCCCCTAAATTAAAAAAAAACACTCAACAGCTTGAAACCAGCTTCTCCTGTGAACTTGCCATGCCCTGCACCTCTGGATGATAGGGGAAAAATAATTAAAAAGTTACCCACTCTTTGCTATACAATGCTATATTTTTATTCCATTCCTGGAACCTGGCCCTTTCAGAACAGGCCTACTGCCACCTGCTGGACAGGTAATGATATGCCCTTAAAGTTGTTGAGTTGGACCATTCCACTTTCCCAATCTTTTCTCCCTCCAATTCTTTGGAGTGAATAGGAGCCTATTTCCCAGGGATGGAATTGCACGCCATTGTTTCAGCAGCACAAACAGCCGTTCGGGGAATCAATCAATCCATCCGATGCTGGAATCAAACCAGTTGAATTAAATTCCCAAAGTTAATCGCCAAGCACTGGCTACCCGGGCACACAGGTCAGTCTTAGGATTGGTAACTTGGCTAAAAAGGCATCTGTAAATCCATCGGGTTTAAATGAGCTGAACTGCCCCAGAAGCCACCAAGGGAGAAATCGTCTTGTAGCGGATCAGATGTTGGGAGTTTTCATCCAGGTCAATGACGTACTCTCTGAAAGAGACAGAAAGACAATAAAAACAGACCGCTCTAATAATTCTATGCACACTTATTTGTCAGACTTCTCAGCTCTTTTTTTTTTGCAGTTCCGTTTCTACAAATAATACAGAACGTTCTTTCTTTCCCTTCTTTCTTCCTGCTACAATAGCCCTATAGTGGGTGTCGGGAAGCTGCGGCTCCAGAGCCTCATGTGGCTCTTTTGTCCCCCTGCTGTGGCTCCCCGACAGCTGAATCTACCACTGGCTGGCCCCGCCTCTTGCCCTCCTCTCCCAGTCACTCCTTGCCTGGCCTGAGAAAGTAAGGGTGAAGGCGGGGGATATTCCATATTCCAGAGCGGGAGCGAAGCGCTCCTGCACTCTTGATTTAAATCATAGGGTAAAATGCACCCAAAGAAGAAGAAGGAGGAACAACATCAGTAAAACAATAAACAAAAAAACCAACCCTCGCCTGTTTTGGGAAATGGTTCAAGAGGGAACACACACAAGAGAGAGACAGACAGACAGACAGACAGACAGACAGACAGACAGACAGACAGGCAGAGAGAGAGAGAGACAGACACAGAGAGAGAGAGATGAGAGAGAGATTGAGAGAGAGAGAGAGAGAGAGACAGACAGACAGACAGACAGACAGACAGATGAGAGAGAGATTGAGAGAGATTGAGAGAGAGAGACAGAGAGACACAGAGAGAGACAGATGAGAGACAGACAGAGAGAGAAAGAGACAGACACAGAGAGAGAGAGAGAGATGAGAGAGAGAGATTGAGAGAGAGATTGAGAGAGAGAGATTGAGAGAGAGATGAGAGAGAGAGATTGAGATTGAGAGAGAGAGAGAGAGAGAGAGAGAGATTGAGAGAGAGATGAGAGATTGAGAGAGAGACAGAGAGAGGGAGAGATACAGACAGACAGACGAGAGAGAGAGACAGAGAGAGAGACAGACACACAGAGAGAGATGAGACAGATTTAGAGATTGAGAGAGAGAGAGACAGAGACAGAGACAGAGAGAGAAGCACTCACACAGATACCTGCTTCCCACAGAAAAGAAAACACCTTGGTAGGTGTGGCTGGCTGGGTCATGTGACTAGGTGGGAGTGAGTGATGTCGAATTGGCCACACCTACCCAGGTTTATGGCTCCTGATGTTTTCTTTTCTGTGGCAAATAGATCCAAATGGCTCTTTTGAGTGTTTAAGGTTGCAGACCTCTGCCCTATAGGCTGTGTGTGTGTGTATGTGTGTAACAGCAATTATCTCCCTGGAATCTTTTTGGGGTTAAAGGAAAGGTCCCCACATAAGCCCTTCTAAGCACCTGGAGAAAAAGCAAGTATAACTTTAACATATGCAAAATTAATTCAGGCTTTCCATATCCCACCCTACTCTACCTTTTAAAAAAAAATGCTGAGAAGCCTTTTGGAAGGGAGAACTTTTCAAGGGCAGAGCTAGAAAGAAGAACTCGATGTTATAAATTTAGCTTTAATGGGTTTCGGATGAAATGAAATCCTGCCCTTTGGAAGGTCATCTCTCCACCCCAAGTAAGATTGGCCTCAACTCTATCGATCTGCCAGAAAAAACCCTTAAAACCTGGTTGTGTCTATAAGCTTGGGCATCTGATGAAAATAAGGAGCCTCCAAATGGCTGTACTGTAAGTAAGATTTTTAATTAAGTCTATTGGTTTACAGTTTTAATTTATTTAAATGGTTGTTAATAAAGGTAAAGGTTCCCCTCCTCCTACCCTCAAAACGATGCTACAGAGCACTGCACACCAAGACAACTAGATACGAGGGCAGTTTTTTCCCAAACGCCATCACTCTGCTAAACAAATAATTATCTCAACAGTGTCAAACTATTTACTAAGTCTGCACTACTATTAATCTTCTCATCATTCCTATCACCCATCTCCTCCCAATTATGACTGCAGGACTGTAACTTTGTTGTTTGCATCCTTATGGTTTATACTGATTTTCCTAGTATGTTTCGATTGCTTATTAGTAACCTCACTAAATGTTGTATCTTTTTATTCTTGATGAATATATTTTATTCTCCTTATGTCCACTGAGAGCATCTGCACCAAAGACAAATTCCTTGTGTGTCCAATCACTCTTGGCCAATAAAGAATTCTATTCTATTTCTATTTCTATTTCTATTATTTCTATTTCTATTTCTATTTCTATTTCTATTCTATTCTATTCTACTCTACTCTACTCTACTCTATTGAATGTATCTTGTCTTTTTATGTGCACTGAGAGCATAGGCACCAAAGACAAATTCCTTGTGTGTCCAATCACTCTTGGCCAATAAAGAATTCTATTCTATTCTATTCTATTCTATTCTATTCCTATTTTATTCTATTGAATGTATCTTGTCTTGTTATGTACACTTAGAGCACCTGCACCAAAGACAAATTCCTTGTGTGCCCAATCACACATGGCCAAGAATTCTATTCTATTTCTATTTCTATTTCTATTATTTCTATTCTATTCTATTCTATTCTATTCTATTCTATTCTATTCTATTCTATTCCACTCTACTCTACTCTATTCTATTGAATGTATCTTGTCTTTTTATGTACACTGAGAGCATATGCACCAAAGACAAATTCCTTGTGTGTCCAATCACACTTGGCCAATAAAGAATTCTATTCTATTCTATTTCTATTCCATTCTGTTGAATGTATCTTGTCTTGTTATGTACACTGAGAGCATCGGCACCAAAGACAAATTCCTTCTGTGTCCAATCACACTTGGCCAATAAAGAATTCTATTCTATTTCTATTTCTATTTCTATTCTATTCTATTGAATGTATCTTGTCTTGTTATGTACACTGAGAGCATCGGCACCAAAGACAAATTCCTTCTGTGTCCAATCACACTTGGCCAATAAAGAATTCTATTCTATTTCTATTTCTATTTCTATTCTATTCTATTGAATGTATCTTGCCTTGTTACGTACACTGAGAGCATCGGCACCAAAGACAAATTCCTTGTGTGTCCAATCACACTTGGCCAATAAAGAATTCTATTCTATTCTGTTCTGTTCTATTCAACTCATTCCAATATTCTATTCTATTCAATTCTTTGTTGCCAATGGAACTTCCAACCTTTGCTCATCGTGCTCTGGCTCCACCATTATATTTTCTTGTCTCTCTTTCACTCTCAGGAAGACGAAGGCATCCAGGTTGGGCTTGGGAACTGCCAAGAAAGGTGAGACAGGAGAAAAAAAGTTTTCTTCAGCAGCACTTAGAAAGATCTCCTACCACAACATTTGACAACGCGAAGGTCTGCTAAGTCTGTTACTATGTCTGTGTACACATGTTGTTATTATTAGCATTAGGGAAGATGGTTTTCCAAGGCCAGGCTCAATAGCAGTAACTGCGAGAGGGATCTTGGAGTCCTAGTGGACAACCATTGAAATAGGAGCCAGCCATGTGAAGCAGCTGCCAAAAAAGCCAACCCAGTTCTAGGCTGCATCAACAGAGGGATAGAATCAAGATCACGTGAAGGGTTAATACAGCTTTATAAGGCCTTGGTGAGGCCACACTTGGAATACGGCATCCAGTTTTGGTCACCACGATGTAGAAAAGATGTGGAGACTCTAGAAAGAGTGCAGAGAAGAGCAACAAAGATGATTAGGGGACTGGAGACTAAAACATATGAAGAACGATTGCAGGAACTGGGTATATCTAGTTTAATGAAAAGAAGGACTAGGGGAGACATGATAGCAGTCTTCCAATATCTCAGGGGCTGCCACAAAGAAGAGGGAGTCAAACTATTCTCCAAAGCACCTGAGGGTAGAACAAGAAGCAATGGGTGGAAATTAATCAAGGAGAGAAGCAACTTAGAACTGAGGAGAAATTTCCTGACAGTTAGAACAATTAATCAGTGGAACAGAAGTTGCCTTCAGAAGTTGTGAGAGCTTCATCACTTGAAACTTTCAAGAAGAGACTAGTCTGTCATCTATCAGAAATGGTGTAGGGTCTCCTTCTTGGGGGGGGGGGGTTAAGGGGTTGGACTAGATGACCTGCAAGCTCCCTTCTGACTCTGTTAATCTGTAAATATATCCTTGCTTGGCCCAAAGGTGCAGCCCTTCTCCCCCATCCCTTTCAAGGATGTCATCTGCAGCTCTCCAGCTGCTTATGAGCCTAAGGCAGAGGTGGGATTGCACAGGTTCTGACCAGTTCTGGAGAATTGGTAGTGGAAACTTTGAGTAGTTCGGAGAACCAGCAAATATCACCTCTGGTTGGCCATACCCCCATCTATTCTCTGCCTCCCGAGTCCCAACTGATTGGGAGGAAATGGGGATTTTGCAGTCACCTTCCCCTGGAGTGGGGAGGGAATGGAGATTTTATAGTATCCTTCCCTTGGAGTGGGGAGGGAATGGAGATTTTATAGTATCCTTCCCCTGTAGTGGGGAGGGAATGGGGATTTTGCAGTCTCCTTCCCCTGGAGTGGGGAGGGAATGGGGATTTTGCAGTCTCCTTCCCTTGGAGTGGGGAGGGAATGGGGATTTTGCAGTCTCCTTCCCTTGGAGTGGGGAGGGAATGGGGATTTTGCAGTATCCTTCCCCTGGAGTGGGGAGGGAATGGAGATTTTGCAGTATCCTTCCCCTGGAGTGGGGAGGGAATGGGGATTTTGCAGTATCCTTCCCCTGGAGTGGGGAGGGAATGGGGATTTTGCAGTATCCTTCCCCTGGAGTGGGGAGGGAATGGGGATTTTGCAGTATCCTTCCCCTGGAGTGGGGAGGGAATGGGGATTTTGCAGTATCCTTCCCCTGGAGTGGGGAGGGAATGGGGATTTTGCAGTATCCTTCCCCTGGAGTGGGGAGGGAATGGAGATTTTGCAGTATCCTTCCCCTGGAGTGGGGAGGGAATGGGGATTTTGCAGTATCCTTCCCCTGGAGTGGGGAGGGAATGGAGATTTTGCAGTATCCTTCCCCTGGAGTGGGGAGGGAATGGGGATTTTGCAGTATCCTTCCCCTGGAGTGGGGAGGGAATGGGGATTTTGCAGTATCCTTCCCCTGGAGTGGGGAGGGAATGGGGATTTTGCAGTATCCTTCCCCTGGAGTGGGGAGGGAATGGAGATTTTGCAGTATCCTTCCCCTGGAGTGGGGAGGGAATGGAGATTTTGCAGTATCCTTCCCCTGGAGTGGGGAGGGAAAGGAGACTTTGCAGTATCCTTCCCCTGGAGTGGGGAGGGAATGGAGATTTTGCAGTATCCTTCCCCTGGAGTGGGGAGGGAGTGGAGATTTTATAGTATCCTTCCCCTGGAGTGGGGAGGGAATGGGGATTTTGCAGTATCCTTCCCCTGGAGTGGGGAGGGAATGGGGATTTTGCAGTATCCTTCCCCTGGAGTGGGGAGGGAATGGGGATTTTGCAGTATCCTTCCCCTGGAGTGGGGAGGGAATGGGGATTTTGCAGTATCCTTCCCCTGGAGTGGGGAGGGAGTGGAGATTTTGCAGTATCCTTCCCCTGGAGTGGGGAGGGAATGGAGATTTTACAGTATCCTTCCCCTGGAGTGGGGAGGGAATGGAGATTTTGCAGTATCCTTCCCCTGGAGTGGGGAGGGAAAGGAGACTTTACAGTATCCTTCCCCTGGAGTGGGGAGGGAATGGAGATTTTGCAGTATCCTTCCCCTGGAGTGGGGAGGGAGTGGAGATTTTATAGTATCCTTCCCCTGGAGTGGGGAGGGAATGGAGATTTTATAGTATCCTTCCCCTGGAGTGGGGAGGGAGTGGAGATTTTGCAGTATCCTTCCCCTGGAGTGGGGAGGGAATGGGGATTTTGCAGTATCCTTCCCCTGGAGTGGGGAGGGAAGGGGGATTTTACAGTATCCTTCTCCTGCCACGCCCACCAAGCCACGCTTGCAGAACCAGCAGTAAAAATCTTTGAATCCCACCACTGGCCTAAGGGCTGGATCCTGATTTCCCTTCCTGAATTCTTCCTTACCGGCCTTGAGGAACTCAACTTTCTGAAGGTTTGGAGGCATATGTCTCAGGGCAACATTTTTGAGATGGTTCTCTGTGTTTGCCAGGTACCTGAAAAGAAGAGATGGTTTCATTGTAAAGAAAGGAAGGACGAGGCTTCCTATTTCACTTGAGCTACGCAGAATGACAAAATGCAACTCCAGTGACATAGACAGAATACTGGAGGCAGGTGTTTGCTCATCTGTGCCCTAACTACTCCACCTTGCCATTGGGGGATGATTTTTCCTAAAACAATCAACTTCTATTTTGAAGTTTCTGTGTTGTACAAACCATAAAAATAAATGTAAGCTTTTGTTCCAGACTCCTTTCTCTAAAAGGGAATCCTTTTTAGCAATAGCACTTAAGACACCTCGGAAGGATGGAAGGCTGAGTCAACCTGGAGCCAGTAAGGACTGAACTGTTGGCAGCTGGCAGTGGGCAGAATTAGCCTGCAATACTACATTCTAACCACTGTGCAGGCAGGCAGGCAGGAAAGAAGGAAGGAAAATAGCAATACCGCTTAGACCTATATACTGCCTTACAGTGCTTTACAGCCTTCTCTAAGCGGTTTACACAGTCAGCCTCTTGCCCCCAACAATCTGGGTCCTCCTTTTACCCACCTCAGAAGGATGGAAAGCTGAGTCAACCTTGAGCCAATCAGGATTGAACTGCTGGCAGTTGGCAGAATTATCCTGCAATACTGCATTCTAATCACTGGGTGGGTGGGTGGGTGGGTGGGAGGGAGGGAAGGAAGGAAGGAAGGAAGGAAGGAAGGAAGGAAGGAAGGAAGGAAGGAAGGAAGGAAGAAAAGTAGGTAGGTAGGTGGGACTTTCAGATTATCCATCCCTATAGTAGATCGCTAAGCAGCAGAACTTGGGAGGGAGGGAGGAAGGGAACCTGGGAAGGAGGGAAAGGGAGGGAGGAAGGAATAGCACTTAGACTTACATATCTCTTCGCAGTGCTTTACAGCCCTCTCTAAGCGTTTTACAGAGTCAGCTTCTTACCCCCAACAATCTGGGTCCTCATTTTACCCACCTCGGAAGGACGGAAGGCTGAGTCAACCTTGAGCTGCTCAGGATCGAACGCCTGGCAGTGAGCAGTGAGTTAGCCTGCAGTACTGCATTCTCACCACTGCACCACAATGGCTCTTTTCATTGAAACCATTTGAAATCAATTGTACATTAAATTATCTTTCTTCTCTTGGTTGCCTAATTGGGGCCCAGCTTACAGAGGCATGACCCTAGAACTCAACCCCCCCCCCCCCAAATCTTTACTCACTCTTTGGCAAAGGCAAACTCTTCCGGGGACAAGATAGATGGATCTCCTTCTGCCCGAGTCTTTTCCTTCTCCAGGACATGGGGGAAATATTTCTCAATCTTTCAGAAGAAATACACAACAAAGGTAAGAATATACAGGCACTTCTGCTTTGCTGAAAGCCAGCGATGGCATGGAAAACCTCTGATTTCTTTGGCTAATGTCCCTTTGCTTAAGCCTCTGGGTTCAAGGAATCTACCACTTGTTACTAACTACGCTTCCCATTCTTCAAAGTCTGTTGAAAATAACCTCTTACAATAGTAACCGTGCTGGATGGAGTTGGTTTAATATATCTGGCAGACCTTAGATTGCAGAAGCAAAGACAGAAGTATCAAGAAGGCATGTAAACAGGAGAAATTCATAGAAAGAAGAGGAGGACAAGAATGTTGTCACAATCATTACAGATTACAGATTGACAGAGTTGGAAGGGACCTTGTAGGTCATCTAGTCTAACCCCCCCCCCCCTCTGAAGCAGGAGACCCTACACCATTTCTGACAGATGGCAGTCCAATCTCTTCTTGAAAGCTTCCAATAATGGAGCTCCCACAACTTCTGAAAGCAGCTTCTGTTCCATGGGTTGATTGATCTCCCTGTCAGGAAATTCCTCCTTATTTTCAGATTGAATCTCTCCTTGATCAATTTCAATCCATTATTCCTTGTCTGGCCTTCAGGTGCCTTGGAAAATAGCTTGACCCCCTCCTCTCTGTGGCAGCCCCTCAAATATTGGGACACCGCTATCATGTCTCCCCTTGGTCCTTCTCTTCCCTAAACCAGCCATGCCCAGTTCCTGCAACCGTTCTTCATATGTTTCAGCCTCCAGTCCCCTCATCATCCTGGTTGCTCTTCTCTGCACTCTTTCTAGAGTCTCAACTTGTTTTTTATAGTGTGGTAACCAAAACTGGATGCAGGATTCTAGGTGTGGCCTTACTGCCTTAGAAACAGCCCAAGAACACTTCTAAATGCTTCTGCTATTCACAATTGGGTTGGGTGGGGCCATTTACCTTCCGAAGTCGGCAGCGCAAATAACTGCTGAGAACGTAACGGATTCTTTCCACTTCCATACGATGAATGCTGATTTTTAGGTCCCCTTGCTTGGCTCGTTTCAAATTCTCTTCCTATGGGACAAATAACAATGGTTTAAAAAAAAAATCACTGTAATTTTTCAATAGACCAGAGATTCTCAAATTTCATTACCACAACCCTCGAAAATGATTGCGTGATTTGCTCTTTTTGAAAAAAATATACTAAAGGTGTCAGGCCTGGAAGCCATCTTTTGCATTGGGCCTTCCGGCCTGCCACATTCAATGCTGTGGGAAAATGGGAGGGGAGACTATATGGAGTATGGAACATATATATAGTCAAATGGGAATGGAGATTTTGCAGTATCCTTCCCTTTCCACGCCCACAGAACCAGTAGTAAAAAAATTTTGAATCCCACCCCTGTGCCACACTAGAGCTGAGGGATAGGAAGTGGTGGTGGGGAATAGAGATAGCTCGGGTTTTGTAGCCAAAACAAAATACTTTCTCTTGGGAACCAAGGACATGCTCACACCTGGTCAGAGGAAGACGGAGTCATGTCACCAGGCAACCACACAGCACCGTGATTGGACCATGTGACTGATTGTTTTGAGAAAGTGACAAACTTTTACTTTTAATGAGGTGAAAATCATGGGAGCCTTCAGAGTCGGTTTTCACCAGATATGTGCCAAAATGATACATCCAATAAATTTATTCTCTGGGGAATCGACCTGCCTCGGAGTTTTGCTTACTACTTGGAACATATCCTGATTTTCAGTGCCAGGAGGCCACTGCAAAAGAAGTGAATGCCAAAAGCAGCATCACACCGATGTTATCCAAGGGGTGCCCACCCCCATTGTGTCTGTTTTGTGACATCACAAGTACAAAGGGAGCAAAGGTTGCACTGCAGTGGTGTGACATTACCCCATATCGCTTTCCAAAGGAGAGTTACTAGGATGGGACAAGAGTGACCTCTTGAACTAACACCAGTCACATTCCATTTTCCTCTTCAGATGCCTTACCATGTGTTCAAGTTGCTCCACAACACATTCAACAATTTCCGTTTTGCTTTCTAGCAGCTCTGGGGCAAATTTCTCATTCATCCAAGCCTGGAGAATAACAGCAGAAAATGGCCATCAGGGTTACCATCGGAAACTTTGTCCTAGTACTCACAGTCCTCTGAACGTCATGCTCCCAGCTCTCCAATGCTTTTATTCTAGTCCTAAGAAGGTCCCTACTGATAGGGTGGCTCAGTGGCTAAGATGCTGAGCTTGTCGATCCGAAAGATCAGCATTTGGCGGTTCGAAATCCTAGCGCCGCGTAACGGAGTGAGCTCCCGTGACTTGTCCCAGCTTCTGCCAACCTCGCGAGTTGAACTAATGAGGTTTTTTTTTTACAAGGGGATTCAATGGGCGAAAGGGCGAGGAATGCGACGAAGCTGGAAAGGTAAGAGGCGCGCCTCACAGCCCAACACCGCCCACCTCGCCCCAATGGTGAAGGCAGCCTGCCTGGTTCCCTTCCCCGCCGTCCCTTTAGTGAGGGGTGGCAGGTGTGTGTGTGTGGGGGGGAGAAGCAAGATGCGTGTCCTAGCGCTACCAGAGACTGACAGCTCCATCGCGTTCCTCGCCCTTTCGCTCATTGAATCCCCTTGTAAAAAATCTCGCAAGTTGAACTCATGAGGTTGTTTTTACAAGGGGATTCAATGGGCGAAAGGGAGAGGAACGCGATGGAGTTGGAAAGGTAGGAGGCGCGCCTCGCTTCTCCCCCCCCCACCTGCCACCCCTCGTTAAAGGGACAGCGGGGAAGGGAACCAGGCAGGCCGCCTTTACCATTGGGGCGTGGTGGGTGATGTTGGGCCGCGAGGTGCGCCTCTTACCTTTCCAGCTCCGCCGCGTTCCTCGCCATTGTATTCAGAGAAGCCCCTGGTTAAAAAAAACCCTTCTCGCAATTTCAAGGTGTTTGAACTCGCGAGAAGGTTTTTTTTTTCACCAGCCGCTTCCCTGAGCACAATGGCAAGGAACGCGAGGAAGGGAACCAGGCAGGCTGCCTTTGCCATTGGGGTGGGTGGTGTTTTTTTGCGTGAGAAGGAACAGGCGGGAGGGGTTGATCATATTGCTGGCCTGCCGCTGTTTTTGCGGCAAGCCCTCTTTTTGCCCCGGAAGCTGTACCAGTAGGTGGTACAGTGTTAATGGCGGGGACCGGTTGCGCATGCGCTTAAATAGTTGGTGGCGGCCTTATTTTCAGGGGCGGGCTTATTATGGCGCATGCTCTGAAAAGCCCGATTAATAATAATAATAATAATTTATTAAATTTCTAGACCGCCCCCTCTCCCCGGAGGGACTCGGGTCGGTGTACAGGAATAAATTTAAAACATACAAACAATCATACACATAAGTAAAAATCAGATTAAACCACCCCTGTACAATTTATAAAAATTAAAAAAACAGACCTTAAAACCAATCTTAAAAAATTTAGAAATAGGACTGAGGTGGGATAGGTGGAATTAGGCCAAGCCGGCTAGCTGGAATAGGTGGGTTTTAAGTTTCTGACGGAAGAAGCGGAGATCTGTAGTCATTCTAATGTCGGGGGGGAGGTCATTCCAGAGGGTCGGGCCCATCACAGAGAAGGCCCTTCCCCTAGGCGTCGTCCGCTGGCACAGCCTAGTGGATGGCACCCGGAGGAGTCCCTCTCTGTGTGAGCGAATCGGCCAGAGGGATGTATGGGGCAGGATACGATCCCGCAAATAACTAGGTCCTGTGCCATGGAGCGCCTTAAAAATGATGGTCAACACCTTGAAGCGCACCCGAAAAGCCACAGGTAGCCAGTGTAGCCCGCGCAGGAGAGGTGTTACGTGGGAGTAGCTAGAGACTCCCGAGACTGCCCGCGCAGCTGCATTCTGAACCAGCTGTAGCCTTTGGGTGCATCTCAAGGGGAGCCCCATGTAGAGAACGTTACAGTAGTCTAGCCGGGACGTCACAAGCGCATGAGTAACTGTGCGAAGGGCGCTCCGGTCCAATAGGGGATTGGGCTTATTAGCAGGGCATGTCTTATTTTCGGGGAAACACGGTATAGTTCTACAGAGGAATTGTTGAGTCTGTCATCTGCACCTCTATAAATGTCTGGTTTGGCTCTGCAACCCAACAAGACAGACACGGACTTCAGAGGATAATTAGAACTGCAGAAAAAACAATGGCTACCAACCTGCCTTCCATTGAGTCAAAAAGAGGGCTGTGAAAATACCCACAGACCCCTCACATCCTGGACATACATTGTTTCAACTCCTACCCTCAAAATGACACTATAGAGCACTGCACAACTAGACACAAAGATAGTTTTCCCCCCAAATGCCATCACTCTGCTAAACAAATAATTCCCTCCCCACTGTCAAACCATTCACTAAGGCTGCATTACTATTACTATTAGTCTTCTCATCGTTCCTATCACTGATCTCCTCCCAGTTATGACTGCAGGACTGTAACTAGGTTGCTTGTATCCTTACGATTTATATTGATTGTTTCCTGATTGCTTATTTGTACCCTGCGACTATCATTAAGTGTTGTACCTTATGATTCGTGACGAATGTATCTTGTCTTTTTATGTACACTGAGAGCAGATGCACCAAAGGCAAATTCCTTGTGCGTCCAATCACAATTGGCCAAGAAAGAATTCAATTCTACTCTACTCTTATTCAGCAACAGTGGTCAATGCCTGGAATGCTCTACCTGATTCTGTTCTTACAGCCTGAAACCCCCATAACTTTAACCTACTCTGGATCTCACCCCATTCTTAAGAGGTCTGCATAAGCCAGGGGTGTCCAAACTTGGCAACTTTAAGACTTGTGGACTTCAACTCTCAGAATTCCCCAGCCAGCTGGCTGGGGAATTCTGAGAGTTGAAGTCCACAAGTCTTAAAGTTGCCAAGTTTGGACACCCCTGGCATAAGCACACCAGTGTGCCCACCTATTGTCCCCATTTATTTGTACCCATTCTCTGTGTTCATGTCCGTGTTTATACTTATACCTGCTATCTCGTACATGTTTGACAAACTAAATAAATAAATAAAAGTTGGAAGGGACCTTGAAGGTCTTCTACTCCAGCTCCCTGTTCAAGAAGGCGACACTCCCTATCCCATTTCAGATAAGTGACTGCCCAGTCTCTTCTTAAAAGCCTCAAGTGATGAAGCACCCACAACGTCCCATCCACAAGTTACTGTCCTGGAGCCAGGTTTTGTCTAATAATCCTTCACCCTTATCAGCTTATCCCAAAGCAGAAGTTCCCTGTGCATTTTCCCAAAACCAGAAAGATTGACTGCCATTTGTCAGAAACAACAACAACAACAGTTGGAAGGGACCTTGGAGGTCTTCTAGTCCAACCCCATGCCTAGGCAGGAAACCCTACACCACTTCAGAGAAATAGTTATCCAACATCATCTTAAAAACTTCCAGTGTTGGAGGATTCACAACTTCTGGAGGCAAGTTGTTCCACCAATTAATTGTTCTAACTGTCAGGAATGGTGTAGTAGGGTCTCCTGCTTGGATGTGTGTGTGGGTGTTGGACTAGATGACCTACAAGGTCCCTTCCAATTCTGTTATTCTGCTATCCTCCTCCCATCTATCCTTCCTCCCTCGATCTCTCCCTCCCTCCTTCCTTCTTCATCACTGGAGGTTTTTAAGAAGAGGCCAGGCTGCTATCTGTCAGGAATGGTGTAGGGCAGGGGTGTCCAAACTTGGGAACTTTAAGACTTGTGGACTTCAACTTCAGCATGGCTGGCTGGGGAATTCTGGGAGTTGAAGTCCACAAGTCTTAAAGTTCCCAAGTTTGGACACCCCTGGTGTAGGGTCTCCTGCTTGGGGAGGGAGGGGGGTGTTGGACTAGATGACCTATAGGGTCTCTTCCAACTCTATTATTCTGCTATTCTCTTCCCTCTCTCCCTGCTTCCTTCCTTCCTTCCCTCTCTCCTTCCCTCCTTCGTTCTTTCCTTCCTTCCCTCTCTCCTACCATCCTTCCTTCCTTCCCTCGTTCCTTTCCTTTCTTCCATCTCTCCCTCCCTCCCTCTTTTGTTCCTTCCTTCCTTCCTTCTCCATCACTGGAGGTTTTTAAGAAGAGACCAGGCTGCCATCTGTCAGGAATGGTGTAGGGTCTCCTGCTTGAGCGGGGGTCGGGTGGGGTGGGTGGACTAGATGACCTACAAGGTGCCTTCCAACTCTGTTAATCTGTATCTTAACAAAGGTGGGAAAGATCAGGAGAGCTCAATCCAAAACGTGGCTTCTTGAACGCTCCCCACCCCCGTCTTATAAATGGAAACCTAACAGCTCGGGCTGCACCTCGGCAAACTCAGCCCGGATCAGATATACGTGTCAGCTGCATTCACACGGTTTTACGAATTTGAATGCAATTGAGTTTCACGCCGCTTGCAACTTCTTTTCTTTCTCCCTCCCCCCCCCCGCGTCTTGCACTTAAGCCCGTGGCGCTGCAAAACCAAACGGAAGCATTGCAAGGAGCCCCCCGTTTTTCAAAGGTTCCCAATGAAGGGGGGGTCCCCCAAGACCCTCCCGGCCTCACCTCCTCCAAACTGCCGATGAGCTGAGCCGGCGTGAGCACCACTTCATCGCTCCCCGCATCCGAGTCCAGCTCGGCCATTCCCGCAGCCGGACCCGGGGCTCCCCACCTTTTCCCGCCAGCGCTCGATGACGTCAAACCCTCCAACGCGGGAAAAGAGGAGGGATTCCCCCTCCCCGGGGAAGTCCTCTTCGCCCCGCCCCTTTTCTTAAAGGGACAGTCGGCCGAGAAAACCAAAACTCCGTCGTCCACGTTCCCATCATAGAACAGAATTCTTTACTGGCCAAGTGTGATTGGACACACGAGGAATTCCATCCCTGGAGGTTTTGAAGAAGAGGCTGGACGGTCTCTTGTCTGAGACGGTATATAGGTGCTCCTGTTTGAGGAGGGGGCTGGACTAGAAGACCTCCAAGGTCCCTTCCAGTTCCTATTCTAGTGTAACATACGAAGAACGTTTGCAGGAACTGGGCCTGGCTAGTCTAGTGAAGAGAAGGTCCAGGGGAGACAGGATAGCATCTTCCAATATTTGAGGGGCTGCCACAGAGAGGAGGGGGTCAAGCTATTTTCCAAAGTCTTAAAGCCTTAGTAAGGCCACACCTAGAGTACTGCATTCAGTTTTGGTCACCATACTGTTAAAAATATGTGGAGACTCTAGAAAGAGTGCAGAGAAGAGCAACCAGGATTATGGGACTGGGGGCTAAAACATATGATGAACGGTTGCAGGAACTGGGCATGGCTGGTCTAGTGAAGAGAAGGACCAGGGGAGACAGGATAGCATCTTCCAATATTTGAGGGGCGGCCACAGAGAGGAGAGGGTCAAGGTATTCTCCAAAGCACCCAAAGACCAGACAAGGAATAATGGAATCTGACCAAGGAGAGATTCAACCTAGAAATAAGGAGGAATTTTCTGACTGAAACAATCAACCCATGGAAGAGAAGTTGCCTTCGGAGGTTATGGGAGCTTCATCACTTGAGACTTTCAAGGAGAGACTGGACTGCCATCTGTCACAAATGGTGTAGGGTCTCCTGCTTAGGCGTGAGGTTGGACTAGATGACCTACAAGGCCACTTCCAATTGTTAATCGGTGTAACGTGGGAGCAGAGAGAGGCTCCCATCAACCCACTAGGCTTTTTTTTAAAAAAGCACTTTTCCGACTGGACTCTGCATGCGCTCACAACCAATTGCACCAAATTCCTTTTGCATTAGCCCAAGGCAGAGGGGGTATTCAGCAGGTTCGGACTGGTTCGCCTCCTGCCCCAGCTCTATGCCATCCTATTTACGAACGTTTTCAAGGTTGAGCGCATGATGGGCGTGCGTGCTCACATTTGCAAACTGGTAGGGAAAGTAAGTGAATACCCTCTCCTGACCCAAGGGGACTAAATATCCATGGCCATGACAAGTAGACTTCCCCCCTCCTTTCTCTTTTAAGTTTTCATGTCCTCCATTTGCTTCTGATTTGTCAATTCGTAACTGACTTAAATGAAACCGGTCAGAATAGAATTCTAGGATGACTTGTGGCCGACACAAATGGACCTTGGATTCTGCTTTGGTTTTTGATCGCTGCTTTGCACTTTATTTCAAAGATGTTCCTACCCCCGCATCCCCTCACAGAGCAGGAAACAGTACTATTTTCATCAGAAAGGGTGGCAAAACCAAGAATTTATAAACCTACAAATCATTGGATATATTTGCAACGCAAAAAATAATTTATCTGTGTGGTTTGATCCCTGAGAAGTTATGAGAGTATTCTGGCAATAAGTGCCTTGTTGTGCTGTTAACTTACAACAGTAAGATCAGTCTTCACACAATCCTAGTCCTCAGTGATGCATTACTGAAAAGAATGCGTTACAGTACTTTATCAACGTGCAGAGATATCTGTTTTGGATCTCCTGTATATGCACCTTTCAGACTGAGCTTGCAAATACATTTTTTTTCTGCATTGAAATAATGAAAGCCAAGCTTTTTCAGCATGAGGGTAAACCAGTGTTTCTCAAACTTGGTGACTTTAAGTCCTGTGGACTTCAACTCCCAGAATTCCCCAGCCAGCTATGGTGGCTGGGGGATTCTGGGAGTTGAAGTCCACAGGACTTAAAGTCACCAAGTTTGAGAAACACTGGGGTAAACTTTCTTTGGCTAGCAAATTACCTTTTCTCTCAGTTTTCAACCAGAGATAGGAGAGAGAGAAATGCAGCCCAAAAGGTACATTCGGTTTTCTTTCTAAAAACTGCCCCAACTGCGCTGGGCAGGAGGAAATGAAAAATCAATGGGCGTGGGGGAAGTTAAAACTTAGGTCCTGTGCTCTGTGGTTCATCAGGCCATTTATTTCTTGATTTGCAAAATGGGGAGGGGGGGAATCAAGAAGTGAAAGCAGAGAAGGACTGTACTCACGTTGTAAAGTCATGGTTTTCTTATGCTTAGAATACCATTAGCCACAGTTTATGGGTCCTGATGGTTGGCTTCAAAAAAACATGTGCCCCAAACCAACCACACAGCTTATTGCTATAGTGTGCACATTGCAACACTCGGGCGCTTCAGGCGAGGTGAGAACTGTCCTATGAGAAATTTGCCACAAGCTTGGCTGAGAATGCAAGGTGTCAGGAAGCAATGAATGATAATCACAGGTCCAAGCCAAAATTCTGATACAGGAATTCCATGAGGATTGCATGGTATTTAGGGATACTTGTACAGCTGATTGCACAATTTTGTCACTTCTGGGCAATCATGATTGGATCTTAAAAAAGCCTTATTTTCTCTTCTTCCTCCAGCCCACGTGGAACAACTTTCCATGAGATGGGAGGAGGGGCGGGGGAATTTGTAGAAGTTAATTTGGCATGAATCCTGTCGTCCTGCTAGTATGTCTCTTAGGCTGTCATTAAAATACTAAGGCTCAACTCCTTCATACAATTTCAAGATGTAATTTAAAAAGTTATTGCACAATGATGACAATATATCCAGTGCCGTCTTCAGATGACTGTATTGCAAACCCTGCTTTGCTTCACTGTCAGAATAAAAGACCTTTAATCTCATTGTTATGAAACAAAAAACAGCCTGTATTTTACACCAGTGCTAGCAAATGACCATTTATTTAAGAAAAAAAGGTTACTAAGCCGTTATTTCCCAAAGTCAATTGTTAACGGGTGCAAAAGGCAAAATACTGTTACAGATTAGAAAAAACAACTCACGAGTGTCTATATATATATATATGTTTCAAATATTAAACTTTTAAACAGGATAAAGAAAACAAGGAAGAAAAGGGACGGAGGAACATTATACACCTGAAAAACCTTGATCCACTGTTGGCGTCTCTTCTATTGCTGAAAAGGAAATAAACAAACGAACAAACAAACTATGCCACCAGTTTTAAAACTGGTCTTGTTTGGCTAATTCCTTAACACCTGGTCACGAGAGAAAAGCAAACTTCCCTACAGCAGAATTACTTTGCCATTTTAGAATGAAAGAGATACACAGAGTAACCCACGTTTGCAAGAAAAGGGGGGACGGAACAAATAATCTTTGATTCTTTTTGTGATACAGGGGTTAAAATGTTCCAGGTATTTTTGTAAGCATCGCGATGGAATGTCGAGCACGAGTAGAAGTACTGCAGAGACGACATCTGGAAAAAGGAGAAATAGCTGACGCAGCGAACACCGTTTCTAGGTTGTCCTAAAACCTGTTTGCCCTAAACTAAAACATCTAGAAAACCCCAAAACCATATTCATTACCTACATTTACATATTCAACATTTAAAGGGGGGTGGGGGGAGGAGAGCCGAGAAGTGACACTTTGGCTAACACAACGTATTTTGGACTGCCGCGTTTTCCGCATGTTTTTAAACACACGGCTGACGGCTGCTTCTCATGAAATCTGCACTGAGAACAGGAGGCTCCACATCCCAAAATACGTCAGCTGTGTGTAAAAATAAAACCCCCTTGGACATTTCTTAGCAGAGTTGGTCAGGAAATATGGAGGCAGGCGTCCCTTCTTGGCAAATCAGGAGGCTGCACTTCGTAAAGACAGGTCTCGTTTTTGGAAATGCAACACACGGTTGCTTTCTTCTCCAGTAGCTGATTGAAGCCTCGAGTCCGCCGAGAGAGTTCCCACTGCCTTGAGGTCATTCCCAGTTGGTCTTCTGCCTGCCACTGGGGCTTCCAGCAGAACAAAGCAAGGCTGGGCTGGGCTTCCCCCCACGAAAGAACAGGAGTCTGAAAAGTTAGTCCTTGTGTAAATGGCACTGTGGAGTTCAGGGAAGCAGAGGAAAAGGGTGTTAGGAGGACAGAAGAACACAAATGAGAGGAAACCAGTTCGCTGGTCCCTGGAGAGAAAAACAAAGCTTCATTAATTTAAAATTCAGAGCACAGCACGGCTGCTCTCAGGACTGCACATCATCCCGTTGGAAGGTAGTAGTGATGCAAGGCTGTCGCATGGCTTTGCCCCTTGCTAAATGGATTAAAACCACAGCGGCTGAAGAGCGATTTAAAGTTTTAGGAAAGAGAGAGTAAGTGCTACTAATATCACTTTTTCCTGTTTATCTTATTGGTAACAAATGGACGGTTTAAGGGCAGGGGAGTGTAACCTTGGCAACTGTAAGACCTGCAGACTACAACTACCAGAATTCCCCAGCCAGCATGGAGTTAAAGCAGGGGTGTCCAAACTTGGCAACTTTAAGACTTGTGGACTTCAACTCCCAGAATTCTCCAGCCAGCATAACTTACTCTGTGTGTTAAGTGTGCACGCATGTTTGGGGAGATGCACAGGGATATTGAATTATGGGTGTGGGCACTTTTGGCACCGAGCCAAAAAAGGTTAGCCATCATTGGTGTAGGGCAGGGGTGTCCAAACTTGGGAACTTTAAGACTTGTGGACTTCAACTCCCAGAATTCCCCAGCCAGCTCTGCTGGCTGGGGAATTCTGGGAGTTGAAGTCCACAAGTCTTAAAGTTCCCAAGTTTGGACACCCCTGAGTTAAAGTCACTACATGTCTTAAAAGTTGCCAAAGATGGACACCCCTGATTTAAGGAATCAGCAGCCTGTTTTTGAGCACACACAATTGTAATTGTGCTTCTTTCTAATTTGCTTCTTTCTGTAGCAATTTGACAAAGGCAGCAAACTGAAGAAAGAGCTCGTTTCCAGCCTTTCTTACGGATTCGTTTCCTTCCAAGCGGTTCCAGCAGTTACTCCTATTGTAAGGCCTTCTAGCATGTTTTATTGTGTGTTCTAAATGCATCTTTAATTATGTCTGCTACTGAGGCTGCGTCCCACAAGATATTCAATATTTGGAAGTCTTACAAATTGTCTCTAAAAAAAGGCCATCTTGAATGAGACAGAATCCTTTTTTTTTTCTCCCTACAAAGAACAGATTCACACAAAGTTATAATTTAAACAGAGCTTGCTGGACAATTCATAGCTAGTCACAAATCATGCTAAACCATAAATCATTATGAACCCGTTCTGACTTAGGCTTCCCCAAAAAGCACGAAGCAGATTCCTGGTCCAGACAAAACTCCTTTTATTAAACGAATGTGAATTCATCTCATTCCCATCCAGCAAAGGCCTGGCAAACAGTCTTTCAAAGGTGAAGTTATGACCACAGACCTTATCTATCTTGAAAAGCTGCCATGTAAATATTTCCCAAACAAGGTGCCGTGTGAGGAAAGACTGGGCACAGATTCTCTGAGATTCATGGACAGATCTTCACACTCCTGAAACGACTCTAACGACCGAATTGTTTCCTGCAAAAGCCCGCTCCCCTTCCGCTCCTCTTTTATTCCTCTGGGAGGAGCCATTCACTGTCCATCTGTGGCCTTACTCCCAAGTCGACCCCTGTTCTTTAGCTGTTCCCTTTGTCTGGCAACTCTGTGCATGCACACATTGGGAACAGGCTCCAGCTGTTCTTCTGCCTCACTGATGTCTGACTCTGAAGGCAGCTGATAACTGTCATACGGTCCTGGCCCCCGCTCTGCCTCTGACACAGAGCCCTCGTCAGAGCCTTCCCCAGACTCCAGGACGGGCATCCTTTTATCTCCCCTTCTACTGCCCCACACTTGTCAGTGGTCCACAGAGTATAAGACGCACCAAGATTTTGAAGAAGAAAATTTTTAAAAAAGTTTTTGCACTTTGCAGACCTCCTGAAAACGACCCCCCCTTTTTTTTGTAAAAACGGGCCCATTTTTCATCAAAAAAGGGCATGCATAGCCTTTAGGAGGTACTCCTGGGGGATGGGGAGCAAAAAAACGGCCCATTTTTCACTCATTTTTGCCCTCCCCAGCCCCCAGTAGCTCTCTGAAAGCCTCCTAAAGGCTATGCATGGCCATTTTGGTGAAGGATGCGGGTTTTGGGAGGCCAAAAATGCTGTATTCAGTGTATAAGACACACCCGGATTTTCACCCTCTTTTTTGGGGGGAAAAGGTGTGTCTTATATTCCGAAAAATACGGTATAAGGTAGAAAACTTTAAAGATAACAATTGCTGGAGCGAAACCAATACCCCCGTGATGGCAAACCTATGGCATGCGTGCCACAGGTGGCCCACAGATCAGTTGCCAGCTGATCTTCTGGTTTCTGGCACAGTGGTCTTTGCGGGTGCCAGAGCACCAAAAGCGGCCTGAAAAACACTCAAAAACCAGGTCGGTTTTGGGGTCATTTTCAGGCCGTTTTTCAGGTCAAAAGCAGCCTGAAAACTGGCCTGAAAACGCCCCCCAAAACGGTAAAAACCCAGGCATGCCCACACTGACCAGTTGGTCTTTGGGTTTCTGGAGCTCTGCGAAGATGAGCTGGCCGGCACACATACACATACTGGAAACCCGAAGAGCAGCTGGCCGGCACATGCATGCGCACCAGCCAGCTGGTCTTTGGGTTTCCAGCAGGTGTGGATGCATGCACATTCCAGTTTGAACCCTCAGTGCTGAAAAAGTTCGCCACCATTGCAATAGCCCATCATCACTCTGGAATGTCCAGGTTCTTCGTGGTCTATAACGCACTGACAAATCTTCAGCCAGCACAAGAGATGGAAAATAGGATGGTTTCCAAGGGGAGGGGCAGAGGCTTGCACTAGTAGTTCAGTGGCCAAGAGTTGGGACTGTCAACCTCTTTAAACGGGCCCTCTTCAACCTACAGGAGTGGGCCAATATTCATGCACGCAAAATACAACGTAGGTGTCAAGTGGTTAAAACACCAGAAGCTGATAATCTATCACATAAGATTAATATGTAATTACCATTCCAATGTACTTTATCCTGATTTTTGGCTGTATGCAATGATGCAATTAGGCTCTTAAAAAAAAAGACTTTCTAAATTAAGAAAATGAAATGAAATGAGCATTCTTCAAAAATGAAAAAGGTCTTCCACAGTCATGACATAAGCCTGAGATTGAAAATTATCCAAGATTACATGTTTTCTATCCTGCTTTACGGAGTGAAGAGTCGGTCTCGGACAGAAAGCATTTGAAATGTGGATTGACAGGTGGCTGTTACGTACAAGTTGGGTCGACAAAATCAGAAACGAGGAGGGGATAAGCCGCCTGAGAAAGCCAAGGGAAATCATCAAAGCCATAAAAAAACAAAAGAATATTTTGGACATATGATGCGACACCCGGAAAATACGGCATCCTTCCCTTAATCCTCCAGGGAAAGACTGAAGGCAAATGAGGTCCAGGCAGAAGAAGAACATTGTGGCTTCAAAATCTACGGGACCGGTTGGGACAAAACTCAGCAGCGCTTTTTTATGCGGCTGTCGACAAAAAATAGGATTGCCAAGATGATTGTCAACGTCCAATGATGGATATGGCACAAGAAATTAAGAAAATTACGAGTTGCTAATTAATTATTAAGACCTTGATACCACTTCATTCCAGAATGAGGTGGTTGCTTGTCTACCTAAAAATCCTCTTTTCCGGCTATCGTCTGTTCTAGTCAGGTCGTTTTAGTCGTAATAAATGATTTAAAACCATAAAACAAGGTGGGCTTGGAAATTGATGGCTTTTTCCGAGTTTTGGCACACTATTTGCCAGAACATCATGAAACCTCTTACCGGCTATAATATAGTTTTTCCAGCAGTTCTTTGCGATTTCTTTGGAAAGAACAAAAATTTGCTTGAATCTGTATTTTCAAAACCTGGGCATCCTTTCGGTGCCCGAGACAGTGTAAATGGGGATAAGGACCACCACCCTGCCATTTATTGAGAGCATTCCTGTTATTTTAATTTGCAAGTTTTCCATCCAAGCCCCATAATCCCCACTTCCTCAGCCAGTCTGCGTTGGAAAGACTGCAACATGGCCAGGTCTATGGTGTGCAGGTTGGCAAGCTAAAGAAGCAGGTAAATGGTCTAGACAGAATTTATTAATCTAATTTATAGCCCACATCTTCAAGATCAGGGGAGAAAAGGAATTCTGGACCACACAACAAGTAAAAAAACAACCAGCAATAATTCATTTAGCGGCCATTAAGGACGAGTGCTGCTTGAGCATATTACAATTAATTCCCCTTCCAAGCCCAAAAAGCAGATGTTTTTCCCATAACGGGGTTGCCAATTGAGGCAAGCCTCACCAACTTTATACTAAAAACCAACACAAAAATTTATGTAAAAGGTTCCCCTTGCACATGCGTGCTAGTCGTTCCCGACTTTAGGGGGCGGTGCTCATCTCTGTTCCAAAGCCGAAGAGCCAGCGCTGTCTGAAGACGTCTCCGTAGTCATGTGGCCGGCATGACTAAACGGCAAAGGCACACACAAAACACTGTTCCCTTCCCACCAAAGGTGGTTCCTATTTTTCTACTTGCATTTTTATGTGCATTTGAACTGCTAGGTTGGCAGAAGCTGGGACAAGTAATGGGAGCTCACTCCGTTATGCGGCACTAGGGATTTGAACCGCTGAACTGCCAACCTTTCTGATCGACAAGCTCAGTGCCTCAGCCACTGAGTCACCACGCATGTATGTGTTTGTACGTGGTTAGAAGCAAATAAAAGCAATCTTTCACTGAGGTGCTTTGAAATAAAGACGTCCCTTACCCAGAGATTTCATTGAGGGCTGCAATGGGGTTGTGATTCACCTCGGGGAGGTGGGGTGGGCGTAGCTGTAGTGGGCATGGCCAACTCGACATCACTCGTGTCGGGGGCACCTGTGGTGGCCAAGTGCTAAGGCAGGACTTCCCTCAGACCCTCCCTCACTCTCATTATAATCTTCTTTCCTTCCTTCTCTCTTCCTTCCCCCCTTTCTTTATTTTTCCTCCTTTTTCTTTGTCTTTCCTCTTTACTTTCTTCCTTTTCTGACCCTTCTTGGATACTCGAATGCAAAAGGGGGAATATTTCTCCTTTTGCTTTGTTTTTAGTTTGTTTTGCTAGCTCTCTGCCAGTGAAAATGGAGCTCCATTTTCACTGGCAGAGGCACCGCAGGCTGTTCCTTTGCTGTTTAGATCTAAGCACCATGTGGGCCTGATCCGCCCTTCCGTCCTTGAATTTGACACCCCTGTTGTACATTATTATATTAGAACTTTGGGCTTTTGATTTGAAACTTCTAGATGTTATCAGTTATGAGGGACGTATAATGTCTAATGTACTTGGGACACCATGAGGGGTGTTATTCCTTCAAGTGTTAATAGAGGAGTCAGGCAAGTAGCATTTTGGATAGGGAGGTCTTGGTGAAGCACAGTTCAAGCTCAACAGTTACATGTTCATGTTTACCTTCGACATCAAAAGGTTTATCTTCCACTGCTCACACCTCTGTCTTCATATATGGTAATTTCAACCTGTATAGTGCATCTGTTAAGCAAAATATTCTGCAGGGCAAATCAGAGAGATTAAAAACGAGGGAGATAATAGAGGTTACTCTAGATTTTCAACTTGACGTCCTTCAGAAGCGTTGGACCTCTAACTTCCAAAGTTGACACAGGAGCCAGGGGATCTTTCTGGTGACAGAATTGCCCCAAGAAGTAAAAAGACACACACACCCTTGGTAGCAAACTTGAATATTCAGAGATATGGAAGGGCATTTCTTCTAAAAGTCCATTGGCTAACCAGAATCTAATCATGGCACCTTAAACCACAGACCTGTTATTTGGAGATTATGACATAAAGGCCCGTTTGCTACAGAATTAAGGAACAGAATTGAAATAAGTAAAAGCAACCTTCACGGCATAAATCCTGGAACAGGAAAGTCATCGATAGTTTCATTCTTGCTCTGTCATTTATACAATACAATAGCAGAGTTGGAAGGGACCTTGGAGGTCTTCTAGTCCAACCCCCTGCCTAGGCAGGAAACCCTGTACCATTTCAGACAAATGGCTATCCAACATCTTCTTAAAGACTTCCAGTGTTGGAGCATTCACAACTTCTGGCGGCAACTTCTGTTCCACTGATTAATTGTTCTAACTGTCAGGAAATTTCTCCTCAGTTCTAAGTTGCTTCTCTCTTTGATTAGTTTCCACCCATTGCTTCTTGTTCTACCCTCAGGTGCTTTGGAGAATAGTTTGAGTCCCTCTTCTTTGTGGCAGCCTCTGATATATTGGAACACTGCTATCATATCTCCCCTAGTCCTTCTTTTCATTAAACTAGACATGCTCAGTTCCTGCAACTGTTCTTCATATGTTTTAGCCTCCAGTTCCCTAATCATCTTTGTTGCTCTTCTCTGCACTCTTTCTAGTCTCCACATCTTTTCTACATCGTGGCGACCAAAACTGGATGCAGTATTCCAAGTATGGCATTATAAAGTGGTATTAACCCGTCACGTGATGTTGATTATGCAGCCTAGAACAGTGTTGGCTTTTTTGGCAGCTGCTACACACGGCTATTTAAATGGTTGTCCACTAGGACCCCAAGATCCCTCTCACAGTTACTACTATTGAGCAAGGTACCCTGTTAAATTTATTTTTAAGTAGCCAAAGTGTGGTTTTTCAAGTGCACAAAGGGATGGACCAAAAAAAAAAAGACAATCCAATAAAATTGCAAAAGTTTAGGAACCCACAGAAAAAGATACAACTCTTAGTCCCCGCTCAATGGGGTCAGTCAAGAGGAGGCCTTGCGGAGCGTAGATCTTCTCGTTTTGCTCCTGAATGTACTTGGCAATTTTCTTTAGAACCTGGAATGAAAAGACAGATGCTTTGTTTCAATTCCAGTTGTGGCAAACTCTTGGTAATACTTTTAAATGAGGAAGGTCTGACAGCAGGGGGATACATGAACATGTTCAAGGCCATCACGCTCTCTTAGCCCAACTGAACCCCACAGAAATATAATTGTTATGGGAGCCCTATATTGTGATTAAATAAAACACACCGAATAAAAATACTGGTACTCAACTCATAAGATAGTCAATCATGTACAAAGGCTAATATCATCAGTTGCTATAGTAGCAGGGAATCATTATATTATTTAACTGATATTAAACTGATATTAAATGGTGGCGCAGTGGTGAGAGTGCGGTACTGCAGGCATCTTCTGCTGACTGCCGGCTGACTGCAATTTGGCAGTTTGATTCTCACCAGGCTCAATGTTGACTCAGCCTTCCGTCCTTCTGAGGTGGGTAAAATGAGGAACCAGATTGTTGGGGGCAAGAGGCTGACTCTGTAAACCGCTTAGAGGGGGCTGTCAAGTCAAAGTGCCGTTGCCATTGCTATTAACATCATTCTCATAGAATAAAAACAATCCAACTGCTTTCTTATCACAGGACATCCCGATGTTTAATCAACCAACCAACCAGCCAACCAAGCCAAATCACCCATGCATCACTTAATGAACTAACACAGCGATGGCGAACCTTTTTTGCCTCGCGTGCCATAAGTGGGGGGAGTGCAGGGGGGGCGTGTGCGGGTGTGCCGCACCCATAATGCAACGTGCGATCCCCCAGTGCGCATGCGCGCACAACGCGCGACACCCCCCCATTTTTACATGCTTTTTTTGCCCTCCCCAGTCTCCAGAGGCTTTATAGGATCCTGGGGAGGGCGAAAAGAGCCTCCCCCGCCCCCGCAGGCCCTCCGGAGGCTTCAGGGACCATCCAGAGGCTTCACTGAAGCCTTCGGAACGCTTAAAACCACCCTCCGAGCAAACCGGAAGTGACTTCCGGGTTGCTCGGAGGGTGGTTTTAAGCGCTCCGAAGGCGTCAGGGAAGCCTCCGGACGGTCCCTGAAGCCTCCGGGGGAGGGAGGCTCTTTTTGCCCTCCCCAGGCTCCTATAAAGCCTCTGGAGACTGGGGAAGGCGAAAAATAGCTTTTAAAAAGGTGAACTCAGCTGGCCAGCGCGTACATGCGCGCTGGCCAGCTGACAGGGCAGCGCCTCGTGTGCCCTGACGAATGGCTCCGCGTGCCGCTTGTGGCACGCATGCCATAGGTTCGCCATCACTGAACTAACACAATTGTCTTGGTTTGCACAAGACTGGCTGTGTACACACATCACACTGGGCCACAAACAGGAGCGCATCACATTTTAGTTCAAAATATTATACACATTCACAATATATAATGTATAAAGTAGCTCAGAATACCAATACTACACTTAAAACTGTTTACAGCCACCCCCCAACAAAATATTAAGTCTTTTACCATCAAGGTTAACTCATGGTGACTTCCTGGACGCTTCCTTGAAAAAAACCCTACAATTTTCCTATCAGCAATGTGGAAGAGCCTTTGGCATTCTGCCATAATATTTGTTTTCTTAGTCTAGCTCACATCCCAATAGTCTCTCACCCATGTATTAACCAAGCCTGACTATATTCAGCTTCCTAACGCACAGATTACCTGCAAGCTATTCTCACAACTGTCTGTGACAGGGGTCAGCAACTCGCAGCTCTGGAACTGCATGTGGCTCTTTCAACCCTCTGCTGCGCCTTCCTGTCACTGGTCGGCTCCACAACTGATAGGGCTTTTGGTTAGGTCAGGTAGAGGGAAAAGGATGGCATGCTAGGAGGAGACTCTGTGGTGGGAGAGTTGGACTTCCGGTCGGCTCCAGAATTGAACGGGGGGCTTCCGGTTAGGGCCTTTGTGACTCTTTAACTTTATTGGATTTCTAGACCGCCCCTCTCTCAAAAGAGACTTTGAGCGTTTAAGGTTGCCGACCCCTGGTCTACGACCTCTCCCTGCAATAATGGTACTGTGTTGTACACAATTGGGCACACACACAAAAATATTCTCTTGAGACAATGCTCCCAGCAACTACTATGGCCAATGCACCCTTGCGGTCAACCCCAGTGGAAAATCGGAAAGGAATGCAGGTTGCCTGGATCACAACTGACCATCCACAACACACATCACTTAGAATATTTATAAAAGGTTCTTTTCAACTAGAAATAGAGATTCGCCTTAGTCAGAAATGTGGTGCTTGGAAAGTATTTTATCCCAAGTTCAGAACAGGCCAGATTTTGAAAGCCAACTTGGCTGGAACGAAGTGTGTTCAGTGTCCATTTTCAAAAAGAGAACATCACAAAGGCACTCAAGAGCAGCCACAGACTGGCACAAAATCCCAATGATACAAAATCAGGCTCAGAAGCAATTAGCGTGAAACTGATACTCCTTGGCAGAGCCAGGGAACCGTGTCATGCTGACTTCTGAGAAAATACGACCTTTAAAAAAAATAATTCTGAAGATCATTACCTGGCCAAAAAGAAGGGTTTTAAGGCCAGGAAAGTTGGTGGAAGGAAAAAAATGCCATTCACTTGGGTTTTTTTTTCCAGGAAGGCCACCCTGAAATGTTATCAATGGCAGGAAAGCCAACTAGCTGGTAGGGGCAATAGGAGTGTGAAATGGAAGCGCCGAGAGGAAGCTTATATTCGGGGCTGGATTTATGGCAATTAACCCTACGTGAAACAGAAGAAGGGTATCAAGGCAGCCTTCGCAGCACCATGCTGTTCTCAAAAGGAGCCTGCGTAGGATGCGGGCATGAAATAGAAGTCAAGGTTATAAGAGGGCAAGGGAGAAGATGAAAACTAAACTTCTGGGAAAAGGCCAGATAACTAGACAGAAACTGGGGAGAGACAGGTTCAAGTCCCACTCAACCATGGATTTCATTGGTTGATTTTAAATCAGATTTGTTTCTCTCCTGTTTTACACTGTTTCAACTCCTACCCTCAAAACGACGCTATAGGGCTCTGCACACGAGAACAACTAGACACAAGAACGGTTTCCCCGCAAATGCCATCACTCTGCTAAACAAATGATTCCCTCCCCACTGTCAAACCATTCACTAAGGCTGCATTACTATTACTATTAGTCTTCTCATTGTTCCTATCACCCATCTCCTCCCACTTATGACTGCAGGACTGTAACTTTGTTGCTATCCTTAGGAATTATATAAATTGTTTTCTAATATGATTTGATTGCTTATTTCTACCCTATGACTATCATTAAGTGTTGTACCTTATGATTCTTGATGAATATATTTTATTCTCGTTATGTACGCTGAGAGCTTATGTACCAAAGACAAATTCCTTGTGTGTCCAATCACGCTTGGCCAATAAAGAATTCTATTCTATTCTACAAGGCTGCTAGAAGCATAAAGGGAAGATTCCCAGGTATTCTACTATTAGTTCTCTAAAGGAAGACAAGACAACACTTTTAAGAAACAAAGACTGTGTGAAAAAGAAGTTGGAAGAGCCTTTCCCAGATTTATTTAAGTACAACTCAAAGAGAGAAGCAACCTAGAACTAAGGAGAAATTTCCTGGCAGTGAGAACAATTAAAATCAGTGGAATTGCTTGCCTTCAGAATCTGGGGGTGCTCCCTTCTGCTATATTAACGTTCTTTTGAATCACTCAAAACTGATTGAAAACACTGAACGAAGCCGCAAATCATGGTTTATAAACTAGAATGATTAGGTTCACACAATACACTGTCTGCTTAGCAAAATGCAGGAACCAGATTTCACTGTGATTATCTCCTGGCAGCACCCAGTTTACATATACTATTTGCCTACGGCTTTGATAGTTGTTTGTGCTTTTATTAGCTTTCATAATTTCTCTGCTTTATAAGGTTTTTACTGTTCTTGTGATGTAAACTAGAAGAAGTCTCTTTTTAAAAATGTTGTGGCAAATAAACACAAGAATTAAGCTGTGGTAGCACAGTGGTTAAATTGCAGTCCTGCAGGCTACTTCTGCTGACTGCTGGTTGCCATCAGTTTGGCAGATCGAATCTCACCAGGCTCAAGGTTGACTCAGCCTTCCGTCCTTCTGAGGTGGGTAAAATGAGGACCCAGATTGTTGGGGGCAAGAGGCCGACTCTGTAAACTGCTAAGAGAAGGCTGTAAAAGCACTGTGAAGCGGTATGTAAGTCTAAGTGCTATGCTATTAAACAAATAAACCACCACTCTCTGCCTTGTCTGGAAGGAAAAAAACACACATAATGGAACATTTCCCTATCTAAAGAGTACGAAACAGACAGAAAGCACCTGTGCTAATCTAGCCTTCCTCTTGATATAGTTAATTTTTTCCATAGGTAGACACTTTGATTTGTACCTATTAAGTAATTAAGCTCCCCGTTAGGAGAGCGAGTGTGCGGAGAAGCGTAATGAGAGTGGTATGGAAGAACACGCACAAACCAGCATACAGAGACACCAAATAGTATAAATAATAGTAGTTTACTATGTGGAAATATAGAGGTTTTCGGAGTTCAATTTATAGTCCAAGTCATACACAGTTCAGTCAGTTATCAATGTTCTGTTAAGGAAATAATCCTTTGAACACAGTCCAGTATCATATAATCAGTGCAGTACACAAAGTAGCTAACAGTAGCAAAACCCACAGTATCCACTGATCAACATTTAACAAACAGAGAGCTAACAGTCATTCTGGCTCCCTCTTATGGCTGCTTGAGGTAACAGCAACCAATCACATTACAGCATTACTTAAAGCTACAGTACTACTATCATGGTTTATATATTGCTGACCCAACTGTTAGCTTACATTCCTAACAGTACCAAAATATTCTATTATGTGATACAGCTCTACCACAGGGGAGCAGATGCAGGAGAGTGAGTCCTAATACTTATCTGTTTCCCAGAAAATAAGAGGGTCTTATTTTCTTTTGACCCCCAAAATAAGCGCTTGGCCTTATTTTCGGGTAGGTCTTATTATTTTTGAGGTGCAGGGGGCGGCGAGCGTGGTCACTCATGGCTGCTGCTGTGTTCTGATAGTTTGGGAGAGGGCTTATTTTCAGGGGAGGGCTTATTTTAGGGCATGCACTCCAAAGCCCTATCTGGGGAGGTCTTATTTTTGGGGAAACAGGGTAGCAACTAAATACCCCTGTAACTACTGCCAGAAAGTCAGAATGGGAAATGGACATTCTTAAATGAAGAATGGAAGCAGTAAATCACATCCTGCTCGGGGATCTTTAATAACGGAGGTTTAACATGATGCCTTTCCAGTATTTTATTGCAAGGGATTAGATGCTGTTCCTTCTGTGGAATTTATTTTCTTGCCATCAAATCTCCAAGTGTGTATATATTACCCCTTTTTTTTCCTTTTAGGGGAAAGGAAATCAGCTGACCTTCTCATAATGTGTCTCCATGCACAGAAATATAGTGTAGGCAGTCAAGCAAGCCAAACAGCCTTCCAGGTAGGACTGGCTCCCAAGTTTCTCAGCTTCAGCGTAGAAGTTATTCAGGGTCCGTACGGTTTCTTCAAACTGCTGCCTGTCAATCTGAAGAAAGGATCTCGTTTAGAAATGGACAGTCAGGCAGGTACAAAATGGAAACAACCTTCCGCATATTTAGACGAAAGCCATATGGAATGTCAATGGCTCAGATCCCCAGGAAACAGAACTTGGCTTCTTGGATGAAGAGTTATATGTCAGGAGCCTCGTCTGCTTGAACAGAGGCTAAGGAAACAATTACAAGTTTTAAAATAGTCACAGAAAGAATGCAATTTCCTTCAGAGAAGCATTTCAAGATATTTCCCAAAGCTGTTCCTGGCACAGCTCAATTCACAAAAGAAAGCCATCAGCTGCTACAATGAAAACAGTATGGGTTTTTTCCCCCCTTGGAGGAGCTGCTGACCGGAAGATCACAAGGAGAAATCATATTTGCTTTTGCTTTCAACACTGATCTCCACCCAGCATGAGTAGCCAGTAAATTAGAGTATTTGAGAACAAAAAAGCCAGAAAATGCTAAACAGCAGAGACAAGCTTGACCCACATAGCAAGAACAATAGTAATTCCAGGACATACAAATGACTTGTTTATTATTCTCAAACCATTAAGGATGGTACTATCATGACTAGATTTAATATATTTTTTCTCCTTTTCTTTCACTTTGGAAGCTGAAAGGTGCTTTGAGGCAGAAATCTCAGGTTACAATCCTAGATCCACTGCATTATTTATTTTATTTCTTTACTAGATAGAATTTTTTTATTCTGCCTTTATTATTTACTAGGAGAATTGGTCTATGCAGTGAAGTTTACTTCTTAGCAAATACATAGGCAATCTGGCTGTCAGATTCCTAGTTACTTATAATATCACAAATTTTGATTTTCTTCCAGGAATCTTAGAAGCTGAAAAGTGCAAGTACTCAAATCTTGAGGTCCTTAACTAGATTAATTAAATGTGATCTTAGCAGCTCCACATTCATACATGCTACATTTGATTAGGTTTCTTTTGTGGCTTTCTCAGCAGTGTCAATCCAAACTATTTTGTTTATTATTCAATGTGTTGACCTAAACACAGAAAACAGCGATCGATTCTGCCATCCTGTTTCCATGGTTATTATTCTCCTCTTGAAGAATTCATTGGAAGAGATCTATTGTTAAAAAGATCAGTTGGTCTCAGGCATACATTAGCCACGTTGAAGTAAGACTCCAGCAAACATATTCAATCGATTGGGCTTATTTACCGTGTTTCCCCGAAATTACGACATGTCCTGATAATAAGACCATGCCATATTTTTCCTGTGGGCAAAAATATACGCCCTCCCCCAATAATAAGCCCCCTGGACAACCCCCCCTCCAGCCAGGCAGAGTGCCACTCACCAACCTAGCGATATCCCGAAGGCACAAAGCCGCAGGAGCTGGGGGGGAGGGGGGCAAAGGCACTCACATTGCTTGACGCCTTTGGGATACCGCTAGGTTGGTGAGTGACGCTGTGCCCAACTGGAACGGTAGGGTTGCCGGGCAGCTGCTCTCACGAGCAGCCGCCTGGCAACACCCTTTCCAGCTGGGCAGAGTGCCACTCACCGACCCAGTAATATCCCAAAGGCACTAAGCCGCGTGGCGTTCTGCCCAGCTAGAAAGAGAGGTTGTGCAAGCACTTGTTCTGCCCCCAGCTCGCGTGCCTCCCAGCCTCACCATGCCCTGGCCCAGCTCTCCCTGCAGGGACAGGGTGCCGCCGCCCTGCTGCCACTGCAGCCCTGCTGTCGCTGCCATTCTCCAAGCATAACCGGCTTCCAAATTACGGAGATCCGCTGTCGAATCTTCCGGCAGCGGCCGCTCTGGGACTACGCTCTATGGTTGTGGGCTGGCTGTTGGAAGACTCTGGTGGGACAGAGAGTCTTCCCACAGCCGGCCCACAACTATAGAATGTAGTCCCAGAGCATAGTCCCAGAACTATAGAGCGTAGTCCCGAGTCTTCCGGCAGCAGATCTCCGGAGTTTGGAAGCCGATTATGCTTGGACCATGATGATGGCGGTGGCAGTGGTGGTGCCCTGGCCCTGCAGGGAGAGCTGGCCCAGGGCATGGTGAGGCTGGAAGGCACATGAGCTGGGGTGGAACAGGCGCTCATGCAAACTCCCTTTCCAGAGTGCCGTGCGGATTAGCGCCTTTGGGATATTACTGGGTCGATGAGCGGCGCTCTGCCCGGCTAGAAAGGGGGGTTGCCGGGAGGCTGCTCATGAGCGTGGTCTAAGTTTAAGTTTAAGTTTATTTGATTTATAGACCGCCCCCTCTCCCCGAAGGGACTCGAAGAGTCACCTCATGGTGGCTTTGTTGTGCTGCTGCGACAGCCCAATACAGCCATTTGCCCCTGAGGCTGTGCCCGGCTCTTCGGGCGCCCGCTCGCAAGAGAGCAGCCACCTGGCAACCCAAAACCAATACCCCTCCCCCCCCCCGATAATAAAGCCCAAGCAACATTTGGAGGGTCAAAAGAAAATAAGATCCTGTCTTATGTTCGGGGAAACACGGTACTACCAAATCCTTGCAAACAAATGGCACTTTATAATCAAAGTAAGACATCTGTAGCAGCAATATGTAGAAATTTTCCACAGTCTCCAGTAAATGTTAAATTAAGTGCTCTTTTTCCAGCATTGTCAAAAACATCACTGATATAAAACCAGCTGTAATAATGCAAAAAAATAGCCCTGACTTTGAAATCCAGGTTTTTTTTAATAATTCTATTGTTTTTTATATTATTGTTGTTTTCTATCATACTTTGACATAACTTGCATGCTGCCTAAGGCCTTTAGAGTAAAGTAGCTTATGAATGTTATACAGGTGAAACTCGAAAAATTAGAATATCATGCAAAAGTTCATTTATTTCAGTAATGCAACTTAAAAGGTGAAACTAATATATGAGATACATGTAAATGACCTGGAAATAAGGAGAAATTTTTTTACAGTGAGAACAATCAAGCTATGGAACATGAATTTGCCTTCAGAAGTTGTGGGAACTTCATCACTGGAAGCTTTCAAGAAGAGATTGGACTGCCATCTGTCAGAAATGGCGTAAGGTCACCTGCTTGGGCAGGGGGTTGGACTAGATGACCTACAAGGTCCCTTCCAACTCTGTTCATCTGTATTTGAGACTTTGGGCCAGTCCCTTTCTCTCGACCCAGGAAAGAATGCAAATGCAAAGCATTTCTGAAAAACTTGGCAAGAAAACTGCAGGGACTTGTCCAGGCAGTCACTAAGGGTCAAGACAGACTCAAAGGCATACACACACATGTCCCTGTCCTTTAGCATCTGTCTAAATCAGGGGCATCCAACCCTGGCAACTTTAAAGAACTTGGACTTCAACTACCAGAATTCCCCAGTCAGCCATGCCAATCAGTCTCACCCTGACATGCTCTTCTTCCTTCTTGCCATCCTTGCTCCCTGAGAGTTCACAAGACTCCCCAAGGGGAAGGGATTCTCTGTTTTGCTCTGCTTTAATCCCAATGCTTTTAAAGAGGGAACCATTTACAGTAACGCCCTTACTAATCATTATTCTCCAAAGCACCGGAGGGCAGGACAAGAAACTATGGTTGGAAACTAATAAAAGAAAGAAGCAACCTGGAATTAAGGAGAAACTTCCTTACAGTGAGGACAATTAACCAGTGGAACAGCTTGCCACCAGAGGTTGTAGGTGCTCCATCACTGGATGTTTTAAAGAAGAGACTGAATAGTCACTTGTCTGAAATGGTATAGGATTTCCTGCTTGAGCAGCGGGCTGGACTAGAAGACCTCCAAGGTTTATTCCTATCCCGTTCTATTCCTACAACACAGACCTTCAAACTTGGCAACTTTAAGACTTGTGGACTTCAACACCCAGAATTATCCAGCCAGCATAGCGTTGAAGTCCACAAGTCTTCAAGTTGCCAAGTTTGGGGACCCCTGCTACAACCAAATGTTTCACTGCCAAATACCCTTCCATACGGAGCTGATGTAACTTGGTCCTTGTCGGCTTTTACTCTTTTGATTAGTGGCAGATTCAAACCTGAATAATGCAACCCCAAGAACTGAAGCCCAATGGAGAGATGATGGGACAGGAAGCCCAGCTGTTGCTTTTGTTACTACCACAGTAATAAAGGGATTCCCACAGAACTTGTGTGGTTCTTTAATTGCTTGTGCTTAGCAGTCAGCCGGACAAACCTGTTTTGCAAACTTCTTAACAGGAAGTAGGCACCATCGAAGGGTTACAGCTCTGAGATTTCATATCCAAAGCTTATGTCTGTCCTATAAACTTAAATCCAATCAAATCTGTACCATTCTGCACAAATCAAAGGTATGAGAAACCAAAGAAGTCAACCAGTAGGAGTGAAATATTTCCCCGTTGCTGAGAAGAAATAAAAGAAGTGCTCCGAAATGCTTGTTAAATGTTTGGGTGGTTTCTAGAACAGCTCTTTCAAAATCTGTACGGTAATAAGTTTTCAGTTAAACCCGGATCTCTCAGTTGTTGTTCGAGGAGTGGATCTCCCATCCTCTTATCTCTGCTTTGAAAAAGATGGCTTTTCCTGCATCTCTGCCACTATGGATTTCAGCTTAATTGCGAAAATAATTTACAATCCTTGAGTGTTGAATTTAAAAAACCCAAAGACAGAATAATAAAACAGCTAAAGGCAACCGCTGCAGTGTAAAATCCAGAATACTTCAGCAAAGACTGCAAAGGAGGAAAGCCACATTAGTCTACAGTAGCCCAAAATGACTCTGCTAAACAAATAATTCCCTCCTCACCACTGTCAAACTATTCACTAAGGCTGCATTACTATTAGTCTTCTCATCGTTCCTATCACCCATCTTGATAGTTTTCTGATTGCTTATTTGTACCCTATGACTATCATTAAGTGTTGTACCTTATGATTCTTGACAAATGTATCTTGTCTCTTTATGTAGACTGAGAGCATATGCACCAAAGACAAATTCCTTGTGTGTCCAATCACACTTGGCCAATACAGAATTCTATTCTATCCTGTCCTATCTCTATCCTAACCAGGAGATAGGTAGGACCTTTTCCAACCAGCAAATTCTAAATTGCAGCCTTTTAATCAACTTGCCAGTCAGAAAAGTTGCTACCAGATTCCTTTTGATTCTATTCAGAGCAACATTAACTTACAGGAAACACAATTTTAACTTAAGGGAGAACCTATCCTTTCCTCTCAAAAACGTACTTTCATTGCTTTCAAAAAGCCGGAAAATGTTTTCACACAGAGTAAAATTGTATAGAACAGGTAATAATTACTGCTGTCATTAGCCTTTGTTTATAAAAGGGACAGCAACACAGAAATCACTGCTAACCCTTCCTCTGTTCTCTGTTCCACCCAGCCCAAGGCAACAATGATGGAGGTTGGTCCTCTTTGAGCTTGGTGGTTCCTTGCAGAAGTTTCATTATCCAAACTAGGTAACATTATCAGTGCTAGTAAGGAGTGGAGTTTGCTCTCAATTTATATTCTATTTCTGTGCCAACTCAGGAAGCTCAAACTGCCCAAGGAGCTGCTGATTCTGTTCTACAGAGGACTGATTGAGTCTGTCATCTGCACCTCCATAACTGTCTGGTTTGGTTCTGCAACCCAACAAGAAAGACAGAGACTTCAGAGGATAATCAGAACTGCAGAAAAAACAATGGCTACCAACCTACCTTCAGTTGAGTCAAAAAGAGGGCTGTGAAAATAACCACAGACCCTTCACATCCTGGACATAAATTGTTTCAACTCCTACCCTAGAAACGACGCTATGTAGGGCACTGCAAACCCAAACTAGACACAAGGATAGCTTTTTCTCCGAACACCATCACTCTGCTAAACAACCAATTCCTACAACACTGTCAAACTATTTACTAAGACTGTATTACTATTACTATTAATCTTCTCATCCTTCCTATTACCCATCTCCTCCCACTTATGACTGTAGGGTTGTAACTTTGTTGCTTGTATCCTTACAATTTATTTTGTTTCCTAGTATGATTTAATTGCTTATTTCTACTCTATGACTATCATTAAGTATTGTACCTTATGATTCACGATGAATGTATCTTGTCTTTAATGTACACTGAGCGTATATGCACCAAAGACAAATTCCTTGTATGTCCAGTCACACTTGGCCAATAAATAATTCTATTCTATTCTATTCTAGTGGCTTTTTCCTGCTATTGTTCTTGGGGTGATCTTAGAGATTTAAGAGTAGGTTTTACACATCTCTAAAAGCCATCTCTACTTAGTATCAGGAAGCAAACAACAGCATAGGAATTCATCAGAGTTAGTTTTAGGTAACTTGGCTCTTCATTTTTCATAAGTGTTGAAGCAAATGCAATATAACGTAATGCAATTCACAAAAGTCTTTGTAGCTCTTTAAATAAAACAGCCTTAGATTGGGCACAAGCAACTCAAAAGTCTCCCATTGATGGTCATTCTAAGAGAGATAAGAACGGGAGTCCATCATCATTTGTAAGATCAGACTTTTTCCCCTTATCAGAAAACAGGCTTTAACAAAGCAGGACGTGTGATTGAGCCAGTGACAAATCCCAGTCGCTGAAGTCAAAGCACAAGGGGCAGCGTGGAAGTTTCCACAAACATGGGAGGGGAGTGTGGCTCGTGGATCCACAAAGAAGCTGGAGCGCCTGCTGTGTGAACTCTTAACTCTTGCAAAGTGGTGGATACAAAAGACACGACTGACAGAATGCCTCCCCACTCACCGTCCATCCCTTGCACACCCTGCTCCCAAGAAATCCTTTGCTTCGTACCATGCTAGCTCCTCGCTTTTTAATTAAAATGCCTAAATGCAGATTCAGTTGAGGTGCTGAACCAAGCAAGCCACTATGAAAAGTGGGCAGTTTGCCCCCCCCCCCCCCCAGGCACAGTGCGTTATATGGATCCAGTCAGCTTTGGCTTGTTAAGCACACTATATATAGTTTAAAGCAGGGGTGTCCAAACTTGGCAACTTTAAGACTTGTGGACTTCAACTTCTAGAATTCCCCAGCCAGCTCTGCTGGCTGGGGAATTCTGGGAGTTGAAGTCCACAAGTCTTAAAGTTGCCAAGTTTGGACACCCCTGCTTTAAAGCTTAGGGATGAGTAAAGGTAACTCTGTTCATCTGTATTTAAAATGTCCACACACGCCATGAACATCAATTCATCGAATCTTTATATTTAACAGCTGAAGAAGCGTCTTGGATGAGAAGTGAAATGCCTTCAAAAGAAAAAAAAGCAAGAAAGTCCAGTTGCCTCCTGAAAAAGCACTTTTGGCACATCCATGACCTGGATAACTGAGAATCTCTATAGACTTTTCGCTATACAATTTGGGATTAAGACCCTTTTTGAGTGGTGTGGGAGGAGGAATAGATTTCCAGAGGAAAAAATTGCAAACTACAGGAATCATTTGCACCACTCAGATGACCCTGAGGACACAAATGAACCTCCAAGTGGCCTCAGCGACCCTCTAAAACAGGGGTGTCCAAACTTGGCAACTTTAAGACTTGTGGACTTCAACTCCCAGAATTCCCCAGCCAGCTGGCTGGGGAATTCTGGGAGTTGAAGTCCACAAGTCTTAAAGTTGCCAAGTTTGGACACCCCTGCTTTAAAGCTTAGGGATGAGTAAAGGTAAAGGTTCCCCTCACACACACATGTGCTCACCTCCGTTTCAAAGCCAAAGAGCCAGCGCTGTCCGAAGACGTCTCTGTGGTCATGTGGCCGGCATGACTCAATGCCGAAGGCACACAGAACACTGTTACCTTCCCACCAAAGGTGGTCCCTATTTTTCTACTTGCATTTTTATGTGCTTTTGAACTGCTAGATTGGCAGACGCTGGGACAAGGAACGGGAGCTCACTCCGTTACACGGTGCTAGGGATTCGAACCGCCGACCTTTCTGATCGACAAGCTCAGCGTCTTAGCTACTGAGTCACCACGTCCCATTCGCGACTACCATTAGGGATTACTCACCCGGTTTTCCAACTCTGGGGGGAATTTGGTCTGGAACTGGCACTTTGTGCCACTGCTGTAATCCCTTTGGATGAAGACTTTGCTGGCGACAGGCGGCTGCTGTGGCCTCATCTCGCAGCTCAAACTGGCCAGTCTGGATGCGAAAGGAGAGATAAGCAATCAAAGTGTGTCTCAGTCGTATTGGGTCAACTCTGGTTTTATATCCCGGGTGCTGACTGCATTGGGACATGTCCCTGGCTGATCAGCTCCTCTGGTTCTACATACTGGGCAATTATTATAATCAATTAAATGGTCCTACAACATTTGGCATGCATACTGAAGGCATAATTCCCTCTACTTAAAAAGGATGAGTACTTAATACGTATAATAACATGGCTCTGGTTGTTATGAGGTACGAGTGATCTTCAACATCCTGCTTTTTGTACTGTGATCTTGAACGTACTCCAAGATGGCTCTTTGAAACATGAAACCTACTCTTGATCCGGCTCTCCCTGCAACTCAAGAACCCCATTAAAATAAAATTAAAAACCGCCAATCTGAAAAAAAGACTGGGAACATTTAGCCTTGAGAAGACAAGGAGACAAGGTTGAGTGGATAATGTAAGACAGCCATTTCCAAACGTATGAAAAGAAGGGGTCTGGTTTCCATCGTCCCAGAAGGCACAGCGTGGACCAGTAAATCTGAAGTCAGAGGGAGGCAGACTCCAAATGAGTCTTAGAGCAACCTTTCTTATGGTAAGAATTATTCAGCAGTGAAAGCGACACCCCTGGCCTAGGGACTGTGCCTATTTTAAACAGATTCAGTGGCTTCCAAGGCATAAAGTAAAGGTAAAGTTTCCCCCTTGCACATAGGTGCTAGTCGTTCCCGGCTCTAGGGGGGAGTGCTCATCTCCGTTTCAAAGCCCAAGAGCCAGCGCTGTCTGAAGACGTCTCCGTGGTCATGTGGCCGGCATGACTAAACGCCGAAGGTGCACGGAACGCTGTTACCTTCCCACCAAATGTGTTTCCTATTTTCCTACTTGCATTTTTATGTGCTTTCAAACTGCTAGGTTGGCAGAAGCTGGGACAAGTACAATACAATGCAATGCAATACAATAGTAGAGTTGGAAGGGACCTTGGAGATCTTCTAGTCCAACCCCCTGCCTAGGCAGGAAACCCTATACCGTTTCAGACAAATAGCTATCCAACATCTTCTTAAAAACTTCCAGTGTTGGGGCATTCACAACTTCTGAAGGCAAGCTGTTCCACTGATTAATTGTTCTAACTGTCAGGAAATTTCTCCTCAGTTCTAAGTTGCTTCTCTCCTTGATTAGTTTCCACCCATTGCTTCTTGTTCTACCCTCAGATGCCTTGGAGAATAGCTTGACTCCCTCTTCTTTGTGGCAATCCCTGAGATATCGGAACAATGCTATCATGTCTCCCCTAGTCCTTCTTTGTCTTAAGCTAGACATACCTAGTTCCTGCAACCGTTCTTCATATGTTTTAGTCTCCAGTCCCCTAATCATCTTTGTTGCTCTTCTCTGCATTCTTTCTAGAGTCTTCACATCTTTTTTACATCGTGGCGACCAAAACTGAATGCTGTATTCCACGTGTGGCCTTACCAAGGCATTATAAAGTGGTATTAACACTTCACGTGATCTTGATTCTATCCCTCTGTTGATGCAGCCTAGGACTGTGTTGGCTTTTTTGGCAGCTGCTGCACACGGCTGGCTCCTATTTAAATGGTTGTCCACTAGGACTCCAAGATCCCTTTCACAGTTACTACTACTGAGCAAGGTACCACCTATACTGTCCCTGTGCATTCCATTTTTGTTGCCTAAATGTAGAACCTTACTCTTTTCACCATTGAATTTCATTTTATTAGATAGTGCCCAATGTTCAAGTTTGTCAAGATCCTTCTGTATCTTAAGCCTATCTTCTGGAGTGTTGGCTATTCCTGCCAGCTTGGTAACAGGACTTCACTCCGTCACGCGGCACTAGGGATTCGAATCGCCGAACTACCGACCTTTGATTGACAGGCTCAGCGTCTTAGCCACTGAGCCACCGCGACCCTCTTTCCAAGGAATATACCATTTCTAAGAGTCTATATCAGTAAGAAGTACATGATCTATTGTCAATTTTCTCTGTCTCAAAGATCTTGTTTCACCTTTGGCTCATCTCAGCACTAGGAAGAGTTAAAATATTGCAATTCAATCTTTTAGCTTAAGAATTCCCACAAATTTACCAATGGAAAGAGAACTGGTGTAATCAGCACAAAACTGATCCCTCTTGACAGAAGCTAAGCACCCCAGTTCAAATGGCCTCCCCGCCCCCAAATTTATTTTTTTATTTACTTACATGCATCCTGCCTTTACTATTTTTACAAATAACTTCAGGTGGTGAACATATCCAACGTACCTTCCTTCTATTTTCCCTACAACCACCACCCTGTGAGATGGGTTGGTCTGTGAGTGGCCCTCAGTCACCCAGCTGGCTTTCACAGCTAAGGCAGAACTTGAACTCCAGTCTCCAGCTTTCAATCCCGGTGGTCTTAACCCCTAGACCCAAACTGGCTCTCATCAAATCATAAAAAGGCTGTTGAAATTCATGGAGAGCGAGCTCAAGAAAGCCATATATCAAGTGTATTCCTCTCGTGCAGATAAGACAGGTGGCCTTAGACCAGCCAATCACAGCCTAATCATCCGTAGTGGCGCAATAGTGCAGGCTAACTCTTCTGCCCACTGCCAGGGGTTCAATCCTGACTGGCTCAAGGTTGACTCAGCCTTCCATCCATCCGAGGTCAGCAAAATGAGAACCCAGATTGTTGGGGGCCGTAGGCTGACTCTGTAAACCGCTTAGAGAAAGTTGTGAAGCATTGTGAAGCGGCATATAAGTCTAAGTGCTATTGCTATTGCTACTTGTCTCCCATCCAGATAGAAACTGGAGTATCTATCTATGGTTTCTTTTCTCCTGATATGGATTGATACAGAACACCCATGTTTTTGATAGCTTCAGAAGAGGCTCTTATTTAAAATCATTTTTCACAATTGGAGAGACAAGAGCAGAGTCTTTCCTGTGGTGGCTCCTCATTTTGATGGCAGTGTTTTTTCCCCCTCACAAACTAATGCTATCCCCTTTCCATCTTTGGACTTCAAATCAAATCAAATCAAATCAAGACAGCTATCCACAAAGCACTTTAAAATGTGCCCTTTCTTTAGATGTCCTCTTTGCTTTTGAGACCCTCTCTCCAGTCAAATATAGCAAGCAATAAAAGAGGAAATCCCAGCTATAAAGTCCAGAAACCGACAGTCCAGAAATTTGCAAAAAAACAAAACAAAAACCCTGCCTTTTTTCAGGGTCCCAAATCCTTTCAAATAGGACTTTCTGAAAGTAAAACCAGGGGAAAAATGATTTCTTGTGTCACAGTCATGCAAAGTATAGTCCCCCCCCCCCGTTTATGCCGTGTGTGTGTGTGTGTGTGTGTGTGTGCGCGCACGCTCAAAACTCTTTGGCTCATTTTTCACCCCTTCATTTATTTCACATTGGACACCCCCACCAACCCCCCCACCCATTTACGATATGAAAACGAATTCCATCCATGAAGCCTACCTCAAATAATAAAGATAAGGATAGCATTGATCCATCCTCCCAGAGTGTGTGTGTGTGAATATGGATCATTTTGGAGAAGCTAGAGGGCCAATATCCCCCCCCCCTCCAAAAAAGCAAAGCCTGGGGATTCTTCCTAGGTAGCAGCCAGTTTACAGGGCAGCTCAGAGGCTGAAGTCCATTGGATCAAGGAAAGGGGGGGAGGAAAGGGGGAAGGAAAAGGGGGAGGGGGAAAAGAAAGGAGGGAGGAAAGGGGGAGGGGAAGGAAAGGGGGTTGGAAAAGGGGGGAGGAAAAGAGGGAGGGAGGAAAGGGGAAGGGGGAGGAAAGGGGGAGGGGGAGGAAAGGGGGAGGGGAAGGAAAGGGGGGAGGAAAGGAGGGAGGGAGGAAAGGGGGAGGGGGAGGAAAGGGGGAGGGGAAGGAAAGGGGGGAGGAAAAGAGGGAGGGAGGAAAGGGGGAGGGGGAGGAAAGGGGGGAGGAAAGGAGGGAGGGAGGAAAGGGGGAGGGGGAGGAAAGGGGGAGGGGAAGGAAAGGGGGGAGGAAAAGAGGGAGGAAGGAAAGGGGGGAGGAAAGGAGGGAGGGAGGAAAGGGGGGAGGAAAGGAGGGAGGGAGGAAAGGGGGAGGGGGAGGAAAGGGGGAGAGGAAGGAAAAGGGGGGGAGGAAAGCGGGAGGGGAGGAAAAGGGGGAAGGAAAGGAGAAAAAGGAGGAGGGAGGAAAGGTGAAGGAAAAGGGGGGAAATTAGACTTTTTCACCTAAGAAAGGTGGCCAAGGAGGCCAGAAGGAGACCCTAACCCTTTCCTAGGAAGCCCCCTCCCCAACTCCTCCTAGCCCTATGGGGCCAGGCTCCCTTTCTCCCACACGTTTCATCCCCCCTCCCCTTAATTGCCACAGGGCTCCCCTCCCTTTTTCCCCCAGCCGGGCAGAGTCTCTCCACCCCCCACAAGCTCCCTAAGCCCCCCAAGAGGAGAGACGGGACCACCGCCCGGTGGAGGAGGAAGGGATGCCCTGGGTGTGTGTGTCTCCTTTCCGCCCAGGGCCTGAGGCGTTTTCAAGCCCACCTCACAGCCACAACAGCCACAACAACCCTTCGAGGCAGGCCAGGCCTTGAGGGGACCCCCGCCAACCGCCGCCCCCTCCCCCTTAGGCCCGGCCCCGCCCCTCGCCCCAAAAACCGCCCCCTTCCCTCTTCGTCGTCGTCGTCCCCCCCCTTACGGGCAGAGCCCCCGCCGCCGCTTCTCCTCCTTCCAGCGTCGCTCCGCCGGCGACGCAAGCTCCTTCACTTACGGCTTGTCGCAAAGACGCCCCTCGGCCTGAGGTGTTGCGGGCGAAGCGAACTCTACGGCCGTTTGGGCGGGGCCGCGCCGTAGATTTAGAAATTCTAGAATTTTGTGTAGAGCGCTCCTCGCCCTGCGGATGGGTCACTTCCGGGTCCCTCCCGCAGGAAAGAAGGCTTTGTCAGGCCCGGAATGGCCAATCTGAATTTATTTATTATATTTTGTTTTGTCAATCACGTGTAAGATAACAGTTATAAGTATAAACATGATTATGGATGCTTTTAAGACTGGTGGGGCTTCAAAGCCATGTTGTCTTTGTGGCATTTGAGAGGTTGCGGTTGGGGTGAAGGAACATCCATATGTTATATATTATATTAAATACAATATTGAATAATATATAATATTATAACATATAATAAAATTGTTTTTTATTATATATATTATAATATTATATATTATACACACACACACACACACAAACACACACACACACACACACACACACTCCACTCATGAATCATCACAAAATCTCCAGAACCGCAAAGCCTACAAACTTAAAATTCAGCACATATGTTCCTCTTGGCATCTAGGTGCTTGTTTAGAAAAGATTTTTCGAAATGACCATCAGATCATCAGTATTCCTTATACAGTATTATATCAGCACACGTCGATGCTAAGGAGTTAGACGTTCTACTACCCCTCCCCACCCGAAAGGAACTCTGTTCCAACTGCCAGTTGCTTTATATGGGCGTGGCCAGCGAGTGACTCATCCGGCCTGCGGGTTGGCCCGGTCACATGGTTTTGTAATGAAGCACCGGTATCCAGCTAGCAGTATATATGTTATGGCATGCATATGGGCACCAGCGTGCCTTACGTCCCTGTCCTACCATCCCCATCTATTTGTATTCATTTCTTTTGTTCACATCCATGTTTATATTTATACCTGCTATCTTGTACATGTTTGACAAACTAATCAATACAAATTCAAGAGTGCAGAGCAGAGCAACCAGGATGATTAGGGGCCTGGAGGCTAAAACATACGACGAACAGTTGCAGGAACTGAGCATGGCTGGTTCAGTGAAGAGAAGGACCAGGGGAGACAGGATAGCAGTCTTCCAATATTTGAGGGGCTGCCACAGAGAGGAGGGGGTCAAGCTATTCTCCAAAACACAAGAAGGCCAGGCAAGGAATAATGGATGGAAACTATCAAGGAGAGATTCAACCTAGAAATGAGGAATTTCCTGACAGTGAGAGCAATCAACCAATGGAACAGAAATTGCCTTCAGAAGTTGTGAGAGCTTCATCACTTGAGGCTTTCAAGAAGAGACTGGACTGCCATCTGTCAGAAATGGTGTAGGGTCTCCTGCTTGGGCAGGGGGTTGGACTAGATGACCTACAAGGTCCCTTCCAACTCTGTATAACACGGGCTGCTGCACTTTCTGATCCCGCACTCCATTTGAAAACAGATGCAGTTTTGCATGAGTTGGGACCAGATTTGGAAGGAGTACGAAGGAGCAAATTTATTTATTGCTAAGTGGGCGGCTTTAAAACCACAATGTCCCAAATACCGCTGCACCTGGGACTCGACTGATTTTCTACTTTAGGCAACGGTTGGCCAGTTGGAATCGGCTTTTGCAATCAAATCCTCTTCATGTGCATTGCTGTGAAAATTACATGCATATTATAAATATCTGAGCTGTGAGTCAAGTTGGATGATTCAGTAGGTTCAGCTGTTTGGTGTCTTGCAAGAAGAATTAGTCTCTGGAATGGGACTCCGGTGAGGTTGAGGTGAAAAGAATGGAGAAGAAATTTGTTGGGATTTGGATTTAGATATGAACAGGGAGACTTGTGACTGGATGTCCCAATGGTGCTTTTTCAGGTGGCAACTGGAGTTTCTTGTTTTTTCTTTTGAAGATGTTTCGCTTCTCATCCAAGAAGCTTCTTCAGCTCTGACAGGATAGTGGGGAATGGAAGAATTTAGATTACAGGAACCATTAGCACTACACAGGTGACCTTGAGGACACAGATAAACCTCCAAATGGCCTCAAAGACCCTCTAAAAGGATGCAAATGACCATCTGCCTGCAAGGAATATAAATCCTTCCATTCCCCACCATCCAGTCGGATGTTTGCAGGAGACCATTAGTTCACTTAATTGGTTCCTGACTCTCCGAGACTCCTTGCCAAGTTTTGCAGAGATCAGCCTGGCAGCTCTCCAAGCCAGATGAGGTCTGTGACTGTAAATCCTCCCTTGAAAGACTTTGCTAGAAGTGAATGAGCAGAATTCACAGTCAGTTGATAAAAGGGGGTTTTGTCGGGACAAGGAGTTTGCTTCATGCTCTTGGGAAGCCTCGGTCAGAACAGTATCTTTCCATTTTTGTGCCTGGACTGTTCTTGCTGCTGTCATTTTTTGGATACTCCTGAATATAGTAATTCATTACTACATTATGTACTGGTAATGTAGTAAGATGGCTTGGTGCCAAGGAAACAATTTTTGAAAAGGACTGATTATGGTTTTTTCCACAGTATTTCACAGTATTACGATGAGGAGCCACTTCTTGAAATATAGAATGGCAGACCCACAATCCCAGAGGCCAGAGCCATTTTTATGGATCAATGGAGATACCTCTCTAGTGCTACATATTTACCAATCAGAAAATTAGAAATTATTAGATTGGCTGATACATTTCACTTATATCTTTACTAGCTGGACAACCGTGCTTCCTGACAAAACTATGTGATTGGGCTATGCAGGAGAAATTTGGTTCACAATCCGTTGGCTCAGTGGTGGACAGTGATTGAAACACATAAGGGAATATCGCTCCTGCCACCTTGAGTCCAGAAGCAGTTCCATAGGTGGAAGGTGTAGACATTTTGGTGAGGTACTGACATTTAGTACTGTTAAGGGGCCCCAGGCCGCTCCTGAGTGAAGGAATGGAACGTCTGTCAGTTTGAAATGAGGTAACAGAATGTGAGGCAACTGACAGTTGGAACAGAGTTCTTTTCAGGTGGGGAGAGGGAGTAGAATGTCTTAGCATCAGAGCGTGTTAATATAAAACAACTGGCAGTTGGAACAGGGTTCTTTTCAGGTGGGGAGGGGGAGTAGAATGTCTTAGCCTCAGAGCGTGTTAATATAAAGCAACTGGCAGTTGGAACAGAGTTCTTTTCAGGTGGGGAGGGGTAGTAAAATGTCTTAGTATCAGAGTGTATTAATTACTGTATAATAAATACTGATGATCTGATAGTCATTTCGAAAAATCCTTTCTTAGCGAGCACCTAGAAGCCCAGAGGAACATACATGCCAAATTTCAAGTTTGTAGTCTTTACGGTTCTGGAGATTTTGTGATGAGTGAGTGGTATTTGGTTTTGAATGGCCATTGCTAAAAATTCTGGGAGTTGACATTCATATGCCTGGAGGGTACTAAGGTTGGGAAAAGTTGATCTGAAGGCAAGCTGTTCCACTGGTTATTATAATTAATAATAATATAATATAATATAATAATGATATGATATGATATAATAAAATATAATAAAATAAAATAACAGAGTTGGAAGAGACCTTGGAGGTCTTCTAGTCCAACCTGCTTAAGTAGGAAACCCTACATCACTTCAGACAAACGGCTATCCAACATCTTTTTAAAGACTTCCAGTGTTGGAGCATTTACAACTTCTGGAGGCAACTCGTTCCACTGATTAATTGTTTTCACAGTCAGGAAATTTCTCCTCAGTTCTGAGTTGCTTCTCTCCTTGATTAGTTTCCACCCATTGCTTCTTGTTCTACCCTCAGGTGCCTTGGAGAATAGTTTGACTCCCTCTTCTTTGTGGCAACCCCTGAGATATTGGAACACTGCTATCATGTCTCCCCTAGTCCTTCTTTTCATTAAACTACCCAGTTCCTGCAACCGTTCTTCATATGTTTTAGCCTCCAGTCCCCTAATCATCTTCTTTGCTCTTCTCTGCACTCTTTCTAGAGTCTCCACATCTTTTTTTATATCGTGGCGACCAAAACTGAATGCCGCATTCCAAGTGTGGCCTTACCAAGGCATTATAAAGTGGTATTAACCGTTCACGAGATCTTGATTCTATCCCTCTGTTTATGCAGCCTAGAACTGTGTTGGCTTTTTTGGCAGCTGCTGCACACTGCTGTAGGTTTCTGCATTGGATGAATGATTCCAGAGAAGGAAGAAATTACTTCAAAAACAACAATTTTGGTTCAAGAGCGTTGGGTGAACAAAGTTGTCTTCTTTATCTTAAGAAAATCCATATTTCTTTGAAAAGCTGAAAAAGAATTATGACTCCCAATTACCTCTAGGTGTCGCTCTTTTCCAATAATGGGTGCCTAGTTCTTTGCAATCAAACCTTTTCAGAAATTTGGAGTTTTAAATCTGCCTAAAATACTTGGATTTTTTGCGTGACTTCCCTGGCTTTCTGACACCTAATGCAATTTCCTCCTCTTTCATTTTTTTTTTTACACACTTGTCTACTGGATGACAGAATCCTGCTTCTAGAAACATATAGACATGATATGCTTTACTGGTCTTGTTGCAAATTGTGGCCATTGTCAGTTATAAAATCATAGCCTGTTTTTTGTCTTTTATCAAGGCAGGAGGGTATAAATGGAAATTGGTCTCTATCATTTCAGATAAATTCTAGGTCTGCTACAGTGTGCTAACTATGGTCTGTTTTAACTAGACATGCAATAACCGACTGCCAAAATGGATATGGCCACTAGGGGGAGCAATTAGAGTTTTCTATCTTGCTTTGATGATATATCTGGATTCTCCCCCCCTCCCCCCAGCTAAATTACCTTGGTTTTAAGCAAATTTTGGATAATAATTTATAGTGGTAACCTCACATAAAAAACTATGCCATGGTTTAGTAACCCACATTATTAACGTGGCAGGAGATGTAAGGTTGAATGTTTCAAATATTTAATATTGAAGAAGTCTTAATTCAGTTTTAAAGAAAATAACATTGTTTTTACATTTCTGAGTATTGGAGTGTTACCAGTGGTGGGTTCCTAACCTGTTTGCTACTGGTTCGCTGAGAGGGCATTGCTGCGCATGCGCAGCTGACTGAAAACTGTTCTGCCCATGCGCAGAAACATGCCGCTGATGGCAGAATAGACCAGGGAACTGTTTCAGGGGCATGGCAGGCCTGAGTCACTGCTGATTTCAGCAACCCAGGCTGCCATAACAATACTGGTTGGGCCTGAACCGGTTCGAACCAGTAGGAACCCACCACTGAGTGTTACCCTCGTTATGCCTCTCAATGGTTGAGTGTCCTTTATCCTAAAAGACAGGATGTACTTCAGTGGTGGGATTCAGCCGGTTCGCACCTATTCGGGAGAATCGGTTGTTAACTTTCTAAGCAGTTCGGTTGTTGGAAGAAATCTCCTTTCGTTTTTTCCCACTTTACAGCGCTAATCCTGTAAGGAAGGCAGGAAGGAAACATTCTGGTGTTGTTTCCAGCCTCATCTTTATTGCCCTGCTTACCAGAAACTGCCTCTCCGCTTAACCCTTATTATATTGTAACAGCTAAGGCAAAGAGCCCATCAACGTGAGTGACGTTGAGTTGGCCACACCCACCCAGTCACTTGACCACCAAGTCACGCCTACCTAGCTGGTCATTAGGGCAGAGAACCGGTTGTTAAATTATTTGAATCCCACCACTGATGTACCTTCTCCACAGATAGTAGGTGATTTGCACCTTTTTCCTTAAAAAGTCTTGCTTTTCACACTCAAAAATGGGAGGCAGACAACTGCTACTCCTAGGACAGGGGTGTCAAACTCAAGGCCCATGGGCTGGGTCCTTAGATCCTGGAAACAGCGAAGGACCGGCCCAAAGTGTCTCTGCCAGGGAAAATGGAGCTTGGAAGGGCTGTGTGTGACCCTCCTGAGCTCCGTTTTTGCTGGCAGCGGGCTGCAGGAAGCCATCACAGCCGTAAACGGAGTTCAGGAGCCCGCTTCCACTGGCAGAGAGCTTGGGCCAGCACAGACGCTCCCGACACGAGTGATGTTGAGTTGGCCACGCCCACCTTGGCCACGCCCACCCCTGCGCCCAAGGTCAAACACAACTCTGGTGCGGCCCTCAATGAAATTGAGTTTGACACCCCTATTAAAGATTGGATTTCTAGTCGACTAGATATTACCAGCGACTTCCAGCAGTCTCATAATATACCGAGTGACATAGGAAGACTGCCAGGCTCTCCATAGATCGTTGTTGGGCCTAAGAGGCGGCAAAGAGAGCGGAAGCAGAAGTGGGGATGCAGAGCTGGTTTTCTCGTCCGGTTATGGGAGCAGCCTCACAGACCAGCATTACCAAGCATTTTTCTAACCAACTCTAGATCCTTTGTCCACAAAACTGATGAACTAGAGCTATGGATGGCAGCGAATAAGCTCATTCGTGACTGCTGTGTGATGATCATCACAGAGACCTGGCTTCATCCACTTGTACCGGATGTGTAAGTGGAGCTAACTAACCACACCACACACCACTTTGACAGAAACAGCAACTCTGGTAAAAGCAAAGGTGGAGGACTTTGTATTTATACACATAATAACTGGTGTACTAACAGTAGAGTTGCTTATACTCACTGTTCTGCAGATGTGGAATTCTTAACTCTCATTTGTCAGCCATTTTGTTTGGTACCTAGAGAGATTTCTGTTATAGTTATCACTGCTGTCTATATTCTACCTGATGCAAATGTTAGCACAGTGCTCTCTAAGTTACATGACGCCATCGAGAGGCAGCAGCAAACTTACCCTGAGGGAGCTTTTATCGTGGCTGGGGATTTTAATCAATCCAGTCTAAAGTCTGTTCTCCCTAAGTTTGTGCAGTATGTGCAGTGTAACACCAGAGGTAAGAATACTCTAGACCAAATGTACTCAAACTTAAGACAGGCATGTAGAGCAAGCCCCCTCTCCCATCTGACCACATCTCTCTGCTACTGTGTCCAAAGTATATCCCCCTTAGGAAAAAGATACAACCAGTCTTGAAAACTGTCAAAAACTGGCTGGAGGGAGCACTCTGCCAGTTGCAGGACTGCTTTGAGACTACCGAGTGGAGTATATTTGAACATTTGGAGCTGCAAGAATTCACTGACGCTGCATTCTCATACATTAAAACATGCACAGACAATGTAACAGTGAATAAGCGCATCAGAGTTTACAGTAATCGTAAACCCTGGATTGTCAGCAGAGGTACAATCACTTCTGAGAGCCCAAAATTCCACCTTCAAGGCAGGAAACGAAGACAAATACAATGAAGCCAGGGCAAACTTGAGAAGAGGCATTAAGGCAGCTAATCAGAAATACAAACAAAAGGTAGAGAAGTATCTGGAAGATAATAACTCAAGACAGGTGTGGCAGGGGCTACAACATCTAACCAACTATAAGGGCAAAACGAAAAAAATAGCCAGTGCTAATGCCCTGCTAGTAGAGGAGCTAAATAGCTTCTTTGCCCGCTTTGAAGTCAAAAGACCAGTCTCTGTGGCTCTAGCCCAAAGGCCCTCTGACCTCCAGCCACTCACCCTGGATGAACATCAAGTGAGAGCTGAGCTGAAGGCTGTAAATCCCAACAAAGCTGCAGGTCCAGGCGGGGTATTGGGGAAAGTGGTAAAAACCTGTGCTGACCAATTAACAGGGGGTCCTGACAAGGATTTTTAACCTCTCCCTGCAACAGGCTAGAATCAGCATACAGGGAAGAAGTCCCGAAGGTATCCACATGGGGCTCAAGAAACAACTTACATCTAAATACCAGTAAGACAAAGGAGATGGTGCTAGATTTCCGGAAGCACAGAGAGGAACCTGCCCCACTGCATATCGAAGGGGGGCTGTGTGGAGAGGGTTTCCTCTTTTAAATTCTTGGGAGGGCTTATTAGTCAAGATCTCACCTGGAAAAACAACACGTCTCTGGGGATTGGAAAGGCCCAACAGAGACTTCATTTCCTTAAGAGTCCTGCGACAAAATCAGGTGGAGCAATGGCTGATGACCTCTTTCTATTGGTCCATCATAGAAAGCGTCCTCACATATTGTGTTACAGTATGGTACTCTGGTTTAACAGCTGCGGACAGAAAGGCACTACAGAGAGTGACCAATTCGGCACAAGAAACCATTGGTTACTTTCTTAACACCACTGGGTGACATCGCCAGATCTCGCTGCTTTAGCAGAGTAAGGAAGATACTCAGAGATGATTCACACCCTGGTCAGTGTCTCTTTGCACTTCTACCATCAGGCAGAAGACATCAAAGTATAGCCAGCCGAACAAACAGGTTTAAAAATGGTTTCTATCCTTGGGCTGTCAGACTCTTAAACACAACCACAATCACTCCATGCACACGCTAGTTTTTTTTCTTTTTCTTTCTTTTTTCGTTTCTGCTATAATTTTGCACCAGTGAGGTTAAAACCAATTTAGTTGTATTTAAGTACAATGACAATAAAGATTATACTTATACTTGTTAACTCCCGGTGTTGATATTCCACGCATACCGTCGGTGGAGCTGGATCTCAGGTTACAGTAGCTGGTTGGAGATGGTTATATGTATTGGGCAATGTGATTTATGACACAGAGTGAGGGGAGGAAAGGAACAGGGGCAAAGTTCAGAAGCAGATAGACAAAGCAAAAGAAATGGCTGCGAATAAATCTTACCTAATGAAGCTGTTAATAAATCACTAGTTTCTGTATTGAAACATTGGCTCTTATTATGTGTTAGTTACGGCATCACTGGGAAAATTCACACCCCTGTCCTAGGATGATCAAAATAGCCTGGCCAGCTCGGGTGGAGATAAGGAGTCCTAGCATCAAGCCATAAAGAGCTTTATAGGTCTAAACCAAATCCCAAAACACTGTCTTGGTGAAGATGACATATTGTAGTTTTCTCCCTGCCTGTCGGTTCAGTATGTTTCACCAAATTTCCCTTTGGCTGTAATCCTTTCCCTGTAGGTCAAAAATCAACATCCACCTGACCTTACAAAGCTAATCCAGAGCCAAAGTGCTGGGTTCCGGCTGGTACGGCCCAGTAGGGGTGTACCAGTAGTAGCCAGTAGCAGTGGGCATTGTACCTGTATGGTGGCTCGTTTGGCCCACCTGCCCACATTCCACACCTGTTTTTAAAGCAACTGGGCCAATTGCTCACATGTGCACAGCGTGCGGCATCTGCGTGACCTCTGGCAAGCATCTGGGTGTCGCAGGGGCAACGGCATGTGCATTTGTGTGCAGTGCGCAAGCACGACCAGGACACCCGGCCTCGTGCACAGCGTACCGGTAGCAATGGGGTGAGGAACCCACCACTGCAAAGACAGAGGTGTTTTCTCAGCGGACATGACAAGACGACTTCTTTGCTTTGTGGCTAACAGGAAATGGAGCCTCTAAACTCTGTTTCATAAAGCTTCCAAATGCACAGGGCTTGGGCTAATCTGAAATCTGGGCTAAATGACATCCACATAGAAACTTTTAAACTAAACATAAAGAAGGGGAACAGAGCAGGAGTGGGCTGCTGCCGGCATTACTGCAGATTCGGCGCATGCACAAAAAATGCCTGTGCATTTGCCCATAAATGCAATTACAATTCTGGGCATGCGCAGAACTGAAAAACAACATGGTGGCACTTATGGCGCTGCCCAGGGAACCACTTGAGGGGCGTGGCAGGCCTGGGTCACTGCCGGTTCCAGCGATCCAGGCCACCAAACCACAACCGGTCGGCCGAACCGGTCCAAACGGTAGGAACCCACCACTGGAACAGAGGAGAATGTATAAGAAAGATGGAGAAGGATCATACTTCTGTTCAACATAACTAGTGTCAAGTAACCCATCGGGTGTACCTACAGGGATCTGATTGGTTGGAAACTATGTGTGTAAAACAGAAATGGGGTTATTTTTTTAAGTAAGAGAGTAGGCAAAGAGTAGACGAAGAATGAATCGGTCCATCAGATGTGGGATTCACTTACCTTCCCTGCCGGTTCGCAAATGTGAATGCACGTCTGTGCTTTCTACGCTCCCACATGCCTCGTCTGCACATGGACACAGTCTTCTGGGCATGCGCAGTGCTGGCACATTATGTCGTTGGGTGGGCGGTGCCTCCCGCAGCCGCGGCTACAGCTACACCCGAACCGGAGAGAACCGGCTGAATCCCATCTCTGCTGTCCATTGACTACCCCTTCAATTCTTCTGCCCAAGGGTTTTCTTTTTACACCAGGGTGTCAGACCTGCAGCCATATTTCTCTTGAATCTTTGGCCTGCCACACTTTCTATTATTCTACTATGCCTTTTTCTATTGTGGGAAAATGGGAGGGGGATTGTACAGAGTTAGATGATATGTAGCCATAACAACATTCTTTCTAGAAAGCCAAGGTCATCTTTTGTCTCTGCACCTCTGCACCTGACCAGAACTGGATGGGTGTAACTGCCAGCATGGCAATGGGGGATTGGATCATGGGATGGATTTGTGGGCAAGATCTTGAACTTTCAACTGGGTGGGGAAAACCGGGAAGCTTTCAGATTTGGGTTTTCCCAGATGTGCCATCATGGCTCTCTTAATAAATTGGAACTTTGAGGAATCTTTTGCATTGAACTCTGATTTACTTTTGGATGCTATTTGGAACCCTGACACAGGGTCTCAATTTCACTTAGGGCCACATCAGGGCTGTGTTTTACCTTGGGGGGCTGGGGTGGGTATGGCCAGGGTCGGCGTAGCCAGTTCAACATCACTTGTGTCAGAGGCGTCTGTGGTGGGCCAAGCTCTCTGCCACCCGTTTTCGGCTGTGATGGCCTTCTGCAACCATCTGCCAGTGAAAAGTGAGCTCAGGAGGGTCGCACACAGCCCTCCAGAGCTCTGTTTTCACTGGCAGAGGTACCACAGGCCAGTCTTTCTCTATTTTCAGAGTGGCCCCATGGGCCAGATCTAAGCACCCCGGATCCGGCCCCCAGGCTTTGAGTTTGACACCCTTGCTTTAGACCAGTGTTTGTCAACCTTGGCAACTTGAAGATGTCCGGACTTCAACTCCCAGAATTCCCCAGCCAGCTGGCTGGGGAATTCTGGGAGTTGAAGTCCGGACATCTTCAAGTTGCCAAGGTTGACAAACACTGCTTTAGACGGTTGTCTAAAATTTGCATGAACGAAGTCAAACAGTGGAGCAATTCCACATGCTTCACTCAGCATTCCCGTCTATCCAGGAGGGCAGATATGTTAATGGGTTGCTCAACTCCAAGTACTTGTTTTATGGCCTCTGGATTTGTCCAAGGTTCCATTTCTGCCTTTGGTGGTAGACAGCTAACCCACAAAGAAAAGTGGATAATTTAACACATCTTGAAGACTTTAGCAAAAAAACAACAACCCACCAACGAATGGAAAAGGGAGGGGGAGAAATATCTTCTTTATTCTCTGCCTCTGTACTGTTCGGAGACATGTTTCTCCCACTTTCACAGGCTGAGGGTACATCCCTGCCTTATATTAGACCTGTGTTTTTCAATCTTGGCATTGCTTGCTGGGGAATTCTGGAAGTTGAAGTCTACACATCTTCAAATTGCCAAGGTTGAAAATCATTGTGTTAGACCCAAAGGTGCTTTTTTTCCAAGAGGCAAATAGAGTTTCTGGTAAACTTTGTTTTCTGATCAAGGCTTCCCAAGAGCATGAAACAAACTCCTTGTCCCGACAAAAAACCCTTTTATTAATTTACAGGGAATTCTGCTCATTCAAAGCCGGCAAAGTCTTTCAAGGGAGGATTTAGAGTCACAGACCTTATCTGGCTTGGAGAGCTGCCAGGCTCTCTTTGAGATATTTTGCTTCTCTTTACAACTCTGCCATTGGGGCTAATATTTGCAACTACACCTCTAGATGCCTCTAGATAGCAGTGTTCCCATATCTCAGGGGTTGCCACAAAAAAGAGGGAGTCAAGCTATTCTCCAAGGCACCCGAGGGTAGGACAAGAAGCAATGGGTGGAAACTAATCAAGGAGAGAAGCAACTTAGAACTAAGGAGAAACTTCCTGGCAGTTAGAACAATTAATCAGTGGAACAGAAGTTGCCTCCAGAAGGTGTGATGCCCCAACACTGGACGTTTTTGAGAAGAGATTGGATAACCATTTGTCTGATGTGGTGTAGGATTTCCTGCCTAAACAGGGTTGGACTAGAAGACCTCCAAGGTCCCTTCCCACTTCTGTTCTGTTCCGTTCCGCTCCGCTCTCCTCTGCTCCACTCCACTCCACTCCACTCCACTCCTTCCCTTTCCTCTTCCCTTCCCTTCCATTTCTTTCCTTTCCTATTCTCTCTTCTCTTCTCTTCTCTTCTCTTCTCTTCTCTTCTCTTCTCTTCTCTTCTCTTCTCTTCTCTTCTCTTCTCTTCCCTTCCCTTCCCTTCCCTTCCCTTCCCTTCCCTTCCTTCCCCTCCCCTCCCCTCCCATCCCGTCCCCTTCCTTTCCTTTCCTTTCCTTTCCTTTCCTTTCCTTTCCTTTCCTTTCCTTTCCTATAGGTTGGTGTCCCAGTTTCTTAGCTGCTAAGGGGATGAAAAGGGAAGAGTTGCCGAAGAGCTCCTCCAGGTTGGTGGGTCGTGTGTAAAATCTGAAATTTTTTTAATTCCTATTAATATTTCAATTTGGGAGCCAGGGAGGAGGGAGGTCTGTCCAGAATTAAGATTGGCCATTCAGGAGACTTAGCGCCTTTCTTTCCCTCCCTGGCAATTAAAAAGGCAAAAGCAGCACTTAAAAAAAAAAGCTTAGGAGTGCTTAACAAAGAAGAGATCCCAGGCCTTTATAAGATGCCCTGAATGACATTGTAGGACGAGGGGGGGCTGTGGGGCTGTGGGATTGCTCCATAAAAGCACTGGAAACACCCCTATTTCACTGGAAGCATAATTGGATAATTCTTTACAGATAATGTCCTGAGCATCCTGGCCAAGATGCTTAATTGTTTGTTTAATGTGAGGCCCTTGTCAGTTTGAAAAGTATTTACAAAGAAATAGTATTGTTAGTGTTTTGGCCCAAGGAATGATTCAATTCATTCCTGGGTGACCATGAAAAGAGATTCTTCTTTTTAACAGAGCTTTTTTTCTTTCCTGCTGAGTAGAATTGGAGTAATATCTTGTGAGAAAAACAAAAACAAATGGTCTTTAAAAAACAAAACAAAAACGACACAAATGAAAGGATGTTTTCTGGATACAGTAGATAGGTAGATAAACCTGGCTCTTCCTCCTATCTAACCTAAACCCTGGATTAAAATGCATTGTGTTGCTCAAATAGACACTCTCACACAAACCTATGAGATCTGGAGGGGGAAGATTGACAGTTTACTGCAAATTTTGGGAAGGGAGGAAGGAAGGAAGGAAAGAAGAAAGGAAGGGGAGGCAGGAAGGAAGGAAGGAAGAGGAAGGGAAGGGGAGGGAGGGAGGGAGGAAGGGAGGAAGGAAGGAAGGAAGGAAGGAGAAGGGAAGGGAGGGAGGGAGGGAGGGAGGGAGGAAGGGGAAGGGAGGAAGGCAGGCAGGCAGGAAGAAAGGAAGGGGAAGGGAGGGAGGGAGGGAGGGAGGGAGAGAGAGAGAGAGAGAGAGAGAGAGAGAGAGAGAGAGAGAGAGAGAGAGAGAGAGAGACTTTCAGGATTATGAACCACAGGCTATCCACCCCTATAGTAGATCACTAAGCAGCAGGGCGGGACTTATAATACATCCTTTCCTCTCAAAATCAGATTTTCTAGAACTGGCAGCCATGATCTTATTGAATAGGTGTGCAAACCTCCTTGCCTTAGTCTGGCTGGGACATTATCTTGTCTTTGGCCTCATCATCACCCTTCTTTATTGTACCAGAGGATCTGAAACATCACCTGTAGTCTCTCCTGGTATCTGAATATAAATGAGAATGGAAGATTGAAATCAATCTAAAGCAATAAAGTGTATCAAGAACACCGAAGCACAGACTTGCAAATACGGGTGGCCAACCCTTCTTAGCATCTCAGCTGAAGTGGTGAGGAATTCTAGGAGTGGTACTAATATCTGGTGGACCTCCTGCTTTTCAAGAAAAAAGAAGAGTTTATTCCAGAAGAGGCTTAACTACTAGGATTTACTATATCCTACCAGACTGGTGAAGGGTGGCTAAGACGCTGAGCTTGTCGATCAGAAAGGTTGGGAATTCTGCGGTTTGAATCCCTAGCGCCGCATAATGGAGTGAGCTCCCGTTACTTGTCCCAGCTTCTGCCAACCTAGCAGTTTGAAAGCATATAAAAAAATGCAAGTAGAAAAATAGGGACCACCTTTGGTGGGAAGGCAACAGCGTTCCATGTGCCTTCAGTGTTTAGTCATGCCAGCCACATGACCACAGAGATGTCTTTGGACAGCACTGGCTCTTCGGCTTTGAAACGGAGATGAGCACCGCCCCCTAGAGTCAGGAATGCCTAGCACATATGTGTGAGGGGAACCTTTCCCTTACCAGGCTGGTGAGACAAATTTCTTAGTAACCTTCTTCAAGCAATAATTATATTTGTCACCAGTTCCTTCTGCACCCTGGGGCCAAGAATGAATCTCAAACAACCCAACCTGCAAATGGGTAATCTTTTTAACTTTTCGGTCTGCAGAGGAGGTAGCCCTGATTTCTTTTTTTAAATTAATAGACAAAAGGAAAGCCATGTCATGTAGTGTTTCTTGGATAACGATATCCTGCTCAAGGGCTTTAATAAAACAGCAATTTATTACCGGTAGATAAAAATAGAAAGTTGTGCTAGGAATTCAAGATTTTTTGTTTTTCAATCAGTGAGACAGAACAGCTCATCACTTGAAAGTCCTTCCAGATATGGAGTCCAATGCTTCCCTAAAATTTGGAAAGCCCATCAATTAAATTGGTTGGTTAATCAACAAATATCCATAGTGCAGGAATTTTCAGACTTTCTATTGGGGACACGGTGGCTCAGTGGTTAAAACACTGAGCTTGTTGATCAGAAAGGTTGGCAGTTCGGCGATTCAAATCCATAGCACCACATACTGGAGTGAGCTCCTGTTACTTGTCCCAGCTTCTGCCAACCTAGCAGTTCGAAAGCATGTAAAAATGCAAGTAGAAAAATAGGGACCACCTTTGGTGGGAAGGTAACAGCGTTCCATACCCCTTTGGCCTTTAGTCATGCTGGCCACATGACCATGGAGACATCTTCGGACAGCGCTGGCTCTTCGGCTTTGAAATGGAGATGAGCACCGCCCCCTAGAGTCAGGAACGAGTAGCACATATGTGCAAGGGGAATCTTTACCTTTACCTTATTGGAAAGACATAGTAGTGCCCTGGTTCATTTGCGGGAAACCTTTGGACAGTGTTTTCCAATTTGGCAGGTTGAAAATGGGTGGATTTCAACTTTCAGAATTCCCCAGCCAGCATAGCTTTAGACGGCAGAGTTGGCTACGGAATTCTGGGAGGTGAAGTCCACCTATTTTTAAGTTACAAAGATTGAGAAACACTGCTTTGAACTAGGGTGAAATTCCTACAAAGTATTCTGGGACATGTCCCAAAGGTGCTTTTTCTCCCCAAGAGGCAACTGGACATTCTGGTTTTCCTTTGAAGATGTTTCAGTTCTTATCCAAGAAGCTCCTTCAGAGTTTAAGAAGCTTCTTGGATGAGAAGTGAAACGCCTTCAAAGAAAAACCAAAAAGTCCAGTTGCCTCTTGAAAAAAACAACAACCATGACTTGGATGACCAAGAATCTCCATAGACATTATTCTGGGACATATTCAATTTCATGTAGTCTTTGCAGAGTCCTCTATGAATCAAGATCACGTGAAGGGTTAATACCACTTTATAAAGCCTTGGTGAGGCCACACTTGGAATACGACATCCAGTTTTGGTCACCACGATGTAAAAAGGATGGTGAGACTCTAGAAAGAGTGCAGAGAAAAGCAACAAAAAGGATTAGGGGACTGGAGGCTAAAGCATATAAAGAACAATTTCTGGAATTGGGTATGTCTAATGAAAAGAAGGACCAGGGGAGACATGATAGCAGAGTTCCGATGTCTCAGGGGTTGCCACAAAGAAGAGGGAGTCAAACTATTTTCCAAAGCAGGGTAGAACAAGGAGCAACAGGTGGAAACCAATCAAGGAGAGAAGCAACCTAGAACTGAGGAGAAATTTCCAGACAGTTAGAACAATTAATCAGTGAAACAACTTGCCTCCAGAAGTTGTGAATGCTCCAACACTGGAAGTTTTAAAGAAGATGTTGGACAACCATTTATCTGAAGTAGTGTAAGGTTTCCTACCTAAGCAGAGGGTTGGACTAGAAGACCTCCAAGGTCCCTTCCAACTCTGATGTTATGTTGTGTTGTGTTGCGTTGTGTTGTGTTATGTTACATTATATTATATTTCTCTGTGATACTAACAGATTTTGGCACGGAATTAAAAGCCATTTCCCCCTTCTGGATTAATCTGCTGCTCTCTGTTAATTTACCGTGATTTTACTCTGGCTGGAAGCTTTTTTTATCAGTGTTGGGGGGCATAATTCCAATGAGCAAGCAACCTTTTAAAACAGAGCTTCCCAAACATCAATTACCTAAAATTTGATAGAAATGGAAAGAAAGAAACCATGACACAAACACAACAGGGTGCATTTAAACAAGAACTTTCAGATCAGCCATCGGGGTAAGGAAGGGAAAAGCTGGGAAGAAGGGCCTTAAAAGGTGAGGCCAACTTCAAGAATTTTCTTTTTTACAAGAATTTGAAAAAGCTGCCTTGCCTGGAGAGCTCATACAGCTGTGGAGGAAAAGCACTCCTATATAATCTTTATAAGCGCCTGACGCTTCCACTTATCAGGAACAATCCCTGTACTAAAATGTTATCATTTCCCCTCTTAATGTATACAATTTTCAACTCCAATGAAGATTACCAGAGGTATCTGCAGGGATTCGAAAAACAAAAATTACGAGGAGCTCCACAACCACATGACCAAAGTCCTTTTCCTTTTAATACAATACAATAGCAGAGTTGGAAGGGACATTGGAGGTCTTCTAGTCCAACCCCCTGCCTAAGCAGGAAACCCTATACCATTCCAGACAAATGGCTATCCAACATCTTCTTAAAGACTTCCAGTGTTGGGGCATTCACAACTTCTGGAGGCAAGTTGTTCCACTGATTAATTGTTCTAACTGTCAGGAAATTTCTCCTCAGTTCTAAGTTGCTTCTCTCCTTGATTAGTTTCCACCCATTGCTTCTTGTTCTACCCTCAGTTGCCTTGGAGAATAGCTTGACTCCCTCTTCTTTGTGGCAACCCCTGAGATATTGGAACACTGCTATCATGTCTCCCCTAGTCCTTCTTTTCATTAAACTACACATACCCAGTTCCTGCAACCGTTCTTCATATGTTTTAGTCTCCAGTTCCCTAATCATCTTTGTTGCTCTTCTCTGCACTCTTTCTAGAGTCTCCACATCTTTTTTACATCGTGGCGACCAAAGCTGAATGCAGTATTCCAAGTGTGGCCTTACTAGGGCCTTATAAAGTGGTATTAACACTTCACGTGATCTTGATTCTATCCCTCTGTTGATGCAAGTTTCTTCTAACTCTGTTCATCTGTATTTAAAATGTCCACACACGCCATGAACATCAATTCATCGAATCTTTATATTTAACAGCTGAAGAAGCGTCTTGGATGAGAAGTGAAATGCCTTCAAAAGAAAAAAAAGCAAGAAAGTCCAGTTGCCTCCTGAAAAAGCACTTTTGGCACATCCATGACCTGGATAACTGAGAATCTCTATAGACTTTTCGCTATACAATTTGGGATTAAGACCCTTTTTGAGTGGTGTGGGAGGAGGAATAGATTTCCAGAGGAAAAAATTGCAAACTACAGGAATCATTTGCACCACTCAGATGACCCTGAGGACACAAATGAACCTCCAAGTGGCCTCAGCGACCCTCTAAAACAGGGGTGTCCAAACTTGGCAACTTTAAGACTTGTGGACTTCAACTCCCAGAATTCCCCAGGCTGGGGAATTCTGGGAGTTGAAGTCCACAAGTCTTAAAGTTGCCAAGTTTGGACACCCCTGCTCTAAAAGGATGCAAATGACCAGCTGTCTGCAAGGAATATAAATCCTTCCATTCCCCACCATTCAGTCAGAGCTGAAGAAGCTTCTTGGATGAAAAGCGAAATGTCTTCAAAAGAAAAAGAAAAACTAGAAAGTCCAGTTGCCTCCTGAAAAAACACTTTTGGGACAACCATGACCTGGATGATTAAGAATCTCTACAGACTTCCGCTTGAGCTGCACATCTTTTCTATTGTTGCTAATGATCTGACTGCTCTTAGAATTTCATCCTCTAGGTTTATAGTCTACATTTAAGGTCAGGCTGCTTCCTGCAAGAGGTGAAAGTAATTCAACTTGAGGTGGGGACAATATCTCCTCCCACTTGTAGGAGACACTGGGCAGGACCCCTCTACAATGTTATGTACAGTATGTGGCAGCCATGCTGGCCAGATCGCACCCTTTTTATCTCCTTTATCCTCAAACTGTCTAGACTTCAGAATCCCAGCACATGTTCCGTTAGATTAAATTCCTTTGGCACTGATTTCTTGAAATCACAGGATTTGCAAGGCGGGAGCAGCAGATTATCTGGCTCAAAGCTTCCCCAGTTCCAGGAAGAAGACTTGACAGGGTGAACGATTTGCTGTCGTTCCCCCCCCCCCTATTTTCTTTCTTTCTTGGTAAAAATAAAAGAGGAAAAAAGAATGGGAAATTGCTTTGTTTTCTGAAAGCTCCCCCTGAAAAAAAATAGTAGTTATGGGTAGGACTTGAAATGTCTTGAGTGAAGCAATGAGGGCAAAACAGTAATGAAATTATTTCTTATTTTGTAGGAAAGCTTTTGTAGGGAGCTTTTGCAATATCTTTTTAACCAACTCCAGGTTTGAATGAATGAATGTTCCTATTTTTAAAGAAATATCGGCGAAATGATATATTAACCCTGTAGTAGAAATATTATATGAGTACAATGCACACTTAATTGTACAATATATGATTAAGAGGAATGAAAGAGCCTCTTGATGCAGGTGAAGGAGGAGAGTGCAAAAGTTAGCTTGAAACTCAACATTAAGAAAATGAAGATCACGGCATCTGGCCCTCTCAATTCCTGGCAAATAGATGGGGAAGAAATAGCGGTAGGGACAGATTTTATTTTCCTGGGCCCCAAGCTCACTGATGGGGACTGCAGCCAAGAAATTAAAAAACGCTTGCTCCTGGGGAGGAAAGCGATGGCAAATCTAGACAGCAGACTAGAAAGCAGAGACATCACCCTGCCAACAAAGGTACATGTAGTCAAAGCAATGGTTTTCCCAGTTGCAATGGATGGCTGTGAAGGTTGGACCATAAGGAAGGCTGAGCGCCAAAGAACGGAGGCCTTTGAACTCTGGTGCTGGAGAAGGCTCCTGCGAGTCCCTTGGACTGTAAGGCGATCCAACCGGTCAGTCCTAGAGGAGATCAACCCTGACTGCTCTTTAGAAGGCCAGATCCTGAAGAGGAAAATCAAACACTTTGGCCACCGAATGAGAAGGAAGGACTCCCTGGAGAAGAGCCCAATGTTGGGAACGATGGAGGGCAAAAGAAGAAGGGGATGACAGAGAATGAGGTGGCTGGATGGAGTCCCCGAAGCAGTCGGCGTGAGCTTCAATGGACTCCAGAGGATGGTAGAGGACAGGAAGGCCTGGAAGAACTTTGTCCATAGGGTCGGATATGACTTCGCAATTAACAACAACAACACAATATTATATGGATTTTAATAGCAAGAGTCATTAGGAACCTCAGACAGATTTCACTTTTACTCCTAGGCATAACTACCAACTTCCCACAGAGGTGCCAGAAGGCAAGAAAAGTTAAGACAAAAGGGGTGACTCGGGAGTAAGGTTTGGAGATGATTGTCCCCTCCCATAAGACATAAAGGAAGAGCAAACAGACATGAGCCTTTGCAGGAAGCAACTTTGTTCATTCTGGTCAGTTTAAACTCTGAAGCTCCATTTGACTCTGTGCTCCGTTTGGCCTTGCAAAGCTAATTGGCAATTAGATCTTTGACAGCGTTTCAAGGGAGATAAAGGTGGGTGCTTATCAGCCTTATCCCGAAAGACTGTGGCAGAGTTCTGTCGGACTCTTCATAAATTGTTTGTGAATCATATGGGCCGTGAATGAACACAATTCACAGCCGTTTAAATTAAAAAAGGGGGTTTGAGACAAAGCGTGTGATTTTTACTGTCTCAGGAAGTCTAGGTCAGAACAGAAATGATGGGATTGATCATCTTGTTTACAAGGTTGTTGGGGACTTTTAAAGGACTCTTTAAGTTTGCAAACCTCACTACGCAATCACTTTACGAAATTGCCTAGGCAACATCTTAAAGCTTTTAGAGATTAGTCAATGACAAGTCTGCAAACCCTTCATCGGGTGAGTTTATCTTCAACTCTGAACAAAAGACAAACAATAATTGCAAGCTTAAGAACGTGAAGAACTTGAAGAAACTGTGTGATGTAACCTGTAATGCTGGTGTCAGGTTTCCAAAAGATGCCCTAATTAATTTATGAGCCTCGAGCCAAGTTTCAAAAGAAAACCAGTCATTTATTAAGAACACCATTTCAGCAATACCTCATTGCAGTCGTATCTAACCTCATTTGAATTATGGCTGAACTTTACCCCTTTTCCTTCCCTCCCCTCAGTCTGAATCATAAATCACATTCTCCAACATGGTGCATGCCTCACAAGCCTGCTGTAGTAATCTGAGATCTGTATCTAGCTGAATGTATCCGTGGAATGTGCTCCCCTCCTTTTCCTGACTATGGCAAATTATAACAAATATGCTAATGCTTTATGAATTGACATTCGCCCCCCCCCCTCACTCAAAATGACATTGGGAAACAGGAAAATGAGATGCAACTAAAGAAACAGATAAAAAAAATCAGATTAGCCCACAGCAGTGATTGGGGGGGGGGGGGGAAGAGGCTTAGAAAAGAACCTCCCTAGTTTTGGACTTATAAAGAGGGAGGGAGGGAGAGACGTACTTCCAGTCTTGCCAGATTCTGTTAATATTACTTGACAATAAAGCAGAATTAGCTCAACGGCTCATGTTTACTCTCCAGTTTATCTCATTAGGCAGACACAACCCTTTAAGGACTTTTTTTTCCTTTTTATTAAGAAGGATTGAAAATCAAAGGATGGAGTTGAGGCAGAGCTATTTTTATTAGGGATCACAAAAGGAAAAATATATAGCAAAGGTGGATTATATTTATTGTTGCATATTTTAAAGGCAGCAAGATTGACCTTCGCACAAAAATGGAAAGGCAAAGAGACCGCCTCGGAACAAGAAATAATAAATAAGATACTAACATGGGCAGAAATGGACAGACTGACTCTAGAGCTCAAAGACGAGGGTGAGACGGAATATCACGAAATCTGGGACAAATGGTACCGATGGTTAGAAACAAGGGGAAAAGGCGGGGACAGAAAAACATGGATAAGTTAAGAATTGAACTGGATATGTATATGTACTGATAGTAACTATATAACAAAAGGGATTAATGGGTAGGTAATTTGACCGATTATACATACCTATGTAATGGATATAAACTGTTATTGTTGTAAGACAGGGGTGTCCAAACTTGGCAACTTTAAGACTTGTGGACTTCAACTCCCAGAATTCTGGGAGTTGAAGTCCACAAGTCTTAAAGTTGCCAAGTTTGGACACCCCTGGGTTATGGGATGAAGAGATAGCTATTTAACCTTATAGGGATGAAGAGTTGTTAAATTTGTTTACAGCTCGTTGTGATAAACGTTGGAAGTCCCTTCTTGATATATTTTCATTTGCTTTTCTCCTGGGAGAAAAAAAATTCCAATAAAATTCCCAAGATCCACGAGAAGGTAGGGAAAAAAAATAACCCTCTTTTGTAAGGAAAGAAAATTGCTGGGAATAGAGGCAACTGCAAATTCAGAATGTAATCTTACGTGCAATATTAACTTTTATAGCTTTTTGCTGCCTAATGGATCTTCTCTGCAGTCAAGTTTTGCTTTTATGATTCGGTTATTTGGATCTAGAATATTAAATAAGACACCTTCTTCCTCTCTCAGGTTAAAATCAAGTCCACATTGATTTTTTTGTCCCTTGAATTGACTTCTGAATCCTTTCAGTTAATTTTAAAGATGTTTAGAAGGCAATTCCCCAAACGGCATTAAACAAGCAACTACCAAAAAGACCCCCTTGAAAAACAAACTTTATTACGCAACAATAACAACAGGATTGAAAAGCAGCCAAACAGTAAAGCCGCCAGCAGTGACAAATTGAATGCACATTGTTTACATTAGGGCTATAATGTAAACCATGCATCTTTTAATAAACTTATGATACATTCAGATATACAAACGTTTTAACTTATAAGGCCTGTTTTTTTTCTTTCCTCTTGGCAATCCAAAACTACTGTTGACAGACATGATAACTTTCCTTCCTTCCCCCTCCCTCCCTTTCCCTCCTCCCTCCTTCCTTCTTCCTCCCTCCTCCCTCCCTTTCCCCCTTCCCTTCTTCCTTCCATCCTTCCTTCCTTCCTCCTTCCTCCCTCCCTCCCTTTCCCTCCTTCTCATCTTCCCTCCTTCTTACTCCCACCCTCCTATTCCCTCCTTTTCACCTTCCTTCCATCCTTCCTTCCTCCTTCCTCCCTCCCTCCCTCCTCCTTTTTCCTCCCTCCCTCCCTTTCCCTCCTTCTCATCTCCCTCCTTACTCCCTCCCTCCTTTTCACCTTCCCTCCTTCTTCTTCCCCCCCTCTCTTTCCGTCCTTTCCACCTTCCCTCCTTCTTCTTCATCTCTCCTTCCCTTTCCCTCCTTCTCTCCTTCCTTTCTTCCTTCCTTCCTATCTCCTTTCCTCTCCCTTCTCTTTGCTACAATAAGCTAAATTGGCTGAACATAAAATTGTTTTTTTTTCTTTTGTTGTTTTGTGGATTATTTAACTTAACTTAACTTTTAACTTTTATTTAATTTCTAGACTGCCCCTCTCCCAGAAGGGACTCGGGGCGGTGTACAGTCATATTAAAACAGTGAATATACATAATATAAATATAAAATAAATATAGGGCTGGAGGAGGTAGCAATAGTTTACTGTACAATAGCATGGCTCAATGGATTGTGTGAAACTAGGAGATGTGTTAGTTTAGTAATCAGGTTAATGTGTGGTGAAAATGTAACCATGGTCTGATCCACATAATTCCTAATTTGTAATCCTCCAATTAGCCTGCCTCCCAATATTGCTGCTGTATTGTAATTTGTACTAGGATTGTAGAGAGAAGGATCAAATATAGAGAGAATAATCTTATGAATCACCTGGAATCTACTTAGCTGAATTCTTTCATTTTAATTAAATCAAATTCATCTGTCTATCTACCATCCATCCATCCATCCATCCATCCATCCATCCATCCATCCATCCATCCATCCATCCATCCATCTATCTATCTATCTATCTATCTATCTATCTATCTATCTATCTATCTATCATCTACCTAGCTATCTATTAATCTCCTTTTGGCCTCAAACCTATTTGTTCCCCAAAAGAGATAATGTTTGCTGTGTTCTGGTCTTGAAGCTGTTGGGCTTCACCTTGATCAGAACAAATCATCTTAGATAAGCTCAAGTTTGAAAAAAAGGGAACCTGAAGGGAGGTAGTTGTTGCATAGGCTCCTCCAGTGGAATCCTATTGGGGAATCTTGTAGTTGGCTTCATTCAGTCTCATAGAACCACCATAAGCCACAATTTCTCAATGGATATTGTACTAGGGATAGGAAGGGTTGGAAATGAATACAATACAGTCTGTACACTTACCCTTAAGCTATATGATTGCTATGTGTCTAGCACAACATGTCAGCGATGGTCAAAGGAAAGCTATCAGAATGCGCTCAGTGGTGCAGCTCCTGGTCATCTCACAGTTAGATTATTGCAATGGGCTCTACATGGGGCTTCCCTTGAAGAGCATTCAAAAACTGGGCAGTTTTTTGGAAGTGGGGGCTAGAATGGCCCCAGCAACACCACTGCCCCATGAGCTGCATTGGTTACTGGTCAGCTTCCAGGTACAATTCCAAGATGATCCCCTTTAAAACCCTTCATGGCTCCAGGTTCCTTGAGGGACATTTTATAACTCTACATGTCTTCTTCTTCTCCTTGTGCCACACCCGTCATCGGAGGTTGACAATCACGTTGGCGATCCTATTTTTATCAACAGCTGCATGGAAAAGTGCTGCTGAGTTTTGTCCCAACCGGTCCCTTAGATTTTGAAGTCATGATGTTCTTCTTCTGCCTGGACTTCCTTTGCCTTCAATCTTTCCCTGGAGCAAGACTCACCCCACTCTGTAAAGCAGGATAGAAAAGATGGAGCCTTTGACAAGTCTGATTTTCAGTCTCAGGCTTCTGTCGTAACTGCAGAAGACCCTTTTTTCATGTACATGTACAATTATTTATCTTTTAATTGTACCTTTATAGATATATTTGTATGACTATAGGCACCTGGAGTTACCCTATGGTAAAATGGGCGGCCAATAAATTTTATAAATAAACTAGCTGATAACCCAGTGTTGCCTGGGTATTTATTTATAGGGGGGAAAATGTCCGAACCAAAGCTAATTTCAAATGTTGGAATTTCCCCCTTACCAGAGGGAGCCCCCCTTGTGGAGTACTGTGAAGCTGTTACCATGGCAACTCCACTGCCCTGTACAGTAGAAGCCATTTTACAGCAGTACAGTAGAAGCCATTTTAAGGCACAACAGGCTGTATCTTAACAGAACACCCCCCCCCCCCGAGGGGTTTTAGGGATGTCTTACCCTCACAGTATTTGTCCCCAGAGGGTAAGTCATCTGTGTACCAAGTTTGGTTGAAATTGCTTCAGGCGTTCCAGAGTTATGCTGGAACATACACAAACACAACTATATATATAGGAGTTTTAGCCACTAAGCCACGGGCTCACCTCACTTCACTTAAAACTCCTGCCTAAGATATATACAGCCCGGGTTCAAATCCCAGTAAGGGTATGGCAGGCTGATGAGAGCTAATTAGCTCGAAATAGATCTATACTAGTCTCCCTTTATTTATTTATCAGTACAAATACAACACAAATATAAAAAGGCAACATTAAAAATAAAAATATGGTTTTCTGCCTGCATGGTCTTCTGTGATAAGCCGAAGGACAGAAAGAGGGAGTAGTGACCTTCCTCCCATATTTAGGCATACCAGGGGTTGTAACACAAATACATACCTATTTCCCTGGCTCAACTGATAAGGAAGTGAGCCCGTGGCTTAGTGGCTAAAACTCCTGCCTAAGATATATACAGCCCGGGTTCAAATCCCAGTAAGGGTATGGCTAGCTGATGAGAGCTAATTAGCTCGAAATAGATCTATACTAGTCTCCCTTTATTTATTTATCAGTACAAATACAACACACACACACACACATATATATATGTATATGTGTGTGTATTTGTGTTACAACCCCTGGTATGCCCAAATATGGGAGGGAACTCACTACTTCCCCTTTCTGTCTATCGGCTCACTGCTGGAGACCATCAAGGCAGAAAACCATATTTTTAATGTTGCCTTTTTTATATTTGTGTTGTATTTGTGCTGATAAATAAATAAAGGGAGACTCGTATAGATCTATTTCAAGCTATTTAGCTCTCATCAGCTAACCATACCCTTACTGGGTTCGAATCCCAGTACAAATACAACATATATATATAAGGCATCTTCAGGCTGGTGTCTTTGGCTTAAAGTGTGGTCGGAAGTGCCGCCTGTCTACAAATCTTGGTGGGTGGGTGTCTGGCGTTGTTTCAGTAAGTGGATTGAAGCATCTAATTGTCAACCTTCTTTGATTAGAAAAAAAAAGATACCAATCATGTCACAGTGATAAGTGTCCTGAAGCAGAACCATGGCTTTGGGGTTCCTGACATGGCACAGATAGGCTCAAATCATCTGAAGGCTAGAACCATGGCTTTGGGGTTCCTGACATGGCACAGATAGGCTCAAATCATCTGAAGGCTCCCTGCTCAATGTCAACCATCACCATATGTCTGTCATTCCTTTTATCATATACCTTAAGTGAGAGCAGAGAGCAGATGAAGCACTATACACAGATAAAGAGCGATAGGCCGTGGCCTGAGTTTTATCATCTGAGAAAAGCTATGCCTCAAAATAGAGTAATAGAATAGAATAGAATAGAATTTGTTGTTGTTGTTAGTTGTGAAGTCATGTCTGACCCATTACGACCCCATGGACAACATTCCTCCAGGCCTTCCTGACCTCTACCATCCCCGGGAGTCCATTTAAGTTGCCTACTGCTTCAGTGACTCCATCCAGTCACCTCCTTCTCTGTCGTCCCCTTCTTCTTTTGCCCTCCATCTTTCCCAGCATGAGGCTCTTCTCCATTGAGTCCTTCTTTCTCCTTCCTCAAGTACTTCCAAAGTACTTGAGTTTCCTCTTCAGGATCTGGCCTTCAGAAGAGCAGTCAGGGTTGATCTCCTCTAGGACTGACCGCTTTGATCGCCTTGCAGTCCAAGGGACTCGCAGGAGTCTTCTCCAGCACCAGAGTTCAAAGGCCTCCATTCTTTGGCGTTCAGCCGTCCTTATGGTCCAATTTTCACAGCCATCTATTGCAAGTGGGAAAAGCATAACCTTAACTATACATACTTTTGTTGACAGGATGATGTCTCTGCTTTTTTTATGCTGTCTAAATTTGTCACGAAAGGGCTAATAAAAGAGAATTCTTTATTGGCCAAGTGTGATTGGACAAACAAGGAATTTCTCTTTGGTGCCTATGCTCTCAGTGTACATAAAGAAAAATAAAATAGAATACATTCATCAAGAATCATAAGATACAATACTTAGTGAAAGTCATAGGTTACTAATAAGCAATCAAATCATAAATAGATAAATAAATAAAGGAGATGGAGAAAGGGAAGGTTTCCCCTGAAATAGATCCAGAAGGAACTGGACGCAGCGTAGCCTGCGAATGAGAGATTCTTAGCTCAGAAAGACAGTTCCAGGGAATGGGAAAAACAAATGAGACATAGCAACTTCAGTACAACAGAAAAAAAAGGTTGACTATTTGGTAGATAAAGATTAAATTACTCTTGACATTATTCGTACAATTTAGCAACCAAGCAGATGTAACAGATCCAGAATGAAAGTGTTGGAAGACATATTCATCTGGTTTAGTTCCAAGTCGGGAGAAAGATACTGGAAACATGGAGGCTGATTGGGAAGATGGTTTAATGGTGAAGCAGAAGCACATGGGTGGTTCTGGCCGCTGACTGCATGGAAAGGGGGATATTCATACCTTCTCTTGGGCATTGTACTTGAGCTTTCTGTTCCTGTGCAAGAACATGTATTCTATTGGCTGTTGTAGGGGTCATAGCTAACTTTGTAGGTTGTCTGAGTTTCAGATTTGGTTGAAGTTTGCTGGGTGATGCAATCTCCCCAGGTGATTGTGCCATGCGGTGAGGTCTGTTGCGAAATGGGTTAATCCTATAATGTCCCGGAGGGTCATGTCTTAATCCCATCGCCCTGGAGCTGGAGGTCTTTTGTCCTGTAGATAGGCTGGGCCCAGTCTTTCTTAATGGGCAACAAATATCTGCTTGGGGCTCTGAGTTTCTGTCTCCCTTAGGATTTTTATTTCTATTCTAGGGGAAATATAACATTCCGCCTTTTTAATATTTCTCAAAATATTTCATTCTTCTAGGATAGGGGGTGGGTGCTAACTTTCTACAAGAGAAAGACAGAAAAAGAGAAAAAGAGAAAGAGAAAGAGAGAGGGAGGGAGGGAGAGATCTCCTGCATCCTTTTGTGTACCAGTTCTTATTCCATATGATGCAAAAGTCTGTGTTTGAGGTGACAGTGTCAGGATTTTCTTGCATGGACTGATCTCATGAAAACAGAAATGCAATGCTCACATTATCAAGAGGTTGGCACTTGGCAACCAACCAGAAAGAAAGAAAAAAGAAAGAGAAAGGAAGGAAGAGAAAAGAAAGAAAGAAAGAAAGAAAGAAAGAAAGGAAGGAGAAAAGAATGAAGGAAAGAAAGAATAAAAAAGAAAGAAAAGAAAGAAGGGAGGAAGGACAGAAAAAAGAAAGGAAGGAAGGAAGAAGGAAGGAAGAGAAAAGAAAGAAAGGAGAAAGGAAGGAAGGAAAGAAAAAAGAATAAGAAAGAAAGAAAGGACAGAAAAAAGAAAGGAAGGAAGGAAGAAGAAGAAAGGAAGGGAAAAGAAAGGAGGAAAGAAGGAAAGAAAAAAAGAGAAAGGAAGGAGAGAAAGAAAGAAGGAAGGAAAAAGAAAGAAAAATAAAGGAAAGAAGGAAAGAAAGAAACTTTTATTCAGGACCACATCTCTTCCGTTTGCATGCAAAGGTGTCAATATTTCAGCCCGAATTTCTGCTAGTTCTCAAAATGTGCTAATGGATACTAGAAAAACAAACAGACATGACTCCTCCAGCTGCAAGTGTTTTTACCCCCCAGAGGTCATCATTGTTAGTCTGACAACAACAACAATTTCTCCTGACACAATTAGAAGTGAAATGCTTTGCGAAAGAAGTCAGGGCATTACATCCTTCTTGAAAACATCACAACTATGCTTTGATAGTCCTTTCCATTATACACAGAACCTTCCGTTCCAATATGGCCTTTTTTCCAGTTGCAGAAACACAGCTGCAGAATGCAGGACTCTGCTGTTCCCCCTCTGGGAGCATCAACTGCTGTGAGGATTCTCTTGAAGAGAAAAAAAAGTTTCTAGTCCTTGTGGTTGCACACGAAGGCTTCAAAGAGCGGGAACCATGCCCTGATGGAAGGAAGCATTATGAAATTCCAGAAAAACGGGGCGGGGTTGAGGTAGGGTGGTGGAGAAGCAGGGGGACATAGAAGCATTCCAGAAAAATATGTGTAATTTATTCCTGATTTTAGAATAGGGTTCTCCCCGCTGTGGCCTGGCCCTGGCAGAAAGAGATGTGGTGAACCAATAGAAAGAATGAAAGTATTTGTTTTTATGCATAAATCATCCTTGCTTCTCCAGATGGAAAGGCCTTCTTCCTAAAATGATATTTCTTCTCTACCTTCCATCCAGATTATAGGCATTGACATTGACCTGGAAGTTGAAGACTCCTTCCTTCCTTCCTTCCTTCCTTCCTTCCTTCCTTCCTTCCTTCCTTCCTTCCTTCCTTCCTTCCTTCCCTCCCTCCCTCCCTCCCTCCTCCCTCCTTCCTTCCTTCCTTCCTTCCTTCCTTCTCATTGTTGATTCTTAGAGACCACATATCTACAGACCCTTCACATCCTGGACATAAATTGTTTCAACTTCTACCCTCAAAACAATGTTATAGGGCATTGCACACTAGACACACGGACAGTGCTCCCCCCCCATGCCATCACTCTGCTAAACAACTAATTCCCACAACATTGTCAAACTATTTACTAACACTGTATTGCCATTCTTCTTCTAATCCTTCCTATTACCTATCTCCTCCCACTTACGACTATAACTTTGTTGCTTGTATCTTTATTGTTTATACTCTTTTATTTAGTTTCCTAGTATGATTTGATTGCTTATTTAGTATCCTATAACTATCACTAAGTGTTGTATCTTATGATTCTTGATGAATGTATTTTTTAATGTACACTGAGACATCAAGACAAATTCCTTGTATGTCCAATCACACTTGGCCAATAAAGAATTCTATTCTATTCTATTCTATTCTATTCTATTCTATTCTATTCTATTCTATTCTATTCTATTCTATCCTATCCTATCCTATCCTATCCTATCCTTCATTCCAATATTTACTCTATTCTATTGTATTCCATTGTATTCTATGATATTGTATTGTATTGTATTCTATTCTTCATTCCAATATTTCTTTTCTTTTCTTTTCTTTTCTTTTCTTTTCTTCTCTTCTCTTCTCTTCTCTTCTCTTCTCTTCTCTTCTCTTCTCTACTCTACTCTACTCTCCTCTCCTCTCCTCTACTCTACTCTACTCTCCTCTCCTCTCCCTATGACCTCCTTTTATAGAATACAGTTGTTACATGAATCAAAAGAAAATCAAAATGGTAATTGCATCAGATGCCATCCCCTTCTTACATACCTCCCCAGCAAGTTTGGACTGAAACTTGGAATGAATACAACCATATCTAATTTGGCATTTTCAAACTGATATCTAAACAAAACCTCTTTTGTAAATGATATTGGGGGGGGGGGGGAGGAAAGATGCACGCATTTACATCCTAAGTGGGAAAACTATTTGCAAATTCTGATAGGCTAAACTAGGAGAACAAAAATGCATGGGTTTTGAAAAAGATGCCCTAAATTACATTTAAAAATTCAGCACGATCTTAAATTGCTCTTCACAAAAATGAGAAGGTGAGGGAATGCAAAGCAGACACATTTTTGTCCGCTTTTAATGCAGATGCAATAATTCTCTTGCCGTTGCCTCTGATCCCAGCAGAACAAACATGGGACATAACACTGCCAAGGCTCTGCTAGGAAGAGGCCAAGGAAATGTGATTTTTTCCCATGTTTTCGGGCCAAAGACTCAGCAAGCAACAAGTGGATTTTGGTGTATGATTCCCCCACACCCCTCAGCCCATGTGCTCTTGTGTAATCACAAGCAAACATACAACAACGAGAAAGCAAGGAAGTAGTTTCTTTCCTGGTTTCTCCCCCCCTCCACCTTTTTTGAAGAAAAACTCCAGGAGTTTGACTTTGTTTTTGAAATGTGTAAAAAGTACAAAATAATTTCTAGCTGGAGCTATCATATTGCCTTCCTCCCTTCCTTCCTCCCTTTTCCCATCTTCTTTTCTTCCTTCCTTTCTTCCTCCCTACCTCCCAATCTCTCTATCTCCCTCCCTCCTCCCACCTTCTTTTCTTCCTCCCTCCCTCCCTCCTTCCCATTCTCTCCTCCCTCCCTCCCATCTTCTTTTCTTCCTCCCTCCCTCCCTCCTCTCCTATCTCCCTCCCTCCTCCCACCTTCTTTTCTTCCTTCCTCCCTCCCTCCCTCCCATTTTCTTTTCTTCCTTCCTCCCTCCCTCCTCCCATTCTCTCCTATCTCCCTCCATCCTCCCATCTTCTTTTCTCCCTCCCTCCCATTCTCTCCTTCCTTCCTTCCTTCCTTCCTTCCTTCCTTCCTTCCTTCCTTCCTTCCTTCCTCTACTTAAGCCAGGAAAATAGTTTCATGGACTTAGAACTCTACAGAATAAGCTACTTTAAATGATGGAGGAAGGCTAAAACTTTCACAGATGAAAGATTGACTATTCGCAACGTTCAAATATTCAAAGTGGAATCATTCCATTTCCTTTCGGCTGTTCTGGTAATGACGTAGTGGTAGGGCAAATATATTGATTTGGGTGGAGAGGGGTGGTGTGGTGGCCTCGAGGTGGAGCTCTCACCTCACAATCGGAAGGCTGTGGAGGCTGCCTCAGTAGTTCCTTGATTGGACTATTGTTTGCCTCTTGATCACTTTCTGTTAATCTATGCTGATATGGGTGTTAGTTGCTAGTGAAGAGGCATTTTGGTCTTTTGCTTCCTTTTGGGCTTTTTGATTGTTTCTTTTGCATGGTATGTAGACGTTGTTTATCTTTATGTGCCTGTTGATGGCAGATTTGTCTAAGTCAGGGGTGGGGTCCCGGCAGAGACTACTGTTGGTTCACTCAGGGATGCGTCTTGCATGCTTAATGCGCACTGCGCACACATGCACAGTACAACTAAAATTGCTCTGCGCATGCACAGAAGCAACAAACAAGATGGTGGCGTCTACAGTGCCACTGGGAGAACCAGTTCTGGGGTGTTGCAGGCCTGGGTCGCTGCTGGTTCCAGCAACCAGGCTGCCAAGCTACTACTGGTTCGGCTGAACCGGTCCGAACCACTAGGAACCCACCAATGGTCTAAATCCAGGCTTCACCAAGCATGGCATTCTTGGAGATTAATGACAAGGTTAATATTGGGCCAACTATCAAGAAGCAAGCAATACTCCAGTCCAGGAACTACCAACTCAGACAAACAAATCGTACACAACAGCCCAATCAAGGAACTACCAAGACCATTCCCCACCAATACTTTTAGTGCAAGCCACATGTATATAAACAGACAGAAAATCCCACTCCCTTCTAATGTTCAGTTCAGATGACTGATGAGATTATCTAGCATGGTAATGAAACATCTGCAAGAAAACAACCAGAGAGCACTAAGGACCTCACAGTTCAACCCGGAGCTACAAGCATCCTCTTTCATTAGTATATTGGTTTGAAAAGTTGTGTAAGCAATCTTCCCTTTCCCTTGATTTTTGTCAGCCTGTCTCATTGGATTGCTACATGTAGTTTACAAGAACGGCTGTATTCCTCTCAACTATTCCATTACACTCAAAGGAGCATTTTACTGGTTTGGCAAACACATAACATACTCTGGAGAGTTTAACTAGTTCCATTTGGCGAACGAAGTAATTCATTTCCAGAGCTTTCACAATAAACACCAAATGAACCACAAAGGGCTTTTTCTACACCAAATGCTAAGTCACGAAAGAACTAACGGCAATTCATGTAAACCCAGCTTTGACATTTTGTAGAAAAACAGCAATTGGGTGAGCGATTAAGGGTATTGTGAGAATACTGTCCCAAACATTTTATGTTGAGCTAAATTGGGTTTCAGTTAAATGAGGCTTAGGGTAATAGGCTGGTATTATATGAAATAGGCGGGGCTAGACAAATCAAAAATTGGAATTAAGATTGCCGGGAGAAATATCAACAACCTCAGATATGCAGATGATGCCACTCTAATGGCAGAAAGCGAAGAGGAACTAAAGAGCTTCTTGATGCGGGTGAAGGAGGAGAGTGCAAAAGTTGGCTTCAAACTCAACATTAAGAAAATGAAGATCATGGCATCCGGCCCTCTCAATTCCTGGCAAATAGATGGGGAAGAAATGGAGGTAGTCACAGATTTTATTTTCCTGGGCTTCCTGGACTGCAGCCAAGAAATTAAAAGACATTTGCTCCTGGGGAGGAAAGTTATGGCAAATCTGGACAGCATAATAAAAAGCAGAGACATCACCCTGCCAACAAAAGTACGTATAGTCAAGGCTATGATTTTCCCAGTTGCAATGAATGGTTGTGAAAGTTGGACTATAAGGAAGGCTGAGTGCCAAAGAATGGAGGCCTTTGAACTATGGGGCTGGAGAAGACTCCTGCGAGTCCCTTGGACTGCAAGGCGATTCAACTGGTCAGTCCTAAAGGAGATCAACCCTGACTGCTCTTTAGAAGGCCAGATCCTGAAGAGGAAACTCAAATCCTTTGGCCACCTAATGAGAAGGAAGAAGGACTCCCTGGAGAAGAGCCTAATGCTGGGAACGATGGAGGGCAAAAGAAGAAGAAGGGGACAGAGAATGAGGTGGCTGGATGGAATCACTGAAGCAGTCGGCATGAGCTTAAATGGACTCCAGAAGATGGTAGAGGACAGGAAGGCCTGGAGGAATGTTGTCCATGGGGTTGCAATGGGTTGGGCACGATTTCGCAACTAACAACAACAATATCTAAGCTCAGCCATAGTAGTTTGTTAAGATCAGTTTAGGCTAGAGATGGGCATTCTTCATCTACAGATCATATGGTTTGCAAACTCCCCCTTTGTAGTATCCTCTGAGTGTTCTTTTTAAAAAAATAGATAGGGGCCTAAATCCACGGGGGAGGATAAAAAAATATCAAGAGAGCAGCCACATAATAAAAGCTCTGCTCCTCTTTATCTCCATCATTCCCAATCTTAGAAACCCTCTGTTGTAGAGGTTGCTGGTGCAACATAATAAGGAAGCACTCTGTAATTTAGTCCTTCCATGTCTTCAATCTGGAAGGGGTAGAATTAAATTAAATGCTCCCAAACCATTTAGACAACAGAAGTGTTAGTACCACTTTATAATGCCTTGGTAAAGCCACACTTGGAATATTGCATCCAGTTTTGATGGCCACAATATAAAAAATATGTTGAGACCAGTGGTGAAATTAAATTGTTTTTACTACCAGTTCTGTGGGCATGGCTTGGTGGCCATGGCTTGGTGGGTGTGGCAGGGGAAGGATACTGCAAAATCTCCATTCCCTCTCCACTTTGGGGCCAGCCAGAGGTGGCATTTGCTGGTTCTCCGAACTACTCAAAATTTCCACTACTGGTTCTCCAGAACTTGTGAGAACCTGCTGGATTTCACCCCTGGTTGAGTCTCTAGAAAGAGTGCAGAGAAGAACAACAAAGATGATTAGGGGAGTGGAGGCTAACACATATAAAGAACGGGTGCAGGAACTGGGCATGTCTAGTTTAATGAAAAGAAGAACTAGAGGAGACAAGAGAGCAGTGTTCCAATATTTCAGGGGCTGTCTCAAAGAAGAGGGAGTCAAGCTATTCTCCAAAGCACCTGAGGGTAGGACAAGAAGCAATGGGTGGAAACTAATCAAGGAGAGAAGCAACCTAGAACTAAGGAGAAACTTCCTGACAGTTAGAACAATTAATCAGTGAAATAACTTGCCTCCAGAAGTTATGAATGTTCCGACACTGGAAGATGTTGGATAACCATTTGTCTGAAGTGGTATAGGGTCTCCTTCTTGAGCAGGGGGTTGAACTAGAAGACCTCAAGATCCCTTCCAACTCTGTTACTCTACTCTATTTTAATTTTTTAAAAGAAATGCTTCCTATTTATGACCCCATAACCCCTTAATTTGGTGTCCAATCGCTTCTTAGAAGCTCTCCAGTGATGGAGCATGCAAAAACTTCTGAAGGGAAGCCATTTGTACTCATGAATTGGTTTCACTCTTAGGAAATTTCACCTTATTTCTAGGACATTTTAAAGAAGATGTTGGATAACCATTTGACTGAAGTGGTTAGGGTTTCCTGCCTAAGCAGGGGGTTGGACTAGAAGACCTCCAAGGTTCCTTCCAACTCTGTTATTCTAATTCTAGTATAATCCAGTTGTCCCTGGATTCTACTATCTGGAAAATACAAGGCTGGGAAGGGCCAGCTGAGACCTTCTTTTCCTTCTCCATCTCTCCTCAAGCCCAACCCTCAGCCTGGGTTTTTCTGTGAGGTTCTCCCCATTGGATCAGCTCAGCCAAAGCAAATTAACACCTGCAGCCGAAGGGTTGAAAGCAACGAAGTCGAGTGAGAACTTCTGGCAAAACAGAGCAGCAACATTTGGAGTTTCTTAGGGCCTGCTTGATCTGCAACCTTCAGATCCCAGCTGGTTCAGCTTACAAATGAAAACTTGTTCTGTTGGCTTCCCACCGATACAGGTTCAGGTTACTGGGGTGGGGAGGGGGGGAGGCCTTGATCAGCTCATGGCTGAGTTGGGGGTAAATACACCATGAAGGAAGGGAAAAGAGGACTTGGAATAAAAGAAAAGCAGAACGGAGGAGAGCTTTTCCTGGCAGCAGATTTGCTGCATTTTATTTTACTCTTGTGGGCTGGATTCACACATCGCTCTAATCCAGAACACGGTTGGTTTGGGAATGGATTGAAGAAAGACACTGTTCATACTCTGTCATGTCAATATGTGGATTAAGTGTGTATTGAGAATCCCGCCAAGGGCATTTTATTCACCAAGTGGCTGGTGCACTAGGATTTGTTGTCTAGTTTGCTGAATGAAGAGACGCAGTGGCTCAGTGGCTAAGACACTGAGCTTGTTGGTCAGAAAGATTGACGGTTCCAACCCCGTGGAACAGTGGGAGCTCCCGTTACTTGTCCCAGCTTCTGCCAACCTAGCAGTTCGAAAGCACGTAAAAATGCAAGTAGAAAAATAGGAACCACCTATGGTGGGAAGGTCACAGCGTTCCATGCACCTTTGGCGTTTAGTCATACCGGCCACATGACTACGGAGATGTCTTCGGATAGCGCTGGCTCTTTGGCTTTGAAACAGAGATGAGCACCACCTCCTAGAGTTGGGAATGACTAGCGCATATGTGCGAGCGGAGCCTTTACCTTTACCTTACCTTGATAACTTGAATTGGCATTTCATAATCACACAGTTAAAAATGATGAGATTTGGAGAAAAATTTATAAAAATGATAGAATCAATTTATTTGGCCCAGACAGCAAAAATAATAATAAATAGTGACACTACAGAAGAAGTTAAGATATGGAAAGGAGTGAGACGGGGTTGTCCATTATCACTTTTATTATTTATACTATCACTGGAAGTTCTACTAACAGTAATTAGAAACAATCAAGAAATAAAGGGATTAAAAATTAAAAAAGAGGAATATAAAACACAGGCATTTGTGGACGATATGGTATTCATATTAGAGGATCCATTAAAATCAGGAATTAAATTAATCCAAAAAATAGAGGAATTCGGTAAGGGAGTGGGACTTAAAATTAATAAGAACAAAACAAAGATCATTACGAAGAATTTTACTAAAAAACAAGAGCAAGAATTAGAGGAAAACATGGGAATGCAAATAGCAAAAAAAGTAAAGTAGGAATTTGGCTGAGAGGGAAATGCTCAATAATTAAGGAAGATAATTATGTTAAAACAATTCAGAAAATTAAGAAAGATCTGGAAAATTGGAGGAAACTACAAATATCCTTAATGGGAAGAATTGAATGAATATAGTACCAAAAATTTTATTTTTATTTCAAGTGGTGCCAATTAGCCTAGGGAAATTTTTTTCATAGATTTAAATAAATTAATTGCACAGTTTATTTGGTCAGGGAAAAAAACCACGAATTAAATTAAAATTGTTACAAGACAGTAGAGAAAGAGGAGGATTTGGACTTCCTGATTGGGAGCTTTATTACCAAGCAACAGCTCTCATCTGGATAAATGACTGGATCAATTTAAAAAAACAGAAGATTATTAACAACAGAAGGTTATAATTTGGAATTGGGTTGGCATGCATTTATTTGGGATGGGAAAGACAAGATTCATAGCTATTTCAAAAAACATTTAATTAGAAAAGCTCTACTACAAACATGGTTAAAAATAAAAACAAAACACAATAAAATCCCAACCTGGCTATCCACCATGGAAGCTCTGAGATACCCGTATGTATTGGACATAAACAAGATAATAAGATATAAAGACATGTTAGACAACAAAGAAATGCTAAAAACAAGGCAAGAACTGAAAGACGAGGGAATAGATATTGGCTGGTGGTCCCTATTTATAAATGCAGGCAAGGTATAAAAAAGACAGGGAAAGGGAGGGATTCTATAAGGAGCCGCAAGAGCTGGATAAAATTTCACAGGGAACCGAAGAAAAATTGATTAAAAAATATATCACTACTTATTAAAATTTAAAATGGAAGAAGAAACTGTGAAGGAAACGATGATAACATGGGCAATAAATTTTGGGTATAGTATAAAATTGGCGGAATGGGTTAGTTATAAAAGATTTAATATATTATATATTTTACAAAATGACATAAATGTAGTAAAAACCACTATACACAGAACACATAGAATATTATATATAGAATGAAAAGAAGTATGAAATAATGTAAATGCACAAATATATGAAGTCATAGTTATAAAAGATTTATTGGTATAGATAAAACAGACACAACAGATAGGTAAAAAATGCAATGTGTTGCAAAAATGTGAAGTTTGTACAAACAAAATAAAATGTATATAAAAAAATAGAATAGAATTGAATAGAATAACAGAGTTGGAAGGGACCTTGGAGGTCTTCTAGTCCAACTCCCTGCTTAGGCAGGAAACCCTACACCACTTCAGACAAATGGTTGTCCAATCTCTTCTTAAAAATCTCTTCCAGTGTTGGAGAATTCACAATTTCTGGATGCAAGTTGTTCCACTGGTGAATTGTTCTCACTGTCAGGAAATTTCTTCTTAGTTCTAGGTTGGTTCTCTCCTTGATTTACAATCTATGGAATTCAACCCCCAGATTTCCTGAACCAGCCATTTATAATTCTTCTAAATAATTACGTTCTGCTGCAGTTCACCATGAATTACAATCGTTATCCCATTCTCTTGTTTAAATGGCAAAGTCAATAGTTCTGCTTTAGATTTGCAAATTTGTCATTTCACAACTTTGGAAAATTCTGAGATAGAATTGGACTGCAAGCTATGTTCTTTTGGATAATAACATGATAGAGGATAGGACATTATTTGATTCAACCAAGACTTTTAATGAGATCGATGATTCTTGGCTCGACTCAGAGAAAAATGTAAATGTGTACCAAACATGGAAGAGCATTTATTTTCTTGGTGAGGTCACACTGATTTCTACTGCTCCACAAGTCTCAAGTCTTTGCATGCAGGGCCCAATCCTTGTGCCCAAATAACACAAAGGCACTCCAGCCTCAAAAACCAGGGGGAAAATATATTAAGAGAATTGAAAAGAGAATTGGAGATATAGGAAGATACCTTTGAAAGGCAGATAGGTGACTGGATAGAAATCCTGGAAACTAGGCAGTGAAGGAGGGTAGAGGTGGGAAAAATACTCAGATTGAACAGCCAAGAAGTAGATGCCGAAAGAGATAAAAATCCTAGAGAGCAATATGAGAGGCAAGTAAAAAAAACAACAACACAGCAATTAAAGTATTGAAGCGGGCAAGAGATGATGGATAGATGATTTCTCCTTCTTGTTGTTTTGTTTTGATTTGCTTTTCCTTTCTCTTTCTTTTCTTTTTTTAGGTAGGTGACATGACTAGAGGTTAGGTAGGATAGGGAAAAAAGTCTTTTAATAAAGGGTGACAAGACTAAAAGTTAGAATAAGAGATAGAAATAAGAGAAACCCTCTGCATAAATAGAGGGATAGAATCAAGATCACATGGAGTTTTAATAGCACTTTATAATGCATTGGTAAGGCCAAACTTGGAATACGGCTTCCAATTTTGGTTGCCATGATGTAAAAAAGATGTGGAGACTCTAGAAAGAGTGCAGAGAAGAGCAACAAAGATGATGAGGGGACTGGAGACTAAAACATACGAAGAATGGTTGCAGGAACTGGGTATGTCTAGTTTGATGAAAAGAAGGACTATGAAAGCAGTCTTCCAATATCTCAGGGGTTGCCACACAGAAGAGGGAGTCAAGCTATTCTCCAAAGCAACAGAGTAGGACAAGAAGCAATGGGTGGAAACTAATCAAGGAGAGAAGCAACTAAGAACTAAGGAGAAATTTTATGGCAGTTAGAACAATTAATCAATGGAACAACTTGCCACCAGCATTTGTGAATGCTCCAACATTGGACATTTTAAAGAAGATGTTGGATAAACATTTGTCTGGTGTAGGGTTTCTTGCCTAAGCAGGGGGTTGGACTAGAAGACCTCCAAGGTCCCATCCAACTCTGTTATTCTATTCTATTCAGTAGTGGTGCCAGATGAACCCCATAGTGAAAAGGGAAATATTACGGTATGCACGTTTATATAAGAAAATAAGTGCAATAATAAGAGAAAACTTGGAAAAATTGAATGACGGACTGCAATTTAATATAAGTATGTATTACTATGAGAAATAAATAAGTTGGTTGAAAGCAATAACCACGACTAATTCTATTAGTTTTATTTGTATTAAAATATACGACACCCAGGTGCCACGCTGTTCACAAACTGATATATTGGTAAAAAAAATAAAGAACTTGAAAAAAACACGAATTAATGGAAGAAAAACTCTCCTTCTGGCTGTTGTTTCAGTCTTTGGGACTGAAAGGACGAGTCTGAGCTTCTTCCGCGGCAAAGGTTGAAACAGAAGTTGGGTTTTTTAAGGAAAAAAATAAAATTTATAAAAAAACACAAAACAAAACAGAAGTTGGGTTCTGTTTTTGCAGGCTGTCACTTCTCTCTCAAGGTGATGTTGGGATTTTGCTGGGCCCTTGTTTTTGCAACCTCCTGATGAGAGGCAGGGCAGGAGGCTGAGGACTGGGCTGCTGGTTTCCAAATTAGGCCTTCTTTTAGAGCAGCAGGACATCCAGCTGACAGCAGCTTCACTTTTTCTTGCAAAATATTGGTGTCGGTGTCCGGGGTTGAAAAGCTGCTGCCTTTGAACCAGTGGTGGATTTCAATTTATTTTACTACCGGTGCGCTCGTGCGCGCATGCTTGCATGCCCGTGCGACGCTTCTGCACATGAGCAGAAGCGTCCGGGCGGGTGGGCGGAGCCTCCCCAGACCACCACTACCGGTTCACCCAATCTGGGGCAAACCAGCAGAGTTGAAGTCTGCCGGGCTTAACTTTGCCAAGGTTGGAGACCTCTGTCAAACTCACGATGACACTCACGGAGTTTGATGTCTGGTGTCAAACTGGTGTCAAACTGGTGTCAAACTCCGCCCACCTGCGCCCGGCTCTATGGCATCCCATTTGGGCCATTTTTTTGCCAAAAGCGCATGTGCAGAATGTGAACATGCACACTCACATTTAGGGAGTATACCATCCATCTATCTATCTATCTATCTATCTATCTATCTATCTATCTATCTATCTATCTATCTATCTCTTTCTTTCTTTCTTTCTTTCTTTCTTTCTTTTTATCTTTTTATCTTTCTATCTTTCTCTTTCTATCTATCTATCTATCTATCTTTCTATCTTTCTGTCTTTCTATCTTTCTCTATCTATCTATCTATCTATCTATCTATCTATCTATCTATCTTTCTATCACCTATCTTTCTTCTATCTATCTATCTTTCTATCTTTCTCTTTCTATCTTTCTGTCAATCTGTCTATCTGTCTTTCTGTCTATCTATCTATCTATCTATCTATCTATCTATCTATCTATCTATCTATCTATCTATGTTTCTGTCATCTATCTATCTTTTTATCTATCTATCCATCCATCCATCCATCCATCCATCCATCCATCTATCTTTCTATCTTTCTATCATCTATCTATCTATCTATCTATCTATCTATCTATCTATCTATCTATCTATCATCTAGCTAGCTACCTAGCTACCTAGCTATCTATCTAGCTACCTGGCTATCTATCTATCTATCTATCTATCTATCTATCTATCTATCTATCTATCTATCTATCTATCTATCTATCTATTCATCTATCTATCTATCTATCTATCTATCTATTCATCTATCTATCTATCTATCTATCTATCTATCTATCTATGACTATTTATGTCATGTCTGTCTATGTCTGTCTGTCTGTCTTTCTCTTTCTCTCTCTGTGTCTCTCTGTCTCTGTCTATCTATCTATCTGTCTATCTGTCTATATCTATCTATCTATCTATCTATCTATCTATCTATCTATCTATCTATCTATCTATCATCTATCTATCTATCTATCTATTGATGTATCCTCATCTATAGGATGACTATAACTTGTGATTGGGTAATTTGATCATGCTTAAACAAAATCTTCTTGACTCTCTGTCTTGACAGCAAGCTAATAAAATATAAAAGTGTCATCTGAACGCAATCCTCACTCCTAGAAAACTTAAAGAATTACAGCCATAACCCAGTCAGATGCTTTAGGCTGCTGACCTACAACATGGCTTTGATACAGCCAAGAGGAGTTTGAAAAGACATTGCTTTTCATGACGCAAACTGCTTTCTCCCCCTTGTATACAAGATTTTCATCAAAACTCTATAACTTTGACTTCACCAATTTTTACAAAGGAAACAGAAGAAAAAGGCATTGTGGGAGCATCCATTTTCTGCAACTTGCTACTTTCTCTATTCAATATACAATCTACAACATCAATAATCCTTCAAATATAGCCAGCACATCAGGTTTGGAAAAAAAATGATGTGCACTCTTCCCGCTCAAACTAAGCTTTTAATAAGGAGCCAGGAGAGAAACCAAATCATTCCTTTCTAAATTAAAATGCAGCTGCCCTTCAGCATTTACACTTCCTGCATTTGACAGTGCAAATCCTCGGACAAAAAAAAAGTGTGCACAAACATGGAAGGAAAAGAAACATATGTGCATTATTGGAGAAAATGTTTAAACAGACAGGTGTTAGGAAAAATTCTCTGCGAGAAAGCCTGTCTTACAATAACTTACAACATGCATTTGCGAGGGAAAACATGCCTAAAAATGGGTAAAAGTAAGAATTTTGGGGTGGGACTGCTAAAAACAATTGTAGTTGGTTATCACTTCACAAGATCAAGGAAGGTACTAATAAGGTAAAGGTAAAGGTTCCCCTCGGACATATGTACTAGTTGTACCTGACTCTAGGGGGCGTTGCTCATCTCCGTTTCTAAGCCGAAGAGCCAGCACTGTCCAAAGACGTCTCCGTGGTCAACTGGCCGGCATGACTAAATACTGAAGGCGTACGGAAACGCTGTTACCTTCCCACCAAAGGTGGTTCCTATTTTTCTATTTGCATTTTTTACGTGCTTTCGAACTGCTAGGTTGGCAGAAGCTGGGACAAATAATGGGAGCTCACTCTGTTATGCAGAGCTAGGGATTCGAACCACCAAACTGCTGACCTTTCTGATCGACAAGCTCAGCATCTTAGCCACTGAGCCACTCGATAAAGCCTTAGTAAGACCACACCTAGAATCCTGCATCCAGTTTTGGTCACCACACTACAAAAAGGTGATTAGAGGACTGGAGGCTAAAACATATGAAGAGCGATTGCAGGAACTGGGCATGACTAGTCTAGTGAAGAGAAGGACCAGGGGAGACAGGAGAGCAGTCTTCCTATATTTGAGGGGCTGCCACAGAGACAAAGGGGTCAAACTAGTTTTCAAAGCACCTGAAGGCCAGACAAGGAAGAATGGATGGAAACTGATCAAGGAGAGATTCAACCTGGAAATAAGGAGAAATTTTCTGAAAGTGAGAACCATCAACCCATGGAACAGAAGTTGCCTTCGGAAGTTGTGGGAGCTTCATCACTGGAGGCTTTCAAGAAGAAACTGGACTGCCATCTGTCAGAAATGGTGCTGGGTCTCCTGCTTGGGTAGGGGGTTGGACTAGATGACTTATAAGGCCCCTTCCAACTCTGTTAAATCTGTAACCCATCAAAGCCTGCCTAGTGCAGTATGGCTAGAAAAATGTTCTGTTTTCCTTCTCTTTCAGTGTTAGAGATCTGTGTATCCATTGTGACCAGACACAGGGTGATTCAGGAAAGAGAGAAGGAAAAAAAAAGAAGGACTTTATTAACCCAACACCTAGTTAAAGTGTGAATTCTGCACTCATCCCAAGTGGGGATTGGCTTCTAGTTGAGATGGTTTGCAAAGGGGATTATGCAAATCCAAAGAGAATCAACAGCTGTTGTTGGTTTGTTTTCTTCTTCTTGATCCCTGGGCACCTTTCCTTAAATACTACCAACTAATGCAGTGGTCACCAACTGGTGGTCCATGGACCACTGGTGATCAGTGAGAAAATTTTGCTGGTCCACAGAAAAATTATTTGCATTTTTTATATTGCACTAAATCAGGGGTCTTCAAACTGGGCAGGATATGGGCAATGAATGCTTGTGTTGCTGCAGAGAGTCTCCCCCTCTGGGGTCTTTTTGTGTGGGTCAGAGGGGGTCAGAAATTCCAACTTGGGGTCTGCTTCAGCCTCCTAATGGGGAGCTTTGGGTGAAGGCTGGAGGGAAGCGCTGCTGGTGGTGAAGAGCCGGAGGGCCTCGTTCCAGTGGGACTGCATCATGGCGCTGGCACCTGGCCTTGCCCTCCCGCAGGTCTTCCCTCTGCTTCAAAAGGCTATGCTCATAGTCCTCAGTGAGGTGCTTCTGCTGAGCCTCCTTCTCGATCATAACAGCTGTTTTGCCAACTGTTTCACTTGGTGGCTGCTTAGCTCTAACAACTGCTTCCTGTTGGGGCCCTAAGGAGCCCGGGCGGGGAAGCAAGGAGTGGCTGGGAGGGGAGGGGCAAGTAGAGGCTGGCGAGGCACCCCTCGATGTGAGTGACATCAAGTTGGCCACGCCCACCCAGTCACATGGCCACCTACCCACGCCCACCCAGCTGGTCATTAGGCAGATCACATTAGTGCTGCACGGGATTTAAAATTATGAATTTAATGGTCCCTGAGGTCCGAAAGGTTGGTGACCCCTGATCTATTAGGTAATAAGAGGGAAAGAGGCTGTGCTCATGTGTTCTCCAGTGCTTTTGGTTAGCACACCTGGTTAGCGGTAGATGGATCTCTGGACTGATTCTGTAGGATCCAGATATTGATACGGAAACAAGAGCCCATACTTCATTTTTCCTACCTGGATTTTTCAACACGGATGCTTCGCAGATCTACTTGTCATATCAAGCCCACTTTGGATGCACCCATCATTATCCCAGCCTGCGGAGAAGGTTGGCATTCAGGGGCTCTATGCTCTCCGTAGAGTTTTCCTACTTTCCCTTAGTCTTGTTGTACCCAACAATTGCAGATCTTTTTTGTTCCCCCCAGTCAAAATTCACTGTGTAATATGATCCAAACCTTCTGTAGAACTGTGCCCTCTTCTCTTATTCCCTGGAGCTTCTTTGGCTGGAGTCTGGATGTCTGTCTGCAGGAAACGTTGGCTATTAAAAGGTTGCTGAGATGACCCTAGGATGACAACAGGGCTGCAATGTTGGTCTGCATCTAACCTGGAGCTGAAACAGACAGAAGGGACAGTGGAGGCCTCCAGATTCCTGTTTCCAGCCTAGTGCCCTTCAAAGGCATTCGGGCTACATACTATTGTAGGAAGTTAAAGCCCACCCCACTGCTAGAAAAAATGAAGTATTTTAGGAAATATTAAAAGGGCAGAATATTTCCCCCTAAAAGGGAGGCCAACTCATCCCCTTCACCTTTGTCAATGGGCCATTAAGGCCTGGGCCAGTCAATTCTACATAACAAAGATCTGCCTCCTTCAGGCAAAGCCATTTAATTGCCCTTCATTGCATCACCCAGCAAGATTCAACCCAGCTTGGGACTCAAAAGGCAACCTACAAAGTTACCCCTGCATGGCCCTATGGGAGCCCATGGGAGTCTGACAACCAATCAGTTGTCAGAGCTCAAATTCAAAGACCAACAGAGAGTATAAATCTCTCTCTCTCTCTCTCTCTCACCCATGTGCTTTTTGCCCAGGATCTCAAACCCATGTGGTTCTGTCCACCATTAAACCATCTTTCCAATCAGCTTCCATGCTTCCAGTGTCTTTCCCCCCACTTGGAACTGAACCCAGAAGGACATTTCTTCCAACACGATATACTAGGCTGGCTGGTGACCGGGGATGAGGGGAGCTGTAACCCATGGCACACGGATGGCTCAAGGTTGCATTTAGGGCAGTGATGGTGAACCTTTTCAGCACCGAGTGCCCAAACCAGAACATGTCTGCATGTATGCGCGCTGGAGTGCCGGAAACCCAAAGACCAGCAGGCACCGGGACTCCCGAACTGAGGCGTGCCAGTCGTATCCCACCACTGCACCTCTGGCATGTGTGCCATAGGTTTGCCATCACGGGTTTAGGGTTTGGCAGGATATTGAAGCAAGTAGATGAAGCTGGGACTGTTTTGCCTCCCCCCCAAATGAATACAATCCTTGGTTGCATAAACAGAGGAACAGAATCAAAATCACACGAAGTATGAGAGTATCACTTTATAATAATAATAATAATAATAATAATAATAATAATAATAATAATAATAATAATAATAATAATAATAATAATAATAATAATAATAATAATTTATTAAATTATTTATTAAAGCCTTAGTAAGGCCATACGGCATCCAGTTCTGGTCACAGCATCACAAAAAAGATGTTGAGACTTTGGAAAAAGTTCAGAGAAGAGCAATTAAGATGATCAAAGGCCTGGAGACCAAAACAGGATTTGGGTATGACCAATCTAGAGAAAAGAAAGACTATGGAGAGACATGATAGCAATATTCCAGTATTCGAGGGGCTGCCACAAAGAAGAGGAGGTCAAATTTATTTTCCAAAGCACCGGAGAGCAAGGCAAGAAACAATGGATGGAAACTAATCAAGGAGAGAAGCAACCTGGAATTAAGGAGAAACTTTCTAACAGCGAGAACAATTAACCATTGGGCAGCTTTGCTTTGACAAGTTGTAGGTGCTTCATCACTGGAGGTTTTTTTAAGAAGAGACTGGGCAGCCACTTATCTCAAATGGTATAGGATTTCCTGCTTGAGCAGGGAGCTAGACTAGATGACCCCAAGGCCCCTTCCAGCTCTATTCTGATTGAGATTGAGCTATTTATCTCAAACTTCCATCACAATTTTAATGGTTTCTTCACTCGCAAAGAAAACAGCACAGCTCCTTTCGGCAATCAGGGTGGGGGGCCCCACAGACTCGAACCCATTGATTGAAAAGTCCTGCATTATTAGGACTTTAGCTGCTAGAAGAAGATCAGGGGTTTCTAGCCTTTTTAATCTTCTGTAGCTCTATATTTGTCATGAAACACATCCAATGGCAGAAGGCCTGGATCATTTGGCCTGCCAGCAGTGGTAACTTGCATTCTGCCTTATTGATCCCACCAAGAGTTGTTGTTGTTAGTTGCAAAGTCTTGATCTACCTATTGTGATCCCATGGACAACGTTCCTCCAGGCTTTGCTGTCCTCTACCATCTTCTGGAGTCCATTTAAGTTCATGCCAACTGCTTCGGTGACTCCATCCAGCCACCTCATTCTCCGTCGTCCCCTTCTTCTTTTGCCCTCAATCGTTCCCAGCATGAGGCTCTTCTCCAGTGAGTCCCTCATTCTCATTAGGTGGCCAAAGGATTTGAGTTTCATCTTCAGGATCTGGCCTTCTAAAGAGCAGTCAGGGTGGATCTCCTCTAAGACTGACTGGTTGGATGGCCTTGCAGTCCAAGGGACTCGCAGGAGTCTTCTCCAACACCAGAGTTCAAAGTCCTCAATTATTTGGCCCTCAGCCTTCCTTATGGTTCAACTTTCACAGCCATCCATTGCAACTGGGAAAACCATAGCCTTGACTATACACTTTTGTTGGCAGGGTAATGTCTCTGATTTTTAGTATGCTGCCACCAAGAGTAGGTAAGTGGATTAAACCAGAGGTCTCCAACCCCAGGCTTGACGTTGCCAAGGTTGGAGACCAATAGATTAAACCACTTCAGCCCCCCCATCACTCTGATGTGTCCTTTGACCAACCATCTCTCTGAAGCACACATTTCCCCCACATAAATTCCTTCAAATATATACTTACTACTGTTTTTCCTCCTTTTCTTTTCCTCCCCCCCTCCTTCCTCCCCCCTGTTCCTCTTCCTGGCTTGATGTGAGACAAATGAGTACCTGCTGTTATGAAGCCCCTCCACCCCCACCCCATCGAGAAATATCCCTGGTTTTTCTCTTCTGCTGGAACGGGTGACCAATTTTTTTCATATCTCTGGAACCTCAGAGCGTAATCTCACATGTCTCCTGCTGTCCACCCCATCTATAAAACTCCTGAGCTATGAGATAAAAATGTCTAATGATACATGTCTGAAATTACATGAGTGCCCTCTTATCTGACCTTTTTCTCTCTCTCTCTTTTTGTTTAACAACATCCAGCCTGAAGAAACTCTCATAAAAGTTTGCAGCACAAGGTAGGTCTGATAAATCGTGATGGATGGCACACATTTTGGGGAAGCAAAAACATGTCCTCCAATCTAGAGAATTCTCATTTGGCTGCCCAAGTGAATTCTCTGTCTCGTTCAGCATCTGGATCAAAGCCCCTCCAGAGGTAATAGACGTAAACATCCGAGAGATAAAAGGGGAATCTGTTGGCAGCCTATCTTATGAAAGGCAACATGGCCCAGGTGGGGAGAAATCTGGAAAGGAAGATTTCAGATCACTCAATGAAAGTCCACCTTAATAAACTCACTATAAACCAGGAAGGGAAATTCATACAGACAGGAGGTTGAACAACTAGTTTCGTGGTGCGACAGGAAAAATCTGGAACTGAACACATTCAAAACCGTAGGAATGGTGGTAGACTTTAGGAGAAACTCTCCCATACGATCACCTCACACAATACTAGACAACACAGTATCAACAGTAGAGACCTTCAAATTTCTAGGTTCTATCATATCTCAAGACCTAAAATGGACACCTAAGATCAAAAACGTCATCAAAAAAGCACAGCAAAGAACGTTCTTTCTGCCCCAACTCAGGAAGCTCAAACTGCCCAAGGAGCTGCTGATTTAGTTCTACAGGAATTGTTGAGTCTCTCATCTGCACCTCCATAACTGCCTGGTTTGGCTCTGCAACCCAACAAGACAGACACAGACTTCAGAAGATAATTAGAACTGCAGAAAAAACAATGGCTACCAACTTGCCTTCCATTGAGGACCTGTACACTGCACGAGTCAAAAAGAGGTTTGTGAAAATATTTACAGATCCCACACATCCTGGACATAAATTGTTTCAACTCCTACCCTCAAAATGATGCTATAGAGCACTGCACACCAGAACAACTAGACACAAGAACAGTTTTTTCTTCCATGCCATTGTTCTGCTAAACAAATAATTCCTTCATCACTGTCAAACCATTAAGTAAGGCTGCATTACTATTACTCTTATCTTCTTATCATTCCTATCACCCATCTTCTCCCACTTGTGACTACAAGACTGTAACTTTGTTGCTTGTAGCCTTACAATTTATATTTATATTGATTGTTTCCTGATTGCTTATTTGTAGCCTATGACTATCATTAAGTGTTCTACCTTATGATTTGTGACGAATGTATCTTGTCTTTTTATGTACACTGAGAGCAGATGCACCAAGGATAAATTCCTTGTGTGTCCAATCACACTTGACCAATAAAGAATTCTATTCTATTCTATTCTATTCTGTTCTATTCTATTCTATTCTATTCTACTCTACTCTACTCTACTCTACTCTACTGAATGTATCTTGTCTTTTTATGTACACTGAGGGCATCTGCACCAAAGACTTATTCCTTGTGTGTCCAATCACACTTGGCCAATAAAAACTTCTATTCTATTCTATTCTATTCTATTCTATTCTATTCTATTCTATTCTATTCTATTCTATTCTATTGAATGTATCTTGTCTTTTTATGTGCACTTAGAGCATAGGCACCAAAGACAAATTCCTTGTGTGTCCAATCACACTTGGTCAATAAAGAATTCTATTCTATCTGGCAGTTTCCAGGATTGAGGACAGGTTGTCCTCAACGTACGACCACAATTGAACCCAACATTTCTGCTTTTCTGCATTTACAAGCAAGTTACGTGAGTTCAGTCCCCTTTTATGATCCTCCTTGCCACGGTTGTTAAGCGAATCATTGACAGTGCTAAGTTAGTAACATGGTTGTTAAGTGAATCTGGCTACCCCATGGACTTTACCGTCATAAATATGAATCAGCTGTCAAGCGTTTGAATTTTGATCACATGACCATGGGGATGCTGCAATGGTTGTAACTGTGAAACATGGTCATAAGACACTTCTTTCAGTGCTGCTGTAGCTTTGAATGATCACTCAGTGAATTATTGTAAGGTAAGGACTACCTCCATTTCCCCCAAACAAACCTGATAGATAATTTACTGAAAACAGTATAATTCTTGCTTCTTTCCATGATCTTGTCTGGTTGTGTAGGACTTGACAATTCATCCTGGCAATGACACAAAAACTGCCACTAGCATATGTAGAATAGAATAGAATATAGAATGAAATAGGATAGAATAGGATAGGATCCGATAGGTTAGGATATAGAATGTAATGTAATGTAATAGAATAGAATGGAACAGGACAGAATAAAATAGTATAAATATTGGAATGAAGAATAGCATAGCATAGCATAGCATAGAATAGAATATAGAATGAAATAAGATAGAATGAAATGAATATAGAATGGAATGGGATGGAATAAAATAGAATAGAATAGAATAGAGCTGGAAGGGACATTGGAGGACTTCTAGTCCAGCCCCCTGCTCAAATAGGAGAGCCTATACAATTTTAGATAAGTGACTGTCCAGTCTCTTCTTAAAAACCTCCAGTGATGAAACCCTTACAATTTCCCGAGGTAAGTTGTTCTACTGGTAGGTTTTCCTCACTGTTAGGAATTTCTCCTTAATTCTAAGTTGCTTCTCTCCTTGATTAGTTTCCATCCATTGCTTCTTGTTCAGCCTTCAGGTGCTTTGGTGAATAGCTTGACTCCCTCTTCTTTATGGCAGCCCCTCAAATATTGGAATAGTGCTATCATGTCACCCCTAATTCTTCTTTTCTCTAGACTAGCATTGCATGCATGACAAGAAATAAATGCAAAGCTGTATAGGAAGACTAACTTTCACTTCTGGGCTTGTTTGCCTCACGATCTCTCCCAGCCGTGCATTCCACAGACGCCATTTCTTCTGTATAAGACTTACAGCTATCTCTGAACTTAACATGGGTTAAGTTACCACCACCTGGTAAGGCATCCTTGGCCCTGACATCTTCTACGTCTAGCCCGATTACTCAACAGACACAAATGGCCTCATTTCTACAACCTAAAACAACTGAAGAGAGTTCAAAGGATTTATCTGTTGCCCAAATGTTTCAAACTATTATGAAGGGACAAGACGAACTGAAAAAACAACTGGCAGACTTAAATGATCAGCTCAGAGAAATGCAACAACAAGCAACACAAAATAAACAGAGAATAGGAGGAAGACACGACTGGGCTGAGGGAGGAGGTTAAGATTGTCCAGAAGGGGAATAGAGAATTTGAAAATCATATGATAAAAATGGAATTTGAAAGAATGTCTTTTTTTCTTAGATTTCAAAACTTACCAGAGACAGAAAATGAAGACCTCAAGGAGATCATGACCACAATTTTAGCAGAATATATTAAAAGAGATAAACAACAGCTATGGTGGGATATTGATTTGATTTATAGGATCAACTCAGCATACGCTAGAACACACAATGTTCCAAGGGAAATACATGTTAAATTTCTTAGAAAGACTACAAGAGATGAGGTCTTAGGAGCTCAAAGGGTGGGACCACTAAAATGCAAAGACAAAAAAATAACCATCCTTAAACAAATTCCGAAAAAAGTAAGAGATAAGAGGAAGAAATATTCCTCTTTATCAAAGAAATTATATAATAAAGGAATTTGGTTCAGATGGTTATTGCCAGAAGGAATGCTGTTTTTCTGCGGGGGGGGGGGGGCAGCAGAATTAGAATTAATACAGTTGTGGAGGCAGAGGCTTTCATTGAAAAATGCAGTGCCTTTCTAGATGGAACAGGGGACAGTACACAAGATATGGGGGGAGGGGCCATGGCTCTGCCAGACGACAGGGGGGAGGAAGCAATAGTGAAAAGACTCAGGTCACAAAAATGAGTTTGAAACATTATTGCAATTGTTGTTATAATGTAATTGTTGGAAGTGACATAAAAGACGATTGAACATATTGTTGATATAATGCAAAACAAAAAGCTGCCAATGTTTATTTCTTAATTTTTGATTCCTTTTTTTCTGTTAAAGTTGTGAGATTCGGGGGGATTTCCACCTTTCGCACGATGTAGCTGTCAAAATTTTCTTGTACCTATTTACCCTTTCCTATAAATATTTGTAAAAACCAATAAAATTCTTTTTTTAAAAAAGAAATAAATGCAAAGAAGATCATTTTGATCATTGGTGAAATGCAATCATGGCAGGAACTGCAATGCAATTTGGCCCTTTGCACACATGCTCTCCCTCCCATCGAGGTTCAGAAAATGGATATTTCATTGTAGCTGAGCAAGGAGATAACCAAAGATTGTGCATGCATGTCCCATTTTCCACTTTTCGCTTCAATGGCGAATTGCCTTCCAAAGGAAAGCTTTTCCCAACTTGGAAGCCTGAGGGAAATGTTGGAGCACACCTACCATTCCCAGCCATGGGAAAAACAGAAAAAGAAAGAAACTTTGAAAAGGAATGCTCCAAAAACACGCAAGGAGAAATACAAAAGCAGCTTGAGAACAATACAGAGTAGGAGTCATCAATCTTTCAGACCTCAGGGACCACTAAATTCATAATTTTAAATCCTGCGGACCACTAATATGATCTGCCTAATGACTGGCTGGGTAGACATGGCTAGGTGGTCATGTGACTGGATGGGTGTGGCCAACTCCATGTCACTCACGTCAAGGCATGCCTTGCCAGCCTCTACTCGCCACTCCTCGCCTGCCCGCCCGGGCTCCTTAGGGCCCCAACAGGAAGCAGTTGTTGGAGCTAAGTAGCCACAATGAGAAAGAGTTGGCAAAACAGCTCAGTTCAAATTGGATCTGACCAAGAAGGAGGCTCAGCAGAAGCACCTCACTGAGGACTACGAGCACAGGCTTTCAAAGCAGAAGGAGGACCTACGGGAGTGCAAGGCCATGTACCTGTGCCTGGAGGCTCACTGGGCTGAGATGGTCAGCCAATTTCAGGCTATGATGCAGTCCCACTGGAACGAGGCCCTCCGGTTCTTTGCCACCAGCGGTGCTTCCCTCCAGCCTTCTCCCAAAGCCCCCCATTAGGAGGCTGAAGCAGACCCCAAGTCAGAATTTCTGCCCCTCTCCGACCTACACAAAAAGACCCCGAAGGGGGAGACTCTCTGCAGCAACACAAGTGCTCATCTGGCCCAGGGGCCGTAGTTTAAGGACCCCTGATTTAGTGCAATATAAAAAATGCAAAAAAAAAATTCTGAGGACCACCAAAATTTTCTCGTGGACCATCAGTGGTGACAGTTGATGCAGAAGAACAAAGCTCCCAAGAGAAGTTATCATGTCTGATTCATCTGGAGTAATTATTTCCCTTCATATCTGCAAATAGGATCTGCTGTTGGTTTGCATATTTGTGGCATTTATTTATTACCGTATTTTTCAGAGTATAAGATGCACCTTTTTTCCTCAAAAAAGAGGCAGAAAATCTGGGTGCATCTTATACATTGAATACAGCATTTTTTGTCTCCCGAAACTCCGCCCCTTCACCAAAATGGCCGTGCATACCCTTATGGAGACATGGGCCGTTTTCTGCTCATTTTGGGGGACAGCGATGGCGAACCTTTTTTGGCTTGCGTGCCACAAGTGGGGGGAGCGCGGGGGGGTCGTGTGTGGGCGTGCCGCACCCATAATGCAACGCGCCCCCCCCAGTGCGCATGCGCGCACAACGCCCCCCCATTTTTACATACTTTTCTCGCCCTCCCCAGGCTCCAGAGGCTTTATAGGACTTCCAGTTTGCTCGGAGGGTGGTTTTAAGTGCTCCGAAGGTGTCAGGGAAGCCTCCGGATGGTCCCTGAACAGGCACGAGACGTGCGTCTCCATCGCCCGGGCCCGGATCGCCTCCGCCGCGCGGCGCCTCGGGCCAGGCGTCCTTGCGCCGCTCCGCCCAGACTTGGTGCGCTCGCCAGGGCTCGGCCTTCACATCGCCGCCGCCGCCACCAGGATGGGCTCGGCCGAAGGGAAGTCCGTCGGGCCTCGGCCACACCACCCTCGCTGCCGCCTCCTCCTCCTCTAGCCGTGCCACGCCAGGCAGGCCGCGCAGCCGCCTCGATCCCGGCCTCGGGCGGCCCCGCGCCGCATCATGCTCAGCCCCGCAGGCGGCTCCGCCCTCGGAGCTTGGCTGCCTGCCACCTTTCCCCTCTTTTGTCTCCCAGCCGGGGCAGCCTGCCGCTGAGTTGCAACTATTGCCACCACCGCCGCCGCTGCTGCCGCCGTTCACAGGACCCGCCTCTCACCCTCTTCCTCCAGCTGGCAGGTTCCGACTCATTCGCTGCCTGCCGGGCCCCGGCGCCGCGTTCGAGCCGGAGGGGAAAAGGAGGAGAAGGAGGAGGAGGCTGGGCTTGGTTGGTCTGTGCCACCCACCCCCCGCGCCGCCTGCACAATGGTACGATCCAGAACACTCCGAGCCGTCGCCTTGACAACAGAGCCCCCTTCGCTTTCCCCCTCCCCCTTCCCCTCCCTTTCGGCTTAACCTTGCGACGCCCGCGCAAAGCCCTAAGGGGACGGATTCCTGTGTGGGACGCATGGCAGGAAGGCTATAGAGTCCCCCCTCCCTGAAGCCTTCGGAACGCTTAAAACGACCCTCCGAGCAACCCAGAAGTCACTTCCGGTTTGCTTGGAGGGTCGTTTTAAGCACTCCGAAGGCATCAGGGAAGCCTCTGGACGGTCCCTGAAGCCTCCGGGGGGGGGGAGGCTCTTTTCCCCCTCCCCAGACTCCTATAAAGCCTCTGGAGCCTGGGGAAGGCGAAAAATAGCTTTTAAAAAGATGAACTCAGCTGGCCAGCACGCGCATGCGCGCTGGCCAGCTGACAGGGCAGCGCCTCGCGTGCCATAGGTTCGCCATCTCTGCCCTAGGAGCACTGTGCAAGCCCCCCCAAGGCTATTCATGCCTCTTTTTTTGAAAAAAAAATGGGCTGTTTTGGGGAGGTTTGTAGAGTGCAAACACTCTTTTTTCCTTTTGGAAAGCTCTTTAGTTAAAGTGATTGATGAGAATTAGATTGATCAAGTGCTGTGCCAGCAGAAACAAAGTCTTAGGTGCTGCAGATTGTCAGCGATTTCCTTCTCCAGCACATGGATAAATATACCTGGAAACATCTCCCTACCTACCTACTTTATTTCTCTCTCTCTCTCTCTTTCTCTCCCTACCTATTTCTCTCTCTCCCTACCTATCTACTGTACTTCTCTCTCTCTCTCTCTTTCTCTCTCTCTATCCCTCTACCTACCAACCTACCTACCTACTCTCTCTCTCTCTCCCCCAACCTATCTACTGTATTTCTCTCTATCTCTTTCTATTTCCCTCTGTCTATCCCTCTACCTACCTACCTGCCTACCTACCTACCTACCTACCTACCTACCTACCTACCTACCTACACACACACTCTCTCTCTCTCTCCCTACTGTATTTCTCTTTCTCTCCCTCTCTATCCCTCTATCTACCTACTTACTTTTTTAAAAAAAATGCCTCTTCAAAACCTTGGTGCGCCTTATACACCAGTGCATCTTATACTCTGAAAAATATGGTATATTTGTATCCTGCTTCAAGGCAAAAGATTCTTGTGGGGAAATGTGATCACTTGAAAAACATCCATGGGAAGCACGTCTCCTCAAACTCCTCACCCTTGAACCTATCAGCACCAAACTATTGGCAAAAATTCACCAGAAAGATAAGACCCATTTTCGGATTTAAATGATCAAAATTATCTTCTTTGTGTTTATTTCTGCCCTGCATGCAATGATCTCCTAGTGCAAGTGGCATTTTTTGTGTCATTGCCAGGAGGAGCTGTCAAGTCCCACACATCCACTCCCCACCTCCGCTGAAACTTTGGCAAGACAATTCCTGTGGAACAAAGTCTAATTTTTCTTTAAAATAGTTGGTGTCAAAAGAGAAAGGAACGATTCTAAGAAAAGCTTGAGAATGATTAGGTTGGGGGCCTTATCTAGAAGCTTAAATAAATGCAAAGCAGTTCCTCGGGAGATCTTTTGCGCCCTTCCATAATGTAATCTCATTTGGTGCACACACAATTACGGGGACGAGAAAAGAGAGAAGGGGAAGAGGAGGGGGGGGAAGCAAGCCAAAGAAAAGAATAATTAATTTCTGCTTCCTCATGCAAATCCTTTGACCAATCGTTTAAGGATCAGGAATGATTCAAGAGTGAACTGAAGGCCTCTGAGAGAAGAAGAAAAAAATAAGAATGGGAGAATGGGAGAGAGGTGGTGTTGGAGAGAGGAGAGTGAATGAATTTACTTTTTCTAAGAAGGAGAATTAACAAAGCGTCCATTTTCCATGGTTATAGTGTCTGGCTAGACAGGTCTTGCTGACAAGTCCTCAAAAATAAAAAATAAAAGACCCATGCGTTGAGCCCTGTTGAAAAGGGGCCTCCACTGTTGACTGATGGACAATTGAAGTGACAAATTGTTTCATTGTCCGGGGGAACAGTGAAGAGCTGCTGGAGAAGATAATTATGGAGACCAGGGAAGCAGGAGGTGGGAGGTCAAAAGACACGTCTGACCCTGTTTTCTGAAAGGCCTAAATGGAGCCAGCTCTTGGAGGCCAGAACGGGACACAGGCCGCATTTTCCCATTCTAATGATTAAGAGCTAAAGAATATGGGAGCCCCCCCCCCCCCAGCTGAGCCCACCACAGCCCTTTTCCTTGGCTTAGATTAGAATATGCTTGTGGCCATTTATACTGCAAACTTGCTTTCTTGGAGATGTCGCTCCTCCTGGTTCCAATATTAAAAGCCTGATGTTCAGGATAAGGCAGGTGGAGAGATTAGCTGATGAATCTTTGGTCATGTTGCATGAGAGGACAAAGTTTGTAATGTTTTAATTGAATCCACAAATGTCTATTCTGGGAGGGATGCTGGCTTTGCGATTTTTTTTTCCTAAGAAGAAAGAAATAAAAAGACCAAGAGATATCCTCACCATTTAGTCCACACTCAGATAAGCGAGGATTAACCCCAGATAAACAATCAAGTAGAAGACAATGCCCTAATCAAGGTGCCACCAAGGAGAAAATCACATCCCCACTAACAATGGCAGGGTAAACTACTGCATGTAAACAGGGAGCAAATCCCCCACTCCCCCACCCCCTCAAAAAAGTGCAAAGAAAACAATAAAAAAATCAGAAAAATCAATAAGAAGGGGGGGGAATGTAACATATATTGTATATAAAATAGTACAGAATAATAGTTATAATAGGAATATATATGTACATAGATATAAGAGGTATTGCATAGAAATAAGTACATTGAAAGAGTAATATGTATAGAGGAAATATAAGTATACATTACCATATTAGTAGATGAAAATGTGTATGTATGGGAGGTATGTATCTATGTATACATGTATGGATAAAAAGAGCATAATGAAGGTTTACCAATGTGGAAATGTTGCAAAGATGATATTTGTGTTAAAAAAATGGAAAAAAAACTGTTTAATAAAACATTTTTTTTTAAAGTGCAAAGAAGATGAACTAAGATGATGAAAGGCCTGGAGACCTTTAATATATATATATATATATATATATATATATATATATATATATATATATATATATATATATATATATATATATATATATATATATATATATATATATATATATATATATACATACATACATACATACATACATACATACATACATACATACATACATATATATATATATATATATATATAAACTGGACAACCACCAATCTGAAATGATATAGGCCAGGGTCTCTTGCTTGAGCAGAGGGTTGGACTGGAAGATCTCCAAGGTCTCTTCTTGCAGCTCTATTCTGATTGACAATTGCACTGACAATGTTACTAACTGAGGTAATGAAATGTCTCCAAGCAAACAACCAAGCTCAGAGAGCACCAAAGATTAATATTCTCTCTCTCTCTCTCTCTCTCTCTCTCTCTCTCACACACACACACACACACACACACACTCCCTCCCTCACAGTAGGATGAGAAGCATCTATCTATCTATCTATCTATCTATCTATCTATCTATCTATCTATCTATCTATCTATCTATCATCTATCATCATCTATCAAAATGTGTGTGTGTGTGTGCATGTGTGTGTGTTCCAGCATAACTCTGGAACACCTTGAGCAATTTCAACCAAACTTGGTACACAGATGACTTACTCTCTGGAGAAAAATACTGTGTGGGGGGAAGGGGGGAAGATTCCCCTAACAGTCCTCGGTGTGTGTTCTGTTAAGATGCAGCCTGTTGTGCCTTTAAATGGCTTCTACTATACTACCATAAAATGGCTTCTACTATGCAGTGCAGTGGAGTTGCCATGGTAATGGCTTCACAGTAATCCACAAGGGGGCTCCCAAGGGGGAAAATCCAACATTAGAAATTACGTTGGTCTGGACATTTTTTTCCCTATAAATAAATACCCAGGCAATGTTGGGCTCTTGGCTAGTATTTAATTAATAATATATACATATATAGACATATACATACATTCCTTTCTCACCCCTATCAGTGGTATATATCTGTTGTGGCCCAACAGCGGCCAGCTAAGCTGTTGGTGGAATCTGACAGCGATTAACACTATGGGACTGCCCTGGAGGCTGAGGAAGACTCTGGGGGGTTTCGGAGTCACAGCAGGGACTAGAGAGGCCTGTTGGCCACCAGGTGGCGTCTGAGTCAGGGAGCAGTGAGGAAGAACAGAGGGAGGCTGTCCCTGACGTACGTATGCATAGGGCTGCGAGGAGGAGGGAGCAGCTTTGGAAAAAGAGTCACAGAAGCAAATAGGAACAGGTGGCTACTGATTGGCCCCTCCCAGAGAGCTTATGTGTCAGCCACGGGAGGGGAATTTTGCAGGAAACAATAATTTACTGATCAGCCGTAGAGAAAGATTGGGAGAATTTCATGAGTTCAAGCCTTGTTTCATAGAGAGAGCTTTCTGGGCTCCCAGGCAAGGGGTTGCTTATCTCCCTCCTTAGTTGTGGCAGACAGCCAAGTCTGCATCCGTATATATTGTAGAGACTTGGGACAGAACAATATCCTCCTTAATCTCAAATCCTTGGGGGTTTGAAGGTTCGAAGCAGTATCTTAACCATTCCTAACATTGAATCAGGGATCTGTTGGAGCCATTATCCCACCTTAGGAACCACAGTCCCAAGTGCTCTTAACAAAACTGGATTACTTTGGTCTACAAACACACCACACACACGGAGAGACAAATAACTCAAGATGGGAAACATACTCCTTCATCCTCTTATTTTCCACACAACAGCAGCCCTCTGAGATGTGACTGTCCCAAAATCATCCAGCTGGCTTTCATGCTTTAAAATAGTACTAGAACTCACAATCTCCTGGTAACTTCTAATCTGGTGCCTTAACCACTAGGTCAGGGGTCGGCAACCTTAAAAATTCAAAGAGCCACAAAGGTCCTAACTGGAAGCCCCCTGTTCAATTCTGTAGCTGACCGGAAGTCCGGTTTTCCCACCATAGAGTCTCCTCCTAGTGCGGCGTCCTTTTTCCTCTACCTGTCCTAACCGAAAGCCCTATCAATTGTGGAGCTGACCAGCAAGAGAGAGCCGCAGCAGAGGGATGAAAGGGCCACATGCAGCTCCAGAGCTGCTGGTTGCTGACCCCTGCACTAGACCAAACTAGCTTACATTTTAAACAGAAAATCTTATCAGGGTAATGATTGGTGAGTGAATCATTTCACTGAGCAAGGCAGTCTACCCATAGATGGTTTGCAAGCACTCTTGATTTATCCTAAATATGAACAGTGGGTGACCAACCAGTGACATGGATACTTCATTGTCTCTTATTCACGTCAATTTATAAAAATGAATGCAAAAGATCAGTTCACAGGATCTGTGGTTTAGTTTGTTTTATATGACAGGGATTTTAAATAATATCACCAGGTCACTGAAAAATTTAAATGGGGAGATTCTATTAATTAAGGATCTAAGGTAGCTTTTCACTTAATTATGTAAAGAATAGGGCCAATGGTTGCTGAGGAATTCTGGGAGTCAAAGTCCACAAGTCTTAAAATGGCCAAGGTTGGGCAACTCTGAGGTAAAAGTTTCTGGAACATTAGATTGCTTGCCGCTTCTGTGTTTTCCACATCTCACCCTCAGCTACACAGATGTCTCTTCACCAAAATCTCCAGCAAATGGAAAATTCTTTCCACCGTCACCTATTGCCCGATGGAGGCACGACAATTTATCCTGCTGCATTGTAAGGCAATGATTCTAATAGGTACAAATTGTCAGTGTGTACATTTTCTCCAAAACACTTCATTCCTACACAAATGTTTGCTATTTCAACTGTTGGGACAGAACTGTTTTGAAAGTCTGTCCTGGAGTTATTTTTTATTTCTTAGCTCCTTGGCCCCGTTTTGTATCGTTCGCTGCTGGAATTGAGTGACAATGTTTCCTGCAGGACTTTGAGCCTAAATATATTGAAAAATAGAGAAGCTCTAGTGGCTGCATTAAATCTTCCAGATTCCATGCCAGGCACTGCCAAAATGGTCAGCTATTAGACTGAGCATCCCCTAATGTTTCAACTCATGCTCCCAGGATCCCCTAGCCACTACGACCTCTGCTGGGAATTACAGATGTTGGAATTTGCATCTCTGGAAGGTACCCAAGATGTTGAAGGTTGGACTGAGTTTTCACAGATTCCAAATCCACTGCAATAAATCATGAATGTTACAGAATGGATAGCCATTAAATTGTTCTGCTGCCTGCACAGAATCAATACTGTATTATTTCTTCATTGAAAGCAGCTGACCCTATGAAGCAACACATGTTTAGTGTTAAGCAAAAGAAAGTACTTTTTTATGACCTCTATTCCAAAACCTGTGATGGTAGAGCCTCAAAACATCACTGGAAATGTTCATGGAAGTTCCCATTATGTTGTAGTCCACCTGTGGAGCTGACAGCAGAGTCAGACAGCGAGAAGATTGGGGAGGAACATGGTCCAGTCCTGGAGTCTGGGGAAGGCTCTGATGAGGGCTCTGCATCGGAGGCAGAGGGGGCCAGGGCCATCTGGGAGTTATGTGCTGCCTCCGGAGACTCCAGTGTCAGACAGCAGTGAGGCAGAGGAACAGGCTCCCCCTGTTCCCAGTGTGCACATGCGCAGAGCTGGCAGAAGGCAAGAACAGTTAAGACAGAAGGGACAACTCGGGAGTAAGACTTGGAGGTGATTGGCCCCTCCCATAGGACATAAAGGAGGAGCAAAGGCATGTGAGACTTTGCAGGAAGCAACTTAGTTCATGCTGGTCAGTTTACCTTCTGAAGCTCCGTTTTGACTCTTTGTTCCATGTGGCCTTGCCATGCTAATTGCCAGTTAAGTCTTTGGCAGCATTTCAAGGAAGATAAAGGTGGGTGCTTATCAGCCTTATCCCGAAAGACTTTGGCAGCCTACAGTAGGACTCTTTACAACTATTTGGGACTCATTGCGGGCTGTGAATGAACATAATTCACAGCCTTTGAAATAAAAAGAGGGTTTCTGGGACTAAGCGTGTCCTTTATACAGGAAGCCTAGGTCAGAACACATTATCAACAGCAATCAGATGCTGTATCTAAATCCACCTTCCACACAGTCAACCTTAAACTGTCTACCATGGACCTCACCCCATTCCTAGGAGGTCCCTAAAGGGGGCATGCATTAGGCATACCAGCGTGCCTACCGTCCCTGTCCTAGTCCCCATTTATTTGTACTCATTTCCTTTGTTCATGTCCATGTTCATACTTATACCTGCTATCTTGGACATGTTTGAAAACTAATAAATAAATTAAAAAGAAAGAAAATAAACTGTTTTTCTAGAACACCAGAAGTTGAGGAGATAAATAAGGACACTTATTTCTAACTGGTCATGCTTGTCAACTTCCTAGACTATCTGGCCAATTATTCTTATTGCCGTAGAAGTTCTTATCCAGGAAATCTATATGACTCCTAGAGGAGTTAGCATTAATATTAATAGCAATAGCAGAGTCTGGAAGAAGACGACCAGTTTTATGGACCCTTGAGTCAAGAAGGCTGTTTCATTTAGGCCAGGATGAAACAGGGCTGAACTTCAGCAGGTTCTGACAGGTTCTGGAGAACCGGTAGCGGACATTTTGAATAGTTTGGAGAACCAGCAAATGTCACCTCTGGCTGGCCCCAGAGTGTGGTGGGAATGGAGTTTTTGTAACATCTTGCCCCCAGGGATGGGGAGGGAATGTGGATTTTGCAGTATTCTTACCCTGCCATGGCCACCAAGCCATCTCCACAGAACCATTAGTAAAAATTTTGAATTTCACCACTGGGTCGAACCGACTTGTTTTGCAACTTTTGCACCCCATTCCTAAGAGGTCTGTAAGCGCACCAAAGTGCCTACCGCCCCTGTCCTAACGTCCCCATCTATTCGTATCCATTTCATGTATTCATAATCATGTTTATACTTATATATGTTACCTTATACATGCTTGACAAATAAATAAAATAATAAATAAATAAACAAATAAACGTTTTGTCCTGCACTTGCTCTGAGAAGATTACAATTTCTCCCAATCTCTCAATTTTGGTCCCCATGATTTGGGCCCTTGTGTGAAACACCTATTTCTCTATGAGAGCAATCTCCTTATGGACTTTACACTGACCCGTTCTCCAACTTTTAGAGTTACCCCGAGCACAATAAACAAACAGCTCAGAAAAGGCTCCCTTTGTGTTCGGTTTAAGCTGCTATTTTTTTAACCCCATCTCATTAAGATGGATGAGGCTTTTTTGCCGATTAGTAATTTGGCAAGTTCTTCTTTGTATAACTCCCCCTAATGACACCGTGCTCCAGTGATTTCCAAAAGAATTTTGCAGTGTGGCCCCATGAAAACACAGCCATTCACTTCAGGGGCACTCAAATGGAAATCTCATGGCCCGGGGACAGATTTCCCCCCCCCCCCCAAAGATAAGGAACAGCAGGGAATCAAGGATGGGTGAGGAGGGGAGAGAGGAGAAAAACAATGGCCATCTTAAAATCTACTTTGGGAATTCAAATCTCTTCCACCCACAGGGCTAAAACAGGGCAGACTTCCTACTGGTAGCATCTATTAGAAATAGAAATAGAGCAACAGAGTTGGAAGGGACCTTGGAGATCTTCTAGTCCAACCCTCTGCTTAGGCAGGAAACCGTATACTACTTCAGACAAATGGTTGTCCAATCTCTTCTTAAAAACTTCCAATGTTGGAGCATTTACAACTTCTGGAGGCAAGTTGTTCCACTGATTAATTATCCTCTCCGTTAGGAAGTTTCTCCTTAATTCCAGGTTGCTTCTCTCCTTGATTAGTTTCCACCCATTGCTTCTTGTCTTATCCTCAGGTGCTTTGGAGAATAGCTTGACTCCCTCTTCTTTGGGGCAACCCCTGAGATATTGGAACACTACTATCATGTCATCCCTAGTCCTTCTTTTCATTGAACTAGAGATACCCAGTTCCTGCAACCGTTCTTAATATGTTTTAGTCTCCAGTCCCCTAATCGTCTTTATTGCTCTTCTCTGCACTCTTTCCAACATCTTTCCTACATCGTGGCAAAACTGGACTCAGCACTCCAAGTGTGGCCCCACCAAGGCATCATAAAATGGTATTAACACTTCCTGTGATCATGAACCTATGAAGAAAGATACTCATTGCAGCTAGGATTGCTTTCGCACGAAACTGGAAACAAATCAGTACACCCGCAGCTGAAACAATAACTAGAAAGGTACTCAAATGTGCAGAGATGGATAAAATGGCCGTGGAATTAAAAGAAAGAGACGAATTGGATTGTTATAAAATATGGAATAGAATGTATAAGTGGCTAGAGAACAGAAGCCAAAACTGGAAATACAAGTCTTTTTTTCTTGCTTTTTCTAAACTAGTATTGAATAAAAATTAACCAAAGTTACTAATCACTATCAAACTTAAAGTATTGACCATAATATAAATATAATGGTGATATGAACAAGTTATTATTATTACAGCTGTGAGTACACCTGTTATCACACTATTACAGATGTTAAGACCGATAGGAAGGTAATGTAGAATAGAGAACTATAAAAGCTAAATATGTAAGCCAATACAGAAGGCTGTAAAACTAATTTATATTGTTATGTGTGTCTTGTTTTTTCTGAATTTGTTGGTTTTTTTCTGTTTTTAAAAGTTAAAATGTTTTTAAAAAATGAACCTATGCAGGAGGAAGTTCTTTGGTGTTGCATTTGGAAGTCCGCTGCTATTATAATGACAGCTGCTTAGATTTATATCTGGCCATTAGAAGATGTTTATAATGTGATCCTGTCACATTGCAGGAGTATTTGGGAAATTGTTGGTGGAATAGATTAGCTTTCTCACATCCCTTCCCCACTCCCCACCCCCAGATATTTTTAGCTCCTGTTATTATTCATTTGTTGTGAGTGGAATCGCCCAATAAGAAGCCAAGTTGGAACTTCAGGTACAACACACCTGGAAAATTGGGCATCTGTCTCCAGTTTCATTACTGGGATGGAAACAATGGGTTTTGTTTTAAAGTCTGTGTGTTTGTGTTTACATTCCCAGTTTGGGCCCTGGGGATTGCTCTGACCTGTGACTAATTGGGGCTGTCACTTTCTTTGCATGCTTAGCCTAGGTCTAAAATTCACAATGAGATATAATAATAAAAAGGAGGAGGAGGATGTGGAGGAGGAGGAAGAAAAGTAGTTGGAAGACCATCTAGTCCAGGGGTTTCGAATCTTGGCAACTTCAAGACCTGTGGACTTCAACTCCCAGAATTCCCTGCAAAAATAACTGGGAATTGAAGTCCACAAATCTTAAAGTTTCTAAGATTGGACACCCCTGGACTAGATGGTCTTCCAACTCTTCTTCTTCTTCTTCTTCTTCTTCTTCTTCTTCTTCTTCTTCTTCTTCTTCTTCTTCTTCTTCTTCTTCTTCTTCTTCTTCTTCTTCTTCTTCTTCTTCTTCTTCTTCTCCTCCTCCTCCTCCTCCTCCTCCTCCTCCTCCTCCTCCTCCTCCTCCTCCTTCTCCTTCCTCCTCCTCCTCCTCCTCCTCCTCCTCCTCCTCCTCCTCCTCCTCCTCCTCCTCCTCCTCCTCTTTATTATTATATCTCATTGTGAACTTTAGACCTAGGCTAAGCATGCAAAGAAAGTGACTTTAATATAGTATCATCCTTAATGTGTTGCATAAAATGTTCATACAGAGTTATCTTGCAAAGAATTGGATAACAACCAGGTCCAGTGCAAAGTTAAATAGAAAGAAAGAGCAAAGAATGGTGTAGGGTCTCCTGCTTGAGTGGGGTGGTGCTGGTGGTGGTTGGACTAGATGACCTATAACCGTGATGGCGAACCTATGGCACGCGTGCCACAAGTGGCACGCGGAGCCATTTGTCAGGGCACGCGAGGCGCTGCCCTGTCAGCTGGCCAGTGCGCATGCGCACGCTGGCCAGCTGAGTTCACCTTTTTAAAAGCTATTTTTCGACTTCCCCAGGCTCCAGACGCTTTATAGGAGCCTGGGGAGGGCAAAAAGAGCCTCCCCTGCCCCCCCGGAGGCTTCAGGGACCATCCCTGAATCCTTCGGAAGGCTTAAAACCACCCTTCGAGCAAACCAGAAGTGACTTCCGGGTTGCTCGGAGGGTCGTTTTAAGCGTTCCGAAGGCTTCAGGGACCGTCCGAGGCTTCCCTGATGCTTTCGGAGTGCTTAAAACCACCCTCCGAGCAACCCGGAAGTCTCGGAGGGTGGTTTTAAGCATTCCGAAGGCTTCAGGGACAGTCCAAGGCTTCCCTGATGCTTTCGGAGCGCTTAAAACGACCCTCCGAGCAACCCGGAAGTCACTTCCGGTTTGCTCGCAGGGTGGTTTTAAGCACTCCGAAGGCTTCAGGGAAGCCTCTGGACAGTCCCTGAAGCCTCCGGGGGTTCAGGGGAGGCTCTTTTCGCCCTCCCCAGGCTCCTATAAAGCCCCTGGAGCATGGGGAGGGCAAAAAAACCATGTAAAAATGGGGGGATCACGCATTTTGCACGCATGCGCGCTGGGGGGGTCGCGCGTTGCATTATGGGTGCGGCACGCCCGCACTCGACCCCCCTGCACTCCCCCCACTTGTGGCACGCGAGCCAAAAAAGGTTCGCCATCACTGACCTATAAGGTCCCTTCCAACTCTGTTAATCTATAATAGGAGAGGGAGGAGGAGGAGGAGGAGTAGAAAGAGAAGAAGATGATGATCAACTGAAGTATAAATTATTTGATGACTTCCTTAAATTCAAGTGAAATAATGGAATCCATAGGTAAACTGACAGTAGATAGAAAAGTTGAATTATTAGACTGGAATTACTTTGTTGAGTTTTTGAACAGCTGCATTTCATTCTTTATAAAGATCAGAATGAATGGTTACCTCTGGCAGAAGGAGAAGCCTTATAAAATAAATATTATCAGTTACTTGGCACACGTTAAAGGCAATGTATAGGAAAGATGTTTATTTTAATCACCCAGGTGGGTGGGTGACATGGAAAGTTAGTAAAAGTTTCAGAATTTTACTCTTGGATGCTTTATCTTCCAGGCAAAGAACATGCTATAGAGAAAGGATTGTTTTTTTTAAACTTTCTACATTTTTCCTACTATTTTTTATTACATTTGAAGAGAGTTGGCTTTTGAAGTTTCTCCTCAAACAGAATTGAAGATTATATTCATTATATATATATATATAAAATGTATAGAGCTACTCTGTCACGATGTTAAAAAGTTTGCTAGGCCTGAACTGCCTGAATTGACACTCAAGAGTTAAACTAAGAAAGCTTTATTGCGCAGGTCATAAAACAAAAAAAGGGTTCTTATCTGAAAGTGATTTATTGCGCACGCGTAACACATTCCAAAATTCCTCTCTTCTTTGTTCGGCAGCCAACTTTGGCTAACGAAGCTTTTCATTATCAAAATGTAACCAATTAGTTATTTTCTGTTTTATTTTATTATTAAAGTTTGTTTATTAATTAGAATACTTTTAAAGACTTATTTTTCTCAATATCTCAAGAGATATGCGGAAGGGAATCAGCCACGGTCCATCGGTCTCTAACAGGGTGTTTTTTTCCCCTGACACCTTGGTAGCAGAGGTTTGGTTGACAACTTGGTAGCAGAGTTTTTGGCTTTTGATGATACCAGCTGAGATGACTACAATTTATGGCTGTATTTTCCCTTCATGCTATCTAAAGATAACCGACTAAGCCTAATTAGCCATGTCGAAGAAAAAAAAGAAAAAGAAAGATGGGGCGAGCACAGAAGGATCAGCTTCCTCTGACAAGGAGGCTCCCTCGGACACAGAGAAGCAAGATCAAAACGTGCTTCAGGAACAACAAATTCCTTCAGGTGCCGAGCCAGAAATGGGGGAAAGAGTTACAGAAGGCAAGATCTACGGACTGAGGTCAGTAAATGTCCCTCATTATCAAGATACAATTAATGAACGGCAAAAGTCTAAACGGCAACTGCCGGCAGAGGAAAATTCCTCCCACGCAGAAAGCAAAGTTTATGAAATTCCCCCAGATGGTGAGCAAGAAATGCAAAGCTATCTAGATCAAATAGAACTGTTTGAAAAATATGCTAGGGAGGCGAGAGTGTGTTTTGAAGAGATAAGGCGAAGTAGAAGAAGCTCCCCCACTCCCAAAATGTCTGAGGACGCCATCTTGTCTTCTTCAAAACAACAGCCTAAGACACACCCCACAGAGTTCATTGGTCAATTAGAACAAAGAGACATGTACACGTCACCGAGGTCACGTGGTCCCTTTGAGTCAACTGAACTCCCGCATACGTATAGAAAGGAGAGGCAGCCAAGAAGTGAAGCTGCACTGCCATCTGCTGGCGGAGAAAAATTATTACAGCAAAAGATTAAGCAATTGGACCAGATTTTCAGAGATATGTCTATGAGTCCTTTAGAAGCCAAAACTTTGTCTCCAAAGGTTAAGTCTTCAATACCCCCTGGCGGTGTGGAATTCTCCCTAGATGGAAAAAGGCAAAGCCAGAGGCAAATTCGAGGAAGCCAATTTGATGTTGCCACGCAAAGGCCAATGATGCAACCCCAGCATCCCCTGGTTCAACAACCAGATTTGCAACCAGAGCAACAAATTGTTCCTCAGCAGGTATTCACAGTCACCCCCTTGACTGGTGAGTCCAAATTAAAGGAGTCAGGAGAGAATTATAAAGCCTGGGTCAGTGAAATTGCGCTCTTGCTTCGAAGAGAAGGCACATATTCCATGGTTTTTGATCCTCCCCGTCAACCCTGGACACCTGCAATAAGAAACCTTGAAAACAGAGCTATCACGACTTTACTCATGTCAATGGAAATTGAAATCCAAGGTATCTTTCCACCTGATGCAACTGCCCAAGAAATATGGGCTATTTTGGAAGATTGCTACAGGCCCGTTTCAATTGAATCCTCATGTTTGCTCATGTCTGAGTTCCATGGTTCGAAGTTGAAACCTGGTGAACGAATTGGTGGACATTTGACCAAACTGAAAAGAATGAGAAGTGAATTGAGACAAAATGGCCATGTAATCGATGATATCCAAATGATTAGCATCATCATTAACTCATTGAATTATGAATGGAAAGATGCTGTTGCAAAGATTAACTACGTGCCTATTGCTCAACGCACAGTTAACCACGTTTGCAGACTTTTAGTGGAAGACGAAGCTATCAGGTTAGCTACCCCACATCTGCAACGGCCTCCAGCACCGAAGGCTCCAGCCAGACGTCCCTTCCGAGGAAGAGGCTACGCTCCAAGGATGCCAAAATGCTACACCTGCAACCGTGTGGGACATGACACCCGGGATTGTCCCCAACGAGTTCCAGCTCCCGCCACGTACCAGCCCAGAGGAACAGATTCCAGAGGCAGAGGTAGAGGCGGAAGACAAGGTCGTCGTGGTCCAAGGCGTGATCCACAAGCTCCACTTGCAACACTGGCCATAACCAACGTTCCACAACCTGATCCAAAGTTCGACAGACGTCTTTTGTGGACTTTAGATAGTGGAGCAGCTGTGCACGTTACCCACAGAAGGGAACTTTTCACAGAGATGGGCGAACCAGAGCCCGAGTATCGAGAACTGTATTCCTTCACCAACCACACTTGCAAGGTTATGGGAAAAGGAACTGTTTACATTGAAGAGCTCGATACACACATCCCTGATGTTTATTACATACCTTCAGCAACCAGTAATTTGCTTAGTCAAAGTCACTTGTCTAGAGAGTTAAAGTTCCAGGTTCACCACCTCGAAAAAGCAAGTTACTTAGTTAAAGATGGTGATATTGTTGCTGAAACCATGCTGATTGGTGGTGTTTATTACTTAAAGCCAAAGCCTAAAGGGCAAGCACAGGCAAGTATGCAAACTCCAAAAAGGCACAACGCAAACCCAGAGAGAGTTGTCCCAGAGAGAGAAAGCGTTACTGTGCCAAAGGCTCCTAAAGCCAACAAACAAAGAAAACAGAAACAGATTGCTCAAAGTAAGCCTGAGGGTCCTCATGAAACTGTTAATGTTGAGAATTCACTAACTGGTAAACCTTTGCATTCCAGGTGTATTCACAAGTGGCACAGAAGATTGGGGCATGCCAGTTTCCGTGTTCTTAGAAAGATGCCGGAGTTCGCAAAAGGTTTGGATCTAAAGGGGTGTAAGGTGTTTTTGGATTGTGCCGTTTGCAAAAAGGCTAAATCCAAGGCGGCTGCAATTCCCAAACACGCTACACGCCGGTCAACACGCATTTTTGATTTGGTACACACTGACATAGTGGGTCCTTTCCCACCAACACTTGGTGGCAGAAAGTATTTTTTAACAATTGTAGATAATCATTCTAGATATGGATTTGTATATCCTATGAGAGAGAAATCTGAGACCTTTCAGATCTTTAAAGACTTTGCAGCGTTTGTTTCTACACAATACCAAGTTCGCATCGCCAGAATCCAAAGTGACCGTGGTGCAGAATTCATGTCTCAGCGTTTCCAGGACTGGATGCGTAAGAATGGAATTCTTCATCAGACATCTGCTCCATATACACCGGCTCATAACGGAGTCGTAGAAAGAAGACAAGGGGTTCTACAAACCATGATGCGTTGTCTTCTAGAAGATGCCAATCTCAGTAACGCATACTGGGGTGAAGCAATCAAATATGCAAATTACATTGTCAACCGTACTTGGAGCAGTGTAATCAATCAAACTCCTTTCTACATGCTGTATGGCTACAAGCCTGATCTCAAGAACCTCCACATTTTTGGTTCATATGCTATGGTGAACACTCCCTTAAGTCAAAGAAGAAAGGGAGGTACAGTAGCAAAGAGACTGAGATTTATGGGTATTGATGATAATTCAAAATGGTACAAATTCATTGATACTAAACATGTGATTGTCATTTCACAATCTGCTAATTTTGAGGAAGACATTGACTGGTCCAGGATTCATTCCAATGATCCTGAAGTTTATTTTCCTAGAGATGGTGTTCCAGATGCCACGCAGCCTGATGACAATTCGCAGGCAGATGTTCCTTCTACCAGCTCTTCACAACCTGATGTTCCGTCTTCTCAAGCCGCGGATGCTGATGCTAGCGACGAACGTGAGGACGAGGATGATGATGAAGAAGAAGAAGACTGGTCTGTTGTTCCTAGACGCTCCAAGAGGGCCACAAAAGGAATCCCTCCACAACGTTATTCATGGCAACTGACAAAATCACCATTACCTTTGATTTGCAACGTTACTCTTCCTCCAGAGACATTCACACAAATCAAACAGCTTCCTGATTCAGAACAAGACAAGTGGTATGATGCAATGCAGGATGAAATGGACAGTTTAAAGAAACTTAATGTATTCACACCTGCAAAACCTCCAGCAAACAAGAAAGTCATTGGCACCCGATGGGTCTACAGAATCAAGAAGAAACCGAATGGTGAGTCTTTATACAAAGCCAGACTGGTAGCTCAGGGTTTCGCTCAACGTTATCCTGAGGACTACACAAACACTTACTCACCAACAGTCAGAACTGAAAGTGTAAAAATTGCTTTAACCACTGCAACTATTCTTGGTTTAGAAGTTTTTCAATTTGATGTGGACACAGCTTATCTACATGCAGACCTAGATGAAGAGATCTACGTGAGAAGCCCTCCAGGATTCCGAAAGCAAGAAGGGGATACCTGGTTCCTGAACAAAAGTCTTTATGGTCTGAAACAGTCAGGTTTAATGTGGTATTTATGTCTTACTGACAAACTAAATTCAATGGGCTTTATTAAGTCCGAAACTGATGAATGCGTGTTCACAAAAAGATCTAACAATGCATATGAGATAATTCTTGTTTATGTTGATGATATTGTTTATATTGGTCCAAATAAGAAAATGAGTGAGATTTTTGCTAAAAGTTTGCAGAGATACTTCACACTAAAATCTTTAGGACACATTAGCACTTATTTAGGTGTTCAAATTGAAAAGACACAGAAGGGGTTTAGTCTTTCACAAGAGGAGAAAATTGACCACATTCTACATCATTGCAACATGAAAGATGCTAGCACAACAAAGACACCCATGCAAACAGATTTTCACAACTTAACACATGAACCAAGTCCTGAGTTCGAGGATCAAACACTCTATCGTTCAGTCATTGGTTCACTATTATACATTAGTAGTTGGACCAGACCTGACATCGCACTTAGTGTTAATCTTTTATCACGACACGTAGGTAAGGCAACACAATTTCATTGGTCATGCATTAAGAAGTTGTTGAAATACCTAAAACACACTAAGCACATGAAGTTATTGCTAGAACCAACACACACTGATCAACCAAAGTTGATTTGTTTTGCCGACGCCGACTGGGCGAGCGACAAGAAGTCACGCAAAAGCACTTCTGGTTACATGATGTTCCTAAATGGTTGTCCTGTTTACTGGCAAGTGAGAAAACAGAGTTTTGTTTCATGTTCATCTACTGAAGCTGAATATGCTTGTGTTTCAGATGCTTGTAATTCTCTAACGTGGTTTGATGCTTTGATCACAGATATCTGGACACGTCCGATTCGACCAATCACCGTGATGGAAGATAATGTATCTGTTGTTTATATTTCTGAGTCACATTTTACAGGTTCTAGGTCCAGACACATTGACATTCGTTATCAAAACACAAAGCAATTAGTTAAGCAAGGTTTTGTTAAATTGCAATATGTTTCTACACATGATCAGATCGCAGACATGCTTAACAAACCACTTGCTGCAAATCAACACGAGTATCTGCGAAAGAAGATGTGCCTTAATTGATGATTTGATGACGTCAGCCCAGACTAGCAAAAGAAGGGGTGTCACGATGTTAAAAAGTTTGCTAGGCCTGAACTGCCTGAATTGACACTCAAGAGTTAAACTAAGAAAGCTTTATTGCGCAGGTCATAAAACAAAAAAAGGGTTCTTATCTGAAAGTGATTTATTGCGCACGCGTAACACATTCCAAAATTCCTCTCTTCTTTGTTCGGCAGCCAACTTTGGCTAACGAAGCTTTTCATTATCAAAATGTAACCAATTAGTTATTTTCTGTTTTATTTTATTATTAAAGTTTGTTTATTAATTAGAATACTTTTAAAGACTTATTTTTCTCAATATCTCAAGAGATATGCGGAAGGGAATCAGCCACGGTCCATCGGTCTCTAACAGGGTGTTTTTTTCCCCTGACACACAACAGCCACTGGGTTGTAAGGTAAAGGTAAAGGTTCTCCTCGCACATATGTGCTAGTCATTCCCGACTTTAGGGGGTAGTGCTCATCTCTGTTTCAAAGCCAAAGAGCCAGCGCTGTTCGAAGACGTCTCCGTGGTCATGTGGCCGGCATGACTCAATGCCAAAGGCGCACGGAATGCTGTTACCTTCCCACCTAAGGTGGTTCCTATTTTTTCTAGTTGCATTTTTTACGTGCTTTCGAACTGCTAGGTTGGCAGAAACTGGGACAAGTAACGGGAGCTCACCCCATTAAATGACGCTAGGGATTCGAACCGCCAAACTGCTGACCTTTCTGATTGACAAGCTCAGCGTCTTAGCCCCTGAGCCACAGCGTCCCTTTTAAAGTGCCCTTAGTCCAGATTAATTTCCTGGACACGCAGCAGACTTAAGGAAATTAAGCTATTTGCTCCAGAGTTTACCTCAAGAGCATAATTAGCTGCAGCTTTCAGTGCCTCTTCTTGAGAAATCGTTCATTTTCCCAACCAGACAAATAAGTCATCTTAGAGCAAGGGTGTCAAACTCGATTTTATTGAGGGCTACATCAGGATTGTGTTTGACCTCGGGGGAGGTGGGAGAGGGTGGACATGGCTGAGGTGCGCATGGCCAGCTCAATGTCACCCCTGTCAGGCATCCCTACGAAGCTTCGTTTCCACTGAAAAAGGATTGCAGGAGGCCGTGGCAGCTGAAAACGGAACTTAGGAGCCTGTTTTTGCTGGCAGAAGCACTGCGGGCTGATCCTTCGCTATTTCCAGGGCAGCCCTGCGGGCCAGATGCACGCTGGATCCGACCCCCGGCACCTTGAGTTTGACACCCCTGTCTTAGAGCGTAAGGATGTCCAACTGAATTAATGCTTCCTCTTTCGTCAGAAAATGGAACTTGTGCTCTTTCTTTTACAGAAGAGACTGGAAGTTTAAGTAAAGGCATTTTCTTTTTACAGCATAAAAATGCTAAGTAGAAATTCATGCGCACACACACACACACACACACACACGCTAGAGAGGAAAAGTGATATTGCCCTCTTTGTACAGAAAATTAAAACCTTCTGCGGACGGGGCCGTTCTGTATTTATACAATCAGTTCAATGGAAGATGGGCAATAGCAAGACATTCTAATAAGACAACCTCCCCTTCCTCAGGTTACGTCTGCCCGGCATTCAAACATGGTTCGCCCCATTGCTACTAAAATCTCATTCAAACTGCTAGATTGGCAGAGAAACGACTCCCCACCCCCCCTTGCAACCGATATTATTTATGGACCTGCCCTAAATCAATCTGACCACTTTACAGAAGCCGCGATGCTTCTGGTAAATTTCAGGGCAACTTTCGGCAAGTTGCAAAGGTCAGGTCAACTGGCGCTATGGGTGTGTCATGCTCAAGGCTCATCTGCTTCGAATTAATGGCGATATTTAGTGTAACTGTTCTTGATGGCGAGTCACGGAGTGGATTTTATTTCTAGGGCAGAAGGCAATTTCTGCTTGTTCTTATGTGGAGCTGGATGCAGGCTGGGGAAAACCAGGGGGCCGAGGAAATAAAACCTTTCTTGAAGGATCCAATCTGGGTCAGCCGCCTTCAACTAGAGGTTCTGTCTTTTGGAGCTTTCAGACTCATGCTGGGCCCCATCGTCAGGGAATTAGCTAGGGAGAAGTTCCCTGCGGATGGGGCTCCAGCAGGAGTCTGAAAGCATGGAAGACAAATCCTCTGGTCGAAGGTGGCTGACCCAGATTGGATCCTGCGACATTATCCTGGGACACGTATGTTCCAGAGGTTGTATTCAGCAGGTTCTGACCAGTTCTGGAGAACTGATAGCGGAAACTTCTGAGTAGTTCAGAGAACCGGCAAATACCACCTCTGGCTGGCACCGCCCCCCATCGACTCTCTGCCTCCCGAGTCCCAGTTGATCAGGAGGGAATGGGGATTTTGCAGTATCCTTCCCCTGCCATGCCCACCAAGCCACACCCACCAAGCCATGTCCATAGAACTGGTAGTAAAAAAAATTGAATCCCACCACTGATATGTTTGCCTTTGTTCGTGAAAACCCTTCCTTTTGCATCTGTTTTTTTCTTTGCAGAACTATAAGCTGATGAGATAAATCTAGTATCTTTGGAGCTGGCAAAATCTAGATGGCTCAGTAGATGGCAACAGACATAGAGTCTGCTGTGTAAGTTACTACTCATATATTTCCAGTTTAAATGGGGCATTCATTCCAGTTGAGAGAATTATAGGTAGTCATTGGCAACTGGTCCCTTGCAAATTCCTTCCTTCCTTCCTTCCTTCCTTCCTTCCTTCCTTCCTTCCTTCCTTCCTTCCTTCCTTTCCTCCCTCCCCCCATTCTCTCCTTCTTCCTTCCTTCCTTCCTTCCTTCCCCCCTCCCTCCCATTCTCTCCTTTTCTCTCCTTCCTTCCTTTCCCCCCTCTCCCTCCCATTCCCTCCTTCCTTCCCTTTCCTTCCTTCCCATTCCTTTCCTCCATCCCTCCCTAAATATCTACAATATTAAAAAAAGAATGCAGTAACATAACAGAATAGAATAGAGTAGAATATTCTTTATTGGCCAAGTGTGATTGGACAAACAAGGAATTTGTCTCTAGTGTGTAAGATCTCAGTGTACATATAAGCAACAAAGTGATACTCGTAAGATACCAATAGGAGTAGGTAATAGGAAAGATGAGAAGGATAAGGATAATACAAAACATGAACAACAACCAAGGAGCTAAATCTATGTAGATAAGCAATGACTGCACCAAAGGGCCTCCAACCCTCATATCTGAGAACACATCCACACCTTAAGTCTGAAGAGATTCTCAGTCCTCCAGGTCATGGATGTCCCAAAGGGGCTTTTTCAGGCGGCAACTGGACTTCCTTGGGGTTTTTTCTTTTGAAGATGTCTTGCTTCTCATCCAAGAAGCTTCTTCAGCTCTGACTGGATGGTGGGGGAGGGAAGGGTTTATAGTCCTTGCAGACAGCTGGTCATTTGCCTCCTTTTAGAGGGTCCTTGAAGCACTTGGCGGTTTACCTGTGTCCTCAGAGTCACCCGAGTGGTGCAAATGGTTCCTGTAGTCTGCAATTTTTCCTCTGGAAATCCATCCCACACCACTCAAAGGGTGTCCATCCCAAACTGTATAGTTAAAAGTCTATGGAGGTTCTCAGCCATCCAGGTCATGGATGTCCCAAAGGGGCTTTTTCAGGAGGCAACTGGGATTGCTTGTTTTTTCTTTTGAAGACGTTTCACTTCTCATCCAAGAGCCCTGTGACCCTGAAGACACAGATAAACCTCCAAGTGCTTCAACAACCCTCTAAAAGGATGCAGATGACCAGCTGCCTGCAAGGAATATAAATCCTTCCATTACCCATCTATCTAGTCAGAGCTGAAGAAGCTTCTTGGATGAGAAGCGAAACGTCTTCAAGAGAAAAAAAACAAGAAAGTCCAGTTGCCTCCTGAAAAAAGCACCTTTGGGACATCCACATCTTAAGAGCTTCCAAAAACCTGCAAGGCTTGAGGCCAGTCAAACCTTGAGGTTGCAAAGGGCAAGCAGAGCAACAATGAAGGTCCACTTCCTGGGGCCCACAAGTTAACCTTCTATGACTGGGAGGCCCCTTCTCCATGCTTCTCTAATGGGATGGACAAATGTAATGGGACAGTTACCCTGTTTCCCTGAAAATAAGCCCAATTGGGCTTTTGAGCACATGCACTAAAATAAGCCCTGCCCCGAAAATAAGCTCTCTTTGAAAACATTGCAACACAGCAGCAGCCATGAGGTGACCACGCTCGCCACCTCCTGCACCTCAAAAATAATACGACCTCCCCAAAAATAAGACCAAGGGCTTATTTCGGAGGTCAAAACATGGTAGACATTTTTGATTCCATTTCTAATGCCTTGCCAGGGAAAGTGTTGGCATAGAAGCTGATGGAAGACAAAGTCCACAAAATCTGGAACTCAAGTATAAACCCCGACTGAGGCTCAGCGGTGGAATGCATGTTGGCATGCAAGAAGTCACAGGTTCCAACCTTCGCATTTCCAGAGGACTGGAAAAATTCCTGCATAAATTCTGGAGAATCATCAACTACCAAACAGATGGACCCAAACTCCTACATCGTGCTAAGCCTGGACGGGATTTGTCTTAGCAGCTGGGTAGGTTACGTTGTGCCAAGCTATGAATTCTTTCACCGCATTCTATTGAATCAGCCGGAGTTGGGTGGGCACACGTAACTCGCTATGTTCCCTTGCCCTTCCCCTCTGTTGGAAATAGACGAATTCAAACACTAGCCAACGAGACACTCTTGACGATCTGCTGCTGGTGGCATAGATTTACCCTCACAAAATAACACAGCAATATTTGTGTGTGTACCTTGCTTCCCCGAAAAAAAAAGACTTCCCCGGCAGGAATGGGTTCCGACAGTCGCTACTGCTGGTTCGCTCATGGCCACACCGCACGCACAGGCACAGTGCAATAAAAGTTGCTTCTGCGCACGCAGAAAAAACAAGATGGTGCCACCTGGAGAACTGGTTTGGGGGTGTGGCAGGCCTGGGTCACTGCCAGTTCCAGTGACCCAGGCCACCAAACCCATTACCGGTTTGGCTGAACCGATCTGAACCAGTAGAAGCCCACCATTGCTCCCTGGATAATAAGCCCAATCGGGCTTTTGAGCGCATGTGCTAAAATAAGCCCTCCCCGAAAATATTGCCACACAGCAGCAGCCATGAAGTGACCACACTCGCCATGTCCTGCACCCTGAAAATAAGAAGACCTCCCAACAATTATGGCCAAGCGCTTATTTCGGGGGTCAAAAGAAAATAAGATCCTGTCTTATTTTCGGGGAAACACGGTACACACACACACACACACACACACAAACGAGATCATTCCCTGCAGCTCCCTTCTTGCGTTTCTGCATTTCTCTGCCTGATACACAACAGATTTTTTTTTGCCACAACTGCTGCTGCAGGAGAAGCAACAACAGAAGCAGCCTGTCTGCTTCTCAGGCCTTGCCAATTCTTGGCTGCACGACAAACTCCAGCCAACTTTCCCAGATGCGTCCTGAATGAGCATTCCAAGCAGAAGCAGAAGCAGAAAGTTGGTGCTGTGGGGTGCAAACCGGAAGAGGGACCTCCCAACAGGCTGTCCAAATTAGGGAGGGACTAACACTCTGCCTGACACTCCCTGGACTGGCTGCGTGTCAGGACCTCACAGAGATTTCGGAGAAGCAGGGATGGGCAGCTGTTGAACGGATTGACCTTTTCCCCAAAGCTAGCCAGCAAACACAAAGCAAAACATCCCCTAAAGCAGGGGTCTCCAACCTTGGCAACTTTAAGACCGGTGGGTTTCAAACTCCCATGGTGGCTGGGGAATTCTGGGAGTTGAAGTCCACAGGTCTTCAAAGTTGCCAAGGTTGGACACCCCTGCCCTAAAGAATCTGTGAGGGGTCTCAAAGTTTCCAATCCCCCCCCCCCCTGTGCTCCTTTTAATACAAGGGATTGCAGATCCAATGCACTTTTGACTGTCAGGGTAATATCATCAGAGTAGTGTGAGATTGATGCTTCTCTTCCTTCCTTTAAGTGTGTCTTACAAACCACATTTATCTTCCTCAATCCAATTCCTTTAATATATATCCAGCATATAGGTCAAATAAATAAGGGGAGTGTATGAGGCCTTCTTATTGCCTGTTCTATTCTATTCCTATTCCTATTCCTATTCCATTCACTCCACTCCATTCCATTCTTTTTTCATTCCATTCCACTCGACTCCACTCCACTTCCTACTCTATATTCTATTCTGTTCTGTTCTATATTTATTCTACTCTATTGTTATAAAATTCAATTCAATACTTCTCTTCTTCTCTCTTCTCTCCTCCTCCTCTCCTCTCCTCTCTTCTCCTCTTCTATTCCATTTCCTATTGCTATTCCATATTCTATTCTACTCTAATTATACTGTTGTAAATTGGAATGGAATGTCCCATCCCATCCTTATCCTTATCCCTATCTATCCCTTTGCCAATATGGAGCCAGTCTGTCTTGCTGTGTCCATACTGTGGCTTCCTGATTTCGATACTAGTTTCTCAGGAGGACAACGAGATGTTCCCAGGATTCCCATTTTTTTGAACACTGTCTACATCTTGACACAAATGACACAACTGAAGGCCTTTCTATAACAAACAAAGTGTAGAGGAACTTCTCTTTGGTGTATAGCTTGGCTTTTCAGTGTTATCCAGCATCCATCAGCAATGTTGTCTCGTGCTCCTTGGCCTCTTCTAAAACCAGCTGGAACACCTGCCCATCTCTTTCTTTTCCAACAAGCAGGGCCCTCAATCAGCATTGGAGGATCCCAAACACTATTTTGCCGGTCTACGAAATGAAGGATAGTGTGCACTCTTGTTAAGGCTCCTTCTTTTGGGATCGGGCTCCAGCTTGAACCCTTCCAATCTGTGTCCAGAAGGCCAAGATTCGTTTGAACTCAAACCTACATAGAGTTGGGCTTAAACCAGGGGTGAAATCCAGCAGGTTCTGACAGGTTCTGGAGAACTGGTAGCAGAAATTTCGAGTAGTTCAGAGAACCAGTAGTGGAAATTTTGAGTAGTTCGGAGAACCTGCAAATGCTACCTCTGCTGGCCCCAGAGTGGGGTGGGAATGGAGACTTTGCAGTATCCTTCCCCTGCCACGCCCACCAAGCCACACCATGCCCACCACACCATGCCCACCAAACCATGCCCACAGAACCGGTAGTAAAAAAAATTGAATTTCACCATTGGCTTAAACCCAGCTTTAAGGACTCCTCAGAATTTCCTCAGTCAGTTTATATTAGCAGGGAATTCTACTTAGTAAATTAACACCTCTTACTAAGCCCTCATAAGCTTTGTTTTTGGGGTGGGGGGTGGGGGTCTCGGGCTGGCCCATGATTTGCAGCCAGGATTTATGGCTCGGCATGAGGGGTGAAGACAAGCCGTCTTGGCCCATTTACTCTGCCAGAGTGAAGCAAGCAGAGCCCAACTCGGGCGGAGGAGGGTCCTTTCGGAGGAAACTGAGAAGCAACTTGCAGGATGCTCCCACTTTCCCATCTCTCCATCACTGGAGGTTTTTAAGAAGAGTCACTTATCTGAAATAGGATAGGGTCTCCTGCTTGAGCAGGGGGCTGGACTAGAAGACCTCCAAGGTCCCTTCCATCTATTTTGTTCTTTTACATTCTATATTCTATATTCTATTCCTTCCCCTCTTCCCTTCCCCTTCTGAAATAGTATAGGTTCCCCTTCTTGAGCTGGATTGGAACAACTCCAAGTTCTATTCTATTCTATTCTATTCTATTCTATTCTATTCTATTCTATTCTATTCTATTCTTCTTGTTTTGAATAATGAGTGTAACTCTTGTCCTGCAGCAGGTAGGCTACAACTAATTGTCATAGACACCAATGTGGAATGGGAAACAATGTCACTCTGGATTCTAAAATTTGAAATTCTATTCTGTTCCATTCTCCTCTCCTCTCTCTTCCCTTTCCCTTCCCCTTCCCCTTTCCCCTTCCCCTTCCCCTTCCCCTTCCCCTATTCCATCACCCTTCCCTTCCCATTCCAATCAATATTCCTTCTTCTCTTCTCCTTCCCCTTCCCCTATTTCGTTCCCCTTCCCCTTCCATTCCATTCTCTTCCCTTCCCGAAAGGCGCTCCCTGGGCTGACCTCCGAGGCAGCCAGCTGTGGAGGAAGGAAAGAGAGAGCGCGCGGAGTGGGGGGGGGGGAGGTGGGGGGGCAGGCACAACGATCCTCCCCGCGTGCAAACCTCTCTGAAGGAGGAGGAGGAGGAGAGGGTGGGGGGTTTTCTGTGCCATCGGACGCTCCCCAAACCCCACTGCCCACCGCAGGGGGAAAGCGGAGCGGAGCCTCCGCCGGGCTTTTCCTCCCCCTTCCTCACCTCCCCCCCCAGCGCCAAGGGGGGGGGAGGGAGGGGTCCCACGCCGGAGAGGCGATTGGCTAATTGAGTGACACTTGTAGCCCGGGCTGAAGGGAAGGGAGGGAAGGAGGGAGGTCTGAAAAAAAAAGAGTGGGGAGTTTTAAGGCGGTCGCGGATTGGCTGGCGGAGGGGAAAAGGGCTCCGAAACTCCGGGGGAGAAAGTGCGCTTTCGCTCGCTTCGGGATCCGTCGGGCAGGAAAGCTGTGCTGGGCTGCCCCGACCCAAGAGGCAACTAACTTCGAGGCGGCCGGAGGAGGAGAGGACGCTCCGGGCGGGGGTCCCCCGTTTGCTCCCACTGGGGTTCGTGAGGGTCCCCCCTTTTTTGCAGCCCTCCCGAAGAAGCCAGCCGGGCGGAGTGCGGACCCACCGTCCTTTCCACCTCTCCCGTCTTCCCAGCATGGGCATCGCCTTCTACCCGCAAGGTCCCGGCTGGGGCGCCCTGAGGATGCTTTGGGCAGGTTTAGGCATGTTCTCCTTCCTCCTCCTCCTGCCTGGCTTGGCCGGGGCCAACGAGTACGACTACGTCAGCTTCCAGTCGGACATCAGCTCCTACCAAAGCGGGCGCTTCTACACCAAGCCCCCGCAGTGCGTGGCCATCCCACCCGACCTGCGCCTCTGCCACAGCGTGGGCTACGACAAGATGGTCCTGCCCAACCTGCTGGACCACGAGACCATGGCCGAGGTCAAGCAGCAAGCCAGCAGCTGGGTGCCCTTGCTCAACAAGAACTGCCACTTTGGCACTCAGCTCTTCCTCTGCTCCCTCTTTGCCCCCATCTGCTTGGACCGGCCCATCTACCCCTGCCGTTGGCTCTGCGAGGCTGTGCGCGACTCCTGCGAGCCCGTCATGCAGTTCTTTGGCTTCTACTGGCCCGAGATGCTCAAGTGCGACCAGTTCCCCCAGGACGACGTCTGCATTGCCATGACCGCCCCCAACGCTACGGAGGCGCCCAAGCCCCAAGGTAAGCTTGAGTCCCCTAAGACGAAGCATCGGCCTTCCCTTAAGAGTCAACTCAAGAGATGGCCCTGCTGGGAAGCCCAGGTGAGATGCAGCTTCTGGTGGCCAACTTAGAAGCAAAACCCAAGAAGGGCCTTCTGGACGTTGAGGGAGAACCCAAAATATCATGATCCAGCTGGGTCCCCACTGTAGAATGCTGTACTGTAGGTTAATTCTGCCAACTGCCAGGAGTTCAATCTTGACTGGCTGAAGGTTGATTCAGCCTTCCATCCTCCCGAGTTTGGTGAAATGTGGATCCACATTGTTGGGGGCAATAGGCTGACTCTATAAACTGCTTAGAGAGGGCTGTAAAGCACTGTGAAGTGGTATATAAGGCTAAGTGCTATTGCTATCTTCCTTCCTTCCTTCCTTCCTTCCTTCCTTCCTTCCTTCCTTCCTTCCCTCCCTCCCTCCCTCCCTCCCTCCATCCCTGGGTTAAAGTGCTGCATTGCAGGCTAGGAGTTCAAGAGTTCAATCCTGACCAGCTTGCCAGGAGTTCAATCCTGACCGGCTCAAGGTTGACTCAGCCTTCCATCCTTCCAAGGTGGGTAAAATGAGGACCCACATTGTTGGGGGCAATGTGCTGGCTCTGTAAACCGCTTAAAGAGGGCTGTAAACAGTGGTGGAATTCAGGCAGTTCGCACCACTTCGGGAGAAGCGGTGGTTAACTTTCTGAGCAGTTTGGCAAACTGGATGTTGGAATAAATAATTAGGGCAGAGAACTGGTTGTTAAATTACTTGAATTCCATCACTGGCTGTAAAGCGCTGTGAGGCGGTATATAAGTCTAAGTGCTATTGCTATTTTCACTTAAAGGTCTTTAATAATGAACAGAACTGTGATTCTCAACCTTGGAACTTTAAAACACGTGGATTTCAACTCCCAGAATTCCCCAGCCGGATTTTCTTAAATGGGGAATTTGTGTTTTAAAAGTTACTAAGGTTGGGAAACACCAGAATAGGACATTCCTCCAGAGCTTCACCTCTTTCGGATTATTTGCCCTTTAAGTTCCCAGAACTGTCAGCAGCGGTTACATCAAGTTGGTCTAACATCTTCTGAAGCACATCAAAGTGGGAAGGGGGATGGAGAAGACTTTTCTGGATTGAGTAACCCGGTAGCCCACCCATTCTAAATTGAGTTCAGGTGTGAGGTTAAGGAGGGGAGCAGCTAGAGCTGAGTGATTAAGGACAGATTCTGCTTGTTGAGGATTTTAGCATCAGTCCTGGGCATCTGCGAGGCAAAGAAAATTTCTGCTCCAGACTCCAGAAGGCCGATGATGTCAATAGTCATTGCAATCATGGCAGGCATTGCTTAATAGTAACAGGATTAATTGATTTGACTTGGCAGCTTCCTGAGATCTTTGCTGAATGAGTTACATGCAGTTCTGCTCCCCCTAAGCAGGCGGGAGGGAGAGAGAGAGAGAGAGAGTGAGAGAGAAAAGAGCTTCGAAGGAACAATTTCCCACTTCTGCAGCAATGTCTGTGCAGCGATTGAGTCATTTTGGAGTCTTAGTAACTCTTGGGGACCTCTGCAAAGATTTCTCTTCTCTGGCCCCATTGCCGTTTTGTGTGCGTTGCAGCTTCTCCTTGTGTTCTCAGAATGCGAGAGCAAAGCAAAATGAAACAACAAGAACAAGCAACTGATTGTGTGGCCCTTATTTGTTAAAGACAAGGGCCTCTTCACAATTTTGCTCCTTAGACCCAACCACTTAAGCCGTAGGGAAGCATTTAGTTCTGGCTAGCCAGTCTGCTGATCGACACATTGACTTTAATGCTCAACCTGGGCTAACAGTGCATAATTGCTTTGTTTATAACGCCTGCTGTGCCCAGGTGAATCAATCCTATTTAGCATCATGTGATGACCTGGTTTATGCTACATGCTGAAACCCATGGCTGGCTTCCCACAGGATGCTGAACCATAAATGACTCTGATCCTTTGGGAGCCTGGATGTTGGCAAACTCCGCACAATTTATGTGTTTGATTATAGTGTATCTAGTACTTCCTTATGGGTGGCTCAGTGGCTAAGACACTGAGCTTGTCGATCAGAAAGGTCGGCAGTTCGGCGGTTCAAATCCCTAGCGCTGCATAATGGAGTGCGCTCCCGTTACTTGTCCCAGCTTCTAACAACCTAGCAGGTTGAAAGCATGTGAAAATGCAAGTAGAAAAATAGGAACCACCTTTGGTGGGAAGGTAACAGCGTTCCGTGCACCTTCGACATTTAGTCATGCCAGCCACATGACCACGGAGACGTCTTCAGACAGTGCTGGCTCTTCGGCTTTGAAACAGAGATGAGCACCGCCCCCTAGAGTTGGGAATGACTAGCACATATATACGAGGGGAACCTTCACCTTTACCTAATTATTGAATACATGAACAGTGTGGCATCTGGGTATGGTTAGTTTTGATACACAATGATAGTGATAATATTGATAGTATTAGCTACATTAATCATACACACATAATTCTAATCATTATTCTAAGTATCAAAATTAAAATGGTTGACAAGTTGGTATTTGCGCCACCTTGTATATAATCCTTAATCATTTAATTATTCAATATTTTAATACACAATGCTAATAACCATAGTAGTATTGTTTAGGTATATATAACGCAAATATCTTTCAACTTCTGATCTTTACTTCTATATTTTAATTTTAAAGTATTATATAGAAATATGCACAATAATATTTTCCCCCTTTCTAGTTTCTACCTCTGTTTTAATTCTTAATGGGACAGATCTTATATTATTCTATTTCTATCCATCATCTCTTGCCCGTTTTAGTATTTAAATTCTTATTGATTTTTTGGCACACTTCCCATACTCCTCCTTTGGGATTTTGTATCCTCGAGCATCATTCATATTTAATCTAAATATTTCCTCCGTCTCTACCGCTATCTCTCACTGCCAGACCTTCAATGCATCTATCCGTGCCATCCTCACTTCAGGAATGTCTTTCTGTTTATCCAGTTCTATTTTTTGATCTCTTAATATATAATCTGTCTTATCTATTCCATAAGTTTTTATTGTATCTTTCTTCTCCTTGTCTTCGTGTTTCATTTGTTGTTTTATCTGCTCTATCCTTTTGGGTCCTGGGCCTTATTAGAATAGAATAACAGAATGGGAAGGGACCTTGAAGGCCTTTTAGTCCAACCCCCTGCTTAGGCAGGAAACCCTACACCACTTCAGATGAATTGATATCCAACATCTTCTTAAAGACTTCCAGTGTTGGGGCATTCACAACTTCTGGAGGCAAGCTGTTCCACTGATTAATTGTTCTCACTGTCAGGAAATTTCTCCTCAGTTCTAAGTTGCTTCTCTCCTTGATTAGTTCCCACCCATTGCTTCTTGTTCTACCCTCAGGTGCCTTGGAGAATAGTTTGACTCCCTCTTCTTTGTGGCAACCCCTGAGATATTGGAACACTGCTATCATGTCTCCCCTAGTCCTTCTTTCTCTTAAGCTAAACATACCCAGTTCCTACAACCGTTCTTCATATGTTTTAGTCTCCAGTCCCCTAATCATCTTTGTTGCTCTTCTCTGCACTCTTTCTAGAGTCTCCACATCTTTTTTTTACATCTGTGGTGATCAAAACTGGATGCAGTAATCCTGAAGGCAATCCCTAACACCAACTGCTTTTGCAGAGGTTTTATTTGGCTTTTAGCGTGAACAGCTGCTGTTGAGAAACTCCTTCAGTGATTTTGCTGGTTGGTACTTGTAACCATGTTGTACAAAAAATTGAGACTGATTGTAGGATCCTTTCCCAAACAGGTATCATTTTCCCCTTATCTCCTCCAATGTTGACTTGTGCAATTTCAGCCAGCATATCCACTTGTGCTCATTGGGAATTATACGGGAGTTGCAGTTGCAAGACATGGGAGAGAATTGATGTGAAGAAACAGTTGCTGGAACTGGGCAGCAAGCAGTTTTGTATTTGAAATAAGTCCAAGGAAGTCCTTTATGTTCTTGATGCTTGCAATGTTTGTCTGGTTAAGCGTGCATACAAGAGGATATTTAACAAACCAGTTTCTTTAATCTCCCTTTCTCAACACTATTGGGATCATAACAAGACTGAGCAAATATACCAAAATGTTGGAAAGATTTCTTTTTGATTATTTTTATTTTTTAAAATTTTATTGTTTTAATTAAACAGAAAACACACACAAAAAACACTCTTCAATACATCTTCCAGCAAGCATGTCGATTGGTTACAATTAAATTCTGTGCATTACTACAATCATTCTTTATATTTCATTCAAATTGAATTGTACATTTTAAATCAAAAATCTTTATACCGTCAATATACCAACATTCTCATTTAACTATATTTGTTTGAAAGTACTTTTATCTAGAATCATTCCTATTTATATTATAATAAATGTCATAATGGGTTAACTGCCAACAAATAAACATTTTAAAACCGACAGCATTCTATAAGAGCTACCACATTCTACTTATTTATCACCTAGAATTAACTAATTTTTTATTTTTATTTTTATTATTGTTTTTTTCCCCATTCGATTATGGTTTATTTGGGTTTCTTATTTTATCCATAACTATTATTTTTGGATTTTGTTACATTCCTTCATTGATTCTTGTTTCTTTCCTCCATCCACCTATACCATTTATCCCATATCTGATAGAATTTCTTATATAATGTTATGCATTTCTTCTTTTTCTTCTTGTGCCATATCCATTATCGGACATTGGTGATCCTATTTTTATTGACAGTCGCACGAAAAAGTGCTGCTGAGTTTTGTCCCAACCGGTCCCTTAGATTTTGAAGCCATGATGTTTTTCTGCCTGGATCTCCTTTGCCTTCAATCTTTCCTTGGAGGATTAAGGGAAGGATGCCGTATTTTTCCGGGTGTCGCATCACATGTCTGAAATATTCTAATTTTAGTTTTTTGATGGGTTTCCCCCCCCCCCCCCCGGTTCTCCTGAATAGGTGCGAACTGGCTGAATCCTACCACTGCTTCAACTCCATCACTTTGCTCTTTCCAGGCATCCATTAAAAAGCACCCCTAACAGAACCGTTGTTAAGCAGAACTGGATTTGCCCATTGACTTTGCTTGTTGGAAGTGGGCTGGGAAGGTTGCAAATGATGATCAAATGACCTTCGGGCAATGCAACTGTTGTAAAAACACGCCTATTGCCAAGTGGCCGAATGTTGAATATGTCATTGTGTGGCGGCTGCAACAGTTGTAAGTTCAAGGACCGATTGTGAGTCCCTTTTTTTCAGGGCTGTTGTAATTGGAACTATTGCTAAACAAGTGATTGTAAGTTGAGGGCTACCTGCATGCTATTGTAGCAGAAGAGGTGACCATTATGTGTGTGTGTGTGTGTGTGGGGAAACAGCTTTCCCACCCTGACACTCTCAAAAAAGGAGACTTCAATTCCCATAATTCCCTACTAGCATAGACAGAGACCGCCACCACCACCACCTCCCCCTCCTCCTCCTCCTCCTCCTCCTCCTCCTCCTCCTCCTCCTCCTCCTCCTCCTCCTTCTACTACATCCATCATCGGATGTTGGCAATCATGTTGGTGATCCTATTTTTATCAACAGCTGCACAAAAAAGTGCTGCTGAGTTTTGTCCAAATTGGTCCCTTACATTTTGAAGCCGTGATGTTCTTCTTCTGCCTGGACCTTCAATCTTTGCCTTCAATCTTTCCCTGGAGGATTTAAGTGTAGGATGCCATATTTCATATTCATTTCTGATTTTGTCAACCCAACCTATACGTAACAGCTGCCTGTAAATCTACATTTCAAATGCTTCTAGTTTTTCCAAGTGATTTTCTGTCAGAGCCGAACTCTCCACTCCATAGAGCAGGGGTGAAATTCAGCAGGTTCTGAGAGGTTCTGGAGAACTGGTAACGGAAATTTTGAGTAGTTCAGAGAACTGGCAAATACCACCTCTGGCTGGCCGAGTGGGGTTGGAATTGAGATTTTGCAGTATCCTTCCCCCAGGAATGGGAAGGGAATGGGGATTTTGCAGTATCCTTCCCTGGAGTGGGGAGGGAATGGGGATTTTGCAGTATCCTTCCCCTGGAGTGGGGAGGGAATGGGGATTTTGCAGTATCCTTTCCCTGGAGTGGGGAGGGAATGGGGATTTTGCAGTATCCTTTCCCTGGAGTGGGGAGGGAATGGGGATTTTGCAGTATCCTTCCCCTGGAATGGGGTGGCAATGGGGATTTTGCAGTATCCTTCCCCTGGAGTGGGGAGGGAATGGGGATTTTGCAGTATCCTTCCCCTGGAGTGGGGAGGGAATGGGGATTTTGCAGTATCCTTCCCCTGGAGTGGGGAGGGAATGGGGATTTTGCAGTATCCTTTCCCTGGAGTGGGGAGGGAATGGGGATTTTGCAGTATCCTTCCCCTGGAATGGGGTGGCAATGGGGATTTTGCAGTATCCTTCCCCTGGAGTGGGGAGGAAATGGGGATTTTGCAGTATCCTTCCCCTGCCACACCCACCAAGCCATGCCCATAGAACCAGTAATAATAAAAAATTGAATTTCACCACTGCTGTAGAGCAGGATAGAAAAGATCGTGTAGATGCAACATCTGACAAGCCTGATTTTCAATCTCAGGCTTCTGTCATGACTGCAGAAGACCTTTTTCATTTTGAAGAATGCGGTTTGAGTTATCTCTATCCTTGTCTTTATTTAGGGGGTCACATCCCAGTTTTCATGCAAATTAGAACCAAGGGACGTGATCCTTTCCACTTTTTCGAGCGGTACTCCTTCCGAATTCATCGGTGGTAAATGAATGGGTTGTTTGCCGATGACCATGATCTTGGTTTTTGAGCTATTAAGCTTCGGGCCGCATGCTTCAGATATTTCTGTGGATGAGGAGCTGAAGATCGAGCCCAGGACAACCCTTATGCTAATTTCCTTGACCTGGATTTTGACTCCTCAGTTTTACACGCAATTCTTTTTTTAAATCGGCGAGTTGGGAAGAGTGGTTGAAGAGGTCATCTTCACAATCTCGGCCTCTCCGTTTTCCCCATTAGGCATGAAGTCTGTGCATCTTTAAAAAGTTAACGTTCCTTAACTAGCCAAGTTTTCTGAATAAGCTGACATCAGGGTCCAAATGTAAAATAATACCTTAGCACTCAAGTGTTGCCCTCTCCTTAAAGCTTTCCCCCCTCCCTTCTTTGCATTCCATAGTAGAAGGCTGTATTTAGAACTACTGCTATGTCCCCCCCCCCCCAAAAAAAAGCTAATCTCTGGGGAGGAAAAAGTTATTTTCATAACTGCTCCATTCGCTGGAAACCAGGAGTTGATTGACGGGGAGTTTTACTTTGGCTGTTTGTCTCCGCCGTAGAGGCACCAAAATCTCCTTTAAAACAAAACACATGAAAACTTGCACATGTTCCACTCCCTCCTCACTCGTATTGGTTTCAGGTATAAGCTGCCAATTTTTGCAAATCCAGCCCTTTGTGAGAAGGAGATATTTTCTCTGATTAAAATTTTTGGTGCCAAATTAGAACAGGATACGACGAGTAAGGGGATAGTTTGCAAAAGATGGAAAGGAAAGGACTGTCAATAGGCCTCATCCAGCGTGTTTTGTTGGGGAAGAAACAACAACTTGTAGTGTTTTTTGATGGGGAGGCCTACAAGAAATCAGGCCTTTATGGTTTTTTTCCATGGCTTGGATAACATTTGGAGGGCTTTTTTATTGTTGTCATTGAAGGGGCAAGTTATTTATGCCTCAATTTTTTTTGTTTCAGCATCTAGAAGACCAGAAACTAAGTTAGATTATGATCCACTCCCTTTTGGGTGGGAGCATCTCAGGACTTTTCATGGTTGTAGGTTTGAGTGGGAAGTCCTGGACAGCCAGTTATTTATTACTAAAAGGAAACTGGCCTAGTTTATTTTCACTTTTTTAAAAAAAAAAAAAAAGGAGGAGAGGATGAGTTATTCTCCAAACCGCCTAAAAACAGGGCAAGAAATACCAAGTGGAAATTTATCTCAAAGAGAGATCCAACCTAGAATTAAAGGGAAAAAAATCCTGACAGTGAAATCAGTTCAGTGGGATGGCCTGGATTTTAGAAATTGTGAGTGCTCCATCACTGGAGGATTTTAAAAAAGGGACTGGATAGCCATTTGTCTGGAGTGGTATATGGCGGGGCTAAATGAATCAAAAGTTGGAATTAAGATTGCCGGGAGAAATATCAACAACCTCAGAACTGCAGATCATGCCACTCTAATGGCAGAAAGTGAAGAGTAACTAAAGAGCTTCTTGATGCGGGTGAAGGAAGAGAGTGCAAAAGTTGGCTTGAAACTCAACATTAAGAAAATGAAGATCATGGCACCCGGCCCTCTCCATTCCTGGCAAATAGATGGGGAAGAAATGGAGGTAGTGACAGGTTTTATTTTCCTGGGCTCCAAGATCACCGCAGATGGGGACTGCAGCCAAGAAATTAAAAGACATTTGCTCTTGGGGAGGAAAGTTATGGCAAATCTGGACAGCAGACTAAAAAGCAGAGACATCACCCTGCCAACAAAAGTGGGTATAGTCAAGGCTATGATTTTCCCAGTTGCAATGAATGGTTGTGAAAGTTGGACCATAAGAAAGGCTGAGCGCCAAAAAATGGAGGCCTTTGAACTCTGGTGCTGGAGAAGACTCCTGTGAGTCCCTTGGACTGCAATGCCATCCAACCAGTCAGTCCTAGAGGAGATCAACCCTGACTGCTCTTTAGAAGGCCAGATCCTGAAGAGGAAACTCAAACAATTTGGCCACCTAAGGAGAAGGAAGGACTCTGAGGTCAGAGGGCTGTTGACTCCCCTCAAACTGTCTTGTAGAATGGAATGGAATAGAATAGAATAGAATAGAATAGAATAGATATCGGGGGGGGGGAGAATAGAATAGAATAGACATTGGAAAGAAGAATAGAGTAGAGTAGAGTAGAGCAGAGTAGAATAGAATAGAATAGAATAGAATAGATATTGGAAAGAAGAATAGAGTAGAATAGAATAGAATAGATATTGGAAAGAAGAATATAACAGAACAGAACAGAATAGAATAAGAACAGAACAGAAAAAAAAAACAGAACAGAATAGAATTCTTTATTGGCCAAGTGTGATTGGACCTACAAGGAATTTGTCTTCAGTGAATAAACTCTCAGTACACATAAAAGCTACAAGTGATAAATCATGATTAGCGTCATCATCCTAACATAGGATACTAAATAAGCAATCGACATAAATCATACTGGGAAACTAAACAAAACAATATAAATTGTAAAGATACAAGCAACAAAGTTATAGTCATAAATAGAAAAGGAGATAGGCAATAGGAAAGACGAGAAGAAGACTAGTAACACAGTTTTACTAAATAGTCTGACAGTGTTGTGGGAATTAGTTGTTTATATGGGACAAGATACTCCCATATAACACCACTCCTGCGCGAGCTGCACTGGCTGCCTGTGGTTTTTCGGGTGCGTTTCAAGGTGTTGGTTACTATCTTCAAAGCGCTCCATGGCACGGGACCTAGTTACCTGCGGGATCGCATCTCACCTCATACATCCCTGCGACCAATCCGCTCTCACAGGGAGGGACTCCTCCAGGTGCCGTCCACTAAGCAGTGTCAACGGGTGGCGCCCAGGAATAGAGCCTTCTCGGTGATGGGCCCAACCCTCTGGAATGACCTCCGCCCCGATATTAGAACTACCACCGACCTCCGCTCCTTCCGACAGAAGCTTAAGACCCACCTGTTCCAATTAGCTGGCCTAGCTGATTTATAGTCCCATTTTAACCTCCTGGCAAACATCTTATTGGGTAGTTTTTAAGGGTATTTTAATGTATTTTAATGTTTATTTGTATTTTAATTTAAATATTGTACAGTCCACATCCCACCTCCTCCTTTTACCTATTTGTATATTTAAGTATACCCATATTTTGTATTTATACTGTTTTAATATGACTGTACACCGCCCCGAGTCCTGTTTAGGAAAGGGTGCGGTTTATAAATTAAAGTTGTTTATTATTATTATTATTATTATTATTATTATTATTATTATTATTATTATTATTATTATTATTATTATTATCAGAGGGATGGCACAGGGTGAAAACTGTCCTTGTGTCTAGTTGTTCTGGTGTGCAGTGCCCTATAGCGTCGTTTTGAGGGTAGGAGTCTAAGATGTGAGGAGTCTGTAGATATTTTCACAGCCCCCTTTTTGCCTCGTGCAGTGTATAGGTCCTCAATGGAAGGCAGGTTGGTAGCCATTGTTTTTTTTTCAGTTCTGAATCAGGGACGTGTGGTCAGGGGAGGCAGGGGAGGCAGAGCCTCACCTCTCATCATGAAATAATATATAATAATAAATTATAATATATATTTCCTCCCATCCCTTTTACACGGTTCCCGCTAAGCTCCGGTAAGGAGAAGAGCTTTTGGGGAGTGAAGAGGAAGAGGAGGGAGGAGGAGGAGGTGCACGCATGGGGCGATGCCAGCTGGGCAACCGGCGGAGGCAGGAGGGTTCTCGGAAGCGCCAATAACCTTCCTGCCTCTGCTGGACTTCGCGCGCTCCTCGCGACTTCAATAGACGTCCAGAAGTGGCAGGGGCTGTTGGGCTGGAAGCCCAAACCCCATTAGGCACAAAACCCGCTTCTGGATGTATATTGCAGTTGCGAGGAGCGCGCGAAGTCCAGCAGAGGCAGGAAGGTTCTCGTCGTTCCCCAGTCACTTTCATGGCTTTGTCATCAAGACGAAGTCCGGGAGCGCTGACAACATTTCTGCCTCCGCTGGACTTCGTCTTGATGATGTTGCCGCACGCAGCTCCCGGGACGGACGGAGGTAGCCAGAGTGGCGCCGAGGCAGTCCGGCGGGCGGGCGAGTGAATGAGGATCAGGCTGCCTGATCTTCCATCGCTCGCTCGATCACTCTTTCGTCCGCCCGGACCGCCTCGGCACCGCTCTGGAGATCCGGCCACGCCCAGCCACTGTGGCGACGTCATCAAGACAAAGTGGCTTGGAGTCGAAGTGCTTTTCAGTGCTTTTCTGTGCGTTTGGCGTTTAGGTAGATAGCTGGATGTCCTAAACGCCAGACGCTCAGAAAAGCACTGAAAAGCAGATGCTGTTGGGGACTGCGGAGCGCGAACCGGCGGAGCGTGCTCAGGAAGGCGGGGAATGGGATCACGTGTGCTGGAGGCTGAGGCAGCCTCAGCCTCCAGCACACGTGGTCCCATTCCCCGCCTTCCTGATAACGTCACCAGCCTCGCCAGCCATAAATCTCACCGCACATCACTGGTTCTGATTATCCTCTGAAGTCTGTGTCTGTCTTATTGGGTTGCAGAACCAAACCAGATAGTTATGGAGGTGCAGATGACAGACTCAATAATTCCTCTGTAGAACTGAATCAGCAGCTCCTTGGGACAGTTTGAGCTTCCTGAGTTGGCACAGAAAGAACATTCTTTGTTGTGCTTTTTTGATGATGTTTTTGATCTTAGGTGTCCATTTTAAGTCTGGAGATTTGATAGAATCTTGAAGCAGGGGAGTAAGACAGAAATTCCAGATGTAGCACAAACACAAGAACATGGTGGTGATGTTATTGAGCATTAACCTTATGCCAGAAACCTTTATTGAAAAGCAAATAATTAAATGTATATTGAAGTTGCTTATTAATGCCATATTTAGCTTTAGATGCAAAATGTAGACACCACATTGCATCAACATTAATATTTTGGAGATCACAGCTAATGTTGACATAAAGTACTTTATTTCTAAAGATTGAAGTTATTCAAGCATTAGAGTGTTAATAATCTCCAGTCAATATTATGTAAACAGCATCATATCTTTTCAAATACTTTAAATATTTAATAGAGAAAAAGCAATAAAGGTGCAATCCATCAAATGAATAATGCAAAACTATTCCCTAACAAGAACTATTAGCAAACCATTTGTGGGTGGAGCATATACTAATGTAAGAAAATTTTGCTCCTTTAAGAGAATATATTTATCTTAATTATTTAACCAGTGATGCAAATAAAAGCGACCAGAAATTTAAATAAAAGAGAGATAATCAACTGGTGGCCAAGGTCCTTGTAGGGCTGGCAACACAGAATTGAGAGGGCCAGGGTGTGTGTGTGTGTGTGTGAGGGTGGCCAGAGGGGGGCATGGCCATGGTGGGAGTGACATGGGACTTGTGTTGGGGCACCTGTGGTGGCAGGACTTTCCTAAGACCTCCCTCACTCTCATTATAATCTCCTTCCTTCCTTCCTTCCTTCCTTCCTTCCTTCCTTCCTTCCTTCCTTCCTTCCTTCCTTCCTTCCTTCCTTCCTTCTTCTCTTCTCCTCTTTTCTCTTCTCACTCCTGTGAAACTCACAAGTTTTTCACCCACATTTTGCACATATCCTTCCTGGCAGTTTTACAGAAATTTTGTTTCCACATGAAACATAAGGCAGACTTCTGTTTTTCTATTTCATTTTCAGATTGCTTGAGAATGCCTTTTAAAATTTCTTTTGGGTGTTTTGTTTTTGAATGGCCAAGGTTAAACTTGCATTTCCCAATATGAGGATGGGAGTTTTCTTCTGGTATCTTAACGCTGAAAAGTTACCATGTAATAATAAAAATGAGAAATTCTCATTTCCAGGCCCTTCGCCAACTCATCAGTAATTAAGTCCATAGCCTTTGTCCCCAGAATTTCATTAACATTCTCCTTTCATTAAAAAAAACAAACCAACCCTTTCAAAAGTAAATACTTTTCTATCAAATTGGATGAAAAGGGGTTGAAAAACACACAGACGGTTTTTACTGCAAAATGCTGAGGTAAAGTTTGTTCAGCTTTAACATGCCAAGCAGAAAAAATTATGCCATTGAGCTGTGATGTTTGCTTTCCAAAACATTGAACTGTAAGTTAAAGGTAAAGGTTTTCCTCGCACATATGTGCTAGTTGTTCCTGACTTTAGGGGGCGGTGCTCATCTCCATTTCAAAGCTGAAGAGCCAGCACTGTCCGAAGATGTCTCCGTGGTCATGTGGCCTGTCACTGCGTTAATTGTTTGCTAGCTGAACTGATGAGTTACTGCGCAGGTCATAGGCCCTTATCAGCAATGATTTACTGTGCAGGCTTCTTAACACGTTTTCATATACATCACACATTCCAGAGACTTCTTTACTTTTAATCTTCTGTTCATCTGCCAAGGAGGTGGACGATAATTTGCTATTGCCAAAATATAACAATTAGATAGATTTGTTTTATTTCTATTTTCTTATTTTTGTATTAACGCTTGTTTTTAATTAGAACATGTTCTCAGATTTTTTATTTTCGCTTCTTCTGAAGATATGCTGTTTGGAAAGTCATCGATTCTAGACCTCGTTAGCTCAGGGTGAAATTTTTCCCCCTGACATGGCCGGCATAACTAAACACTGAAGATGCTGGAATGCTGTTCCCTTCCCACCAAAGATGGTTCCTATTTTTCTACTTGCATTTTTACGTGCTTTCGAACTGCTAGGTTGGCAGAAGCTGGGACAAGTAATGGGAGCTCACTCCATTACGCAGCACTAGGGATTTGAACCACTGAACTTCCGACCTTTCTGATCAACAAGCTCAGCATCTTAGCCTATGAGGCACCACGTTGAACTGTATTACAATTTTAAAAGAGCCACCAGTTTTCAACTGTCACCATGCAGTTGTTCTCACACATTGAAAACTACTTTCACTCCCCCCCCAGTACAAATAGTTTCCAATATACAACCACTTATTCAAAGTTATGACAGCACTGAAAAAATGTGACTTTCAACCAGTCCTCGCACTTACGACCATGGCAGCATTCTCACAATCATGTGATCAAAGTCGGGTGCTTGGCAAGCCAATATGTATTTATAACGATGGCTGTGTACCGAGTGTGATTACTATCTAGGACTTTCTCAAATTATTTCCAACAAGCAAAATCAACAGGGGGGAAACCAAATTCAGTTAACGACTGCATGAATGCAATGATTTGCATAATAACCATTGCAAAAAACCAGGTTGCAAATTGGGTGTGTCTCATTTAATACTGCATCACTTAGCAATGGAAGTTCGGTTTCCAGTTGTGGTCATAAGTCGAGAACTTTGTGATTTATGCTTTTCTCCCAGTGAAGAATATTTTAACAGATTAACAGAGTTGGAAGGGACCTTGTAGGTCCTCTGGTCCAACCCCCTGTCCAAGCAGGAGACCTGAACAAATGGCAGTCCAGTCTCTCCTTGAAAACCTCCAGTGATGAAACTCCCACAACTTCCGAAGGGAACTTCTGTTCCATGGATTGATTGTTCTCACTGTCAGGAAACTTCTCCTTCTTTCTAGGTTGAATCTCTCCTTGTTCAGTTTCCATCCATTATTCCTTGTCTGGCCTTCAGATGCCTTGGAAAATAGCTTGACCCCCTCCTCTCTGTGGCAGCTCCTCAAATATTCTCTTCACTAGACTAGCCAGGCCCAGTTCCTGCAACCGTCCATCGTATGTTTTAGCCTCCAGTCCCCTCATCATTCTGGTTGCTCTTCTCTGCACTCTCTCTAGAGTCTCCACATCTTTTTTCATCGTGTAGTGACCAAAATCTGGTGCAGAATTCTAGGTGTGGCCTTACCAAGGCTTTATAGCAGGAGTGTCAAACTGACATCATCATGGCAACGTCACGTGACATACCGGAATTTTCCCACCCCCCTTTTGTTAAACTGGGCGGGAACATGGCCAGCATGTGACGCATCCAGCCCATGGGCTTGGAGTTTGGAGGTTGGAGAACCGGTAGCAGAAATTTTGAGTAGTCCGGAGAACGGGCAAATGCCACCTCTGGCTCGCCCCAGAATGGGTTGGGATTGGAGATTTTGCAATATCCTTCCCCTGCCATGTCCACCAAGCCACGCCTACCAAGCCACACCACTCCCATCAAGCCACGCCCACAGAACTGGTAGTAAAAAAATTGAATTTCACCACTGGTCCATCAGCTCATAATAAGCTCCATTACTTCTTAAATCTAATAAGATGGAAGCTGTTCTCCTGTTGTCAAAACGAGTCAAGGAGAGAAGCAACCTAGAACTAAGGAGAAATTTCCTGATAGTTAGAAAGATTAATCAGTGGAACCACTTGCCTCTAGAAGTTGTGGGTGCTCCAACACTGGAGGTTTTAAAGAAGAGATTGGACAACCATTTCTACAGAATGGTATAGGACTGGACTAGAAGACCTCCAAGGTCCCTACCAACTCTGTTATTCCGTCATTTTCTGTTCAGAAGCTCAGTGGGCTAAAAACGTAACAACTATGCTCCTTCTTTGCCCTTTGCTCTCTGTGTGTGGGTTTTTGTGTATGTGTGAGGTTGTGTTAGAGAGAGCATGAGTGAGTGCTTCCTTTCTCACCCCTGGCCTGTAGGATTATAATGCTATCTATAGGATTAGCTGTTACATCTCCACAAAAATGTACTAAATGAAAAAGTAATAAATTTGCCTTCCGCCCTCCTCAACAGGGAGAACATCTATTTATATTTACTTACCGACGTGTGTGTGTGTGTGTGTGTGTGTGTGTGTGTGTGTGTGTGTGTGTTTTCTTTCAATTCCCATCAGCCCAGATCAGCAGAATTTGTGGTCAGGGCTGATGGGAATTGTAATCCAAAGCACCTGGTTGAGGCCAGGCTGGAATGAATGAATACATGAATTTGAAAGAAATTCTTTTTCGAAAGTTGAGACCTTTGTCTGAGTTTTTTTTTAATGGTACAATGATTTCACAATAAAATACCACAGCAAATTCTTCTAGTATTTAATATTTTTTTAATATATGAAATCCATGGATGAATAGTTAAGTAAGCTGTAGGAACAGAGGGTGGAGGAAAGAGAATGGTTAAGCACTATATAACTGGGTTTATACATTGTTCTGAATCATGGATTGTTGTAGTGAAGACAATTAACAAGTGGAACTGCTTGCCTTCAGAAACCTTAGCTGCTCCATCACTGGAGGTTTTTAAGAAGAGACTGGACAGTCACTTATCTAAAATGGTACAGGTTTTCCTGCTTGAGCAGAAGGTTGGACTAGAAGACCTCCAAGGTTCCAGATTCTGTTCCATTACATATTCTATTCTATTCTATTCTATTCTATTCTATTCTATTCTATTCTATTCTTCATCCTACTTCTCTTCTCTTCTCTTCTCTTCTCTTCTCTTCTCTTCTCTTCTCTTCTCTTCTCTTCTCTTCTTTTCTCTTCTCTTCCGTTCCCTTCCCTTCCCTTCCATTCCATTCCATTCCATTCAGTGATGGGTTGCAGGTAGTGCATCTCGGTACAGGCGTACCAGAGCCTGCCCAGAGCACCGGGTACCGTTCCGGTACAGTGCCCCAGAGGGCTCATCCGCCCACCCTCACTCTTTACCTGTTCTTTAAAGCCTTCAGTGCTTCCGCGCAGGTGCATGGCACATACAGCGCCTGTGCGATGCTCCGTTGAGCAGCTGGAGCGTCACGGAGGCTTGCAGAAGCATCGCTGGCACCTATGATGCATGCACGTGCCACATGTGTGTGGCGCGCACTGCGCCCATCCATGTGGGCGATGCCGGACCCGTTCCAACCATACCGGTTAGAATGGGATCCGGAACCCACCACTGCTTCCATTCCATCTCCTATTCTACTCTGCTCTGCTCTACTGAACTCTACTCTAAACTACAATGACTAGGTTAACAACTGTGTTTAAAATGTCATAAAATGGGACACAACTCACTTAACAACTGCGTTGCTTAGCAAGGAAACCTTTGGGCTCAATGGCGATCATAAGACAAGGATTATTTTTATAATTTTACCTACATTATGATTAAGACTCTCCTAAACAGTGTTGGCCTAGAGCAGGAGTGAATAGGTGATGGATGGGCCTGCATCCCCCATCCCAGGGTCTCCTTGGTGCTGCAAGACCACCTTGCTGACTTTCTGCAGCCAAAAATTTGGATTTCAACATCAGACTTTTTGGGGGGGGCTAGGGGTGATTTTAAGGGTGGGAATGGACATTCTTTGCCTCTGAGAGGACCTCCTGCTCCCACCCCTTCTGTGGCCCTTGGGAAGGTTGGGAAGCTGAACTGTGGCTCTTAGTCCAAGTGTACCATTTCACACAAATGGTTGTCCAACCTCTTCTTAAAAACCTCCAGTGTTGGAGCATTCACAATTTCTGGAGGCCAGTAGTTCCATTGGTTAATTGTTCTAACTGTTTCTCCTTAGTTCTGAGTTGCTTCTCTCCTTGATTAGTTTCAACAACAGGACAACAGCTTCCATCCTATTATACTTAACTAGCTGGTAACCCGGCCTAGGCCGGGTATGTATTTACCCCAATCCTGTATAAGAGGGAGCCCCCTTATGGAGTACTGTGAAGCCATTGCCATGGCAACTCCACTGTGTTGTACAGTAGAAGCCATTCTAAGGCACAACAGGCTGTATCTTAACAGAACCTGAATCCAAAATGCACACTATCACTGTCAAAAGTACTGTGACTTGACACTATAGATAGAATTCAGTCCTTTTCATTTTAGCGGTCCAGGCGTTCCAGAGTTATGCTGGCACACACCAATCCACAGACACATGGACAACCCCCCCACATCAAGGGTGTTAGGGGTGACTTACCCCCACAGTATTTGTTTCCAGAGAGTAAGTCATCTGTGTACCAAGTTTGGTTGAAATTGCTTGAGGCATTCCAGAGTTATGCTGGAACACACACACACACACACACACACACAGTCATTTTTATATATATAGATAAAGAATGGAGCTTATTATGAGCTGATGGCCCCACTGTTTTGCTCATCAACTTTCATCTCTCTGTCTCTGTCTTTGTCTCTGTCTCTTTGTTTCTCTCTCTCTCCCCCCCCTCCCTCCCTCCCAGCTACCTACCTAACTACCCATCTATCCATCCATCCTAGCCACCTGCAGACACGCACAAAGAAAGATTCAGATAAGATTCCCATTCTCCACTCAACTCGCTGGAGGCTGATTGCTAAGTTTCAACTAGGAAAGGATGTTTTCTTTGGAACTCCTGCCTAGCCGACCTCATAGCTTCCCACTACATTTCTCATGGCTGACTTCAGGTGCTATGTAAACAGCTTAGGGGGACTGAACAAAGATGAAAGCTAAACACGAATGGGAGTGAGTTGCGGAGAGGGGAAAACTATTCCAGTGTCAAGAGGCAGATGAAAAAAAAAAAAAAGAAAACCTGATTTAGCTTTTGGAATCCTGTTGCTGATCTTGGCAAAGTGCGTAGGAGGGAAGGGAGGTGGCAAGCATCTGGATTTCATAGCTGAAGTTCAACAGAACAAAGATCTCGGTTGTGGATGTGGCTTTTCCAGGTTTCCCGTGAGCCTGAAAGAATTGCGCGTTGGGTAATCTTTTGCAGCCAGTGATTGATCTCAACTGTTGAGAGACCATGTTGTGGGCGCTGTCACGCAATGGCTGTGGGGAAGCCTCCCCCCCGCCCCCGTTTACCAGAGGGCTACACTGTTGGCTGGAACTAGTTACGAAACCCTCATTTTACCTCCGATATTATAAAGGAGGGATTGCATTACAACGTACTTATTAGTTTCCCAAGAGGTCCCTACTCCTATTGGTGTCTTCCTTCCGGGCAGGTGCAACGGCAGTATTGCATTTAAGCTGGACTTCATTAAAGGTAAAAGTAAAGGTTCCACTCGCACAGGTCAGCTGAAAATTTAGGAGGAATGAGTTACTCAGGATCAATCTAATGGCACCTGCAGGAGAGACTTCCCTTAAGGTAAAGGTTCCCCTCGCATATATGTGCTAGTCGTTTCTGACTCTAGGGGCTGGTGCTCATCTCCTTTTCAAAGCCAAAGAACCAGCACTGTCCGAAGACGTCTCCGTGGTCATGTGGCCGGCATGACTAAATGCTGAAGGCGCATGGAATGCTGTTACCTTCCCACCAAAGGTGGTACCTATTTTTCTACTTGCATTTTTACTTGCTTTCGAACTGCTAGGTTGACAGAAGTTGGGACAAGTAAGTGGGAGCTCACTCCATTATGCAGCGCTAGGGATTCGAACTGCCGAACTGCCGGCCTTTCTGATCGACAAGCTCAGCATCTTAGCCACTGAGCCACCAGGGACTTAAGTACAAAATAATGAACTCCACCTTAAATGCAGTGCTCTCATTGCACCTGCCCAGAAGGAAGACACCGATAGGAGCAGGGGGCTCTTGGGAGACGAATGGGCATGACTTATGAGCAGTTAAATGTGGTATATTTGCCTATATGGGCACTTGTTCTTCTTTCATAATGTTGTTACTTTCCCTTGCTTGACGTGTCCTCCTTCTCTTGTCAGGCACTGCGGTGTGTCCCCCTTGTGACAATGAAATGAAGTCGGAGGCCATCCTGGAGCACCTGTGCGCCAGTGAGTTTGGTAAGTAAACCTTTCGTTCCCTTATTTTAACTACCCTTAGAACTGGAAGTTGTCTATGACCCAAAGTAATTGACCCTCCTCTTGCCTGATGTTCTCCAGATGTGCTGGTCCATCAGTCCCAGAAATTCTTCCAGAGTGTAGTTGATGAAGAGTTCCCCAGAGTGGTCTCCTATCCATAAAAACCTCCCTTTTTACAACCCTCTAATCCCTGAGTTTGGAGTAGACTTGGGGAGACTGAATGAAACTGAGTTTACTGGTCAGATGCCCTTCCTGATTCCACGCTGTACTGACCGAAGCATGAAACAATCTCCTTGTCCCGACAAAAAACCCTTTTATTAATTGACTGTGAATTCTGCTCCTTCACAGCCAGCAAAGTTTTTCAAGGGAGGATTTACAGTCACAGACCTTATCTGGCTTGGAGAGCTGACAAGCTGATATCTGCAAAACTTGGCAAGGAGTCTCAGAGAGTCACGGACCAATTAAGCAAACCAATTGTCTCCTGCAAACTCCATTCCCCTTTCGCTCCTCTTTTATTTCCTCTGGGAGGGGCCATTCATCGTCCACCTGTGGCCTTACTCCCAAGTCAACCCCTGTTCTTTAGCTGTTCTCTTTGTCTGGTCATTCTGCGCATGCACACACTGGGAACAGGCTCCAGCTGTTCATCTACCCCACTGATGTCCGTCTCTGAAGGCAGCTGATAACTGGCATATGGCTCTGGCCCCCTCTCTGCCTCCGACACAGAGCCCTCATCAGAGCCTTCCCCAGACTCCAGGACTGGCCCATGTTCCTCCCCAACCTCCTCACTGTCTGAAGGCTGCTGGCGAGCACAACACACACAGAGTGTGCAGCAGATATCTTCTCTTTGTGCCCTAGGAGAGAACATCTGCCACTACCTAGGATTGAACTCTTCACCACTAGGCCATCACGCCGCTCAGTGGTCTCCTATCCATACAATAAGATATATGGATCTCCTTAGCCTCATGAGAATGGAAACAGTATCCCACCATAGTCAGGGACCGTATCTTATAGACTTTGAAGGGTTTTCACAAATCATACTTTATGAAGAAAGAAAACAGTGGCATCTTGTTTGTAAACCCTGCAAATTCCCCCCTCCCCTCAGTTTCCATCCAGAAACAATGGATGGAAACTGAAAGAAGCAACCTGGAATGGAGGAGAAACTTCCTAACAGTGAGGACAATTAACCAGTGGAACAGCTTGCCACCAGAAATTGTGGGCGCTCCATCAATGGAGGTTTCTAAGAAGAGACTCGATAGTCTCTTATCTGAAATGGTGTAGGTTCTCTTGCTTGAGTAGGGGGCTGGACTAAAAGACCTCCAAGGTCCCTTCCAGCTCTATTCTACTCTAACTAGCTCTGCCCCAAATTTGGGAAATTCCAGTCCTACTTCTCTGCCGATGTTACTACTTCATATTCTGCTCTCTGCAAACTTCATTTATCTTTTTCTTGACTCTTCCATCCAGTCACATTTCCAGAGGGGTTATTAAGAACATTTTTTCTTTTGTGCATGAAGGAAACATGATAATCTGTCACATCTGAATTCCTGCCTTTTTTCAAAATATTCTTGGTTCTGGCCAGGGTGAAAAAACAGAAAGGGAAATGAAAACGCATTGCTTTCAAAAAAAGACAGCCTAGCTCTCCATGGAGACTAGAGCAAATAATATTGAGTGTTAAAACCTTGTAAAATGTGGCTTGCCAGATCTTTGCATTCTGAATTCGCTTACCCCGAGAATGTCGATATCCATTGTGAGAACTTGGGGTGTGTATCTGGATGTGGATAAAGACTGTAGCTTAATGTCAGTTTTCAATCCTTTTTTTTTGCCTGAAAAGCTTTTTATTTTTTATTCTTTTATATACCATTGTAAGTATACATTCACATAGTTGTTATTCTTCTTTACATTTGTCGTTCTTATACATATGTTATTCCATTTAATAAGCTTTAATATACAATTTGGCTTGCTTTATTTACCAATACTTCCTTCAGTTGTAACACCTTCTTTTCCCTTTCTTTTCTCCCTCCCTCCCTTCTCTACTTTCCTCCTTCCTTCTCTCCTTCCCCTTCCTTCTTCCCTTACCTCTCCCCTACTCCTATTCTTCCCCTTCTTCCCCTCTCTCTTTCTCTTTCTCTCCCTTCCACCCTCCTCTCCTTACCTCTTTCTTCCTTCCCTCCTCTTCCTCTCATTCTCTCCTCCTCTCTCCCTTTCTTTTTCTGTTGTTATAGGTGTCTCTTTCAAATTTCAGTTTATGTTTCCTTGGGATGGTATTTCCGCAAACCCAAATATACTTTAGTATCATTTCTTATTCCCTTACCTTCTCTAATCTATCCTAACTATGTTCTCCCCCCCCCTTTGTATCTCGCTCTTGAATATATACTTGTATATTTAGTACGTCAGCTTTCAATCCTAAAATCTTTCAGGACAGCAAACATTTGGTAAATATTTGAAGCTGCTAAACTGTACTCCAGATTAATGATGTTAATCTTCAAAACCAAGGAAAGGCTTTCGTGCACTTCAAAGTCTTAACAAATTTAGTGGGGCATAAATTTCATTGCCTACTATTCAGTTTGACCATATATGGAGATAAATGGACGTAGCCATTTGCCCCTCATCCTTTTATGTTAGAATAGGGATGAGCCTTTCCTGCCCACAAAGATGTATGGAGATTCCTGATCCCTTTTTGAGGTATAATTGGACAAATGCTATTTTTTGCCTCTGCTGCACGACGATAGTTGGAATCAAAGTCTTCAATTTCTTCTGGAGACTACTGATTTGCAGAAGGTGGTTGAAAAATCAAACCAAATCACATTTTAGCTTTCCCTGTTTGCTCAGCCATATTTGTTCCTGCATGAAGCCCCTGTTATTATTTTTAATATTTTACTAGCTGATAACCCAGCATTACCCGGGTATTTATTTATCCTAATCCATACATTTGTCCTCAAAAATAATCCCGGGCCAAACGTAATTTCTAATGTTGGATCTTCCCCCTTACCAGAGGGAGCTCCCTTGTGGAGTACCTTGAAACCGTTACCATGGCAACCCCATTGCACTGCACAGTAGAAGCCATTCTACGGCAATACGGTAGAAGCCACTTTAAGGCACAGCAGGCTGTATCTTAACAGAACCCCCCGCCCCGTGAAGGGTGTTAGTGGTGTCTTACCCCCACAGTATTTATCCCCAGAGGGTAAGTCATCTGTGTACCAAGTTTGGTTGAAATTTCTCAAGGCGTTCCATACTTATGCTGGAACACACGCATGCACACACACACGCACACACACGCACGCACGCACACACACACACACACACACACACACACCTACATCTACATCTATTTGAACCTGGGCTGTTTTTACATGTTAGGCAGTTGTATTAGCCACTAAGCCACAAGCTCTCCTCCAGCTGAGCCAAGGAAATAAGTAAGTGTTATGTCAAAGCACCTGGTATCCCCAAATATGGGTGGGAGCAGTCCAGGTTCAAATCCCAGTAAGGGTATGGCTAGCTGATGAGAGCTAAATAGCTTGAAATAGATCTATACTAGTCTCCCTTTATTTATTTATCAGCACAAATGCAACATAAAAAATGGTTTCCTGCCTGGAAGTCTCCTAGGGTGGAGCTGAAAGGCAAAAGGGAAGCAGTATGCTCCCTCCCATATTTGGGCATACCAGGTGCTTTGACATGACATCACACACACACGCGCGCACCAGCCATTATTGAGGTTGATAATTTTGAGGCATAACACACATTTTATGATGTGCTCTCTGTTTCATCATGCACCTCTGCTGTGTCAGGCTAGAATTGGCTCTAGCTTTTCTGATGTGAAAAGTCTTTTCTTCCTCTGACACAAATCTTACCCTATGGACCATCTAAAGTGCCTTGGTAATGCTCTTGATGATATTGCAGCCAGTGGCTATAAGAGACAGAGAAAAGAATGGAAGAGAACATAGATGTCAACAGTCAAGAGGTAGCAGACAAGTCACTTAACAATTCATCTCATAAATGGAACTCGGTCCAAATGAAGAAAGATCTGGAAAAAGATCTCAAAGTACCCAAAGAGATTTGCCCTAAGGGATTCACTGTAATTGAGCTTGGAAAATTCCTAAGATAGTTTCCAATCTTCCATATTTTCCCCAGACGAGTATTAAAGACGTCATATAGAAATCTGTCGAATTCTTGCCACCTTGGTCTTACTCAGTTGTGTTGGGCCTGACAATTTCATTGCATTTAAGTACAATGACAATAAAGAGTATACTTATACATAGTTGGGAATTGTCCCGTTCTTATTGGTCTCTTAGATCTTCTTCAGGCCTGTTTGGTCACTGAGCAACTCTCACTCTTTTCTATTTTTTCTTTGGTTGAAGAGTAGACAGAACACCTGGCTTGTGCAGCTTTTGTGTATATATTAGATGTCATCTTCCATGAGTCTTTATGCCACCTAGGCTCGGGTCGGTCCTGGGGTTCAGGACCCCGGACAGCACCCCGAAATACTGGGTAGCTGGCGAAGTATTTTAATGGATATTCGGGTTAATGTCAGGGTTCCAAATAGCATCAAAAATTAAATCAGAGTCCGAGGCAAAGTATTGCTCAAAGTTCCAATTTATTAAGAGAGCCATGTTCCCACATCTGGGAAAACCCAAATCTGAAAGCTTCCTGATTTTCCCCACCCAGTTGAAAGCTCGAGATCTTGCCCCCACACCCACATGGTCCATCCCATGGTCCAATCTTCCACCCATCCAGTTCCGGTCAGGTGCGGAGGTGCAGAGACAAAGGATGATGACCTTGGCTTTCTAGAAATAATTTTGTTATGGCTTCATAACCTCTAACTCCATACAATCCCCCCTCCCATTTTCCCACAATAGAAAATGCATAGCAGAATAATGGAAAGTGTGGCAAGCCAAAGATCCAAAAGAAAAGATGGATGCAGGCCTGACATTAGAAAGGGTTGGACATGGGACCAAGTCTTATAGGAGATTGATAGTTCCAACCAATCTCACCTCTTCGAAAAGTATTGGAGCTTTCCCTTGGATTTACTAGGCTGGTCCTGTTTGCTATCTGCAGTTCAAGAGATACAGAAGCTCCCAGGATCAACAGTAGAAAGGATTACTGAAGGGGAAGGGGTGATTCATTTGGTCTTTTCTGAAGAACATTATGGAATCCCATAAACCTTAATTTTCATTCCATGTTGGTTTCTTTCTTGACAATTTCTGAATGTTTATGGAGATTCTCAGTCATCCTGGTCACGGTTGTCCCAAAGGTGCTTTTTGAAGAGCAGCTGGACTTTCTGGTTTTTCTTTGAAGACGTTTCACTTCTCATCCAAGAAGCTTCTTCAGCTCTGACAGGATGGTGGGGAATGGAAGGATTTATATTCCTTACAGACAGCGGGTCATTTGCATCCTTTTAGAGGGTCGCTGAGGCCACCTGGAGGTTTCTCTGTGTCCTCAGGGTCACCTGAGTGGTGCAAATGGTTCCTACAGTTTTTCTCTCTGGAAATCCGTTCCTCCTCCCACACCACTCAAAGGGTCTTCATCCCAAATTGTATAGCCAAAAGTCTGTAGAGATTCTCAGTCCTCCAGGTCATGGTTGTCCCAAAGGTGCTTTTTCGGGAGGCAACTGGACTTTCTTGCTTTTCTTTGAAGACGTTTCACTTCTCATCCAAGAAGCTCCTTCAGCTCTGACTGGATGGTGGGGAAATGGAAGGATTTATATTCCTTGCAGACATCTGGTCATCTGCCTCCTTTTAGAGGGTCATTGAGGCCATTTGGAGTTTTTTCTGTGTCCTCAGGGTCACCTGAATGGTGCAAATGGTTCCCGTAGTCTGCATTTTTTCCCCTCTGAAAATCTATTCCTACTCCCACACCATTCCAAGGGTGTTCGTCCCAAATTGCATAGCTAAAAGCCTATATTATCAATCATCCAGGTCACGGTTGTCCCAAAGGTGCTTTTTCAGAAGGCAACTGGACTTTTCTTTTGAAGGCATTTTACTTCTCATCCAAGAAGCTTCTTCAGCTTTGACTGGATGGTGGGAAATGGAAGGATTTATATTCCTTGCAGACAGCTGGTCATTTGCATCCTTTCAGAGGATCCTGGAAGCACTTGGAGGTTTATCTGTGTCTTCAGGGTCACCTGAGAGGTGCAAATGGTTCCTGTTGTCTGCATTTTTTCCTCTGGAAATCCTTTCCTTCTCCCACACCACTCAAAAAGGGTCTTAATCCCAAATTGTATGGCTAAAAGTCTGTAGAGATTCTCCGTCATCCAGGTCACGGTTGTCCCAAAGGTGCTTTTTCAGGAGGCAACTGGACTTTTCTTTTAATGTTGTTTTGCTTCTCATTCAAGAAGCTTCTTCAGCTCTAACAGGATAGTGGGGAATGGAAGGATTTATATTCCTTGCAGACCGCTGGACATTTGCATTCCTTGAGAGAGTCATTGAATATAAATCCTTCCTTTCTTCATCATCCTAGTCAGAGCTGCAGAAGCTTCTTGGATGAGAAGCGAAACACCTTCAAAAGAAAAACTAAGAAAGCCCATTTGCCTCTTGAAAAAAGCACCCTTGGGACAACTGCCCCTCAGATTGCCGAGTTGCAGAAAATCTCAATCATGGGAACTGCCCAACCAATGTCACTCTGAGCATCTTCGGAATGCAAACTCCATCAGGGTCTCAGTTGATCTAAGATGACCCAGACTAATTGAAACAACCCAGAGGAGTCTGGCAGCACTCCTTCTCACTCATCCGTTTTTTATTAAAAGGTGTAAAATTTTATGATCTGAAACTTACTCCCTTTTTTTTAAATAAAAAAAGCAATCTTATCAAAGATTGTAATTACAACAGTCAAAACACATGTTTATAAAGATAGAAAAATCGGGACAGTAAAAAGGGGAGAAGGAAAACAAATAGAAAGAAAAGAAAACAATAGAGCAAAGAAAAAGAAAAAAAGTTGACTTCCAAAGTTTACCTCTTCTTAAATGACAACATACATCTAACTTGTGGCTGCCTGAAGCCTGTACTATTTTTTTTTATTTTTAGTTTTAATCAACAGCCATTTCAAGGTATAAATAAAACTATCAAATAAACCAACTTTCTATTCCTTCTCGCTGTCTTAAATTTTAATCCATCCAAAGAATGAAGTCCATCCAAAATAAGTAGAACTTTTTTTTTCATTTCTTCTTTACTCTTTCTTACAAGATTCTTCAAAGCTTGTAAAAAGTCTCATTCATAAATCCAACAAGGTAAAACTATCCAGATCCCTTTCTTGATTTATTCCCTCTTTTTTAATTCAAGGTTTATTTTTTAATACAAGTTATACATATTATAGGAACAAAGCGTTGTCTGGATCTTTTCTTTTACATCCTCTCATTTACATAGTCCATTTTACACCATAGTTTTGTTTTTACTTGCGGCAAAATTATTCTCTTCCATTATTTTTCATCTTTATAGTTATTTTTTCTTAATACATAAACAATATCTTCAAAGTTACACCAAATTTGCCCCTTCAAAGTTACACCAAATTTTCATTTATTATTTTCTCCATTGGTATATTTTTCTATAAACAACGTACTGTATACCCTCTAATTCAATTTAAACAGAGAGTATTTCTTTCATTTTTTTTCTACAATTAACAATATACTATAATTTTTTTAATTTCTTAATTAGTTACATAACCATAACGATCTTACTACTATTCTCTTTAATCTACTAATGTAACTCTTTTTCCCTTTCTTCCTCTTTTAACCATTTTCTCTTGGGCTCTCAAAGATTCCAAATTTATTTATTTTTATTTCTTCTCCCCCTTTTCCCTAACTTTTTCTTTTTCCTATTTTTGTGGTGATTGTATCTTTTGTTCAGAGTATTTACTTTTATTATTCTAGTAACTTTCCCCAGGGATTTCCCTCTCCTCCTCCTTTCCTTACTGTTTTGTGGTTTCTTTTGGGGGGGGGATCTCCCCCTTTTGTCTGCTTTTTCTTTGTGACTTTAAATCCCAGTGAAATCTTCTATCTGCATTTTATTTTCAATTTTTCTTTCTTCCACTTTATCTTCCTATACCTCATTTGTGCCCTCTTTCACCCCCTATTTCTTGTTCTGTATGTTCCCTTTGATTTTCTAGCTTTTTTTTTAACCAAATAACGTTTCACGCACGCTACTCAGCATCCCAAATAATTCATCATACATCCAAATCTCCATTATGCAAGTTTAACTATTTTAACAGATTTTTAAATTTTTGGGTTATACCACATTTAATTGCAAATTTAGGGTCTTCCAAATTCTATTGCGCAATTTTAGAATTAATTCACTCCAGTCCAAGTTGACGTTTTCTTTCTCTTCCACAGGTATAGATAGTTGCAGTCAAACAATGTTACAAAAACAAATACTCCTTAAAGATTCTCACGGTTTCAAAGTATCTCTTCCTGTAACCAAGTTTGCACTTCACAGCTGCACTCTCACTTTTTTCTTTTTCTTTCATTAGCTGGTGTAGTACTTTCTGTTCACCGCTAGATGGCTCTTTCCAAACCGCAGTACAATCCAACAGCTGACTGTCAATAGCTGTCAAAATGCTTTAAATGCACAAAAAATAAAATAAAACAAGGAGAAAAAGGACTTCCCCCTGGGTTCTTTCTTTGGTTAGTTAATTTCTTCAGTTCCAAACTGCAGAAGACAAAATCCTCTGAGGCTTTGGTACTTTAACCTCCACTGCCTCTTTTTTCTTCAATAAAATTCCCTGCGAGCCAATTAGCCGCTAATTCCGCTCTGGGACCTTTTAAAGATCAAAATCAGTTTTTCTTTTTCTCTGTCAATCACTCACCTGGTTTCTACACTCTGTTCCAACACCGCTCCTTCACAAACAGCTTGATCCGGTTGCCCCAACTTTAAAGCTGTCATTTAAATATGGCTGCTGCCCCCATTGTCAGTTTTGGAGAGCTTTCCTCCAACCTACCAAGGAACTGCTTGTTCCTCTTGGTCATCTGAGGTGCCTCTCCTTCTTCCCCATCCCTCCAAGACGGTTCTGATCCAAAGATCCCCTGACAGCAGTTTGTCTGGCTTGGTTTTCGCGGAGCTCATTGGAGCTCTGCTATTTCCCAACCTGTCTTGTTGCGACGATTCTGGCTTCCCCCCTGAATTATTCCCTCTTAATTATTAAAATTAAGTGCATATAGTCAAGGCTATGGTTTTCCCACTTGCAATGTATGGCTCTGAAAGTTGGACCATAAGAAAGGCTGAGCGCCAAAGAATGGTGGCCTTTGAACTCTGGTGCTGGAGAAGACTCCTGTGAGTCCCTTGGACTGCAAGGCGATCTAACCAGTCAGTCCTAGAGGAGATCAACTCTGACTGCTCTTTAGAAGGCCAGTTCCTGAAGAGGAAACTCAAGTACTTTGGCCACCTAATGAGAAGGAAGGACTCCCTGGAGAAGAGCGTCATGCTGGGAAAGATGGAGGGCAAAAGAAGAAGGGGACGGTCGAGAATGAGGTGGCTGGATGGAGTCACCAAAGCAGCCGGCGTGAGCTTAAATGGACTCCAGAGGATGGCAGAGGACAGGAATGCCTGGAGGAACATTGTCTATGGGGTCGCAATGGGTTGGACACAACTTCACAACTAACAACAACTATTATTATTAAAACATCAGCCAGTTTCTTCTAAGACACGGTATAACATTTTTTCCTGTGTCTTTCTTGTAACTTGCCATTTATAAATCCACCTTCAACTCAGTCTCTATCTTGCAAAGTAAAATGTGTTCCTTTTCCATAACATCTTTTAGACACAGTCTATCTACAGAGCCAGATTGACATTGTTAATAGTAACTTTTGACTTCATTTTTCGAAAAGGTCTTTCAATAATTTAGAATAGAATGTTAGAATATTTTGTACCATTGTATAACTGTTCTCCAGGTATATGAGTTCTCCTTTAATTGAAATCTTTAGTTCCCTCTAGTGTCCCATTTTTAAAATCTTACTATGTTCTTCAAAAAAATTCAATTACAATTACCTGGAGTACTTGTGGGTTATCTCCTATCCTAACTTTGTCCAGAGACTTTTGAAAAGACAGTCTACTCACCAGCTGTTCATTCTTTGCCATGTTGTCAGCTCCATTTTTCATGGAACCATCTCTTCCTGCAGAAGTGACTTATGCCTTCTACTACAAATGCTACAAGACTCTTAATTTTTTGCCATCATAGATTAACATGACTCTCCTCCTCCAAGGCTTAATTGAAGAAGCCTTGCATTATCTCGTCCTCTGTCTCTGTTAACAGTGAACATGCGGGCACTGTTGAGGGTAGAGTCAATTCTTGAATGCCTAGCATATGCCCAACGTTGTCAGCATCTGGAACAGGTTCTGATCTTTCATCTCTGCAGTAAGTGTAGAGTAACTCAGAAGGATGTATATTTGTATGTGTATATGAGTAGAGGGATGCGGTGGCTCAGTGGCTAAGATGCTGAGCCTATCGATCAAAAAGGTCGACAGTTCAGCGATTTGAATCCCTAGCACTGGGTAATGGAGTGAGTTCCCATTGCTTGTCTCAGCTTCTGTCAACCAAGCAGTTCGAAAGAATGTAAAAATGCAAGTAGAAAAAATAGGAACCACCTTTGGTGGGAAGGTAACAGTGTTCCGTGCGCCTTCGGCATTGAGTCATGCCAGCCACATGACCACAGAGACATCTTTGGACAGCGCTGGCTCTTTGGCTTTGAAACGGAGATGAGCACCGGCCCCTAGAGTCGGGAATGACTAGCACAGCAATGGCGAACCTTTTTTGGCTCGTGTGCCATAAGGGGGGAGTGCAAGGGGGTCATGCATGGGCGTACCGCACCCATAATGCAATGCGCGACCCCCCAGTGCGCATGCCCTCATGAGAGGCGCTCCCCCCATTTTTTGCATGCTTTTTTTGCCCTCCCCAGGCGCCAGAGGCTTTATAGGAGCCTGGGGATGTTGAAAACAGCTTCCCCCCCCCCTGATGCCCTCCGGAGGCTTCAGGGACCTTCAGGAGGCTTCCCTGAAGCCTCTGGAGGGCTTAAACAGACCATACGAGCAAACTGGAAGTCCATTCCCAAACTTCCAGTTTGCCCATAGGGCCATTTTTTTGCGCTCCGGAGGGTGCGGGGGAGACTCTTTTCGCCCTCCCCAGGCTCCTATAAAGCCTCTGGAGCCTGGGGAGGGCGAAAAATGGCTTTAAAAAAAGCTGAACTCAGCTGGCCAGCGCGCGCATGTGTGCTGGCCAGCTGACAGGGCAACGCCTCGCGTGCCCTGACAAATTGCTCCGCATGCCATCTGTGGCACGCGTGCCATAGGTTTGCCATACCTGGACTAGTACATACAGTATATACGAGGGTAACCTTTACTTTTATCTTATGAGTATGTGTAGAAATATATATGGTGTTGTAGATACTGCCAATGAATAGGGAAGATTGAGGCCTCACAGTTGCTTATTGGGGCACACAGATTGCTAGTCAATTTGAGAAGAGACAGGCCCCAAAAAGCAGCAAAGCCGGTCAAAAAATAGAGAATGAAGCTAATCCTTAAGGATGATGAAGTGCTTTAAGGGACGTGTCTCAGAGTCCTGCAAACTAGGTGGCATTCAGATATGTGAACTGTAGCTTCTAGAGTTCCCTAGTTGGTGTAAATCTTGCAGGAAATGTTAGACATTGAAATGTGGAGAGAAGCCCAAAGGGTACTTTAGGAGCAAGGAGGAAGGATACAGTTTTGGATTTTGTATCTCAAACACAAAGCTGTCTCAACCTGATCCCGAGAAACAAGAAATTAATTCAACAGGCCATTGGGTTAACACAAAGAGAGGGGGGGGGACAGAGGGAGAGAGAGGGAGGCAGAGAGGCTGAGACAGACAGACAGAGACAGAGACACAGAAAGGTACAGACACACAGACACACACATACAGAGGCAGACACAGACAGACAGACAGACAGAGACAAGAGATACACACAGAGAGAAACAAAGAGAGAGAGAGAGAGAGAGAGAGAGAGAGAGACAGAGACAGAGACAGAGAGAGAGAGACAGAGGGGGAGAGAGACACAGATACATACACACACACAGACACACACACACACAGACTGATAGACAGACAGACAGACAGATAGACACACACACACACACACACACACACACACACAGAGACAGAGAGAGACAGAGACAGAGAGATGGAGAGGGCTTGGGATTAATCCAAAGGAAAACATCAAGAAACATTATCCACTCTTTCATCAAAGTACATTTGACCGGGGCAAGAAGAATATGCAAAGAAAGGGGCAGATTACTTCCTGAAATGAATCAGGAAGGCAAGGTATGATGTAGTTTTCGTGCAATTTCTGCAATTTCTGCAATTTCCTGCAATTGGAGCAAGGAAGAAGATGAACGTTGGGAAGTTCAGCCATTTCCTTGCCTTGATCCAGCTCTCCCTTTTCCATGGAGCTTTGGCACAGCACCTCTCAACTTCAGCACCTTTTAAGCCATTGTGTGGGCTTCAACTCCCAGAATCCCCCCAGCTAGCACGGCTTTTGGAGGACCTGCACGTCGGCAGCCAAGCCATCTGCGGATGGTTTATGTAGGACTTTGGCGAAAGGATCCAAGGAGTCAATTGGCGGACATGGCAGACTAAATACTGGGAGACCTCGTAGGACCCAAGCGCCTGGATTTGCAAGCGAGAGTTTTCCCTTACAATAAGAGCCAAAAGACAGATGCTGTGATTTGATATGTCTCGATCCCAGCCCTGGTGGGAATTTCTGCATTGGCTCATCAAACAAAAGGCAAGACAAATTAAAATACATTTTGCATCCACTTATTCATATATTCAGTCATAGGAGAGTCCTGTTCCTTTTCTTTCCATTGTCTTCGGCTTTGTTTAAAACTTGACCCAACTCTTCCTTCAAATCCAACCCAAATCTGCATCTCAAAAATGTACATTCTTAAACAAATTTTCTCTCCCACATTTTGATGCTTTCTCGGACCTGAAAGCATCAACAACCAAAGGGCAGTCGCTACGGACATCTGGGGGAAACAGGGAAATAAGTATAATCTTTATTGTCATTGTACTTAAGTACAATGAAATTGGTTATGGAAATGTCCCCATGCACAAAGATAGTTATTTGTTTTAGTTATTTATTTAGTTTGCCAAACATGTACAAGACAACATGAATAAGAACACAGGAAATGCGTACAAATAAATGGGAACATTAGGACAGGGACATTAGGCACGCTGGTGCACTTATGCATGCCCCACTACTAGTACAGGGATTGAAGATTGGTCCAGAAACCATAACTCTTTGTATTCTCGCTACTTTGTTTGACATATCCCAGTCTAGTCTGCAGCTCTGGGATTTCCTACAGGAGCCATGGTGCGGCAGTGGTTAGAATGCAGTGTTGCAGGCTAATTCAGCTCACTGTCAGGAGTTCGATCCTGACCTGATCAAGGTTGACTCATCCTTCTTTGGTCGGTAAAATGAGGGCGCAGAGGGTTGGGGGCAAGAGGCTGACTCTGTAAACTGCTTAGAGAGGGCTGTAAAACACTGTGAAGCGGTATGTAAGTCTAAGTGTTATTGCTATCCTTCCTTCCTTCCTTCCTTCCTTCCTTCCTTCCTTCCTTCCTTCCTTCCTTCCTTCCTTCCCTCCCTCTGCCCACTGCCAGCAGTTCGATCCTGACTGGCTCAAGGTTGACTCAGCCTTCCGTCCTTCCAATGTGGGTAAAATCCCTAGCGCCACGTAACGGAGTGAGCTCCAGTTACTTGTCCCAGCTTCTGCCAACCTAACAGTTTGAAAGCATGTAAAAAATACAAGTAGAAAAATAGGGACCACCTTTGGTGGGAAGGTAACAGCATTCCATGCACCTTCGGTGTTTAGCCATGCCGGCCACATGACCACAGAGACGTCTTCGGACAGCCCTGGCTCTTCGGCTTAGAAATGGAGATGAGCACCGCCCCCTAGAGTCAGGAACGACTAGCACATATGTGCGAGGGGAACCTTTACCTTATATTGTAATTCAGAATTGCAGTTCTATATTGATATATTCCCAGGTATCCAGGATTGGCTTTGTGTTGTGTGGATATTTGTTAGCTGCTCCTGCTTAGTTTCATCCATGGGTGCAATGCATGTTGTGCATTCATTCTTTCTAATCCATTCTCGTTTCAGCTGCCATGGGAACCTGTTACTGGCTGGCCTTTGGGAAACTATATAAGTGAAACCATATGGTGTTTTTTGTTGTCGAATAAGCAGCAAGCTTACTGACCATCTTATCCTAGGATCTTGGGATGGGAGGGGGGGGGAGAAAAGGGAAGCAGGGGTCATGAGCACTCGAGCCAGTTGCAAAAATAAATAAATAAGTCTGGTTGTCAAGAGGATGCCTCACAATTACACAGCTCAGAGTTAATGCTGCTCACCCTAGACACATTTACAAGGTTGACGTACTTCATTTGTGTTGAATTATTCAAGAAAGTTTGCAACTCCAGCTTTGAACAATATCAATAATATCAATGTCATTAAGGTAAAGGTTCCCCTAGTACAGGGGTGTCCAAACTTGGCAACTTTAAGACTTATGGACTTCAACCCCCAGAATTCTGGGAGTTGAAGTCCACAAGTCTTAAAGTTGCCAAGTTTGGACACCCCTGCCCTAGTACATGCGTGCTAGTCGTTTCTGACTCTAGGGGGCGGTGCTCATCACCGTTACAAAGCCGAAGAGCCAGCACTGTCCGAAGACGTCTCCGTGGTCATGTGGCCGGCATGACTAAATGCTGAAGGCACATGGAATGCTGTTACCTTCCCACCAAAGGTGGTCCCTATTTTTCTACTTGCATTTTTTATGTGCTTTCAAATTGCTTGGTTGGCAGAAGCTGGGACGAGTAACGGGAGCTCACTCCATTACGCAGCGCTAGGGATTAGAACCGCCCAACGGCCAACCTTTCTGATCGACAAGCTCAGCATCTTAGCCACTGAGCCACTGCGTCCCTTTTATCAATAACCGTACAAACAAATTAAAGAAGGAGCAAGCTGAATTGGTGCAACAGATACGCCAAACAAACAACATCTTGTTTTTTAAAAAAGAGATTATTGCAAAGTTTGTTCCAGGTTTTAAAATTAGCCAACAGTGAAATACCAGAGATGGAAGCAAAATCTAACTGGTGAGAAATCAGATCATATTTGTTGTATCTTTGCAAGCTTGGTTTTCAACTTGGTGTCCTCTTGATTTCATTAAGTTTCACATTTCATTACAGTACCCTTCTAGATAACAACATCAAAACACTGACGCTGTTACCTAGCTGGGTGCTTCCTAAAAGGTTGAGGGGCTCGATGACTTAATGGTTAAAGATCCTGAGCTTGTCAGCTGGAAAAGCAGGCAGCCCATGTTTGAAACCCAAGTGCCGCTGGATGGGGTGAGCTCTTGTTACTTTCCCCAGCTCCTGCCCACCTACCAGTTTGAAACCATGCAAATGTGAGTAGATAAATAGGTACCACTTCGAAGGGAAGATTACAACGTTCTGTGTGCCGTGGTGTACAGTCATGCCGGCCACATGACCATGGAAATTGTCTTCAGACAATGGTGGTTTTCTTGGTCAAGAAATGGAGATGAGCATTGCTCCTAAAATTGACATAACTGAACAGGGAAAACCTTTACTTTTAACGAAATGTCTGCAAGCAAACAGCCAAGCTCAGAGAGCATCCTCTTCTCTTCTCTTCTCTCCTCTCCTCTCCTCTCCTGTCCTCTCTTCTCTTCTCCCCTCCCTTCTCTTCACTTCCCTTCCTTTCCCTCTCTCCTCTCCCGTCTTTTCTATCTTCTCTCTTCTCTTCTCATCTCTCCCCCTCTCCTTTTCCCTCTCTCCCTCCTTCTCACTCTCTTTTTGCTCTCTCCCTCCCCCTCCCTCCTTCTCTCCTTCCCCCTCCCTCTGTCTTCTTTCTCTCTCTTTTCTTTTCTTTTCTCTCTTCCCCTTTCCTTCCCTCTCTCCTTCCTTCCTCCCTCTCTTTTCCCTTCCTCCCTCCCTCCCCCTCCCCCCCCCTCTCCTTCCCTCCATGCCTCCCTCTCTTCTTTCTCTCTTCTCTCTCTCCCTCCTTTCCCCGCTCTCCCTCCCCCTCTTTCTACTTCCCTCCTCTCCTTCCTTCCTTCCCTCCCTCTGTTCTCTCTCTCTCTCTCTTTGTCTCTCCCTCCCTCCCTCCCTCCTTCCCCGCTACAGCTGAAAGAACAGCAACTCCAGAGTAATGTTGCCACTGGGGAAGGCGAGGAGGGGAAGCTTCACCAAGAATGAGTTGGGGATTGAAGCCAAATTATTTCTGTTTGTCAGGATCTGGTGGTGCTTCGCCCGTCTTTGCTTCTAATTGCTGTTGGCCCGAGCCTTTTCCAGACAGGGCTGTTAGGAATTATTCAGCAATTCTGTTCATTGTTTTTCTTTTGATAGCTTCTATTGATTTTTGGTGAGGGGAAGCAGCAGACCCCTGCTTAAGCCATGCATCAGACAATGGGCTTTCTTTCCCCCGCTGTGTTTTTCTCTCCAGCTTTGGCCAGGAGTCATAGTTTTAACAGCGTGCGCTTGCCAAAAACCCAGCATGCGCCTTGCAAATCCGGAAATGCTTCTTTAATTAGTTTAAGGTATCTGAACATTGGTAGTTTGTCATTCGGGGAGTGCAGGTTGCCAGATCCAAGATTAGAAAGTAGAGGCAGTTAATTTGCAGGTCATGGAGCTTTATGTAAGTGGATCTCCAACTTTTCATTGCTGAAAGAGACATGATTTCTCCGCCTGAATTAAAATTGAGAGGCACACTTTCCTTTTGGGGTAGTTGCACACAATGAAGTCCAATCCAAGTGGGGTGGATAGGAGGCCTCCTAATCTAGACATAGGCTGTAAGACTTGTGGACTTCAACATGCTGGCTGGGGTTTTCTGGGAGTTGAGGTCCACAAGTATTAACGTTGCTAAGGTTGGGCACTCCTGGTTTAAACACTACTGAAATTACATGTTATTTGACATGTACCGTATTTTTCTGAGTATAAGACGCATCTTTTTCCCTCAAAAAAGAGGGTGAGAATCTGGGTGCATCTTATACACTAAATACAGCATTTTTGGCCTTCCGAAACCCTGTTCCCCTTTGCAAAAATGGTGGTGCATAGCCTTTAGGAGGCTTCCAGAGTGCTCCTGGGGGCTGGGGAGGGCAACAATGAGTTAAAAAAGGACTGTTTTTTGCTCATTTTTACCCCTCCAGCCCCCGGGTGTACTTTATAAGCCTCCTAAAGGCCATGCATGCCCTTTTTTTGACAAAAAATGGGGCCGTTTTCGCAAAAAACAAGCCATTTTTGGGAGGTCTACAGAGTGCAAAAACTTTTTTTAAAAATTTGCCTCTTCAAAATCTTGGTGCGTCTTATACTCCGAAAAATACGGTATATAAATGTGTTTGTGAGAGTGCGTGTGCACATTATCTAGTTTTCATCTGTTGTCATTTTGTTCTTTTTTTAATCATGGTTAGGTGCCTCAGTAGGGGCCCAGGCCTTTTAGCTAAACCAGGGGTCAGCCACCCACGGCTCTGGAGCCGCATGTGGCTCTTACATCCCTCTGCTGTGGCTCCCTATTGTCAGTCGGCGCCACAATTTTGAGTGAAGCTTCCGGTTGGGAGGGGGAAAAGCACAGCATGCCAGGAGGATACTCTATGGCAAGGGGTGGGTTTTCGCGTCAGCTCCACAATTGATAGGGCTTTTGGTTAGGACAGGTAGTGCTAGGAGACGACTCTATGGTGGGGGAACCAGATTTCTGGTCAGCAGAGGAAAATGGACTCCACACTAGGAGGAGACTCTATGGTGGGGAACCAGACTTCTGGTCAGCAGAGGAAAAAGGACTCCACACTAGGAGGAGACTCTATGGTGGGGGAACCAGACTTCTGGTCAGCAGAGGAAAAAGGATGCCATGCTAGGAGGAGACTCTATGGTGTGGGAACCAGACTTCTGGTCAGCAGAGGAAAAAGGACTCCACACTAGGAGGAGACTCTATGGTGGGGGAACCAGACTTCTGGTCAACAGAGGAAAAAGGATGCCGCGCTAGGAGGAGACTCTATGGTGGGGGAACCAGACTTCTGGTCAGCAGAGGAAAAAGGATGCCGTGCTAGGAGGAGACTCTATGGTGGGGGAACCAGACTTCTGGTCAGCAGAGGAAAAAGGACTCCACACTAGGAGGAGACTCTATGGTGGGGGAACCAGTCTTCTGGTTGGCTCCAGAATTGAACGGGGGATTGGGCCTTTGTGGCTCTTTGAGTGTTTAAGGTTGCCGACCCCTGAGCTAAACAAACATAGGTTTGGAGTTTATCATTCATTGCGTTACAACAACCCAACTGTTGACTTTACCATGTTGGGTGAATCAGGCCATCATAGGATATTGCCAAGAGGCTGTTCTGCTGGGGTACCATGTTGTAGTTAGTTAGCCCAATTTTTAGATGTAGTAGCACTAATTGAGTCTATTGAGATTATCTGGTCCATATAATAGAACCCCCATGTTAACCCATTGTCATACGGTAAACCTTGGATTACCACACTCATAGGAGAGAAAGGCGTTGTCAGGGTCCCAAGTAACAACCCCAACAAAAGAAGACTCTGAGGCTTGAAGTTTGTCAAACTTTCATTTTATTAGAGATGTCCTATTGGCACATCTGGGAAAACCCCAATCTGAAAGTTTCCAGGTTTTCCCACCCAAATGAAAGTCCAAGTCCCTGCCCAGCACCCACGTGTCCATCACATGGTCCAATCAGGCACCATCCCAACTGGAGATGCCTCCCAGTCATGCCACCCCAGGTGCAGGGCAAGATGTCCTTGACTCTCTGAGAAAGGAATGTTATTTTGACTATATTTACCCCACTCCATATAATCCCTGTTTCCAGTTTCCCGCAGCAGTAAATGTGGCAGGTCAAAAGGCCCAAATGTAAAAGATGGCTTCCAGACCTGACAGGAGTGTCCAGATTTTGTCTTCTTGCATCCAAAATATATTAAACTTTGCTCTCGTAAATCAAGAGTTGGTGTCATTTGGTTGGGAAACCTCTTAGCGATGGACCTTCCTTGGAAGGAGGTGTATCTTGAGTTGAGAGATCACATTGTGCTTATTGCAGTCACTGAATACTCTGTTCTGACCTAGGCTTCCTGAGACAGTAAAAATCACATGCTTAGTCCCAAAAACCCTCTTTGTATTTAAACCGCTGTGAATTATGTTCATTCAAAACGTAATGAGTCACAAACAGTTTGTGTGTCAGGCCTGTAATTCTGTTCCTTTTAGGATCTTTGGCCTGCCACATTTTTTTTTTAAAAAAAAAATTCTTATGCTGTTTAATTGGTATAGTAGTTGGGAGGGGAGAATAGAAAGGAGTAGGATTGTGGAATGTATTGTTATGGATTTTCTTAGAAGCTCAAGGTCGTCTTTTGTCTCCGCACCTCGACACCTGGCCGGAAGCAGAGGGATGCCAGCGTGGAAGATGAAGATTGGACCATGTGATGAATTATGGGGTGTGGGGATAGATGATGAACTTTTAACTGGGTGAACCCACAGGATGTACATTAGAGTTGAAATTTCACAGCCTAATGCCAAAATGTCTGTCTTATTAAATTGGAGTTTTAAGGATAACTTTGCCTTGGACAATGATTTAATTCTGCATGATATTTGGAACGCTGACATTGTGAAGAGTCCGACAGAAGTCTTTCAGGGTAAGGCTGATAAGCACCCACCTTTATCTCCCTTGAAATGCTGCCAAAGACCTAATTGCCAATTAATTTTGCAAAGCCAAATGAAGCACAGAGTCAAAACGGAGCTTCAGAGTTTAAACCGACCAGAACGAACAAAATTGCTTCCTGAAAAAGCTCATGTCCATTTGCTCCTCTTTTATGTCTTATGGGAGGGGCCAATCATCTCCAAGTCTTACCCCCGAGTCGCCCCTTTTGTCTTAACTGTTCTTGCCTTCTGGCAGCTCTGCACATGCGCACCCTGGGAACAGGCTCCCCTGTTCCTCTGCCTTGCTGATGTCAGACTCCGGAGGTTCTGGAGGCAGCACGTAACTCCCAGATGGTCCTGGCCACCTCTCTGCCTCCGATGCAGAGCCCTTGTCCAAGCCTTCTCCAGACTCCAGGACTGGCCCATATTCTTCCGAAACCTCCTCACTGTCCGACTGTGCTGCCTGCTCTGCCAACTGCAGGCGGACCACAACATACTCAATCGGGTTGAGTTGTGACTGATGGCCTCCTTTGTTGCATGGAGCCTTTATTTTCTTGGGGTACCACAGCCTTTCTTTTCTGCCTGGATCACTGCTTTCTCTTACTTATGTGTTATATGTCCATGTTGTGGCTCCCCCCCTTTAAATTTCAGTAATATCCTGTCATGTAGGAATGTACATACAGAGATATTTTGCAAAGCAAACTTCTGTTGTACGTCCAGTGATGCCCCAGGAGTTTACTTTGTGGCTTTTCCAACGCAACAGCTGAATTTAAGTCTACAAGAACCAAACGTAATCTCGTGTTGATCCTTTTTTCAGTGAGTGTGGGGAATTGACCGAATTTATTTCGCATTACGAATGCACGAACTATGTGTTTCGCCTCCGAGGAATAGATATGTGCAAGTTAGCAGACTTTTCCTGTGAATTGCAGTCTATTGCGGAAAATACCAACACATGAGTAATCCCAGTCCTCCTACCATCTGCACTGACCATCTTCTCTTTCACAGATTGCTCAAAAGAAGAAGGCATAATATCTACTCACAGTCATCCCCAGGGCAAACTTAACAGTCCATGTGTTGACTTCCATTATTGTAAAAGATTGTCACTGTTTTTCTGGTCTTCCTATCCAAACCTTTTAGTTCTACACTATTCCAGTCCACGAAGCGGTGGCTCAGTGGCTAAGATGCTGAGCTTGTCAATCAGAAAGTTCGGCTCCACATAACGGAGTGAGCTCCCATTCCTTGTCCCAGCTTCTGCCAACCTAGCAGCTGAAAAGCACATTAAAAATACAAGTAGAAAAATAGGAACCACCTTTGGTGGGAAGGTAACAGTGCTCCGTGCACCTTTGGCATTCATTCATGCTGGCCCCGTGACCACGGAGACGTCTTCGGACAGCGCTGGCTCTTTGGCTTTGAAATGGAGATGAGCACCGCCCCCTAGAGTCAGGAACGACTAGCACATTTGTGCGGGGAAACCTTTACCTTTATTCTAGTTCACTATTCTGATGACTGAATTTGCCCAGTTTTTAATAGTCTTGATCAGCGGTGGAATTCCAAATCTTTTCCTACTAGTTCTATGAGAGAGCACTTTGCACATGCTCACAGCACTCAAAAACCGCCGTCGGTGTCAGTGCTGGTGAGCTGAGCTGTTGTTTAGCTCAGCTGCGGCACAACAATCTGCTCTGCTTCACTAATCAGCTGAGCTAAAAAAACAAGGGACTATAGGACAGGGAATGGCGGCGGTGGGAGGGCGGGGCCAGCCAGAGGTGGTATTTGCCGGTTGTCCAAAATACTCAAAATTTCTGCTACCAGTTCGCCAGAACTTGTCCAAAGTGCCTGAATACCACCTTTGGTCTTGATGGTTTTTCCTTCATTGAGTTTGTCTTTAAGAGCTGCTTAACTCTCATGCCTTCACTTCTAACCTTCTTGCCTTCAGTACGCTTGATAATTCAGCTTGAAAATGATCTTCTTCGCTTAGTTTCCTGATTTTATTTCCATAGGGCACCTTGATTTTTTTCAGTTTTCACTATTCCCCCATCCCCGTTTACTAGCGTTGTCTTCAACTTTAGGGGGAAGCCATACAGGAAGACTGTCTTAATTCTTTTGTCACATCTTTAATCAAATGATATCTCCTGGCAGGAGTGTATTTAGGCAAAAAATTATGTCTGGCACTGCACCTAACTTTTAATCTATTCAGACTCGCAACTCGCATGGGTTTCCACCAAGGTAAACAATGTTAACTGGCAGGTAAAATTTATCTGGGGGGGAAGCCAAACCAGCGCAAGGAGAGATTACATTGTTAGGAACGGGAAGGAGTTGGCAGGGCGGGCTTTTGTCTGCCTCCCCTGTTTCCTCTCCTCCTTTGGAGAGTATCCCCAATAATGAGTCAAGTGGATTTTGCACTCAAATCTGATTGTACAAAGGGGGTGCGGTGCGAGAAACTCTGCTTGGTGCCTCTTGGTTTGGCTTATGATGGAAGCCTGGACGCCTCTTTCAGACAAAATATTGAGATAGAATAGAATAACAGAGTTGCAAGGGACTTTGGAGGTCTTCTAGTCCAACCCCCTATTTAGGCAGGAAGCTCTATACCACTTCAGGCAAATGCATATCCAACATCTTCTTTAAAACTTCCAGTGTTGGAGCATTTATGATTTCTAAAGGCAAGTTGTTCCACTGATTAATTGTTCTAACTGTCAGGAAATTTCTCCTTAGTTGCTTCTCTCCTTAATGAGTTTCCATTCATTGCTTTTTGTCCTGCCCTCAGATGCTTTGGAGAATAGCTTGACTCCCTCTTCTTTGTGGCAATCCCTGAGATATTAGAAGACTGCTCTCCTGTCTCCCCTGGTCCTTCTCTTCAGTAGACTAGCCATGCCCAGTTCCTGCAACCGTTCTTCATATGTTTTAGCCTCCAGTCCCCTAATCATCTTTGTTGCTCTTCTCTGCACTCTTTCTAGAGCCTCAACATTTATTTAACATCGTGGCAACCAAAACTGGATGCAAATATTCCAAGTGTGGCCTTACCAAGGCATTATAAAGTGGTATTAACACTTTAAATGATCTTGATTCTATCCCTCTGTTGATGCAGCCTAGAACTGTGTTGATATCCTTGGCTGCTCTTTGAAAGCAGCCATAGCTCTGATGGAAAAGAGAAGCTAGGATATTTTGGATAATATAGGGGAAAAATGCAATGTGACTCTTCAATAAGAATTGCATCCCTTGTAGGATTGTCTTCCCCATTTGAGGGCTTCCAGATGTGCTGGACCACATTTCACATCATTGCTAACCAGCTCAGATCAAGTCAAATTTGCAGGAGATAGCTGATAAAAGGTCAGGATTTGCAGGAGGGTGGCAGGATCAGTTCTTCCTGACTTGAGTACCCCTTCCACAATTTCAAGTGTCCTGTTTCCTAGACTTTTGGTTCACCTACTTTCTTGAGGGACTCGTTGGATAATGGAATAGAATAGAGTAGAATTCTTAATTGGCCAAGTGTGATTGGACACACAACGACTTTGTCTTTGGTGCATATGCTCTCAGTGTGCATAGAAAGATAAGATACATTCATCAAGAATCATAAGGTACAACACTTAATGATAGTCATAGGGTACAAATGAGCAATCAGAAAACAATCAATATCAATATAAATCGTAAGGATACTAGCCACAAAGTTACAGTCCTGCAGTCATAAATGGGAGGAGATGGGTGATAGGAACGATGAGAAGACTTAATAGCAATAGTAATGCAGCCTTAGTGAATAGTTTGACAGTGGTGAGGGAATTAATTGTTTAGCAGAGTGATGGCATTTGGGAAAAAACTGTTCTTGTGTCTAGATGTCTTGGTGTGCAGTGCCCGATAGTGTTGTTTTGAGGGTAGGAGTTGAAACAATTTATGTCCAGGATGCAAGAGGTCTGTAGATACTTTCACAACCCTCTTTTTGCCTCGTGCAGCATACAGGTCCTCAATGGAAGACAGGTTGGCAGCCATTGTTTTTTCTGCCGTTCTAATCATCCTCTGAAGTCTGTGTCTGTCTTGTTGGGCTGGGCATTGGTTTGGTCCTGTGATGCAGCAGTTGGGTAAGACAGTTTCAGAACATGGAAATGAAAGCAAGAGTATGAATTCCTAGGAAGGACCTCAAGGGAATTGGACTGGGAGCCAGAGAAATAATCCTGCGTCAAACAAGGCAGTAGAACCCTTTTTAAATTGAATTGTGCAGCCAAAGAAACAAGGGCCGCTCTCAATATCTCTTCCAACTGGAAAAGGGCTTGGCTGTGTTCATACAACACACTCAACTGTGCCTGTTAAAGAGCAGCAGCAGCATTTGCATAACATGCACATGATATGCAAATTTGATCAGGTTTGGTTGTAGAGTGTTTGTTTTGCTTAGTGATTGGTGCACATCCAGTTTGATTTGTTAGGGCTAAAAGAGTGCACAAATCCAGAAGAATACTATGATTTAGTGCATTAGGTGACTATAACCATCAGTGGTGGGTTCTTAACCTGTTTACTAACGGTTTGCTCATGCTTGCATGTGCGCTCGTGCACAACACATTTGTGCATGCACAGAAGTGCCCAGGTGGATGGGCAGAGCTAGGGGTGGATTCCGGGCACCATTACTACTGGTTCAGTAGTAAAAAAAAAAAAAACTGCTCCACGAACGTGTGTACTTGCATTTAAAACAATCTGCGCATGCGCACAACATTAAAAAAGGAATACAGATTACATTTTTTTCAATGAAGATTGTTCTGCGCATGTGCAGAACAGGAAATCAAGATGGTGCCGCCAAGGATAGAACTGGTATGGTCACCTGTCCACCGGAGTTACTACGTATTTCAGGGGTGTCCAAACTTGGGAACTTTAAGACTTGTGGACTTCAACTCTTAGAATTCACCAGCCAGCATGGCTGGCTGGGGAATTCTGGGAGTTGAAGTCCACAAGTCTTAAAGTTCCCAAGTTTAGACACCCCTGACGTATTTGGCTGAACCGGACTGAATAGGTAGGAACCCACCTCTGGGCGGAGCTTCCTGCTGCCACCACTACCAGTTCGCCCAAACCAGCCTGAACTGGGAGCAACCCACCTCTGATAACCATGATGTGGATTGGTTTGGTGTATAGTGCCATTCTGATATTTGGGAATGTAGCGAAGCCTTGAAACTAATAGTAGATCTGACGGCTTTCAGGCATGGTCCTCCTAGTTCCGTACTCAATTCATTAGATTAGATTAATAGAATTGGAAGGGACCTTGGAGGTCATCCAGTCCAACCCCCTGCCCAAGCAGGAGACCCCACACCACTTCTGACCAATGGCAGTCCAGTCTCTTCTTGAAAGCCTCCAGTGATGAAACTGCCACAACTTCTGAAGGCAACTTCTGTTCCATGGGTTGGTTGTTCTCACTGTCAGAACATTTCTCTTTATTTCCAAGTGGAATCTCTCCTTGATCAGTTTCCATCCATTATTCCTTGCCTGGCCTTCAGGTGCTTTGGAAAATAGTTTGACCCCCCCCTCCCTGTGGCAGAGAGGTCTCAGCCTGAAGAAGAAGCAATGTGTGAAGTCAGTAATTATGAACTTGGATTCTATGTCTAAGTTGTTTGGACATGATGTATAGAGACAAGTGTCTCTGTGTGTTTGATTGAGTGGTGAGGATCAAGTGAAGGAATGCAAGGCAATAGGCCTTGGATAATGCTCGTGTCAGTCCATGCAGGAGGTCTCTGGACATTTCTCCATAAGGACAAGGAGGACTGTGGTATCCTTCCCATGCCATCCTGCTGCAGGAGGAGGAGCCAGAGAGGCTTCGCAGCAAAGGCCAGTGGACATTATAAAGCCAACCAATGTGGCGAAGACCTGATTTCCACAGCAGGAGCATCCCTGAGCAATTATTTTAGGATGTTAGTCACAACATCCTCTTCCTGGAATGAAACTGGCCTCTCAGGCAAGCTGCTATTTTCTGAATCCTTAGCAGATGACTCAGTAACTTTCCCACAATGGGCAAGAGGCTGGTGATTCTTAAACTCTGGATTGTCTCTCTTGAATTGAAAGCATTCAATCCCTAAAAAACAGCTAATTACTTAGGGCAACTTTTGGAAACTTCACAAATGCTTTGGTTAGGGTAGACTTGAGACATCTTGAAGCCTCCTTCTGACCCAAAAATGCGACTTGTTGAGCAGTTCTCCTCTCCAACCATCACTAAAGAACATGCAAACTGACCCATTAAATGTCCAGTGCTTGTAGGTGATGCTGGTTTGTTTTAGGTTCTTCTTTGGGAGTCACATAATCTATTTCTTAAAACATTATTTTGGCGTCTATTGAATTAATAAAACAAAGAGGAAGAAATTAGAAAAGAAAGGAAAAAAGAACACAATATAACAACAAATGTATATATCCTTCTCATTCATATGCGCATTCACACATGTGTGTGCATGAATGGACACTCATATGTATGAAGATTTGTTCGACAATTTCAATATAAATGATATTTCATTGCAAAAAAGAGCCAGCGCTGTCCAAAGACGTCTTCGGGGTCATGTGGCCGGCATGACTAAACGCCAAAGGTGTACGGAACGCTGTTACCTTCCCATCAAAAGTAGTTCCTATTTTTCTACTTGCATTTTCACGTGCTTTCGAACTGCTAGGTTGGTAGAAGCTGGGACAAGTCATGGGAGCTCACTCCATTACGCAATGCTAGGGATTCAAACCACCGAACTGTAGACCTTCTGATTGACAAGCTCAGCGTTTTAGCCCCTGAGTCACTGCGTCCTACTAAGAGCTAAATTTGTTCGTCTTCCCTCCCTGTCTCTTTTTCCCTGCTTGTGTTCCTAGTGAAGAATCTCTGCAGCTTGGTCCTTTTGGAAGAGGGTAAGCAGGAGAAATGTTGGGTGGGGAGAGAAGGTTGTCCTCCATCTACTACAACAGCAACCATAGTTTTGAGATCTTAATTTTGGCCACTGCCCTCCCCTCAGAGGAAAAAGTTTTCATTTTGTTTCTGCCATTCAGCTCAGAAGTTGGTGGACGATTTCTTCTTCTCAGATTTCCAAGGAAGCTGAAAGTGAAATCAATACAAGGTCTTGTTTTCTCTCTCCTTTGACCTGTTGCCTGGAGCCTCCTTATATTACAGATCTAATGGGTCTCCTGGCAGCTTTCTTTCTTTGGGGGGAGGGGGAGGAGGATGAGTGAAATTTGCTCCCCAAAAACATTTCTGTTTTGACTTTTCTCCGGATCCTGTATGAGGGATTTGGGGACTCCTCACATGGCCAATAACCCCAGGTGGCTGTGAGGGCATCACTGGTCAGGAAGAATCTAAGCTGCATTAACAGAGGGATACAATCAAGATCAAGGGAGGTATTTATACCACTCTATAAAGCCTTAGTAGGACCACACCTAAAATACTGCATCCAGTTTTGGTCACCACACTATAAAATACCACTTTATAAGGCCTTGCTCAGGCCACACTTGGAAAATTTGCATTCAGTTCTGGTCGTCATGATGTAAAAAAGACGGTGAGACTCTTAGAAAGAGTGCAGAGAAGAGCCACCAGGATGATTAGGGGACTGGAGGCTAAACATACAATGAACAGTTGCAGGAACCGGGCTTGGCTAGTCTAGTGAAGAGAAGGTCCAGGGGAGACAGGATAGCATCTTCCAATATTTGAGGGGCTGCCACAGAGAGGAGGGGGTCAAGCTATTATCCAAAGTCTTAAAACCATAGTAAGGCCACACCTAGAATCCTGCATCCAGTTTTGGTCACCATACTGTAAAAAAAGATGTTGAGACTCTTAGAAAGAGTGCAGAGAAGAGCAACCAGGATGATGAGGGGATGGAGGCTAAACATACAATGAAGAGTTGCAGGAACTGGGCCTGGCTAGTCTAGTGGAGAGAAGGACCCGGGGAGACAGGAGAGCAGTCTTCCAATATTTGAGGTGCTGCCACAGAGAGGACGGGGGTCAAGCAGAGGTTGGTTGCTGTCGGTTCGGCCTGGATCAGCCGAACCAGTAGTAGTGATGGCGGGAGGCTCTGCCCACCCACCCGGATGCTTTTGCACATGCACAGAAGTGTTGTGCACCCACCCCGAACCGGTCGTAAAATAAAATAGCAACCCATCTCTGGAATCCAGCTATTTTCCAAAGCACCTGAAAGCCAGACAAGGAATAATGGATGGAAACTGAACAAGGAGAGATTCAACCTGGAAATAAGGAGGAATTTTCTGACAATGAGAACCACCAACCCATGAACAGAAGTTGCCTTCGCAAGTTGTGGGAGCTTCATCACTGGAAGCTTTCAAGCAGAGACTGGACTGCCATCTGTCAGAAATGGTGTAGGGTCTGCTTGGGCAGAGGGTTGGACTAGATGACTTACAAGGTCCCTTCCAACTCTGTTAATCTGTAATATCTGTTGAGTCAGTTATGCCATTCCCAAATGCCAAGACTTAAGCGTAGTCTTCTTGGCCCTCCAGATGTTCATTATTAAGCTTGAATCTCTCGCAGCCCCTGCTGGCAGGGCCAAGGCTAATGCTCTAGGACTGGACTTGATTAGCATCCTTACCTCTGCCTTGGGTGGCTTGCCAAGGCTTTCAAATCCAACACAAGCAAATGGGTCATCGGTCACCAAAAAAGAAATTACTTACACTCCTCCTCCGCTGAAAATGCCTCTTTGCTGAAACTCTGCGGCTGGATTTCCACATCAACCTGAACCACAATCTTTCCAGCTCCGTTTTAGCTTAGGCTAACAAGTTGTGTGTGTGTGAGAGACTCTGCCCATGATGTCTTTTGCTTCTTCTCTGTTGTGGGTCCAGGTCTGACTTCGCTTAGGGTTGTGGGCAGCCGGGACACCCACTCATTCATGCCAAAGCGTTGTCTCAGAATGACTTTTTTTCTTTGGAAGAGTTTGACCGTGGAAGAGTTTGACTCATAGCTCTCCAGGTTGCTTCTTCTGATCTTTAGCACAGACGGAACCTGGTAAAGTTTCTCCAGAAGCAGATACATCTCTTTGACTGCCCAGAACAGAGATCATGGTGAGGTGCCATGCTCTTTTTTTGACATACACTTGCACATGTAGTTGTAGTTGGCATTGTCTCATTCTCTCCTCTCTCTCTCCTTCCCTTCCTCCCTTCCTCCTTCTCTCTCTGCTCTCACTCTCCCCCTATTCTCCCCCTCCTTCCCTCTCTCTCCTTCCCTTCCCCTCTTCTCTCTCTCTCTCCTTTCTTTCCTCTCTCCCTCTCTCATCTCCTTCCCTCTCCCTCTTCTATCCCTCCCTCCTTCCCAACCTCCCCATCTCTTCTCTCCCTCCTCTCCCTCTTGCCCCCCTCTCCTTCCTTTCCTCCCTCTTTCCCCCTCTTCTCGCTCCCTCCCCCTCTTCCATCTTCTTCTCTCATCCATCTTCCCCCCTCTTCCATCTTCTTCTCTCAACTCTCTCCCTCCTTCCCTCTCTATCTCTTCTCCCTCCCTCTCTTCTCTATCTCTTCTCTTTCCCTCCTCACTCTTCTCTCCCTCCCTCCCTCCTCTCCCTCTCCCCCTCTCCTTTCCTCCCTCCCTCCCCTATCTCTTCTCTCTCCCCCTCTTCTCTCCCTCCCTCCCTCTCCCTCCCTCCATCCCACCCTTTCCTCTTCTCTCCCTCCCTCCCTCTCTCTCTCTCCTTCCTTTCCTCCCTCCTTCCCTGTCTCTCTTCTCTCCCTCCCCCCCCTCTCTCACACACACAATCACAGACTGAGAATGCCTTTACTACAGAGAGAAAACTGTCAATAGCCTCCAATTTTTAAGATATGGATTTCATTAGTCTGAAGTTTTGAAAACTCCATGGCATTAATACAGTTCCAGTAGCTAGTATTCCTGGATGCCAGCCAGCCTGCCAGCTCTGCCTGAGCACGCAGGCAAGTCCAAAAGAGTTGTTTTGGCCATCCTCTTGCCTCAAGACACCTGTGTCAGGCCTGGAAGCCATCTTTTGCATTGGGCCTTCCTGCCTGCCAATGCTCAATGCTGTGGGGAACTGGGAGGCAGGGTTTATATGGAGTGGGATAGATATGGTCAAAATAACATTCCTTTCTCAGAGAGCCAAGGACATCTTGGCCTTCATCTGGAGTGGCGTGACTGGGAGGCATCTCCAGTTGGGACGATGTCTGATTGGACCATGTGATGGACCTATGGTTGCTGGGCTGGGGCTTGGACTTTGATTTGGGTGGGAAAAACCTGGAAGCTTTCAGATTTGAGTTTTCCCAGATGTGGCAATAGGACATTTTTAATAAAATGGATTTTTAAGGAATTTCCAGCCTTGGAATTTTCTTTCGTTGGGGTGTTACTTGGGACCCTGGAAGCCTGTGAAGATCCCCTGTTGAAATGCTGAAAAAAGTCCCAGGAATGTCCAAAGTGCATTCACAGCAGAAAAAAAAAATGGCCTTGACAAATGTTCTTGTTTGGACTGGAATTGTGAAAAATGGCAGCAATTACAGACTCTTTTCTCTGTGATGGATCATTCCAGGGAGTTAATGATTTTTCATTCTTTGGGTCTTGGTGGACAGGAAACTTCCTTTGGGAGAACTGGGTGTTTATACTGTACATCTGGAGATAGAAAACAGTTTTCTTTTTCTAAGCAAGACGTTGAGGTTGGCGTGGACAGAGCAGGGCTCCTTGTAAGCATCTGGCTCGTCTTTCGTTGGCTTTTGGACCATAGGATTCACAGGAATGTTGGATTGTTCCTCAAACTTACAAATGTGGATTGCAGAAGCAAAGGAGGGATGACTAGAAAGGTCAAAGTTGTGGTATCCCAATGATACCTGTCAATGTAAATGCAGATCCCTCCTTGGCAGTTTTCAATAGGATGGGATGGGATGGGATGGAAGAGAAGAGAAGAGAGAAGAAAAGAGAAAAAGAAAAGAAGAGGAGAAGAGAAGAGAAGAAGAAGCGAAGAGAAGAAGAAGAGAAGAGAAGAGAAGACAAGAAGAAGAGAAGAGAAGAAGAAGAGAGGAGAAGAGAAGAGAAGAGAAGAAGAGAAGAGAAGACAAGAAGAAGAGAAGAGAAGAAGAAGAGAGGAGAAGAGAAGAGAAGAGAAGAAGAGAAGAGAAGACAAGAAGAAGAGAAGAGAAGAGAAGAGACTAGAAGAGACTAGATGTGAATAGAATTCTTTATTGGCCAAGTATGATTGGACACATAAGGGATTTACCTTTGGTGCATATGCTCTCAGTGTACATAAAGAAAAATAAAATAGATACATTCATCAAGTATCATAAGATACAACACGTAGTGATAGTCATAGGCTACTAATAAGCAATCAAATCATATTAGGGAACAAATAAAACAATATAAACTGTAAAGATACAAGCAACATGGTTATAGTCATAAGTGGGAAGAGATAGGTACTAGGAAAGAAGAGAAGAATAGTAGTAATAACAGTCTTAGTAAGTAATATGACAGTGTTGTGGGAATTAGAAACTGAGAGTGCTCCATCACCGCAGGCTTTTAAGAAGAGACCGGACAGCCATTTGCATGAAATGGTGTAGACTCTCCTGCTCATGCAGGGAGTTGGACTAGATTGTTAGGGATGTAACCCTAGGCTTGGCTTGCCAATGAATATAAGCTATGATTACTTTACTGTTACTTTAAATGCTCAGCAGATGTAATTGGCTTGTTACCTCAAGCAGCCATAAGAGGCAGCCAGAATGGTTGTTAGATCTCTCTCTCTCTGTTTTGTTAGATGCTGATCGTGGATACTGTTGATACTGATCGTGAGTTACTGAGTCTTGCTACTGTTAGCTACTTTGTGTGTTAAACTGAGAATATTGATAACTGAATTACTGAACCGTGTATGACCTGGACTGTTAACAGAACTCTGAATACTTCTATATTTCTACATAGTAAACTACTATATTTTTATACTATTCAGTGTCTCTGTATGCTGGTTTGTGCGTGTTATTCCATATCATTCTCATTACGCTTCTCTGCATACTCTCTCTTCTAACGGGGAGCTTAATTACTTAACATAGATGACCTCCAAGGTCCCTTCCAACTCTTGTCATTCTGTGTTCTATGTTCATGTCAACATGCATAGCTTTCTCTTGCTCTCATTCCACCCAGCTGGAAATTTCCTGTACATTATTTTAGGTTGCTGTAAATCAGCAAGTCTGTTGAAGTGGGTGAATAATGGCCTAGATAAGGGAGATGATGGAAGGTTGGACTCCAGAGAAGTAGATAAATGACCACAGGTCTGAATGGGACCTGACCTATTCCATCACTTGTATCCTGGGTCTCACCTGGGAGAAGTTGCTTGAGAACCTGTGTGGGACTGATGGGAAAGTTGGGGTCCAGCAGAAGGAAGAGATTTGTTTTGGCAGCTGCAACTCCAGGCTAAATGCCAATTTCCAATCTGTGTTGATTGGATTGAAACCCTGTCCTGTCTGTCCTAAGATATGAATTGCGGAACGGGCTGCCCGTTCCCCAATTCATATCTTAGGATGGACAGGACAGGGTTTCAATCCAATCAACACAGATTGGAAATTGGCATTTAGCTTGGAGTTGCAGCTGGATATTCCAGGATAAAGTTCCAGTCTCTTTTCCATGGACAGTTACTTAAGGGTCCTTGGTGCCCCCAGTGCTTAACTCTTCTTTGCTCAGCCTAGTAGCCTGCAGATGTATTGTTGGGGCTGTATTTCCCAGAATTCCCAGCTACAATGGCTGAATTCCTACCAGATACTCTAGATCAGGAGTGTCAAACTTGTGTCGTCATGGCGGCATCATGTGACGATCAGGACTTCCCCTCCTTTTGTTAAACTGGGTGGGGACGGAGCTAGCACGTGATGCATCTGGCCCATGGGCCACGGGTTTGACACCCCTACTCTAGATTGAGAAAATAAGGGTCAAAGTCAATGCAGCCAAGCTGAAAATTAGATCAAGTGACTCCTGGAACTTCTCTTGGGAGCCAAAGGAATGGATGGACAGGTGAAATTGGAAGATGCAAAGGAGTCAAATAGGTTAGTGCCAAAGTTGAACTTTTGTAAACTGATCATCATAAATCAATTCAACATATAATTTTCGGTTCAGTTTCAGGAGGAAATATAACTTTCTTCATATTTTCTGCTTTACTTTACTTTACTTTTATTTAATTTATAAACCGCACCCTTTCTCCAAAGAGACTCGGGGCGGTGTACAGTCATTTTTAAAAACACAATATAAATACATATAGATATAGATGGAGGCAGCGGCATACAAACTGTACAATAACAATTAAAATTAAAAATTAGAAATACATTAAAAAAACTACCCCTAGAAAACTACCCCAGAATAAAATAATTGCCAGGAGGATAAAGATGGGACTATAGATGGGCTAGGCCAGCCAATTGGAACAGGTGGGTCTTGAGTTTCTTGCGGAAGGAGCGGAGGTCAGTAGTGGTTCTGATATCGGGGGGGAGGTCATTCCAGAGGGTTGGGCCCATCACAGAGAAGGCTCTACTCCTGGGCGCCGCCCATTGGCATTGCTTAGTGGACGGTACCCGGAGGAGTCCCTCTCTGTGAGAGCGAATTGGTCGCAGGGATGTATGAGGTAGGATGCGATCCCGCAGGTAACTAGGCTAAATCATAATGCAGGAATGAAGCAAATATACCAGAGGTGAGTTTCATATAAGTTTACCACATGCTTGCTTCATGAGCATGCGTGCCTTCCGTATATGTGTGCGGCCTTCTGCGCATGTGGTCGTGCACGTGGCTTGCACGCATGCATGTGGCTTCAAAAACATGGCTAACTAGGACAGCATAGAGCCAGGGTGAGTGGGCAAGCCCACCCATCTGCAGGTCGCCACTACCAGTTCACCCGAACTGGTCTGAACTGTCTGAAAACCGCCTCTGAAAAATACATGTCCCATGATAATGTTGCAGGCTCCAATCTGGATTGGTCACCAAGGCTAGAGGTTTAGTCTTCTGAGCTTTTGGACTCATGATGAATCCCATCCTCAGGGAACCATATAAATATCACACATGACATATAGCCCAACGCACATGCTGCTAGACCAGGGGTGTCCAAACTTTTTGCGAGGAGGGCCAGATTTGGTGAGGTGAAAATGTGTGGGGCCGATCATTCAGCCTGACATTCTTTGAACCCTTAACATTAAATGCGAATTAACTACCGTATTTTTCGGAGTATAAGACGCACCAAGATTTTGAAGAGGCAAATAAAAAAAAAAGTTTTTGCACTCTCCCACGAAAATGGGCCTATTTTTAAAAGGGCATGAATAGCCTTTAAGAGGCTTCTAGAGTGCTCCTGGGGGCTGGGGGGGGCACAGTTGAGCAAAAAATGGCCCGTTTTTTGCTCATTTATGCCCTCCACAGCCCCCAGGAGCACTCTGAAAACCTCCTAAAGGCTATGCACAGCCATTTTGGTGAAGGGGGCAGAGTTTTGGGAGGCAAAAAATGCTGTATTCAGTGTATAAAATGCACCAAGATTTTTACCTTCTTTTTTGAGGGGAAAAAGATGCATCTTTATACTTTGAAAAATACAGTATTTTATGAAAGACTAAACAAATAACTCCAGTGGGGAGAAGAGGCTGCGGGCCACTTGAAATTTGAAAAAGGGCCACATTTGGCCCCGGGCCGCACTTTGGACATGCCTGTGCTAGACAGGAGTTCCCTGTGGATGGGTTCCAGCACGAGTCCGAAAGCTCGGAAAACTAAACCTGAGATCCCGGTGACTGACTCAGAGAGGAGGCCAGGGCCATTTGATAGTTATGTGCTGCCTCCGGAGTCTGACATCAGCGAGGCAGAAGAACAGTGCGAGCCTGTTCCCAGGGTGCGCATGTGCAGAGCTGCCAGAAGGCAAGAACAGTTAAGACAAAAGGGGCGACTTGGGAGTAAGGCTTGGAGATGATTGGCCCCTCCCATGAGACATAAAAGAGGAGCAAACGGACATGAGCCTTTGCAAGAAGCAATTAGTTCATCTAGTCGGTTCAAGCTCTGAGGTCCTGTTTGACTCTGTGCTCCGTTTGGCCTTGCAAAACTAATTGGCAGTTAAGTCTCTGGCAGCGTTTCAAGGGAGATAAAGGTGGATGCTTATCAACATTACCCTGAAAGGCTGTGGCAACCCGAGCAGACATCTGTCAGAATCTTCATAGACTGTTTGTGAATCATTACAGGCTGTGAATGACCATAATTCACAGCCATCTAAATAAAAGAGGGTTTGGGGGACTAAGATTATGATTTATGCTTTCTTAGGAAGCCTAGGTCAGACCAACATGACTGCTTGCATGGCCAACACAGCAGTCAGCTTTCCTACCAAGAGTTGGACGAAGTGCAAATACCTGAGATCTCACCAGCTGTTAGATTATTGAAAAGCATAGACAATACAACCCTAAAGCCTATTGAAGAGGCATCTGGAAAGAGTTGGGAAGCAGACGAAGCCAGGGGGAATGTTGAGGAATTCAGAAGTCTGTTTTAGACCCATTTCAACTATTTGTCTACTATGTGCAAGGATTTCCATTGGACAGTTACAGAATTACCTACTCCATTTTACCTTGAGAATCCACAAATCCAACTTTTCCCCCCTTTCTCAACCAATTTTATTACACTTAAACTAATGAAAATATATAGGCATAAAATGGTGTCAAATACATCATACAATTTTAAAATCAAAGGATGAGAAGCACAGAACTGGGGCCTTTGGCATTCAAAGCAGGTACCACCCCAGTGACTCCCACCTGCTGCTCTGCTCAATCCCCCAAGCTGAAGGAGAATAGCAAATGCTGGAGCAACCAAGCTAACAATGATGTTGGTTTGGATCTTCTCATTTGTGTCCTGTGTCAAAGCTGACTCGCTTTCTTCATTGCCTACATCAGTTTCCAGCTCGCAGTTTGCCAAACAGAAATGGAAGGGGAGGTTTTTGGTAAATTCCTAAGGAGGAATGCATGAGAGCCTATTGCCACCACAGAGGAGATAACCACCAAGGCCAGGTTCTTGGAGCTACCAACTGGCACAGAATGTTTTCTCAAAACAAAACTACTGAGTGTAGTTGGTGGAAAATGACCTGTGGGTGGCCCATGGGTGAAAAGGTTTTTTTGAAACCTATATGGGTTTTTGTGGGAAAATCTCAGAGCTGGCTTTGCTTCTGCTGTACCTAAAAGGATGAAAATATTTTTTTAAAATCTATATGGGTTTTCGTGGGAAAATTTCAGAGCTGACTTTGCTTCTGCTGGGCCTAAATGGATCTTTTGATAAAGTTTTCCTCTTGGTAGTTCCTACATGCCAGGGATTTTTTTGGGGTGTGTATCTGTGGGACAGTTGATATCCTGAATGGGATTCTCAGTTGAAATGCCACCTCTTGCACTTAATGGTATCTTTTGTGTTGGACCGTGATCTTGGTGGTTTGAGGTACGATAGTTACATTTTTAATCCATGGAAGTGATGATCTAGAGATGTAGGCCAACCAAGAGTCATGATTCTTGAGTTTGGTAGCCTTATCAATTGTGAACAATTGAGAAAGAGAGAAGGAAGAAGGGGCACCACTGAAGGATAGGTCTTGCTTCATCTAATTGGGGATAAGTCAAGACTTTGAATCATTTAATCATTCCCATAGAGTAATCTTCTCCCATTTCCATGATCATTTGATTACGGTACAGAGATACCAAGAAATTTTACTAATCTGGATCCTCCTCTCCCCTGCCTTTCCTTTCCTTTTGCTTGTGATCGTCAAATAATCCAAGATATTTTGGCTGCCAGTGGAGGAAACATAAATAACTGAATTATTCAGCCAACAAAAAGATTTGAAGCCTCAAGTATTGACATGCCTCCTACACAGTTATTTCTAAACAAGCTAAATGGATAAGAGGCAACTCAACAGAATGCTTCCTTAGGTCACTGACTGTTCTCAATGTTAGTTAGGAGACTATTTTGAACATCTGGTAAACATGTCTTTTTCACAAGAATATATACTTCCAGTACATAGAACTGCTGGTTAATGAGGCAAACATGTGGTTAGTTAGTTTACTTTATTGTCATTGCACCTCATACCACGAAATTAAATGCCATCTTCAGTGTACATCATACATAAGAAAACTTTAAGAATAAAGCAAAAACATGCATCCTTCACATTGTATATAATTGAATTGAAAACCTCTGATACTGCATTAATATTGCACTATACAACAGAATTCAATATAGTTACTGCCCTGGGATAGAAACTGTTTTTCAGCCTATTTGTCCTTGTTTTTAATTATCCTGTACCGTCTGCCAGATGGTAATAGTTCAAAAGAAAGGGTGCCCAGGATGAGATGGATCTTTAAGAACGTTTGGAACTTTCTTAAGGCAGCGGGAGCTATAAAGCTTTCCCAAGGAGGGGAGAGGACAACCAACGATCTTCTGGGCAATGACGTTGGCCCTCTGGAGCGCTGTTCTATCTGCCACTGTGCAATTGGCAAACCATACACAGGTGCAGTAACTGCTGGTCAGGATTAGAATTTTCCAGGAGATGGGAAACATATCTGGTCATTGTGATTTGGGATATTTCAGCTACATCCTCCATACATTTGGACGGCAGTTCTCTAACTTTCCAATAGTGATTCTACTGAATATTTTTGGAACCAATCAGCACATATGAAGGACCTCAAGGTTATGGAAGGCTGCTTTAGCGGACATACCCTCTGTTTCACAGTAGTAAGAGCATAGATGTGAAAGGGACAACCTAATCTCCAAAGCACCTGAAGACAGGACAAGAAGCAATGGGTGGAAACTAATCAAGGAGAGAAGCAAGCTAGAACTAAGGAGAAATTTCCTGACCGTTGAAACAGTTAATCAGTGGAACAACTTGCCTCCAGGAGTTGTGAATGCCCCAACACTGGAAGTCTTAAAGAAGATGTTGGATAGCCATTCGTCTGAAATGGTGTAGGGTTTCCTCATGAGCAGGAGGCTGGACTAGAAAATCACCAAGATCCCTTCCAACTCTGTTATTCTGTTATTAACATCAGTTAATTCTTTTCCAGCTTACACAGTTTTAAGCTCAACTTCACACACACACAGACATCTATCTATCTATCTATCTATCTATCTATCTATCTATCTATCTATCTATCTATCTATCTATCTATCATCTTTCTATCTATCTATCTATCTATCTATCTATCTATCTATCTATCTATCTATCTATCATCTATCTATCTAGAATATTACTTGATAAGGAATACGTAGATTGTATGAGTGGTTAGAGATAAGAGGTTGAAATCAGATGAAGAAAAATCTATATGAACTAAACATAAAAATGGCCTATAGTTATAAATACGCCAATATATTTAACAGAAGTATAAATAAGCTAATATAAAAAGAAACTTAGGCAAACCCATTCTGTTATACTATTACTATTGCTACCAGTATATGTGTTAATATTATTTACTGTCTTCTTCTTTTTGTTCTTCTTTTGTAAATGATACCGTATTTCTCCCAAAATGAGACAGGGTCTTACTTTCTTTTGACCCTTGAAATAAGCACTTGGCCTTATTTTTGGGGAGGTCTTATTATTTTTTAGGTGCAGGAGATGGCAAGCGTGGTCACCTCATGGCTGCTGCTGTGTTGCAATATTTTCGGGGAGGGCTTATCGTATTTTTTGGAGTTAAGATGCTCCGAAGTATAACTTTTGGGGAGGAAAACGGGGGGAGGGGGGAATCTGCCTCTGCCTCCCAGCAATTTGCCTCCTGCAGCAAACAGTACAGAAGATATACACTGTTTGTGGTGTTACATTTCAGACTATACTTGTACAGATGTTGTTAAAATTGATGTGGCTTTCTGGAAGTATCTATTATTCTGTCCTTTGTAAAAGAAGATACAATAGCACTGGGCCTCTTCAGATCAAGCATTTATTTTAAAAAACTTCTTCATTTCATTAAGTTGTCTAAAACAATAATAAAGCAATCTTTAAAAAATAAGTCTAATAATGTGAACATTCTATAGGCATTTATAGTTATTGACTTACCTCCTTGCAGCAAACAGCAAACAGCTTGTTTCAGTTTAGCCTGATTAGAAGGAAAAAAAAAATCTGCCTCTGCCTCCCAGCAATTTGCCTCTTTGCAGCAAAGAGCAAGTTTCCGTTTAAGCACAATTAGCTGTTTCCAGCTGCAGGATTTGCCATAGCCTATTGCCGCCTCTGCAAACCCCATTTTCTCCATTTGCTGCAAGGAGGTAAATTGCAGGGAGGCAGAGGCCAAAGGATTGGGGCCGGTGGGTGTGCAGGGCTACATTCAGTGTATAAGACGCACCCAATTTTTCACCCTCTTTTGGGGGGGAAAGGTGCATCCTATACTCCAAAAAATACGGTATTTTAACACATGCACTGAAAAGCCCAATTGGGCTTATTATTCGGGGAGTTCTTATTTTTGGGAAAACGGGGAATACCCACTGTATTCAAAATGTTCATGAATAAAAGTAAAAAATTTCTTCTGCCTTCCAGCCCTGAAGATGAAAATCAAGGAGGTGAAGAAAGAAAACGGGGACAAGAAAATCATCCCCAGGAAGAAAAAGGCTCTGAAATTGGGCACCATCAAGAAGAAAGAGTTGAAGAAGCTCGTGTTGTACCTCAAGAATGGGGCAGACTGTCCTTGCCACCAGCTGGACAACCTCAGCCACCAGTTTCTCATCATGGGCCGGAAAGTGAAAACCCAGTATCTGCTGACGGCCATCCACAAGTGGGATAAAAAGAACAAAGAGTTCAAAAAGTTCATGAAGAAGATGAAAGCTCCAGAATGTTCCACATTCCACTCCGTCTTCAAATGATCGGCTGGGGCATCGAGGAAAGGGGACATGTTTTCATTTTTTTTTCATTAATAAAATTTTAATTTTTTTAAATATTTTTTTTATATATATATATATATAACAAATATATATATATATATAACAGGCCCTGAACGTGCACAGACTTGAGTGGATGGTCCACGTAACATGTTGGCTTCTTCAACCTTTGTGGATAACTGATTCTTCTTCTTCTCCATTTGTGCCTTTAGAGTTTTCTCGTGTTCTTCTTGCCTGTTTTCTCTCTTCCTCCCATCCCCAGTTCAAGGGCAGCCATTGGGGAAGGACGAGGGCGGGCAAAGAAGTCAAGATGGCGTCCGTGATCATGTGATCAAAGTCCCGCCTCCTTTTTTGACGTACATTTTGTGCGACATGTTAAAAAAAAGGGGGGTTGGACTTCACTCACATGTTTGCTGCTGATGTTTTTTATTTTCCTGCACCCCTCCCGAGGTCTCTGTCCCAGTTATATCCTCATTAGAGAAGGTTCAAAATATGCAAATATATTTATATACTTTTGGGGGGTTGTGCTCAGATATCTCTACAACCAACTAGAAAAAATCAGCCAACTGCAGCACATCTATTGTAGCTTTCTGTTTTTATATATAAATATATATATATAAACCTGACTTTTTTTAAAAAATAGTATATATCACTTTTCACCTGTTTTTATTTCCCCAAGTCCTGCTTCTTTCTTTTTCCTGGGTTAGTTCCATAAAGATGGTCCGTCTTAGTCAGGGATGGAAGGCATTGTCAGCCTTCCAAATATCATCCAGAATTAAGTCAGAGTTCAAGGCATAGCTTTCATCAAAGTTCCAATTTAATTAGAGAGACATGTTGGTACATCTGTGGAATCCACAGTGGCGGCCTATCCTTAACTTTACCAACTCGGTAATTTTCGTGGCTGCGGCTATGCACTTCCTGCACTTCTGGTCAGGTGCAGAGGTGCAAAGACAAAGGATGACCTTGGGCTTCTAGAAAGGAAAGTTTTATTTTGACAACAACATTCTACTCCTTACTACCCCCCCTCCCAATTCCCTACTAATGAAACAGCATAGTAAAGAAAGAGAGAGAGTGGCAAGCCAAAGATCCTAAAAAGAATATGACTGCGGGCCTGACAGCATGACAATGTCACAATGCTACATAGCCTGTTGGATTGGGCTCCGTAACGATGCCACTGTGTGATAGTGACAGTGATACAAATGACAACGTACAGTAAATCTTCACTTATCTCATTGGTATTTTTTGCAAGGCATAGCCAAGAATGGCCAAAAAAAGACACATCCGTCTATACTGTAGAACAGGGGTATCCAAACTTGGGAACTTTAAGACTTGTGGACTTCAACTCCCAGAATTCCCCAGCCAGCCATGCTGGCTGGGGAATTCTGGGAGTTGAAGTCCACAAGTCTTAAAGTTCCCAAGTTTGGACACCCCTGCTGTAGAAGTGAAAAAAATACAACCCTAGATAGGTTCAACTCAGCTCTGAAGGATGCAGCAAGAAAATTACTAGGACTACCAAAGCCTTCATTTATGTACTGCTGGTGGGTTTTATCCCAAGGAAGGTGTTTTCTTTAGACCCGTGATGGCGAACTTATGGCACGCATGCCAGAGGTGGCAGGCCGAGCCCTCTTTGTGGGCACATGAATCATCACCAGCTGGTCTTCTGGTTTCCGGGGCACACATGCACGCTGGACAACTGATCTTTGTGCGCACCAGAGCTCCGGAAACCCAAAGACCAGCTGGATGATGCACATGTACATGCCAGGAACCCAAAGACCAGCTGGACCATGCGCCTGCAGATGCCGGAAACCCCAAAACCAGCTGGCCAGTGTGTGCATGTGCACCGGCCAGCTAGTCTCTGAGTTTCTGGTGCGCATGCGCATGTGCACGTCTGTGCCAAAAAGATTCGCCATCACTGCTTTCGACAAATGGTATTTCTGCCTATTGAGCAGAAATTGCTAACATGAACCTGTAGGCAGAACCGCTTGAAAATTTGTAGAGATCTGGAGGCAGATCATTTCATGCCTAAATCTTCTTTCTGCACCTCCAATCAATTAAATAAGGGAAGGGGGAGAGGCGGAAAAATTGAGAGGAACATCCAGTTTCTTCAATAACCCAGTAAATAAAAGTGGGAAAAGTCACGTAAGGACAGTTCGCGGGATTGCATTTCAAGAGGTGAATTTTATTGCAGGGCGTTGATGTTTGGAGGTACCTTGGCACAGAGATCTCCTCAGCTGCTTGGCCTATGAACTGTTGAGAGTGTTGATCTGTTGTCCATGTGGGATTTTTTGCCTACGTGAGGGAGGAGTCTAGGTGTAAAGTGACAGGTTGGGTTTCCCCGACTCCATCTTTCTCTTCAATCCATCCTAAACCGAACCTCTGGCTACTCCCATTTGTTTACAATATATTGGTAGATCTAAGAAACTTTTCCCCAAGTTGATCCCAGGTGAATGAATTCCAAAGTGCCTCTGAAACAAAAAATAGCAGAAGTGGAAGCTATTGAAAATTGTGCACAGATTGTGGGGTTTTTTTGTCATACCACAAAAGAGGGTTGAATCCACGTTTTAGAATAGAGCTGGAAGGGACCTTGGAGGTCTTCTAGTCCAGCCCCATGCTCAAGCAGGAGAACCTATGCCATTTCAGATAAGTGACTGTCCAGTCTCTTCTTAAAAACCTCCAGTGATGAAGCACCCATGATTTCTGGAGGCAAGCTGTTCCACTGGTTAATTGTCCTCAGTGTTAGGAAGTTTCTCCTCAATTCCAGGTTGCTTCTCTCTTTGATTAGTTTCCATCAGTTGTTTCTTGTCCTGCCCTCTGGTGCTTTGGAGAATAAGTTGCCCCCCTCTTCTTGGTGGCAGTCCCTCAAGTACTGGAATACTTCTATCATGACACCCTAAATCTTCTTTTCTTTAGACTAGCCAAACCCAAATCCTGCAGCCATTCTTCATACGTTCATAGTTACATTTTTAGATTAAGTAAATTTTGAGGAAGATCAGATTAGAAATAGGAGTTTGAAGGGAAGATATTGCGTTTTTTTTAAAAAAGGAATCCAAGATCATATCAAAAGGTTTATTTACCCACAAATAATCCATATTGACTTCCATAATGGCTGCCCAGAACTTTTAGAAGATTTAAATAAGGGAGGTCTGAAAGAACATCCTACTGAGAATGGCATTGAAAAGCCTGTTCTTTCAATAAAAGAAAATAAGCACAAAATAACAGGGTTGGAAGGGTCATTGAATGTCTTCTAGTCCAACCCATTGCTCAAAGGGAGACCCTATACCATTCTGAACAAGTGGTTCTCGAAGACCTCCAGTGATGGAGCAGCCACAGCTTCTGAAGACAAGGCATTCCACTAGTTGAGTATTCTCACCATTAGGAAATTTCTCCTTAGTTCTAGGTTGCTTCTCTCCTTGCTAAGTTTCCATCTGGTACTTATTGTCCTACTCTCAGGTGCTTTAGAAAATAAATTAAACCCCTTTTCTTTCTGACAGCCTCTCAAGTACTAGAAGACTGCTATTGTGTCACCCCTGGTGCTTCTTTTTGTTAGACTAGACACACAGTACTTAGGTCCCTCAATTGTTCATAGTATGGTTTAGCCTTCAGACCCCTAATCATCTTTGCTACTTTTCTCTGCATTCTAATATTACCAAGAAGCATTCTGAACAGCACTCTTATCAACAACATTAACCATGGGAGGCTGGCAAAGGCTCCCCATATTATCAGTCAGCAGTGGTATCGGCAGTCCATTCCCTAACAGATTAATAGAATTGGAAGGGACCTTGTAAGTCATCTAGTCCAACCCACCATCCAAGCAGGGGACCCTACACCATTTTTGGCAGCTGGCAATCAGTCTCTTCTTGAAAGCCTCCAGGGATGAAGCTCCCACAACTTCCAAAGGCAACTTCTGTTCCTTTGGTTGATAGTTCTCATTGTCAGAAAATTCCTCCTTATTTCTAGGTTGAATCTCTCTTTGGTCAGTTTCCATCCATTATTCCTTGTCTGGCCTTTGGGGGCTTTGGAGAACAGTTGACCCCCTCCTCTTTGTGGCAGCCCCTCAAATACTGGAAGGCTGCTCTCCTGTCTCCCCTGGTCCTTCTCTTCCCTAGACTAGCCATGCCCAGTTTCTGCAACCGTTTATCGTATGTTTTAGATTCTAGTCCCCTAGAAATGGGAGAGGAACGGTTCATGGGCAGGGATCCCTGGTGACCCTGAGACTAATTCTATACAGACTTCAGGCTACTTTCACACAACCCTTTGGTTAGTTTCTGTAATTAATCTGGGTTTGGGGGCTGCATAAGTTGAAAAAAATGGGAGAGGTTGGAAAGAGTAGAGATGGTCAGAAAAATAAAAGATGGATGATCCCACCATCCTTCTTCCTGCCCACTTCTTATCTATCCCCACCTATAGAGTCCCATGACATTTTCAGAAAATGGGGCCCTTGACATAAGCTTACCCAACCTCATCCTGGACTAGATAGGTTAGCAGCAGAAATACAACTCTTGCATAAACTTTCACCCTCTCCAAGATGATCTATCTGGCATGAAGACCTTCCCAGAAATGAACATAATGTGGAAAACGAAGGGATCCCGCAATGCAACCTCAAAATAGGGATATTTCTCATTTGTTATTGCTAGTTGCGAAGTTGTGTCCGACCCTTCACAACCCCATGGACAACATTCCTCCAGGCCTTCTTGTCCTCTACCATCCCTCAGAAACCATTTAAGCTCACGCCGAGTGCTTCAGTGACTCCATCCAGCCACCTCCTTCTCTGTCGTCCTTTTCTTCTTTTGCCCTCCATCGTTCCCAGCATGAGGCTCTTCTCCGGGGAGTCCTTCTTCCTTCTCATTAGGTGGCCAAAGTATTTGAGTTTCCTCTTCAGGATCTGGCCTTCTAAAGAGCAGTCAGGGTTGATCTCCTCTAGGACTGACCGGTTGGATCGCCTTGCAGTCTAAGGGACGTGTAAGAGTCTTCTCTAGCACCACAGTTTAAAGGCCTCCATTCTTTGGCGCTCAGCCTTCCTTATGGTCCAGCTTTCACAGCCATACATTGCAACTGGGAAAACCAAGGAATTCTCATACCTGGCAGTATTTTCATTTTTGCTACAAATGCTGATATTTGGCCATAATTTGATAGAACTGCAGTGAAATTTCACGTGGCTCATGACAGCCATCTCTATTCCAGATGTTTACTTAAGATGTAAAATATTGTGCATTACTATCTTTCAGCCTTATATGGAGTTAGATTATAGAAGGAGCAAGAGCCTTAGTCCTTTCCATGGATGACTCAATCTGAATTTTGTATTTGGCAGTTTGCTTTCGTGCTTGTTTTCTTGGTATTTTTACCCCCCCCCCCCTTGTTTCCATCTGCCTCTTCCTTCGTGGATAATTTTGTGGGTAAGTGTGAGATTATAAATCTTGAGAGATGTGAGTGGACTGGAGTTTGTGCCTTTAAGAAGTTCTGTTCTCTTCTGTTTCCATTTTTTCTGCTGTTAACTGTTTTCTTTAAAGATAGCCAAACCAAAGAAGGAGGGAAATATATCTCGAAGGAATCTTGCATTCTTTTTACATCACTCTGGTATCTTTGCACAAAGTTCTAAAATAACCAGTGGTGAGGTTTTCAAACTCCAAGAGGCCATTGCAGCAAGTTAATTCTTTGCAGGAGGCCACTGATGGCAAAAGTAATAATAATAATAGTAACATAAGCTTTGTTTTCCAGTCCTATTTTGAAATACTGTCAGGTGCTTTCCATCATGGATATTGGGAAAAACAGGAAGTTGGCTCATAATTGTATGCTGAGAAAGAGATGAGTCTGTCCCTCAGCCAACATAACAATTGTTAGATTGGGTAATGGATAGGCACACACAGGCTTAACGGTAACAACAGCTCTTTATTAAGTACAACAAGTGAGAACAATCCAGCGAAGGTTGAGTCTCACAGCAGCCCTTTTATAGGGAGCTGTCAGACCCTTCAACCAATAGGATTAAACCTCTGTTCCCGCTGGAACAGAGGACCGTGGTGGAAACCACTGTAGTTAAGGCAAGTATCTAACAACAATTGTTTGAATTATGTTTTGCTGCCAGATCCTTATTTTTGCCATTTTCTAACTAACTGCCAATGTCGTGTTTCCCAGACAATGACTTCCATTCTTTTCCCCCAAGGACACAATATCCCTTATTTCAAATAAGCCACGATGGATAAAAGTTCGTGCAGATGCGCTCCATCAATGCATTTCCATCTTGTGATTTCGCATCTTTGTGGTGCTTTCCCTCTTAAATATTGAGGTTCTAAAACTTGGCTAAAGCAATGGCTTTCAGACAATGGGGGGGCACTGGATTTGAGGATGTTGTGGGAGATGAGATGACCACAAAAATGCATTTCTGAAAGAACAAGAGAGTCCCTTAACAATTGAAAAGCAAAAAGTCTAGTCCCATCCTCCAAAGCTCTTGCCTTTTGGTGGTGTTGCAATGAAGGTTATTTCCCAATCGATGCTCCATTTTATAAAATTAAGAATGCTTCTTAATTCTTGCTTTCTTTTTACAAAGTTTATTACTACTCTTGTCCACAGTAGACTCACACAACTGCTAGACTAGACTAAAATGGAGTTAGGTAGTAATTGAGCTTAGGTATGGGGATCTATTATTGTTAGTAATCCCTTAAGGCCCTCCAGACCAGGGGTCACCAACCTTTCGGACCTCAGGAACCATTAAATTCATAATTTAAAATCCCGTGGACCACTAACTTGAATTTTTTTTTAAAAAAGGCAAATAGCATTTAGCGCAATATAAATAATGCAAGTAATTTTTCTGCAGACCACCAACATTTTCTTGTGGACCACCGGTGGACCACAGACCACCGGTTGGTGACCACTGCTCCAGACCATCTCAATGTACCAAATGATGGTTTCTTTGGGTATTATGTATTAAGAATACACAGCCAATGTGAGTTGTTCACCAGTTAAAAGTTTAGTGTGTCGGTTGAATAATATGAGTTAGAGTTGCATTTGTTTCAGGTCCAGGGGGAAGGGCCTGTTTTATTGGACAAATTAATCCTCTGCATATTGTCACATATTTGGTTGGGTTCATACAACATGCAGTTCTTTAACCTGCCTGTGAGTCATCTGAGAAAGTTCTTCCAAGTAAAAATGAATGGGATTGCAGCCTTCAGGATTCCAATTTTCCTAAGAGATGCCATTGACAAGAGAGAGTGGTGTAGGAGACTCCTATAGGTCAGGAGGCTGTGAGTTCAATCCTAGGTAGAAGCCAATATTTCTCTCTCTAGGCACAATGACAATGTATCTGCCGAATAAGACTCCGCATTGGCGACAGGAAGGGCATCTGGCCAGTAATCACTGAAAGAAGAAGATGATGATGCCATTGACAAGAGAGGGCAACTGCTTCTGGGATGCCAAACTTGGCCTCCTTCCTTTCCCTGTAGTACAAATATTGGGAAGTCCAAGTCTCCAGCTTACCTGGAAGATGTAATCTCTGACTCCCAGCACTGACTATCAAATGACCTTTGGGCCTTCAGAAGAACAAAACACACACCCCAATCTAATTTCTCCCAGCAAGCCATACAACACCACCAGCATGGCCAGTTCTGATTACTCTTTCTCTCAATTGACTCCTTCTGGTTATTATCTATTAGGGTTTATGGATCTGATTCAAATCATTGATCCAAGTAAGAATGAGGATGTGATCTACTGTCATTCCATCATTTCGGTAAATAGACTAGAAAGAATAGAATTCTTTATTGGCCGAGGGTGATTGGACACACAAGGAATTCATCTTTGGTGCATGTTTCATGCAAAGAGTTTATTTTCCTTGCCCCTATTCTTTGACCAAGTTGCTCTTCCTAAACCACTGCTTCCTGATGACGACAAATGTGGTTTGCTTTAAAATAGCTTTACCTGGCTTGATGGTCTCTAGTTCTCTTGATCCCAGGCCACTCAACGGAGGGTCCCAGCAATGATACCCATTTGAAGGAACCATCTGAACTCTTAAGATGAATCTATGGTTATTTTCCCCCCTGACTTCTGCATGCCCAGATGGAAGTTTTTAATCCTCTTGGCTTCTAAGAAATCATCACCACAATATTTTTGACCCCTTCTGTGGTGTGAAAGTTTGCTTCTGGGGGACACCAAGATGCACAAGATTGAAGGAAGGCTTGGCATACTGAAGGCAAATCAGCCAGATTGTCCAAAGTTGTGGCTAAGGGGTTGACATTTAAAGGGGCACAAAAAGAGGACTTGAAGAGAAAGCTATGCGGGACTCTAACTTGGCATTCAAAGAATCACACTTGTGTCTGCAGAAATCACAGGGGAAAGGAGATACGATTCAACTTATAAAGCGGTAGAGTGCTCTTGCAGATGGGGCTTGACACCTACGGCTTGTGATTTGATTCACTGGTTCACTTCTTTACCATGCCAATAAAAACAACTACACTAGGGGTGAAATTCAAAATTTTTCCCTACTGGAAAAAGCCTCTGTGAGCATGTTTTGGTGGGGCATGGCTTGGTGGTCATGTGACTGCAGAGGTGGGTTCCTACTGGTTCAGATTGGTTTGGCTGAGTAGGTAGTAACTTGGCCTGCCACGCCCCCGAGCCGGTTCTATTGGCAGCACCATGGCTGCCGCCATCTTGTTTTGCATTTTTTCCAGTACTGTGCATGTGCAAAGAGTGTGGGCGGCGTGAACCGACAGTGGCGGCAGCCAGAACCCACCCCTGTGTGACTGGATGGGTGGGCGTGGCACGTCGATGTCACTTTTTTGCCTTAATGACCTACAAAAAGAAGATATACCAATTATTATACACAAAGCAATAAGAGGTACAGAAATTCTTACATAAGAGCAATAAGACTCTTATTGCTCTTATGTAAATATTTGTGTACCTCTTTTATTGTTTTGTGTATAATAATTGGTATATCTTCCTTTTGAATTTCACCCCTGATCTATTCACTTGCTTTCCTGCAACCTGGTGCTTTCCCATTGGTTATTAAACTACATGTCCCAGCATCCTCGTAACCTCGGGATTAACTGGAGTTTCGGTGCGCCTAATAAAGTCGCCAAGAGCTGATAGCTGGATAGGGTTTGTTTTCCTGTTTGATAAGACTCTTATTTGTGATTAAAATGTATATGTATATACATATTATATACATAGGGAAATTAGGGAATTGTGTCTCCAAGACAGTGGTGAAATTCTTTTTTTTTACTACCAGTTCTGTGGGCGTGGCTTGGTGGGCGTGGCAGGGGAAGGATACTGCAAAATCCCCATTCCCTCCCCACTCCTGGGGGAAGGATATTGCAAAATCTCCATTCCCCTGCTCTCTGGGGCCAGCCAGAGATGTTATTTGCCAGTTCTCCGAACTACTCAAAATTTCCGCTACCGGTTCTCCAGAACCTGTCAGAACCGGCTGAATTTCACCCCTGCTCCAAGGGTAGCCAAGTCAGCTGTGGATTGCCACCAATATTTTGGTTCTTTCCTTTAAGTCAGGGATCTCCAAAACTGGCAATTTAAGCTTTGTGGACGTCAACTTCCAGAATTCCCCAGCCAACATGGGAGAGGGCATGGGCAAGGCCCAGCCAGGGGCAATTTTTACCAGCTCGGTGAACCAATTCAAATTGTTCCCACTGCCTCTCCCAAGCGGGAGCCGAGGTGGTTGAATTTCACCCCTGAACTACCCCAGTTTGATGTCAAAGGCATGTTTAGCTGCCAGAAAAGCAACAGAGAGTCTGGATCAAACTTCCTCTTACATTGTGTTGACCCTGGGAAATAAATCCCCTGCTTTTCATTTTCAATTTTTTTAAAAAAAATATATATGCATATTTGTATCGAATTAAAACTACTTATCTGCCGTTTCTGCATAGAGCTTTAGAGGGAGCAAGTCTCTGTGTTTGTTTTTCTAGCGAGTTTCCTCAATTATGTATTCATTTAACTAAAGTTGCTTAATTAACCAGTTCCCTGTATGAATTCTTTTTGGCGGGGGCGGGAAAGTTGGATGACTTGTTCTGGTTTTCTGTCAGAGAATGACATTTTCTATCTCAGGGTTTGTTGTTGTTGTTTTTTTGGACAACCTGCGTGGCCTTTGAAGAGGGAGCGATGTAATCAGCTGTCTCAAAATAAATCTGGACATCAACAGAACCAAATTGAAGGTGGTCAACTCCCTCCCACCAATTTTGTTTAATTAGTTTGAAAAAAGAAAAAAATCTGCAGATGGAGGCTGAGAAAACAGTGAAATAAGGATTAAAGCTTGTGTAGTATTACAAAATCAATTGATCAGATGTGACAATAGCACAGGTGTGTGTGTGTTTGTACCAGCATTTCTCAACTTTGCCAACTTTAAGAAGGGTGGATTTTAACTCCCAGAATTCCCCAGTCAGCAAAAAAAGGTAAAGATAAAGGTTCTCCTCGCACATATGTTCTAGTCGTTCCTAACTCTAGGGGGCAATGCTCATCTCCGTTTCAAAGCCGAAGAGCCAGCACTGTCCGAAGACGTCTCCATGGTCATGTGGCCGGCATGACTCAATGGCGAAGGCGCACAGAACTCTGTTACCTTCCCACCAAAGGTGGTCCCTCTTTTTCTACTGGCATTTTTTACGTGCTTTTGGAGTGCTAGATTGGCAGAAGCTGGTACAAGTAACGGGAGCTCACTCTGTTATGCGGCGCTGGGGATTCGAACTGCCGACCTTTCTGATCAACAAGCTCAAGGTCTTATCCGCTGAGCCACTGCATCCCTTCCAGTCAACATGCAACCATTCAATTAGCAATGGTTCAAAGTTACGGTGCCACTGAAAACAAGTAGGCTTGTCCTCACACTTATGCTACAGCATTCCCACTGGCATAGGATCAAAATTTGGGTGTCTGTCAGCCAGCATAAATGTTTGGATGGTTGCAATCTTCTAGCCCAAGGGTGTCCAAACTTGGGAACTTTTAAGACTTATGGACTTCAACTTCCAGAATTCCCCAGCTGGGAATTCTGGGAGTTGAAGTCCACAAGTCTTAAAAGTTCGAAAGTTTGGACACCCCTGTTCTAGCCAGATCCTAACAGGCCAAGTCAATGAGGGAAGCCAGGTTTGCCTGATGACTTCACTTAATTCACTTAACCAGTGCAGGGATTCACTTAACAACCATGACCAAAAAAAGGGGCTGAAAACTGAGTGTGACTCACCTGTTTGGAAATTCTTGTTGCAGTTGTGATAGTAAATCAAGGATTGCCTTTAGCAGTAGCACTTAGATTGATAAATCGCTTTACAGTACTTTATAGCTGTCTCTAAGCGGTTTACAGAGTCAGCCTCTTTCCCCCCAACAATCTGGGCCCTCATTTTACCCACCTCGGAAGGATGGAAGGCTGAGTCAACCTTGAGCCGGACAGGATCAAACTCCTGACAGTGGGCAGAGTCAGACTGCAATACTGCATTCTAACCACCGCCACCATGGCCCTCCTCACTCACTCACTCCGCATTTAGCAATAGCCCTTAGACTTATATACCACTTCACAGTGCTTTGCAGCCCTCTCTAAGCAGTTTACAGAGTCAGCCTCTTGCCCCAACAACCTGGGTCCTCATTTTACCCACCTCAGAAGAATGGAGGGCTGAGTCAACCCTGAGCCTGGTGAGATTTGAACTGCCGAATTGCAGGCAGCCGGCAGTCAGCAGAAGTAGCCTGCAGTACTGCACTCTAACCACTGCGCCACCGAGACTGTAGTTCATCAGATGCTGCTAAATTGTAATTCCCACCTGCTTTACGATTGGTTAATAAAGGACAAAATTCAGGCACCTGGTTCTTGTGAATGATAGGATGCCCATCATTTCCTCAAAATCATCTCCTGTCTTCAACCACCCATTTAAATAATATTTTTTGCAATGAAAAAAAATGCTGAAATCTCCCTGGAGCACCAAATTTTGCTACATTACAACAAAACCTGTGTGAATTTATTTACAATATTTATAAACTAGCCCTCAATCATTTGTTCTCTGACTGCAGAGGCCAGGGAAACAATGAAAACCAATATATTGCTATTGGTTTAGCACTTAGACTTATACACCACTTCACAGTGCTTTACAGCCCTCTCTGAACGGTTTACAGAGTCAGACTGTAAGGGAGGCAGAAAGGCCGAGTCAACCTTGAGCCAGTCAGGATCAAACTACTGGCAGTAGGCAGAGTCAGTCTGCAATATTGCATTCTAGACATTGTGCCACCACTCAGAAAAAGGCTTGGGCTTTATAAATGTGACATCTGGGCTAAAGAGATGACCCCTCACTGAAAAACAGAACGGCCTTAAGGACTTTTTGGAGAGTCAAAAGTTTAAAGAACTGGGCATCCCTCCAGGGACAGCAAGCTCAAAAGTTGCAAAAGCTACTCTGGAAAAGTCTTGGCTTTTGGCCCACCTATTTCTCCTTTGCTTTCAGAGTAGAAACTTCAGCAAGTCCTTACTGGTTGACTAGATGGACACAATCATTGTCAGCAAGGTGGTTTGGATATTCTCTACTGCCATGCCATAGATCTGTGGTGGCAAACCTATGGCATGCGTGCACGAACTGGCACCTGGAGCCATGTCACCTGGCACGTGCAACATCACCCGCTCCTCTTCCGGGTTTCTGGCGTGCATGCGCACGTGATGATCAGCTGGTTCTTGTGCGTGTGGCAGTGTCAGAAACTGGAAGAGTTGGTCTTCTGTTTTCTGGTGTGAGCATGCACGCCGGCCAGCTGATCGGCATGTGTGCATGCACGCCAATACCTGGATTAATTGGTGGCTGGGTGCGCATGTGTGAGACAGAAACTGGAAGTTCATTTCCAGTGAATGCATGAGCCCTGGGCAGCTCTCTTCCAGGTTGCGGCCCAGACGAGTGTTTGATCCAGGGGTGGGTTCCTGCCAATTCCAACCTCTTCTATAGAAGAGGTTCCACAAATCTACCATGCCGTTTAGAACCTGTTCCAGCATAGCTGGCTGGGGAATTCTGGGAGTTGAAGTCCACAAGTCTTAAAGTTCCCAAGTTTGGACACCCCTGGCTTATTGGATTGGCTCACTGACATGTTTAGCCTCTCGGAAGTATTTTATGTACTGCTTATACAGCAGTTAAAAACAAAGATATAATTGCATATAATATATTTGCATTATGCCCAATAGTTAGACAGCAAGCACAAATCTGTCAATGCAACAAAAAGGCTCGTTTGCTACAAATAGGTGTAAGAGACTGGCAAGGAAACATTTTAAAGAAAGTTGGATTTAACTAACTCATTGTAAGTCTGGCTGGAAATGTAATCTTACGTTCTTTTTTTCAAGGTTATCTCCTATCCCAGACTAGACATTAAAGATCCCCATTTAAAATCCACGTGGTTCTTCTTTGGCAGATCAGCTAGATGGAACTTGACAGTATCAGGCGGGTGGGGGAGAGGTATTTTTAAACGGGGGGGGGGGGGGAATGAAAAGGATTGAAATGTGTTTGAAAGAGTGCATGGACTGCAGACAGATTGGCTGCAGATCCGCTACAGAGCAGACGGACAGCCTGAGAGATAAGGAATGATAAATATAAAAGGGTTTAATAGAGCATCACAGAAAGCACAGGAAACCAGGTGAGCAAAGTTGTAGCAAAATAAATCTTCTAATCCTGCCTAAACAAATTCTAGGTGAAGAATGAGAGGCAAAGCAGAGACATTTTTGATATGTCTAACCTGTTTTTAAGTGGGAGACTGTCTTCAGTTCAAAGCAATCTTCCTTCTGGCCAAGCGTGATCATCGTGACCTTTGAAGCCACAATTGGATATTTGAAATACTTGCATATTTCCTTAAGATCACAGAAGTAGTCATGCCTACGTACAACCACACACAACACATTCCGGGGAAGTTTTTCGGACTCTCTTTTGCTTAATTTTTTTAATTGGTTCCCATATTTTAATCTTGTGCTTTGAGCATTGAATAAAAAGATGATGATAGTAGCAGATATTTCTCTCTCTGAGCAATTAGCTGCACTGAACTCTCCATTGGCAACAGGAAGGGCATCTGGCCAGTAAACACTCAGCTGCATTCAGTTGCCCCAACTCCACCCTGATGTAAGGGATTACGAGGTCGTTAAAAGACTGTGTGTGTGTGTGTGTGAGTGTGTGTGTGTGTATGCATGGGCAGTGGTGGAATTCCAGGGAAAGGATGCTGCAAAATCCACATTCCCTCTCCACTCCAGGAGAAGAATGCTGAAAAATCTCCATTCTCTCCCCACTCCAGGGAAAGGATGCTGTAAAATCTCCATTCTCTCCCCACTCCAGGGGAAGGATGCTGTAGAATCCACATTCCCTCCCCACTCCAGGAGAAGGATGCTGAAAAATCTCCATTCTCTCCCCATTCCAGGGAAAGGATGCTGTAAAATCTCCATTCTCTCCCCACTCCAGGGGAAGGATACTGCAAAATCTCCATTCCCTCCCAAACCCCCAACCTGCTTTCCAGCCCCATTCTCCTGTGTAGGATAACAAAAGGAGACCCAGCCAATCAGCTGGGACTTAGGAGGCAGCAAAAAGATGGGGGCGGGGCCAGCCAGAAATGGTATTTGCTGGTTCTCCAAACTACTCACAATTTTTGCTACCGATTCTCCAGAACTGCTCAGAACTGGCTGAATACCACCTTTGGTTTGTGTGAGTGTGTTTTACTCTGATAGTTGTAGCTGACTTTACAGAGCAATGCTCATCTCTGTTTCTAGGCATTTGAGCCAGCACTGTCTGAAGATGTTTCCATGGCAGACATCATGCCGCAGCTCAGAATATGTGACAAAGCACAGAGGGCGGTTACCTTCCCATCAAAGGGTACTTATTTATCTACTTGCATTTACATGGTTTCAAACTGCTCGGTTGACAGGAGTGGAGGCAAGTGACTGGAGCTCACTCCATCATGCGATGATAGGACTCTAACTGCCGGAACACAGACCTTCTTCAACGTCTTTTAAGCCATTGAGCTACCACGCCTCTACAGGCACTGTAACTACTGAATAATAATCAATGGGACGAACTCCTTTTCAATAGCAGTGAAGAGAAGGTTTTAGTTGGATAAAGAGCACCCAATGCCCATTGCCCATTCTGAAATGTCTTTGACCTTAAAACATTCATTGTAGACTAAACATCTATGCTGATCTTGCTCCCTTTTCCACATTAAAATTTTCGGAGGAATGCCTGTTCTTCAAAGTGTGGTGGTAGGTCTCAAAATACTCCAGAGCCCTTGTACCTTGGCAGAGCGCTCGTTGCCCATAATTGCTCTAACCCCGAGTGTCGGAAAGTTTACAGTAGTTCTCCCTCTCCATTTCCTCCACCAGCCATCTCATTTTCTTGAAATGTTTATTTTATAATGCCAAAAAGAGCTATTAAAGCTTCCTAGGGTTAAAAGTTTGCTAAACACCCTGTCAGTACTACTTCATTTGACAACGCCTCGGTGACAACAGCAGAGACTAAACTTTTCATGTCTCTGAGGACAGTAAGAAATTGGCTCTTCGGTTTTTCTCAGCACCTCTAGTGATGGTCCTAGTTGCTCCACAGTTGGATAGAAGTTTGGAGCCAGAGCGATGGATATCAAAGGGATTCATCCAGCAGACCCAGTACTGGATAAAAGAACAAGGTCACCAAGATGTCTTTTGTGGACACAACTGGTTTTAATTAAATCATTTGATGGGGCTCCAGAGAAGGCTGGATGGATTGCACCTTGAAGGATAACCTTATACTTTGATCTATTATCAACATCTTTGGGCATCAGTTTCTGGGAGATGTTCCTCTAATATAATGTCATAGCCCTGAGATATCTCAACACATCAACACAATTTTAATATTGAGAGGGGACCAGTTTGGGGGACATGATTATATCTAGTTTTGCATCATATTTGTACAGAAGATACATTTGAACAAAGATGGCTGGGTCCTAAGATGGTACTATATCCCTGGAAGAGGCTGAAAAGTCCAGATGCAGTCTGCAAAGGACAATGGGTACCCTATATTGTCAACTTCAAGAAGGGATCACCTTAGTATCCCAGAAATATTTTAGAAGCAGCTGTGCTTTAAGGTAAAGGTAAAGGTTCCTGTCACACACATGTGCTAGTCATTCTCAACTCTAGGGGACAGTGGTCATCTCAGTTTCAAAGCTGAAGAGCCAGTGCTGTCAGAAGACATCCCTGACAGTTAGAACAATTAATCAGTGGAACAACTTGCCTCCAGAAGTCATAAATTCTCCAACACTGGAAGTTTTAAAGAAGATGTTAAATAACCATTTCTCTGAAGTGGTGTAGGGTTTCCTGCCTAAGTAGGGGGTTGGACTAGAAGACTTCCAAGGTCCCTTCCAACTCTGTTATTCTATTCTATTCTATTCTATTCTATTCTATTCTATTCTATTCTAGTCTAGTCTAGTCTAGTCTAGTCTAGTCTAGTATTCTTTATTCTATTCTATTCTATTCTATTCTATTCTATTCTTCTCTTCTCTTCTCTTCTCTTCTCTTCTCTTCTCTTCTCTTCTCTTCTCTTCTCTATTCTATTCTATTCCTGTTCTATTCTACTTCTGTTCCGTTCCGTTCCATTCCATTCCTAGTTCTAGTTCTAGTTCTGTTCTGTTCTGTTCTACTCTACTCTGCTCTATTCTACTCTACTCTATGAAATCAAAATCCCAGTGTCTCCTTTTGGAAGGAGGCTGTACCTTTGTCAGAATTTGAAGCAATGAGACATTGAACATGTGTGTGAGTGCATAAAATTTTTATAGATTCAAAATCAAGTAAAAAAAGATATTAAAATGGCAGAAATTACGAATTACAGGAAAAAGAAGTCGCCCACAAAATTAAAGGGGAAAAAAAAGAAACAGCATTAATAGTCATGTTTTAAACATCTAATATTTCAGTAAAATATCTGTGAAGCAGCCTCAAGAGAGTTTCTGGAATGAGAAAGTCACCCCACCCCAAAGATTTGCATAGCTCTAGTAAGCAATAGCCAGAAACACTAGGAATGACTGTTCAGTGATCTTCCCAACATCTTCAACTCTTTAAGCGGACAAACCAAGTTGCCAGATAATGGCTGGGTGTGTGTGTGTCGGTGGCTCCTTTTGCACACTGTTTTATGCTTCTTTTTTGTTTGTACAAACTTCACATCTTTGCAACACATTACGTTTTTTTACATATCTGTTGTGATTCTCTTATCTATACAAATAAATCTTTTATAACTATAACTTTACATATTTGTCCATTTATATTATTTCATACATTTTTCTCATTCTATATGTAATATTCTATATATTCTATGTATAACAATCTTTACTACGTTTAAGTCGTCTTGTATAATATTTATTTGCTATAGTCTATCTCATATTTCTATCTTTTAATCATTTTTCGGTTTGGTAGTTGTCTATTGATTTGTTGATCTTTCTTCCCTTCTTTTTTGCTTTCCTGCTTCCCCCCCCCCCTTTCCTCTAGCCAATTATACAATACATCCCATACGGAGTAATATTCAGATTCTTCTTTCTCTTTTAGTTCTTTCGTGAGCCTATCCATCTCTGCACATTCCAATATTTGTTTAGTACATTTTCTTCTGTTGGTATATAATTATTTTTCCAGTTTTGTGCGAATGTAATTCTTGCTACCATAATTATGTGCAGAATTAAGTATCTAATTTTTTTTTTCATAATTTCCTTTTATAATTCCTAACAAAAATAATTCAGGTTTTAGTGCAATTTGATGTGTAGTAATCTCCTCTAGCCAATCTTTTATTTTTTTCCCCAATATTTTTTCGCAGATGTGCACGTCCACCACATATGGTAGTATGTTCCATGTTGTTGGTTGCATTTCCAACAGATAGGTGAGCACTCCAGGAACATTTTTGCAATTCTCGCTGGTGGAAGATGCACACCCTTTTAATGAAACTCACCCTGTTGGGCAATGTAAAGCAAGCCCAAGGAACCAAGGAATAGAATGGATCAAGGCACAAAGTCTCCTGTGCGAGAAAGGGATCAGGCTAGATGACCTCTAGGATCTTTTCCAACTCTGTGGTTCTGTAATCCCAGATCAATTAATCAGAGGATCAGCTTGCCTCCAGAGGTTTGTGAGTGCTTCATCCCTGGAGGTTTTCAAAAATGAACTGGACAGCCATTGGTCTGAAATGGCAATAGGGTCAGCTGCTTGAGCAGGAGGGGGGCTGGACTAGATGACCTCTGAAATCCCTTCCAACTTTTTATTCTGTAATCCAAGATCAATTTTGTCCAAAATGACTAATTGAGATGACCATATTTACCAATAAGCAGACGTCCAATGGGGCAACACAGTCTAGAAATTCGTACTGTGTCATTTTAGCAGCTTGCAAAGTCTCCCTTTGAATTATTTTTATCGTCAGTCCTTGATGATTTGCTGAAATGCTTTGGACAGAAATTCTGGGCCAGAGCGTTCCGGTGAGATGCAGACACACGTGACTCCTTTCGCTGCCAATTTTCTTATTGACTGAATTTCAATCCCTTTCAGTTGATAGCAAAAATCATTCTCATTCTAATTAGATACGTAGATGCCTTCAGAGTTTATTGAGGCATTGTCCAAAATATTGGGGGAAGTCAACGCCTGACAGCAGAGGAATGCTCTCTCTCTCTTTTTTGAAACAAAAAAAAAAACAGAAACAAAAGTCTGCTCTACTCCATTCTAGAAATTCAAGCTTCTTTTTCTTCCCACAAGGGTTGACACATTGCATTAATTAAAGTTTTCTTAAGCCTTATTCAATTCAATTAATGATTGAATAACCACATCTGATTAAGCTTGCACAAGGCATCAAGCCATAGCCTATAGTTCCCAAACCACAGAGGCTGGCTTCCTAGAACATACTAAAATGTAACCAATGATGCTTAAGATGAATTAGGCTATCATCTCTCGGCTGCAAAAAATTGAAATTCGTTTTAATTCAATCAAACATTTAGCGGATCAATGAAGTGAAATAAACCAGGGCAAAAGTTGTCATGAATGCTCTTTGAAATGTAACCCCTCCCCATGTCCTACTCCAGTGTTGAGTGACCCCAACTGAGAAAGAACCTGCCCTCTTTTTTCTATTCAACATGAATAAAAGATAAAGGTTTCCCTTGCACATATGTGCTAGTTGTTCTCAGCTCTAGGGGGCGCTGCTCATCTCCATTTCAAAGCCGAAGAGCCAGGGCTGTCCGAAGACGTCTCCATGGTCATGTGGCCGGCATGACTGAATGCCAAAGGCGCACAGAACGCTGTTCCCTTTCCCACCAAAGGTGGTTCCTATTTTTCCGCTTGCATTTTACATGCTTTCGAACTGCTAGGTTGGCAGTTCAGACAAGCTGAGCTTGTCAATCAGAAAGGTCGGCAGTTCGGTGGTTCGAATCCCTAGCACCGCGTAATGGAGTGAGCTCCCGTTACTTGTCCCAGCTTCTGCCAACCTGGTAGTTCAACATGAATGCAACCCTATTATTTAGTAGGGGAAAAAAATCTTACATTGACTAGTATGCCAATTATTCCAAATTCTAACAGAAAATTTGGTGTCCTAATGGGAATGGTTCAGGAAACTCCAACCAAAATCAACCAGGAAGATTAACATCCTGTAATGGTTTATAATCCCATGGATAATTTAACTAAGATTTCAGAATATTGGATTTAGTAGCTAGGATGTAAAGTATTTATCTACTACTAGATAAAGTAGAAAAATGTGGGTTAGACAGCATCACCACCAGATGGATTCGTAACTGGCTGACCAACCGCACTCAACGTGTAGTTCTCAATGGAACTGCATCTACATGGAGGGAAGTATGCAGTGGAGTACCCCAAGGCTCTGTTTTAGGCCCAGTACTCTTCAACATCTTCATCAATGATTTGGATGAGGGAATAAATGGGGAACTCATCAAATTTGCAGATGATACCAAGCTGGCAGGAATAGCCAACACTCCAGAAGATAGGCTTAAGATACAGAAGGATCTTGACAAACTTGAACATTGGGCACTATCTAATAAAATGAAATTCAATGGTGAAAAGAGTAAGGTTCTACATTTAGACAAGAAAAACGAAATGCACAGGTACAGTATAGGTGGTACCTTGCTCGATAGTAGTAACTGTGAGAGGGATCTTGGAGTCCTAGTGGACAACCATTTAAATAGGAGCCAGCCATGTGCAACAGCTGCCAAAAAAGCCAACACAGTTTAGGCTACATAAACAGAGGGATAGAATCAAGATCATGTGAAGGGTTAATACCACTTTATAAGGCCTTGGTAAGGCCACACTTGGAATAGTGCATTCAGTTTTGATCGCCATGATGTAGAAAAGATGTGGAGACTCTAGAAAGAGTGCAGAGAAGAGCAACAAAGATGATTAGGGGACTGGAGGCTAAAACATATAAAGAATGATTGCAGGAACTCGCTATGTCTAGTCTGGTGAAAAGAAGGACTAGGGGAGACATGATAGCATTGTTCCAATATCTCAGGGGTTGCCACAAAGAAGAGGGAGTCAAACTATTCTCCAAAGCACCTGAGGGTAGGACAAGAAGCAATGGGTGGAAACTAATCAAGGAGAGAAGCAACTTAGAACTGAGGAGAAATTTCCTGACAGTGAGAACAATTAATCAGTGGAACAGAAATTGCCTCCAGAAGTTGTGAATGCCCCAACACTGGAAGTCTTTAAGAAGATGTTGGATAGCCATTTGTCTGAAATGGTATAGGGTTTCTTGTCCAGGCAGGGGGTTAGACTAGAAGACCTCCAAGGTCCCTTTCAATTCTGTTATTGTATTATTGTATACAAAAGGTACTGTCTGGGATATTCTGAAGTCCACATATCTTAAAATGGCTAAGGCTGGGAAACCTGATCTAGACCAAGACCCTGTTTAATGCAAGGATTCATTGAACCATCTCCAATTGTTGACAGGCGCTTGCAAAAGATGTGCACGCATGCATGGGGGGATGGGGGGGTCACGTACGCATGCATGGGAGGATGGGGGGGGGTCACATACGCATGCATGGGGGACAGAGGGTAGTGGAGGTTCATGTGTGCATGTGCTGGGCAGTGGGTTCATGGAGGGGTTGCATGCGGGGGGTCATGCATGCATGCACAGAGGGGTGGGGGGAGCACAGAGGGTCACACATGCATGCACGGGGGGGCACAGGGGGGTCACACACACATTGCATTATAATTTCATGTGCGTGCACGCACTGTTGCACACACCTGCACTTTCGGCATACAACAACACAATGGTTAGCCATCACCCCAATAGGATATTGAATGTAGTAGATGGAACAGTAAAATATACAATAGGCCAGAACACACAGTTGTCATTTATTTAGAGAGTGCTGACTCAGGCATGATGCAGTCTGCACTATGATTGGTTGTTGTATGCATGAAGGGGGAGTTTCCCTCCCCCCTGCCGCCTTTTTCTTCTCTGTGTTGTGCATACTGTTTAATTTACCTCATGATACCTCATGACATAGGTATCATATAGAATTTGATTCTATTCTATTCCATTCCATTCCATTCCATGCCATTCTATTCTGTATTCCTATTCCATTCCATTCTTTAATTCTATTCTATTCTATTCCATTCCTTTCCATTCCATCCCATTGTCATCTGGAAAGATCACAAATGGTGATCATACAACCCCGGATGCCGCAACCATTTACAAAACTACATGTTGAAATGCCAAATGCCCTGATTGTGATCACGTGACTGCAGGGATGCTTCGATGGTCATAAATCAAATGGAAATAAATCACTTTTTAACACCATCATAATCAGCGTTCCATGCATCTTCGGCATTTAGTCATGCCGGCCACATGAGCACAGAGACGTCTTCGGACAGCGCTGGCTCTTCGGTTTGAAACCGAGATGAGCACCACCACCTAGAGTCGGGAATGACTAGCACATACGTATTTGCGAGGGGAACTTTTACCTTTACCTTTATTATCATCCATAATTAATTTACATGGAAAAAATAATACAAGAAGGAAAAGTTTGTTTTGGTTCTCTTTTTCCTGAGCAGAAACAAGAAATTGTGAATGCCCCAACACTGGAAGTCTTTAAGGAGATGTTGGATAGCCATTTGTTTGAAACGGTATAGGGTTTCCTGCCTAGGCAGGGGGTTGGACTAGAAGACCTCCAAGGTCCCTTCTAACTCTGTTATTGTATTGCATTAAATTAAACTCCTGGAGAAGGATTCCCCTAAATGCTGAAGGGAAATGAAACAGCACAGAGGAACAAAATAGTTTAGGGTCATTAGAAAAAACACCACCATTTCTGGTTTTCTTTTCAAACAAAGCACCCTTTCCCATATTTAACAATCAAACTTTGGTTTTTTTCGTGGCAAAAGAAGCAACCAAGAGAAAGAGAAAGAGGCAAGACTGGCCCTGGAAGGAGGGTGAAATATGGCTTAGCAAAGGTCAAGGTATCAAACTGACATCTTTTTCCCATTAGTGTCCTACTTCTCCACAGTGACAAAGCGATGTTAGCTTTAGAGGTCTATATTAACATGTGCAAAAGAAACAAAACCTGAGAGCTACCACCCAGCAAGTTGTGTGTCACAGCCAGACAACAATGGCCCCAGGCAACTGAGTGATGTGAGAGGAGCCTCTTGTCCTAAATTATGTGGGGGGCTTCAGACCTCCACCCCCCCTCCCAAAAAAACTTCCCAAAGCTGTAGATTTCTTTTGGGGCAAGAGCAGAAATCTCCGAGGGCCGCCTAAATGTTGTTGTAGGTCTCGTCCTCCAGACCACATGCCTCCAACATCCAGTAAAAAAATTAATTTCTAAAAAAATTAAATGTACTGGAGGAGGAATCACAGCAGCCTTGGGATTTCTCTTTCGCTCGATGTACAAGAAAAATGTTCTAAATTCCCAAGTCCTGGAATTTGAGAAATGTTTACTTCCATTTTTAACTTGGAGTATGCCGGTTCCAAACTGTAGCCAACCAATTAAAGATTAGGTTGCAACTCTAAGATGTACTTAATGTAAAACGGAAACAAACGGAATAGCTGCACTCAAGATCTGGCCAGAATTTTATTTTTCTTTTCAACCCAATTCAAAATTCTTACCCAAGATTGTAGTCCATTGGAATGCATTAAATTAAGAGAAAGGGAGAAAGATTTACTACTAAGACATTATAATTATCAAAAGAGCTTATTTTTGGAAGAGCGAAAATTAGATTTTCCGGAGCAGTTAATTAAACTCTAAAAACATTAAGCTCATTTCCACTAACTTAAATAATTTACGGGTTCGGATAACATCTTTTACACAGAGTACTAGGATATGAATAGGCAAATTTATCTACTAGGAGCAAGGTCGGTGACTTATTTTCCCCAAGCTCAACTTTGTACCATGTTCATACCGGCATCATTTGTCCACTTTAATACTGGTTGCAGATGAAATATGAAAACTGATACATGTTTCCACATGCATTTCTCCAAATACAGTGATTTTTCTATGTATTTGCCGTAACATTCATTTATTTATTTATTAAATTTATATGTTGTCCATCTCACTATCAAGCGATTGGGCAGGGTAAAGGTAAAGGTTCCCCTCTCACATATGTGCCAGTTGTTCCTGACTCTAGCGGGCGGTGCTCATCTCTGTTTCAAAGCCAAAGAGCCAGCGCTGTCTGAAGACGTGTGGCCGGCAGGACTAAATGCCAGTTGGACGGAACGCTGTTACCTTCCCACCAAAAATGGTTCCTATTTTTCTACTTGCATTTTTACATGCTTTTGAACTGCTAGGTTGGCAGAAGGTGGGACAAGTAATGGGAGCTCACTCCGTTACACGGTGCTAGGGATTCGAACTGCCAAACTGCTGACCTTTCTGATCGACAAGCTCAGCATCTTAGCCACTGAGCCACTGCGTTCCTTAGGGGAAGGTTACAATGTCATAAATACTTACTTACTTACTTACTTACTTACTTATGTATGTATGTATGTATGTATGTATGTATGTATGTATTTATGTATTATTTATTTATTTATTTATTTATTTATTATTTATTTATTTACTTACTTACTTACTTACTTACTTACTTACTTACTTACTTACTTACTTACTTATTTATTTATTTATTTATTTATTTATTTATTTATTGCAAGTGTTTTTTCTCCAGCACAAGACATTTAATGCAACTCCCAGAATCCTTTAGTCAACATGCTGGGGAATTCTGGGAATTGAAGTTCACATATGTTCAGAGTTCCAAGTTCAGAAAAAAAAACCTGGGTTATATGAATTACCAAACTGGGGACCAATTTCATAAACTCACAGAAGTAAGTTTTAAGTTGGAGGAGACATATTTTTTTCAACAGAGTTTATCCTTTAGGCATAAAGTTTTGCTTTGTGATCAATTTGGGAGCCAAGATAATTGGATTCTCAATCACAGCTTTTCCTGAAATCACTTTACCTATTTTGTAATTATTATTAAATGGAAAGAGAAATGGAAATAAGCAGGTCTACATTCTGTGCTCTTGAAGCTGCAAAAAATAAATCTGGACAGCTAAAGTTTTTTGTTTTTTGTTTAAAGAGGCAAAGCAACTACTCCTATATTAGTTACTTCCACTCCAAGCTGTTTCCTCCTGTCCCAGAATCCTCAGTTCCTTCCATCAATCAAACCAGAGTCATCATCAGTCACCAGCATCCTGTCAGCACATGATGAAATTGCAAATGAATAGCGTTCAGTCAAAGCTGTAAAACAGGAAATTGAAAGAAAGAAAATTACAAGGGGGAAAATCATTTTATTTCATTATGGAGTAAAGACATCTGTCATCGCCGCTTGTTTGAACTTTTTGAACTTTTTTGATTGGAAAAATATTTTTTTATACCTTGACATTTTTTTCCAGCCCTTTCTCTCTTTCATGCTGTCTCCCTCTCCTTCTTTCCTTCCCTCTGTTCTGGAAGGATTCTTGCAGGCTGAAGCAACATCTATCCCTGGAGAAAGGCCTAAACTGGAACTGGCACTGAATTTAAATGTTGTCTGAAAAGGCTTAGCCATAACCTGCAAATGCAGGAAATTCCTGTTTGGGCTACAGCGAGGATGGAGAACAAGAATTGTATTTGGATGTTTGAAGAGTTGAAACCATCATGCTTTCTACTAGTTCATGTGGTATCTCTGTGGCATCCAAAGACACTTCTGTAGTCCACACACTAAAGTTGCTTTGCTTTGCAATGTACTGTATTTTTCGGAGTATAAGACGCACCTTCCCCCCCTAAAAGACGGTGAAAATAAAGGTGCATCTTATACACTGTATGTAGCCCCACCCACCCAGCAGCTGCAACCCTCAGCCTCTGTCCCCCAGCAGTTTACCTCCTTGCAGCAAACAGGGACTTGCGGAAGCTGCAATAGGCTATAATAATCACCCCAGCCTGAAACAGCTGATGATCAGGAGAAATTGAAAGTGAAACTTGCTGTTTGCTCCACGTGGCAAATTGCTGGGAGGCAGATTTTTTTTCTTGTGCTAATCAGGCTGTTTGCTGCAAGGAGATAAGTCAATAATTATACATTCCTATAGAATGTTCAAATTATTACACTTATTTTTAAAGACTGCTTTATTATTGTTCTAGACAGCTTAACAGAATGAAGAAGTTTTTAAAATAAATGCTTGATCTGAAGAGACCCCATGCTACTGTATCTTCTTTTAAATAGCAGAGAATAACTATACTTCCAGAAAGCACATCAATTTTAACAGCATCTGTACAAGTATAGTCTGAAATGTAACACTACAAACAGTGTATATTGTCTGTACTGTTTGCTGTTTGTTGCAAGGAGGCAAAATGCTGGGAGGCAGATTTTTTTCCATTGTTTTCCTCCCCAAAAGCTAGAGCATCTTATACTCTGAAAAATACAGTATCTTCTTTCTACTTATTCATTCTTCTTCTACATTCCTACAAGAACATTTTCCAAAAAAAAAGTCAGGTGGGGCAAGGAAACCCCTGGGCACCAAGGAAGCTATTTAGGGCACTTTGTTGCTTATAGAACCATGTTACTTATCCCTGCAGAAGACTGAAGTACTAATGGCAGCCTTGTTGGTTTGTCCATCTTCCCAAGCTTTCTAGTTACTGTGAATAAAATACATGAATGATGAACAGGAAGTTTGAACTAGTGATGGCAAATAATGCAGGTTAGTTTGTGTAATTAAAGTGGAATAAAATATGGATTAAAAATATAAGAATGAAGACGTGGCATAAAAGGGACAGTTGGAAACTCGCTTAAAGGGACAGGGAAATGTCATCAGCCTTCAACCACAACATGTTCCAGTAAAAGTCCCTATGTCAGAAGTCCAAAACCACAAGGTTCAAATAAAGTTCGTTAATGACACGTAGCCCTTACCTGTAACAAAAGGAGAAGTAAGACCCCCATCTCCTTATAGGGCTTTTTCCCCAAGGTAACCAATAAGAAATGAGTTAAGTGTTTCCGTGTTACACGGTCTTTGAGAATGTATAAGAATGCGTGCTTCGATAATAAAGATTGTTCAGAATTTCCAATGCTAGCTGTGTGCTTGCTTTCTGAACCTGGCTGCCAAATAAACTTTTCATGTATCCTGAGAAGTCTAAGCCTGTCATTTTCTGCAACCTAATAGTGTAACAGAGTTGGAAGGAACTGTGGAGCAGTGGTGGGTTGCTCTTACCGTCGCTACTGGTACACTGCTCATGGGGCTGTGCATCCTGTTTGTGCATATGCGCTACTTGCGCATGCACAATCCACCACCCCTGCGACACCCAGCTGGTTGTTGGGGATCACACGGGTGCCGCACACTGTGCACATGTACGCAATTGGGCGGTTGCTTTAAAAACAGATATAGAACATGGGCGGGTGGGTGGGTCAAACGAGCCACCATACAGGTGGTGCTCGTCAGCTACTCCTGGCTACTACTGGTACGGCTGTACTGGACCGTACCCAGAGGAGCCCAACACTGCTGTGGAGGCAGGGCCGGATTTTCCTATAGGCTAACTAGGCTTCAGCCTAGGGCCTCAAGATCAAGAGGGGCCTTTTATTTTTATTTATTATCCGTGCCACATTTTTTATAAAGGTTAGTACCAATTACAACATGTTTCATTTAATATATTGATATATATCACAGTAATGATGTATTTTATTATCTCTCGTGTAATTTACAAACTTAAAAATGGGAGGTGAAAGGGCCCCATAAGTGGAATAGCCTAGGGCCTCTTTTCATCTAAATCCGGCCCTGCGTTGAGGTCATCTAGTCCAACCTCCTGCTCAGGGAGGAGACCTTGGCTGTCCAGACAAATGGCTGTCCAATCTCTCCTTGAAAACCTCCAGTGATGGAGCACCCACAACTTCTGGTGGCAAGCCGTTCCGCTGATTCATAGAATAACCAATATTGATAAAAAGCCTAAGCATATTTATTTATTTATTCAAAAGGCATTTGATGAGGTGAGTTGCTGCCGATGAAAACTTATGCCTTTGAATAAAATTCTTCAAGATGGAAAAGAACGAGGCCCATCTCCTCGCTTCCTTCCTTCCTTTTGAATGCTACCAAGATCCAACGTGTGTTGTTTCTTGCTTCTTTCCCTCCGAGAAGAACCCCCCCCCCCGAAACCTGACTATGCAAAGTTGCCTGAGCCTGCGAGCAATTCTTCTGTGTCATCTGACCGAGTGCCACTGAGTGCTCCAATGTTTTCTTCCCCTTGGAAGAAAAAGCCCGCCCCAGTGGCACCACTGTGAGTAACCACATCTGTGCTGGGATGTGTTAAAATCCCCCAAGAAAAGGGGGAAAAATACATTCCTGGTTCAGGCATCCTCTGTTACAACACCATGGTCAAATCTGAGTAGAATTCAACCACACTCTAATTGCCATCCATTCCTCCTTAATTTACCCCCAAGGTCTTCATAAACAGGAAGAACAAAAAAGGAACAAATGGTTTGGAAGGATACAAGTTCAGTCCTAATGACATACAGTCATGCCTAAAAGGTGGGTCATGCCCACAACCAGTTTGCACACTTTTTTTTTGCACAAAAAAAGGGGAAACTCTGACCGGAGCGAAACCTGTTACCCATTTTTAAATTGCTCCTTGGGCAGGCAAAATAAAAAATGTCCTGAGGTGAGGATGAGAGAAAGACTTGAAGCCCCAACAACATCAAGTGAGGTACTAATACCACTCAATAAAGCCCTAGTAAGACCACACCTAGAATACTGCATCTAGTTTTGGTCACCACACTATAAAAAAAGATGCTGAGACTCTAGAAAGATGCAGAGAAGAGCAACCAAGAGGATTAGGGGACTGGAGGCTAAAACATGTCATGAACGGTTGCATGAAATGGGCAGAGCTAGTCTAGTGAAGAGAAGGACCAGGGGAGACAGGAGAGCAGTCTTCCAAAATCTGAGGGGCTGCCACAGAGAGGAGGGGGTCCAAGCTATTTCCCTAAGCACTTGAAGGCCAGACAAGGAACAATGGATGGAGAGATTCAGCCTGGAAACAAGGAGGAATTTTCTGACAGGGAGAACAATCAACCAATGGACAACTTCTGAAGTTGCCTTCAGAAGTTCATCCCTGGAGGCTTTCAAGAAGAGACTGGACTGCCATCTGTCAGAAATGGTGTAGGCTCTCCTGCTTGTAGACCTCTCCTACAAGGTCCCTTCCAACTCTGTTAATCTGTAACAGCCAGAAAATAAGATTTAGGCAGATCCGAGTGATCAGGAAGCCGTGTTTACACTTTCTCACCTGCTGTTTCCTCTCACAATGCTTTTGAAGAGGATTGAACTCACCCTTCAGGAAGGCCTGGTCTGTCTGCTGTAGGAGCGTCTCTCTATTGAGAAATTTAAGCTCTCATTTCCTGTTTTGTAGTTGTTTTTTCAACTCTTTGGCTTAGCAATGAAGCGGATTTCGAATGTATGAGTGTGTTCTCTTTAATCATTTCCAAATGTCTTCTTTTAAGGGCATCAGTGTCAATGCAACGCAAGTAGATACAAACTCAAGGTAAACCGCTCCAAACTCGATTGCAGAAAATACGACTGTCAGACCTGCAAGCCATCTTTTCCTTTTTTGGGAGTTTGTCACACTTTCTGTTATTCTACTATGCATTTTCTATTGTGGGAAAATGGGAGGGGGGATCATATGGAGTTGGGTGATATGTAGCCATAACAACATTCTTTCTAGGAAGCCAAGGCTATCCTTTGTCTCTACACCTGGCCAGAAGTGGATGGGTGGAAGCTACCAGCATGGCAGTGGAAGATTGGACCATGTGATGGACTTGTGGGTGTAGGGGCAGGATCTTGCACTTACAGCTGGGTGGGAAAACTTGGAAGCTTTCAGATTCGGATTTTCCCAGATGTCCCAACATGGCTCTCTTAATAAATTGGAACTTTGAGGAATCTTTTGCCTTGGACTCTGATTTACTTTTAGATGCTATTTGGAACCTTGACAACGACTTCCGCAACAGAGTGGTCAATGCCTGGAATGCTCTACCCGACTCTGTTGTTACATCCTCAAACCCTCATAACTTTAACCTTAAACTATCTACCGTGGACCTCATCCCATTCCTAAGAGGTCCGTAAAGGGGGCGTGCATAAGCGCACCAGTGTGCCTACCGTCCCTCTCCTACCGTCCCCATTTACTTGTATTCATTTCCTTCATTCATGTCCATGTTTGTACTTATACCTGTTATGTCGTACATATTTGACAAACTAAACAAAACAAAACAAAATAAATAAATAAAAGTACTGGTAGCACACAAGTAAGCCTTCACTTTCTGTCAAACTGTTCCTTTTCACTTTAAAATATTTTAAAATATTTTAAATTATTGATTTTGCAGCCAGAAATATTCTTGTTGAGGATTTAACCTGAAAAATACAGTAAGGGGAATGCATGTTTAATTATTCATATATTAACTGCAGCTAGAATTGCATTTGCACAACATTGCAAAAGTGAAGCGATCCCCACAGATGAGGATGTGATCAGGAAAATATCAGAATGGGCAGAAATGAATAGATTAATGCTTGCAATTAAGGAGAAAGAACAAAGTGAATATTAGATGACACGGGACTTATTTTATCAATGGTTAGATAACAAAAATGGAGGTTAGATACAGGGAAATAAAAGAAAAAGATTAGTGAAATAAAGAAGATATGTTAAGAGAGAGAAGTAAATATTATGGTTACAGTAGAACCTCTCGTCACAACCATAACTTTGGTTGCAAACCGATTTGGTCCTGACCTGAATCTAATTTCGGAAATTTGGCGCTTACAAAAAAAATGGTGTGGAAGCAGAAATCGGCTGTGGGGAAAAAATGTGATTTTTTTTGGTCATAGTCAAAAGCATTCGTGACCAGAGGTTCTACTGTATTATGTTTAATATTATCATTTTAATATTATAGAATTAATGCAAGTAATGGGAGCTCACCCTTCTAATTCTACTTATTACTGCTGTAAAAAATATTAGAAGCCACTTCTTGATGTAGCTTCTCCTTTTCTCCTTATTGCATTTTTAACTTTTTCTTTTATTTCCCTCCTTCCTTTTCATCTTCCCTGTTCTGTTGCAGCTTGTACAATTAGTCCTTATTATTGCTATTAGATTTTCAATACAACTATATTTTATGAAAGGATACGAAATCTAAGATTTCTTATCATCTTCCTCAAGACAGCCTGGGCTCTGAATGATTGACTGGAGCACAGCCTGTTTTTTACTTCTTGAGAGAATTATACAATAAGTCCCTGTTTATTACTCTTTTTTTTTAACAAGCAAGCAAGGGCCTTTTCATCAATCCTCTTACACATTTTCGTTATTACAACATTGACTCATCCAGTGTTTTGGCCACTCTTTTGGAAAAAGTTCCATTTCCAGACAAGGCCGGCCTTTGTTTCTCTCCATATTTCTGATGCATGGATGAAGGAGCTTCTCTGACAGGTGGTCCTTCCATCAGAATGCTGGGCTCCATCCAGTTGTTGTTTTTCCTTACCTGAACAGGTCAGCTGGGAAATCTAGGTGGAATGAATTACTCGGGATCAATCTAATGGCACCTACAGGAGAGACTTTCCTTAAGGTAAAGGTAAAGGTTCCCCTCACACATCTGTGCTAGTCGTTCCCGACCCTAGGGGGCGGTGCTCATCTCCATTTGAAAGCTAAAGAGCCTGCACTGTCTGAAGACATGTCTGTTGCATTTTTACGTGCTTTCGAACTGCTAGGTTGGCAGAAGCTGGGACAAGGAACGGGAGCTCATTCCATTACACGGCGCTAGGGATTCGAACCACTGAACTGCCGACCTTCCAATCGACATGCTCAGTTTCTTAACCACTGAGCCACCACATCCCCTACTTCCTTTAACAATAAACTAAAGAACTATACAGATGTTTTTCAGTACAGATAGTCCTTGATTGATGACCGTAGAGTTTCTATTGTACACTATGTGTCAATTTTGTAACTTTTGCACTTTGTCTCGAGGCTCGTAAATTAATTAGATCGCCTTCTGGGAACTACACACTATGACAGTCATAAGTCAAGGCAACTATGAGACCAACCCAATTTTTACAATATTTTTTGCACCAGTTGACATCTATTTGAAGTTACAATCGCCAAAACATCTTAGGGAGGTATTTACTCAAGTGGGATTTGAACAGCTTAACACAATAGTCAGATATGGGAGATTCCACTCTGTACCCTACAATGAGCATCTCTGCATTTGCGGAGCGGCAGAGGTAGAAGGCCTGGCTCACATCCTATTTGATGGTTGCTTGTATAAGCGGGTGAGAAACAGGGACCTTGGTCTATATACCAAACGAAGGACCCATTGGGATCCCCCTATCAAAACAACTTATTTTATGTGCGCCCAGAACTGGTTTGGTTGACATCTGCATAAGTGATTGGGGTAGATTGCAGGGGTGACCCCGAAATATAATTTTATCATATTTTATCTATATCTTAAATTATTGCATTCTATTCCAATTTCGTTTTAGACTGTATTTTATTCCAATTCCATTTTAAATCGTATTTTATTCCAATTCCATTTTGAATTTTATTTTATCAAATTCCATTTGAAATTGCTTTTATCAAATTTTAAATTGGGAACGACTAGCACATGTGTGCAAGGGAAACCTTTACCTTTACTTTTAGTCTAGTGAAAAGAAGGACTAGGATGACATGATGGCAGTGTCCAATATCTCAGGGATTGCCGTAAAGAAGGAGGAGTCAATCTAATTCCCAAAGCACCAGAAGGCAGGACAAGAAATAATGGATGGAAATTAATCAAGGAGAGAAGCAACCTAGAACTAAGGAGAAATTTCCTGACAGTAAGAACAATGAACCAGTGGAATAACTTGCCTCCAGAAGTTGTGGTGCTCCATCACGAGAGACTTTTCAGAAGAGACTGGATAACCACTTGTCTGGAATAGTATAGGGTCTCCTGCTTGAGTAAGGGGTTGGACTAGAAGACCTTCAAGGTCCCTTCCAACTCTTTTATTCTGCTATTCTGACATCCAATGCAGCACCTCAGTTAAATTCTGTTTACAATTTTTATCTGAAGCCGAATAAGACTGTGCAAATCAGATTTCTCAAAAAGATAGCATAGTAGGGCATGCCCTGCTGATTTTATCTTGATATATTTCATCACCATGACATTTTGAAATAGTCCACTCCCCCCCCCCCCCTTTAAGACAGAGAATCAGGAAAGAGAAAAGGGTAACATACTAGTTTCTGGCTTGCCCAACAGGATTTTTTATATAAAGGTAAAGGTTCCCCTCGCACATCTGTGCTAGTCGTTCCCGACTCTAGGGGGTGGTACTCATCTCCATTTCAAAGCCGAAGAGCCAGGGCTGTCTGAAGACTTCTCCGTAGTGACGTGCAGTCAGGTGAGGCAAGTGAGGCACAGCCTCACCGCTCTCATCATGAAAAGAAAAAAAAATGTAAAAGGAAAAAGCAGAGCTGGTTGCTGCCTCACCGTGGATGACTCTGCTTAACTGTTAAAAAAAGCCTCTAAAAAAGCGCCCTCTATTATGAGGCAGGAGAACTGCATGCCTCCTCTAGTTTGACTTTAGGAGTTTTATGATCACTCGAGCAGAGTTAAGCAAGGGTTAAAAGCCTAAAAATTCCTGACGTAGTTGAGGCAGCAGTTCTCCTGCCTCATAGTAGAGGGTGCTTTTTTAGATGCTTTTTTTAACAGTTAAGCAGAGTCATCCACGGAAGCCAGGCAAAGAGCCATGCTGTAGCACACACACTTTCCCCCAGCCTCTTTCTTTTGGAAGACTCGGATCGGCTCCCCTCTGGCTTCTCTGCCTCTCCTCTTACCCCAGCCTGCCAGCAGGAAGTGAGTGGGTGGGCTTTATTACATTCCAGGCATTTCCCATCCAGACAGCAGGCTGCATTTGCAATGGTGGAGGCATTTGGGAAAGGCAGCGGGGGAATGGGGGGGATGGCAGAGGAGCTGTTTTCAAGCCACTGGAAAAGATATCCAATCCAACTTTTGTGTGTGTGTGTGTGTGTGTGTTTCTTTGAGAGGGAGTGAGAGAGGGAAGGGGGTAAGAGAGATAGTCCAATCCAACTTCTCTCTCTGTGTGTGTTTGTTTGTTTGAGAGAGGGGGAGGAAAGGAGAGAGAAACAAATGCTGTCGTTTTAAATTGGAACTGAGCATGCCTGGCTGTGGAATTCTGGGAATTGAAGTCCACAAGTCTAAAAATATTTGAAACCCACCACTGTGTCAGTGCCTCACCAGCCATAAACCTCACCGCACATCACTGCCGTAGTCATGTAACTGGCATGACTAAATACCAAAGGCGCACAGAACGCTGTTATCTTCCCACCAAAGGTGGTTCCTATTTTTCTACTTGCATTTTTACCTGCTTTCGAACTGCTAGGTTGGCAGAAGCTGGGACAAGTAACGGGAGCTCACTCCGTTATGCAGCGCTAGGGATTCAAACCGCCAAACTGCCAACCTTTTGATCGACAAGCTCGGTATCTTCAATTCAATTCAATTTATTTGATTTCTAGATCGCCCCCTCTCCCCAAAGGGACTTTTGGCCACTTGCCACTGCATCCCTTACTTTTTATATAGCACTATATTTTTTATATAGCACTTTGCAATCCATTAATTATTCCATCTCCAAAAAAAAATATTTTTAGTAGAAAATCAACTAAAAGGAGAAAAGGTGCATCTTATACTCCAAAAAATACGGTAGCTCTTCGAAATCTTAGTGCATCTTATACACCGGTGCATCTTATAGTCTGAAAAATATGGTAATCAGTGGAATAACTTGCCTCCAGAAGTTGTAAAATGCTCCAACACTGGAAGTTTTAAAGAAGATGTTGGATATCCATTGGTCTGAAATGCTTTAGGGTTTCCTGCCTAAGCAGGGGGGTTGGACTAGAAGACCTCCAAGGTCCCTTCCAACACTGTTATTTTATTCTATTCTATTCCCCCCCAACAATCTGGGTTCTTATTTTAACAACCTTGGAAGGATGGAAGACTGAGCCAATCTTGAACCTGTCAGGATGGAAGGAATTGAACTCCTGGCAGTTCAATAAATTTTCAGCCCAGACTTGGAATCCGGAGAGCTGAGTTTTTTTTATGGTGTGACAGGACCAGCCCAGAAGGGATAGCATCCGCATAAGAGAGAACAAGCAGTGTAAAAGCTGGGGGCTTGACAATGTTCAATGAATTAATTAAAAAGATGGAAAATGAGAAAGTGAACAAAGCAAAAGAGCAACGTTTGGCAAAAGATCTCTGATAATCAAGGCTTTTAAAGAGGGAATAAATCTCCTTGACCGTTTGGCAAAAGATCTCTGATAATCAAGGCATTTAAAGAGGGAATAAATCTCTTTGGCTGGCTTCTTGTCTCAATGTCTCCCCTCAGGCAACTGCTCCATTTCTGGCACATTCTTCAAATCTGCTGCATTCGTTCTGTGTTATCTGTTGCAATCTATGAAGTGTCAGAAAAGCCACTGGATCAGAAAGGCCTTTGCAAGTCTGGGAAAAGCATAGTAGCCACCTGATTCTACTTATTGCATCCAGTTTGCTTTTTTTGGGGGGGGGGAGGGGGGTAAGAATCCATCTTAAGTACCTTTGAAGCTGTGCAGAGCCCCTGAGTCTAACCTTGTGCTAAATCTGCCTCTTTCTAACAATTCTCTTGCTGGACGTTCTCTTTCTAACAATCAATCTGCGGAACAGCTGGTCTCTGGAAGTTGTAGGCGCTCCATCACTGGAGGCTTTTAAGAAATGACTGGGAAGTTATTTGATATGGAACGATGTAGGATCTTCTGCTTGAGCAGGGGGTTGGACTAGAAGACCTCTAAGATCCTGACCAACTCTGTGATTCTGAATGCTCTGTTAGTTTCAAGGAGCACGAGAGTTTCTTTACAATTGATCTTGGGAATAGGATAGGATAGAATGGGAATACAATATAATAGAATGGAATAGGATAGGATAGGATAGGATAGGATAGGATAGGATAGGACAGGACAGGACAGGACAGGACAGGACAGAACAGAACAGAATGGGAATAGAATAGGAAACAGAACAGAACAGAATAGAATAGAATGGAAATAGAATAGAATGAAATAGGATAGGATGGGATAGGATAGGATAAGATAGGATAGAATAGAATAGAATAGAATTAGAATTAGAATGGGAATAGAATGGGAATAGAATGGAAATATAATAGAATGCAAACGAATGGCATAGGATAGGATAGGATAGGATAGGATAGGATAGGATAGAATAGAATAGAATGGAAATAGAATGGAGTAGAGTAGAGCACAGTAAGGTAGAATAGAATAGAATAGAATAGAATAACAGAGTTGGAAGGGGACTTTGGAGGTCTTCGGGGAGAGGGGCGGTCTATAAATCTAATAAAACTTAAACTTAAACTCAAGCAGGAGAACCTATACTATTTCAGATAAGTGGCTGTCAATTTCTGGATGCTTGGTTGGTGACCTGGGGTGGGGGGAGGAGGAGAGAGAGAGAGAGAGAGAGAGAGAGAGAGAGAGAGAGAGAGAGAGAGAGAGAGAGAGAGAGAGAGAGAGAGAGAGAAGATGGATTAAAAGCAAGGACTTTGACTGGGTTTCATAAAGAATTATATTTAATTTTATTTTCAATACTGTAAAGGGAATATAAACATGCAAATAATTTCATTTAATTAAATTACCTTAGAACCTGGAACTGGCTACTAAACAGTAACTAAATCATTTAGAAACAATTTTCTAAATTTAAGCAGGGTAGGACAATTATAAGTGTGTCTGCAAAACAAATCATGGGTTTTATTTCCAGCAAAGTAGGATGTTCCAGTAAAATGTGATTTGACAAAAATGGGCACAATATTCATGGACTCGGAAACATTTCTCAGCACAAAGATTCTTTGGAAAAATAGCCATTTGGGACTACAGGGAGGTTACTACCCCAACAATACATACAAGAGACCCTTTGCAACACAGCTGTTCCCCCCTGTCGCTGTTCTACTTACCTTTGCAGAAAAGGCTTCTTAGCACCTGCGGTCCGCATGTGCATGAAGCGCGCAAGGATGCACGAAGCAAACCGGTAGAAGTCTTCAGAGCATTTCACTCCTGGATCCAACCTAGAATTAAGAAGAAATTCTAGTGAGAACACTTAATCCAGGGGTGTCCAAACTTGGCAACTTTAAGACTTGTGGACTTCAACTCCCAGAATTCCCCAGCCAGCAGAGCTGGCTGGGGAATTCTCAGAGTTGAAGTCCACAAGTCTTAAAGTTGCCAAGTTTGGACACCCCTGACTTAATCAGTGGAACAGCTTAACTCCTGAAGTTGTGGGTGCTCCATCATTGAAGGTGTTTCAATCAGAATAGAGCTGGAAGGGACCTTGTAGGTCTTCCAGCCCAACCCCCTGCTCAAGTAGGAGACCCTAGACCAGGGGTGTCCAAACTTGGCAACTTTATGACTTATGGACTTCAACTCCCAGAATTCCCCAGCCAGGGAATTCTGGGAGTTGATGTCCACAAGTCTTAAAGTTGCCAAGTTTGGACACCCCTGCCCTAGACCATTTCAGAAAAGTGACTGTCCAGTCTCTTCTTAAAAACCTCCAGTGATGACGTATGAAGGCAAGCTGTTCCTTTGGTTAATTGTCCTCCCTGTTAGAAAATTTCTTCTTAATTCCAGGTTGCTTCTTTCCTTGATTGGTTTCCATCCATTGTTTCTGGTCCTGCCTTCTGGTGCTTTGGAAAATAATTTGACCCCCTCCTCTTTGGGGCAGCCCCTCAAATCCTGGAATACTGCTATCATGTTCCTCCTTGTCCTTCTTTGGTCTAGACCAGTGGTCGGCAAGCCGCGGCTCACGAGCCACATGCGGCTCTTTTCACACTTTAATGTGGCTCTTCTGTGTGCCGGGCGCCCGCTCCCCTCCCTCCTCTCGGGCACTTCAAAACAAGCGCCTCTTTCCCTTTTTTCTTTTCGACCCACAATGATTAGGGAGGATCCTGAAGTCGGGCGGGGACGAGAAGCGAGGAGGCAGAAAAAGAAACGGAGGCTAAGGAGCTTCCCCCCCGCCTCCTCCCAACAAAAATCTAACCGGGGAGCCGGGCGGGCAGTAGCAAATTAGCCGATCACGCCGCGTGATCAGCTAATTTGCTACTGCCCGCCAGCTCCCTGATAAGATTTTTGCGGGGGGGGGGGAGAAGCTCCTTGGCCTCCGTCTCTTTTTCTCCCTCCTCGTTTCCTGGGGCTCCACCAATGGGGGAGCAAGGCCCGCCCAGCGCCAGGCTTTAGGCTAACACAGAGGTCTGCAAAGTTGGCTGTTTTAAGACTGGTGGACTTCAATTCTCAGAATTCTGGGAGTTGAAGTCCACCAGTCTTAAGAGCCAATTTTGCAGATCCCTGCCTGGGCTAATATGATTGATGCCCTTGGTGGACTTCAATTCTCAGAATTCTGGGAGTTGAAGTCCACAAGTCTTCAAGCTGTCAGGTTTGAAGACCCTGGTTTTTTTTCTAAAGAGTTAGGGGTGCAAGGGTCTTGCAACTTGACAGCTTTAAGACTTGCATGCTTCAATGCCAGAGTTTCTGAGCCAACATGGCTGGAGGAGGAATTCTGGGAGTTGAAGTCCACAAGTTTTAAAGCTGTCAGGTTTGAAGACCCCTTGGGGTTTTTTTCCTAAAGGGTTAGGGATGCAAGGATCTTGTAACTTGACAACTTTAAGACTTGCGTGCTTCAAATGCCAGAGTTTATTGAAACTAAAAACAGTGTACCATCCTATGTATTTTCGGTTTTAAAAATGTGGCTCTCAAAATAAATTTCAATCGTGGTTTTGGCGAGATTTGGCTCAGTTGAAAAAAAAGGTTGCCCACCACTGGTCTAGACTAACCAAACTCAAATCCTGCAGCTGCTCCTCATAATGTTTTAGTCTTCAGGCGTTTAATCATCTTAGTTGCTCCTCTTTGCAATTTTTGCAAAGTCTCAACAACTTTTTTGTGATGTGGCGACCAAAACTGGATGCAGTATTCCAGGTGTAGCTTTACTAAGGCTTTATAAAGTGGCATGAATACTTTATGTGGTTTTTTCCCCATATGAAGTATTAATACCACTTTGTGAAGCACATGTAGAACTCCTGAGATGATGAATAAAGGGAGGTGTGCACCGCTTGTTATTCTATAGAGTAGATTAAGGGAATTGTAAGGAACATTGAACATGTTATTTAAAGACAATTAAGGGTAAGCTAAGTCAAGGTATGGAAAAATGGAGAGGGAACATGAAATATACCAACAATGGGAAATTATTGAGATTATAAAGACAGAACTACAAATCTGGGTTTGTGTAAGGATGCATAATTATATAAATATAATGATGAGAATAGCTGGGAATTGTAACCAAGTCTACATCTTGGCCAAAAATAAGCTAGGTGGGTGGGTGTGTTTAAAAATACAATTACTATATATGTATACTTTTTTCTCTCTTTTAAAAAAGAAGGAGGAAGGTATATGTTAAAATTAAATATCTATATTGAAAAAGAATTATAAATACCATCAACATAAAATGGAGCTCGCTCAGAGGATGAAATACGCCAAGTAAATGAGATGAAGAGTGTGAAGTAGAGGAGAAAGGTAAGGGAAGAAGAGAGGGATAGGAGAGAGGGCAAGGAGGGGGAAGAGGAGGAGAGAAAGAAGGAGTGGAAAGGAGAGAGAGGAGAAGGAGAGAGGAAGGGGAAGTAGAGAAGAGAAGGATGACAGAGGGAAGAAAGGAAGTAGGGTGGAGGAGGAGAGAGGGAGAAGAAAGTAATGGATAAGGTTCAAATATGGTGTACGGAGAGCAGAAGAGCAAATAATTGTTTTGGGGAGTTGATGGTATGACGAATTGATGTAAACATTTAATAATATAATGTGATGTGGCATGTGGGTCATGTAATAGTATACATGTGGTTATTTGTTATGAAAATGAAAAAATAAAGCACTTTATATATAAATCAGGGGTGTCCAAACTTGGGAACTTTAAGACTTGTGGACTTCAACTCCCAGAATTCCCCAGCCAGCTGGCTGGGGAATTCTGGGAGTTGAAGTCCACAAGTCTTAAAGTTCCCAAGTTTGGACACCCCTGATATAAATACTTCACGTGATTTTGGTTCTATGCCTCCGTTTATACAATCAAGGATTGTATAAGCTTTTTTGGGCTGCTACCTCCTGTTTAAGTGGTTGTTCACTAAGACTCCAAGGTCTCTCTCACAGACACTTCTTTTTAGCCAGGTTTCTTCTAATCTGTACTTTTAAGAAGATATTGGACAGCCTTTGTCCAGAATGGCAGAGGGGTCTCCTGCTTGAGCAAGGGGTTGGACTAGAGGACCTCCAAGATCCCTTCCAACTCTGTTATTCTAAATTGACATATAGGGGAGGGGGACATCTCCATAGACTCCTTGCCAGCCAGCTTCCAGAAACTTCTAGCAACTGTTGGAAGAGGGACAACCTTGATTTGATGCAAACCAGGCACTTGAGTTTGGAATGTCCGATCGAATGAAAAAGAAAGTGGGCCATTCTAGTGTGGAAACATTATTTTAATGTCTAGCAAAAGATCTGCAGCTTACCATCCGTCTTAATCATTCATCACTCTCTTTCTTTTCTTTCCAGAAGGGGGTTGGGACAGGGCAAACGGGTGGGTGGGTGGCTGGGCAGGTAAGTCTGAAAGCTGAAAACACAGCCCCACTACACCATGGAAGCCATTATTCCATGTATATTTACACCAAGTGAATCAGAGGCCTGAAATGGAAAGAGGACGGAGGCTTTAGCTGATCCATTTCACAAAGCTTGTTCAGTGGACCTTATCTGTGCCAAAACAACCTTCCCCCCCAAAAAACTAAACATACTTGGGCCGTAGCGGTGATTAAATCCAGATCCATGTTTGTACAGGGAGGAGGAAAACCAACTGACAAGTTAAAACAACCATGGCAAGAAAAGGAGCTGTTTCCCTCAAAGCACCAGAGATGCAGCCTGAGGGAGATTTCATCTTGCAACCCAGAAAGATGATCTACGCAGCTGGTGTGTGTTTCTGCGTACATGTGTGTGCATGTGAGCGGACTCTCCTGGCCACGGCTATTTTTAATGGCTGCAAACAGAGGCCTGCCAAACATCAAGCGTGCTTCCAAGGTGGCTTTTTCTATCAGTGCTTAAAAACTTCACACATGAAAAAGTAGAGAGACTGGACAAAAAAATAAGGGCCCTTTGCTGAAGCCTTCTTCTCCAGGCGCAATGAGGGGGCAAATGTCACAGTTGCAGGAGAGCAAATGCTGGGTGTATCTGGAATGTTTCAGAAAGCAAAGTCTACAATTTGCAGATTTATTTATTTGTTTGACCTCTACTCTGACACAATCTTATGCTTTCTCAGCATCTCCCATATTATCTCTCTCTATAAAAATGACTCTGTATGTGTGTGTGTTTTCCAGCATACCTCTGGAATACCTCAAGCAATTTCAACCAAACTTGGTACACAGATGACTTACTCTTGGGAAACAAATACTGTGGGGGTAAGACATCCCTAACACATTCTCTCTCTGTGTGTGTGTGTGTGTGTGTGTGTGTGTGTGTGTGTGTGTGTGTGTGCACATGTTCCAGCAAAACTCCTGGGCTACTGAAATGAAAAGGACTGAATTATATGTATAGTGTCAAGTCACAGTACTTTTGACAGTGGTAATGTGCATTTTGGATTCAAGTTCTGTTAAGATACAGCTTGTTGTGTCTTAAAATGGCTTCTACTGTAGAACACAGTGGAGTTGCCATGCTAACGGCTTCACAGTACTCCACAAGGAGGCTCCCGCTAATACAGGATTGGGATAAATACACAACGCTACCCTGGGTTATCAGCTAGTATAATATAAAAAATCATTCTTGGCAAGATAATAGAAAACATCAGAAAGAAGAACAAAAACAAACCAGAAAGCAAAAAGAAAATAAAGGAAAATAAATAAAAGGGGATGTGGTTCTTAAACTAGGAGAATACCTTCTGAAATAACTCAGGTGCTTTGGAGAATAGCTTGACTCCCTCTTCTTTGTGGCAGCCTCTGAGACATCGGAAGACTACTATCATATCTCCCCTAGTCCTTCTTTTCATTAAACTAGACATCCCCAGTTCCTGCAACCGTTCTTCCTATGTTTTAGCCGCCAGTCCCCTAATCATCTTTGTTGCTCTTCTCTGCACTCTTTCTAGAGTCTCAACGTGTTTTTTACATCGTGGTGACCAGAACTGAATGCAGTATTCCAAGTGTGGCCTTACCAAGGCATTATAAAGCTGTATTAACACTTCACGTGATCTTGATTCTATCCCTCTGTTTATGCAGCCTAGAACTGTGTTGGCTTTTTTGGCAGCTGCTGCACATGGCTGGCTCCTATTTAAATGGTTGTTAAATGGCATCTCAAGCAGCCTTCCAAAAGTCAGCTATATTTTGCAATAATGAAGCAAGTTAAATGGAAGCCAGCATGCTGGCTGGGGAATTCTGGGAGTTGGAGCCCATCTTCAAGTGGTCAAAGTTGAGACACTGCTTTAGATACAAAAGGAATCGGGTTTAGGCAGTATGTTTCTTGGTCTTTGCATACCAAGGTTGGGATGGACTGGTAGCTGCCAAGTAAGTGCAGTGAACAGTATTGATTTTCTAAGAAATGTCCTCCTCCAATTTCCTTCAGCTTCTGCTCTCTCTTTTTTTAAAAAAACCATTTTGCTAAAGTGCTTCTTTGGAAAATTCATTTTCTCTCTAGCTTCTAAAACAGAATATTTATATAATCTGACATAAATTACAACACAACCCCTCTTCTTTGCAGTGATTATGCAGCCTGTAATTTACATTTAAAATTCTTCCTTGCATGCTAGGGGAGAGGGACGTGAGCTCTGTGCTTTGTCTGCCTTTTGCTCTTATTCAGAAAGATGTGGAGGAAATCTCAGTTCCTGCAGGAGCCCCAGTTATATTGGAAGTTTATCCAAATTCATATCGTCACCAGACATCCATAGACTAAGGTAATTCATCTCTAAAATCCACTTATTGGAAAAAAAGAAAAGGAAAGGATGGGGGAAATAGAAAAGAATAACAAAGTTGGAAGGGACCTTGGAGGTCTTCTAGTTCAACCCCCTGCATAGGCAAGAAACCCTACACCACTTCAGACAAATGGTTATCCAATCTCTTCTTTAAAACTTCCAGTCCAGTTGGAGCATTCACAACTTCTGTAGGCAAGTTGTTCCACTGATTAATTGTTCTAACTGTCAGGACATTTCTCCTTAGTTCCAAGTTGCTTCTCTCCTTGATTGGTTTCCACCCATTGCTTCTTGTCCTGCCCTCAGGTGCTTTGGAGAATAGTTTGACTCCCTCTTCTTTGTGGCAAACCCTGAGATATTGGAAGACTGCTATCATGTCTCCCCTAGTCCTTCTTTCTCTTAAGCTAAACATACCCAGTTCCTGCAACCGTTCTTCATATGTTTTAGCCTCCAGTCCCCTAATCCTCTTTGTTGCTCTTCTCTGCACTCTTTCTAGAGTCTCCACATCTTTTTTACATCGTGGTGACCAAAACTGAATGCCATAATCCAAGTGTGGCCTTACCAAGGCATTATAAAGTGGTATCAACACTTCACATGATCTTGATTCTATCCCTCTGTTTATGCAGCCTAGAACTGTGTTGGCTTTTTGGGCAGCTGCTACACACTGCTGGCTCATATTTAAATGGTTGTCCACTAGGAGATGTCCCTTGATGTGAGTGACATCAAGCTGGCCATGCCCACTCAGTCAAATGACCACCTAGCCATGCCCACTTAGCCAGCCATTAGGCAGATCATATTAGTGGTCCGCGGGATTTAAAATTATTAATTTAGTGGTCCCTGAGGTCCAAAAGTTTGGGGACTCTTTGTCTAGGGTCTCTGGCTTGAGCAGGGGGTTGGACTGGTGTGATTTCTGTCACAACCCAGAATCTGACTACCTTTTCAAGACTAACCCATATGGAGAGCCCTGTAATTGATGGACTTTATCTTGTATTTTCATGCTTGAGTTTAAGGATTGAATGCATCCATACAATAAAATATATTAAAACTGTTAAGGCAGTAACAAAAGGACAGACTGGTTCCTGAGAAAATGAACATTCAGAATCCATTATTGCATAGGAGAACATGTCTGGATTCTTGATTTTCAGGAAGAGGGCAGCGTTTGTAGTGTGTCCAAAGTTTTTTTCATTAAAAGGGGAGGATTTGGATTATTTCTCAAAGAGCAGCAATAAATACACCTGACACATACATGGCCAAAAATCAGTCCTGTCGACACCATTTGATCCCCTTCCTAATCTTTGATATGATGTTTATCCCTCCCACCTATGACATTGTTCTTCAGCCAGATGTGGAGCTCAACCAGCTGTAGCTCCCCTCAGAAAAACCAAAGCCAACCCCAGACCAAATGGTGGGGTCAATAGTTATTAAGGTTCTTCTCTGCTCCACTTCCAGTTCTTTCGTTCTTTAGTGCAATGTTTCTCAACCTTAACAACTTCAAGATGTGTAGACCTCAACTTCCCCAAATTCTCCTGGGCTACTGCTGTAGCTTTTGCGGAGAGAAGAAGAAAAACTATTCTATGTAGGATTGATCACACAGCCCAGGTTTTGGGTTCTGCAACTGAAATTATGTTTCCTCCAGAATTTATTTTTTTATCACTAATTTTACTGAAGTAATAAACATAGTAATAACTAATACAAAGTGAACTGGAAGAAACAAATGGTGCAGAAAAAGAAATGGAAAAAAGGGAAAAGCAACAAAGACCCTAATAAAGAAGTATTTTTCAGAGTATAAGACATACATTTGTGTGTGCTTTATATACCGAATGTAGCCCCACAACCTGCCAGCCCCCTCCCTTTGCCTCTGCCTCCCAGCAATTTGCCTCCTTGCAGCAAACAGCAAACACCCTGATTAGCACAAGCAGCGGATTGTCGGTTGAATTGGCCTCCGACAATCAGCTGTTTCAGGCTGCAGGGATTGCCATTGCCTATTGCTGTCTCCATGCACCCCATTTTTGTCCTCCATATCTGATTTTTGGCCCCTGTGAATCCCATTTTCAGCCTCTGCATGCCCCATTTTCTCCCCATTCGAGCTCCGTGTCCTGGAATGAGCAGAAAATGGGGTGTGCAGAGGTGGCAATAGGCTATGGCAATCCCTGCAGCCTGACAATAGGCCCGACAATCAGCTGCTTGTGCTAATCAGGCTGTACTGAAACTGAAACGGGCTGTTTGCTGTTTGCTGCAAGGAGGCAATTTGCTGGGAGGCAGAAGCAGATTTTTTTTCTTGTTTTCCTCCCCAAAAGCTAGGTGTGTCTTATACTTCAGAGTGTCTTATACTCCAAAAAATATGGTAGTTTCCAACTTTCATCCTTCATAAGGTAGTATACTACCTTTTCATCCTTTTTTAAAGTTAAATAATTCTTCTTCCCATAGTCTATTTTTTATAACCAATTCAGAAATCATCTTTTCAATCCTAGTTGGGCAAAAAGTCCAATAGGACTTACCAGAAATATCAAACAGTTGTATTCCTGATCAAAAAAACCAACTTTATATTCCTTGTTTTTGCTCTACACAATCTTGAATTTTAAATCATTCTATGGCATTGTAGGATTTGAACTTTCCTCACGCTTCAGCATTTAAAAAGGAGTCCTCTAAGCTTTCACTGATCTAATTTGTAAATGCAATAAGGAGGCATCATCCAAGATTTGTTGTCACAATGTATCTATTTTCACATCTTTTTTTATTTGCCTTTTTAATTCTCATTAGGGTAATCACAATTTTGCTGCCTTCATACTCTATAATGCCTATGTTAGCTAAAAGTTTTTATTTTATTTTTTGACATCATCTTCTAAAAAGCTTATCCTTTCTGAGATATTAGTTATTCATATGTCAGCCCATATTTTAAAAAAAAAACTCTTTAAGATAAGCAAAATGTATAGCCAGTCCCTCTCAATTCCTGGCAAACAGATGGGGAAGAAATGGAGGTAGTGACAGATTTTATTTTCCTGGACTCCAAGATCACCGCAGATGGGGCAGCCAAGAAATTAAAAGAAGCTTGCTCCTGGGGAGGAAAGTGATGGCAATTCTAGACAACAGACTGAAAAGCAGAGATATCACCCTACCAACAAAAGTGCACATATTCAAGGCTATGGTTTTCCCAGTTGCAGTGAAAGTTGGACTATAAGGAAGGCTGAGTGCCAAAGAATGGAGGCCTTTGAACTCTGGTGCTGGAGAAGACTCCTGCGAGTCCCTTGGACTGCAAGGTGATCCAATCGGTCAGTCCTAGAGGAGATCAACCCTGACTGCTGTTTAGAAGGCCAGATCCTGAAGAGGAAGCTCAAATACTTTGGCCATCTGAAGAGAAGGAAGGACTCACTGAAGAAGAGCCTAATGCTGTGAACGATGGAGGGCAAAAGAAGGGGACGGCAAAGAATGAGGTGGCTGGATGGAGTCACTGAAGCAGTCGGCATGAGCTTAAATGGACTCCAGAGGATGGAAGAGGACAGGAAGGCCTGGAGGAATGTTGTCCATGGGGTCGCAATGGGTTGGACACGACTTTGCAACTAACAACAACAATAATAGCCAATTAGCTATTTTAACATATTTTTGACTGATCCTTTAGCCTCAGTTCCTGAGTTTATTTTTTTTCCAGTTATTATTCATTCATTCATTCATTCTACCTTTATGATTTTCATGAATAACTCAAGGTGGTGAACATACCCAACACACCTCCCTCCTCCTATTTTCTTCCCTGAAAAACAACTCTGTGTTGTGAGTTGTGCTGAGAGAGGGAGACTGGCCCAAAGTCACCCAGCTACCTTTCATGGCTAAAGTGAAACTAGAATTCACCATGTCCTGGTGATTGGATCAAAGTCAGCCAGCTGTCTCTCATACTAAGACAGGACTAGAATTCTCCTGCTTTCTAGCTTGGTGCCTTAAACACTAGACTGAACTGGCTCTGAATATAAAACATTATTTATTAAATTTATTTGCTGCACATCTTACTGTGAGGTGACTCTGTGTGGCTTACAAAATGATTATTATTATCTCCTTTATTCATTAAACATGAAACTCAGTCAACTGAACATTTAAAAATGTATCACAAATATCATTGACTGGTGCTGATGGTTGATATGGGTTGTTGCCAACATCCTAGGTATCAATCAAGTATTATCATAATCTCCTCTTCCTCCTCCTCCTCCTCCTCTCCTCCTCATTATACTTTATTCATTAAACATGAAACTCAAACAACTGAACATTCAAAAATGCACCACAAAAACCACTGACTTATGTTAATGGTTGATACGGTTTGCTGCCAGCGTCCTAGGTATCAACCAAGTACATTCTTAAAATATAAGATGTTCTGAGTAGCACAGTTTTTTGCAGTTCCGCTGATGTTATTGCAAGAAGCTGCAATTTGTGGATGTATCTTGTAAAATTCTTGGAGCCAAGTGCCCCGATGACAATGGGTATCACTGTGACATGCTTCATCCATAGCCGTGGCCAGGTTGCGATATTTCATGAATTTTTACCAGTTCTTTTTCCTCAACCCTGACATCTCCTGGTACCACTATGCCAATAAATTGTATGTTTCGTTTTTTCAACAACTGTGATGATGATGATTGCACTAGCAAAATATAAGAATGCTCCTTGCTCCTTGCAAGGTACTGCTTTAAAAAGCTTTTCAACTGTGGTTTTGGTGGATGGGGTTCAGATGGAACTGTTTCTTATATTCCCCCTTTTCTGGCTCTTTAACTGGCACAAATACCTCTTGGCTGAAAAATCCAGACAAGTTTCAGACCCATGCTTCTGGAATGGAAGAGAAGCAGAGCAGCAAACCTCTCTTGTCAGAAATCAATTCTTCTCCCTTGTGCCAAAGTCAGCAGATAAGCTCCAATCAGGTTAAAGATGTATCTGCTCCAGCTGTATTTTCGTTTCTCAAAATTCAGCCTCATGGAGGGGAGGGGAGGTGTAGACCACACTTGCAGGTTTGCACACATTCCCTACTTCTTACAATCAAAGAACATGAGGGAACTGGTCCCAGTTTATACAACCATCTTTCCTGAAAGGAGGAACAGCCCAGCTTCCAAAACATCACTCTGCCTTGCCTCTTCTTCTCATATCCTAATCTGACTCTTGGGAACCTGATCAAGGAGTCGGTCAGTGAGGAGGTTGGGGAGGAGCATGGGCCAGTCCTGGAGTTTGGGGAAGGCTCGGACAAGGGCTCTGCGTTGGAAGCAGAGACGGGGCCGAGGCTGTCTGACAGTGATCAGGTGCTTTCAGAGCTAGACAGCAGTGAGGCAGAGGAACAGCTGGAGCCTGTTCCCAGTGTGCACATGCGCAGAGCTGCCAGAAGAAAAGAACAACCCAGAAAGCAGGGTTGACTTGCGAGTAAAGCCACAGGTGGAAGGTGATTGGCCCCTCCCATAGGAATAAAAGAGGAGTGAAATGGGAGCACGCTTTTGCAGAAAACAATCATTTGTTCAGTCATTAGATTTATTTCAGGAGTGTGAAGATCTGTCCATGAATTTCAGAGACTCTGTGCCCAGTCTTTCCTTGCACAGCACCTCATTTGGAAAATATTTACATGGCAGCTTTCCAAGATAGATAAGGTGTGTAGTCCAGGGGTGAGTTGCTACAGGCATTACTGCCAGTTCGGGTTGCAAAAAATTGATCTGGCATGGATGTCATTCATGAAGTTGCCAGGAACTGAACTCGACTTAAGAGAGACTTTGCTTCGTTTTTTGCTACAGGCATTACTGCCAGTTCGGGTTGCAAAAAATTGATTTTTTTTTGACAATTGCAAGGGTAATGCTACCTGGAGCCTACAGCCTGCAAGCAGAGCAATGAACCACCAAAAGAGATAATTTGTGAACTACATGGTGGACACAGGAGAAGGAGAAGCCATAGTCCAGAATCCACCAAATCGGAATGGGACAACTAAGCCCAGTATTTGTTGGAAATTTACTGTGCTGGAAAGACTGGGAAGCCAAGTAATACCTTCCCATCTATGTGTTAAAAACAAGGAAAGCAAATGAAACAACTGAGGAAAACTCTTAAATACAGGGAAAAAAACAACCCTTAAAGCAAAGACAAAATTATGGTATATTTATATTCCTCCTAAATCCCCCAAAGCTGAGCAGAGTCAGGCCTGATTTGTTTTTCAATGGGAGATCAACAGGAAATTCCAGGCTTGTAGGCTAGACAAGAAAGTGTGTGTGTGTGTGTGTGTGTATGGAGGGACCTTTTGGAAGGAAGCCATGGCAGACCACTTCCATTGGGATGCCAAGAATTCTGGCATGGATGTCATTCATGAAGTTGCCAGGAACTGAACTCGACTTAAGAGAGACTTTGCTTCGTTTTTAGCCAGGGCTGATCTCTTCTTTATTGTTCCCACCACTTTCAAGCCCATATTTTTATTTGTTCTTTCTACACCTCTACCAATTTGTTTTCCTTTGGCCTCCACGTTGAAGCTGTTTTCAATAAGATTTTGGTTGTTGCTCTCCTAGGCTTACTTTGAGGTATCCATGTTTATATATACAGAGATCAGCTGAAGAATGGAAGGCCAAATTCTCACTGACAGAGACATCTACCCATATTTATACCATAAACTTTTACTGAAATGGGTCTTCATCACAACTTCTTTAAGTGTGCTTAGACGATGAGGTGAGAATAAGGAATAATGGGTTGAATTTCTGAGGGGAAATTTAGTGTCAAGGAATTGCGCAGCAGCTGTCCCGAAGTCAGACACAAACTTGTTGTCTTTTATATAAATATAAATATTTATGTAAAATAATATAAATAATATAAATATTAAAATAAAGATATGTTTAATATTCAAATTTACAGCAATCTTTGTCATCATCTAGAAAAGGAAGAACATAAGATAGTCAGGAACAGAGGAACATCATGAGGTAAATTAAATAGTATACACATGAGAAAAAGGAGGGGAATAGCAATAGCACTTAGACTTATATACCTCTTCACAGTGCTTTACAGCCCTCTCTAAGCGGTTTACAGAGTCAGCCTCTTGCCCCCAACTATTTGGGTCCTCATTTTACCGACCTCGGAATGATGGAAGGTTGAGTCAACCTTGAGCCTGGTGAGATATGAACTGCCAAATTGCAGTCAGCTGGCAGTCAGCAGAAGTAGCCTGCATTTCTGCACTCTAACCACTGCGCTACCACGGGAAAAAGGGAAGCTCCCCCTTTATACTTGCAGCAACCAATTATAATGTAGATTGCATCATCATACATGAGTCAGCGCTCTCTAACTAATCAATTACAACTGTGTGTTCTGGCCTATTGTATACTTTACTGTTCCAACTACAACATGCAATATCCTAACATTTAGGGAGAAAATTGGAAGGACTTTTCTGACTGGAAGAGATGTTCATTGGGCAAATGGTGCATCAGTTGGTCTAACTAGCATGGCCATGACTCATTCTCAATGGAGGTTGAACAAGAACTAGATAGCCAACAATTGGGGATGGCTCAATAAATCCTTGCATTGAGCAAGGTCTTGGTCTAGATCAAGTTTCCCAGCCTTAGCCATTGTAAGATGTGTGGACTTCAGAATACCCCAGCCAGCAATTATCTTGTATATAATGGAGTTTCTTATTTAAATCAATCCTGCTGAATCAGTTATCAGTAATCAGTTATCCAGTTATTCTGGATTTGATTTTTGCAACAAACTCTGACAACTGTCTGTAAGATCCTTTTCAACATTGTGTTCTATAATTAGATGAAGGACCAGGATTATTTCAATTTCCAAATTCCTAGGATTGCATTTGTAGAATTATCAGCATTGAGGATGTACCAACAGGAAAGTGGAAGAAAAAATAGAACTGTTGGGGTTGTCGCAAAGAAGAAGAGGTTAATCCATTCTCTAAAGCTCCTGAAGGTAGAACAAGAAGTAATGGATGGAAACTATTTGAGGGGAGAGCCGCCCTAGAACTAAGAAGAAATTTCCTGACAGTGAGAACAATTAACCAGTGGAATGACTTGCCTTCAGAAGTTGTGAGTGCTCCATCACTGGAGGCTTTTAAGAAATGTCCAATTGGTCCAGAATGGCATAGGGCAGGGGTGTCCAAACTTGGGAACTTTAAGACCTGTGGACTTCAACTCCTAGAATTCTGGGAGTTGAAGTCCACAAGTCTTAAAGTTCCCAAGTTTGGACACCCCTGGCATAGGGTCTCCTTGTTCTGATCTAGGCTTCCCCAAAAAGCACGAAGCAGAGTCCTGGTCCCGACAAAACCCCTTTTATTAAACGAATGTGAATTCCTCTCATTCACATTTAGCAAAGGCCTGGCAAACAGTCTTTCAAAGGTGAATTTATGACCACAAACATTATCTAGCTTGGAAAACTGCCATGTAAATATTTTCCAAACACAGTGCTGTGCAAGGAAAGACTTGGCATAGAGTCGCTGAGATTCACAGATAGATCTTCACACTCCTGAAATGAACGAACGAATGAACAAATGAATTGTTTCCTGCAAAAGCTCACTCCTCTTTCACTCCTCTTTTATTTCCTATGGGAGGAGCCATTCATGGCTTTACTCCCATGCCTACCCTGCTTTCTGAGTTGTTCTTTTCTTCTGGCACCTCTGCGCATGCACACATTGGGATCAGGCCCCAGCTGTTCCTCTGCCTCACTACTGCTAGCTCTGAAGGCAGCTGAGAACTACCAGACAGCCTTGGCCCCACCTCTGCCTCCAACGCAGAGCCCTTGTCCGAGCCTTCCCCAGCCTCTAGGACTGGCCCATGTTCCTCCCCAACCTCCTAACTGTCCGACTCTGCTGCCACTGGCAGGCCACCACAGTCCTACTTGAGCAGTGGGTTAGACTAAAAGACCTCTAAGTTTCCTTCCAACTTTGCTAATCCCTTATTCCGTTATCCTGTGGTTCTTCAGCTGAGAACTTTTCCAACTTCATATATTGCCCTTATGGGGTACATGGAAGGTGATGGATGGATGATCCCTCCTGGCTTGATCCCTCTTGAGTTGCTGATCAACAAGGGAGGTCTGTATTAAGTACAATCTTTCAAAGGGATTCTGTTGGGCTTGGAAATAGATAAGCATCTCCCAGGCTTCCTTCTCGTCACGCCTGATAGATATGTAACAATAAACAATGTGTGAGGCTCAGAGCCAAAAAATTCTTTGGAGAAAAAAACAACTCAGAGTGACTTGGCCAGATTGAAAACATGAAGCTCTCCCCTGCATTGATCCTACTGGCTGAATGAACATTGAGATTGTGAAGTGTGGTTCTTAATTAAGGAGTGCATCACTGGGAACCTGAGATAATGTGCAGTGTTCCACATAAGGTACGTTGCGGTACCAACGGCCATAAATATGTCCTCAGGTCAGAGCTGCCTTGTTCTTTTTCGGACTTGGCTTCTCCAGTTCATGGGGCAGATTTAATTAAAAATGGGAGGAAATGTGTCCGTCCATTTAGGGATAAATAATAGATGCATTGTGATCATTTTTGAAAATCAGGAGGCAGCCCAGCACTATTTTCCTCTTGCAATAGAAAATGCTGCATGTTTTCACAGAAGCCTCTGCTCAAAGATTGATGCTTCTTTGCAGCTCTTCCTGGAATGACCCCTTGACCTGGCTATTTCCAGGAAACACAACAAAAGAGGGACCCTGTCTTCCATAAAGCCCATCTTTGCTGTTTCAAAAAACAACACCCCAAAAAACCTGCTGTCCCCCACTCCCAAAAAAATCTTATTCCTCTCACGAGTTTTATTTTCTTTATGTACTTTGGGAAAAGATGAAAACTGGCTCTGTAATCTCAAAATGATCCACTCTGGTCAAATCTCTCTGGCTGATCAAATTTTTATTGTGTTTTCCCTCCATAACATCTTACAATCATCACATTAACATTGTTGTGTCATCACACCTGTATATATCAATCTTATATCACTTCTATATTTATATACCTTCATCTACAGTTCTATACATTTCTCTATTGTTTCTTGGCTGAATTAACTTTATTCCTGTTATGCAACCATTTATACCAATTATCCCAAATTTCACAGTATTCAGACTCTTCTTTGTCCTTTAATCTTAATGTTATCTCGTCCATTTCTGCACAGTCTAAAATTTTCTGAATCACTGATTCATCTGGGGGAATATTATTTTGTTTCCAACATTGGGCAAACGTTATTCTGGCTGTAGTCAACAGATGTATTAGTATGTAATTAATTTTCTTTCTATGTTTCCTCTTGGTTATTCCCAGCAGAAAGAGTTCTGGTTTATATTCTATTTGTTCCTCTATAATTTGTTGTATCCATTTTCAAATTTTCATCCAATACTTTTGGTCAAATCTCTCAATCTACAGCAGGGGTGTCAAACTCAAGGATCTGGTCTGCAAGATCCTTAAATCCGGCGCACAGGGCTGGCCTGGAAATATCAAAGGAATGGCCCATGGTGGCCTCTGCTGGCTAAAACAGGCCACGTGTGGCCTCCCACATCTCATTTTTGCTCTCCACTTGGGCGGCCAAAAATAGGCCACGCAAGGGCCATGCACCACCTGTTTTCAGCTGAAAATGGGTGATGCGGGAGGCTTCTGCGCAGCCCATTTTCAGCTGGCAGAGTCCTGCAGGAGGACATGGAGAGTGAAAACGAGCCACTGAAGGGGCGCACATGGATCCCCCATGCCCCATTTTGGCTGGCAGGGTGCTGCAGGAGGTGTCCATCCCATCTCCCCCCTGCTGACCTACCCGCCGGTCCGCTGACGTGAATTACAATACTGATCTGGCCCCCAAAGAAATCCAGTTTGACACCCCTGATCTGACAGGATCCAAGTTGGAATTCTTTTATGTTTTTCTTTTTTTATGGTAAACTAGCTGGTGTTGCCCGGGTATTTATTTATAGGGGGAAAATGTCTGGACCAAATTTAATTTCTAATGTTGGATTTTCCCCCTTGCCAGAGGGAGCCCCCCTTGTGGAGTACTATGAAGCCGTTACCATGGAAACTCCACTGTGCTGTACAGTAGAAGCCATTTTACAGCAGAACAGTAGAAGCATTTCAAGGCAAAACAGACTGTATCTTAACAGACCACATACCCCGAGGGGTGTTTAGGGATTTCTTACCTCCTACAGTATTTGTTTCCAGAAAGTAAGTCATCTGTGTATCAAGTTTGGTTGAAATTGCTTGAGGCGTTCCAGAGTTATGCTGGAAAACACACACACACACACACACACACACACACACACACTTTTATATACAGTATATAGATGGATTTGAACACACACTGGAAAGCCCTCAAGATAAAATCTGGCCTCTCTGCCTCTCCAAACATTCTAAGACTCCCATCTTGCATGGCCAGGGTTGAGGATTTTGGAATTTGCAGTCCAGCAACATCTGAATGCAAACCTCAGCACATCCTGGTCCAGATTGATAGATCCTGCAATATTTTTTTCTGCAGCCTGGTCAATATCATGGTAGAAGATTGTCTTGTGCCAAGCCCCAGGCTCTGATATGGAGGTAGTCTCTTATTCTCAGGGAAATGCAATCTGGAACAATTCCTAATAGATTTATTTTAGATGGAAATACGTTGACCGCTTTGCGAGTTTTATTGTAGAAACCCAAAGATGAGGGTTGATCCCGCATAGAAGCACTTTTTTTCTGACCTAGGCTTCCTGAGAAAGCATAAATCACAATCTTAGTCCCAAAAATCCTCTTTTATTTAAGCAGCTGTTAATTATGGACATTCACAGCCCATAATGATTCGTGAATAGCCTGTAAAGAGTCCGACAGATATCTGCCAAAGTCTTTCAGGGTAATGTTGATAAGCATCCATCTTTATCTTCCAGAGACCTAATTGCCAATTAGTTTTGCAAAGCCAAACAGAGCACAGAATCAAATGGAGCTTCTCAAAGTTTGAACCGACCAGAATGAACAAAATTGCTTCATGCAAAGGCTCACATCCGTTTGCTCTTCTTTTATGTCTTATGGGAGGGGCCAATCATCTCCAAGCCTTACTGCTGAGTTGCCCTTTTTGTCTTAACTGTTCTTGCCTTCTGGTAGCTCTGCGCATGCATACCCTGGGAACAGGCTCACACTGTTCTTCTGCCTCACTGATGTCAGATTCTGGAGGCTCTGGAGGCAGCACATAACTCCCAGATGGCGTTGGCCCCCTCTCTGCCTCCAACACAGAGCACTCGTCTGAGCCTTCCCCAGACTCCAGGACTGGCCCAGGTTCCTCCCCAGCCTCCTCACTGTCCGACTCTGCTGCCAGCTCCGCAACACATTTCAGGAAGGCAATTTAAGCCAGGGCATTCCAAGAAATCCCAATGCTTTGATCCCAAGGGCTTGGAAGGCCCAATTCTCATAGATTTCCTGAAAGACTATTTGGCATTTTGTTTAATGCAGGTCGTGATTGTTTAAACCAGTATTTTCTGATCTTGGAAACTTGAAAATGTGTGGATTTCAGACGCCTCGATTTTTGCAGAAGGTTTCCAAGTCCACAAATCTTAAAGTTGTCAGATTTGGAAAACTCTGTTTGAAATGTTTCCACAGATTGTCGATTCTTAATACCATTGAAAGTGCCTCGTTTCAAACTTTATTACAAAGGTGCAGTGTTCAGCACTTAAGAGTTGTCTACAAGTGAAGTGGCCTGCAGGTCCAAGGAACCGTAATAATAATAATCAAATAAAGAAACAGACAAGCATGTTGATCATTGATGTCTATCACGTTTTGAGGGTTGGCAGGTCAGAGGCCCAAAGAACCAAAACATAGGCATTGGATAGCCATAAATCAGCTTAATTGGGCCTTCATGTGTGGACCTGACCTTTTGCGACTGACAGTTCTGCCTATAATATAGGAATCTCCAGACTGGCAGCCTTCACTTGGGAACAAATAGATAAGGCTCCAAGTAGCCTGGGGAGAGGTCAGTTCTATCCATTTTGCAGTTGCACAGAGATTCCTGGCAGGCATTAGCTTCAAAAATGTCAACAAAAAATGTCTGCCTGGTTGCTGGGTGGGCATGTCCATGGTGGGCATGTCCTAGTTGGCATCGTGCACCACGGCACGGGGGGAGGGGTGTTTTCACCTTCCCAGACTCTGGAGGCTTTCCTCGAGCCTCTGGGAGGGCAAAAACTGGAAATCTGGCCTTCCAGAACTTTTGGGAGACTCTTTTGTCCCCCTCCCCAAGCCTCCACACAGGCCCTGAACTTACTCGCATCCAAAACAGGCCACACGGAGACTCCTGGAAGGGGCAGGGTGGGGTGAGCAGGGCCAGCCAGGGGTAGGATTGGAGGTTCTCCAAGCTGGGCATAACATTAGGTATAGGTTCTCCCGAACCCAAAAGAACCTGTAGCAGCCCACCCCTGATTCTAGGTTAACTCCATACTATACAATACAATACAATACAATACAATACAATACAATACAATACAATACAATACAATACAATACAATAGTAGAGTTGGAAGGGACCTTGGAGGTCTTCTAGTCCAACCCCCTGCCTAGGCATGAAACCCTATACTGTTTCAGACACATGGTTACCCAACATCTTCTTAAAGACTTCCAGTGTTGGGGCATTCACAATTTCTGGAGGCAAGCTGTTCCACTGATTAATTGTTCTAACTGTCAGGAAATTTCCCCTCAGTTCTAGGGTGCTCCTCTCCTCCCACCCATTGCTTCTTTCCCTGCCCTCATGTGCTTTGGAGAATAGTTTGACTCCCTCTTCTTTGTGGCAACCCCTGAGATATTGGAACACTGCTATCATGTCTCCCCTAGTCCTTCTTTTCATTAAACTAGACATACCCAGTTCCTGCAACCGTTCTTCATATGTTTTAGAGTTCTTCATAGGTTCTTCATATGTTTTATATGTCCTGAAGTCCTCCTCCTTGCCATGTTGGGTGCTTCTCAAAACAAGTTGAGCTTCCCAACACATGTGTATGTGTATGTCATGTGGACTTCAACTCCCAGAATTTCCCAGTTAACATGGCATCATGGCATGTGTGTGTGTTGATCAAGGAGTGAGTGGCAATATTTTCTCAAAGCTTCTGCTCTTCCAAGCCAGTTAAAAAAAGAGTGTCATGGTCCTGTTGGAGCTTGGGTCCGAGGACAAGGATGAGACAGAGTTAGGGCTGATGGAGGAATGAACAGAGGAGCAGGATGAACCCCTGTAGGGGGCACAGGGTGACCAAGCAAGGGCAGAGGAGAGGGCATGCAGCAGAGCAGGGGAGTGATGGAGCTCTGGTGATGAACAATTACCTCCCCCACCCCTGAGCACGGAGAATGGAGAGGAGGTGGGATCAGTGCACTCCTGTCCTTGCAATACAACCCTAAGAGGAGTGGGTGGATGTGGGGGAATTCTCCCCCTCAACCTCCATTCTTGGAACGGGAGAGTGACATTTCTTTTCAAAAGCTCCTCTTGACCTCTCACTCTGAATGGGGCAGCTCTTTTCCCCAAAAGTTCTTTTCGACAGCATTGGCCAATCAGCACCCTTGCTAAGAGATTGAATGATCTAATGTGGTCTGAGAAGAAAGACAAAGGGCTGTGGGGTGGAGAGGTAGGATAAAATGGGAATGCAAGACACCTGGGAGGAGGGGGGAGTTGGAGCTTGCAAGATGCAAAGCTCTCCACCTGGCTTGTTGTTGTTGTTAGTTGTGAAGTTGTGTCCGACCCATCGCGACCCCATAGACAACGTTCCTCCAGGCCTTCCTGTCCTCTACCATCCTCTGGAGTTCATTTAAGCTCCCTCTGACTGTTTCAGTGACCCCATCCAGCCACCTCATTCTCTGTCGTCCCCTTCTTCTTCTTTTTTTGCCCTCAGTCGTTCCCAGCATGAGGCTCTTCTCCAGGGAGTCCTTCCTTATCATTAGATGGCCCAAGTACTTGAGTTTCCTCTTCATGATCTGGCCTTCTAAAGAGCAGTCAGGGTTGATCTCCTCTAGGACTGACAGGTTGGATCACTTGCAGTCCAAGGGACTTGCAGAAGTCTTCTCCAGCACCAGAGTTCAAAGGCCTCCATTCCACCTGGCTTAACAAAATGCAATTGTTCTGTTGACACGATGTTGTCAGAAGTTGTGGGAGCTTCATCACTGGAGGCTTACAAGAAGAGACTGGACTGCCATCTATCAGAAATAGTGTAGGGTCTCCTGCTTGAGTGGGGGATTGGACTGGATGACCTACAAGGTCCTTTCCAACTCTGTTAATCTGTTAATCCAATGTGCTACCTGTAAAAGCAATACACACATTAGGACTTATCGCCATTCAGAAAACAAGTGGAGACAATGCCAGAATTCCCAGGAAGGCTGAATCACAAATGACCCAATCTTGCCTAACACATTTGTATTTCTGCAGGACCCTGAACTCTCATTCATACAACAGACCCAGCCTGGTTAACACTAACCTTACTTAGGGTTTGTGGCTTGGAGGTGGCGTAATGTGAAAGGCGATTCCATCTGGATTATTTTATGCTTTAATGCATTACTCAAACCCACAGAATGTGTAATTTGAAATATTTAAGATCAGGGACAAGTTAGGTAGTTGTGCAAAACTAAACCCTGATTTAAATCTAACATGCTGGACCTCTTGGACAACGTGGGAGAGGAACTAGCAACATTTTCTCATTGTCCTGTCATCTATTAGAAAGAAAATGTGGAACTTTTTTTTTTGGGGGGGGGAATCCTCCCCAGCTTATTAAAATCAACCACTAGATGGAAGACTTCACCTAAAAACCAATGTGCATGTTAAGGCTCTCCTTGAGAGAGGAGGCTATATATGTCTCTGTGGATAATTATGTCCTTGAGAAAACTGCTCTGACTTCTATGAATAGTTTTATAAATATTTCACCGGAGAAATAGTGGAAGGAAAGCAGAATATTGGAAAGTTTATTTGGATTTTTTAAAAAACTTTCCTTTCCTTGGCCAAGTAATGGTTTTATAAGACCCAGTTTGTGGGTTGCATTAGAAATAGAATAACAGCATTGGAAGGGACCTTGGAGGTCTTCTAGTCCAACCCCCTGTTTAGGCAGGAAACCCTACACCAATTCAAACAAATGGTTATCCAACATCTTCTTAAAGACTTCCAGTGTTGGGGCATTCACAACTTCTGGAGGCAAGCTGTTCCACTGATTAATTGTTCTAACTGTCAGGAAATTCCTCCTCAGTTCTAAATTGCTTCTCTCCTTGATTAGTTTCCACCCATTGCTTCTTGTTCTACCCTCAGGTGCCTTGGAGAATAGTTTGACTCTCTCTTCTTTGGGGCAGCCCCTGAGATATTGGAACACTGCTATCATGTCTCCTCTAGTCCTTCTTTCTATTAAACTAGACATACCCAGTTCCTGCAACCGTTCATCAAATGTTTTAGCCTCCAGTCCCCATATCATCTTTGTTGCTCTTCTCTGCACTCTTTCTAGAGTCCGCACATCTTTTTTACATTGTGGCAACCAAAACTGAATGCAGTATTCCAGGTGTGGCCTTAACAAGGCATTATAAAGTGGTATCAACCCTTCACGTGATCTTGATTCTATCCCTCTGTTAATGCAGCCTAGGACTGTGTTGGCTTTTTTGGCAGTTGCTGCACACTGCTGGCTCATATTTAAATTAAGTCATTGTTTAACCAGTGTTTGTTGAATAAATCACATACTTTGTACATGGAATTAAGCTATAGTTTGTTTAAGCCAGATTTGTAAAATCAATCACAATTGGCTGGGTTCACACAACACATTAACCAAAATCTATACAAACTTTATTATGGCTTAGGGAAATGTGTGAATCCACCATGTATGGCTGTATTGTAAAAATTGAGCCCAGCTACATCTAAAGTGGGTTGGAAAGATAAGTGAATGAAGGAATGATGTGACAACCAGGTAACTTGTCACTGAAAATGGAAATGTCACTAAACAAGAAAACTCAGGTTCAACAGGAATGTCAAAAAATCCAAGAAGGCAGTCACCACATGATGAAACCCTCCATTTTTTTCACCCTTTCCATGGCTAATTTTGACCTGCAGAAATGATATATATCCTATGTAGAGTTACAAATGAAGAAGTCACGGTTATAATTTAAATAAAATAGACGTGGGCAATCTGAAGACACCACTTATCCTGGCTGTGTGAACTCTCCGAAAAGTTTTTTTTTTTAAATACCCAGGTGTAATTTTTTACATAATTGGAAAGGAACATGGTTAAATGCATGACTAAAGAGCAATAACCTTGGCTACATGTAATCTTTATTACATACCATTTTAGCTTTTCTTTGGCCCTGCTTTTCACCTGTTTGGGTGCAATCTGAGATGCACCACAAAGAGGCTGTAAAACATTGCTGAATCTATATACCGGTATATATAAATGGCTGTGTGTGTGTGTGTGTGTTCTAGCATAACCCTGGAATGCCTCAAGCAATTTCAACCAAACTTGATACACAGATAACTTACTCTCTGGAAAAAAATACTGTGGGGGTAAGACACCCCTAAAACCCCTCGAGTTGTGTGTTCTGTTAAGATGCAGCCTGTTGTGCCTTTAAATGGCTTCTACTGTACTGCCGTAAAATGGCTTCTACTGTACAGCACAGTGGAGTTGCCATGGCTTCACAGTACTCGACAAGCGTCCTCCTTCTGGACAGGGGAAAATCCAACATTAGAAATTATGTTTGGTCCGTACATTTCCCCCTATAAATAAATACCCAGGGAATGCTGGGTTATCAACTAGTTAGGAATAAAAGCATCTTCCCAGAATACAGAAGCCTGAAAGCAGGTGAGAAGTTTGCCTACTGAGCTTGAGATCATAGCTTTTCCAATCTTGGCGACTTCAACTCTCACAATTCCCCGGTCAGCATGGCTGGGTGAGGAATTCTGGGAGTTGAAATCCACAAGTCTAAAAGTTGCCAATGGACACCAATGGGTTAGCTGTTCCCAATTTATGGCAATTTCCAGCTTCTGAGAGTTCCTGTAGGAGAGACATCAAATTCAACTTCAGGATCCTTTTGCATAGAGGACTCCTATCTATGAAGCAGGTCACAGGGTCTTTTGAACAGAATAGACTAGACTTCTTTATTGGCCAAGTGTGACTGGGCACACAAGGAATTTGTCCTTGGTGTATATGCTCTCAGGGCACATAAAAAGACAAGATACATTCGTCAAGAATCATAAGGTAGAACACTTAATTATAGTCATAGGATACAAATAAGCAATCAAGAAACAATCAATATCAATATAAATCATAAGGTTACAAGCAGCAAAGTTACAGTCCTAAGTGGGAGGAGATGGGTGATAGGAACGATGAGAAGACTAATAGTAATAGAAATGCAGACTTAGTAAATAGTTTGACAATGTTGAGGGAATTATTTGTTTAGCAGACTGATGGCATTCGGGGAAAAGCCATCCTTGTGTCCAGTTGTCTTGGTGTGCAGTGCTCTATAGCATCGTTTTTAGGGTAGGAGTTGAAACAATTTATGTCCAGGATGTGAGGGGTCTGTAGATATTTTCTTTTTGACTCGTGAAGTGTACAGGTCCTCAATGGAAGGCAGGTTGGTAGTAATTGTTTTTTCTGCAGATCTAATTATCCATTGAAGTCCGTGTCTGTCTTGTTGCATTGCAGAACCAAACCAGACAGTTATAGAGGTGCAGACGAGAGACTCAATAATCCCTCTGTAGTAATAAATGTAATAAATTCCATCATATACACCTTGCTAAACCAAGGGTAGCTGTTGTTACTGGTCTGATGCAAACTACCTACAGTCTTAAGAGCATTGGCCCTGTAACCCAAAAGAATTGTACACAACTGCGATAGGAGATGTCATATGGCTGAGGCAAATCTTCAACTTGAAGTCTGTGTCTGTCTTTTGGGTTGCAGAACCAAACTATACAGTTATGGAGGTGCAGATGATTCCTCTGTAGAATTATTCTGGCTAATGCAAGGCTTCATAAGTCAGCCCCCTGACAGGAGTCCCCATTTGGCATCTCACTGCTTGTCCTGGCATTGGGCTGCTCTGGAAATAGCTCCAATCTTATTTTTCCAGCCTCTGGGGAAAGTGTGAAGCAAACCCATTTCTCTTGACTGTGTTAGTCTGAGCGGATTGCATTGTTTTCAATAAATTACAAGGCACGAAGTGACTTTTGCATTTGAACCTGCCACAGTAAAACACAAAGGGGGAATGTTTTATCCCTGCTTTTGACAATTGCATGACATATTTCATTGATTAAGCTGAATCCGGAGACACCCCCACCCCCAAGGCATGAGAAAATGATTGGTCTTTTCACACTCAGGCTATAGGCTAGGTTCCCTTAACTGACAGCAATGCAGCCCAATGCGGCTTTAGCCTAAACCAGCAATTGACCTCATTAGTCAGTTAAGTTGAGAGATATAGAGATAGGAACTGGGTCACTCAGTACAGACGGGCATAATGGAAGTCCAAAGACAACATTGGAAAAGGCTAATTTATGAGAAATGAGCAGAGGTGGTATTCAGTCGGTTCTGACCAGTTCTGGAGAACTGGTAGTGGAAATTTTGAGTAGTTCGGAGAACCAGCAAATACCACCTCTGACTGGCCCCGCCCCCATCTATTCTCTGCCTCCCGAGTCTCAGCTGATTGAGAGAGAATGGGGATTTTGTAGTATCCTTCCACCAGGAGTAGGGAGGAAATGGGGATTTTGCAGTATCCTTCCCCTGGAGTGGGGAGAGAATGGGGATTTTGCAGTATCCTTCCCCTGGAGTGGGGAGGAAATGGGGACTTTGCAATATCCTTCCCCTGGAGTGGGGAGAGAATGGGGATTTTGCAGTATCCTTCCCCTGGAGTGGGGAGGAAATGGGGATTTTACAGTATCCTTCCCCTGGAGTGGGGAGGAAATGGGGATTTTACAGTATCCTTCCCCTGGGGTGGGGAGGAAATGGGGATTTTGCAGTATCCTTCCCCTGGAGTAGGGAGGGAATGGAGATTTTGCAGTATCCTTCCCTTGGAGTGGGGAGGAAATGGAGATTTTGCAGTATCCTTCCCCTGGAGCGGGGAGGGAATGGAAATTTTACAGTATCCTTCCCCTGCCATGCCCACCAAGCCACGTCCACCAAGCCATGCCATGCCCACCAAGCCCACAGAACCGGTAGTAAAAAATTCCCACCCCTGAAACTGAGCTAGAACTTCAATGAAATGTATGGAGGAAGATCAGAATTTCATTCCTTGGGTCAAAGCTGGCCTAAGCCATGATTTCTCACATTTGAAGGTTTAGCTAAATCTCTTTCCTCTCAGTTTAGCCTTAAAAGGGGAGAATAATAAAAAGCTTCACATGTAGCTGGAACAATGAGTTAGCATACAGTGTTATTTGGACAGATGCAGATCTTTGAAAACCCATTCAGGATTTCAGCCAGTTAGCTATATTCTTTTCTAAGGATACTCCATTCACCAATCTCAGGTTAATTACTTTTTCCCTCATTCATCAGCCTCTCAAATTTCTGTTAATATTTGTATTCTTGAATTTAAAAATAATAATAATAATAATAAAGTAAAAAATTGAGACTTCTACAATGTGCAGTCCTTGTCTCCTATTTCTTAAAGCTACCTGGAGAAATGAAGATTCCAAACACAAAGCTTACTCAGAGGAGTAAGCCCTTTCATATAATGGATGTGTCTGGGAGAAAGCATTTCTCCCCCATGCCTACATTCCCAAATGGCCCCAATTGTGTAATCTTAATATGTGGTTAGTTGATGGTTTAGCATGTCATGAAAACCCAAAGAACTAGGTTAATTGAACTATGGTTGAGTTAATTACAGGAAAAGTTTGTGTCTTAGTCGCATTCAATGTATCCTGGACTTCTGCCACTTCATTTATCAAAAGAAATTGACTATAAGACCTGTGATGGCACAAAAGTTAGAATATACTGTAGTTGTTATTGTTAGTTAATTGCAAAGTTGTTTCTGACCCATCATGACCCCATGGATAATATTTCTCCACGCCTTCCTGTCCTCTACCATCCTCTGGAGTCCATTTAAGCTCATGTCTACTGCTTCTGTGACTCCATCCATCCACCTCATTCTCTGTCGTCCCCTTCTTCTTTTGCCCTCAGTCTTTCCCAGCATTAGGCTCTTCTCCAGGGAGTCCTTACTTCACATTAGGTGGCCAAAGTACTTGAGTTTCATCTTTAGGATCTGGCTTTCTAACTCTAGAAAAAAATGTTGAGACTCTAGAAAGTGCAAAGAAGAGCAACCAGGATGATTAAGGGACTGATAAAACATAAGATGAACGCTTGCAGGAACTGGGCATGGCTAGTCTAGGGAAGAGAAGGACCAGGGGAGGCATGATAGCAGTCTTCCAATATTTGAGCGGATGCCATAGAGGAGGAGGTCAAGTTATTTTCTAAAGCACCCAAAGGCCAGAAAAGGTATAATGGATGTAAATTGACCAAGGAGAAATTCAGCCTAGAAATAAGTAGGAACTTTCTGACAGTGAGAGCAATCAACCAATGAAACAGAAGTCACCTTCGGAAGTTGTGAGAGCTTCATTACCTGAGACTTTCAAGAAGAGATTGGACTGCCATTTGTCAGAAATGGTGTAGGGTCTCCTGCTTGAGCAGGGGGTTGAACTAGATGACCTATAAGGTTTCTTTCAACTCTGTTAATTGGTTAATCTTCAAAGTTTTCTTTCTCTTGTTGAATGCTGAATATCAGCTATGCGATTTCTGCTCCCTGGAAACATGCAAGATTTTAAGTCCTTAAGTGGTCTCCAGAGGTCCGAAAACCTACACCAAATAATACTATTCCAGGGTTTATTGTAGTGCACAGAAAGCCAGAACGTCCACCATAGATTGCCTCTGTCCTCAGTTCAGCAGGTGTCAGATCTTTGGCCAGCCAGGTCAGGCAAACCAGCTAGCTTATTTTAGAGATTGCCAGATCTTTGTGCTATGTGATACAGAAGAAGTTGACAGTGTCTGAATTACAGAGATGACAGACCATCTTTCCTGAATAGTTATCTTGAATTAATACTGCAGCTCTTTCATTAGACATGATTCTTCATGACAAACTTTGGGGCATGATCTTATTGACTCTTGGGAAGCTTCCATGATCTTCTGAGGATTGGTGCATTTTTCAAGTTAAGTAGCTTTATAGGTTTCAGTGAAGTCAATTGCAGCAATAAGATATGCTGACTTTGTTTCACCATTTAAATCAAACCGTGTGTTGAGTTCTAACTTCCTCTGCGCTAAAAGAGCTCAGCCAAGAATTATATGGAGCTCTCCAGGGTCCTGTTTGCTATTGTTACCCCAGTCTGATTTTTGTTAGTCTGCCCTGTTTGCTCTTCCTATCTTGTAGATTTCTGTGTACATGCGTGTGTATCCATTCTGATTCACGTTTCCTGGGAGCTTAAGGTACCAGCAGAATAGATAAGATATCATTGTCTGGGAAGTGAAACAAAAAGTCTGTGGTCTATATAACACGCTTAACTAGGTCATTTAAACACTGCTCTAAATCAGTTGCCTAGCAGGCTGTACATTTGGTTAGTGTTTTTTGCATCTTAGCATGTCATGCAAAATCAGCCCAACAGAGTTTGTGCATTGCACAACCCCCGGCCCCAATGGGTTAATCCCACAATCATGTTGTATGAGGGTGTGTAAAAGGTAAAGGTTCTCACGCACATGTGTGCTAGTCATTCCCGACTCTAGAGGGCAGTGCTCATCTCCATTTCAAAGCGGAAGAGCCAGTGCTGTACGAAGATGTCTCCGTGGTCATGTGGCTGGCATGACTAAATACCGAAAGGCGCACGGAATGCTGTTACCTTCCCACCAAAGGTGATCCCTGTTTTTCTATTTGCATTTTTACATGCTTTTGAACTGCTAGGTTGGCAGAAGCTGGGACAAGTAACGCAGTGGTGGGTTTCAAATTTTTTTAGAACCTCTTCTGTAGGTGTGGCCTGCTTTCTGGGAGTGGCTTGCCGGCCATGTGGCTGAGTGGGAGTGGCTTGCCAGCCATGTGACTGGGTGGGCATGGCCAACTTGTAAAATGTGGTGAAACTCACTTAACAACGCTCTTGCTTAGCAACCAAAATGTTAGCTCAGGAACTCTGGCATTGAAGTGTGCAAGTCTTAAAGCTGTCATGCACCCCTAACCCTTTAGAAAAAAACCCCAGGGGTGTTCAGACTTGACAGCTTTAAGACTTGTGGACTTCAACTCCCAGAATTCCTCCTCTCGCTCTTCATCTTGATGATGTGCGGACGGGCGGTGGGAGGGAGCTGGAACCGGTTCTAAACGGCACTGTAGATTTGTGGAACCTCTTCTATAGAAGAGGTTATAACTGGCAGGAACCCACCCTTGAAGTAATGAGAGCTCACCCTGTTACACAGCACTAGGGATTCGAACCTCCGAACTGCCGACCTTCTGATTAACAGGCTCAGCATCTTAGCCACTGAGCCACCGTGTCCCCTGATTATGTGTACAAGGAGTCACATTGGAATGGCACTCTGGTGGGATGTTTCTGGACCTTTCTACAGCTAACAGGCTTTCCAAGATTGGTTGGGAATCATGGGAATTGAACTCCCAATTCATTTGGAGGACATAAGTGTGTGGGGAAGATTGTGCACTGCTCATGAGTTTTGTGAATAAAAGATACTTCTGTTCTCATAATTTCACGCATAGGTTGTGTAAGAAATTGGACTTAGAAACTTTGGGAAAAAGCCCTTTCAAACATTAGGCACCTCTGAAAATATAGTTATCAAGACATTGGTAAAGGTAAAGTTTCCCCTCGCATGTATGTGCTAGTCATTCCCGGCTCTAGGGGGTGATGCTCATCTCCATTTCAAAGCTGAAGAGCCAGCCCTATCCAAAGACGTCTTCATGGTCATGTGGCCAGCATGACTAAATGCTGAAGGCACACGGAAACCTATTACCTTCCTACCAAGGCTGGCTCCTATTTTTCTACTTTCATTTTTATGTGCTTTCGAACTGCTAGGTTGGCAGAAGCTGGGACAAGTAATGGGAGCTCACTCTGTTACACGGTGCTAGGGATTCAAACCACCAAACTGCTGACCTTTCTGATCAACAATCTCAGTGTCTTAGCCACTGAGCCACCATGTCCCTGTCTGGTCATAGGGCAACACTTAAAAATTGCGACACACTCCCATTTTTCCACATTCCACCATACGTTTAAACATCTCCAAGTTAATTAGAAATATGGGAGTCTTCAGTGGAGAGAGAGCTGACGTCAAGATGATACGACATGCGATCTCGGAGCTCCAAGATCGCAGTCGATATTTCTGCCACTGGGCGGTCCTTTTGGACCTAAACCATCCCAAAGAGATGGTGCTAGATAAGAGTATGTCTTGCTGATCTCAGGGACACCGCTAAGTCTCTGATTGATCCAGGAGAAGCTCTTTTTCCTGATGACAGAAACCCAGCCCTGAAGCTGCTGAAGTTGGAACAGCTCCGGAATGTAAAGAAAATGGAAGAGAATAGTGTGTCGGATTGGTGAGGAAATTTTATTATTAGAAAAGAGACTACCCAAAGAAAATTAAAACTAAATTAAAATTGAAGACAAAAGAAAACAAGCAGTGAAATTAAGCTACATTAAATTTAGTGTGTTATCCTTTTATAAAAATTCTCTTTTTATGAATGGAAGTTCTGCAAATGTTTCCTATTTTTTAAATTGGAAGGCTGTTTTTCTTCTTCTACTTTTTATTTTTTACTTTTTCTATATATACTTGTGGATTAAAAATGTCTTGCTTTTCTACAACGTTTGATTGGATTGTTTTTTTTTTTATTAAGACTTTTTCTCCGTAAGTCTGCTATTTAAAAAGGGCTGTAATAGCAGAGAGAAAAAAAGTAACACTGCAACTTTAAGGCTGGAGGCTGAATCATATTATTTTCTTTCTGCTCTTTGATCATCAGAGTCCCTTTCAGTTTGTTAATTGAGAGTGATAGTGGAAAGAGCACGGTTTGTTTATACAGCTGCTGTTTCGGAGTTTTTGCAGTGAAGGCAAAGTTTTGACTTGAAAGATTATAATGAACTTGTTTGGAATACAATAAAAGCCTCGAATGCTATAGTAGAAGTGTTTATAAGTTGGAAGGATGGCACAACATGAAAAAGAAACATTAATATTGCAAATGATTATGTTTAAAATTCAAAAGATATTAATAATAACAGAAAAAATTGAGATGAGATTGGATGACGCAGAACAAAGAACAACAAAAAGAGATGGAAAAATTGAGAATATTTATCAAAAGTTGAGGACAGAGTTCCAAAAACTGAAGGAAAAAAGGAACAAAGAGATAAGAAAATTGTGGATACTGACAGCATACTGAACGTGGTTGGAAACAGTAAGAGTGGACTATGGAAAGGGGAGATAGGTAGACTGGAACTCTACCTCAGACCTCAAAGTACAGAAGAAGAAAGAAGAGAAAATTTGATGGAAGTAAGGAGAAAAATCTTGACTGAAACATCCGTGATAATCAAAGATAAGTTGATGAAAGGAACAGATGGAGGGTTTCGAGTGCTCATAAGATATACAATGAGCAAGAAGCTGCGAAAAGAAGTCCATAAAAGACCCACTAAGAAAACAACCAGAATATTAATTCCACAAATGACACAAGATATAAAACTGCACTACTACTGGAAAGATACAGGTTGATGTAGTGAAAGTTTATAATGAAAATTAAGTCAAACTTAGTTACATTTAGAGTATTATATATAGTCATATAAAGGAATAATATTGATAATAATACATATATTGGTACTAGTTTGAGGATATGAAATGTTATACAAATTGCAAATGAGGACTACAAGAGGAGACTTAAAAGTATTTGTTATTAAATACAATCAATTTTTATTTAGTATATGTTCGAAAGATGAAATGTTATTGAATGGAATGCTATTATATAGTTTTACCTTAAATTTAGGATATTTCATACAAAAGTATGTAAAAGCAATTTATAGTCAAATGAATGTTTAATAATTATAATATTTTTATATAATATACTGGATTGATGATATGAGAATTTGTTTGAAATGAGTTGATAATTTGTGATCTTACATAAATGTGAAAGTGAGGACTATGGAAGTGATGCACAAAAACTTTACAACCAAATGACATGCTGTACATGATTGAAGAAGGTTCTATGTTTTATTTGTTGTCTGTTTTTGACCAAAAAAGAAAAATATTCTTTAAAAAAAACCCAAGAAATGATATACAAAGATTTTTGGGTTTGCGGAAATACCATCCCAAGAAAATAGAAATTAAGAGCTGGAAGAGACACCTGCAGCAATAGAAAAAGAAAGGAAGAGAGGAAAAGGAGGAAAGGAAGAAAGAAGGTGAGGAGAGGAAGATGGAAGGGGGAAGCAGAGAAGGAGAGAGGGGAAGAAGGGGAAGAGGTAGAGAGAAGTAGGGGAGAGGTAAGGGAAGAAGGAAGGGAAAGGAAAGGAGGAAAGAACTAGAGAAGGGAGAGAGGGAAAGAAAGGAAGAGAGGAGAGGATATGAGAAGAAGAGGAGGGAAGGAAGATAGTGAGGAGGAGAGGAAGATGGAAGGGAGAAGCAGAGAAGGAGAGAGGGTAAGAAGGGGAAGAGGTGGAGAGAAGTAGGGGAGAGGTAAGGGAAGAAGGAAGGGAAAGGAAAGGAGGAAAGAACTAGAGAAGGGAGAGAGGGAGAGAAAGGAAGAGAGGAGAGGAGATGAGAAGAAGAGGAGGGAAGGAAGATAGTGAGGAGAAGAGGAAGATGGAAGGGAGAAGGAGAGAGGGTAGGAAGGGGAAGAGGAATAGAGGAGGAGGGGAGAGGTAAGGGAAGAAGGAAGGGAAAAGAGGAAGGAAGGTAGTAGAGAAGGGAGGGAGGGAGAAAAGGAAAGGAGAAGAAAGTGGTGTTAAAATGGCCGAGGGATGGTAAAAAAAAAACCCCGAATGGAATATTACAATTCTATAAATGGAATGACAAATGTATTAGAATTATGAATGTAAAAAAAAGGAATAATAATGTGAAAGTATATAGAGAACAAAAAAAACTATTTTAAAAAAAGAAATATGGGAGCCTACAAAGAGTATCATAATTATTAATAACAGACCTTTTATCGTCCAATGGTAGACTCTTACAGAACGCAAGTGGGAGGTTGGGGAAGTCTGGAAAAATCAAAAGTGGAAGGGGACCTTTAATGCACACAGTCCCACTTTTAATTTTGTAAAAAAAAAAAGAGAGAGAGAGAGAGATGAGGGAGAGAAAATTCATGGTATGGAAGATCAGCCAAGTCACAGCTAGGTGGCAAGACCAAAGACCAAGGAGAACAGAAAGTTTATTGAATCCTAGTTGGAAGCAAGACAGAACCATGAACAATGGGATTTATATTATATAATGGGAACAATAATAGGACTTTCCCAATCTTAGTTACAGTGAGATTTTTTTTAAGTTCTTTCCCCCTGATATCTCAGGAGCTGAGCTGAACTGACTTTCCTGAGGTAATCTTTCAACTGACTTGTTCCCAGTTGTCCCACAATTTCCTGCAGCCATTTTACGATGACATTCCAGCAACAAAATCGTCTGACAGTGGTCTATGGGCTACAGCTTCCCCAAATCTGCCTCAATGATTTAAATCAGGAATCATCAGACAAATGCACATAATTAGCCACATCTGGTAGCTTGTCTGGTTTTGTCAGCTACAAGGCTTGGGCTTTGAGTGTTGGACAAGGTAGAAGGTCTTTCTTATGAATCGAATAAGGGACAATAAATGTTAAGAGATCAAAAAATGGGATTGGATAAAAAGAAAGACACTTTTGAAGAGAGGATAGGGACTTGGACAAATCCTCCGGAGTCTGCAGGTATGCCAGCAAAAGATGGTAGAGATGAAAGAAATATTTGGGTTAAATAGGAAGGATGTAGACAGAGACAAAGACCCAAGGAAGGAGTTTGGGAGGCAAGTCAAAAGAAACCTCCCATACTACCACCTCTTTCTATACTAAACCACACAGTATCAACAGTAGAGACCTTCAAATTTCTAGCTTCTATCATATCTCAAGACCTAAAATGGACACCTAACATCAAAAATGTCATCAAAAAAGCACAATGTTCTTTCTGCACCAACTCAGGAAGCTCAAACTGTCCAAGGAGCTGCTGATTCTGTTCTACAGAGGAATGATTGAGTCTGTTAAAATTTGGATGGCAATGGGTTCATATTTATGACCATTGCAGAATCCCAGGGTCCTTTTGAGACCTTTTGACCAACAAACTCAAGGAGTTGTTAGGATTCACTTAACAACCATGTTATTGCTTAACAACTGCAGTGATTCACTTAAATGTGGGAAGAAAGGTCATAAAATGGGGCAAAACCCGTGGTGGGATTCAGCCGCTTCGGGCCACTTTGGGCAAACTGATTGTTAAATTGCTGGCTGGCCTTGCCCCTTCCTGCCCCGCCCCTTCCAGGAGTCCCCACATGCCCCATTTTTGCTCTCAGGGGGCTGCACATCCCATGGCCACGCCCACCATAGCCACGCCCACCATAGCCACGCCCACCCAGCCGGTCATTAGGGCAGAGAACCGGTTGTTGAATTATTTGAATCTCACCACTGGGCAAAACATGAGAACTGTCTTGCTTAGCAACAGAAATTGTGGCCTCAATCTTGGGCTCAAATTTTGGGTCATAAGCCAATACTAAACAAATGTCCTCTAAAACAGTGTGGTCCAAGTGCATTTAATCCCTTAATTTCCTTTCACTATTGGTTTGGTTTGTGACTGGAATATGATGGGTGGATCCTCCCATGTCTGTGGAAAAGTTTTACTAATGGCTAGTTTTTTGTCCCTGCTTTAGGCTGGGGAGAGGAGGAAGACATGTGGCGTTTGCAAAATATTGTATCCTTTTGAAAAAACAAATACACTGACATGTGAGATCCTTTTTAGTTCACCAAATCATTCAGTACAGTTTATGAATCAAAGGTGCATGCAAAAGCTATATACTTATGCTTTAAAATGTCCTGCCTTAAGGGAAATTGCTAGCAAAATATAGACAAATAACCTATGCAGGTGTTGTAAGAAATGGCAACGAAAATACACAGGAGTTCACTTGTAAACTTTCTATATTTTAGACTTACAAAGAAATGAGATAATTGGAATTTAATGCTGCATAATTGAGAAGCTGAGAGGAGCTGACTGTGAAGTGATAATTTTATTACATTATAATTGTAAAGGTAATGAGAAAAATGGTTTTAAAATATGTATTCGAGCACTGCAATTTTGAATATGTCTAAGCCTGGAAATCTGGCTTCAGTCCAACACCAGTGAGAGATTTTTCCTATAACTGCGCTGATAAATAAACTAGCAGTTATTTAATGAAGATGTGTCCTTCCTCCACAATAAAGCAAATTTCCAACCCATTTTGTCTGAAAATTTGGAAGAAATGAACAGGATTTCTGGTTCCAAAACTTGTCTGCATTAAGATATCACCTTTGAAAGTAGGGTACTTGGTGGAATTGTGTCATTGTGTGTGCTGTAACCTTAACTGTTCTGCAAAGATCGTACATTTTTCATCCTTCGGTTGTTTTGAACCTCTAGACATCAACGCATCTTACAAATCTAAAAGGAAACTTTGGTAGTAAAACTGCAACAATTGGAATGTCAAAGAAGTAAACAACTTCTTACGAACGTCACTCATCCATATGATAGGGAGGGCATTCGCACAACTGATATTTTCCACTCCTTCAGTGCGTTTTTGTCTCTTTAGACTCATTCCTCCAAGATTATTAATATTAATACTTGAATTCTTGTAAGCTTCTGCTAGGGTTTTGTGTACTGTATATGTGTGTTTGTGTGTGTGAATACTTTATGTGATAAACAGAACCACAAGTTTGCCAACCACATTTTAATTTTGTATGTTGGCCAGCTTGCATTCTTTCTTGTTTTAAACCATAAGGGAAAAAATCAGAAAACTTCAAAATACGGAGAACATTTTCAGTTAGGAGCACATTTTCAATTTTTAGTTATGCCGTGTTAATATACACTAAGTGGTTCAGTGGCTAAGATGCTGATCTTATCGACCAGAAAGGTTGGCACTTCAGCAGTTCCAATCCCTAGTGCCACATAACGGAGTGAGCTCCTGTTACTTGTCCCAGTCCTACAGGAAAACAGGGCTAAAGTATCCATGAGGGTTTTTTTTTTTTTAAAAAAAGAAAATAGCAGGGATCAGTTGCATGGCCAACATGTGGACACCCCATGCCCATGCTTGTGAAGTTTCCTCTTGGATTTCTCTTGTGAGATTTCTGACAGTGCAGATTAGAAGCACTGAGTGACCCAGAAGTCAATTTCCCAGCAAATATTCTAAAGTGCAGGAAAAACTTTGCATGCAAATTTGGAGCCTTGACAAAACATCTAATCATTCCCCTGGCTCAGCTGAAAAGGGAGGAGAGCTTGTGGCTTAGAGGTTAAAATAATTGCCTAACATGTAAATAGCCCAAGTTCAAATCCCAGTAAGGGTACGGCTAGCCGATGAGAGCTGAATAGCTTGAAATACATCTATACTAGTCTCCCTTCATTTATTTATCACCAAAAAAATGCAACACACACACACACACACACACACACACACACACACACACACTTCTAGGGACGCAGTGGCTCAGTGGCTAAGACACTGAGCTTGTTGATCAGAATGGTCGGCAGTTTGGCGGTTTGAATCTCTAGCGCTGCGTAATGGAGCGAGCTCCAGTTACTTGTCCCAGCTTCTGCCAACCTAGCAGTTCAAAAACAAGTTAAAAATATGAGTAAAAAAATAAGAACCACCTTTGGTGGGAAGGTAACAGCGCTCCATGCGCCTTCAGCCATATGACCACGGAGACGTCTTTGGACAGCGCTGGCTCTTCGGCTTTGAAATGAAGATGAGCACCGCCCCCTAGAGACGGGAACGACTAGCACATATGTGTGAGGGAAACCTTTAACTTTATTCTTTTCTACTAGAGAGAGCTGGCTCTTAGCCTCTCCATAGCATTGAAGTGCCCTCCTTTTAATGGCAAAGGAAAATGAGAACAACCTCTTCAGGTTGATGTGAAATCAGTAATTTGGCAGCTAATAAATCATTCATGACATCTGAAGCCTCTGCTTTATTTTTTTTTTTAAATTCAGAGTTCTTGTTTCTGAAACCTAGCCTATTTTTCCCATGACTTCTTCCTAATGTGGGCTACATCCTGACAGGTGGTAATGACAAACATTTGGGCTTTTCATCATGAAAAGTGTCTTTGAAGCAGAATTTTTTGAAACCAATTTCAGGACTGCCTCCAAATTGCTCAAGGCTTTTCTTGGGAATAGAAGTGGGCCCTCCAGAAAAAATAGTTGGACTTTCCCCAGTGTTGCCTGCTCTCGCAACAGATCCTGTGTCTCTACAACGTGATGCGTCAGGACAGGAATTCTTGGCAACTCAACAACATTTTTATTCCGAACTCATTCCTCTCCTCTGATTATGTACGAGACAGGCATGGAGAAGAAGGAATGGCTGGAGATTATTAGCTAGCTTTATTTAAACAATTCCCACTTCTTAATTTCAAAACAGAGTACTTAGTGGGGAAATTGTGTATCAGTGTTAATTAGTAGCGTACAGATGTAAAGACTTTGAAAGGCATTTCGTAGAATTTTATGGGATTGGGGATCGTCTATGTTGACATCTTAAGAGGCCTTCTGTCATGCTGGATTGTTGAAGTGTCTTCAAGAAGATCTACTAGTAGTGGTAATCCCACCCTTGAGGGAATAGCAATAGCAATAACACTTATATATTGCTTCATAGTGGTTTTACAGCCCTCTGTTAGCGGTTTAGAGAGTCTGCATATTGTCCCAATTTGGCTCCTCATTTTACTGACCTACATACAGATACTGATTAACAGACTTGGAACGGACCTTGTAGGTCATCTAGTTCAACCCCGGCCCAAGCAGGAGACCCTACACCATTCCTGACAGATGGCAGTCCAGTCTCTTCTTTAAAGCCTCCAGTAATGAAGCTCCCAGGATTTCTGAAGGCAAATCGTTCCATTGAATATAGAATAACAGAGTTGTGAGAGACCTTGGAGGTCATCTAGTCCAACCCCGGCCCAAGCAGGAGACCCTACACCATTCCTGACAGATGGCAGTCCAGTCTCTTCTTGAAAGCCTCCAGTGATGAAGCTCCCACAACTTCTGTTCCATGGGTTGATTGCTCTCCCTGTCAGAAAATTCCTCCTTATTTCCAGGTCGAATCTCTCCTTGCTAAGTTTCCATCCATTATTCCTTGTCTGGCCTTCAGGTGCTTGGAAGGATGGAAGGCTGAGTCAACCTTGAGCCGGCCAGGATCGAACTCTAGACTGTGGGTAGAATTAGCCTGCAAAACTGCATTCTAACCACTGCACCACCATGATATTTCTACTATGTATTCTGACCCGGGCTTCCTTAAAAGCAAGAAGCAGAGTCTTGCTCCTGGCAAAACCCCTTTTATTTACACAGTTATTTACTGTTAGTTCATTTCATTCACAGTCAACAAGGTTTAGCAAACAGTCTTTCCGAGGAATATTTATCAACACGAACCTTATCTCATTTGGAGAGCTGCCAAATAACAAGTTTCCAAATGTAGGGCAAGGCAACACTTGGGACAGAGTCTCTTATAGTCACAAACAGAACTTTCCACTCTTGAAATGACCGAATGAACAAATAGTTTCCTGCAAAAGCCCCCTCCCCATTTCCTATCGGAGGGGCCAATCACATCCAAGGTGTGGCTTTACTCTGCTTCTTTAGTTGTTCTTGTCTTCTTGAAGCTTTGCACATGCGCACACTGGGAACAGACTCCAGCTGTTCCTCTGCCTCACTGCTGTCTAGCTCCCTCTCTGTCTCTGACGCAGAGCCCTCGTCTGAGCTTTCCTCAGCCCCCAGGACTGGCCCATGTTCCTCCTCAACCACCTCCCTGTCCCACTCTGCTGCCAGTTCCACTGGCCACCGGCAGGCCATACCACTATGATACGAAAGAAACTCTAGGAAAGTTTTAGGAAGAAGGCATTGGCGGGAATTCCTAAAAAGGATCTCTAGAGAAATTTTGTTTAGTCTAATGGAATCTACAAATCTTGGTATGTAACTCTTCACTTTGCGGTCTCCATCTCCATATTTTTCTCAACTTTGATGTGAATGATTCTCCCCATTTACACACACCTTAAAATGTTGCAACGGAGTCCTTGGCTCTGAAAACAATGTAAGGCTAATAATAAAATATGTTCAGTAGAACAAGCCTTGGAAATAGCTGAATGATTTTATAAAAGCCATTTAGAAGTCTTATTCTGTGAGATAAGGTTGAAATGTTTACTTTGAAAGTGGCTTAGGTTTTTAAAAATACATTAATGGAGAAGTTAGGAATGAAAAGTCCATTATATGGGGGTTTATTATCAAAATGACCAATGTAAGTCTGCTCTCCCTCTCTCTCCCTCCCTCTCCCTCCCTCCCTTCCTCTCCCTCTCTCCGCCTGTCTACTCCTCCCTTCCTTTCCCTACCTCTCCTCCCTCTTTCTCCCTCCCTCCCTCTCTCCTCTCCCTCCCCCTCCTCCTCTCCCCCCCTCTATCTCACAGACAGACAGATAGACAGACATCCTTTAATACAGCCGCAAGGGACGCCAATGACAAACTGAATGGTCTACCAAGCATTTCCACAGAAGTTGCAATCCTCAAACAGGTGAAGCAAACTGCTCAAAAACTATTGGGTCTGACATCACCTTATTGGCTTTCCCGACTCCCAGTTCTCCCAATGCTGGATGGGGAATTCTGGGAATTGGAAGTCTACAAGTCTTAAAGTTGCCCAAGGTCAGATGGCCAGCTCTAAAGAACTATCCACAATTATTTTAACAAAAGATGGAACAAAATAGGAAGACATGATGTTCTGTTATTTATCTTATTTATTTATCTTACAGGCAAGAAGACATGTCAATAAGGTGTGTGTGTGTGTGTGTGTGTGTGTGTGTGTGTGTAGAAAACCTATAACATTCATATGAAAATGAATTCAAATGGGACCTCTTCTGTAAGTATCTGGGAGAAGCAATAATAACACATATTTTATGGTATCACTGGGAAAATGGCATAATTCCCCTCTTTCTCACAGTAATGTCGTGGTATTACTAACCTCCCTTGTCACTCCCTTCACATGCCTGTGGCTCATCCCTTGAAGGAAGCACCTGGGAATTTTTCTCCCTAAAGGCTGGTTTTTGCTAACTCTAGAAGCTCTGAACTCAGGGCTGATGATTTTCCAACTGCCTGATTCTATCTCTCCAGCGCCCCCATCTGAACATCTGGAAACCTCTAGCTCAGGGATGTCAATCTCAGTTTCATTGAGGGCTGCATCAGTGTTGCGTTTGACCTCGGGGGGGAGGCAGGTGGGTACGGCCAGGGTCAGAGGTGGGTTTTACAGAAGTCTACCACCGTTGGATGCTCGCTTCAAGAACTCATGTGCCTTCCATGCATGTGTACGGCCTTCTGTGCATTTGCTTTGCTCTCACGCATGGCTTGCACACATGTGCATGGCTTCGAAAACCTGGCTAAATAGGACGGCATAGAACTGGGGCGGGTGGATGGACCCATCCATAGGTTGCCACTACCAGTTTGCCTGAACCGGTCTGAACCGGCTGAATACCACCTCTGGCTGGGGTGGCCTCTCCCACCAAAAATGGAGCTGGGGAGGGGGGCTATGTGCGGCCCTGGGAGGCCCTGTTTTCAGCCTGGATGGTCTCCTGCAGCCCTCTGCCAGAGAAAATGGAGCTTGGGGATGGGGCTGCAGGAGGCCATCCAGTTGTTGCGGTCCACTGGCAGCCTGTGGGGCTGGCTGCAGAGTCAAACAGTGAGATGGTTGTGGAGGAACATGGGCCATTCCTGGAGTTGGGGGAAGGCTTGGACAAGGGCTCTGTGTCGGAGGCAGAAAAGGGGCCAGGGCCATCTGGGAGTTATTTGCTACCTCCAGACCCTCCGGAGTATGACATCAGTGAGGCAGAGGAACAGGGGGCACCTGTTCCCAGTGCGCAGAGCTGCCAGAAGGCAAGAACAGTTAAGACAAAAGGGGAAACTCGGGAATAAGGCTTGGAGATGATTGGCCCCTCCCATGGGACATAAAGGAGGAGCAAATGGATGTCAGCTTTTGCAGGAAGCAACTTCGTTTGTTAGGTCGGTTTCAATTCTAAAGCTTCGTTTGACTCTGTGCTCCATTTGACCTTGAAAAACCAATTACCAATTAGGTCTTTGGCAGCGTTTCAAGGCAGATAAAGGTGGGTGCTTATCAGCCTTACCCTGAAAGACTGTGGCAGACTTCTGTCGGACCCTTCACAAATAGTTTGTGAATCATTACGGGCTGTCAATGAGCATAATTCACAGCCGGATCCGGCCTGTGGCCCTTGAGTCTGACACCCCTGCTCTAGCTAGTAAATTCCAGCCCTGCAAAGGTCACTAGATAAGTAATATTGGTAGCTATAGAAGCAGCCGTGGATTATGGATGATATCAGATGCTGCCAAATGTGGCCGTTTTGTCGGTAATGTATCAACTCATCCAGCACCCTCCCATACTAAATTTACATTTCGCTCTCTCTCTCTCTCTCTTTCTCTTTATGTACCTAAGATGAAACATTTATCATTCACAAGCATGGCCATTACTGGCTGAGAGTTACATCCCAGCTAATGGCACATTTCTGAAATTAGAGGGAAGAAAAATTCTCCAACACATGATTAGCAAGTCATAATAATTAAAAATAAATAAATGCGGGCCTGTGGCTAAGACCAGTGGAAGCTAATGGTTGAGTTGCAGAGGAGGAGCTGAGCAACTACAGCATTGTGTCGAAGTCCCTTCCTATCCGTATGCTAACAATTGAAAACAGATGGCTTGCAAATCCCTCTGCAATACACTACATCCTAAAACTGGGTCAACAAAATGCCACTTGCTGTGGTCCCAAAACCTTCTGTTGTTATTAGTCATGTCCAACCCATCACAACCCCATGGACAACATTCCTCCAGGCCTTCCTGTCCTCTACCATCCTCTGGAGTCCATTTAAGCTCATGCCTACTGCTTCAGCGACTTCACCCAACCACCTCCTTCTCTGTCGGCCCCTTCTTCTTTTGCCCTCCATCTTTCCCAGCATTGGGCTCTTCTCCAGGGAGTCCTTCCTTCTCATTAGGTGGTCAAAGCCTTTGAGTTTCCTCTTCAGGATCTGGCCTTCTAAAGAGCAGCCAGGGTTGATCTCCTCTAGGACTGACCGGTTGCAAGCTCAGCCTTGCAGTCCAAGGGACTCACGGGAGTCTTCTCCAGCACCAGAGTTCAAAGGTCTCCATTCTTTGGCGCTCAGCCTTCCCTATGGTCCAACTTTCACAGCCATACATTGCAACTGAGAAAACCATAGCCTTGACTATACACACTTTTGTTGGCAGGGTGATGTCTCTGCTTTTTAGTCTACTGTCCAGATTTGCCATCACTTTCCTCCCCAAGATCAAGCGTCTTTTAATTTCTTGGCTGCAGTCCCCAACTGCGGTGAGCTTGGGGCCCAGGAAAATAAAATCTGTCACTACCTCCATTTCTTCCTGATCTATTTGCCAGGAATGGAGAGGGCTAGATGCCATGATCTTAGTTTTTTTTTCATGTTGAGTTTGAAGCCAACCTTTGCACTCTCCTTCTTCACCGGCATCAAGAGGCTCTTTAGTTTCTCTTCACTTTCTGCCATTAGAGTGGCATCATCTGCAGATCTGCATAATTCATATTAAATCCTACTTAGTGGCGATAAAAGTGGCAAAAAGGCAACATTTTTCCGCTCTTATTGCATCTGCAGAAAACTGCCCAGCGGCCCTGTTTAGGGTGACCCGCTCCTTACTTAATCAAGGAACCGGGGAAGACCCCTTGCAAGGTAGGGCTGAGAAATTTGTTCAGTATCTGCAGGATAAAATAGCTCAGATTCGGACAGGCTTGAACTCTGACTGAGTAGATTTGGGTGAGCTGTTGGGGCTGAATCTTGTGGAAACTATCTGGGATGAGTTTGACCCTGTGACCCCCGAGGGCATGGACAGGATTATGGGGAGACTCAGTGCTGCCACTTGTGTGCTGGACCCGTGTCCCTCTTGGTTAGTTTTGGCTTCCCGGGAGGTGACATGAGGCTGGCTCCAGGCGATTACCAATGCTTCATTGAGACAGGGGTTCTTTCTCACCACCTTGACGGAGGCGGTGGTGAGGCCCCTCCTTAAGAAGCCTTCTCTGGACCCAGCCTCTTTGTAGCAAAGGTTGTTGAGAGCATAGTAGCACATCAGCTTCCCCAGTACCTGGACGAAGCTGCCTATCTGGATCCATTTCAGTCGGGTTTCAGGCCGGGTACAGCACGGAGACGGCATTTGTCATGTTGGTTGATGATCTCTGACGGGCCCGGGACAGGGGTTGTTCCTCTGTCCTGGTTCTATTAGACCTGTCGGCGGCTTTCAACACCATCGACCATGGTATCCTACGGCGATGATTTGGGGGGTTGCGAGTGGGGGGCACTGTTTTGCGGTGGTTCTCCTCCTACCTGTCGGATCGATTGCAGTTCGTGTTGACTGGAGGGCAGGGATCGACCCCGAGGTGCCTCACTTGTGGGGTGCCCCAGGAGTCGGTTCTCTCACCACTCCTGTTCAACATATACATGAAACCGCTGGGTGAGATCATCCAGGGTTTTGGGGTACGTTATCATCAATACGCTGATGATACCCAACTTTTCATCTCTACCCCAAACCACCCAAATGATGCCCTCGACGTGATGTTCCGATGCCTGGAGGCTGTGCGGATCTAGGTGGGGACGAACAGGCTCAAGCTCATTCCCTCCAAGACTGAGTGGCTGTGGTTTCCGTCATCCCGATTTGTACACCTTGTTCCATCTTTGGTGATAGGGGGAGAAATTTTAGCCCCCTCAGAGAGGGCCCGCAATCTGGGAGTCCTCCTGGATATGCGGCTTAGTTTGGAAGAACACCTGATGGCCATGACCAGGGAGGCCTTTTACCAGGTTCGCCTGGTGCGCCAGTTGCGCCCCTTCCTGGATCAGGGTGCCCTGTGCACAGTCACTCACGCCCTCGTCCTTTCTCACCTGGACTACTCTCTACATGGGGCTGCCCTTGAAGAGCACCTGGAGGCTTCAGCTGGTCCAGAATGTGGCCGCGCAGGTTGTCATGTGGGTACCTAGATGCTCCCATGTTAAACCCCTTTTAGGTGGCCTCCATTGGTTGCCGGTTGTTTTCCAGGTGTGATTCAAGGTATCAATTATGACCTTTAAAGCGCTCCATGGCTTAGGCCCAGGCTATTTGCGAGATCACCTACTGCCACCGGTAGCTTCCCACCATCCAGTACAATCCCAGAGTTGGCCTCCTTAGGGTGCGGTCGGCCAGGCAGTGTCGGCTGGTGACCCCCAGGGGGAGACCCTTCTCTGTGGGACCGCCTTCCCTTTGGAATGAGCTGCCCCCGGAGCTTTGCATAATTCCCGACCTCTGGTCCTTCCAGCGCGCCCTAAACAGTTGGCTTTTCCAGCAAGCCGGCCTTGCCTGAATAAAATAAATTATTAATTTTAATTGGTAATTTTAATTTAATTTCTAAATCTCATTGTAAATGTCTATTGGGTTTTTTGGATATTCTATTTAATCTTTCTTTTAACTTTTGTAATATGTGTTTTTATGTTGTACGCCGCCCTGAGTCCTTTGGGAGAAGGGTGGCATATACAATAAATCCAATAAACCTAACCTTACCTAAACCTAAACCATATCTGAGGTTGTTGATATTTCTCCCGGCAATCTTAATCCCAACTTTTGATTCATGTGGCCCCGCCTTTCTCATGATGTGCTCTGTATATAAGTTAAATGGGTAGGGCGACAGTATAAACCCGTGATGGCGAACCTATTGCACGTGTGCCACAAGTGGCACGCAGAGCCATTTGTCAGGGCACGCGAGGCGCTGCCCTGTCAGCTGGCCAGCGCGCATGCGCGCGCTGGCCAGCTGAGTTCACCTTTTTAAAAGTCATTTTTCGCCCTCCCCAGGCTGCAGAGGCTTTATAGGAGCCTGGGGAGGGCGAAAAGAGCCTCCCCCCTGGAGGCCCTCTGGAGGCTTCAGGGACCGTCCGGAGGCTTCCCTGAAGCCTTCGGAGCGTTTAAAACCACTCTCTGAGCAAACCGGAAGTGACTTCCGGGTTGCTTTGAGGATCGTTTTAAGCATTCTGAAGGCTTCAGGGACCATCCAGCATTCCGAAGGCTTCAGGGAAGCCTCCGGACAGTCCCTGAAGCCTCCAGAGGGCCTCCGGGGCGGCGGGGGAGGCTCTTTTCATCCTCCCCAGGCTCCTATGAAGCCTGGGGAGGGCGAAAAAAGCATGTAAAAATGGGGGGGGGTCGCACGTTGCATTATGGGTGCGGCACGCCCACACATGACCCCCCTGCGCTCCCCCCACTTGTGGCACGCGAGCCAAAAAAGGTTAGCCATCGCTGGTATAAACCTTCTGACCAAATGTCCAAAGGATCTCTTCTAAAACAAGATTCTCATGCTACCTTTAATTGACATTTATTGAGCTGAGAAGGTTAGAATGAAAGACATGTCAGCCACTGAATGATTACTCAGACAAAACTAATTTGTCCCAGGCTAAAGTCTTCTTCCTTTCCTTCTCAACTGTTTTTCTGTGAAGTAGCAGGGATTCCAGATTCCATTTCTATATCGAATGATGTGTTTTCTATGTGTCCAAGGTGTTAAAACATAAACATCATCATAATCATTATAATCATGGACATATAAACATATATGTGATAATATCAATCGTTATTGAAAAGCATACTATCTTCCATTATGATATCAATTATATAACCATCAAAATATTTACTAATCATTTTCTTTCTTTCTTATGTAGTCCATATTTCACCTAAATCCCGACTCTGTAACCTCTCATCTAACCTCTGTAGAACAGTTCCCATGTCACGAAATATTCCGAATCTTCTTTTTCTTTGATTTTTTAAGGTTAACCTATCCATTTCTGCACATTCCAAAATGTTTTTGATTATATTATCATCTGTAGGTGTTTCTGCATTTTTCCAGTATTGTGCATATGCCTTAGTTACCAATTCAATGTTACCGGAGAGAAGAAACTTCTTCATGTTTGCTTATGGCTATGCAGTTGACAATGCCCCACATATGGAGTCATGATTGCACTCTGCTTGCAGGACCATCCATGATCTGTGCCTTTCCCATGTAAGTATGGTAGCTGTTAGTGGTACTAGTGCGATTAAGCACTAGCAGTAGATCTCCTCTCTTAAAGATATATAACATGCCTTGTGCACTATATTGTCTACCCAACTTGTTGGTTACACCCTAACATTCTCCCCTTTGGGTAGATCAATATATCCACTCACAATGTAAGATGATAACCTTCACATGATGAGGTATGTTTCACTGAACTTTGTGCCTTAGTGAAGTTGTCTGCTAAATTGTCTTCAGTTGAACAATATTCCAACTTTATCAGGCCATCCTTAATGCTTTGTCGAACATTAAGATACCTCAAATCAGTATACTTCGACCTCGTTTTTATAGCTAAACTAGTCGCCATTTTTATTGCTGCCTGATTATCTTCATAAACCGTAAAAGGTTCATTCATACTTAATCCCATATCTATAAGCAACTGCTTATAATATATCAGCTCAGTACATGTCAACGACAAACATGAAAACTCAGCTTCCATTGTGGATAAGCTTATGTGTTTCTGTCGTATCGACTTCCATCCAATCAGTACACCACCTAGCATAAAGGCTATGCCGGAAGTTGACTTCCTATTATCTATAGCAGCTGCAAAATTCGCATCAGCATAAACAGTCAAAACTAAATCCCTATTCGGTTCTAAATACAATGAATAGTGGATAGTTTTCTTCAAATAACGCAGCACACGCTTTGCTGCTTGCCAATGCCTCTCTGAAGGACTATCATTGAATCTAGCCAGTTGGTTCACACTAAATGATATATCTGGTCTAGACCAATTACTTAGGTACATTAGGCTACCTATCAAAGATTGATAGATTCCTTTATCAAAACCAGTACCCTCAGTTACCTCAGGTTTAAACCCCAATGCCATTGGTGTCTTTGCAGTCTTACATAGCTCCATGCTATATTTCTTAAGCAAATGATTAATTTTACTAGCCTGTGACAGCTTAAAACCTTTACTGGTTCTAACCACGTCTAAGCCCAGATAATGCTTAATTTCACCCAAATTCCGGATTTTAAATTTACTCTCTAATTGTGAAACAATGTCAATAGCTTCCTGTTCAGACCTAGTAATAATAGCTATATCGTCCGTGAACAAAAGCAACAACGAGATCAAACCATTTTTCACCCGTCTAAACAAACAAGGATCAGCCAAACCTGGAATAAATCCCATAGCTTTTAATTCATTAACTATGCATCTGTTCCACTCAAAACCGGATTGTTTTAAACCATAAAGGCTTTTTTTTTTTAGTCTCCAACAACCAGTCTGGCCATTAGAATCCACACCTGGTGGCATCTTCATATAAATGGTATGCTGCAATGGAGCATGCAGATACGCTGTTTCAACATCAATATGGGTAACATTACACCGATACTTAGCAGCCCACACCAATGATGCCCTCAACATAGAGGCTTTCAAGCTCGGAGCAAAAACCTCATCGTAATCCCTCTCAGTTTGGGAAAACCCTTGAGCAACTAAACGAGCCTTATAAATAGCATTGCCAGCAGCATCATTTTTAATTTTAAACACCCATCTACAGCCAATTGCACTCTCCCCTGAAGGGAGCTTAGCTTCTTCATAAACTTTCAATTCCTGTAAGGATTTCAACTCCTTCTCCATAGCTGTCTTCCACAATTTCTTTTCCTTTTCAGGATACAGCCTTAACTCTGCAAAACTAGAAGGTTCTATGCTAACTTGCAATACTACACTGGCTTGGTATCTGTCGGGTGGATGCCTGTCCCTAGTAGACCTCCTAGGCAATACAGGACTTGCAGGATCATCCTGTTCCACCTCACGAGTAGATTCTACATCTACATCTTCCTCCCCTTTCAGAGTAATAGATGGACCATCCTGATTCTCTAACTGCTCATTTGGTGTATCATGATTAACCAAACGATCAACATCTATATCATCACAAACCTTGTGAAACTCTTGTTCTAGCTTCTCCCAACCAACATGTTCTGAAAATTTAGCACTAGCACTGTGCATAATTCTCCGAGTTCCAGGTTCCCAGAACCTAAACGATCTATGATTGGAATTGTACCCAACAAAAACCATCTTCCTAGCTCTGCTTTGATCCTTCCGTCTAGTCTGTGAGGGAATATGCACCCAAGCAGGGACACCAAATGTGTGTAAATAACTCAAATCAGGCTTCCTACCATGCCAAAGAGTATAAGGAATCTTACCAGTAGTTGAGTTAACTACTATGTTCAGAATATGGTTTGCACACATTATAGCCTCACCCCAAAGCTTTTCTGACAAACCAGAATCAACCAGCATAGTTCTGGTCATTGCCTGCAATGATTGACCACGTCTTTCAATAAATGAATTATGTTCTGGCCTGTAGGGGGCAGAACGCCTATGTTCTATACCAGCATTCTCCAACATTGATGTAAACCTATGATTAGTGAATTCAGACCCATTATCAGTGACTAGGCAAAGTACTTTTTTATCCATCTTACGTTCAACAAACTTTAACCATTTAGTAAAATGTTGGAAAGTTTCTGCCTTTGATTTCATTACATAACAGAAACCATACTAGAATAATGGTCCATAATGCTGAGTATATAGCAGGCACCTCCTAAGCTAGGTTTCTTAGGGCCAATTAGGTCTGCAAACACTACATCCAGTGGTTTAGATGTCTTGAATCCTTGAAACCGGTTTGCAGGGGTAACCTTACTTTTAGCCTGGTTACAGGCATTACAGTTAAGATATTTTGAACAAGGTTTCAAATTGATTCCATTAGATAGAATAACAGTTTGACGTACCATTTTAAAATTTACATGGCCTAAACGTCTATGAAGTAGATGTATACAGTTATCATGGGGCTGTTTATTCTTATAACCAGGCTCAGAACTCGCAATACCCAAAGAGCTCTCATGTAGAACAAACAAACCACTCTCCAAATTGGCAATAACACTATTACCTTCTTTTTCAATAATGCATCTATCATTCTTAAATGTTACTGTAAACCCACATTTCACAAGGTCTTTTACAGATAATAGGTTAAATTTCATTTTAGGTACATATAACATTTCCAATTTTTCATTAATACATGGACAATAAGCTGTACCTTCACCTGAAGCCTTAATTTTCCAACCATTTGCTAAGGAAATGTGCTGTTTGCTAGCCTTCATAGTAACAAACCTTTCTTTAACCTTAGTTATAGAATGGGATGCGCCACTGTCAACCACCCAGAAACTATGGTTTACAGCCTTATCAACCTTAGCTACAGTTACAGTAACATTGTTGCTTTTTCTTTTACTATTAGCAACACCCCTTTTCTTGCTATTTTTACAGTTCTTAGCAATATGCCCTTTACCACCACAAGAATAACATTTCTTAACAAAATTTACAGTTGAAAACTGTGTTTCTTCTTGTGATTGATTGTCTCTGAACTGAACTCTATCCTCTCTTTGTCTGGACTCTTCAAGCAACCTCCCGGTAACCTCAGATAATGTCAGTTCATCACGTGAAAGAACTTCCAATGAGGAAACAAAAGAGTCGTAGCTTTCATCAAGCGATGATAGAATAATATACACCTGTTGAAGCTCAGAAAAAATTAACTCTTTTTCTTGCAAATCCTGCAAAGTTTTCTTCGTGAAGTCTAAATGAGCCAACATATCACCACCTTTTTGCAAACGGGCTCTAAACAGTTTCCGTGTGAGATGAATATGAGCACCCACACTGTCCCGAACATAAATTCTCCGCAATGTGTTCCAACACCTAGCAGCAGACTCTTCGCCACGAATATGGACCAGTTGCTGGTCATTCAGTGTTAGTCCAATAATGCAGAGAGCTCTCTCATTGTCCCTGTTAAACTGAGCAATCTTCTTCGCATCCTCATCATCAGCAGGATCCCAACCTGTAACATCCGGTGGGTTCTGAACCACAGACCACAGTCCTTCTCTACGCAGAAGTAGGGAACACTTCAAGGACCAGGAAACATAGTTGGTTCCATCAAACCGGGTAATCATGGAGAGTGCAGCAGACTGTTCTTGTGCCATATTCACAAAAATAAACTATCCAAAAAGTGGTGCATAAAAATAAAATATTAAGGCAGGGTGTCTGGGCCCATAACCAATGTTAGTGGTACTAGTGCGATTAAGCACTAGCAATGAACCCCAGGTCGAGGTTATAACAGAGCAACCCTGTAAAGTATACGCAGCGTGCGATATATAAAGCAACCACACTGAATAATGGATAGTAAAGTAACAAAAATAAACTTTACTTTCTGAAGAATATAGCAAAATCCATAAACACAGCCAAAAAGTCATACACAGAGAAAAACAGTCCAATAACTTACACACAGTAAGTAGTAGCAACAGTAATAACAGTTAGACAGCAGTTATCATACATCAAGGCAAGAGAGAGAGAGAGAGAACATCAGCTGCAATTTATATGCTGTAATCTACTAATTAGTAGATCTCCTCTCTTAAAGATATATAACATGCCTTGTGCACTATATTGTCTACCCAACTTGTTGGTTACACCCTAACAGTAGCCAAGCATGCTCCCGGTCTTCCTGAAGCAGGATCATTTAATGGGACCTAGGAGACTTATTGTCAGGCCTGCAGCCATCTTTTCTTTTGTATCTTTGGCCCGCCACACTTTCTACTATTCTAGTATGCCAGTGATGGCGAACCTATGGCACGTGTGCCACAAGTGGCATGCGGAGCCATTTGTCAGGGCACGCGAGGCGCTGCCCTGTTAGCTGGCCAGCACGCATGCGTGCGCTGGCCAGCTGAGTTCACCTTTTTAAAAGCTATTTTTCGCCTTCCCCAGGCTCCAGAGGCTTAATAGGAGCCTGGGGAGGGCGAAAAGAGCCCCCCGGAGGCTTTAGGGAAGCCTCGGACGCTCCCTGAAGCCTTCGGAGTGCTTAAAACGACCCACTGAGCAAACCGGAAGTGACTTCCGGGTTGCTCGGAGGGTCGTTTTAAGTGTTCCGAAGGTGTCAGGGACCGTCCGGAGGCTTCCCTGACACCTTTGGAGCCCTTAAAACGACCCTCCGAGCAAACTGGAAGTCAATTCCGGTTTGCTCGGAGGGTCATTTTAAGCGCTCCAAAGGTGTCAGGGAAGCCTCCGGACGGTCCCTGAAGCCTCCGGAGGGCCTCCAGGGGGGCGGGGGAGGCTCTTTTCGCCCTCCCCAGGCTCCTATAAAGCCTCTGGAGCCTGGGGAGGGCGAAAAAAGCATGTAAAAATGGGGGGGGCGTTGTGCGCACATGCGCACTGGGGATCGCGTGTTGCATTATGGGTGCGGCACGCCCACACACGACCCCCCCGTGCTCCCCCCCACTTGTGGCACGCGAGCCAAAAAAGGTTCGCCATCACTGTACTATGCCTTTTCTATTGTGGGAAAATGGGAGGGGGGATTGCAAGTAGTTAGATGCGATGTAGCCATAACAACATTCTTTCTAGAAATCCAAGGTCATCCTTTGTCTCTGCACCTGAACGGAACTGGATGGGTGGAACTACTAGCATGGTAGTGGAAGATTGGACCATGTGATGGACTTGTGGGTGTGGGGGCAAGATCTTGAACTTTCAACTGGGTGGGGGAAACCGGGAAGCTTTCAGATTCGGGTTTTCCCAGATGTGCCAACATGGCTCTCTTAATAAATTGGAACTTTGGGCAATACTTTGCTTTGGGCTCTGATTTACTTTTGGATGCTATTTGGAACCCTGGCAGATGGAATGAATGTACTGAAGGGGCATCGGACCTGGATTCTGCTGCATTGATTCTCAGCACAATTCAGTTTGGTGCTTGTATTCGACTGGGAAGTCAAAATCATCTCCCTAAAAAACACTAGTGGAAAGCCACTTTTGGTGGGGCTACCCAGAAAACTGGAGTTTTCTCTGGAGTGTGGTTTGACTGATGGCAAACTTTCTTTCTTTCTTTCTTTCTTTCTTTCTTTCTTTCTTTCTTTCTTTCTTTCTTTCTTTCTTTCTTTCTTTCTTTCTTTCTTTCTTTCTTTCTTTCTTTCTTTCTTTCTTTCTAGAAAGCCAAGGTCATCCTTTGTTTCTGCACCTGACCGGAACTGGATGTGTGGAACTGCCAGCATGGCAGTGGAAGATTGGACCATGTGATGGACTTGTGGGTGTGGGGGCAAGATCGTGAACTTTCAATTGGGTTTTCCCAGGCATACCAACATGGCTCTCTTAATGAATTGGAACTTTGAGCAATACTTTGCCTTGGACTCTGATTTAATTTTGGATGCTATTTGGAACCCTGACACTTATCTTCTCTGCTATGGCATCTGTCCCCCCTGGTCCTACTCCTTCTGCCCTACCGTAGAGTTAGAAAGGCTTGGCCTTTCTTCAATGCATTAGACTCGGGTAGCCAACGAGTCCTCTCTGTGTTGCATACCTTTGACACTTCTATATCATTAGCCTTGATTATATATCGATTCTATGTTCGATCCGGTGGTCAGTGTGGTTGGTTGCGGCTATTGTCTTTTATTTTCTCTTTTTTGTACACCATGCAGAGTTACAAATCACAAGAGGGACAGCTTTATAAATCTTATTAATAATTGATCCCATAAATAAATGTTTTGAAAGTGTTTTGCTTCTAGGGAGGCACCAGGAATGCAGCTGATAAAGTGTGATTAAAAAGCTTGATTTGATTTGATCTCCCCTCTGGCCACTTCTTGGTATTTTATGGAGAATCAGAATTGGCTCACACAGAGTTTCTTCCTTTGAGCAAACACAACAAAGTGTTCAAGCACAACTGTTCTTGGTCTGGTTGTGGTGGTTTTGTAATGATTAGATTTTTTTGCCTCGTCCAATGAAAAATGAAATCTCCCTTCTTCGACTGGAATTTGGTGAATCCAGCACAGATCTTGAAAATGTGTACAGACACAATCACTTTTCACACTTACGGCGTTCTTGACTCCAGATTTAAATGTTCATGCAATTCTTTTTTTTTTTTTTAAAAAAAGAAGAACTTCAGTTGAATGCAAAAGTGGACGGAACAAACTCATGAATGAAAATGTAAGAGAATGCCAGAAACAGATGTATATTGTTTTCCCATGATCTCATTTTTATCCCACTTCTTCTTCCAGAAAACTAACCCTCAGCAAGGGTGTCATCCTTATTTTGTTTTAACCTTCCCATCAGTCTGGCAAGAGAGTCCCTGCTCCAAGAACATGAGTTATTTGATGGAGTATCCAGAAAGAGAGTCCATTTGGGCAGGGAAGGGCTTCAAAAATTTTAGCAACGGATTCTCTGCCTGGTTGCTGGGTGGGTGTGGTCATGGTGGGCGTGGCTTAGCCTCCTGCACCATGATTGGGGGGAGCGTTTTCACCCTCCCCGGGCTCCAGAGGCTATCCTTGAGTCTCCGGGAGGGCAGAAACAGCCTCCCTGGGCTCTAGAGACTCCCTGGAGGCCAGAAATGGGCCCATTTCCAGCCTTATGGAGCCTCCGGGAGGCCTGTTTTTCACCCTCTCTGAGCCTCCGTGTTGGCCTTGCCCTTACCTGGCATCCAAAACGGGCTGCGTGGAGACTCCTGGGAGGGGTAGGGTGGGCAGGGCCAGCCAGGGGCGGGGTTTGGGGGTTCACTGAATCATGCAGAATCTTCACTAGAGGATCACTCAAACCTGGGCAAACCTGGACCAGTTCACCCCTGCATTGGGGTAGTGTCAAAAAGGCACAACTGCTGTCAAAGTAAAGCCTTGCCCTCTTTTATGTGGGTCGCAGATAGAACAAGGAAGAACAACCAAGTCCTTGGTGCTTTCGGAGCTTGCTTGTTCTCTTACAGACCCAAACTAGGTAACACCATTAGTGCTAGTGTTATTACCATAGCCCGACTCTCGATATCTAGTATAGTTCATTCAAGGTCTAGATATTAACCATTCCACCACACTATAGCTCAGGGGTCCCTAAACTTGGCAACTTTAAGACTTGTGGACAACCAGCTCTGCTGGCTGGAGAATTCTGGGAGTTGAAGTCCACAAGTCTTAAAATTGCCAAGTTTGAAGACCTCTGCTATAGCTCCTGGACATTCCATCTGGATGACTTGTCTTCCTTTGGGAACACGAGCTTGTGGTTTATTCACTCATCCCTACTTCCAAATCATGGCTGGCCTTTTTCAGCAGCATCAAAATGACAAGACAGTCCTGGTCTATTTTATTCTCGGTCCTTGATTTTAATGCCCCCGTGTTATCTTCTGTAAAACAAACAAACAAACAAAAAAAAAAAACCACACCAAGTTTTTCCTGGAAAGGCAGAGCTTGGAGGAAGAGTCAAGAGAGGAACTAGCCTGGAGTCATTACATTCCTACAGTCTAAGTCCAACCCCTCTTGAATTCCAATGACTCTTATCTAATGCCATTTTAGTGCTGACTATTATTATTTAAGGAACGCGGTGGCTCAGTGGCTAAGACGCTGAGCTTGTCAATCAGAAATCTCCGCAGTTCGAATCCCTAGCACCGCGTAACGGAGTGAGCTCCCGTTACTTGTCCCAGCTTCTGCCAACCTAGCAGTTTGAAAGCACTTTAAAAATGCAAGTAGAAAAATAGGAACCACCTTTAGTGGGAAGGTAACAGTGTTCTATGTGCGTTCCGTGTTTAGTCATGCCAGCCACATGACCATGGAGACATCTTCAGATAGTGCTGGCTCTTTGGCTTTGAAATGGAGATGAACACCACCTCGTAGAGTCGGGAACAACTAGCATATATGTGCAAAGGGAACCTTTGCCTTTTATTATTATTTATTTAGTGTAATGCACAAATTTACTTTCAATAAAGGTCAGGGCTGGACATTAGTTGTCTAGATTCTTGTGTGTAGGCCTGAGTAATAAATCAACTTAATAGGAACTCTGGATTCTTTGCACCCGACCCCTTAAGAGGAAAGGAGTCACCATCTTAACTTCTTGATCATGCGGACATCCCTGCTTGTTTATATGTTATTTACACTGTTATTTCTCCAACCTTGGTTATTTTGGGGTAGGTTTGGTTGATTATTTTCTCCTTTTTTGCCTCAGACAGTTGCTTTGGAAATTCAGGAAGCTAATACATGGATTGGATAAATAAACAGAAGGATAAAATGGTCAGAAAAGGGAGGAAATTGTCATTTGCCTCCCCAAATTTCTAACCATCCAGTTGGTAAACTGAATGAAAAAAAATGTAATAAGATCCAATCATGTGAGACTGCAGACTGGACCCAAATCATCTTTTCCACTCATAATTCCTGGTTTGTTTGTTCAATCCACGATTTAGCTCCAAATTCATCCAGAAGCGTACATAATAGAATTCAACGTGAAAAGCTTGAGAGCAAATGCTTTCCCGAGCCTATTGCTAGCGAGAACAATGTTTTCAAGGTCATATATTTTAGTGTTTGTTCATAGGTATCTTTTTATGTGGGTTTTTTTTTAAAGCAAAACACAAATGGAGAAATTGGGACATGATGATCTTACAAACAAGAATACAGGTAAGCAACCAGCAATAGACATTAACATGATCCACCAAAGGCCACTTTTTGCAATATATGTACGTATGTACGTATGTATGTATGTATGTATGTATTCAAGTTATTTTCCTGGTGCCGCAGAGTCAGGTGATAATGTTTGTTTTTGACAAGGCCTGTTTAATAAGATAACTGTGTGAAGATTCATGCTGGGCTGGTGGTAGTCAAGGAGACTCAGCACTTTTAAGTCCACTGGCTCTTTAGGATCTGATGCTATAATTAGCAGCCCAGCTTCACAGAAGGCAATTCTGGGGTGATTCACAACACACCCTTTTCGCTTCTTTTGTCCCATGGAGGGGGAGAGAGGGAGGGGGAGGGAAAGAGAGGGAGGGAGGGAGGGAGGGAGAGGGACAAAGGACAGAGAGGAAGAGGGAGAGAGGAGAGAATGAAGGAGAGAGTGAGAGTGAGGAAGAGGTAGAGAGGAGAGAAAGAAGGAGAGAGTGAGAGTGAGGGAGGGAGAGAGGGAGAGAGGGAAAGGGAGAGAGAGAGAGAAGGAGTGAGAGAGAGAAGGAGAGGAGGAGGCAGAGAGGGGAAGGAGTAAGAGAGGGGGAGTAAGGGGAGGGGGAGGGAGAGAGGGGGAGAGAGGTAGGGAGAGAGGAAGAGGGAGAGAGGAGAGAATAAGGAGAGAGGGAGAGGGAGGGAGAGAAGGGAGGGAAAGGGAGAGAGAGGGAGAAGGAGGGAGGGAGGGAGGGAAAGGGAGAGAGAGGAAAAGTGAGTGAGAGAGAGAGAGAAGGAGTGAGAGGGAGGGAGAGAAGGGGGATTCGCCCTCATGCTCTCACCAATTCGTTCTTGCGCGCGCTCTCTCTTGTGTGCACGATGTCCAGGCAGGTGGGCAGAGCCTCCCACTGCCACTACTACTGGTTTGCCCAATCCAGGCTGAACTGGGAGCAGCCCACCTCTGGAGAGGGGGGAGGGAGAGGGAGGAAGGGAGAGAGAGGAATGAGGGGGAGGGAGAGGGAGAGAGAGAATGTGTTCTTGTCTCTTGGAGGGCATCACTGCAAGCATTTCAGTGGTGACAACACTGACTCCCCTCATACAAACATTATCCACTCAACACTTGGACCATGTTTGCTTCTCTACACCCTGAAGGCCTATCTTGCATGAGTGAGGGCGTGGGTGGATTTGCAACCCAATACGTTGTAAAGTTTGGTAGCCAGAAGATCCTTTACAAAAATAGTGCAATCTTTCAGGATGCTTTTTTGTTGTGTTGGTTTTGGGGAGCAGATAACTTTGGAAATATCACAGGGTGTGTGGAGCGATCCATGTTGGAGAAGGTGGCTTAAGTCCTATGACTTGTGGAGCCAACTGGTGACAGGGAGCCGCAGAAGAGGGATGAAAGAGCCACATGGGTTGCTGATCCCTGTTATATGTGAAGTCTTTTTAAGTGGCATTCTAGTAAAAAAAAAATAGAGAAGGGCCCACAATTTTCATTGCCCTTCAGAATCCAGTCTCTTGGATTAGCTCTTTCCTTCGGAGAAAGTGAGAACAGCTTCTGTTATTTCTTTAATGATTGATAAATCTATGGAGACACTGATAAACTAATCTGATTAAGTGTTGAGGCTAATGGAAGGTGATGGCAGCTGTTATGTTCAATGCTTCAGCATGTCCATTAGTGCCTAGAATGTCCCGTTAGCTTCTCCTAATGTGAAATTGGGACAATTTGATGGGCTCCATTCATACAATAGCTAAACTGGCTGTTCAATTAACCAACATCTGGGTTTGTGCAATTTGTTAAGAGTCCCAAAGGTGATTTTTTTTCAAAGAGGCAACTAGATTTTCTTGTTTTTCTTTTGAAGATGTTTCTCTTCTTATACAAGAAGCTTCTTCAGCTCTGACTGGATAGTGGGGAACGGAAGGATTTATGCTCCTTGCAGACAACTGGTCATTTGCATCCTTTTAGAGGGTCGCTGAGGCCACCTGGAGGTTTCTCTGTGTCCTCAGGGTCACCTGAGTGGTGCAAATGGTTCCTACAGTTTTTCTCTCTGGAAATCCGTTCCTCCTCCCACACCGTTCAAAGGGTGTCCATCCCAAATTGTATGGCTAAAAGTCTGTAGAGATTCTCACTCCTCCAGGCCATGGTTGTCCCAAAGGTGCTTTTTCAGGAGGCAACTGGACTTTCCATTTGAAGACATTTCGCTTCTCATCCAAGAAGCTTCTTCAGCTTTGACTGGATGGCGGGGAATGGAAGGATTTATATTCCTTGCAGACAGCTGGTCATTTGCATCCTTTTAGAGAGACGTTGAGGCCATGGAGGTTTATCTGTGTCCTCAGGGTCACCTGAGTGGTGCAAATATGTGTGGGGCCTTTTTGGAAACTGCTGAAGGATGGTGTTGTTGACTGGAGATAGATGAAGTCATATCGCATGGCTGGCCATTCTGGGAATCTGGAGAATTGTGGAAAGAATTCTGGGAGTTGAAGTTCACAAATCACAAAGGGGCCATCGTTCCCCACCTCTGTCTTGCATCATGGTTGTACTGCCAGCTTGACCTTTTTGACCAACGAGGAGGAACAGTGGGTTCCCTTAGTGTGTTATCACTTAAAAGCAGGGGTGGGCAGCTACAGGTTCGCCCTGGTTCAGGAGAACCCATAGCTAACGTTACAGCTGGTTCAGAGAACGTCCAAATCTCATCCCTGGCTGGCCCCGCCCACCCCACCCTACCCCTCCCACTGCCTGCCGCTCCTCTCCCAGTGTGTGTGTGTGTGTGTGTGTGTGTGTGTGTGTGTGTGTGAGACCAACCATTCAGATCTCAGGGACCACTAAATTCATAATTTTAAATCCTGCGGACCACTAATATAATCTGCCTAATGACTGGCTGGGTGGGTGTGGCTAGGCGGTCATGTGACTGGGTGGGTGTGGCCAACTCAATGTCACTCACATTGAGGAGGACCTCTCCAGCCTCTACTTGCCCCTCCCCTCCCAGCCACTCCTTGCTTGCCCGCCCGGGCTCCTTAGGGCCCCAACAGAAAGCAGTTGCTGGAACTAAGCAGCCACCAGGAGAAAGAGTTGCCAAAACAGCTCAGTTCAAATTGCATCTGACCGAGAAGGAGGCTCAGCAGAAGCACTTCACTGAGGACTAGGAGCATAGGCTTTCCAAGCAGAGGGAAGATCTGCGGAGTGCAAGGCCAAGTGCTGGTGCCTGGAGACTCAGCGGGCTGAGATGGTCAGCCAGTTCCAGGCCATGATGCAGTCCCACTGGAACGAGGCCCTCAGGCTCTTCGCCACCAGCGATGCTTCCCTCCAGCCTTCGCCCAAAGCCCCCCACAGCAGGAGGCTGAAGCAGACCCCAAGTCAGAATTTCTGCTCCCCTCTACCTGCACAAGAAGACCCCAAAGGGGGAGACTCTCTGCAGCAACACAAGTGTTCATTGCACGAATCCATCCCAGGGGCCGTAGTTTGAGGACCCCTAATTTAGTGCAATATAAACAATGCAAATATTTTTTCTGCAGATCACCAAAATTTTCTCATAGACCAGCAGTGGTCCATGGACCACCAGTTGGTGACGGTTGATTTAAGATCTTCATTCCCAGCATTCCTGAATCATCTTTTCTTGCATCCTCCTAAATCCAGTTCATAACATGGTGTGATATTCCTTGTCTATTTAAATAGCTTAATTACCCTCCAGAAGATATTTGTTTCACTAATTAAAAGCTAAAAAATATTTGACTGAAAGTGCCCTGGAGGGGCGATGGATGAATGTCCAAATTAGTTTACTTCCCTCAATTCACACGTTTGCCATTGGACACTCTTCACGATTAAGTAAAAAAAACAACGAGATGAATCAATAGGACAGCTAAGGTCTCAAGCAGGATAGAATCAGATATTTTGCTCCCCTCCCTCTTTGGAAAAGCATGACAAGAAGGATTAAAATATTGAATCCTTGAAATATTGAGTAGTCTTAAAGGGCAGGACACAGAGTTGGAAGTTCAAGCATTCATCTATCTATCTGGCTCCTTTGGACAGTTCTGGGGACACAAAAATTAACCACGATTGGAGTGCTGAGAATAATGGTGGGGTTGCAGAAAGAAGGGAGGGGGAGTGGATGAAAGGGAAGGGGAGGGAGGAGAAGGAGGGAGGGATCTTCTGACAAGCCAAATTCATTTAAGAACCAGGTTACTGAACTTATCAATTGCAGTGATTCACTTAACAACTGTGGCAAGAAAGGCTGTGAGTTCAATCCTAGGTAGAGGCAGATATTTCTCTCTCTGGGAAATATACACTGAGAATATATCTACTGAACAAAACTCCTCATTGGTGACAGGAAGGGCATCCAGACAGTAAATATTCAGCTCCATTTAGTTGCCTAGACTCCGCCCCATAAGGGATTATGGGGTCATTAAAAGAGAATGATGACTTGGCAACTGGCATGTATTTATGACACTTGCAGCATCTTGGAGTCATTGTCATTTGTGTCATTCCCAGCCAGCTTTCCACAAGCAAAGTCTGTCAGGGTTCCGAAGGATGCCCTAATTAAACCATGAGCCTCGAGCCAAGTTTCAAAAGAAACACAGTTATTTATTAGGAGCAACATGTCGGCACCTACCCAAGTGAAGCCAGCTCTGACCCCACGTAACGTACGGCTCAACTATGATCCTGTTTCCCCCCCTCCCCCAGGGTATGTCATGAATCACATTCTCCAATGGAGCCCTTTTGCTGGCTGTAGAGCTCACACCTCTCGAATGCAGCCTTGAGAAAGGTGTGCATGGAATGTGCTTCTGTTTGTGGCTGCTGTGCTGCTGCGTCAGTTTTACCCCCTCCTGCCTAAGGCAGCTCGAGAGCAGGCCAGGAAGTCAATAGGTATTCACTTAACAACCACGTGATTCACTTAACAACCACGTGATTCACTTAACAACTGCGGCAAAGGATATAAAATCGGGTGCAGCTAACTTAAAGTCTGCCTTGCTTAAGCAACGGAAATTCTGCTCCCAATTGTGATAGTAAGTTGAGGACAACCTATATAAAGATGGGGTGAAGTCTCCTTCTGTGTAAATGGGGTTCTTCCCACTCACATTTAATTCTGTAGTGTAAATGATAGCATCTTCCACCCCACCCCCACTACGCACACTGCTTTGATCTTATATTTAAGCAACTCTTAGAAAATAACTAATAAGGGATTAAAGGGTCTCTACTGTGCAAGTTCCTTTTAACTCTCCTTTGATTAGGTGAGGCCTCCAAGGCAGACCCATCCATCAAGTGGGAAGTTAAATAACTTCCCATAGCCATTAACATCAACACATAGTTCCCTTATAACTCTTTTTCAGTTAATACCATCTATTCATCCATCCATCCATCTTCATTTTTGGTATTTAACGATCCAAGGCTCCAGGCAACTTTTAAAGCGGCTTCTTCCCATTTCAAAAGCTTAACCTCTCTTCAATCCAACAGCTCAGGAGGCAAAATGGTAATGGATCAGATGACATCCTGGCTCTCCAACAATTGGCAAAAACCCTATCAAGACTGAGTTTGGGGGAAAAAAACATAGTGTCAGGGTTTCAAGTAACTCCCCTAATGAAAGATGACCGAGTCCCTTTGGGGAGATGGGGCGGTATAAAAGTCTAAATAAAAGTAAAAGTAAAGTAAAGACTCCGAGGCTTGAAGTTCCTCAAAGTTCCATGTTATTGGAGATGTCATATTGGCACATCTGGGAAAACCCGAATCTGAAAGCTGAATTAATAACAATGGCAAAACCATCTTCTGTGCACACCATGAAGAGTGAACAAGCATCCTTCAAATACTTGAAATATCTAAAAAGTCAAGAATCCACTATTAAAAACCTCTTGGTAGTTAGGCCTATGGTTAGAAGACACTGTGGCTTCTGGGATGAATTACAGGTAGTCCTCAATTTATGATCAGAGTGAGAGCTTCCTCTGTGGTTCTCTTCTCTTCCTCCATCTTCCCCAAGTCTTCATGCCGCCCAAGTTTGGGTCAATGCTTGGGGCTCAGGACCCCAGAAAGCACCCCAAATTTCAGGGAAGCTGGTAGGTTTGTTAAAGGGGATTCGGGTTAATGTTAGGGTTCCATGTAACACCCCTAATGAAAGATGATCCGAGGCTTGAGCTTCCTTAACGTTCCATTTTATTAGAGATGTCATATTGGCACATTTGGGAAAACCCGAATCTGAAAGTTTCCAGGTTTTCCCCACCGAAAGAAAAGTGCAAGCCCCTGCCCTGCACCCACATGTCCATCATGTGGACAGGCACCGTCCAAAATTGGAGATGCCTCCCAATCACCTTATCACAGCTACAGGGCCAGATGACCTTGACTTTCTGAGAAAGAATGTTATTTTAACTATATATCTTTTTTTTTAATTAGATATTTTTATTCATCATTTTCCAAATATTAAAATCACAATTACACTTTTACAGCTTTCTGTTATCGGTATTTCTTTTTTCTAATTTCGGGTTTTCCATTCTACAACATATTGTCATATACATATTCCTCTTTGTTTTATAGTTTCTCATTTTAACAATATATACATATAAATACAATATTTACATCTCTCTTAATTTCTGAACATATACTATCTCCTTTTGTTATATTTTCTATATATTCATTATGCATTGATTTTATATTTCTTTTCAAGCAAATTATACCACCTATTCCATATCTTGTAGTATTCTGTTTCCTCTCTATCTCTTAGTTCCATCCTTAGTTTGCCCATTTCAGTGCACTAGAAAATGTAGCAGTCCTGATGTGCCAAAGGTAAAAGATGGCTTCTAGGTCTGACACATAGAACATCAGAGTTGGAAGGGACCTTGGAGGTCTACTAATCCAACCCCCTGTTCAAGCAGAAGATGAGACTCTACACCAGGGGTGTCCAAACTTGGGAACTTTAAGACTTGTGGACTTATGCAATGGCTGGCTGGGGAATTCTGGGAGTTGAAGTCCACAAGTCTTAAAGTTCCCAAGTTTGGACACCCCTGCTCTACACCAATATCACTTCAGACAGGTAGCTGTCCAATCTATTCTTAAAAGCCTCCCATAATGGAACACCCACAATGTCAGGGTTCCAAGTAATACCCCCAATGAAAGAAGACTCCAAGGCTTGAAGTTCCTCAAAGTTCCATGTTATTGGAGAGGTCATATTGGCACATCTGGGAAAACCCGAATCTGAAAGCTTCCACGTTTTCCCCATGCAAAAGAAAGTCCAAGCACCTACCCAGCACCCACATGTCCATCACAAGGTCCAATCAAGCACTGTCCCAACTGGAGATGCCTCCCAGTCACACCACTCCAGGTGTAGGGCAGCCTGTCCTTGACTCTCTGAGAATAGAATTGAATACAATAATAGAGTTGGAAGGGACCTTCAACGTCTTCTAGTCCAACCCCCTGCTTAGGCAGGAAACCCTACACCACTTCAGACAAATGGATATCCAGCATCGTCTTAAAAATGTCCAGGTTTGGGGCATTCACAACTTCTGGAGGCAAGCTCTTCCACTGATGAATTGCTCTAACTGTCAAGAAATTTCTCCTCAGTTCTAAGTTGCTTCTCTCCTTGATTAGTTTCCACCTATTGCTTCTTGTCCTGCCCTCAGGTGCTTTGGAGAATAGTTTGACTCCCTCTTCTTTGTGGCAACCCCTGAGATATCAAAACACTGCTAGCATGTCTCCCTTATCCTTCTTTTCTTTAAACTAGACAAAACCCAGTTTCTGCAACCATTCTTCATATGTTTTAGGCTCCAGTCCCCTAATCATCTTTGTGGCTTTTCTCTGCACTCTTTCTAGAGTCTCCACATCGTGGTCACCAAAACTGAATGCAGAATTCCAAGTGTGGCCTTACCAAGGCATTATAAAGCGATATTAACCCTTCACATGCTCTTGATTGTCTCCCTCTATTGATGCAGCCTAGAACTGTGTTGACTTTTTTGGCAGCTGCTGCACACTGCTGGCTCCTGTTTAAATGGTTGTCCACAAGGACTCCAAGATCCCTCTCACAGTTACTACTATTGAGCAAGGTAGCACCTATACTGTACCTGTACATTTTGTTTTCCTTGCCTAAATGTAGAACCTTCCTTTTTTCATCCTTGAATGTCATTTTGTTAGAAAAAAGTAAGATTCTACATTTAGGCAAGAGAAAGGAATGTTAATTTGACTATATATCTCCCTTACTCCATCCAATTCCCACTCCCAGTTTTCCACAGACTAAACGTGGCATGCCTGAAGATTCAATGCCCAAGATGGCTTCCAGGCCTGGCTCACAACTTCTAAAGGTGACATTGGTTGATTGTTCTCACTGTCAGGAAATCTGTGTGTTTGTGTGAGAGTAAGTTCAGTGCTGAGCAGAGAGTTTGACAAGGAAAGTGTGATGTTTTCCTAATTGCCTAATGTATTTATGGAGGAGGAAGATATGTCGAATTCACTGCCTTATTTGTAAAAATAAAAAAGGAAGGATACAAATAAATAAATAACATTAATGCATCACTAAATCTCCTGGTGAGATTTGAGGGCAGGAACTAGAGAAAGATAGAGTTGGATGAGTCGGTCAGCTCTTCCACATTAGAGGGGCAAGAAACTCAAAGACCAAAATTGGTATATGAAGTAGCATTTACACCGGTGGTGGGTTGCTCCCGGTTCTGCCTGGTTCTGCCGAAGTGGTAGTAGCAGCGATGGGAGGCCTCGCCCACCTGGGGTGTGTTCTGTTACTACCGGTTCACTCAAGGACACGGTTTGGGCATGCGCAAGCTTGATGTGCACTATGTGTGCATGCGCAGTAGTAAAAAGTTGCTTTTGTGCATGTGGAGAAGCAAAAAAACAATATGGTGGTGCCTATAGTGATGCCGATAGAACCGGTTCGGAGGCATGGCCAGTTGACTTACTATCTACTCATCCGAACCGGTAGGAACCCACCTCTGTCGCCCACCCACCCGGATTCTTCTGCGCATGCACAGAAGCATTGCACGTGAGCACGCCCAAACTGGTAGTAAAAATATTTGCAACCCACCACTGGTTTACACATGATGAAACAAAGAATGATTAGCAAAAAGAAAAAAGAAAAGAGCGATACAGTGAATGGTCAGCTGGGGGAATCCTGGGAGTCAGAATCTGGATGTCTCATAGTTGCCAAAGTTGAAAAACACTGATGTACAATAATATGAGAGATTGCCATTGGAAAGCCATGTTATTCTCGGGTAGCCAAAAATCAGACGTCCGGTAGCCGCTTTTCAGAGTAGCCTATTTTATCCAAAGTCAAGATTGTATGAGCAATGAACATGCATGCCTTTAAATAAAATATGGTGACTCTTCTTAGTATGTTTCCTTTTCTTATCTCATGGCTTTCATTGGTTTGGCTGGTGACTCTTTTTCTGTGCTCCGCATTAGAAAGATTAATATATTTGATGGATATAGGTGAAGGCTGGAAAAAAAAAACAGTATTCTTCCTGACTAGAAAGAAATGTTGATGAGCTTCAGGTAAGCATTGCCTCTTCATTCTCTACAAGAGCACATTGCATTGATTGACAATGGTTCCTTTTTAAAGAAAACATGTTTTATTTGCAGTTTTCGTTTCACACCATACATGTTTTGTGGACAGTGTATTGACTGGGTTGTCTTTTTAAACCAACGTTTACAATAATAATACAGTAGGCAGGGCCGGATTTTCCTATAGGCTAACTAGGCTTCAGCCTAGGGCCTCAAGATCAAGGGGGGGGGGGGGGGGGCTTTTATTTTTATTTATTATCCATGCCACATTTTTTATAAAGGTTAGTACCAATTACAACATGTTTCATTTAATATATTGATATATATCACAGTAATGATGTATTTTATTATCTCTCATGTAATTTACAAACTTAAAAATGGGAGGGGGGAAGGGCCCCATAAGTGGAATAGCCTAGGGCCTCTTTTCATCTAAATCCGGCCCTGCAAATAGGTATGTGTAGTCCTAACCCAACTTCAACAATACAATTCTCTTTTTATAGTCTGTTATCATTTTCTCATTGATTCATTCAAACATAGATAACATTTCTGTACACCTCGTATTTATTATCCCCTACTAAATATTATTTAACGAATTACTCATTATTCCAGCATAACTTCAATGTTCCAAATGTATAGGGTTACAAATAACGACAAGTATTAACAATATTTAATCAATCCAGGGAGTGTATCTCAAAATCCCCACAATTTCCAATCTTTAATATTTTAAATTCACAGTATACTTTAACACACTCTTAATGTTAGTAATACGATTAAATTACCTAATCCTCAATTTCCATCTACTAGTCTAATTTATTATATATATATATATACTAACATTTTCTCTGTTAGTATTTCCCCATCTTATTAATATATTTTCTCAATATCCATCATCTCTTAACCTTTTTAAAATCCCATCATTTAATGACTTTTTAATCAGCTTTTTATCTCTTTCTCTTAGAATCTTATAGCTCTTTTTGATATTTTTGTGCCTATTGTACATTCCCTTCTGGATACTTTTTGTCTCCTTCTGGTGTATTATTTGAAAACCCCTCACCAAAACCTTTTAAAAAAAGAAATGTTTTTTTCTTTGAATCTTTCTTTTTGGGGGGGCAACAAAAACAATAGTTCCTGTTATTGAGATCTGATACGTTTGTGTGTATATAGTTATCTTTTGTTGGTTTGTCTTTATGCCATGCAGAAAAATTCTCCTACAGTTTCCCCTTTATTGTTCTCATTCAGTGACAGAAATCGCTTTTTAAATTTCTTGTAAAGGAGAAGGGAACTTATCCTTCTCAACAAGCAAACAAATAGAATAAAACATTAAATATTTACCAGGATTTTGTGAGATCACATAACAAAGTCGGTGTTGGATCTTGAAGTCTTCATGGGAAACCAATGGAAGTGTTTTGCACCGATAAACTAGCCTTGAGTATACCGTATTTTTCAGAGTATAAGATGCACCAGAGTATAAGACCCACCAAGATTTTGAAGAGGCAAATTAAAAGAAAATGTTTTTGCACTCTGCAGACCTCCAAAAAATGGCCCCATTTTTTTAAAAAAGGGCATGAATAGCCTTTAGGAGGCTTATAGAGTGCTCCTGGGGGCTGCCCCCCCAAATGAGCAAAAACCAGCCCATTTTTCGCAAAAACGGGCCCATTTTGTGTCAAAAAAGGGGCATTCATAGCCTTTAGGAGGCTTATAGAGTGCTCCTGGGGGCTGTGGGGCCTCCAAAAATGAGCACAAAATGGCCCATTTTTCACTCATTTCTGTCCTCCGCAGCCCCCAGAAGCCACCTGGAAGCCTCCTAATGGTTCTGCACAGCGATTTTGGTAAAGGGGGGGGGGGTTGGGGGGCAAAAAATGCTGTATTGCGTGTATAAAACGCACCCAGATTTTCAGCCTCTTTTTTGAGGGAAAAAGGTGCATCTTATAGGTGCATCTTATACTCTGAAAAATACGGTATGTAAATGTTTGACCTTTCATAGTAGAAACCAGAGGTAGTATTCAGCCAATTCTGACAGGTTTTGGAGAACCGGTAGTGGAAATTTTGAGTAGTTTGGAGAACCGGCAAATAGGCTGGCCCCGCCCCTGCTGCCTCCCAGCTGATATTGTTTTTTGTTGCCCTGAACAGGAGAACGGAGCTGGAAAGCAGGTTAGTGGGGTGGGGAGGGAATGGGGATTTTGCAGTATTTTCCCCCTGCCACACCACCAAGCCACGCCCACAAAACCGGTAGTAAAAATGTTTGAATCCCACCACTGGTGCAAACGCTGGTAGGGTCAGCTCTACCAGGGGGACCAGATGAGCCAAGATGGTGCTCACGATTGGAATTGGACATTCTACCTGAAGTGCACGTGTGACACATCTAAACCAGGGGTGGGACTTGTATAGCTCACTTGCATCTTTTATGCTGATGTTTTTGCTTTCCCTTCCAGATGTCCATGCTTAATTATAAAAATGTGGGTTATAAGCAGTGGTGGGTTCCTAACTGGTTTACTACCGGTTCACTGAGAGACAGTGTTTTGCGTGCGCACAAACTTTTTGCGTGCGCCTTTCTCGATTTGCTTTTCGCCTGCCGCATATTGCTGCACATGCACAGTTTATTTTGCGGGCGATGACAGAAGAGACCGGGGAAACGGTTCAGGGGTGGGGCAGGACTGGGTCGCTGCTGGTTCCAGTGACCCAGGCTGCCAAACCACTACCGATTCGGCTGAACTGGTCCGAATCAGTAAAAACCCACCCCTGATCTTTGGAGGTGGGCATAGTTGATCCCTGCGAAAGGAAGAGGCAAAGTTTGCCATCAGTCAAACTAAACTCCAGAGAAAACTCCAGTTTTCTGGGTAGCCCCACAAAAAGTGGCTTTCCACTAGTTTTTTTTCAGGGAGATGATTTTGACTTCCCAGTCTAATGCAAGCACCAAACTGTATTGTGCTGAGAATCAATGCAGCAGAATCCAGGTCCGATGCCCCTTCAGTACATTCATTCCATCTGCCAGGGTTCCAAATAGCATCCAAAAGTAAATCAGAGCCCAAGGCAAAGTATTGCCCAAAGTTCCAATTTATTAAGAGTGCCATGTTGGCACATCTGGGAAAACCCAAATCTGAAAGCTTCCCGGTTTTCCCCACCCAGTTGAAAGTTCAAGATCTTGCCCCCACACCCACAAGTCCATCACATGGTCCAATCACCCACTGCCTTGCTGGCAGTTCCACCCATCCAGTTCCAGTCAGGTGCAGAAGTGCAAAGATAAAGGATGACCTTGGCTTTCAAGAAAGAATGTTGTTATGGCTATATAGCATCTAACTCTGTACAATCCCCCCTCCCCTTTTCTCACAATAGAAACCGCATAGTAGAATAATAGAAAGTGTGGCAGGCCAAAGATCCAAAAGAAAAGATGGCTGCAGGCCTGACACCATCTTCTTGAATTTCTCCATGGCAGTGGTTTCCAATATCCAGACCTTAGACCTATCAGTGGCCTGTTAGGAAGGAGCCACATAGCTGGAAGTGAGGAATGGGAGAGCAAGCATGTGCATGTGAGGGATCTAGGTTGCACACTCACACACACCCCTTCATTGTTCCGTTGAAAAATTGTCTTCCATGAAACCAGTTTCTGGTGCCAGTGTTGTGGCCCGCCAGTGACCAGTGGGGCTGTCAGCAGAGTCAGACAGTTGGGGAAGTTGGGGAGGAACATGGGCCAGTCCTGGGGGCTGAGGAAAGCTCAAATGAGGGCTCTGTGTCAGAGGCAGAGAGGGAGTTAGACATCAGTGAGAACAGCTGGAGTCTTTTCCCAGTGTGCGCATGAGCAGAGCTGCCAGAAGACAAGAACAACAAAGAAAGTAGGGTTTGACTTAAGAATAAAGCCACGCCTTAGAGGTGATTGGCCCCTCCCATAGAAAGCAAGAGGAATGAATAGGGAGTGGGTTTTTGCAGGAAACAATTCATTCCTTCGATCCAGAAAGTTTGGTTTGTGATTCTAAGAGACTCTGTGCCAAGTTTTGCTTTGCCCTGTGTTTGGAAACTAGTTATCTGGCAGCGCTCCAAACGAGATAAGTTGCGTGTGGATAAACATTTCGAAAGCCTTGCTGACTGTGAATTAAAGGAATTCAGAGTCGTGTAAATAAAAGAGGTTTTGTTGGCACCAAGACTCTGCTTCCTGCTTTCTAAGGAAACCTGGGTCAGAACAGCCAAAACGTTTGAGGACTATTGCTCTACGGGGAATAAATGAGTTTCTCTGCTTTTTTTGCAAATGTCTATGGAGATTCTCAGTCATCCAGGTCATGGTTGTCCCAAAGGTGTTTTTTCAGGAGCTGAAGAAGCGTCTTGGATGAGAAGCGAAATGTCTTCAAAGGAAAACCAGAAAGTCCAGTTGCCTCTTGAAAAAAGCACCTTTAGGACTACGTTTTTTTTTTGCAAACCCTGGATCTTGATTAAACCTTGATTTTCCTCTCGAACGTTCTCCCCAGCCTGGGATAAATAAAAGCAAAGTCTTGCCTCCCCCATGTTAAATTCTGAACAGCTCTGAGCTTGCTCGGCTGTTTTGCCCATGTTCTGGAACTTGACAGACATTCCGTTCATTTGAACTTCAAATGTTGCTGCTGGGGCCTTGTGCTGCCCATTTTCCCCCTGATAAACGTTGAAACTAGAGAATCCCAGATCCAGCAGAGAGCAGAGCAGGCAAAGAGAATCTGTAATGCCATCAGGTCTGCAGATGGCTCAGAATGGAAGCAGCTGGGAGCAGAGGATGGGCACTGCTTTTATTTCATTTTATTTATTTCATCAAGCATGTATTAGATAATGTATATAAGTATAAATATAATTTTGGATACATGAAATGGATACAAATAAAAGGGAACATTAGGACAGCGACGGTAGGCATGCTGGTGCGCTTATACACACCCCCTTACAGACCCCTTAGGAATGGGGTGAGGTCAACAGTAGACACTCTAAGGTCAAAGTTTTGGGGGTTTGGGGAAGAAACCACAGAATCAGGTAGTGCAGTCCAGGCCTTGACCACTCTGTAGCTGAAGTCGTATTTTCTGCAATGGAGTTTGGAGTGGTTTACCTTGAGTTTGTATCTATTGTTTGCCTGTGTATTATTGTGGTTGAAGCTGAAGTACTCATTGACAGGTAGGACATTGTAGCAGATAATTTTCAGTACTATGCCTGGGTCAGATTGAAGACGGCATAGTTCTAAGTTGTCTTAGCCCAAATCTGGTGTCATAAGGTATTCTGTTGCGAGCAGAAGAGTGGAGGACTCTTCTTGTGAAGAGTCTGGACTCGCTCGATTGTATTAATATCCGATATGCAGTGCAGGTTCCAGACAGATGAGCTGTATTCGAGAATTGGTCTAGCACAGTGGTGGGCAACCCGCGGCTCGGGAGCCACATGCGGCTCTTTACACCCTTTAATGCGGCTCTTCTGTGTGCCGGGTGCCCGCTCCCCTCCCTCCTCTCGGGCTTCGGAGGGAAGCTTCTGCAAAAGCCCGGGCGAGTGACAACCAATTTTGGTCCTATGACTGCAGAATGCTGCAAAATACCATAAATGCAGGCCAGTTGTTGAATGTTTCAAATGTGATTGGAACACTCAACAAGGTGACCACAGTGTGTGTGTGTGTGTGTGTGTGTGAGTGAGTGAGTGAGAAAGACAGACAGAGAGAGGAACAGAGAGAGGGAGTGAGGGAGGGAATCAGAGAGAGACTGACAGACAGACAGACACACACACACAGACAGAGAGAGACAGAGAGGGGGAGGGAGGGAGAGAAAGATAGACAGACAGAGAGACACACACAGAGTGAGTGATTAAGTGAATGAGTGAGAGACACACACACACACAGAGTGAGTGAGAGACAGACAGACACACACACACACACACACACACAGAGTGACAGAGATGGGGGAGGGAGGGAGAGAGAGACAAAGAGCCAGAGAGAGAGAAAGAAAAAGAAAAAAAGAAAGAAAGTGGGAGAGAGAGATGAAATTAAAAACAACAACATACAAACCTGACTTACTCAAACTATCCAAGGAAATGCAAGGCCAATGTTCATATTAGTGGTTGTGACTTTGTCAGTCAATGTCAGGATGTAATTTTCTCTACATTGTAAGGCAAATTTTACGGAATTTAACGTTATCGATAAATAATATCGTTCTAAAGTTTTTGTTTTATTAGTTGTGTTATTTGTATCCTCCCGACCTATTTGGATACTTGCATGCAGAATATTCTCAATAAAACTTATTGAAACTAAAAACAGTGTACCATCCTATGTATTTTCGGTTTTAAAAATGTGGCTCTCAAAGTAAATTTCAATCGTGGTTTTGGCGAGATTTGGCTCAGTTGAAAAAAAAAGGTTGCCCACCACTGGTCTAGCAAATGTTTTGTATGCTCTGGTTAGCGGTATAGTATCACTAGAGAAGAAGCTATGCAAGATTAGGTTAACAACTCTTAATGCCTTTTTGGCAATGCTGCTACAGTGAGCTTAGATCGTTTGAGATGAGTACCCCAAAGTCCTTGACAGAGTAAGGGTCATCTACAAGGTTGTATCTACCCAGCTTGTGCTTTGTGTTCTGATTTTTTTTGCCAATGTGTAAGACAGAGACACTAGAGTCCCCGAACAAAAGGGGAAAGATAACGTGCCAAAGACCCATGCAAATATTTATTGTATAAAAGCCTGATGCATTTTATACCTTTTTTTAAAAAAAAAAGTCACTTTAAACCTTTGCAACCAATGCTGCTTATAGTAGGCTGCATTGTAAACTGAATTTGGCAGCCTTATTGGTTTAGGAGCCCACTTGGAAATTGGAAAGCACGCACACGCACACACACACCCCACCCCGACTGACAAAATGATTTCCAGGAGAAATTGACTTCTTCAATCCCCATGGTTGACTGGCTTCTTTGCAAATGGCTGTCACAACAGGCCATTTAGCCTCATTTCAGAGTAGAAGAGATGGTTGACATACAAATACAACCTCTAAACAGACAAATAAAATAAAATAAAATAAAATTTTAGCAGCATTTTTGTGAAGTCCAGTAAGAAATTGGATACTAGAAGTGCAGCCTGGCTCCTTCCATTTGATTTATTTCATTAAAAATGAAATCAAAATTAAGGAGGCTGATAGGCATCAAGAGAGGTTTTGGGATGTGGCCACAGGTGGAAAGAAACAGTCAGTTTTATGTCAGAGTCCTTTGGTGGAGCAAAGAAGGAACATTCTGGGATTTGAAGATGGAAATCAGGTTGCAGGAGTCTGTCCTACAGCCCGTGAGACCATCTGACCACAGAGGAAGGGTTAGGACCATGGACCCACACGTTGATGAAATCCCCCAAAAGGTAAGGTAAATGTTCCCCTTGCACATATGTGCTAGTCATTCCTGACTCTAGGGGGCAGTGCTCATCTCTGTTTCAAAGCTGAAGAGCCAGTGCTGTCCAAAGACATCTCCGTGGTCATGTGGCTGGCATGACTTAAAGGCCAAAGGTGCACAGAACGCTGTTACCTTCCCACCAAAGGTGGTTCCCATTTTTCTACTTGCAGTTTTATGTGCTTTCGAATGGCTATGTTGGCAGAAGCTAGGACAGGTAACGGGAGCTCACTCCGTTACACTGCGCTAGGGATTCGAACAGCCGAACTGCCAACCTTTCTGATTGACAAGCTCAGCATCTTAGCCCCTGAGCCACGGCGTCCCTCCAAAAGGTAAAGTCCCTCTCAAAATAAGCTTGGTGGATTTATAAATATATTCATTTTTGGCAGCAGTACAGAACATTCCTTCTTTAATTATTAATTCCCCATTTTTGTCCAATTTTTGGGCTCCGAGATAGTCTGTCAACTATGCATTAACCAGGTCTGCCCTGCTTGATTGTTTGTTTCTGAGCTCAGCTATAAACAAATATTTGCTAGGCTGCAGATGGTCTTGTGTGCGGGAGAATAAGGCAACTTGCTTTGGTGGTGGTGGGGGTATATCAAGAATAAAAGTAACATGATTACCTTATAAGGGACACGGTGGTTCAGTGGGTAAGACGCTGAGCTTGTTGATCAGAAAGGTCAGCAGGTTGGCGGTTTGAATCCCTAGCACCGCGTAACGGAGTGAGCTCCTGTTACTTGTCCCACCTTCTGCCAACCTAGCAGTTCGAAAGCATGTAAAAAATGCAAGTAGAAAAATAGGGACCACCTTTGGTGGGAAGGTAACAGTGTCCCGTGTAACTTCGGCATCTAGTCATGCTGGCCACATGACGACGGAGACGTCTTCGGACAACACTGGCTCTTCAGCTTTGAAACGGAGATGAACACCGCCCCCTAGAGTTGGGAACGACTAGCACATATGTGCGGGGAACCTTTATCTTTACCTTTGCTAAGAGGATTACCTGTTCAGACTAACCCCATAAATACGAAGAGGTACACTTTTGGAAAGTCTTAGAAGAATATTTGGTGGAAGTGTGTAAAAGGATCTGTATACAGTATATTGAGGACTAATATTATTGTGAGCATCACAAAGATAAAATGAACAGGTCTGAATTCTACAGTGTTTTGCACAAATATGGAATTAAAAGTGAATGGCTAAAGTAAGTGAAGAAAGCCTGCAGGAGATTAAATAGAACACTTATGAAATGATTCAATATTGAGCAGAGGTAAGAGAATACAATACTGTTTGATATTTCCTCCCCTGCTTAAATCTGTGTATAGATAAATGCATGAAAATTCTTGTGATGATGCTGGCCTTGAATGTGCACGAATTTTGGTATGCAGAAGAGGCTACGTTTATTGGCTGAGAATCCAATTGATTCCCAGGGAATGTTAGACCTATTGTCTGATGCATTCAGGTGAATGGATCTGAAAATGAACGTATCCAACTCCAAGGTTGCTAGGTTAGACAGGAACAATTGCCAGTTATACTTTAATTGCAACCTCCTTGATATGTAGTGCAAGTCATGAATTTCTGTACCTGGATAAAATGTTTACTAAAAATGGGGAAATGGATGAAAAAATCATTGTTAAAAAAGTAGTAATTTTGTAATTGGAATTGGGTATGTCTAGTTTAATGAAAAGGAGGACTAGGGGAGACATGATAGCAGTGTTCCAATATCTCAGGGGCTGCCACAAAGAAGAGGGAATCAAACTATTCTCCAAAGCATCTGAGGGTAGAACAAGAAGCAATGGGTGGAAACTAATCAAGGAGAGAAGCAACTTAGAACCGAGGAGAAATTTCCTGACAGTTAGAACAATTAATCAGTGGAACAGCTTGCCTCCAGAAGTTGTGAATGCCCCAACACTGGAAGTTTTATTTATTATTTATTTATTTATTTATTCACATTTCTAAACCGCCCCCTCTCCCAAAAAGGGACTTTTAAAGAAGATGTTGGATATCCATTTGTCTGAAGTGGTGTAGGGTTTCCTGCCTAGGCAGAGAGTTGGACTAGAAGACCTCCAAGGTCCCTTCCAACTCTATTATTCTATTCTATTCTAATTTGTTGTTAGGAATGAATGGGTTTTTGCATGAGAAATTAGAACGGTTGCATTTAAGAATGGGCTAAGTGTTGGAAATGCAGTACCTTTTACCACATGTGGTGGAAGTTTCCACCCATTGCTTCTTGTTCTGCCCTCAAGTGCTTTGGAGAATAGTTTGACTCCTTCTTCTTTGTGGCAACCCCAGAGATATTGGAACACTGCTATCATGTCTCCCCTAGTCCTTCTTTTCATTAGATCTGTTCCTTACTTCTTGCCAAGTAATTGCTGCTACAGCATGGCATTTGGAAGGTATCAACCTGGCAGCTCTCCAAGCCTGATAAAGGCCTGTAGCTGTGAAATCTCTTGAAAGATTGTTGGCCAGGACTTTCCTGGAGAGGAATTCAATTTAAATTAAATAAAAGGTGTTTTATCGGGATGAGGAGTCGGCTTCATGCTTTTGGGAAGCCTAGATCAGAACACATTCTTACCCATGAAAGCTGGCTTGGTGACTTTGGGCCAGTCACCAGGCGATGATGAATTCTAGTCCCACCTTAGGCAAGAAAGCTAGCTGGGTGACTTTGGTTTGATCACCGATTCCCAGCCCAAGTCATCTCACAAACAGGAGGTATGCTCAGCGCCTTGAGTTATTTATAAAAATAATAAGGGCAGAATAATAAAAAACCCTAAAAGTGCGTGGTTCATAAAACAAGAAATGATGAGGCAGAGAATGAGAGAGTCCCAAATGAACATTGGCTGAATAGAAAGTGAGCAATCAGTAGAAGAAGGTATACTAAGATGTTTTGGTCATTTAGGTGAGGACTGAATAACAAAACCAACATATAGATGTTGTGAGTTGAGAGGAAGGGGAAGACAAATGCAACTTGTGGTTGCATAGAGTTGCTGAAGTCCTCCCAAACTAAGAGGAATTTAATCACTAAAGGCAATGATTTGTGGTAAAAGAAAGAAATAGAAAGTGCAATGAATGATACGAATGGTGTGAACAAATTTTAGCAATGTTTGTGAACTCAAGCCTGTATTTATTTCCTTCTTAACTGATTGCATAATAATGTTACTTGTTCGAAAAGGGAATTACATGATGGGTATAAAGGTAAAGGTTTCCCTCGTACATCTGTGCTAGTCGTTCCCGACTCTAGGGGGTGGTGCTCATCTCCGTTTCAAAGACGAAGAGCCAGCGCTGGCCGAAGACGTCTCCGTGGTCATGTGGCCGGCATGACTAAACGCTGAAGGCACACAGAACGCTGTTACCTTCCCACCAAAGGTGGTTCCTATTTTTCTACTTGCATTTTTTTACGTGCTTTCGAATTGCTAGGTTGGCAGAAGCTGGGACAAGTAACAGGAGCTCACTCCGTTACACAGCGCTAGGGATTCAAACCGCCAAACTGCTGACCTTTCTGATCAACAAGCTCTTTGTCTTAGCCACTGAGCCACCGTGTCCCTTTATATGATGGGTATATATAAATGTAAATAAGTATGCAACAAAGCTTCCAGACCAGCCTGCAAATATTCTAATGGCCGTTAGAAGGCAACAAGGAGAATTCTAAAGTCTCTTAAAGTCTCCCTAACCCTTAGCTGCCATCTGGATTTTTGCAGCAGAAATCGGGTACTATTATTAGATCTGGTTTTGTTATCTCTTTCATGTATTTAGGAGACTGAGATGGGCACAATCCTGAGAAGGTCACAGCTACCACCAATAAAAGTATAGAAATAAAACAACAGTCCCACACTTGGTGTGTGCTTCAGATGCGAAGTCACATCTGACTCTTCAAGATTTCATGGACCACAGCAAACCAGGCCCACTATCTCCTGGAGTTTGTTCAAATCAATGTCCATTTGCACCAGTGACACTATCTAATCATCTCATCCTCTGTAGTCCTCATCTTTCTTTTGTCTTCAGTCTTTCCCTACATCAGAGTAATTACCCTCCACTCTTCCCCATCAACATATTGGACACCTTCTTCCAGCATCATATCTTTTAACTTTTTGGAACTGTCCATGGACTTTTCTTGGCAAGGATATGGAGGGGGCTGTTGTGTCCCGCCAGCGGAGATGCTGTCTGCAAGGAAGATCAATCCTTCTATTCTCCACTATCCTGTCAGACCTGAAGAAGCTTCTTAAATGAGAAGCAAAACATCTTCAAAGAAAAAAACAAGAGTCCAGTTGCCTCCTGAAAAAAAAAAGCACCTTTGGAACTACCATCCACATAGCTAGCCAACATAGTTTGGTCTAGCTGTTCTCCTTTCCCACGGTGCAAGCAGATTGACGGCTTTGCAAAAGATCTGAAGTGCTGGCTTCAACAATTGCAATATAGAACTGACCCCACTGTAGAAGAGAAAGGAACAAATCCATGCAACTAATCTGTGGCCTAGGAATCCCCCCTCCCTGAATGGTTAAGCTAATTGCCGCACTGCAGAAGAAAGTCAGCAAAATGACCCTACTCTTAGTAATCCTTTCTCAAGGGGACCATATCTCATGCCTCGGATGAAGTAGACTGTGTCTTATAAAAGCTGATGGACCGTGGAACTCTTTAAAGCAATGTTTTCCAACCTTGGCAACTTTAAGATGTGTGAACTTCAACTCCCAGAATTCCCCAGCCAGCATGGCTGGCTGGGGTATCCTGGGTGTTGAAGTCCACACATCTTAAAGTTGCCAAGGTTGGAAAACATTGCTTTAAAACAGTGTCCCAAAATTCATCCACAGGCCTTTTCCTGCTAAGCATCCCAAATGAATCATCCCGGAATTCGCTCTACTCTTTTTTTTAAAAAAAAAAATATTTATAACGTGGGAAGTTTTAAAAAAAGATATAAAAACCGAGTATTCATCTCTTTATTAAATTATCTAGGGACCATAAACAATTAGGATGCTCCCTTTGTACGTAGTTAACATGTTTAAAGCAGATTGGATAAAAACATTCATCCTCATTATCATAATATTGATGGGCTCGGTTTGGTCGATTTTTCCATCGGAGTGGTTTTCTAACAGAGTGGCGGCCCTTTATTTATTTATTTAAATATTGATTTAGAGAATGCCTGATTCTAAATGACGCCAGTACAGTTTACATCATGAAAAGAGAAATAGATGTTTTGCATCCGGGAAAGACTGGGTAAAACAGAATCTACTCCAAGCAAAGAAAAAGAAAAATATTACAAGTTTCCCTGGCCTTACAAGAAACACCATCCCGTTGGAAATTTCCCGTGGAAATAAACACAGAAATATTCAAATCTTAACATAGCTGCAAAAAACTCCGAATCCGCCCCCAAAACAAAGAAACAAAATAAATCCACGATTAATTTTTTAATGCTCTTTATCCCCCATTTGTCCCTTCACTCTCCGTTTGGCGGTTGACAGTTGGGCGAGACCTTTTGGGTTTACACAAGGTTTCTAGTTCTTGTGGCAGATGGAGAGTGCTGCTCATCCCCACAACCGAGCCACACCTTGGGCACGGTTTTCCCTCGCAGGTGGCACAACTCCAGCCGCCTGCCAGTTTCCTGCTCCAGTGTGCCCTGCGGAGATGGGGAGGAGGCACTAGGAGGCTCAATTTCATTCCAGCAGGGCATCCCGGAGGGAGCCAGCCAGGGAAGGCTGAAATGGTTGAGGCTGGGGGGGAGGGGGAGGCGGTAGGAGGGAGGGGGATAATTCTCTCCCCCCCCCGGGGGGGGCCTTGAACACCCTTTCCCTATCTCGACCCTTCCCCACTATCGCAAGGAGAGCGCCAGCCCCTTTCCCGCCCCCAGCGATGCTGGCAAACGCCGCTCCATCCAACCTACAGGTGGCAGAGCCCAGCTGGGTACCACTCTCCAGACATGGTGGGAGAAGCCGACGCCGCTAGCTAGGGCGACCCCCTCCTGCTCGGGCATCAAGCCAAACCAAACTAAGCCAGGCCAAGCTCCGCCTTTGACCCCCAGCCGCCCAGCTCCGGACCCCGGGTTCCGTTCGTGAGAACGCTCCCCTCCCCTCCCTCCTCTCTCCATCGCGCTGCGGCCAAAGCGGGTGCCGCGCCGAGCAGTCGGCCGGCCGACCAATAGTAGCCGCGGAAGGCGGAGCCCGAGAGCCAGCAAATAATCGCTCGATGCATTACGAGCCCAGCCGGTCCGAGCATCTCAGCGATCTCTCACTGCAGCGGGCGAGGCGAGCGGGCGTCGCGGCCACCGCAGCTGGCGAGGGTTGCGGGACCCCTCCGTCGCTGGGCCGCCGGCGCTGGTGGCGGAGGCGCTGCCTGCCCGGAGGGGGATGCCCTTTGGCGCTAAAGACGCGCCCGGCTCCGTGTTGCTTCTGCAGGTACGTGGGGGAAAAAGTTTTACGGGGCTGGGGGGCGGCTTGCGGGCTGGGGGGGAGGAGTAGCGGGTGGGTGGGAAGGCTTGAACGCGTGTCGTCTACCCAGCCGTCCGCCGTCCACCCGGGTTTGGCTGTCCTCGCGTGGAAAAAGGAAGACGCGCGTCTGGTGCTTGGCATGCGGAGCGGGGGGCTCACGGCATCCCATGCGACCCCCCCCCAACTTAAGGCACTGAGCGCAGGGGGTGGCTATGGTGTAATCCCCCCCGGGGGAAACTCCCCACGGTTCCTCCATCCGTGTGTGGGAAGGAGGCCTCCAAGCAAGGGAAGAGCTGGGTTCAAATCTTTCCCGGATTCCATCCATCCATCCCTGGTGTGGGCGGGTGGGGAGGGGAAGTCGCTGTTCACCTGGCATATTTCTAATGTGCATCGGCTTTTTGGTGTTGTGTATTTGTGTGTGTGTGAGTGAGTGAGTGAGAGAGAGAGAGATCCTGTAGCAGGCTAGCCCAGTGAATAGTCCCTGGGGCTTACTCTTGAGTAAATGCCTCTACTTAGATGGCTAGCCAATTCTTCAGAGAGGAGGTGGCCTAGCGGAAGTTTGTTTCCAGCAACTTGTAGGTGTGGGTTGAGATGGATAGTAAAACAAGGCTTGCAATTGAGAGGGCCACCCGGAACCTCTGAGGAACTACTAGAGGATGCTGCTACAGGAAAGGAATTTGGACAGCACAGACCTCACACTGGGGATCCGGTTTGGAGATTTCTATACAGAATCCGTTCTTCTATTAAGATGAAACCAGTCCAATTATGGTGAGGTCTCCACGCTTCCCTTCTTGCTGCTGATCGGTCACATGTTGTGTACCAAAGCTGTTCTTTGCACCTTCCTCGCCAGGGCCTGCCACAGTGTGAGCCTGGTGAGTCCTGGAAGGGCGGGGGGGGGGACCAAGTCTAATTGCACCCCCAACTTCTGGAGTCTAGTTTGAATTCATGTAATTCACAACACTTTTCACCAATAGCTTTGCCCCAATTTGGCACTGGAAATGCATGCAAATCTCCAGAGCAGTAACCCGATGGGCAGAAATTCAACAGGTGATTTTTAATTTTTTTATTATTATTTTGACTCCACACTTTTCTCCATGCCTTGAGGAGGGGAAAAATTGCAGGCATAACCCCTGCAAATGGGAAAGGAAGGGAAAGGAGGAAGAAAATAGCTGGCAAAATGCCGCCGCCGATGCCAGTGGTGAGCCGATTGTAGCTGATGCCTCAGCTTAAGAGAGTGTCAACCAGCTGAAAATGGATTAAAAGCGAAGGCTCAGAGGTGGTTTTACACCTGAAGCACAAAAATAAGCTTGAGCCAAAATCCGCATGCCCGTTTATTGTATTAAATATATGCATTAAACATATGCAGCAAGATGATTCATCCAGAATCTCCTGGGCCAGTCTTTTAAATCAAGTATTATATTTATCATTTGTTAGAGTGATGTTCCCCCTTTTTTTCCTGGGGAATTGAGAGGCTTACTTGGAGATCTCCCTTTACTGGATTTCCAGACCAACAACCTTATTCCGGCCGAGAGAGAAGGAACAGTACTGGATCCCGTTTTCATCACCGCACTATAAAAAAGATGTTGAGACTCTAGAAAGAGTGCAAAGGAGAACAACCAAGATGATGAGGGGACTGGAGGCTCAAATATACGAAGAACGGTTGCAGGAACTGGGCATGGCTAGTCTAGTGATGAGAAGGACCAGGGAAGACATGATAGCAATCTTCCAATATTTGAGGGGCTGTCGCAGAGAGGAGGTGGTCAAGCTATTTTCCAAACAGCTTTGAAGGCGAGACAAGGAAGAATGGATGGAAACTGATCAAGGAGAGATTCAACCTGGAAATAAGGAGGAATTTTCTGACCGTGAGAACAATCAACCCATGAAACAGAAGTTGCCTTTGGAAGTTGTGGGAGCTTCATCACTGGAGGCTTTCAAGAAGAGATTGGACTGCCATTGGTCAGAAATGGTGTAGGATCTCTTGCTTGAGTGGGGGGTTGGACTACATGACCTATAAGGTCCTTTCCAACTCTGTTAATCTATTAATACCCAGGCCCTTTGAAAGGATGCGGAGAATCATAGGGCTGGAAGGGACCTTGGAGGACTTCTAGTCCAGCATCTTGCCCAAGGCAGGAGACAAGGACCCATGCCTAGCCAAGTTCCATAACCACTACACCTTACAGGTTCTTTTATTTCATTTTTTGAAGATTTATACCTGCCTTTTCTTCAAGAGCTCAGAGTCATATATATAATGAGCCAGCTCCCCTTTCCCCAACATCTTCACCATTACGCTGCCCGGCTGTCAGACGAAGAGAGGAACTGAAGCTGGGTCTCCCCATTCCTTCTCCATCCTCTTCATTGCTGAAGCATCTAATGCAGTGCTTCTGGTCGTTTTAAGACAGTGTTTCTCAAACTTGGCGACTTTAAGTCCTGTGGACTTCAACTCCCAGAATCCCCCAGCCAGCATAGCTGGCTGGGGAATTCTGGGAGTTGAAGTCCACAGGACTTAAAGTCGCCAAGTTTGAGAAACACTGTTTTAAGAGATGTTGACTTCAACTCCCAGAATTCTGGGAGTTGAGGTCTTAAAGTAGCCAAGATTGAGAAGCACTGATCTAATGACTGCTAGCATCTGTCTTGGGGGAGACCCTTCTATAGTAACAGTTACCGTATCTCATTTTTTTTTTAATCTGGGGGGGGGGGCAAGAGAGGTGTTATTTCTGCAGAGTAACAGTCCTGCTGTGGTTCAGGACACTTTTTGTTTCTCTTAAACACATCTCAGGGCCGAATTACTGACATCAACAAGGAAATGGCACTGTGGGTTGCCTTAGTAGGGCCCTCCAAAAGTATCAAACCCAAAATCAAGGATAACGCAATACAATCCTTCCAACTCGAGTTCTTTATTGTTTCCTACCTTTAGACAGAATCTTGCCAAATTGAGGACTCTTCTATCTGCACCTAGAACAGGGACCGGCAACTTTAAACACTCAAAGAGCCATTTGGACCCATTTGCCACACAAAAGAAAACACTGGGAGGCACAAAGATCCTAACCGGAAGCCCACCCATTCAATTCTGGAGCTGATCGGAAGCCTGGTTCCCTCTCCATAGAATCACCTCCTAGTGTGGCCTCCTTTTTCCTCTACCTGTCCTAACTGAAAGCCCTATCAATTGTGGAACTGACTGGAAAATCCGCTCCTTGCCCTACAGTCTCCTCCTGGCGTGCCGTGTTCCCCCATCCCCAGCCGGATGGTCCTCTCAAAATTGTGGTGCCAACAGGAGCTGCAACAGAGAGAGGAAAGAGCCAAATGCGGCTCCAGAGCCACATGTGGTTGCTATCCCCGATCTAGAATATACTCGGTGAATGATGAGGGAGTGGCTGCCTTCACCCTCTTTTTCTCACACATGGTATCTGGGCTACGTTGCCTTTTACTCCTCTGGAATATACCCCTCCTGCCTGGAAACCCATCTCCTCATTGCCTTTAACCGCAAAGACCATCATTCAGTGGGGATCCGGGATGTCAAACTTGTTTTTCAGATGGTAAGCCACAACAGTGTTGGCACAATACCTTTAATCAGGTCGAGAAAGGACCCAGCGGTAGCAATTCATCCGACGTGTGAAACTCGAGTGGGCCTTCCTGCCGTAAGAGTCCTTCCAGTGTCACACAAACCCAATCTGTTGTGTCAGCAGACAGTTGGAAGGATCGGGTGAGCCCCGAAAATAGGTTAATTCACCCAGGGAAGTGCGCTGTGCGAACATCTCCAGCAAATAAATCATTTTTTGTGAAAGCTGAGGGTGATAAGGATGGAGGCACTGTTGGCAGGGACATGCAGGTTTTCTATTATCCATCTGTCATCCTTGCTCAGGCAAGTTTTTGTTTTTCCAGAGTTACGGAAATCTGCCAAACCTGTTTAACTCGAGGTGGCGGGAGTTGTAGATTCCCCACCATGAGTGTATCAGACCAGCCACCTTCCAAATACAACCCTGATCTGTGCCCAGCCGAATTCTTGTTTTCTTCCCAAAAAAGGCCCCTTAGTTGTTTTCTCACTTTTGGCACTGATGGAATCAAGTGAGGTACTAATACCACTCTATAAAGCCTTAGTAAGACCACACCTAGAATCCTGCATCCAGTTTTGGTCACCACACTATTAAAAAGATGTGGAGGCTCTTAGAAAAAGTGCAGAGAAGAGCAACCAGGATGATTAGGGGACTGGAGGCTAAAACATATGAAGAACGATTGCAGGAACTGGGCATGGCTAGTCTAGTGAAGAGAAGGACCAGGGGAGACAGGAGAGCATCTTCCAATATTTGAGGGGCTGCCACAGAGAGGAGAGGGATCAAGCCATTTTCTAAAATCTTAAAGCCCTAGTAAGACCACCCCTAGAATATTGCATCCAGCTTTGGTCACCACACTACAAAAAAAGATGTTGAGACTCTAGAAAGAGTGCAGAGAAGAGCAAAGAGGATGATGAGGGGACTAGAGACTAAAACATACAATGGATGGTTACAGGAACTGGGCCTGGCTAGTCTAGTGAAGAGAAGGACCAGGGGAGACATGAGAGTAATCTTCCAATATTTGAGGGGCTGCCAGAACGAGGAGGGGGTCAAGCTATTTTCCAGAGCACCCAAAGGCCAGACAAGGAATCATGGATGGAAACTAACCAAGAAGAGATTCAGCCTAGAAATAAGGAGGAACTTTCTGACAGCGAGAACAGTCAACTTTGGAAGTTGTGGGAGCTTCATCCCTGGAAGCTTTCGAGGCTGGACTGCCATCTGTCAAAAATGGTGTAAGGTCTCCTCCTTGGGGAGGGGGTTGGACTAGATGACCTGCAAGGTCCCTTCCAAATCTGTCAATCTGTAATCAAGCATCGAAACAAAATGATTTGCTTTACTAATGGGAATGTTTCTGGGAAAGAGACAGTGCAAAATGGGTTTGGGCGCAGGCAGCCCTGCTAACTGCAGAGCTTCCTTCCTTCCTTCCTTCCTTCCTTCCTTCCTTCCTTCCTTCCTTCCTTCCTTCCTTCCTTCCTTCCTTCTTTCCTTCCTTTTTTTCTTTCTAATTTTAAAAGTGCTTGACTCTGGTGAGGAGCGATGGGTCTCGCAAGAGAAACTGGGGGTCTGGGTGTGGCGAGGAGCATGAAGAGTTTCATTTAGAAATCCAGGCACTGGGTATGGTCACCCAGCGTAACAGAATATCCGGTGTCTCCAACTGGTGATAGATTCCTCCTCAAGAGCCTTTCCTTGCTTGCCAGAAACATGTGGTGGCTTTTTTCTGAAGGCTTTTGCTGCCAACTGGCAAAGGTGTTTGGGCTGATAGAGAATATAAGGAGATATGGCTTGAAAGAGAGTTGCAGCAAGAATCGGTAGTTGCAGAAAGAACTGGGGGAAGAGTGAAGAGGAAGGAAAGAATGGAGAAATGGGTTGCACCTTCACTGCCCCCTCTTTCTACTGACTAGGTGGCTCAGTAGCTAAGACACTGAGTTTATCGATCAGAAGGGTCGGCAGTTCAGCGGTTCAAATCCCTGGTACAGGTCTCCTGCGTGAGCAGAGGGTTGGACTAGATGACCTCTAAGGTTCCTTCCAACTCTGTTACTGTTTCCTGTTTCCTGGGAGGATGGCAAGAACTATGACATGTGCATCTACAGATTAACAGAGTTGGAAGGGACCTTGTAGGTCATCTATTCCAAACCCCCCTGCCCAAGCAGGAGACCCTATACCAATTCTGACAGATGACAGTCCAGTCTCTTCTGGAAAGCCTCCAGGGATGAAGCTCCCACAACTTCCGAAGGCAACTTCTGTTCCTTTGGTTGATTGCTCTCACTGTCAGAAAATTCCTCCTTATTTCTAGGTTGAATCTCTCCTTGGTCAGTTTCCATCCATTGTTCTTTCTCTGGCCTTCAGGTGCTTAGGAGAATAGCTTGACTCCCTCCTCTCTGTGGCAGCCCCTCAAATATTGGAATATTGCTATCCTATCTCCCCTCTATTCACTAGAATAGCCAGGCCCAGTTCCTGCAACCGTCCATTGTATGTTTTAGTCTCTAGTCCCCTCATAATCCTCATTGCTCTTCTCTGCACACTTTCTAGAGTCTCCACATCTTTTTTTATAATGTAGTGACCAAAGCTGGATGCAGTATCTGTAGGTGAAGAGTATAATTACAGCCAGAACTGAACTAAAGAGGCATTTGCTTCTGTGCTGCTCAGAAAGTTGCTACATTGCAAGTGTGAATATGCCGGTGAACACATTGAGTAACTCGGAGGATAGGGCCAAGCTCAGGAATTCATAACTTTGTTGGGGGGGCTGGTGTTTCTCCCCATGTCCACTTTTCTAGCATCAAAAGCAATTTTTTGGAGGTCTAATCCACTCCACTTTTGCTCCTGGGATGACAGCAGAGACAAAACTGCTGATATTCTCTTTAGACTCAATGGCCTTTATTCATGATCCACGGGTCCAGTTTTCTTTCTTTTTTTTCTTTCTTTCCTTCCTCCCTCCCTCCCTCCCTCCCTCCCTTTCTTTCTTTCTTTCTTTCTTTCTTTCTTTCTTTCTTTCTTTCTTTCTTTCTTTTTCTTTCTTGTGGGTTGCTTTCTGAAGGATGTAAAGATTTCAGGATGGGTTTACATTTTATTTTAGAAATTCTGAAACCGTCTAAGTGGGCAAGAAAAAACACCATCCTGGGTTTCAGTTGAAATGACAGCCGAGATAAAACAGCTGATATTCTTTTTAGACTCCATGGCTTTTATTCATGATCCATGGATCCCCTTCCTTCCTTCCTTCCTTCCTTCCTTCCTTCCTTCCTTCCTTCCTTCCTTCCTTCCTTCCTTCCTTCCTCCCTCCCTCCCTCCCTCCCTCCCTCCCTCCCTCCCTCCCTTCTTTCTCTCTCTCTCTCTTTCTTTCTTTCTTTCTTTCTTTCTTTCTTTCTTTCTTTCTTTCTTTCTTTCTTCTGGGTTTCTGAAGGATGTAAGGATTTCAGGATGGTTTTACATTTTATTTTAGCAATTCTGAAACAGTCTAAGCAGGCAAGAAAAAACAGCATCCTAGGTTTCAGCTGAAAAGCATTTAATATAAATTGCACCGGCTATTTTTCCGTCTTTCTGCCCGCCGAAGTGATAGGACTATGCTGAGAAACCATATTAATACCTTCCCTTACAATGTTTGCAGAATAAGCTAATTGCTTTAGCTAATTGATAAACGAAGTGAGCCAAGCTCAGCAACCATATTATGCAACTTAAGTAAAACAACATAGAGCTGTATAAATGATTTGTTTATTTTTAAATAATGACTGTGTTTTGAACTTGTGGTTCAGGGATGCTGTTGAGCAAGGCAATAATTATGGGTGCGCATTGGCCAGAGTTTGACAACATACTTGAGTTTGAATGTAGATCTGAAAACACATTGATCTTCATTATCAACATTGTTTATTAAACTTGGATGCCGCCTGACTTTCATCAACAGGTGATGGGTGACTCACAAACAAGGGCATTGCAATCAAATGAATAAAACATAAATAAGACAAAAGATGGCAAGTGGAATGAGGTTAGGGGTCTCACTGTCCCATGCCAAAGGCCTGGGGGAAGGACCAGCTCTTCCTAGTTCTTCTGAACCATAGCAGAGTGGGGGGGCATTCATATCTAGGGGAAACTGAGTCTGTAGGGCAGCCACTACCATATTTCCCAGAAAATAAGATCTTATATTATATTTTTGCTTATTTTCTGGTTTGGTCTTATTTTGGGGGAAATACGGTACTAATTGCGTCCGTCTGGCTGATGATCTTAATTGGGGCTTATTTTGGGGGTAGGGCTTATATTATGAGCATCCCGAAAAATCATGCTAGGGTTTATTTTCCAGTTGGGTTTTATTTTAGGGGGGAAATGGTACTACCAATAGCACTTATATACTGCTTCATGGTGCTTTACAGCCCTCTCTAAGCAGTTTACAGAGTCAGCCTATTGCCCCCCCAACAATCTGAGAACTCGGAAGGATGGAAGCTGAGTCAAATTGAGCTGGTCAGGATCCCTGGGCTGTGGGCAGAGTCAGCCTGCAATGCTGCATTCTAACCACTTTGCACCATGGATGGATGGATGGATGGAAAGAAGGAAGGACAATAGCAATAGCACTTATATACTGCTTCACGGTGCTTCACATCCCTCTCTAAGCAGTTTACAAAGTCAGCCTATTGTCCCCAACAATCTGGGTCCTCATTTTATCCATCTTGGAAGAATGGAAGTCTAAGTCAATCTTGAGCCTGTCAAATTGAAGGCAGCCAGCAGGCAGCAGAAGCAGCCTGCAGTACTGCACTCTAACCACTGCGCCACCATGGCTCACTACTACAGAGAAGGCAGAGGAAATGCTATGGAAGACAGTGGTCCATCAAGTAACCGGGCTCTCTTTGTGTGGTGGAGTGAAGTCCAGATTCCCAGGAGAAAGGGAGTTCATTTCAGAGGAGCAAAAAGACAGCGAAGTTTAGAGAGTTTGGTTGGGAGAGAGAGGCTTAAAATGGCTCCTCCTTTGTAATTTTCTGATTATGGGTTTAATGGTGCAAGTCTGCTTTAACTTGGCAAGGTATCTGTCTCCGGGTGAGGAACAATAAAGGGAACTGCTCAAGAGAACCTCAAATGTGTCGTTGACATTCTTAATATGGAACATCCTTGATTTATGATGTGTATATATAGGTAGCAACTAGCATCTTGAATTGCATCCAGAAGAAACCAACCACTGGTGCAGCTTGCGCAGCAGAGGTATTACAAGGGCATACTGAGGCATGTTCCTTTACTAATAAAAGAATATTTGTAGCTCAGGATTGAAAGGAGAGGTCCTTGGTACCTTCTGAGCTTGGCTGTTTTCTTGCAGATGTTTCATTACCCAAACTAGGGTAGCCATGATGATGTTATCTAGTTTGGGTAACAAAGTGTCTGCAAGAAAACAACCAAGATCAGAAGGTATCAAGGATCCTTCGTGTCCCTTATTTCCCATATGGACCCCTTAAAGTTTCTAGAGCAGGGGTCTCCAACCTTGGCAACTTTGAGACTTGTGGACTTCAACTCCCAGAGTTCCTTAGCCAGCCAGCAGTACCCTGGGATCATGTCATCCCTTTAGGTCAGGGGTGTCCAAACTTGGGAACTTTAAGACTTGTGGACTTCAACTCCCAAAATTCCTCAGCTGGCTGAGGAATTCTCGGAGTTGAAGTCTACACGTCTCAAAGTTGCCAAGGTTGGAGACCCTTGCTGTAGATCAGTGATGGCGAACCTATGGCACACGTGCCACAGGTGGCACGCGCATGCGCGCACTGGCCAGCTGAGTTCACCCTTTTTAAAAGCCATTTTTCGCCCTCCCCAGGGTCCAGAGGCTTTATAGGAGTCTGGGGAGGACGAAAAGAGCCCCCCCCGCCCTGCCCGGAGGCCCTCCTGAGGCTTCATGAGCTTCCCTGAAGCCTCCGGAGCGCAAAAAACCGGCCGTACGGGCAAACCAGAAGTTTGGGAACGCACTTCCGGTTTGCTCGGCGGGTCGTTTTGAGCGCTCCGAAGGCTTCAGGGAAGCTCAAAACGACCCTCCGAGCCTTCAGAGTGCTCAAAATGACCCTCCTGAAGCCTTTGGAGTGCTCAAAATGACCATCCGAGCAAACCGGAACTTCCGGTTTGCTCGGAGGGTCATTTTGACTGCTTCGGAGGCTTCAGGGAAGCCTCCTGAAGGTCCTTGAAGCCTCTGGAGTGCTTCCGGGTGGGTGGGGGAGGCTGTTTTTGCCCTCCCCATGCTCCTATAAAGCGTCTGGAGCCTGGGGAGGGCGAAAAAAGCATGCAAAAATGGAGGGGTCGTGCCTGTAGTGTGCACATGTGCACTGGGGGGTCGCGCATTGCATTATGGGTGCAGCACCCCTGCACATGACCCCCTTGCGCTCCCCCCACTTATGGCACACAAACCAAAAAAGATTCGCCATCGCTGCTGTAGATAGTCTTCAGAGTCATCCCCATGTAGAGTGAGCTGCAGTGGTCAAGCCATCACCAATGATGGTGATGCCCAAGAAAATGTACACTGTGATTTTATTTTATCAAATCTATTGGCTGCCCTTCTTGAGGTTCAAGGCAGCTCTGAGCAGCTTACAGCAAAACAATGATGGTTTAATGCAGGGGTCAGCAACCTTAAATACTCAAAGAACAACAAAGATCCTAATTCTGGAGCTGACCAGAAGTCCAGTTCCCCCACCATAGAGTATCCTCCTAGCATGGCACCCTTTTTCCTCTACCTGTCCTAACCGAAAGCCCTATCAATTGTGGAATTGACTGGCAATAGGGAGCCACAGCAGAGGGATGAAAGAGCCACATGTGGCTCCAGAGCCACAGGTTGCTGACCCCTGGTTTAATGTGAGGGCTTAATTCACACCATAGGGAAACTCATAAACTGCCCAAATCCATTTCATCCCAAGCTAGCATGTTTTGCAAATTCAGCCTCTAAGATACTGTTGCGATTTATTAATAATTGTGCACAGAAGACCCTTAGAGGGGTGTTTGTGTGTCCAGCGCATACATATATGTAAGCTTCTTTAAGGCTGGTTTCCCTCCCATTTTGATTGTGTAATGTTAGACATGCTAAGAATGTTTCTGAAAAAGAGACACTTGCAAAAATAATTAAAGGGATTGAAATAGAATTAAATAATTGTCACAGAAATCTAAAGCAGAGAATAAACATATTTAAGGAAAGAGTAGTGGTTGGGGAAGAATGGGGGAGGAGTGAACAAGGGGTGCTATAATACTTTTTCTTACATTTTCCCCCTTTTTTGGTTTGTCCTGTTTTTTAAATTCTTAAAATTCTCATATTTTCACTTGAATCCTTGTTGCAATGCAGGAGCCTCCTGACCTGGCGACTTTTAAGACTTGTGGACTTCAACTCCCAGAATTATATTTATTGCTTTACCCCTTCCTGAATGCTTGCTTTAGATTTTTTGTTGTTTGTTTTGCCTCATTAATAGAAAGAAAACAAAGGAAGGAAAAGATACAGTTTTCCATTAAATAAGACCTCCCTGCATAATAAGCCCAATCTGGCTTTTGAATGCATGTGCTAAAATAAGCCCTCTCCAAAAATATTGCAACATAGCAGCAGCCATGAGGTGATCACACTCGCCTCCTCCTGCACATCAAAAGTAATAAGACCTCTCCGAAAATAAGGCCAAGTGCTTATTTTGGGGGGTCAAAAGAAACAAGACCCTGTCTTAGTTTTGGGGAAACACTGTAGTATTATTTAAAATATTTTGGAGCATCCTGGAGATTACCTTGTGCTTGTTCCAGAGGTGAAGGCAACTCAAAATCTTACGTTGCATTCCCACATCATGCTAATCTTCGGTTAACACATTTGTGTCTCTCTCTGTCTGTCTGTGGCTTGTGGCTACTTTATAATTCCGTATACAATGTGAATCCAGAAAATGGGTTAATTCAGTTACTGTCAGGCACCGGGAAAATCAGGTGATCCAGATAGTTCAAATATGTTTAATGATTTATTGTAAGCTTATGTTCTCTACAAGAATCTGAACTACTAACGGTCAAAGGAAATAAGTGGAAATTAAGAAGGAATTCAAGATAGATCTTTTGTGGGCACGAAGGTACTCATGACTAATGACATGTTTCACCTCTCCCTTGGGATCAAGCCCATTCAGAATGTTCTGGTGCATGCTGGGAAAATCAAGTTAGAGTGGGGCATGGCCTATTTTGGGGTTGAATTTATTTGAGTGCTGAAATCCTGGTATTGCAATGGAAAAGGTGGAAGAGTGCTTATCTATACACTACTAAACTCTCATGGTTGTTCGATTGTCACTTTTGGTTGGGTGAAATGGTGTATCCTAGGGCAACAATTTTTGAACCAATGGGCTTTCTTAAAGAGTGTGTCCAAAGTATGAGATCTGTGACTCCCATTGTGATTCAAATTTGGCAAAGTTTTGATGGCTTTGATCCTGCCATGCCAATGTGGTTTCGTTATCAGCAGCAGTTCATGGCATCATCATTTCCAACATTTCCTTCCGGCTTCCCTCAAGGAAAGTCAATGGGGAAGCCAGCAGGAAATTAGAAGTCATACCTATACGCACTGCTTTTTTCCCATGTGTTCTGACCTGGGCTTCCCCAAAAAGCATGAGGTAGAGTCCGGGTCCTGACAAAATCCCTTTTATTAAACGAATGTGAATTCCCCTCATTCACATTCAGCCAGGCCTGGCAAACAGTCTTTCAAAGGAATATTTATGACCACAGACCTTATTTATCTTGGAAAGCTGCCATGTAAATGTTTTCCAAATGAGGTGCTGTGCAAGGAAAGACTGGGCACAGAGTCTCTGAAATTCACGGACAGATCTTCACACTCCTGAAACAAACAAAATAACGAATTGTTTCCTGCAAAAGCCCACTCCCCTTTTGGTCCTCTTTTATTTCCTATGGGAGGGGCCAATCACCTTCCACCTGTGACTTTACTCCCAAGTCTACCCTGATTTCTGAGTTGTTCTTTTCTTCTGGCAGCTCTGCGCATGCGCATACTAGGAACAGGCTCCAGCTGTTCTTCTGTCTCACTCAGTCTAGCTCCGAAGGCACCTGATCACTGCCAAACAACCTTGGCCCCCTCTCTGCCTCCAACGCAGAGCCCTCGTCCGAGCCTTCTCCAGCCTCCAAGACTGGCCCATGCTCCTCCCCAACCTCCTCACTGCCTGACTCTGCTGCCAGCTCTGCTGGCCTCTGGCAGGCCACAACACATGGTCATTCTATTTCCCTGTTTAGGCAAGGAGATAGCTGTGAAATAATAACCCAATGGGTCATAGGTTGTCTAGAAAAGTTCTCAAGCCGAGAGGCCGCTACTCCTTATGGCAGTGGTTCCAAGGGAAGAATATCTCTTTAGGGTTTGAAATTCAGTTTGCTTTGTTTGAGCCTCCAGAGGGGAGCACACAGCGCTGATTCTCGAAGATAATACAGAAAGGTTTAAAATGAAATGGACACTTTCAAAATCATCGAGGCGCCTGCTGGGTCAGACTAAAATATTCATTTAGCAGCCTCTCTCCCTGTTAGGTCTCCCAAAAGCAGAACTAGATTGCTCCCCTGCGATTGGCATTCAGAGGCATCCAACCAACCCAAGCAGTGTAATTTTCATCCTCCACGATTGTATATACACAACGGAGACAATGATATTAGGATTTATTGGCCGTTAATTTCAGAGCTGAGCTGTACATTGTATTAGGCTGGATATATATGGTGGCTCAGTGGCTAAGAAGCTGAGCTTGTCGATCAGAAGGGTCGGCAGTTTGGCGGTTCGAATCCCTAGTGCCATGTAACAGAGTGAGCTCCCATTACTTGTCCCAGCTTCTGCCAACCTAGCAGTTCGAAAGCATGTAAAAAATGCAAGTAGAAAAATTGGTACCACCTTTGGTGGGAAGGTCATAGCGTTCCATATACCTTTGGCATTTAGTCATGCTGGCCACATGACTACGGAGAACGTTTTCAGACAGTGCTGGCTCTTTGGCTTTGAAATGGAGATGAGCACCGCCCCCTAGAGTTGGGAACGACTAGCACATCTGTGCGAGGGGAACCTTTACCTTTAATAAGAGGGACTCCAGGTTTCGGCCAGCATTACTGCCGTTTCAGTGCACGTGCAATTTTGCTCACGCGCATGCAAGAAACATGCTTTGCGCGCGTGTGCAGTTGTCCATAAACATGTCTGCGTATGCGCAGAACATTTTAAAAAAAACATGCCGCACCAATCAGGTAACTGGTTTGGAGGCATAGGAGGCCTGGGTCACTGCTGGTTCCAACGACCCAGGTCAGCAAACCACTACCAGTCTGAAGATAGAAGGAGCAGTCATGGTTTTAGTGGATGGTTTATACCAGGAGTCTCCAACCTTGCAACTTTAAGACTTGTGGACTTCAACTCCCAGAACTCAACTCCCAGAAGCAAAGCTGGCTGAGGAATTCTGGGAGTTGAAGTCCACAATTCTTAAAGTTGCCAGAGTTGGAGACTCTGCTAGTCAGAAGATGACCCAAAGTGATGACATGACTTCAGAACACTGCAACCGTCATAATTCTGAGTCAGTTGCCAAACGTTTTGATCCCGTGACCCCATATGGAGTGGTTGCAAGGATTGTAAGTGTGAAAAACCATCTTTTTTCTCAGTGCCGTTTTAACTTTGAACTTTGACCTGTGTTAAACTGTTGCAAGGTCAAGAATTGCCTGTAGTTTTATCTGGGTCATGGTGCAATTTTTCATTTACATACTGTCGTTTTATAACTGCATTGTTTTTTGACTCTTGATGGGCAGGCAGAGTAGAAGAGCAGCTCATACATTTATTAAAATTGTTTAATAAATCAATAAGCAGTGTTTCAGCCTGTAAACTCAAAGCTTGCAGGGTGCTTAGATCTGGGCGATGGAGCCTCCTTGGAAGCAACAAAGGACTGGCCCACCTTGCCTTTACCAGTGACAATGGAGCTTGGGAGGAAGGAAGGAAGTAGAGAAAAGAAAGGAGCGAGAAAAGAAAGGGAAAACAAGGTGGTGTCAAAACAGGCGAGGGATGGTAAATAAAGCAGCCGAAACGGTGTGTTATAACCCTGTAAATGGAATGACAAATGTATAAGAACGACGAAGGTAGAAAAGAATAACAACTATGCGAATGTATACCTATAATTGTATATAGAGAACAAAAAAAAACTTTTTCCCAAAAAAAGGAAGGAATGGGAAAGGAGGAAGGGAAAGAGGAAAGAAAAAGAAAAAGAAGGAAAGATAGGAAGAGAGCAAGGAAGGAAAAATAACGAAGATGGGAAGGAAGAAGAAAGGAGAATGAAGGGAAGGGAAGGGAAGGAAGGAGATTATAATGAGAGGGAGAGAGGGTCTGAGGGAAGTCCTGCCTTAGCACTTGGCCACCATAGGTGCTCCCCGACATGAGTGATGTCGAGCTGGCCATGCCCACCCCGAGATCAAACACAACTCTGATGCGTCCCTCAATGCCCCCGAAGACACCAAGAGAACTTGACAGGTAACAGCAGCTCCAGAAAGTCAAGCCCCAATCATTTGCAAGTTTGCCTAAGCAACCTTTTTAAAAACATTTAAAACACACACACACACACACACACACAGACACACACACACAAGGTTAACCAGCCAGAACAAGCGCTTGGGTAGCCAGAAACCTTTTCATGCTTTCTGTCAAAGTGAAGCCAAGAATCAGGATTTCCAAGGACAAGACATGTCAATGCTATTGCTAACCCACTGGGCCATGAAGTGTACAGCAAAGGCTCTGTTGAACCATAATGAGAAGGAAAAGCAATGGGGGTGGGAGGGGGGGAATTGCCCTGAGATTAAAAACAAAAACCAAAGGAATTTGCATACTCATTCTGACAGAGCAATCAACTTTTTTTTCCAATGGCTGCATCAAGGGATGTCCAACCTTGGTAAGTTTAGGACTTGGGGACTTCAACTCCCAGAATTCCCCAGGCAGCACGGCCTCAGGTCTTAAAATTGGCAAAGGTGGACACCTCTGGGCTACTTCGTAGTAAATAGCCAATATTCTTCCTCCCCTTTGCTGAGTTGTATATCTGAGAGGTTGCAGCCAAGACCTTGGTAGTCAGAGTGAACGGAACTCTTAATTTATGTATGACTAGCTGATAACCTGGCATTGCCCTGGTATTCATTTCATGGCCATATATTTATCTTCAAAATAATGAAAGCCTTGTTGAAAATGTCTGGACCAAACATAATTTCTAATGTTGGTCTAATGTTGGATTTTCCCCCTTACCAGAGGGAGCCCCTTATACCATGGCAATTCCACTGCGCTGCACAGTATAAGCCATTTTATGACAGTACAGTAGAAGCCATTTGAAGGCACAACAGGCTGTATCTTAACAGAACACACTCCCTGAGGGGCTTTAGGAGTGTCTTACTCCCACAGTATTTGTTTTCAGAGAGTAAGTCATCTGTGTACCAAGTTTGGTTGAAATTGCTTGAGGTGTTCCAGAGTTTTGCTCACACACACACACACACACACACACACACCTCATCTTTGCCTCTTTCTCCAACTATGCTGCAGTCTCAAGCTTTCTCTCCAGTCTCAGTCCTTCTCCAATTTGGGGCACTTCAAAAATATCTCTACCTTTCAGAATTTCTACCTTCTGGCACACATCGGACTTGGGTAAAACCAAACTAGCCAATGAATATGGATTCAGTTGCTACGTCCCACCAATCGTAACAGATCATTAGTAACTCAAATGCATCACCTTCTTAATCAAGACTAGCATTTCTCAACCTTGTGAAATTTAAGATGGATGGAAAAATTCTCAATCATCCAGAACACAGTTGTCCCAAAGGTGCTTTTTCTGGAGGCAACTGGACTTTCTTGTTTTTTCTAAAGATGTTTAGCTTCTCATCCAAGAAGCTTCTTCAGCTCTGAAGAATGGAAGGTGGGGAATGGAAGGGTTTATATTCTTTGCAGACAGATGGCCATCTGCATCCTTTTAGAGGGTGGTTGAGGCACCAGAAAGTTCAGTTGCCTCCAGAAAAAGCACCTTTGGGTTAAGATGGATGGATTTCAACTCCCAGAATTCCCCCACCAGCCTGGTTGTCTGGAGAATTCTGGGAATTGAAACCCAGTGATTTAAAACATGGAAAGATTGAGAAATGCTGGTCTAGATATTAATAAACATTGATGAAGCATGTTGTTGCTGTTAGTTGCAAAGTCATGTCTGACCCCATGGACAATGTTCCTCCAAATCTTCCTGTCCTCTGCCATCCTCTGGAGTCCATTGAAGCTCACACGGACTGCTTTGGTGACTCCATCCATCCACCTTGTTCTCTGCCGTCCCCTTCTTCTTTTGCCCTCCATCGTTCCCAGCATGAAGCTCTTCTCTAGGGAGTCCTTCTTCCTTCTCATTAGGTGGACAAATGATTTGAGTTTCCTCTTCAGGATCTGGCCTTCTAAAGAGCAGTCAGGGTTGATCTCCTCTAGGACTGACCGCTTGGATCGCCTTGCAATTGGATCTCCTCGCAGGAGTCTTCTCCAGCACCAGAGTTCAAAGGCCTCTGTTCTTTGGTGCTCAGCCTTCCTTATGGTCCAACTTTCACAGCCATCCATTGCAACTGGGAAAACCATAGCCTTGACTAGACGCACTTTTGTTGGCAGGGTGATGTCTCTGCTTTTTAGTATGCTGACTAGATTTGCCATGATGAAGCATTAGCAGTGTTCAATAAAGCCGAGTTTCTCATTTGGTGCAACTCAACTTGATTCATTCCACAACATGAAGAGCATAAATCAGGACTGAGGACTTGGGGTTCTTGAGGATTGCTGATCTGCAGTGCTCAGCATTACAGACATGGCTGGGTGGGCTGCGTGACATTCAGCAAGAGCTCAAGATTGATAGTTTCCCAATTCTTGGCAAACATACTTTGGAGATGTACCGAAAGTGCGTGGCAAATATTCTGCCTCATTTCTGTGCATGACCTTCAAGTTGCCCTCTGGTTGGGTGACTTCCCACTGCTACTGTGAGAATGGGCAGCCTCCATTAATCAATTCCTGACACTTTGCAATTGCCTTCTTCCAACCCATCATCCGATGTCACTGCTGTGGCCAGCCAATGGAGCTTGCAGCAGTTTAGGACAGTGAGGAGGTTGGGGAGGAACATGGGCCAGTCCTGGAGTCTGGGGAAGGCTCTGATGAGGGCTCTGTGTCGGAGGCAGAGAGGTGACCACAGCCGTATGCCAGTTATCAGCTGCCTTCAGAGTCAGATGTCAGTGAGGCAGAAGAACAGCTGGAGCCTATTCCCAGTGTGCGCATGCGCAGAGTCACCAGACGAAGGGAACAGCTAAAGAACAGAGGTCAATTTGGGAGTAAGGCCACAGGTGGACAATGAATGGCCCCTCCCAGAGGAAATAAAAGAGGAGCAAAAGGGGAGTGGAGTTTGCAGGAGACAATTAGTTCGCTTAACTGGTTTGTGACTCTCTGAGACTCCCTGCCAAGTTTTGCAGATGTCGGCCTGGTAGCTCTCCAAGCCAGAGAAGGTCTGTGACTGTAAATCCTCCCTTGAAAGCCTTTGCTGGATGTGAAAGCAGAATTCACAGTGAATTCATAAAAGGGTTTTTTGTTGAGATCAGGAGTTTGTTTCATGTTCTGGGGAAGCCTCAGTCAGAACAGTCAGCTTCTCCTCTTCCTTCTGGGTTTCTTTTCTCTTGGCTCCTTAGACAAAATGGCCCAGGTCCTCAATCCATCTTCTGCCTGCAATGCTCATTTACAAGCATCGGGAGACGGTGGCTATTGTTATTTTGGCAGTTCGATGCATCACTCATACAGGTGGTGCGTATGGCGCATGGATTGGTTTCCAAAGAAAATTGCATCGTATGCAAACGAAGGAGGGGGAATGAATACCATTAAGACTCACTGCTTTGCCGGAGGGTGCATATCCCTGTGCGGTGAACGCATCCAATATGCCTCTCCTCCTTCCCCATCCTTTGGGAATGTTTTCAGCCCCCAAAAAGTCTGCTCAGTCAAAAAAAAAAGACAGCAGAACGAACACACCAATGGTGCTAGCCATATGCTCATGTATTTTGATATCCCGTTTTGCTTGTTTTTCCCTTCGGCAATGCTTTAAGGTAGACTGCTGCTGTCCAAAGCTGTTTGTTTGCTCTCCTGGCTGAAACAGAATTCCTGAAACACCTTCTTTAAAGACCTGAGGGACTGTTCTGACCGAGGCTTCCCCAAAAAATACGAAGCAGATTCCTGGTCCTGACAAAACCCCTTTTATTAAACGAATGTGAATTCCTCTCCTTCAAATCCAGCCAAGGCCTGGCAAACAGTCTTTCAAAGGTGAAGTTATGACCATAGACCTTATCTAGCTTGGAAAGCTGCCATGTAAATATTTTCTAAATGCAGTGCTGTATGAGGAAAGACTTGGCATAGAGTCTCTGAGATTCACGGACAGATCTTCACACTCCTGAAACAAACAAACAAACAAACAAACAAACAAACAAACTGTTTCCTGCAAAAGCTCACTCCTTTTTTGCTCCCTTTTATTTCCTATGGGAGGGGCCATTCACCACCCACCTGTGGCTTTATCCCCAAGTCAACCCTGATTTCTCAACTGTTCTTTTCTTTTGGCAGCTCTGTGCATGCACACACTGGGAACAGGCTCCAGCTGTTCCTCTGCCTCACTGCTATCTAGCTCCGAAGGCAGCTAAGAACTGCCAGACGGCCTTGGCCCCGTCTCTTCCTCCGACGCAGAGTCTTTCCCATCCTCCAGGACTGGCCCATGTTCTTCCCCAACCTCCTCATTGTCGGACTCTGCTGCCAGCTCTGCTGGCCCCTGGTGGGCCACAACAGGGGCATTCTGTCCTTATCAGACCCAAACAACCAAGAACAACACACGGAGTTACTTCTGAATAGTTTCTTTATTGTTACTCAGCTAGTGAATATTCATCTGTTGCTATTCACCTTGTTAGAAATCTTACCAGACTGTAACAATTCACTGCATAACTATTAGATAATCTCTGAATTTCTAGGGAGGTCTGTCTTTGCTCTCTTCCTGCCTACCAGATATTCAAAGCTCCACGGTCTCCTTGCCTTCTTCCTCCTACGACTCCAGGCTACCTTCCACCATAGTCCTGCCCTGCTCCATTCTATCTCAAAGGCAAAAGAGTTTTTGAATTGGGTTTTGGATGCAGGCTTTCCCTGGTGAATCGCTTCAGAAGGGAATGAATACTGAATAACAGAGTTGGAAGGGATCTTGGAGGTCTTCTACTCTCGACTCCTTGCCCAAGCAGGAGATCTTATAATATTCTGTACAAATGGCTGTCTGATCTCTTCTTTAAAGCCTCCAGTGACACCCACAACTTCTGGAGGCAAGCTGTTCCACTGGTTAATTGTTCTCACTGTCAGGAAATTTCTTCATCATTCTTGAGTGGATCTCTCTTTGATAAGTATCCACCTGTTACTCCTTGTCTTGCCCTCATGTGCTTTGAAGAATAGGTTGACCCCCTCTTTTTTGTGACAACCCTTTAAATATTGGAAGACTGCTATCATGTCACCCCTAGTCCTTTTCTTCATCAGACCAGACCAGGGGTCGGCAACCTTAAACGCTCAAAAGAGCCACAAAGATCCTAACCAGAAGCCCCCCATTCAGTTCTGGAGCTAACTGGAAGTCCAGTTCCCCCACCATAGAATCTCCTCTTAGCACAACTTCCTTTTTCCTCTACCTGTCCTAACCGAAAGTCCTATCAATTGTGGAGCTGACCGGTGACAGGGAGCCGCAGCAGAGGGATGAAAGAGCCACATGCGGCTCCTGAGCCACAGGTTGCCAACCCCTGGATGAGACCCATCCAGTTTCTGCAACCATTCACCGTATGTTTTAGTTTCCAACCCTTAATCATTTTTGTTGCTTTCTTCTGCACACTTTCCAGAATCTCAACACCTTTTTTCTATGGAAGTGACCAGAACAAGATGCATTATTCCAAGTGTGGCCTTACCAAGGAAGCATACAACAGTACTAATATTTGCTGTGCAATCATCTTTGTATTTAGGATATATTCTTCCTGGATGATTAATGGCACCATCCAGCATTGGGTAAAAAAATATGGTCTGCCTAATATTTAATATTCATTCTGGTCGCAGCACTATCTTTCTCTCAAAAGATGATCCAACTGGTCACAGGATTTTTCTTAAAACTGTTCGGCCCCGCACAATTTCTTATGTTTGGTTCCTGAGCCCTCCTATGCCGTTGCTTTGCAATTTCTGTATTTTCTCTCTGGGAAATTCCTTTAAAAAGAGATAAAGGCTATTTATAAAGTTTCCTCCCACCCTTTTGAGATGCTCCCTATAAGAAGAGAAGTGCTTGTGTGTATATCATACAGTCTTCAGGAACAAATACTTACAACAGATATTGTTAACTTCTCGGCTGGTTTCTGTAAGGGCTCTGTGATCGACACTAATTAGCAAGCAGTGTTGTTATTCTCTGTGAAAATTGGCAGCAGCAAGAACTGAGGAGGTTTTTTTTTTAATAAATGGGTGGGGTGTGTGTAACGGGGATGATTGGCCTGGGGCCACCACGGAAAACTCAGCAATCAAAGTAACAATCAGCCTTTCAAAGGATGGATTCAGACCAAGGAAGCCAGTCAGGCAGAAGATTATAAATCTGGGGGAATTGCCCCCCAATATTCCTGTTTAGTAGACAAAGCAGAGTGAATGAAATACATGATCTTGGACATGGGTGTTTAACTCACGGCGTCACATTGCCCTCATGTGACTTTTTGTGACATTTTTTCCCTTCGCGGAGTTGGGGTGGGCGTGGCCTCTGCATGATGCATCTGGCCTATGGACTGCCAGTTTGATACCCCTGATCTAGGATGTCATAAGGGGACATTTTGGAAAGAGTGGTGAAGGAGAAGACCAGGCAGAGTTATGGGGGTGGAGTCAAGATAGTAATCAGCCTGGAGCTGTTATGTTCCCACAAATGTTTGAAATCCAGCTCCTCTTGAAGTCCGTTGACTCTTATCTAGTGCCAAATTAGTGACAACCATTATTTCACAAGATTGTGACTAGACATCATAAATAAATTATTTTAACTGGAACTTAATATGTGGTCCGATTCTTCGCACCTCACAGGTGATTTTCAGGAAGTAGGAGGCTGACTCCAGGGATGCTCATAGGCTGTGCTAAAAAAAATTCAACATGTGGTCAGGACTGTACATTATAGCCAGTGGTGGGATTCAAATTTTGTTATTACTAGTTCTGTGGGCATGGCATGGTGGATGTGGCTTGGTGGGCGTGGCAGGGGAAGGATACTGTAAAATCCCCATTCCCTCCCCACTCCAGGGGAAGTATACTGTAAAATCCCCATTCCCTCCCCACTCCAGGGGAATGATACTGTACAATCTCCATTCCCTCCCCTCTCTAGGGGAAGGATACTGTAAAATTCCCATTCCCTCCCCACTCCAGGGGAATGATACTGTACAATTTCCATTCCCTCCCCTCTCTAGGGGAAGGATACTGTAAAATTCCCATTCCCTCCCCACTCCAGGGGAAGGTTACTGTACAATCTCCATTCCCTCCCCTCTCTAGGGGAAGGATACTGTAAAATCCCCATTCCCTCCCCACTCCAGGGGAAGGATGCTGCAAAATCCCCATTCCCTCCCCACTCCAGGGGAAGGTTACTGTATAATCTCCATTCCCTCCCCTCTCCAGGGGAAGGATACTGCAAAATCCCCATTCCCTCCCGATCAGCTGGGACTCAGGAGGCAGATAATGGAAGGGGGCGGGGCCAGTCAGAGGTGGTATTGGCCGGTTCTCCAAACAACTCAAAATTTTCACTACTGGTTCTCCAGAACCGGTCAGAACCTGCTAAATACCACCTCTGATGCTGTCCAAGTTAGGGTTAAAAAAATCAACATAGACATAGACATAAAATAACAAGAGTTGAAAGGGACTTTGGAGGTCTTCTAGTCCAATCTTCTGCTTGAGACGGAGACCACTTCAGGCAAATGACTGTCCAGTCTCTTCTTAAAAGACTCCCGTGATGGAGCACCCACAATTTCTAAAGGCAAGCCATTCTACTGGTTGATCGATCTCACCATTAGCAAATTTCTCCTTATTTTTATGTTGCTTCTTTTCTTGTTTAGTATCAATCTATTATTTCTTGCCCTGCCCTCAGGTGCTTTGGAGAATAGCTTGACTCCCTCTTCTTTGGGGCAGCCGATGAGATATTGGAAGACTGCTCTTATGTCTCCCCTTGTCCTTTTTTTCATCAGACTGGCCACACCCAGTTCCTGCAACTGTTCTGTATATGTTTTAGCCTCCAGTCCCCTAATCATCCTTGTTGCTCTTCTCTGCACTCTTTCCAGAATTTCAAATATCTGTTTTTATATTACGGTGACCAAAACTGGATGCAGCATTCCAAGTGTGGTCTTACTAAGTGGTACTAATACTTCATGTGATCTTGATGTAACATAACAGCCACCACAGGACAATCAAAGATCCAGAGATGGAACAAAAATAGGGGCATTTCATCTCCCAATCATGGTTAACATCTTGCCCCAATTTGCAGCTACTAGGGACTTCTTGTAGAAAAATGGGACAAAAAAGGATGAAAACTGTGTGAGCTAAAAAAAAACCACCCATTTTGCCATGAAATCCTCATGAGATCTGAACACTCTGGCTTACAATTTTCATCGCTAAACAAAGCAGTTATGAAGTGGGTTGCAACCAATTTGTTACTCTTTTTTTGGCCAGTGTGGTCATTAAGCAAATCCAGCCCCCCCCCCAATTGCCTTTGCTTGTCAAAAACCAGTTGGGAAGGTCACAAGTGATAATCTCAAGATCCTGGGATGCTGTACATGTAAAATACATGCCAAGTGCCCAAATTTTGATCCTGTGACTATAGGGATGCTGCAATGGGCAGATTTGTAAGGACTTCTTGTAAGTCACCTCTTTCAGTGCTGCTGTAACTTTGAACGGTTGCTAAATGAATAGTCATAAGTCAAGGACTACCTAGCATTTGGGCCATAAGCTGAGACATTCATGGCTGCCCCAATCCTAATGAAACATCTTTGTGACAGTTGGATGTAAGGTCTGCTTTTGTCTTTGGTAATAATAGAAGGATACGGCCTACGGCATCTTTGTTTGGATCTAATATAAACCTGTCACAATCTCTCTACACATACTCTGACGGGCATCTCGTAATATCCCCTCAGCCACCAAGGGGGGGGGGGAAGTTTCCAATTTTAAAATGACATCTTCACCATTTCTGAAAGGGATTTCTAGTTCACAGCAGAGATTCCCTCCGCTTCTCTCATCTATTCATGCTTCTTGCTCTGTTTTCTATCCCCTGGGATGCCTGCACAGGAATTTCAAACTCTTTCAACGACACGCACAGTCCAATTTCCCTGTTTCTGGAGAGTTCTAGGCCAAAACTCTCTGATACCCAAAAACCTGTAGGACCAAGATGGCGAACCTACGGCATGCGTGCCAGAAGTGGCACACAGAGCCCTCTCTGTGGCCACTGGCACTGTCGCCAGCTGCTCTTTTGGTTTCTGGCATGCCCATGGACACCAGCCAGCTGGTCTTTGTGGGCACAGGAGAGCCTGAAAGTGGCTTGAAAAATGGCCAAAACCCAGGCTGTTTCGGGGGGATTTTCAGGCTGTTTTGGGGGCTGTTTTCTGGGCCATTTTGGGGGTGTTTTCAGGTGGTTCTTTGGGTTGTTCTCAGGCCATTTTGGGGCCATTTTGCGGACCCAAAACAGCCTGAAAAATGCCCCCCAAACGGCCTGAAAATGCCCCCAAAACAGGCATGTGCATGCCGGCCAGCTTGACTTTAGGTTTCTGGTGTTCCGGCATGCGTGTGCACATGCGTTCCAGTTTTGGCACTCGGTGAGGTTCACCATCACTGCTGTAGGAGATGCACAGGCTGAGCCTGAGGGAGGGGTCAAATGCACCATAAGCCTTGAGTCCCCGCATACCCTCAAAATATCTTATACCTGTGTTCAAATATATTTCAGATCTAAGTCAAGCCCACCTTGGATGCCTCTCTTGTCTCCCACTTATTTCCCTTGACTGTTAGTTGGTCAGATTCTTGTAGAGGGCGTAAGCTTGTGATAAATCTTTATCCTCGTTTGAACTGCCCGCATCTCCTGATTTCCCCGGTGCCTGACATTATCCAAGTGATTTTTATTCTCTAGATTTGCACCAGCAAATATCCCAATGGTTGCACATAATTTCGTTCTGGTTTAGTATATGTGGGAATCCAGTCATTTGATTTATCATATTGGAGTGAAGATTATTGTGACATTTGAACCCAGTAAAGCTACCATATTTTTCAGAGTATAAGACACACCAAGATTTTGAAGAGGCAAATTAAAAAAAAAGTTTTTGCACTCTGCAGACCTCCCAAAAATGCCCCATTTTTTTTCCAAAAACGGCCCTTGGTGTGTTTTTTTCAAAAAAAAAAAAAAGAGGGCATGAATAGCCTTTAGGAGGATTGTAGAGTGCTCCGGGGGGGGGGCATGGGGGCCCCAAAATGAGCAAAAAATGGCCTGTTTTTTGTGAAAATGGGCCCATTTGTTTGTCAAAAAAGGGCATGCATAGCCTTTAGGGGGCTTACAGAGTGCTCCTGGGGGGTGGGCCCCCCAAAATTGAGCAAAAATCAGGCCATTTCCCGCTCATTTCTGCCCTCCTCAGCCCCCAGGGACATTCTATAAGCCTCCTAAAGGCTCTGCATGGCTATTTTGGTGAAAGGGGGGGGTTCGGGAGGCAAAATATGCTGTATTCAGTGTATAAGATGCACCCAGATTGGAAACGGAGATGAGCACCGCCCCCTAAAGTTGAGAATCACCAGCACATATGTGCGAGGGGAACCTTTACCTTTATAAAGAGTCAATTGTTGTTTAGTTAAACCATAGTATATTGCTCTGATAACACCAAAGCTACTTTTCATAACATCTTCAGGTTTATTCTATTCTCACCTTTCCCAGCCCAGCCAACTAAAGATTCCAGTTGCACAAATTCCCAGTGTGACTATTGTAGCGTTCATCCGATTTGAAGGACATCCGATTGAAATGAAGTGCCAGCCCCTTATTTTGGGAAAACGTTCTAATCACCTCTATTGTGTACCAGAACCCCTGCTGGGATTAATGCTAGGACAACAATGCAGCAGGCTCAATTTAAAAAACGCAGATCAACAAAGCGCAGTTGCTAAATTCATAAACAGACAAAGCCTAAAGAAATCCATCAGCTTTGTGCGATGGGATGGTTCATGTAACAGATGAAGTCCGTGGCTGACGACTGCAGCATATTCAACCAGAAATGCCCCACTTCCATTTTAGCCCCACAAAACCATACAGGTAGTGGGGCTAAAATATTAGCCAGCATCCCCTCCTTTCGTCACTGCCTTGAAAGCAAGGTTTATTTCCTTCCTTCCTTCCTTCCTTCCTTCCTTCCTTCCTTCCTTCCTTCCTTCCTTCCTTCCTTCCTTCCTTCCTTTTCTCCGTCTCCCTGCCTCTTTCTTTTTCCCTTTTAATTCTTTCGTTCTTTCTTTCTTTCTTTCCTCCCTCCTCCTTCCTTCCTTCCTTCCTTTCGTTCCTCCCTCCCACTCCCTCCCTCTCTCTTCCTTGCTTCCCTCCTTCCTTCTTTCTTTCTTTCCTCCCTCCTTTTCCCTCCCTCCCTCTTTCTTTTATTCTTCCTTCTCTTTCTTTCTTTCTTTCCTCCCTCCTTCCCTCACTTTTTCTTTATTTCCTCCCTCCCTCCCTCTTCCTCCCCCTCCCTCTTTCTCTCTCTCTTTCTCTTTCTCTCTCTTTCTCTCTCTCTCTCATTACATGTTTAAATAAACAACTCAAGCTGGCAAACATATCTAATATTCTTTCCTCCTCCTATTTTCCCCACAAAAACAAACCTGTGAGGTGAGTTAGACTACAAAAGGACCATCCCAAAGTCACCTGACTGGCTTTCATGCCTAAGGCAGGACTAGAACTCAGGCTCTCCCGGTTTCTATATTTGAACCAACTAAACATGTATGAGCCAACAGCTCCTGGTTAAAAGGCAGGCAGGAGACTTCCTGTCCCAGGGCTGAAGGCTAGACTGGGAGTCAAGACAACATCCCAGAAGGAGGAAGGAAGTTGCATTATTATTATTTTCCTTATTTTTATCATGCCTTTATTTTTTATAGCAATAACTCAAGGCAGAGAACATACCTAATGCTCCTCCCCCCTCCTATTTTCCCTATGACAACAGCCCTGTCAGGCGGGTTGGGCTGAGAGAGAGAGAGAGACTGGCCCAAGATCATCCAACTTGTTTCTATGGCTTAAGCAAGACTAGAGTTCAAATGCTCCCTGTTTGTAGCCTGGTTCTTTAACCACTAGAACAGGGCTTCCCAATCCACGGTCTGTGGAACAGCACCCATCCGTGGTATGCCAGAAACTGGTCCGTGGAAACAAGCGAAGCTCCATCCGTCGGATGTAGGCCGCACACAAAACCACACCTCCTGTGGTCCATGAAAAAATCTTTCTCCATAGAACCGGTCCCTGATGCTCAAAAGGTTGGCAGCTGCTGCACTAGATTGAACTGGTTGTGTTGCTGTTGCTGCTTTTGAACCTGGTGTAATTGCTTAGTTACGATACAGATGAACAGAGTTGGAAGGGACCTTGCAGGTCCCTACACCATTTCTGACAGATGGCAGTTCAGTCTCTTCTTGAAAGCTTCCAGGGATGAAGCTCCCACAACTTCCGAAGGCAACTTCTGTACCTTTGGTTGATTGCTCTCACTGTCAGAAAATTCCTCCTTATTTGAATCTGTCCTTGTTCAGTTTCTATCCATTGTTCCTTGTCTGGCCTTTGGGTGCTTTGGAAAATAGCTTGACCCCCTCCTCTCTGTGGCAGCCCCTCAAATATTGGAAGGCTGCTATCCTGTCTCCCTGGTCCTTCTCTTCACTAGACTAGCCAGGCCCAGTTCCTGCAACCCTTCTTCTTATAAAAGTTTTAGCCTCCAATCCCCTCATCACCCTGGTTAGGATGGTCTGATTCTCGACGCCTTCCTGTTTGCATACAAATATTTATTAGTCGCAAAGAAATAAAATGATCTGCACAGGATCTAATTCACCAAGCAACCCTGAATGAGGGGAAGCACTCCTGAGGGATTCATTCCCTAATTCCTCTCTAATTTTATTGCTGCTTCACTTCTTGGTTAACCGTAACACTGTCGGTATTTTTCTTTCCTAAGTGCTGGTTTCGCCCGATTTAACAAAAGGTGGCTTCCAAAACAGGATTAAAGGAAGGAAGAGCACTTTGTTTATCTCGAGCTTTCCCATACGAGAGGCCTCCAAATACATCCTGCTTCCTATAATTCTCACCGGGCTCATAAGGCTTGGGACCACTTTTGGTGTAATGTTATGTCTTCTGAGGGACGCGGTGGCTCAGTGGCTAAGACACTGAGCTTGTTGATCAGAAAGGTCAGCAGTTCGGTGGTTCAAATCCCTAGCGCCGTGTAACAGAGTGAGGTCCCGTTACTTGTCCCAGCTTTTTCAATGCGTCATGCAAAATGCACAGAAAGGCCCTTCAGTGGGGAAGGGGATTTGAAAGTTAAAATGCGGAAGTCTACCAAGAAAGTAAGGGACGTGGAGGCTCAGTGGCTAAGATGCTGAGCTCATCGTTCAGAAAGGTCGGCAGTTCGGTGGTTCGAATCCCTATCATCGCGTACCAGAGTGAGCTCCTGTTATTTTTCCCAGCTTCTGCCAACCTAACAGTTTGAAAGCACATAAAAAATGCAAGTAGAAAAATAGGAACCACTTTTGGTGAGAAGGTAACAGCATTCCGTGCGCCTTCGGCATTTAGTCATGCTGGCCATATGACCACGGAAATGTCTTCGGACAGTACTGGCTCTTTGGCTTTGAAACGGAGGTGAGCAGCGTCCCCTAGAGTTGGGAACGACTAACACCATATGTGCGAGGGGAACTTTTACCTTTACCTATGTCTTCCGAGTTTCCTGTTGTACATTTTGCAAATGGGATGCAGGAGAACTGATGGTTTTTAATTGCATTGGTTCTGCTTCTGGAAACGGCCCGTTGTGTTCTCAGGGAAGGAGAGAAAAGATGGAGTGAGATTGTCTAATAAACCCAAGGGAGGCAGGGAGTTGAAAAAGAGGTAAAATTAGCCGTGCATAATTAGCAGTATATGTGGCTCTTGCTGTAATGTGCCCGAGAAAAAGCTATGCTTTGTCTGAATTGTGGCTCTGTTTATGCTTATGACCAAATGCATCCTGTAATAAAGGGAAAGCCCCCCTCCCTGTAGTCTTAGTGGCGCAGTGGTTAGACTACAGTTTTGCAGTTAAAATCTCACCAGTTCAAGGTTGACTCAGCTTTCCATCCTTCCGAGATGGGTAAAGGACCCGGCTTGTTGGGGGCAAGAGGCTGATTCTGTAAACCACTTAGAGAGGAATGTAAAAGCACTGTGAAGCGGTATATAAATCTAAGTGCTATGGCTATTTTTCTTCCTTCCTTCCTTCCTTCCTTCCTCCCTCCCTCCCTCCCTCCCTCCCTCCCTCCCTCTGGTTAGAATGCAGGACTGCAGGCTGACTCTGCCCACTGCTAGCAGTTCGATCCTGACCAGCTCAAGGTTGATTCAGCCTTCCATCCTTCCGAGGTGGGTAAAATGAGGAGTCAGATTATTGGGGGACAAAAGGCTGACTCTGTAAACCGCTTAGAGAGGGCAGTAAAGCACTGTGGAGCAGTATATAAGTCTAAGTGCTATTGCTATTGCTTGGTCCTTTCTCTTTGGCAAAAGAGAATTTGTTTTTGATATGTCTTTCTGAAGGAAAAACTTCAGAAAGGAGTGAGATCATCAAGTATTTCTTTGGTGAATAGCTGGCCCAACTGGATGCATTAACACCCAATTTTTCATTGTACAATTGTAGTGGTATTGTGGGAAAGACCATTGTGGGTCAATGGTGGAATTCAAAAAAGTTAACTACTGGTTCTGTGGGTGTAGCTTGGTGGGTATTGCTTGGTAGGTGTGGCAGAGGAAGGATACAGCAAAATCTCCATTCCCTCCCCACTCCAGGGGAAGGATACTGCAAAATCTCCATTCCCTCCCCACTCCAGGGGAAGGATACTGCAAAATCTCCATTCCCTCCCCACTCCAGGGGAAGGATACTGTAAAATCTCCATTCCCTCCCCACTCCAGGGGAAGGATACTGCAAAATCTCCATTCCCTCCCCACTCCAGGGGAAGGATACTGTAAAATCTCAATTCCCTCCCCACTCCAGGGGGAAGGATACTGCAAAATCTCCATTCCCTCCCCACTCCAGGGGAAGGATACTGCAAAATCTCCATTCCCTCCCCACTCCAGGGGGAAGGATACTGCAAAATCTCCATTCCCTCCCCACTCCAGGGGAAGGATACTGCAAAATCTCCATTCCCTCCCCACTCCAGGGGAAGGATACTGCAAAATCTCCATTCCCTCCCCACTCCAGGGGAAGGATACTGCAAAATCTCCATTCCCTCCCCACTCCAGGGGAAGGATACTGTAAAATCTCCATTCCCTCCCCACTCCAGGGAGAATGATACTGCAAAATCTCCATTCCCTCCCCACTCCAGGAGAAGGATACTGTAAAATCTCAATTCCCTCCCCACTCCAGGGGGAAGGATACTGCAAAATCTCCATTCCCTCCCCACTCCAGGGGAAGGATACTGCAAAATCTCCATTCCCTCCCCACTCCAGGGGGAAGGATACTGCAAAATCTCCATTCCCTCCCCACTCCAGGGGAAGGATACTGCAAAATCTCCATTCCCTCCCCACTCCAGGGGAAGGATACTGCAAAATCTCCATTCCCTCCCCACTCCAGGGGAAGGATACTGCAAAATCTCCATTCCCTCCCCACTCCAAGGGAAGGATACTGCAAAATACCCATTCCCTCCCCACTTCTGGGGAAGATACTGCAAAATCTCCATTCCCTCCCCACTCCAGGGGAAGGATACTGCAAAATCTCCATTCCCTCCCCACTCCAGGGGAAGGATACTGCAAAATCTCCATTCCCTCCCCACTCCAGGGAGAATGATACTGCAAAATCCCCATTCCCTCCCCACTCCAGGGGAAGGATACTGCAAAATCTCCATTCCCTCCCCACTCCAGGGAGAATGATACTGCAAAATCCCCATTCCCTCCCCACTCCAGGGGAAGGATACTGCAAAATCTCCATTCCCTCCCCACTCCAGGGAGAATGATACTGCAAAATCCCCATTCCCTCCCCACTCCAGGAGAAGGATACTGCAAAATCCCCATTCCCTCCCCACTCCAGGGGAAGGATACTGCAAAATCTCCATTCCCTCCCCACTCCAGGGGAAGGATACAGCAAAATCTCCATTCCCTCCCCACTCCAGGGAGAAGGATACTGCAAAATCCCCATTCCCTCCCCACTCCAGGGGAAGGATACTGTAAAATCTCAATTCCCTCCCCACTCCAGGGGGAAGGATACTGCAAAATCCCCATTCCCTCCCCACTCCAGGGAGAATGATACTGCAAAATCCCCATTCCCTCCCCACTCCAGGGGAAGGATACTGTAAAATCTCCATTCCCTCCCCACTCCAGGGAGAATGATACTGCAAAATCCCCATTCCCTCCCCACTCCAGGGGAAGGATACTGCAAAATCTCCATTCCCTCCCCACTCCAGGGGAAGGATACTGTAAAATCTCCATTCCCTCCCCACTCCAGGGAGAATGATACTGCAAAATCCCCATTCCCTCCCCACTCCAGGGGAAGGATACTGCAAAATCTCAATTCCCTCCCCACTCCAGGGGAAGGATACAGCAAAATCTCCATTCCCTCCCCACTCCAGGGAGAAGGATACTGCAAAATCTCCATTCCCTCCCCACTCCAGGGAGAATGATACTGCAAAATCTCCATTCCCTCCCCACTCCAGGGGAAGGATACTGCAAAATCTCCATTCCCACCCCACTCCAGGGAGAATGATACTGCAAAATCTCAATTCCCTCCCCACTCCAGGGGAAGGATACTGCAAAATCTCCATTCCCACCCCACTCCAGGGAGAATGATACTGCAAAATCTCAATTCCCTCCCCACTCCAGGCGGAAGGATACTGCAAAATCTCCATTCCCTCCCCACTCCAGGGAGAATGATACTGCAAAATCTCCATTCCCTCCCCACTCCAGGGGAAGGATACTGCAAAATCTCCATTCCCACCCCACTCCAGGGAGAATGATACTGCAAAATCTCAATTCCCTCCCCACTCCAGGGGAAGGATACTGCAAAATCTCCATTCCCTCCCCACTCCAGGGAGAATGATACTGCAAAATCTCCATTCCCTCCCCACTCCAGGGGAAGGATACTGCAAAATCTCCATTCCCACCCCACTCCAGGGAGAATGATACTGCAAAATCTCAATTCCCTCCCCACTCCAGGCGGAAGGATACTGCAAAATCTCCATTCCCACCCCACTCCAGGGGAAGGATACTGTAAAATCTCCATTCCCTCCCCACTCCAGGGGAAGGATACTGCAAAATCTCCATTCCCACCCCACTCCAGGGAGAATGATACTGTAAAATCTCAATTCCCTCCCCACTCCAGGCGGAAGGATACTGCAAAATCTCCATTCCCACCCCACTCCAGGGAGAATGATACTGCAAAATCTCAATTCCCTCCCCACTCCAGGCAGAAGGATACTGCAAAATCTCCATTCCCTCCCCACTCCAGGGGAAGGATACTGCAAAATCTCCATTCCCTCCCCACTCCAGGGGAAGGATACAGCAAAATCTCCATTCCCTCCCCACTCCAGGGAGAAGGATACTGCAAAATCTCAATTCCCTCCCCACTCCAGGCGGAAGGATACTGCAAAATCTCCATTCCCACCCCACTCCAGGGGAAGGATACTGTAAAATCTCAATTCCCTCCCCACTCCAGGGGGAAGGATACTGCAAAATCCCCATTCCCTCCCCACTCCAGGGGAAGGATACTGCAAAATCCCCATTCCCTCCCCACTCCAGGGAGAATGATACTGCAAAATCCCCATTCCCTCCCCACTCCAGGGGAAGGATACTGTAAAATCTCAATTCCCTCCCCACTCCAGGGAGAAGGATACTGCAAAATCCCCATTCCCTCCCCACTCCAGGGGAAGGATACTGTAAAATCTCAATTCCCTTCCCACTCCAGGGGGAAGGATACTGCAAAATCTCCATTCCCTCCCCACTCCAGGGAGAAGGATACTGCAAAATCCCCATTCCCTCCCCACTCCAGGGGAAGGATACTGTAAAATCTCAATTCCCTCCCCACTCCAGGGGGAAGGATACTGCAAAATCTCCATTCCCTCCCCACTCCAGGGGGAAGGATACTGCAAAATCTCTATTCCCTCCCCACTCCTGGGGGAAGGATACTGCAAAATCCCTATTCCCTCTCCACTCCAGGGGAAGGATCCTGCAAAATCCCCATTCCCTCCCCACTCCAGGAGGAAGGATACTGCAAAATCCCCATTCCCTCCGCACTCCAGGGGAAGGATACTGGAAAATCTCCATTCCCTCCCCACTCCAGGGGAAGGATACAGCAAAATCTCCATTCCCTCCCCACTCCAGGGAGAATGATACTGCAAAATCCCCATTCCCTCCCCACTCCAGGGGTAGGATACTGCAAAATCTCCATTCCCTCCCCACTCCAGGGAGAATGATACTGCAAAATCCCCATTCCCTCCCCACTCCAGGGAAGGATACTGTAAAATCTCCATTCCCTCCCCACTCCAGGGAGAATGATACTGCAAAATCCCCAATCACTCCCCACTCCAGGGGAAGGATACTGCAAAATCTCCATTCCCTCCCCACTCCAGGGGAAGGATACAGCAAAATCTCCATTCCCTCCCCACTCCAGGGAGAAGGATACTGCAAAATCCCCATTCCCTCCGCACTCCAGGGGAAGGATACTGTAAAATCTCAATTCCCTCCCCACTCCAGGGGGAAGGATACTGCAAAATCCCCATTCCCTCCCCACTCCAGGGAGAATGATACTGCAAAATCCCCATTCCCTCCCCACTCCAGGGGAAGGATACTGTAAAATCTCCATTCCCTCCCCACTCCAGGGAGAATGATACTGCAAAATCTCCATTCCCTCCCCACTCCAGGGGAAGGATACAGCAAAATCTCCATTCCCTCCCCACTCCAGGGAGAAGGATACTGCAAAATCTCCATTCCCTCCCCACTCCAGGGGAAGGATACTGTAAAATCTCAATTCCCTCCCCACTCCAGGGGGAAGGATACTGTAAAATCTCAATTCCCTCCCCACTCCAGGGGGAAGGATACTGCAAAATCTCGATTCCCACCCCACTCCAGAGGAAGGATACTGCAAAATCTCCATTCCCTCCCCACTCCTGGGGGAAGGATACTGCAAAATCCCCATTCCCTCTCCACTCCAGGGGAAGGATCCTGCAAAATCCCCATTCCCTCCCCACTCCAGGGGAAGGATACTGGAAAATCTCCATTCCCTCCCCACTCCAGGGGAAGGATACAGCAAAATCTCCATTCCCTCCCCACTCCAGGGAGAATGATACTGCAAAATCCCCATTCCCTCCCCACTCCAGGGGAAGGATACTGCAAAATCTCCATTCCCTCCCCACTCCAGGGGAAGGATATTGCAAAATCTCCATTCCCTCCCCACTCCAGGGAGAATGATACTGCAAAATCCCCATTCCCTCCCCACTCCAGGGGAAGGATACTGCAAAATCTCCATTCCCTCCCCACTCCAGGGAGAATGATACTGCAAAATCCCCATTCCCTCCCCACTCCAGGGGAAGGATACTGCAAAATCTCCATTCCCTCCCCACTCCAGGGGAAGGATACAGCAAAATCTCCATTCCCTCCCCACTCCAGGGAGAAGGATACTGCAAAATCCCCATTCCCTCCCCACTCCAGGGGAAGGATACTGCAAAATCTCCATTCCCTCCCCACTCCAGGGGAAGGATACAGCAAAATCTCCATTCCCTCTCCACTTCAGGGAGAAGGATACTGCAAAATCCCCATTCCCTCCCCACTCCAGGGGAAGGATACTGTAAAATCTCAATTCCCTCCCCACTCCAGGGGGAAGGATACTGCAAAATCTCCATTCCCACCCCACTCCAGAGGAAGGATACTGCAAAATCTCCATTCGCTCCCCACTCCAGGGGGAAGGATACTGCAAAATCTCTATTTCCTCCCCACTCCTGGGGGAAGGATACTGCAAAATCCCCATTCCCTCTCCACTCCAGGGGAAGGATCCTGCAAAATCCCCATTCCCTCCCCACTCCAGGAGGAAGGATACTGCAAAATCCCCATTCCCTCCCCACTCCAGGGGAAGGATACTGCAAAATCTCCATTCCCTCCCCACTCCAGGGGAAGGATACAGCAAAATCTCCATTCCCTCCCCACTCCAGGGAGAAGGATACTGCAAAATCCCCATTCCCTCCCCACTCCAAGGGAAGGATACTGCAAAATCTCCATTCCCTCCCCACTCCAGGGAGAATGATACTGCAAAATCTCCATTCCCTCCCCACTCCAGGGAGAAGGATATTGTAAAATCCCCATTCCCTCCCCACTCCAGTCGAAGGATACTGTAAAATCTCAATTCCCTCCCCACTCCAGGGGGAAGGATACTGCAAAATCTCCATTCCCACCCCACTCCAGAGGAAGGATACTGCAAAATCTCCATTCCCTCCCCACTCCAGGGGGAAGGATACTGCAAAATCTCTATTCCCTCCCCACTCCAGGGGAAGGATACTGCAAAATCTCCATTCCCTCCCCACTCCAGGGGAAGGATACAGCAAAATCTCCATTCCCTCCCCACTCCAGGGAGAAGGATACTGCAAAATCCCCATTCCCTCCCCACTCCAGGGGAAGGATACAGCAAAATCTCCATTCCCTCCCCACTCCAGGGAGAAGGATACTGCAAAATCTCAATTCCCTCCCCACTCCAGGGAGAATGATACTGCAAAATCTCCATTCCCTCCCCACTCCAGGGGAAGGATACTGCAAAATCTCCATTCCCACCCCACTCCAGGGAGAATGATACTGCAAAATCTCAATTCCCTCCCCACTCCAGGGGAAGGATACTGCAAAATCTCCATTCCCTCCCCACTCCAGGGAGAATGATACTGCAAAATCTCCATTCCCTCCCCACTCCAGGGGAAGGATACTGCAAAATCTCCATTCCCACCCCACTCCAGGGAGAATGATACTGCAAAATCTCAATTCCCTCCCCACTCCAGGGGAAGGATACTGCAAAATCTCCATTCCCTCCCCACTCCAGGGAGAATGATACTGCAAAATCTCCATTCCCTCCCCACTCCAGGGGAAGGATACTGCAAAATCTCCATTCCCACCCCACTCCAGGGAGAATGATACTGCAAAATCTCAATTCCCTCCCCACTCCAGGCGGAAGGATACTGCAAAATCTCCATTCCCACCCCACTCCAGGGGAAGGATACTGTAAAATCTCCATTCCCTCCCCACTCCAGGGGAAGGATACTGCAAAATCTCCATTTCCACCCCACTCCAGGGAGAATGATACTGTAAAATCTCAATTCCCTCCCCACTCCAGGCGGAAGGATACTGCAAAATCTCCATTCCCACCCCACTCCAGAGAGAATGATACTGCAAAATCTCAATTCCCTCCCCACTCCAGGCGGAAGGATACTGCAAAATCTCCATTCCCTCCCCACTCCAGGGGAAGGATACTGCAAAATCTCCATTCCCTCCCCACTCCAGGGAGAATGATACTGCAAAATCTCAATTCCCTCCCCACTCCAGGCGGAAGGATACTGCAAAATCTCCATTCCCACCCCACTCCAGGGGAAGGATACTGTAAAATCTCAATTCCCTCCCCACTCCAGGGGGAAGGATACTGCAAAATCCCCATTCCCTCCCCACTCCAGGGGAAGGATACTGCAAAATCCCCATTCCCTCCCCACTCCAGGGAGAATGATACTGCAAAATCCCCATTCCCTCCCCACTCCAGGGGAAGGATACTGTAAAATCTCAATTCCCTCCCCACTCCAGGGAGAAGGATACTGCAAAATCCCCATTCCCTCCCCACTCCAGGGGAAGGATACTGTAAAATCTCAATTCCCTCCCCACTCCAGGGGGAAGGATACTGCAAAATCTCCATTCCCTCCCCACTCCAGGGGGAAGGATACTGCAAAATCTCTATTCCCTCCCCACTCCTGGGGGAAGGATACTGCAAAATCCCTATTCCCTCTCCACTCCAGGGGAAGGATCCTGCAAAATCCCCATTCCCTCCCCACTCCAGGAGGAAGGATACTGCAAAATCCCCATTCCCTCCGCACTCCAGGGGAAGGATACTGGAAAATCTCCATTCCCTCCCCACTCCAGGGGAAGGATACAGCAAAATCTCCATTCCCTCCCCACTCCAGGGAGAATGATACTGCAAAATCCCCATTCCCTCCCCACTCCAGGGGAAGGATACTGCAAAATCTCCATTCCCTCCCCACTCCAGGGAGAATGATACTGCAAAATCCCCATTCCCTCCCCACTCCAGGGGTAGGATACTGCAAAATCTCCATTCCCTCCCCACTCCAGGGAGAATGATACTGCAAAATCCCCATTCCCTCCCCACTCCAGGGAAGGATACTGTAAAATCTCCATTCCCTCCCCACTCCAGGGAGAATGATACTGCAAAATCCCCAATCACTCCCCACTCCAGGGGAAGGATACTGCAAAATCTCCATTCCCTCCCCACTCCAGGGGAAGGATACAGCAAAATCTCCATTCCCTCCCCACTCCAGGGAGAAGGATACTGCAAAATCCCCATTCCCTCCGCACTCCAGGGGAAGGATACTGTAAAATCTCAATTCCCTCCCCACTCCAGGGGGAAGGATACTGCAAAATCCCCATTCCCTCCCCACTCCAGGGAGAATGATACTGCAAAATCCCCATTCCCTCCCCACTCCAGGGGAAGGATACTGTAAAATCTCCATTCCCTCCCCACTCCAGGGAGAATGATACTGCAAAATCCCCATTCCCTCCCCACTCCAGGGGAAGGATACTGCAAAATCTCCATTCCCTCCCCACTCCAGGGGAAGGATACAGCAAAATCTCCATTCCCTCCCCACTCCAGGGAGAAGGATACTGCAAAATCTCCATTCCCTCCCCACTCCAGGGGAAGGATACTGTAAAATCTCAATTCCCTCCCCACTCCAGGGGGAAGGATACTGTAAAATCTCAATTCCCTCCCCACTCCAGGGGGAAGGATACTGCAAAATCTCCATTCCCACCCCACTCCAGAGGAAGGATACTGCAAAATCTCCATTCCCTCCCCACTCCAGGGGAAGGATACAGCAAAATCTCCATTCCCTCCCCACTCCAGGGAGAAGGATACTGCAAAATCCCCATTCCCTCCCCACTCCAGGGGAAGGATACTGTAAAATCTCAATTCCCTCCCCACTCCAGGGGGAAGGATACTGCAAAATCTCCATTCCCTCCCCACTCCAGGGGGAAGGATACTGCAAAATCTCTATTCCCTCCCCACTCCTGGGGGAAGGATACTGCAAAATCCCTATTCCCTCTCCACTCCAGGGGAAGGATCCTGCAAAATCCCCATTCCCTCCCCACTCCAGGAGGAAGGATACTGCAAAATCCCCATTCCCTCCGCACTCCAGGGGAAGGATACTGGAAAATCTCCATTCCCTCCCCACTCCAGGGGAAGGATACAGCAAAATCTCCATTCCCTCCCCACTCCAGGGAGAATGATACTGCAAAATCCCCATTCCCTCCCCACTCCAGGGGAAGGATACTGCAAAATCTCCATTCCCTCCCCACTCCAGGGAGAATGATACTGCAAAATCCCCATTCCCTCCCCACTCCAGGGGTAGGATACTGCAAAATCTCCATTCCCTCCCCACTCCAGGGAGAATGATACTGCAAAATCCCCATTCCCTCCCCACTCCAGGGAAGGATACTGTAAAATCTCCATTCCCTCCCCACTCCAGGGAGAATGATACTGCAAAATCCCCAATCACTCCCCACTCCAGGGGAAGGATACTGCAAAATCTCCATTCCCTCCCCACTCCAGGGGAAGGATACAGCAAAATCTCCATTCCCTCCCCACTCCAGGGAGAAGGATACTGCAAAATCCCCATTCCCTCCGCACTCCAGGGGAAGGATACTGTAAAATCTCAATTCCCTCCCCACTCCAGGGGGAAGGATACTGCAAAATCCCCATTCCCTCCCCACTCCAGGGAGAATGATACTGCAAAATCCCCATTCCCTCCCCACTCCAGGGGAAGGATACTGTAAAATCTCCATTCCCTCCCCACTCCAGGGAGAATGATACTGCAAAATCCCCATTCCCTCCCCACTCCAGGGGAAGGATACTGCAAAATCTCCATTCCCTCCCCACTCCAGGGGAAGGATACAGCAAAATCTCCATTCCCTCCCCACTCCAGGGAGAAGGATACTGCAAAATCTCCATTCCCTCCCCACTCCAGGGGAAGGATACTGTAAAATCTCAATTCCCTCCCCACTCCAGGGGGAAGGATACTGTAAAATCTCAATTCCCTCCCCACTCCAGGGGGAAGGATACTGCAAAATCTCCATTCCCACCCCACTCCAGAGGAAGGATACTGCAAAATCTCCATTCCCTCCCCACTCCTGGGGGAAGGATACTGCAAAATCCCCATTCCCTCTCCACTCCAGGGGAAGGATCCTGCAAAATCCCCATTCCCTCCCCACTCCAGGAGGAAGGATACTGCAAAATCCCCATTCCCTCCGCACTCCAGGGGAAGGATACTGGAAAATCTCCATTCCCTCCCCACTCCAGGGGAAGGATACAGCAAAATCTCCATTCCCTCCCCACTCCAGGGAGAATGATACTGCAAAATCCCCATTCCCTCCCCACTCCAGGGGAAGGATACTGCAAAATCTCCATTCCCTCCCCACTCCAGGGAGAATGATACTGCAAAATCCCCATTCCCTCCCCACTCCAGGGGAAGGATACTGCAAAATCTCCATTCCCTCCCCACTCCAGGGAGAATGATACTGCAAAATCCCCATTCCCTCCCCACTCCAGGGGAAGGATACTGCAAAATCTCCATTCCCTCCCCACTCCAGGGAGAATGATACTGCAAAATCCCCATTCCCTCCCCACTCCAGGGGAAGGATACTGCAAAATCTCCATTCCCTCCCCACTCCAGGGGAAGGATACAGCAAAATCTCCATTCCCTCCCCACTCCAGGGAGAAGGATACTGCAAAATCCCCATTCCCTCCCCACTCCAGGGGAAGGATACTGCAAAATCTCCATTCCCTCCCCACTCCAGGGGAAGGATACAGCAAAATCTCCATTCCCTCTCCACTTCAGGGAGAAGGATACTGCAAAATCCCCATTCCCTCCCCACTCCAGGGGAAGGATACTGTAAAATCTCAATTCCCTCCCCACTCCAGGGGGAAGGATACTGCAAAATCTCCATTCCCACCCCACTCCAGAGGAAGGATACTGCAAAATCTCCATTCCCTCCCCACTCCAGGGGGAAGGATACTGCAAAATCTCTATTCCCTCCCCACTCCTGGGGGAAGGATACTGCAAAATCCCCATTCCCTCTCCACTCCAGGGGAAGGATCCTGCAAAATCCCCATTCCCTCCTGATCAGCTGGGACTCAGGAGGCAGAGAATAGATGGGGGCGGAGCCAGTCAGAGGCGGTATTTGCCAGTTCTCCAAACTACTCAAAATTTCTGCTACCAGTTCTCCAGAATCGGTCAGAACCTGCTGAATACCACCTCTGATCTGAGTTCAGTTCCAAGTGGAGAGAAAGACACTGGAAAGATGGAGATTGTTTGGAAAGATGGTTTAATGGTGGACAGGACCACATGACTTGAGGTCCTGGGCAGAAAGAGGAGAGATGCTGGGAGTGCCCGGGGTTTTATGCCCTCTCTGGGCTTTTGAATTTGAGCTTGTATTCTGATTGGTTGTCAGACTTCCATGGTGGCCATCTAGGGGTAACTTTGAAGGTTGTCTGTGTCCCAGGCTTGGTTGAGTCTTTCTGGGTGATGATGTAATGAAGGGGCTTTGAGCAAGTCCTCCTATGGTTTTGCCTGAAGGAGGTAGATCTTTGTTATGTAGAATAAACCAGCCCAGGCCTTAATGGCCCATTGACAACCCTCATACGGCCCTCAATGAAATCGAGTTTGACACCCCTGCCCTATACCATTCCAGACAAGTCGCTGTCCATTCTCTTCTTAAAACTCTCCAGTGATGGAACATCCACAACTTCTGGAGGGAAGTTGTTCTACTGGTTGATTGTTCTCACTGTTAGGAAATTTCTCCTTAGTTCTAGCTTGCTTCTCTCCTTGATTAGTTTCCATCCCTTATTTCTTACCCTGCCTTCTGAGTGGTGCCTGTTTGTGGATTAGGAAGCGTGGATAATCAGAGAGATTTCAAAGTGATCTAAAATACATGGGAACTCCCCCCCCCAAAAAAACCCAAACAATTACCGTATGTTTCAGAGTATAAGATGCTCCGAAGTATAAGACACAAATAGATTTTGGGGAGGAAAACAAGGGAAAAATATCTGCCTCTGCCTCCCAGCAATTTGCCTCCTTGCAACAAACAGTACAGACAATGTATACTGTCTGTAGTGGTATATTTCAGACTATACTTGTACAGATGCTGTTAAAATTGATGTTCTTTCTGGAAGTATAGTTATTCTCTGCTATTTAAAAGAATAGCACTTTTAAAAACAATAGCACGGGGCCTCTTCAGATCAAGCATTTATTTTAAAAAAGCTTCTTCATTTTGTTCATTTTGTTAAGTTGTCTACAATAATAATAAAGCAGTCTTTAAAAAATAAGCCTAATAATTTGAACATTCTATAGGCATTTATAGTTGTTGAGTTACCTCCTTGCAGCAAACAGGCTGATTAGCACAAGAAAAAAAAGCTGCCTCCCAGCAATTTGCCGTGTGGAGCAAACAGCAAGTTTCACTTTCAATTTCTCCCGATCATCAGCTGTTACAGGCTGCAGGGATTGCTATAGTTTATTGAAGCCTCTGCAAGCTCCCGTTTGCTGCAAAGAGGTAAATTGCTGGGAGTCACATGTCAAAGGGTTGGGGCCGATGGGCGGGTGGGGCTACATTTAGTGTATAAGACGGACTCAAATTTTCACCCTCTTTTTTGGGGGGGGGAAGTTGCATCTTATACTCCAAAAAATATGGTAACAACTCAACTTTAAGTCAAACTCAACTCCTGGTGACTTTGTGGTCACTTTCGCAAGGGGTCTGCAACCATGGGCCATAGACTGGCACCAGTTCACAGGATGCCAGAAATTGGGCCACTCAAACAAGCGAAGGCCCATCCGCAAGATGCAGTCAGCCCACGAAAACATGCCCCCTCCAGCCCACGGAAAAACCTCTCTCCATGGAACCAGTCCCTGGTGCCCAAAAGGTTGAGGACCCCTGCTTTATTAGTTTCCATGGTCACAATATACTGTTGATTTCTGATTCCCTCTTTAGCCTAGAATCCTGGGATACCCTAAGAATCATCTGCTGAAATCAAGCCTCACCCTGTTTAGTGAATCAAGTGTAGCAACATCATGAGAAGTTCCTACACCACCTCTAACCAGGAGGTCAGCTGAAAAGGACCACATGGGAGAAATGCGAAAGTACCTCTCAAGCAAGGCCGAGAATAAGGCAGAAAAGTGGAAGCCTTAATCGCCTGAAAAATTGCCAAGCAGATATTGCTAGAACATTAGCTTCTATGTATCCCATCTCAATGTACCACTCTTATCAAGGCAAATGGCCCACTGCCAGAAGAGTGGAAATTCATCTCCAATACCAATTTGCAGATTGGTATAAACCACGTCTTAGGTTAATTTAAATAAAGACCAAAAAAGGGCACATTTCAGAATAATTGTCACAAAGGCTACCCTGATAAGGACTGCAAAACTTTGAACAAGCACTAGATGGCAGCAAAGTTTCTAGTGGCTTGTTTTTCTCTGCTGTAATGTAGGGGTAGTTTAGTTTTTGCAGTCCAGATGTTGCTGGAATGGGACAACTCGCCGTGGCCAATTCACCATGGCCAATTTGCCACGAGACAACTCACCATGCAGGACAATTCAATGCTGTATTAATTGTTTCGTTCAGTTAGCGTTTATTATCGGTGATCACATCTTCAACAAAATTATTCTAAGTCTTGTATTGACTTTATTTTATTATTATTGGCCACAGTTTCATTGAAATTAATGTAACTTTTGTATTTGCCAAATTGCCTGCAGCACATTGTTCTGTGGCGTAGATCCGATTTTGCAGCTCTGTTCAAATTCCCCTAGAAATATAGGTGGGGGGAATGGATGAATCCAGGCCTAGAGGCTAGTTCTGTCAAATGTCAGCATGCAGAGAAAGACACTTTCTTTCATGGATGATCTGTGTTTGATAGGAATGTCAAAAATTTAAGGCCATAACCATGAGGGTGAAAACCTAATTTATTTAACCATATTTTTCAGAGTATAAGACACACCTTTTTCCCTCAAAAAAGAGGGTGAAAATCTGGGTGTGTCTTATACACTGAATACAGCATTTTTGGCCTCCTGAAACCCCACCCCTTTTGCAAAAATGGACATGCAGAGGGTTTGGGAGGCTGGCAAAGTGCTCCTGAGGGCTGGGGAGGGCCGTTTTTTTCGTTTTTCCTCCTCCCAGCCCCCAGGAGCACTCTACAAGCCACACAAAGCATCTGCATGCCCTTGGTTTGGGGTTTTTTTGTGTGCAAAAAATGGTCTGCTTTTGCAAAAAACGGGCCGTTATTTGCTCATTTTTGCCCCCCCCCAGCCCCCAGGAGCACTCTACAAGCCTCCCAAAGCTCTGTATGCCCCCCCTTTTCTTTGCAAAAAAACAGGCAAGCAGAGGGTTTGAGAGGCCTGCAGAGTGCAAAAGCATTTTTTTAAAAAAAATTACCTCTTCAAAATCAAAGTGCGTCTTATACTCTGGTGCGTCTTATAGTCCGAAAGATATGGTAATTTATTTCTCATTCGTTCATTGTGCCCTGCCACCTCGGTCTTAACTCCTGGTGATTACCCTGCAATTTTCTTACTTCCCTGCAGAAGTGATTTGGTGTTTGTTTTATTTATTGAAAGCATTTGTATGGCTGCCCATCTTCAAGCCAAAACTCTGGGAGGCTCACACAATCCCACAGTAAACACAAGGTTTATGGCCAAAATAAAAACAATGAAACCTCAAGTAGGAGCAACAGAAAAACCAGGCACTGCAGCCACCCGTCTCTGATGCAAACTTTTGTGTTCTCCTATTCCTCCAACCCTGATCTACCTTGGAGCCTGGGAATTGGACTCTCTGGAAGGTTAAAGGGTGGGGGGGCAGGGTTGAAATGATTTCGGTTTAGACTGGTTTGCCTCAACCAATAGTAAAAGAAATGACACCAGTTCGAGGGAACCGTTTTTTCCAACAATCAGTTGTGATGCGTGATTTATATTAGCTAGAAACTGCTTGAGGGGCAGTCCCAGAGAAAGAGGGGGGACCTATTTTCCAAAGTACCTGAGGGCAGGAGAAGAAGTAATGGGTGGAAGACCATTAGAGAAAGACCCAACCTAGAATTAAAGAGAAATATCCTGGCAGTGAGAATGAGAATCAGTGGAATGGCTTACTGGTGGAAAACTATAGGTTTTCAAGAAAAGACTGGACTGCCTTGTCTGAAAAGACATAGGGTCCCCCGCCTGAGCAGTGTGTTGGACTAGAAGACCTCCAAGGTCCCTTCCAGTCCTATTTTTCTATGTTCCACGAATAGGATGTGCAACCTCAAACGAACAGATTTCATCCTCGATTAAGGCGAGAGGTAAAGCTCATTAACATAAGGTACTAAAACTTGTCTCTAATTTTAGAAAGTGCTAGAGCCCCTGCTAGGAACTTGACACTTGATTGCTTTGAGAGACATGCATCCTGTTCCATATTGAAATGAAGATCAAGATGAAGAAACTTTGGTCAATGCGTGCATTCAAGATACAAGTCTGTTTTACGAGAATCCCCGTAGCGTTTAAGTACCAAATCCTCACAAACCTTTCTTTTGCCTGGGCTCTGGATGACAGATGAACTCCGGTTGATACCGCTAGTAGTTTTGGATCCGTGTTAAGTGTGTGAATTAGTTGGGCACAGAGAAATAAAACCAAGGATTCCATGCAGCTCAGTCCCACAAGTCCTGAGGACAAGTAGAGCAGTGTTTCCCAACCTTGGCAACTTGAAGATGCTGGCTGGTGAATTCTGGGGATTGAAGTCCGGACATCTTCAAGTTGACAAAGGTTGGGAAACACTGAAGTAGAGGGTTTGACCAGATGTCTGTAGAGATTCTCAGTTATCCATCTCATGTTGGTCCCAAAGGTGCTTTTTCAGGAGGCAACTGGACTTTCTTGTTTTTTCTTTTGAAGGCATTTTGCTTCTCACCCAAGAAGCTTCTTCAACTCTGCCTGGATGGTGGGGAATGGAAGGATTTATACTCCTTGCAGACAGCTGGTCATTTGCATCCTTTTAGAGCAGGACTATCAACTCCTGGCCTTTGATCTGGATGCGTCACACATAGGGAAGTTTAAGGAAGTGGGGAAAAAGTCCTGATACGTCACGTGATACCGCCATGACGATTTGAGTTTGGTACTCCTGTTTTAAAGGGCCATTGAAGCCCTTGGAGGTTTATCTGTGACCTTGGGGTCACCTGAGTGGTGCTCCTGTTATAACCAGATGTTTACAAAGTCATAGCTGACCTAGGAGCCCCACAAAACCAGCTGAGGCAGACTCATGACCTTGTGCCAAAAAATATTGCAGTTCAAAGGTGGATGGACATTTGGAGCTGTTCAAACATTAGAGATGTGGTGGCTCAGTGACTAAGACACTGAGCTTGTTGATTAGAAAGTCAGCAGTTTGATGGTTCGAATCCCTAACGCTGCGTAATAGAGTGAGCTCCCGTTACTTGTCCCAGCTTCTGCCAACCTATCAGTTCGAAAGCACGTAAAAAATGCAAGTAGAAAAATAGGAACCACCTTTGGTGGGAAGGTAACAGCGTTCTGTGAGCCTTTGGCTTCTCCATAGTGGTGGAGGTATCATCCAGACTGGGTTGATATCATCCGCTCACTGATAGGACTGAGTCTGATGACAATTGTTGTTAAGCCACGCCCCTGTTGCTAGGCAACCCCAGCTTTTCGACTCAGTCCCTCAATGAGGACAGATGCATCACCCAGTAGCTCCACAGCTAACTTTTACATTTGAGATAAGTAGGATATTGGTTTAACATCAGATTGTGTGTGAATTTGTCTTGGGAAGCACTGAATTGAGGCTGTTAATTTTTGCCTTCAGCCCCTTAGGGGGTGGCGTGTGTGTTTGCCTTTAAGGCAAAGGAGCCTCCAGTCTTGAATTACCTGGTAGAAATCCGCACTCTACCGCAGGCACACAGCAGCCCTTTTTGCCATTTCTCAAGTTCTGATCTTGTGTGGCTTTCTTTAAACTCTCAAAGTATCAGGGGAAATTTCCCCAATCTGACAGCGAGGCATTTAAATTGTCTGGATGATACCTCCACACTAAGAGAAGAGGCGTATCAGGTATGTACCAACACCCTGTTTAGTCATGCCACCAAATGACCACGGAGACGTCTTTGGGCAGTGCTGACTCTTCAGCTTTGAAATAGTGATGAGCACTGGCCCCTAGAGTCGGGAACAACTAGCACATATGTGTGAGGTGAACCTTTACCTTTACCTTTTCACACATGTGCTGTTCATTTATTGGGAGGACAGCGTGCATTCTTAGACTGATACTTTTTTCCATGCACATGTTTGCTACATGTTTATGCAACTTTCTGGGGCTAAGCATTCCTTGGGGGCAGGCCAGCAGAAGTGTGAAACCCAGAGTGAGTGGGTGTTGAAATAATCCAACCCACTCAAAAATCCTCTGATGAGAAACCCTTGTCCTTCACCGCAGCAAAGTTCTGAGAGCTTGGGGACTAAGTTCTGGCAAAGTGATGCAGGCTGCCATTTGGATGAAACTCCTGTTACCATAACAACCAACACATCATGGGACCCGTGCATCTAAATGGAGGACCAGGAGGGAATCGTTGGCGATACCATATTTATACCATCTTCGCATGCGGCTCATTTACTGCCCGAATATCTGCGGATGTTAGATGGAAATGGATCCCACCAGTTCATCCTGATGGATGATCGCAGAACTCCGCCAGATGCTCTCCCTGTCTTCTGATGCAGCTCCTGCTTCTTTCACCCAAAACACGAGACATCAACCTTGTATAATGCATCCCAGTGCAATGAGTCATGGGTAAACATCTGCTCCTTGGTATTCTTAGCCATATTTCTGCTGACTGGCTTAACAGTTTTTCTCCCTGGTACCAGACCATAACGCAACCGAATCCTTCCTCTGCTGAGGTCATATTTTGCTGCCATAAGAATAGAATATAGAATATAGTAGAGTCTGACTCTGAAGGCAGCTGATAACTGTCAGATGGCCCTAGCCCCCTCCCTGCCTATGATGCAGAGCTCTCATCAGAGCCTTCCCCAGCCTCCAGGACTGGCCCAGGTTCCTCCCCAACCTCCTCACTGTCCACATCTGCTGCCAGCTCCACTGGCGGGCCTGACCATCAAGATGGGGAATGCTACTCTAGAAGGTGTGTGAGATCTTTGCTAGCCTTGATGATGTGTGGCTGTGAGCGTATGTGCATGTATGTCATGATCCTAATGGAAAATGATGGATGTCCCTCTTGTTCACTTTTAATGGCAGGCCTCGCATTTATCCCTGATCTTAAGATGGGCTGCGGTATAATTCTCATTTCGATATGTCATTTCTAATTTTGGCTTATAGTTAAGTATGAAGCAGTCTTCTGACATATTTATTGGAAGAAGATAGATAGCAATTTAAAATATGTAGTGTGTTGCGCTAGTGAGTGGATTAAATTGAGTAAATATTGGAAATGGATTGCGAGAATGCTCAACAAGGTTGGATGAGCTGCTCAGCTTCTGCTGATCTGTGATGGCTACAGTGAGATATCTGAGGCATCCGTGAGATAAAGAATGGTTGCAGGAAATGGGCATGGTTAGTCTAGTGAAGAGAAGGACCAGGGGAGACATGAGAGCAGTCTTCCAATATTTGAGGGGCTGCCACAGAGAGGAGGGGGTTCAAGCTATTTTCCAAAACAGCAGAAGGCCAGACAAGGAATAATGGATAGAAACTGATGCAGGAGAGAGTCAACCTGGAAATAAGGAGGAATTTTCTGATAGTGAGGACAATCAACCCATGGAACAGAAGTTGCCTTCGGAAGCTGTGGGAGCTTCATCCCTGGAAGCTTTCAAGAAAAGATTGGACTGCCATTTGTCAGAAATGGTGTAGGGTCTCCTGCTTAGGGGGTGAGTGGTTGGACTAGATGACCTATAAGGTCCCTTCAACTCTGTTAATCTGTAATCAGGTGGTTAGAAGAATGACTGAATTAATAACAATGGCAAAACCATCTTCTGTGCACACCATGAAGAGTGAACAAGCATCCTTCAAATACTTGAAATATCTAAAAAGTCAAGAATCCACTATTAAAAACCTCTTGGTAGTTAGGCCTATGGTTAGAAGACACTGTGGCTTCTGGGATGAATTACAGGTAGTCCTCAATTTATGATCAGAGTGAGACCTTCCTCTGTGGTTCTCTTCTCTTCCTCCATCTTCCCCGAGTCTTCATGCCGCCCAAGTTTGGGTCAATGCTTGGGGCTCAGGACCCCAGAAAGCACCCCAAATTTCAGGGGAGCTGGTAGGTTTGTTAAAGGGGATTCAGGTTAATGTTAGGGTTCCAAGTAACACCCCTAATGAAAGATGATCCGAGGCTTGAGTTTCCTTAACGTTCCATTTTATTAGAGAGGTCATATTGGCACATCTGGGAAAACCCGAATCTGAAAGTTTCCAGGTTTTCCCTACCCAAACAAAAGTCCAAGCCCCTGCCCTGCACCCACATGTCCATCATGTGGACAGGCACCGTCCAAAATTGGAGATGCCTCCCAGTCACCTCATCGCAGCTGCAGGGCCAGATGACCTTGACTTTCTGAGAAAGAATGTTGTTATGACTAAATATCACCCATACTCCATGTAATCTCTCCTCCCATTTTCCCACAGTAGACAATGGGGCAGGCCTGGAAGCCCAAATATAAAAGATGGCTTCCAGATCTGACAGGGGGTCTGACACAAACATATCTGGCTTCCTTCATAATCTGCACCATCAGTGTAAATTTCATTGTGAGAATTTCCCTGAAACTTTCATTCCCAGAAAGTTGCCACCCTGAGAATCCATCAGAGAAAGAAAATAAGCAAGGGCATCAATGGAAAGGAGGTAGGATGAGGAGGGAAAGGAAGAAAGGGCAAAGTAGAGGGAGTAGGGGAGGGGAATTAAGAGTAGGAGAGAGGAGAAGAGAGGAGGGGGAAAGAGAGGGGAAGAAGAAAGGGAGGATGAGGAGGGAAAGGAAGAAAGGGTAAAGCAGAAGAAGTAAGGAAGGGGAAGTAAGAGTAGGAGAAAGGGTAAGAAGGAGAAGAAGAGAAGAGTGGGGGAAGGGAAGGGAAGAAGAAAGGAGGAAGGATGAGGAGGGAAAGGAAGAAAGGGCAAAGTAGAGGGAGTAAGGGAGGGGAATTAAGAGTAGGAGAGAGGGTAAGAAGGTGGAGAAGAGAGGAGGGGGAAAGAGAGGGGAAAAAGAAAGGAGGGAGGATGAGGAGGGAAAGGAAAAAAGGGCAAAGCAGAGGAAGTAAGGGAAGGGAAGGGAAGTAAGAGTAGGAGAGAGGGTAAGAAGGAGAAGAAGAGAGGAGTGGGAGAAGGGAAGAAGAAAAGAAGGATGAGGAGGGAAAGGAAAAAAGGGCAAAGCAGAAGAAGTAAGGAAGGGGAAGTAAGAGTAGGAGAGAGGGTAAGAAGGAGAAGAAGAGAGGGGAAGAGGGGAAGAAGAAAGGAGGGAGGATGAGGAGGGAAAGGAAGAAAGGGCAAAGCAGAGGAAGTAAGGGAGGGGGATTAAGAGTAGGAGAGAGGGTAAGAAGGAGGAAGAAGAGAGGAATGGGGGAAAGGAAGGGAAGAAGAAAGGAGGAAGGATGAGGAAAAGGAAGAAAGGGCAAAGCAGAGGAAGTAAGGGAGGGGGATTAAGAGTAGGAGAGAGGGTAAGAAGGAGGAAGAAGAGAGGAATGGGGGAAAGGAAGGGAAGAAGAAAGGAGGAAGGATGAGGAAAAGGAAGAAAGGGCAAAGCAGAGGGAGTAAGGGAGGGGAAGTAAGAGTAGGAGAGAGGGTAAGAAGGAGAAGAAGAGAGGAGAAGGGGGGAAAGGGAAGGGAAGAAGAAAGGAGGAAGGATGAGGAGGAAAGAAGAAGGCAGAAAAGGGAGGTTGAGAAGAAGGAAGGAGTAGGTTTGTTGCAAAACAAGATGGAGATATGGGGTGGCCAGAAAGTAACCCCAACTGTGTTCTCTATATTTGTAAGAAGATAGTGATAAATGTTAATAGCTAATAGATAAATGTTAATAGTATTTACAAGAATGTATATTGGTGAATGTATTTGGAAGGAAAAAATAAAACCTTTTATACCCCCTTCAAAAAAAAACGTGCATTCCCAAAGTCCAGTCTCTTTCAGCAAATGGAACCAAAATTGCCAGAGGAAAATGTTCAAGAAAATTTGTCTGCCTCCCTTTCTGTACATGAATTGTTCACAAGGGCAGGAAGCATCATTGTATTTCTTTCTTTTTTTCCTTTTTTTTAAAAACACCCCTTCTTGCATTACTGTAAAGATAAAAGAAAAAAACCCAGGCTAAATTATTGATATTATTTGGGTGACATTTTAATTTAACACCCCTGGGGACGTCTTGGTGACATTTGTCTGCCTGGAGTGCAAGAAAAGTACAGTGTACCGCAAAGTGGGTGGTGTTGGCTTCTTTAATGGCAGTCAGAGCTGGGTGGGGTGGGGGCTGCCTTCTGATCTCTGTTTCCTCCCATTGTGGGCTGCGTTGTGTGCTGTAGTGACTCATAAGTGGGACCTGCAGTTGAGTCCCTGCAGCTCCAGTGCCAAACAGCATCCAGGATCATTAAACTGTTGTGGGTGTGGATTCTTCTTGCTCTTACATTGCACATCTCTCCTGTTTGCAGTTTGAATAGAATAGAATTCTTTATTGGCCAAGTGTGATTGGACACACAAGGAATTTGTCTTTGGTGCCTAGATGGACATGAATAGGATAGACAGGACAGGCAGAATAGAATAGATGGACATAAATAGGATAGGACAGGACAGGACAGAACAGAACAGAACAGAATAGATGGACATGAATAGGATAGGATAGGATAGGACAGGACAGGACAGGACAGGACAGAATAGAATAGAATAGATAATAAATAATAATAATAATAAATTTAAATTTATTAGCCGCTCCCTTTCCAGACAGGACTCGGGGCGGCGTACAGTGGAACATATAAAGCATAAAACATGTACAGACACATAAACATACTCATATACAAAGACATACATGCACGGAGGAGGTAACAAATTACATCACATTTAGACAATTAAAAATCACAATTAAAATACCCCATTTACAATAACACAATTTAAGAATTTAAAATTTAAAACAACTGTCAGGAGGAATAAGGAAAAAATTTACGGTTGGGCCAGGCCAGATAATTGAAAGAGGTGGGTCTTCAGCTGTACACGGAAGGATCGGAGATCGGAAATAATCCTGATGTCACGGGGGAGGTCATTCCACAGGGCTGGGCCCATCACAGAGAAGGCTCTGCTCCTGGGTGTCGCCCCCCGACACTGTTTGGCGGACGGCACCTGAAGAAGTCCCTCTCTGTGTGAGCGGATTGGTCGTAGGGATGTATGGGGCAGGATGCGATCCTGCATGTAACTAGGTCCTGTGCCATGAAGCGCTTTAAAGATCATAATCAGAACCTTGAAACGCACTCGGTAGACCACAGGAAGCCAGTGCAGCTCGCGCAGGAGAGGTGTTACAGGGGAGTATCTAGTCCTCCCCATAATCACCCGCGCGGCCGCGTTCTGGACCAACTGCAGTCTCCGAGTGCATCTCAAGGGAAGCCCCATGTAGAGAGCATTGCAGTAGTCCAGGCGAGACATCACTAGCGCATGGGTGACTGTGCGTAGGGCATCCCGGTCCAATAAGGGGTGCAATTGGCATCAGGCGAACCTGATGGAACGCCCCCCTTGCCACGGCTGTTACATGGTCATCCATGGACAGCCAGGCATCCAGGAGGACGCCCAAATTGCGCACCTGTTCCATGGGGGCCAGTTGCACGCCCCCAATGGCCAGAGATGGAAGCCACTGGTTGAACCGGGAGGCCGGAAGCCACAGCCACTCCGTCTTGGAAGGGTTGAGTTTTAGTCGGTTGCCATCCATCCAGACCCGTACGGCCTCCAAACACCGGGACATCATTTCAACAGCCTCGTTGGGGTGGTTTGGGGTGGAAATGTATAGCTGAGTATCATCAGCATACAGATGGTATCCCACCCCAAAACCACGGATGATCTCGCCCAGCGGTTTCATGTATGTGTTGAACAGGAGAGGCGAGAGGACCGACCCCTGTGGCACCCCACATGTGAGGGGGCTCCGGGTCGATCTCTGCTCCCCTGCCAACACACGTTGCGTCCGGCCAGAGAGGTAGGAGCCAAACCACCGTAAAACGGTGCCCCTGACTCCCAGCCCCTCTAGCCGGTGCAACAGGATACCATGGTCGATGGTATTGAACGCCGCCGAGAGATCTAATAGGACCAGGATAGAGGAACAACCCCTATCTCTGGCCCTCCAGAGATCATCAACCAACGCGACCAAGGCCGTCTCCGTGCTGTGCCCGGGTCGGAAGCCGGACTGGCGCGGGTCTAGATAATCATTCTCCTCCAGGTGACGTGGGAACTGTTGTGCCACCACACTCTCTACAACCTTCGCTAAAAAAGGAAGGTTGGAGACTGGACGATAATTGACTAGATCCGTTGGGTCCAGGGAAGGCTTCTTGAGCAGGGGCCTCACAACCGCCTCTTTCAAGGCGGCCGGCAGAAACCCCTCACCCAACGAAGCATTCACTAGGCCCAGGAGCCAGTCGCGCGTAACCTCCCAGGATGCCAGTACAAGCCAGGAGGCCCAGGAGCCAGTCGCGCGTAACCTCCCAGGATGCCAGTACAAGCCAGGAGGGACACGGGTCCAATAAATATGTGGTGGGTCGCAGACGTCCACGCAACCTGTCCAAATCCTCGATGGCAACCGAGTCAAACTCCTCCTCCTCAAGACTCGCCATGGGCGTCTCAACTGGACCACTGAAAGGGGCCCATCCCATCCGGATTTGAGCGACTTTGTCCTGTAGATATTTCCCAAACTCCTCTGCTCTGCCCTGTAAAGGGGCTTCCCGCGGTCTCTCAAACAAGAGAGAGCAAGTCACCCAAAACAGGGCGGCAGGGCGGTTATCTGCGGACGCAATAAGAGCGGCGCAATATTGACGTTTGGCCGCTCTTAATGCCACAAGGTATGTCCTCAAATAGGCTCGTGCCTGTGCTCGGTCAAATTCGGAACGGGAGGATCTCCAACGACTCTCTAGGCGTCTCTTGTGGCGTTTCATCACCCTTAGCTCCTCGGTAAACCAAGGGGCCAGGGTGGTTCGTCGCCGCAGGAGAGGCCGCAAAGGCGCCACCCGGTCTAGGGCCCCGGTAGTCGCACTATTCCATGCGTCTACCAGGTCCTCCACCCGGTGGCGGGTCAGGTCCACAGGAGGTGGCCCAAGCTCCGTCTGGAACCTATCTGGTTCCATCAGGCGCTTGGGGCGGAACCATCTAATACCTTCCGGTTCCGCCTCCCCGCAGCGGGGGGTAGCACCAGGGAAGTCAAGCCGGAGAAGTGAGTGATCTGACCATGACAGGGGAATAATAGTTGGATCCCCTATTCCCAGATCACTCGTCCACTGGCCAGAGACAAAGACAAGGTCCAGCGTGTGGCCTCCCTCGTGAGTAGGGCCCTGAATTAATTGGGTCAGGTCCATGGCTGTCATGGAAGCCATGAACTTCCGAACCCCCTCAGACGCTTCTCCCATCGACGGCAGATTAAAATCCCCCATCACTAAGAGTTTGGGGGTTTCAACCGCCACCGATGAGATCAGCTCGAGGAGTTCAGGCAGGGCCGCTGATGTATAGCGAGGAGCCAGGTATACTATCAGCAGGCCCAACTGCCTCCCTGGGCCCCATCTCACGACAAGGGACTCACACCCGGATGTCTGTGGCACAGTGAACTCTCTCGGCTCCAAGTCTTCCCGGATAATCACTGCTACCCCTCCGCCCCTTCCCTGGGCCCGAGGCTGGTGAAATGCTCGATAACCTGGCGGGCACATTTCCACAAGGGGTAAGCCTCCCTCGTGGCCCAACCAGGTCTCGGTTATTCCTGCGAGGTCCGGCTCCCCCTCCAAAATTAGATCGTGGATGAGGGGGGCCTTATTGACAACGGACCTCGCGTTGCATAACAGCAGTCTCAGGCCTTGGGTCTGTAGATCCTGACCACCTAGTATGCAGGGGTTGGTACAAACGACCGGGTATGACCAAAAACCCCGGTCTCCCAACCGACTACGCGCTCTTAATCTGTCCTCGCACCTGCCCCTCCCCACGACCGTTGGTATCAAAGAGCCCTGCACAGATGGACATAAATAGGATAGGATAGGACAGGACAGGACAGGACAGAACAGAACAGAATAGATGGACATGAATAGGATAGGACAGGACAGGACAGAATAGAATAGATGGACATAAATAGGATAGGACAGGACAGAACAGAACAGAACAGAACAGAACAGAACAGATGGACATGAATAGGACAGGACAGGACAGAACAGAACAGAATAGAATAGAATAGAATAGATGGACATGAATAGGACAGGACAGGACAGCACAAAATAGAATAGATGGACATGAATAGGACAGGACAGAACAGAACAGAATAGAATAGAATAGATGGACATGAATAGGACAGGACAGAACAGAACAGAATAGAATAGAATAGATGGACATGAATAGGACAGGACAGGACAGGACAGAACAGAATAGAATAGATGGATATGAATAGGATAGAATAGGATAGGATAAGAGGATAGATGAATATGAATAGGCTAGAGCCTTGTTCCCCAACCCCCGGGCCGCGGACCGGTGCCAATCCGTGGATCAATCGGCACCGGGCCGCGCGGCCGCGCACGTGCCTAGAGTACGCCACGCACTAATTTGGTGTGGTGGACATGCACACGCGGTCTCCAGCCAGCTCCAGCTAAACGCAGTTCATTGCCGCCTGACTTGTGTGACTTCAGGATTCTCCTTAATCAGTGTAGGTCAAAAATAAAAAAGGGAAAGGGGCACTTCAAAACAAGCGCCCCTTTCCCTTTTTTCTTTTCGACCCACAATGATTAGGGAGGATCCTGAAGTCGGGCGGGGCTGAGAAGCGAGGAGGGAGAAAAAGAGACAGAGGCCAAGGAGCTTCCCCCCCGCCTCCTCCCAACAAAAATCTAACCGGGGAGCCGGGCGGGCAGTAGTAAATTAGCCGATCACGCGGCGTGATCGGTTAATTTGCTACTGCCCACGCGGCGTGATCGGCTAATTTGCTACTGCCCGCCCGGCTCCCCGGTTAGATTTTTGCTGGGAGGGGGCGGGGGGGGAAGCTCCTTGGCCTCTGTTTCTTTTTCTGCCGCCTCGCTTCTTGGGGCTGTTTTAAGACTGGTGGACTTCAATTCTCAGAATTCTGGGAGTTGAAGTCCACCAGTCTTAAGAGCCAATTTTGCCCAGGGATCTGCAAAATTGGCTCTTAAGACTGGTGGACTTCAACTCCCAGAATTCTGAGAATTGAAGTCCACCAAGGGCATCAATCACTCTCAGAATTCTGGGAGTTGAAGTCCACAAGTCTTCAAGCTGTCAGGTTTGAAGACCCTGGGTTTTTTTTCCCCTAAAGGGTTAGGGGTGCAAAGGGTCTTGCAACTTGACAGCTTTAAGACTTGCACACTTCAATGCCAGAGTTCCTGAGCAAACATTTTGGTTGCTAAGCAGGAGCGTTGTTAAGTGATACTGACATTATATAACACTGGAACCATCTCGTTGCAAAGAAACAAGCTCAGGGTTCTCATTGATTTGGCATTCTAGTGAGTTAAATAAAATAAATCACTTTATATTCATTTTTTGGTGTAGCTGTATTTTATTTTGAAGGCATGTTTAAATACAATTAAATTAAAATTATTAAATCAAAACAAGCGGGCCACGGAAAAATTATCAAACATTTACCGGTCCGCGGCGATAAAAAGGTTGGGGAGCACTGGGCTAGAGAATGGAATGGAATGGAATAGAATAGAATAGAATAGAATAGAATAGAATAGAATTATTTATTGGCCAAATGTGATTGGACACACAAGGAATTTGTCTTTGGTGCAGATGCTCTCAGGGTACATAAAAAGACAAGATACATTCGTCACGAATCATAAGGTACAACACTTAATGATAGTCTTGGGGTACAAATAAGCAATCAAATCATATTAGGAAACAATCAATATAAATTGTGAGGATACAAGCAACTAAGTTACAGTCCTGCAGTCATAAGTGGGAGGAGGTGGGTGATAGGAACTATGAGAAGACTAATAGTAATAGTAATGTAGACTTAGTGAATGGTTTGACAGTGGGGAGGAAATTATTTGTTTAGCAGAGTGATGGCATTCGGGGAAAATCTGTTTTTGTGTCTAGTTGTCTTGGTGTGCAGTGCCCTATAGAATCGTTTTGTGGGTAGGAATTGAAACAATTTATGTCCAGGATGTAAGGGGTCTGTAGATATTTTCACAGCCCTCTTTTTGACTTGTGCAGTATACAGGTTCTGAATGAAAGGCAGGTTGGCAGTAATTGTTTTTTTCTGCAGTTCTAATTATCCCCTGAAGTTTGTGTCTGGAGTTAATCTTAAATGTATGCAAAACAGCATGCATTTCAGAATCAACTCAGTTTGGGGAAGCTATGATCTTGTGAGGTCCCCAAATGAAGAAAGACAAATAAGAGTTATCTCTGAGCAGTTTCCTTCACCTACAGACAGTTTTCTTGCCAAATGAAAGTGGCTATTTGCATCACCATAGATATACCCTCTCAATTTACCCTCTCAACATCCGGCCCTCTCAATTCCTGGCAAATAGATGGGGAAGAAATAGAGGTAGCAACAGATTTTACTTTCCTGGGCTCCAAAATCACTGCAGATGGGGATTGCAGCCAAGAAATTAAAAGAGGCTTGATCCTGGGGAGGAAAGCGATGGCAAATCTAGACAGCAGACTAAAAAGCAGAGACATCACCCTGCCAACAAAGGTACGTATAGTCAAGGCTTTGGTTTTCCCAGTTGCAATGGGTGGCTGTGAAGGTTGGACCATAAGGAAGGCTGAGCGCCAAAGAATGGTGTCCTTTGAACTCTGGAGAAGACGTCCGCGAGTCCATTGGACTGCAAGACGATCCAACCGGTCAGTCCTAGAGGAGATCAACCCTGACTGCTCTTTAAAAGGCCAGATCCTGAAGAGGAAACTCAAACACTTTGGCCACCTAATGAGAAGGAAGAAGGACTCCCTGGAGAAGAGCCTAATGCTGGGGACGATGAAAGGCAAAAGAAGAAGAAGGGGACAACAGAGAATGAGATGGCTGGATGGAGTCACCGAAGCAGTCGGTGTGAGCTTAAATGGACTCCAGAGGATGGTAGAGGACAGGGAGGCCTGGAAGAACATTGTCCATGGGGTCTTGATGGGTCAGACATGACTTCGCAACTAGCAACAACAAGATATACCCTGATGATTGTTCGGGAGGAGCCTTCTTAGCTCTCTTCCTCCCCACCAACTATCTAAACTTCGCTGTCTTTTAGTCTTCTGGAATGCAGCCCATCTCTCCTGGGAATCCAGACAACACTCCACCACAGATCTTCAAGAAAACAATTAGGAATTTCCCAAAAAGAGGTCTTTTGCTGGCTAGTTTTAAATTTGCGTGATGGCTATTGAAACGGAACACGAAAAGGGATACCAGGACCAAAACACGCAGTATTGTATTTAAATTGTCTTCATTAATTACCCACAGTGCTTAGGGATCCTTCCGTAATTGCTAGGTGAGCTCAAGTGGCAGGAACAAGTCTCTGGAATTTAACTCAATAAGGAATTGCTTTTGTTGTTGCAAATATTATAGCTCTCCACCTCTGGAGTTACTTAGTTTAAGATCAGCAAGGGAAGGATTTGGATTAAGTGTCTAGCATTTATTGGGCGCCTGCTTCGGCAAAGGAGGACAGTAATTATCTGACTGGAGTATGAGCAAAAGTTTGTTATGTCACCGCTTGGAAAAGTAAATTGGAGATGCTGACTTGTCTAATCAGACTCTCTTCCAGCTGTAACTGATCTTATTGGGTCTCAAGTAACACACATCCTTGTTTTCATTCAGACACACTGTATAAATCTCAGAGGTCAAACCTCCCCTGCATGTATATAAATTCCTTCTAATACAAAAACTCTTTTTACAGGATGGGATGGCTTTCCTTAAACACAAAAAAATGGCTGACATCTGTTTAATTCACAACCTACTTCTATGAAGAAGTCTTTGTTTACAGGGCATCAAGGAACATGCACACACATTAGATAAAGTGATGGGGCATAATTATTTCATGCTTACAAAGGTTTTTGGGAATTATCTTTAATAGATTAACAGAGTTGGAAGGGGCCTTGTAAATAATCTAGTCCAACCCTCTGCCCATGCAGGAGATCTTACACCATTTTTGACAGATGGCAGTTCAGTCTCTTCTTGAAAGTCTCCAGTGATGAAGCTCCCACAACTTCTGAAGGCAACTTCTGTTCCATTGGTTGATTGCTCTCACTGTCCTTATTTCTAGGTTGAATCTCTCCTTGGTCAGTTTCCATCCATTATTTCTTGTCTGGCCTTCGGGTGCTTTGGAAAATAGTTTGACCCCCTCCTCTCTGTGGCAGCCCCTCAAATATTGGAAGACTGCTATCCTGTCTCCCCATGTCCTTCTCTTCACTAGACTAGCCGTGCTTGGTTCCTGCAACTGTTCATCGTATGTTTTAGCCTGAAGCTGACCTTCCTGAGGCCTTTTTGAGGTTTCAGTGTTGCCACACTAGAGCTGAGAGAGAGAGGAATAGAGATAGCTGGGGTGTTGTAGCCAAAACAAAATACTTTCCCCTGGGAACCAAGGACATTCCCACAAGTGGTCGGAGAGAGGAGGAGTGAAGTAGCCAGGCAACTGGATGGTACCTTGATTGGACCACATGATTGATTGTTTGGGGAAGGGATTTTTTTCTTTTTACTTTTAATTAGGTGAAAATTGTGGGAACCCTTCAGAGTCGGTTTTCACCGGTCTGTGCCAATATGACATATCCAAATAAAACGGTTCTTTGAGGAATCGTCCTGCCTTGGAGTTCTGTTCGCTATGGGTGTATTCCTTGGAACTTTGACGCTACCTGTACTTTCTCTCACCCCTCTTTTAAAGTGAGCTTCTGAAAAAAAAAAGGATTTTTTAAAATGTAAGACAATAGAATAGAATAGAATTCTTTACTGGCCAAGTGTGATTGGACACACAAGGGATTTGTCTTTGGTGCAGATGCTCTCAGTGTACATAAAAAGACAAGATGCATTCATCAAGAATCATAAGGTACAACATTTAATGATAGTGATAGGGTACAAATAAGCAATCAGGAAACAAATCAATATCAGTATAAATTGTAAGGATACAAGCAACAAGTTACAGTCCTGCAGTCATAAGTGGGAGGAGATGGATGATTGGAACAATGAGAAGACTAATAGTAATAGTAATGCAACGTTAGTGAATAGCTTGACACGGTTGTGGGAATTATTTCTTTAGCAGAGTGATGGATAAAGGCATAGTACTCCCAGCTTTCACCTTTCATTTCTCTTCTTTGCCCAACAGATGATAGTTTTAACTCTGGAGAGAAAAATTGACTTTCTCATATGCCGCAGAAAATATAGTGCCAAATTCCTTTGGCTGTTTATATGGAGAGACAAAATTCAAAAAGGCACCCAATTGTAAAGGATATATGATATCATCCTGGTTTATCCTAGACTCGTCCCTTTGCAGGGATGATTGGCTCTTGCATATCCTTTCTTTAAAAAAAATGGCATTTCCCAAAACATTTTAAAGAATGGCTGTGATGTCTTTAGCACTGTTAAAGGTTTTATTGTATTCCTGGCTCTCCAGTTTATCTCTGGGGATGCTCAGTCAGCAAGGAAAGAAGTTACAAACAGTTGGATGCTCCCAGCTGGCCTCCAGCAAAGCCTTCGGTGGCAAATTTATCGCTGGGCTCGTGCGTGTTTGTATCCATTTCAGGGAATTTACTAATTTCCGTGATATAACAGAAGTAGGCAAAACAACCGTGAAGAATATGTTTTTAGGCTGATAAGGCTTCGGGAGAAGGTTTTTCCAAATAGGCACCTGCAGTCATCTTCCATTAAATAAGCCAAATAAAAGTTGTCTGCTCACAGTAAAGCCATCACAAAGAAATTACGACAGTCCCCGCCTTAAGGTATTAGGAGATAAGTAAATTCCAATGGAAGACAGTTTAGTTGCTGTAGCTCAGGAGTGTCCAAACTTGGGAACTTTAAGACTTGTGGACTTCAACTCCCAGAATTCCCCAGCCAACCATGCTGGCTGGGGAATTCTGGGAGTTGAAGTCCACAAGTCTTAAAGTTCTCAAGTTTGGACACTCCTGCTGTAGCTCAACTTTCACTTCAGTAAATTAGTTAAGAAGATTTTGGATAATCTGTGACTGGACAGATGATTACTTTCACCTTAAGTCTGCTGCCTAAGAGCCTGATCCCGTAGAGCTGTTATCCAAAACCAAGAGGCTTAAGGCAGAAAAAGTGCCTTGGTAAAAAGCAGAGCAAAGCTTGAAAAAACCATGAACGTTTATGCCTTTTAATAATGGTTGGTTGGTTGGAAAAGGTGCTGTCAGGCCCCTTCCTGTTGCAAAATTCAGAAATTGCTTCGTTTGCAAATGCTCTGAGCTCAGGCGAGTATTTCAGATCCTGTGGCTGATGGATGTTAATTATTTCTGTCCGTGGAAAAACTAACAGAATAACAGAGTTGGAAGGGACCGTGGAGGTCTTCTAGTCAACCCTATACCCTAAACCAGGATTGTCAAACTCGATTTCATTGAGGACCGCATCAGAGTTGTGTTTCACCTCGGGAGGGCTGGGGGGGGGGCATGGCCAGGATGGGGTGGGGCCAGCTTGACGTCACTCGTGTCAGGGGCACCAGTGCTCTGCCAGCAAAAACAGGCTCCCAAGCTCCATTTTTGGCTGTGATGGCCTCCTGCAACCCTCTGCCAGCGAAAATGGAGCTTGAGAGGGTTGCCCACAGCCCTCACAAGCTCCATTTACACTGGCAGAGGCACCGCGGGCGAGTCCTTTGCTGTTTCCAGGGTGGCCCCATGGGCCAGATCTAAGCACCCCATGGGCCTGATCTGGGCGCTGAGCCTTGTGTTTGACACCCCTGCCCTAAACCATTCCAGATGAATGGATGTCCAGTTTCCTGTGATGGAGCATCCATGACCTCTGGGGGCAAGCCGTTCCATTGGTTAAGACCTTGGAAGGTCATCTAGCCAGAGGTGGGTTCCTACCGGTTTGGCCTGCTTCGGCTGAGTAGGTAGTAACTCGGCTGGCCATGCCCCTGAACCAGTTCTATCAGCGGTGCTGTAGGCGGTGCCATCTTGTTTTTTGCTTCTGTTCATGCACAGAAGCATTTTTTTACCTACTGCTCATGCGCAGTCCTGAGCGAGCCAGCAGTAGAAGAAGCCGGAACTCACCCCTGCATCTAGCCCCCTGGTGAAGCAGGAGACCCTACACCATTTTAGACAAAAGGTTGTCCAAACTTTTCTTAAATACGTCCAATAATAGGGCACTCACGATTTCTGGACAGAAGCCATTCCGCTGATTAATGATTCCCACTGTCTATAAATTTCTCCTTATTTCTAAGTTGCTTCTCTTCTTGATTAGTTTCCATCCATTGCTTCTTGTCCTACCTTCAAGTACTTTGGAGAATAATGACCCCCTCCTCCTTGTGAAAGGTCCTCAGATATTGGAACACTGCTATCATGTCACCCTTAGTCCTTCCGTTCACTAGACTAGACATGCCCAGTTCCTGCAACCGTTCTTCATATGTCTTAGTCTCCAGTCCCCTAACCATCGTTGTTGCTCTTCTCTGCAGCCTTTTTAGAGTCTAGGAAGGTGAAGGTAACAATGTAAAAGGCTTCCTTATCAGCTTTGTTCAAGGTACAGGCAGGACTGGAGAGATCCAATCCTCCAGGCTTCACAGAAGATCTGGATCCAGGAATGTAGGGCCAACAGAGGCTAACATGATGGAGCCATGAGTTCTAGCAGCTTTCATCTCCGTGACAGCAGTTGATCTGTTATCTTGGAGCAGGCTAATTTTTGCGACATGGGAGGGGAGCAAAGCTGACCTCCTTTTGTGTTGCCAGTCTCTAAGAACTTGAGAGGCACAGCATCGAGGGCAAGATAATGGTCGGATAACTTTTTTCTTGTAAGAGTTATTGATCACAGCAAAGATTTGCGCACTTAGTGTCTTTTGCTTTAAAAACGGAAACCCGAGAAATAGTGCCGTGGAATTTCAACCGGTCAATGAAAAAGCACCGAAACAAAGCAGCCAACCTAAAATCCAATCAATGAACAAAACAAAATGCATTGCACAGGGAAAAAAATCATCCACTTGACCTCACAACTGCCCTCCCCTCCTAGTCATTTTATAATCTTCTTTAGAACCCCTGGTTCCTTTTCTCAACCGCCCAATGAACCCAGCTTTAAAAAGAACACAATTAAAATCTCCCAAATGAAAATGCATTATTTATTGGGACATGTGGGCAGAATTCTGGGAACAAAGCAGTTGATGATTCTTTGAAGAATTTTGGTGGGATTTTTCCTGACAGAACAACACTCTTCCAAAAGATTCAGGGTTAGTTGACAGTCCAAGTGGGAAGTCATGCCCTTTTCCTTAGGGATTTGCAAGCAGAATAGAACAGAAAATGCTGGTCACAGAGAGGAGAACACAGAGTAGCCTACTTTTCCAAGGCAGGTGGTGTGGCCCACCCACTGGCAGCAGAGTTGGACAGTGAGGAAGTTGGGGAGGAACATGGACCAGTCCTGGGAGTTGAGGAAATCTCAGACGAGGGCTCTGCGTCGGAGGCAGAGAGGGAGCTAGACAGCAGTGAGGCAGAAGAACAGCTGGAGCCTGTTCCCACTGTGCAGAGCTGCCAGCAGACAAGAACAACTAAGAAAGCAGGGTCGACTTGGGAGTAAAACCACACCTTGGAGGAGATTGGCCCCTCCCATAGGAAACAAAAGAGGAGCGAATGGGGAGGGGGCTTTTACAGGAAACCATTCGTTCCTTCGGTCGTTTCAAGAGTGGAAAGTTCTGTTTGTGACTATAAGAGACTCTGTGCCAAGTTTTGCTTTGCCCTGAGTTTGGAAACTAGTTATCTGGCAGTTCTCCAAATGAGATAAGGTTCGTGTTGATAAACATTCCTCTGAAAGGCTGTTTGCTAAACCTTGCTGACTGTGAATGAAAGGAATTCATGGTCGTGTAAATAAAAGAGGATTTGCAGGGACAAAGACTCTGCTTCAGGCTTTTTAAGGAAGCCTGGGTCAGAACAATACCCTGCGGACACAGATAAACCCCAGGACTGGCCCATGTTCCTCCCCAACCTCCTCACTGTCCGACGCTGCTGCTAGCTCTGCTGACTGCTGGTGGGCCACAACAGGTGTGTCCTGTGTCCTTTCGAACTGTTAGGTTGGCAGGCGCTGCGGTAGGTATGGGAGCTCATTCTGTCATGCAGTGCTTGGGTTTCCAAATGCCAACCTTTTAGTTGACAAATCTAGCATCTTAACCTCAATCCTAGGTTTAGTTCAAAAGGTTGGTTTATTTTAAGATTTCTAGGAGGCTTTGGTGCGTTTGCTTCTTTAACCAAGTGAGTTGCGTTGCATTTTGCTTCGGGCTTAGATTGTTCCTCTGTTGTTCATCTAAGTGAGGCAGTTGTTAAGTGTTTTGCCCCATCTTTTGACCTTTCTTGCCACCGTTGTTAAGTGGATCACAGAAGTTGTTACGTTAGTAACATTGTTGTTAAGTGAATCTGGCTTCCCCGTTGACTCTGCTTGTCAGAAAAAAAATCACAAAAGTTGATCACGTGACCCTGAGTCAAAAGAAAATAAGTCCCAGTCTTATTTTCGGGGAAACACAGTAGGATCTGAGAAAAAAAGATTTGACGGTGTGAAAAAAATAACATGGGCTCTCCCGCTGGTTACATTTGATTGGCAAGATGAATTCCCCTTCCTCAGTCTTGAAATGCGTGTGGGTTGACACGAAACGTAACATTCAACTTCAAACGCATTGTCGCTTTTGCTGCGCTGAATACTTTTGCACTTATAACTTATGTCCTTTTCTGTAAGTTCTCCTGAGATTGACAAGACTTTTAAAAGCTCCCTGACAGCTGAGGCTTCAGGGAATTGACACGCTACATAATTAAGAGGCATTTCTTCTTCCTTGTATAGTCTGGTTCAGTTAGAATGCCCATTTTGACTTGCTCTAATTGTGACATAAAAGGGACACGGTGGCTCAGGGGCTAAGACGCTGAGCTTATTGATCAGAAAGGTCAGCAGTTCAGCAGTTCGAATCCTTAGTGCCGCATAACGGAGTGAGCTCCCGTTCCTTGTCCCAGCTTCTGCCAACCTAGCAGTTCGAAAGCATGTAAAAATGCAAGTAGAAAAATAGGAACCACCTTTGGTGGGGAGATAACAGCGTTCCATGTGCCTTCGGCATTTAGTCATGCCAGCCACATGACCACAGAGACGTCTTCAGACAGCGCTGGCTTTTCGGCTTTGAAACTGAGATGAGCACCGCCCCCTAGAGTTGGGAACGACTAGTACACATGAGCGAGGAAACATTTACCTTTACCTAATTGTGAACTACACACCCCGAAAAAAAAAAAATTGGTCAGAGCTTTTCGTGGGTTGATTGTTAACCATAGTTAATAGCTGCCACACTTACAGGGAATTGTAACAATCCTAATCATTTTTTCCTCGTTTTTCTTTTATTTTGAACAGATGAAGTCATCGGAGATTGATCAAGAATTATTCACAGAAAGTTACTGCAGGGTATGCAGTGCTCAGCTAATATCGGAATCACAACGTGTGGCTCATTACGAGGTAAGAGGTGTGATGCTGGAGGGTGTGGGGAAAACCTGATGTCTAGTTTGTTGGTTTAGGTAGGCTTGTTGCAAATCGGTCAATCTAACAGGGGGTTTGAAGGAAACATATGAAGCAGGAGGGTCCTCATTTTATGGCTGAACATAGAACATAGAATAATAGAGTTGGAAGGGACCTTTGAGATCTTCTAGTCTAACGCTACTCAAGTAGGAAACCCTATACCGTTTCAGAAAAATGGTTGTCCAATCTCTTTTTGAAATCCTCCAGGGATGGAGCACCCACCACTTCTGAAGGCAAGCTGTTCCACTCGTTGATTGCTCTCACTGTTAGGAAATGTCTCCTTAGTTCTAAGTTGCTTCTCTCCTTGTTTAGTTTCCACCCATTGCTTCTTGTCTTGCTTTTTGGTGCTTTGGAAAATAGTTTGACTATTCATCTTTGTAGGAGCCCCTCTAATATTGGAACACTGCTATCATGCCCCTCCTAGTCCTCAAATCAAGATTTTTTGATTTCAAATCAAGAAATGACAAGGGTGACTTCAAGAATTATTTCTGGGCATCAGTTTTTGAGAAAGCTTTAGAGAAACTGGAATAAGTCTAGTGACAAACACTGTGGATGGTCAGGGGACCAACTTAAGGTTTTTTAGAATCATCCAAACACTATGGTGCAACCCTAAAAAAATAGGCTTTATACCACTTCAGTGATGGTTGGGTGATAGAACAGAGCAGAACAGAATAGCAGAGTTGGAAGGGACCCTGGAGGTCTTCTAGGCCAACCCCCTGCTCAGGCAGGAAACTCTACACCACTTCAGACAAATGGTTATCCAATCTCTTCTTTAAAACTTCCAGTGTTGGAGCATTCACAATTTCTGGAGGCAACTTCTGTTCCACTGATTAATTGTTCTCACTGTCAGGAAGTTTCTCCTCAGTTCTAAGTTGCTTCTCTCCTTGATTAGTTTCCACCCGTTGCTTCTTGTTTTACCCTCAGGTGTTTTGGAGAATAGCTTGTCTCCCTCTTCTTTGTGGCAACCCGTGAGATATCAGATGCGATATACATTGTTTTAAGTCAATAGTGGATAAATGGTCTAAAAAGATATGGCATGTTTAATCTTGAAAAAAGGAGACTGAAAGTAGAACTGACACCTGGAAAATTGTCATAAAAAACAAGGTCCAGTTCTTTGGTGTGTCATTATACACAAACAGAAGTGTGGGATGCTTTAGTTTAGGTTCCTGTACTAAGGTGGGTGTGAGAGTCTGAATAGCTCTTCAAAGTCCATGTTTTATCTTCTGAAATATTTAACGTATGACATCAAATCCAATCTTTATTACGGTCACAGACCCGCATAAAGTTAACATACTGATTTTATGAAGCCATTCTCAAATCTTTCAAAGTTGCAAAAATGGTCTGACATTTTTATCTCCATCATCCACTCTAGGTGATATTATTTTTTTCAACATCATGTCTTCTGCAAAGGATAATCATGACAAGGTTGTTGATGTGTCTGATGGAAAAAAAATCACCTATCTCTACTGAGAACAGATCTGACACGGGAAGTTGGAGAAGCTTTGCTAAAGCCGGGCAATTAATGCTGATCAGTTTTCCCAGGAAAGTTAAGTTTTTTTCTTCAACCTGGTCTCTGAGAATTTCAATGCAGGTTGATATAATTTATCATCTGATGAATTAATGTAGCGTTTAATCCTTTCTGCCAGATTTAACACATGGTCTGTCGTTTTTTTCCCCCTTCATATTCTGAATGTCTACGGTATACGCACCGTAGCTCAAAAGTATAGTTTAAGCAGGTATCTTTGGAGAGCAAACACATTTGAGAAGAGACACGCTTAAAAAACATATGCTTAAAATTAAATGTACTTTCTCAAGCAGCTTTCTTTAATCTGCAGAGTAATGCAAAAATGGGTGGTAATATATTTATACGAGGATCTGAGTGAAAAGTGATTTGACCCCCATAACAGACTTCTCTCTCTCTCTCTCTCTCTCTCTCTCTCTCTCTCTCTCTCTCTCTCTCTCTCTCTGTGTGTGTGTGTGTGTGTATGTGTGTGTGTATGTGTGTGTGTGTGTGTGTGTGTGTGTGTGTATACAACACAAATATATATATATATATATATATATATATATATATATATATATATATATATATATATATATATATATATATATATATATATATATATATATATGCTGGTTTTCTTGTATTCGGGTCTTTTCCCGTGTAAGATTGAGATTGTCTTTGCAATGTTTCGGCAAGATCTTACTTGCCATCTTCAAGCTTGGGCTTAAAATGGGATCGGAGCTGCTGTCTTTCTGTAAATCTTGGTGGGAGGGGATGGGGTGCTGGCTTTGTTTCAATAAGTGGAATGATTGGTTGTGTGGTTGTATCATGATTGGTAGATTGGTGCTGATTGGTGCTGGCTGTGTGTGCATTGTTGTATTGTATTGTAATGGCTTACAGAAAGACGGCAGCTCCGATCCCATTTTAAGCCCAAGCTTGAAGATGGCAAGTGAGATCTTGCCGAAACGTTGCAAAGACAATCACAATCTTACACGGGAAAAGACCCGAAACCAGCATATATATACCAGCATTGTATTTGGGTCTTTTCCCATGTAAGATTGAGATGGTCTTAGCAACGGTTCGGTGAGATCTCACTCGCCATCTTCAGGCTGGGTTTTGGGCTTAAAGTGTGATCGGAGTACACTTTGTGCTTTGAAATTTGAAGTCGCCCCTAAGCACATCCCCAATGAAGACATCATATGCGGAGTTGAAGCTACACTCACCAAAATCAACCCAGTTGAATAAAATCAGACTTGCAGTCACCAACATCCTTTGCTCCAGTAATCCACCCAGAAGCAACTTACAGCAACAAGAAGAAATAGCATTCACCAACCTGAGGAAAGACAACAACATAAGCATTCTCCCAGCAGACAAAGGTAACGCTACAGTGGTGATGAACACGTCTGACTACCAAGCCAAACTATCCAACCTACTCCAAGACCCCGCTTACAAACCTCTAAACATAGACCTCACCACCTACCTGGAAAAAACCTACCAAATCCAAAATAAAAGCCTCTCCCATCCGCGAAGAGATCCAGCAAAGAATCATCCCCAGAGAGAAATCTTCCAGATGCCCCAAACTCTATGGCCTCCCCAAGATACACAAAGAAGGAACACCACTCAGACCCATAATCAGCTCCATAGGCTCACCTCTAGAGAATCTTGCCAAATTCCTTGCCGAACAACTCCAACCCTACGCAGAATCCCTCACCTCACATGTACAAAACTCACTCCACTTCATAGAAACAATAAAGAAACAAAACCTACAACCCAGCGACCTACTCATGAGCTTCGATGTCATATCCCTCTTCACCCAAGTGCCTATAAAAGAAGCCTTGACAGCTATCCAGAACAAACATAACCCCCCTAAACACATCCTGGACCTGACCAACCACTGCCTAACCAACACATACTTCATCCATAATGGACAAAGATACAGACAGATAGAAGGAGCACCCATGCGATCACTCCTCTCACCCATCATCGCAAACTTATGCATGGAACATTTTGAAACTAACGTCTTAGATAAATCAGAACACAAACCCAAACTCTGGCTTAGAGAAGTTGATGACACTTTCGTGATTTGGCCACATGGGAAAGAAAAACTGGACAACTTCCTCAAACATCTCAACAGCCTACACCCCAAAATACAATTCACCATGGAAATAGAAGCAAACAACCAACTTCCCTTTCTGGACATCCTAATCTACAAAAAACCTAAGGGCTCCCTAGGATGCACCATCTACTGGAAAAAAAAAACACCAACCGCTACTTAAATGCACAATCCCATCACCACCTGCACAGATCAACTCTGTAGCCAAGACCCTCATCTCCAGAACCAAACGCCTAGCCAACAAAGACCACCTGAAAACTGAATTACACACTCTCACAAACGTATTAATCTCCAACGGATTCCAAAGAAAAACAATTACCAACCTAATCCAAAGGGAGACTCACCCCGAAAACCAAGACACAGAACAGGACAACGGCATCACTCTCCTCCCTTACATCAAAGGCACCACAGATAAAATCAGCAAAATTCTCCACAAACACAATATCAAGACAGCCTTCAACAATGACCAAAAATAGCCAACATCTTAAGAAACCCCAAAGAGAAAACCCAGCTAGAAAACCAAGGAGTTTACGAAATACCATGCAAAATCTGCCCTGCAACATACATAGGAAAAACGAACAGGAGAATAAATATACGCATCGCAGAACACAAGAATGCAGTCAGAAAAAAAGAAAAAACTTCCTCCCTTTTCCAGCACCTTAGAGCTACAGGACATGAAATTAATTTTGAAGGAACCAAGTTAATCTCCAAAACAAAACACTCAACAAGAGAATAATTATGGAAGCTATTGAAATAGAGAAACACCCCCACAACATGAATAAATGTGATGATACCTCCTGCCTACTAGACATCTGGAAACCAGCCATGGTCAACAAATGAGCCCCACCCACAACCCAGGCTGTTACAACACGAAACAACAATAGACTCACAGCCGGCACCAATCAGCACCAACCTACCAATCATTACACACACACACACACACACACACACACATCCATCCCACCGATGGACAGAAAAAAGTCTCTGTTATGGGGGTCAAATCACTTTTCACTCAGATCCTCGTATAAATATATTACCACCCATTTTGCATTTCTCTGCAGATTAAAGAAAGTTGCTTGAGAAAGTACATTTAATTTTAAGCATATGTTTTTTAAGCGTGTCTCTTCTCAAATGTGTTTGCTCTCCAAAGATTAAACTATACTTTTGAGCTACGGTGCGTATACCGTAGACATTCAGAATATGAAGGAAAAAAAACGACAGACCATGTGTTAAATCTGGCAGAAAGGATTAAACGCTACATTAATTCATCAGATGATAAATTATATCAACCTGCATTGAAATTCTCAGAGACCAGGTTGAAGAAAAAAACTTTCCCTTAACTTTCCTGGGAAAACTGATCAGCATTAATTGCCCGGCCTGTGGCTTAGTGGCTAATACATCTGCCTAATAGGTAATACAGCCCAGATTCTAATCCCAGTAAGGGTATGGCTAACTGATGAGAGCTAAATAGCTTGAAATAGATCTATACTAGTCTCCCATTATTTATTTATCGGCACAAATACAACACAAACATAGCAAAGGCAACGTTAAAAATAAAAATATGGTTTTCTGCCTGGATGGTCTTCTGTAATGAGCCAAAGGACAGAAAGGGGGAGTAGTGAGCTTCCTCCTATATTTGGGCATACCAGGGGTTGTAACACACACACACACACACACACACACACACACACACACACACACGTGTGTGTGTGTGTGTGTGTATCTTGCCGACGTTTCGATGAGGTCCCGCTCACCATTTTCAGGCTGGTGCCTTCGGCTTCATGCTTGTGCAAGCAAAGCGTGATCAGAGTTGCCGTCTTTCTATAAATAATGGTCTCTGTGTGTGGATTGCTGGCTTTGTTGCTGTAAGCGGATTGGTTGGCTGTGTTGTAACATCTTGATTAGTTGGTGGAGTTGATGTTTGCAGATTAGTTGGCTGTTTCATAACATCCTGTATACCTGAAGTACTGGCTGTGGGCCTATTGTTCTTTTGTATTGTAACGACCTGGGTAATGGGCTGTGTGATGACATCCTGAGCACTATTGTAGTGATATCCTGAGTCCTGTGCTGCAACCTCCTGGGGGGGGGGGGGTTGGCTGCATTGAAACATCCTGAGCCTTTGTGTTGTAACCTCCTGAGTTCTGTGATGTAATGTCCTGAGCAGATGGCTGTAGTGTAACATCCCGGGCTTTGGTTTGGCTCCGAGTTTGCGGTCTGGCCGTGTGTTCATGGCATGTGTCAGTTTGCTTTGGCCCCTGGAAGTTTTAAAGAAGAGATTGGATAACAATTTGTCTGAAGTGGTGTAGGGTTTCCTGCCTGAGCAGAGGGTTAGACCAGAAGACCTCCAAGGTCCCTTCCAACTCTGTTATTCTGTTCTGTTAAATCCAAGAGAAATATGGGGGGGGGGAACCAAATGTTGTGGGTTGCCCATCACTGGAGGCTTTCAAGAAGAGGCTGGACAGTCATTTGTCTGGAATGGCATTGGATGTCCTGCTTGAGCAGGGGGTTGGACTGAATGACTTCCAAGGTCCCTTCCAATTCCGTTATTCTATGTCGTCTTCTTCTAATTTTGACTGATCACTTACCATGTTGCATCCCTTCATTACCCGTTGTGGTCAATGGCTGAGAAAAGATGGTCCAAATCAGGGGTGAAATGCTACCAGTTCAGTTCGCTCCAACTGGTAATGAAAAATGCTAATGGTTCTGGCGAATCAATATTTCTGATGATCAGCTGGGAGATGATCAGCTGTGACGCCCGATTTATATCAGCTAGAATCATTGGATTTCCTGCTTTCTAGCTCATCTAAATCGTGTGGCACAGCGGATTCCAACTTCCCCTCACTCTTCTACTTACCTTTGCAGATTTGGAAGGGTTCAAAATGTTCCTTTTTTAGCGCTGCATGGGCACACCTCAGACGTGCATGCGCGCAAAGGGTGCGCTCGTCAGTGACGTGCAGTCAGGTGAGGCAAGTGAGGCACAGCCTCCCCACTCTCATCATGAGGAAAAAAAGTAAAAGGAAAAAGCTGAGCTAGTTGCTGCCTCACCGTGGATGACTCTGCTTAATCTCACTGGTGCTCTCCCTCCCCAAGTGTAGTGACTTCCTCCCCAGGCCCCCATTCATTTCTCTCTCTCACACACACAGCTGGATAAAACTATATAAAAATCTAGCCCAGCTTCACTGATTACAAGTTTGAAAAGGCAACGTGGCTCCACCTGCAATCAAACTACACTTGGGGAGGGAGAGCACAAGGGAGCACTGAGGAGACCACAGGAGGAGGCAGGAAGCCAGGCAAAGAGCCATGCTGTAGTACACACACTTCCCCCCAGCCTCTTTCTTTTGGAAGGCTCGGCTCGGCTCCCCTCCGGCTTCTCTGCCTCTCCTCTCACCCCAGCCTGCCAGCAGGAGGTGGTGGGTGGGCTTTATTGTGTTCCAGGCATTTCCCACCCAGACAGCAGGCTGCATTTGCAATGGTGGAGGTGTTTGGGAAAGGCAGCAGGGGAATGGGGGGGGGGGGTGGCAGAGGAGCTGCTTTCAAGCCACTGGAAAAGATATCCAATCCAACTTTTGAGTGTGTGGGGGTTTGTTTGAGACTGAGTGAGAGTGGGAAGGGTTAGGAGAGATAGTCCAATCCAACTTCTGTGTGTGTGTGTGTGTGTGTGTGTGTGTGTGTGTGTGTTTGAGAGAGGGGGAGGAAGGGAGAGAGGGAGGAAGGAGGGGAAGGAGAAGAAAAAGAAAAAGAAAGAAGGAGCAAAGGAGAAAAACAAATGCTGCCACTTTAAATTGGAACTGAGCATGCCTGGCTGTGGAATTCTGGGAGTTGAAGTCCACAAGTCTAAAAATATTTGAAACTCAGCACTGTGTCAGTGCCTCACCAGTCATAAACCTCACCGCACGTCACTGGCGCTCGTAGCAGACTCACCGAACCGGTAGCAGACTTCAGAGGATTTCACCACTGGGCCAAACCTTAATATATTGAACTTTAGAACATTCAGTGACTTTTCCCTTTTCTTCTGTCACTGTTCCTCCACTTCAAATTACTCTCCCCAGATTTATTTTCTTCTGGAAAGAGGAAAAAGGGAGATACAAGTAGAGCATTTCGATAGATAGTGGCATAAAAAAGGGGGATATTTAAGTATCCCTTTCCTTTCGGATTGTTCTTGGTAGCCTACAATTTTCAGCTTTAAAAAAAGGCTTGAAAGAAATAAAAATAGCAAGCTTGAAGGTTGATTTTTGCATTATGTTGGCTTTGTTTATCATTAGCTAATCAGTAATGTGAGGGACGCAGCGGCTCAGTGGCTAAGACGCGGAGCTTGTCGATCAGAAGGTCTGCAGTTTGGCGGTTTGAATCCCTAGCGCCGCGTAACGGAGTGAGCTCCCATGACTTGTCCCAGCTTCTGCCAACCTAGCAGTTCGAAAACACGTAAAAAATGCAAGTAGAAAAAATAGGGACCACCTTTGGTGGGAAGATAAAAGCGTTCCGTGCACCTTCAGCATTTAGTCATGTCGGCCACATGACCACGGAGACGTCTTCAGACAGCGCTGACTCTTTGGCTCTGAAGCAGAGATGAGCACCGTCCCCTAGAGTCAGGAACAAGTAGTGCATAAGTGCGAGGGGAACCTTTAATCAGCAATGCATTATTTTGAGGTAGACACTGAGAGTTTTCTGAAGAGGAAGAGCAGATATTTTCAGCTTCGCGGATCCTTGTTGGAAATTTCATCAGCTTTGAGTTAATACGCATTTGCGGTTTGTGTACTGTGTGCAGAAAAGGATGTGATGGGTATCCAGGTTAACTTCTGTTTTTCAGCCCTTTACGTCAAGACAGGAGCGGGGTGTTTCTGAGTTGCTTGGGGGAGGCAGGAGATGAACTATAAGGAATGTGATGAATATGGAAAGTGAACATTTTGATATTTGGGGAAGATGGCTTTTCTCTTTTAATTTGCATGATATTAGCATTTATTCTACCGCTTAAAAATAATCAGGCATTACAGGTAGTCCTCTATGTACGACCACAATCAAGCCAAGAGTTTCTGTCGTTAAGTGAGATGTTTGCAAAAGTGGGTGTTGCCTTATCTTTACAACCTTTCTTGATGCAGTTGTTAAGGGAATCCCAGCAGATGTTAAGTTAGTAACACGGTTGTTAAGTGAATCTGACCTTGCTTGGTTGCAAAAAGTACCATATTTTTCAGAGTATAAGACACACCGGAGTATAAGACGCACCAAGATTTTGAAGAGGCAAATTAAAAAAAAGTTTTTGCACTCTGCAGACCTTCCCAAAACGGCCTATATTTTGTCAAAAAAGGGCATGCATAGTCTTTAGGAGGCTTATAGAGTGTTCTTGGGGGCTGGGGGGACACAGAAATGAGCAAAAAATCTGCCCATTTTTCGCTCTTTTTTGCCCTCCCCAGCCCCCAAGAGCACTTTGCAGGCCTCCCAAACCCTCTGCATCACCATTTTTGCAAAGGGGGTGGGGTTTTGGGCGGCCAAAAATGCTGTATTCAGTGTATAAGATGCACCCAGATTTTCACCCTCTTTTTTGAGGGAAAAAGGTGTGTCTTATACTCCGAAAAAAAAGGTAATCATATCACCCCAGGACGCTTCATAAATAGGAACCAGTTGCCAAGCATGTGAATTTTGATAATGCATCCATGGGAAGACCACAATGATCCTAAAGTGTGAAAAATGGTCATAAGTTAATTTTTCAGTGTCATTGTAACTTTGAATGGTCACTAAATGAACTGTTGTATGTTGAGGATTACTATATATGATTATCTGTGTGTTGTGGCCTGTCAGCCACCAGCCCCTCCAGTAGCGGAATCAGAGGAGGAAGTGTGGGAGTCAGGGTCAGCATCAAGACAACCTAAGAGCTCCGAGGGGGAAGAGGGAATGGAGCTGGCAGAGAGAGAGAGGGGGGGGGGCAGAGCATGGACTGTCTGTCAGCCCTCAGATGGAGAGTCAACAGCCCCAGGTGTGGAGGTGGCTGATGAGGAAGAGGAGGAACAGCTGGGTCCAGTGCCTGACGTGTGGATGCACAGAAGGCAGAGGAGAGGAGAGCAGTGGAAATCTATGGGCTGGTCCTTGGAAAGGAAAAGCCACTGCTGCTAGCAAAGCCCCGTCCTAGCTCTGGGGATAAAAGGCAGGGGGCGGAGATGAATAGATGTGGCTGACAACTATTCATCTTCCTGCCAGACAGACTTGTTAGTCTGCGTTGAGAGAGAAACTTTTTGCCAGGGCTGCTGGCGCTCCTAATAAAGGAATCTTTGCATTAACTTCAGAGGGTTTGGCATGTTTGGGGAGCTGGGCCAGAACAGTGTGCAACATAGTGTAGCACGGCTCTTTCTGGCTCCTTATGGAAGTTCCTTCACCCAACGTACGTGAAAATATCAGCGCAGAAAACTATTTTTTCCCCTACTTTTTCCTACTCTCAAGCTCGGCCATTGATGAGTGATGACAGCAGATAGTAACATTCCTCTTGACTGCTTAACATGCTGAATGTCCTGCTGGCAGTGGAAGAGGGTTGAAGAACGGTTGCAGGAACTGGGTGTGTCTAGTTTAATGAAAAAAAGGACTAGGGAAGACATGATGGCAGTGTTCCAATATCCCAGGTACTGCCACAAAGAAGAGGGAGTCAAGCTATTCTCCAAAGCACCTGAGGGTAGAACAAGAAGCAATGGGTGGAAACTAATCAAGGAGAGAAGCAACTTAGAACTGAGGAGAAATTTCCCGACAACTAGAACAATTAATCAGTGGAACAGAAGTTGCCTCCAGAGGTTGTGAATGCCCCAACACTGGAAGTTTTTAAGAAGGGACAGCCATTTGTCCAAAATGGTATAGGGTCTCCTGCTTGAGCTGGGGGTTGGACTAGAAGGCTTCCAAGATCCCTTCAAACTCTGTTATTCTGGGAATATTTATTTCTCTGTTTCTACTAATTTCCTGCAGACCAATTAATGAAATGTGTTTGAATATTAGTAGCTCAGGTTGGGAGTTTGGCTGTTGGTTTGAGCTCCGAGCTTGGCAATTTGGTTGCTAACATTTCGTCACCATTCAAGGAGACATCCTCCATGCGTTTTGCAATGCCCTCTACATGGGGCTTCCCTTGGGACGCGCTCGAAGACTGCAGCTAGTCCAGAACGCAGCTGCGCGGGCTATTATGGGGAGTACTAGGTACTCCCACGTAACACCGCTCCTGCGCGAGCTGCACTGGCTGCCTGTGGTCTTTCGGGTGCGTTTCAAGGTGTTAATTACCATCTTTAAAGCGCTCCATGGCTCAGGACCTAGTTACTTGCGGGATCGCATCCTACCACACACTTCCCTGCGACCAATTCGCTCTCACAGGGAGGGACTCCTCCGGGTGCCGTCCACTAAGCAATGCCAACGGGCGGCGCCTAGGAGTAGAGCCTTCTCTGTGATGGGCCCAACCCTCTGGAATGACCTCCCCCCGATATCAGAACCACCACCGACTTCCGCTCCTTCCGACAAAAACTGAAGACTCACCTGTTCCGTTTAGCCGGCTTGGCCTATTCATAGCCTCATTCTACCTCCTGGCAGATATTTTTAATTGGGTATTTTTTAGGGGTTATTTTAAATATTGTTTTTAACTGCTTTGCTTTATGTACAGTTTCTTATAGCCTCCTCTTTTAGGTACTGAGTATGTAATTATGTTTGTACTTTCTATTTATTTATGTGTTTTATCTGACTGTACACCGCCCCGAGTCCCTTTGAGGAGAGGGGGCGGTATAAAAGTCCAAATAAAGTAAAGTAAAGTAAGTTTTGGATTGTCATTAATTAATCATTGGAATGATTTGCCTCCAGAAGTTGTGGAAGCTTCAACACTGGAGGTTTTTTAAGAAGACACTGGACAACCTCCACATGACACTGTTCTGACTTAGGCTTCCCAAAAGCACAAAGCCCACTCCTCATCCAGATAAAACCCCTTTTATTTAGGTTAAAGGGAGTTCCTCTCCAGCAAAGTCCCAACCAACAGTCTTTCAAGAGATTTCACAACTACAGACCTTTATCAGGCTTGGAAAGCTGCCAGGCTGATATCTTCCAAACGCCACGCTGTGGCAGCAATTACTTGGCAAAAAGTCAGGGAAGATCTTCACCCTAATGAATTGAACTAACTGCCTCCTGCAAACTCCCCTCCCCTTTTGCTCCTCTTTATTCCCTATGGGAGGGGCCATTCACCGTCCACCTGTGTCTTTACTCCTGGGTTGGCCCTTGTTCCTTAGCTGTTCTCTTTGTCTGGAAACTCTGTGCATGCGCACACTGGGAACAGACTCCAGTTGTTCCTCTGCCCCACTGATCTCTGACTCCGAAGGCAGCCAATGACTGACAGACGGCCCTGGCCCCATCTCTGCCTCCAACACAGAGCCTTCCCCAGACTCCAGGACTGACCCAATCTCCTCACTGTCCAAATCTGCTGCCAGATCTGCTGGCAAGCCACAAGAGTTTCCTGCCTGAGCAGAGGATGGACTAGGAGACCTCCAAGATCCCTTCCAACCTTTTTTATTATCTTATTCTGGCTCTTGGCAAGGTGTTCCTCAGAAAGCAGCTGAAAGCAAAAGCATTATTTTTTTTCGGGGTTTACAGAAAAACTATTTGCATGAATGCGGACTGCAAGTAGATTCCATGACTTACTTATTATTAGACAGTCAGCATGGTGTAATGGTGAAGGTGCTGGACCAGGAGTGATGCTACCTCTCTCTGCATTTTTGCCCTGTCCACTGCAGGTCTCTCATCCCACTGAGTGCAGCTCTTGATCATGGCAATGTTCTCCACCCCTGCAGTGAAGGAGAATCTTAATTTTCACCTCTCAAGAAAAGAGGGGAATCAGAAACGCTCCTAATTCTGAAACGGGGAAAGCATAGAAAGGCTACAGAAAGAGCTTGCCACAGTAACTTGACTTTGTAGGAGCTGAGCTGATCCAATGTAAATCGAACGAACAAAACGGAAAAACAAAAGGACAATTTTTTTTAATCATATAATTTTATTGCCAAACATGTTCTCTAACTGCATTACACACTGCCGTCTTGAATTGCTGTAATAAGATTGCACACTGCGCTTACAAGTTTTCCCCCCACGCTGGTTGTTTTCCGATCCCTGCTTCCCCTCAAAAAACCCCACTTGTGATAAAATTGTTTTATAATAATTTGTTGCCTCCTTTCGAATGCAGAACTCACTGTACCAGGGCTGGAATTCCTCTAGAAATGTTATTAATCTCATCCACAGCTTTTCTTGGTCCAGGCAGTCTTCTGTATCGGAATATATCCGTTTATATGCTACTGTTTTCTTTTTTCTTTTTTTTAAAAGCACACTAATTGCTTCGTTGCTGTTTTTCCATGCCAATTTCTTCATCGCTCAGCTTCGTTGAACTTTTTGGAAGGCCGTAATTGTTACGATATTGGGGTGGGGGAGTGGAAACACAAATGAAGATTTGCTCCATTTATTAATGATGGAGGCAAGGATCGCTCCGGTTCATCTCAGTTTTACTTTCATCACATGGCATCAGGATTTCAATCCACTTCTCTGGGGGGGGGGGGGGGAATTGGGTGGGTGGGTAAGGAGTCAGGTTAAATTCAGTTAAACCAATTAACAGAGTTGGAAGGGACCTTGTAGGTCATCTAGTCCAACCCCCCACTCAAGCAGGAGAGCCTACACCATTTCTGACAGATAGCAGTCCAGTCTCTTCTTGAAAGCCTCCAGGGATGAAGCTCCCACAACTTCTGAAGGCAACGTCTGTTCCTTGGGTTGATTGTTTTCACTGTCAGAAAATATCTCCTTCTTTCCAGGTTGAATCTCTCCTTGTTCAGTTTCCATCTACTATTCATTGTCTGGCCTTAGAAAATAACTTGAACCTTTCCTCTCTGTGATAGCCCCTCAAATATTGGAACACTGCTATCATGTCCTTCTCTTCACTGGACTAGCCATGTCCAGTTGTATGTAATCAAATCGTATGTTTCAGCCCCCATTCCCACAACAGAGTAGAGTAGCGTAGAGTAGTGTAGAGTAGCGTAGAGTAGCATATAGTAGTGTAGCATAGAGTAGAAGAGATGAATATGAATAGGACAGAGAATAGAATAGAATGGAATGGAATGGAATAGAATAGACGAATATGAATAGGATAGAGAATGGAATGGAATAGAATAGACGAATATGAATAGGATAGAAAATGGAATGGAACAGAATGGAACGGAACAGAACAGAACAGAATAGAATTCTTTATTGGCCAATTGTGATTGGACACATAAGGAATTTGTCTTTGGTGCAGATGCTCTCAGTCTACATAAAAAGACAATATACATTCATCACAAATCATAAGGTACAACATTTAATGATAGTCTTAGGGTACAAATAAGCAATCAGGAAACAATCGATATAAATCATAAGGATACAAGCAACAAAGTTACAGTCCTGCAGTCACAATTGGGAGGAGATGGGTGATAGGAACGATGAGAAGATTAATAGTGATAGTAATGCAGACTTAGTAAATCCTCTTGTTTGCATAATTCATAGCCGTATAAATTAAAGAGGGTTTTGGGGACTAGGATTGTGATTTTTGCTTTCTCAGGAAGCCTAGGTCCAATTCTCTATATGCCAGGCAAATCATTCTTATTTTCACCAACCCCCCGAAATTCCATTAAACAAAGTAAAATTGCTCCCAGGGAGGGGGAGGGGAGGAGAGGGCAGGTGAATGGATTTGCTAAGCGCAGACGCGACTCCTAACTGGATGGAAAGAAAACAGTGTGTTCTTTTGGGTCTCAAACGTGTTCTTTTCCAATGTCCGTGTTTGTGCTAATGCCTGCCGAGTGTTTCCAACATTTGCCACCTGTTCGGCAGTCTGCGTGTTTAGCTGCTTCTCTTGGCAGGGATCTCAACCACAGTCGCCTCCTGTGTTGGAAGGATGCTTGTGGTATAGTTTGCTTTGTTCATGTGTGTGTGTGTGTGTGTTTTGTTAAGTAATTAAGCTCCCCTTTAGAAGAGCGAGTATGCAGAGAAGCATAATGAGAGCAGTGACGTGCAGTCAGGTGAGGCAGGTGAGGCACAGCCTCACCACTCTCATCATGAAAAAAAAAAGTAAAAGGAAAAAGCTGAGCTAGTTGCTGTCTCACCGTGGATGACTCTGCTTAACCTCACTGGTGCTCTCCCTCCCCAAGTGTAGTGACTTCCTCCCCAGGCCCCCATTCATTTCTCTCTCACATACAAACAGCTGGATAAAACTATATAAAAATCTAGCCCAGATTCACTGATTATCAGTTTGAAAAGGCAACGTGGCTCCACCTGCAATCAACTCTGCTTAACCTCACTGGTGCTCTCCCTCCCCAAGTGTAGTGACTTCCTCCCCAGGCCCCCATTCATTTCTCTCTCACACACACACAGCTGGATAAAACTATATAAAAATCTAGCCCAGCTTCACTGATTACAAGTTTGAAAAGGCAACGTGGCTCCGCCTGCAATCAAACTACACTTGGGGAGGGAGAGCACAAGCGAGCACTGAGGAGACCACAGGAGGAGGCAGGAAGCCAGGCAGAGCCATGCTGTAGTACACACACTTCCCCCCGGCCTCTTTCTTTTGGAAGGCTCGGCTCGGCTCCCCTCCGGCTTCTCTGCCTCTCCTCTCACCACAGCCTGCCAGCAGGAGGTGGTGGGTGGGCTTTATTGTGTTCCAGGCATTTCCCACCCAGACAGCAGGCTGCATTTGCAATGGTGGAGGTGTTTGGGAAAGGCAGCAGAGGAATGGGGGGGATGGCAGAGGAGCTGCTTTCAAGCCACTGGAAAAGATATCCAATCCAACTTTTGTGTGTGGGGGGTGGGGTTTGTTTGAGAGTGAGTGAGAGAGGGAAGGGGTAGGAGAGATAGTCCAATCCAACTTCTGTGTGTGTGTGTGTGTGTGTGTGTGTTTGAGAGAGGGGGAGGAAGGGAGAGAGGGAGGAAGGAGGGGAAGGAGAAGAAAAAGAAAAAGAAAGAAGGAGCAAAGGAGAAAAACAAATGCTGTCGCTTTAAATTGGAACTGAGCATGCCTGGCTGTGGAATTCTGGGAGTTGAAGTCAACAAGTCTAAAAATATTTGAAACCCAGCACTGTGTCAGTGCCTCACCAGTCATAAACCTCACCGCACGTCACTGAATGAGAGTGATATGGAATAACACGCACAAACAGAGACACTGAATAGTATAAAAATATAGTAATTTACTATGTAGAAATATAGAGGTGTTCAGAGTCCAGTTAACAGTGGTAATCTTCCATTCTCATACACGTCCAGATCTTGTAAAGATTTCAGTTCCCTGTTCATTGCTGCTTTCCAAACTGTTTGCTCCTCTTTAGGATACATTAATAGTTCATTATACGCTGCAGGAACTTTATCTACTTGACATGCAACAGATGCCTGATACCTATCGGTGGCCGCGTTACACGGGTTGACCTTCTGGGTAACTCAGGGCTTATAGGTGGACTATCCTGAACGTCCTCCTGCTTTATCACTTCCTCCTCCTGAGTAGACTCCTTCCCTTCATCACACATTTCTGGTATTCTTGATACATTATTTTGGTCTACTCGGGTTTCAATTACTACGTTGTTTATTTCCAGTTTATCCCAACCACATGCTCTAAAAACCTCGCATTTGCACTGGGATAGATCTTAATTGTCCCACGTTCCCAGAACCTATAAGATCTATGATTTGAGTCATAACCTACAAATATTAACTGCCTTGCACGAGTTTGTCCCTTTAGTCTGATCTGTGCTGGAATATGCATCCTTGCAGGAACTCCAAACGTGTGCTCAAATCAGGTTTCCTACTATGCCAAGGAGTAAATGGTACCTCTCCAGTAGAAGCATTTACAATGTTGTTCAGTAAATGATTAGCACGCATCATGGCTTCACCCCATAATGTTCCTTTAGTCTGTTGCTAAAGTTGTATTTTCTGCATTCAAGTTTGGAACTTTGAGCAAAAGGCTAATAACATAAATGGTCTTTAAAGTAATTATCTCCTTTTACTTGAGCCATATTGTTTTTTTGACTTTGGAAGCAATTTTGTTTTTCTCACGGAGTTTTCTTTAGCAAGATTTGTTGAGGTGAAATAAATAGTAATGTAAAAATTCCAGCAAGTGAACCCATATTTTCAGTTCAGGGTTGGTATTCATCTACCTTCCCTAGGTAAAGGTAAAAGGTATAAAGGTTCCCCTCGCACTTATGTGCTAGTCGTTCCTGACTCTAGGGGGCTGTGCTCATCTCTGTTTCAAAGCCAAAGAGCCAGCGCTGTCTGAAGACGTCTCCGTGGTCATGTGGCAGGTATGACTAAACACCAAAGGTGCACGGAATGTTATTACCTTCCCACCAAAGGTGATTCCTATTTTTTCTAGTTGCATTTTTTATGTGTTTTCCAACTGCTAGGTTGGCAGAAGCTGGGACAAGTAACGGGAGCTCACTGTTACGCGGCACTAGGGATTCGAACCACTGAACTGCTGACCTTTCTGATCGACAACCTCAGCATCTTAGCCACTGAGCCACTGTGTCCCCTTTTACCTTCTCTACCAGTTTTCAAATGTGAGTGTGCACCTACATGGGATGGCATAGAGCTGGGGCAGGTAGTGGGCCCACCCACGATTTCCACTACCAGCTCGGGCAAGGTGGTCCAAATACCGCCCCGAGTCCCTTCTGGGAAAGGGTGCGGTTTAGAAATCAAATAAAAGTTAAAAAGTTACCATCTCTGATTCAGATGTCACTTAACACAGAAACTTTTCTGAGTTTTCACAGGCTTACGGTGTATTCTAAAGTAGTGTGTGGGTTTGGATTGCTTCTGTAGTCAATTGTTTGACAACAAGTTTTTACACTTTCTTTTTTATTTTATTTTTTAAAAATTTTTTATTTTTCCATTTTCATAACGTACAACCACATGTACCATAGCCAACATCGTATTGTATTATTAAATACAAAAGGAAGGAAGAAGATATATGTTAAAATTAAATATGTATATTGAAAAGGAACAATAAATACCATCAACATAAAATGGAGCTCGCTCGGAGGCTGAAATACACCAAGTAAATGAAATGAAGAGTGCGAAGTAGAGGAGAGAGATAAGAGAAGAAGAGAGGGATAGGAGAGAGGGTGGGGGGGGGAAAGAGGAGGAGAGAAAGAAGGAGTGGAAAGAGGAGAGAGGAGAAGGAGATAGGAAAGGGTAGTAGAGAAGAGAAGGATGACAGAGGGAAGAAAGGAGGTAGAGAGGGGGAGGAGAGAGGGAGAAGAAAGAGATGGATAGGATACAAATATGATGTATGGAGAGCAGAAGAGCCAATAATTAATTTTGGAAGTTGATGGTAAGACAAATTGATGTAAACATTTAATAATGCAAGTTTTTACACTATTTTCTGTTGATGAAATAGTGTGTTAATAATCAAGATTTAAAAACATTCAAGAAGTGCTATTCGGAAACTGAACAACAGATAGAGGGGAAAGTGTTATTTTTTTAAAGACTTTCCTACAGGGTAGCGGCCCATGCTTAAGAGTTGACGGGTGAAGGAAGGCTTGTCATTGTGACAGGAAGTGTTGAACTATTTTTTGACAAGCTGAAAGTTATCACAGAAGAATCTGACAGGTGTAATTGCTGTCTGTTCTGCTGTTTTATTTGTGAGGGAGCTTTGAAAACTTCATCATTTGGGTGTTATCCATGTGTGTACTGGGGGAAGGGGTGGGCTTCAAAAATTTCAGTAAGGGGTTCTCTGCCCAGTTGCTGGGTGGGCGTGGCCACAGTGGGCATGGCCTAGTTGGCCTCCTGCACCAACATCCTGCAGGGGCTTTCCCAGGCTCTGGATGTTCCTCGAGCCTCTGGGAGGGCAAAAACTGCCTCAGGTGACCCTCCAGAAGCCAGAAATGGGCCCAATTCCAGCCTTCTTGAACTTCCAACAGGCCCATTTTCCCCCCTCCCCAAGACACCACATGGGCCCTGCACCCCAAAATGGGCCTCACATCCAAAATGGGCCACGTGGAGATTCCTGGGAGAGGTGAGGTGGGAGGCGCAGGGTGGGGTCAGCAGGGCCAGCCAGTGGTGGGACTTGGAGTTTCTCCGAACCAGCCATAATGTTAGCTATGGGTTCCCCCAAACCCATCTGAACCCGTAGCAGCCCACCTCTGACTGTGGGGATGGAGTTACTTTTATTCTTACTTTCAAGGTCTATGCAAGCATTGCCCAACTGTTTCTCTACTCTAATGACCATAATACGGTTGCAGGAACTGGATGTGCCTATTCTAATGAAGAGAAGCACTAGGGGTGACATGATAGCTGTCTTCCAGGACTTGAGGGGCTTTCACAGAGAGGGGGGGTGTCAACCTATTTTCCAAAGCACCTGAAGGCAGGACAAGAAGCAATGGATCAAAACTCATCAAGGAGAGATTCAACCTAGAACGAAAGAGAAATTTCTTGAGTGAGAACAATCAGTTTAACAGAAGTTGTCTTCAGAAGTTGAGGTTTACCTTCAACTTTTTACATCATTGAAGGGTTTCAAGAAAAGGTTGGGTAGCCATTTGTCTGAAATGGTGTGAGGCCTGTTGAACAGGGGGTTGGCCTAGAAAATCTCCAAAATCCTTTTCAACTTCCATCCTGCCCTATCCTATCCTCATTCCCACATAATGCCCTGGAGAAATAGAAAAAGCCAATTCTGCTGGGTTTGAGAAAGAGACATTGATGGCAAGATAGTTTTTGACGCCATGAAGAAAAAATTCTAAAGATTCAGCATCATTGTTTGATTAGGCTCTAAAATTCTGTCGTCAGTTTATAATGGATTGCCTTGAAAGTAGGCCTACAATAGAACAGAACAGAACAGAATAGAATAACACAGTTGGAAAGGACCTTGGAGGTCTTTTAGTCCAACCCCTTGCTTAGGCAGGAAACCCTACACCACTTGGACAAATGATTGTCTAACCTCTTCTGAAAAACTTCCAGTGTTGGAACATTCACAACTTCTAGAGGCAAGTTGTTCCACTGATTAATTGTTCTCACTGTCAGGAAATTTCTCCTAAGTTGCTTCTCTCCTTGATTAGTTTCCACCCATTGCTTCTTGTTCTGTCCTCAGGTGCTTTGGAGAATAGCTTGACTCCCTCTTCTTTGTGGCAACCCCTGAGATATTGGAACATTGCTATCATGTCTCCCCTGGTCCTTCTTTTCATTAAACTAGACATACCCAGTTCCTGCAACTGTTCTTCATATGTTTTAGCCTCCAGTCCTCCTTACTCCAGTATCTGATGATGTCGTTAACCAAGCCCTCGTGGATAATATCTGATTAATTGAGTACTATTGAGATAGGCTCAACTGCAGGCCACAACATAGAATGATGCTATTGAACAAACATGTAAACAATAGGTATTGTCATTTCACTCCCTTCCCTATTCTGTATTGTGCAATTTCTCATCTTTCATCACTTCATGTACATTTTTAAATCTCCTCTTAAGAAATTGCAAGTCTTCTAGCATCCTTGCCTTTAATATATCCTGCACAATCACAAACGTTGGTGCAATTAATAAAGCAACAATGAGGGGCCTCTTTCTTCAGTTCTCTGCCTCTCTCCCTTATCCATCTTAGCTATCTGATTTGTCTCACCCTGAAACTTGCATCTTCATTTAGCATTTCTGACTTTCCACATGACTCGTATCGCCAGAGCTTTCAAGCAAAATTTTGTGGGTATTTTTGTGAATAGTTGCAAGTTGTTTGGTAACGGACAAACTCTATTTTGTGTTTCTTGACCTCTTTTATATAGAATAGAATAGCAGAGTTGGAATGGACCTGGGAGGTCTTCTAGTCCAACCCCCTGCCTAGGCAGGAAACCCTACACCACTTCAGACAAATGGTTATCCAACATCAACATAAAAACTGATATGCTGATCTTTTCGGATTGCTAGGTTACACATTGTATCATTGTCAACCAAAATATCCAGGGAGGTTTAAAGTTTAGAAATTCAATCTGAATTTACTTTGGTTTCTGAATTATGTTTGAGGATTTTTAAATGGGAAAAAAATGGCTTTTTTGTTAGATTCGTTCAATATGCCAATTGTAAACTCAGAAGGGATGCAGTGGCTCAGTGGCTAAGACACTGAGCTTGTCGATCAGAAAAGTCAGCAGTTCAGTGGTTCGAATCCCTAGTGCAACATAGCGGAGTGAGCTCCCATTACTTGTCCCAGCTTCTGCCAACCTAGCAATTCAAAAGCATGTAAAAATGAAAGTAGAAAAAAATAGGAACCACCTTTGGTGGGAAGGTAACAGCGTTCTGTGGGCTATCAGTGTTTAGTTATACCGGCCATATGACCAATGAGACGTCTTCGGACAGCGCTGGCTCTTTGGCTTTGAAACAGAGATGAGCACCGCCCCCTAGAGTCGGGAATGACTAGCACATATGTGCAAGTGAACTTTTACCTTTAAACCCAGATTAACAAAACAGCATCTCTATGTTATTATAACATGCTATGTGTGAACAAAGAAAGCATTTTACAGCTTCATGTAATGGTGTGTTTTACAGTTTGCTAAGTTGACAGCTAGATTGCCATAAATACTTAAGCACAAAGATCAGAGCCCTTTTGAGCCTAATATAACCTCTGGCTTACTGAATATTCACTATTTAAATATTCAACTATTCAGCAGAGCTGGATTTATTTCTTCGAATTACAAAATAAGAATCTGAAGATGGTGAATATTCGACATGCCCTGCAAACATTCTGAGCTTTTTCCAATAATTTTAAGGAGGTAAGGCCAATTTGTGTTTTTATGAAGAGGGGTTGAGTTAGGAAGAGACCATATTAATGGTTTTAAACTCAACCATCTTTTGAAAAAAATAATTAATGCTAAACAGATGTTCTACCAGGTGCTGACTCCTTCGCCATTGTCAAAAATAAGGGCAGCTCCTTATGGGTTGTGTAGCCCAAGGGCTAGAGCAGGGGTGTCAAACTTGATTTCGTTAAGGGCCGCATCAGGGGCAGAGGTGGGTTGCTACCAGTTCACACTGGTTCAGGCAAACCGGCAGTAGAAATTACGACTGGGTCACTGAACCGGTAGGGACGGCAGGCTTGCCACATCCCTGAATCAGTTCCCTGGTCGCCGCAGCATGTTTTTTTTGACAGTTTTAATGTTCTATTTACAGGCAACTGCACATGCGCGCAGAGCGCATGTCAGGCGCGCACAGATTGAGCGCACAAATCGCGGGCACAAATCGCTGGCATACCGAACCAGCAGTAACACCGGCAGAAACCCATCAGGGCTGTGTTTGACCTCAGGGGGCCGAGGGGGGCGTGGCCAAGGTGGGTATGGCCAGCTTGGCATCACTCGTGCCAGGGACGCCGAGTGCCCTGCAAGCAAAAATGGGCTCCCAAGCTCCATTTTTGACCGCGACGGCATCCTCCAACCTTCTGCCAGTGAAAATGGTGCTCCATTTTCGCTGGCAGAGGCACCGCAGGCCGATCCTTTCCTGTTTCCAGGGCAGCCCCGTGGGCCAGATCTAAGAACCCTGTGGGCCAGATCCAGCCCCCCGTCTTGAGTTTGGCAGCCTTGTGCTAGAGCAATAATCCAATATACTTCCTTTCCAAAGCAGCCCCGGTGTCCCTTTTGAAGAAGGGCATACCATATTTTTCGGAGTATAAGACGTGCCAAGGTTTTGAAGAGGCAATTTTTTTTAAAAAAAAAGGTTTTTACTCTCTGCAAACCTCTCCAAAACGGCCCATTTTTTGCCAAAACAGGCCTGTTTTTTTTCCCTCCAAAAAGGCATGAATAGCCTTTAAGGGGGCTTGCAGAGTGCTCCTGGGGGGGTGGGCACTCCCAAAATGAGCAAAAAACAGCCAATTGTTTGTGAAAACGGGCCCATTTTTTGTCAAAAAAATTGCATGCATAGCCTTTAGGAGGCTTATAGAGTGCTCCTGGAGGCTGGGGGGGGGGGCAAAAGTGAGCGAAAAACGCCCATTGTTTCACTCATTTCTGCCCTCCCCAGCCCCCAGTAGCACTTTGAAAGCCTCCTAAAAGCTATGCACAGTCATTTGGTGAAGGGGTCGGGGTTTTAGGACCCAAAAAAATGCTGTATTCAGTGTATAAGATGCATCCAGATTTTCAGCCTCTTTTTTGAGGGAAAAGGGTGTGTCTTATACTCTGAAAAATACGGTAGTTCATTCTGTTAAAAGGCTCCTTAAGCTCAATGAAAATATACACCGAAGAAACACAGCAGACACCCCTTTCAATGTCCATGTTGCCAGGCTCTTCACGGAGACTAGAGTTTACACTAGGGGCATTTGTGTTTGTTTCGTCTTGTTTTCAAATCTAACAGCAACCATGATGGAGCAGAAAAATCCATTAATCAAGACAAACCCAGACAGGCGCCAAGGGATTTTGCTAGATTCCTGAGTGCACTTTTCTGCTTCTTCACTAATGGATTTGTGACACATGCGGTAGGAATTTGATTGAATATTGCTGAACTCCTCTGGAGGTTTATGATGATTTATATCCTGCCTCTTTTATGCAGGTTTAGGGCAGACAGTGTCATATGCCATCTCAACAACAACTCTGGGAGGTAGGATGAACTGAGAGGCAGGGGCTCTTTCCAAGGTATCCAATTTAAAAAATGGGATTTAAATAATTTAACAACTGGTTCTCTGGCTGGGTAGGCGTGGCCAGGTGGTCATGTGACTGGGTGGATGTAGCCAACTCAACATCACTCATCAGACCCAGCCCCGCCTCCCGGCCACTCGCTCAAAGGCAGAGTTGGCTCAGCAATTCTGACCAGTTCGGACTAATCCCACCACTGGCTGTCCCTGCCCCCACCGATTTTTTGCACCATTTTTTGGCCATTTTCTGGGCTGTTTTTCGGGCTGCATTTTGAGCCATTTTTCCGGGCTATGTTTTCAGCCATTTTCTGGGCCGTGTTTTCAGCTGTTTTGGGGGGCATTTTTTTGCCTGGTTTTTGGGCCGTTTTTGACTGTTTTTCGACTACTTTTTGGACCATTTCTTGTGCTGCCCAAAAAGGACCAACAATGGCCTGGAAAATGCCTGGAAAACAGCCCAGAAAACAACCCAAAAAGCAGCCCAAATAAAATGCCCTGAAAACAGCCAAAAATGGCCCCAAAATGACCCAAAAATAGCCCCAAAATGGCTAAAAACCAAGCGGGGGTGGGGCCAGCCAATGGTGGGATTAGCTAGTTCGCCAAACTGGGCAAAATTTAAACAACCAGTTTGCCCAAACCGGTCCGAATCGGCTGAATTCCATCTCTGGCTGAACAGTATGGAGTCTCTGTGATCAACTGGGGCTTTCTTGACTGAAAGGTCTGGAGGAAGGCTATCCATTTGACGTTCCCCTCAACTATAGGCAACAGTTGTTAGTGTTGGCAACAACTGAGCTTGCTGCATATCCCCTGTGTTCCTCTCTAAAAAATCTGGAGTTTCCTCAGAGTGGGCCAAGGATTACCAAGACTACGGAAGAAATGGGGATTCTGCAGTAATCTTCCTCTGGAGTGGGAATGGAGATTTTAGAGTATCCTTCCCCTACCATGCCCACCAGGCCATGCCTACAGGACTGTTAGTAAAAAAATATGAATCCCACCACTGGTCCAGCACCAAGCTGGCTATGTAGCCCTTCACATGGGAACAAGGAAAAGAACATGTAGCCATTTTGATGTGTAATTAAGTATGTGTTTTCCTGACATTTTCTGGAAAACTCATACTTTATATATATGTATGTATGTATGTATGTATGTATGTATGTATGTATGTATATGTATATGTATATGTATATGTATATGTATATGTATATGTATATGTATATGTATATGTATATGTATATGTATTTGTGTTACAACCCCTGGTATGCCCAAATATGGGAGGAAGCTCACTACTCCCCCTTTTTTATTTATTTATCAGCACAATATATATTCTCATTCTTTTTTAGGTCAATAACCTATTGTTGTCTCTGAATATTTATTAAATAGATTGCCTGTCTACACTGCCCTGTAAGAAAACAAAAGCAGGGCAATGAACCCAAGTATGATTTACTGGTGTTTTTTTTTTTTATGAAACTCAGGCTGAGGTTGAAAATAAGTGACCTCCTGTTTTGAAAGAGGCTGTTTTATCTCTCTCCTCTTCTCAGCCTCTGAAAGCCAGAAGGTCAAGGCAGCAACAGAGAGCCTGACAAGTTTAATTAAAATCAGTGTAGTGCTATACCCATTTGGTAACCTTTATGGAGAAGGAGGAGGTGGTGGGAGAGATGCTGGGGGGAGCTTTAGGAATACATTTTCACAGCTAGAAATTATGGGAGATACGGCTTTAACTTCGGATGATAAGGTGACTGCAATTCCAGGGAACTCTTAATCTCTGATTATTTTTGCACAATGCAGTGAGCCAAGGAACCTTAGTTAATGAACATGCTGCCATCTTACCTTATCGAGAGCTGCATTTTAATTAAGGTCTTAACTGTAGAGCCTAAACCCCCAAACAGTTATTGTTCAGGATTTCTGCAAACTGCACTTCACCATCAGACACAGACTGAACTGTAAAAATTTCCCATTACATAGGAAGTCTTATTTGAAAAAACCCAACGTTATTCTGGCTTCAGACTGGTATTATAAAAAAAATTCTCTGGCATTTTTCTATTAATTCTCACTTTGATGAAAGGGGACTGGAGGCTAAAACATATAAAGAACTGGGTATGTCTAGTCTGGTGAAAAGAAGGACAAGGGGTGACATTTCAGGGGTTGCCACAAAGAAGAGGGAGTCAAGCAGGGGTGAAATCCAGCAGGTTCTGACAGGTTCTGGAGAACTGGTAGCGGAAATTTTGAGTGATTTGGAAACCGGCAAATGCCACCTCTGGCTGGCCCCAGAGTGGGGAGGAATGGAGATTTTTACAGTATCCTTCCCCTGGAGTGGGGTGGGAATGGAGATTTTGCAGTATCCTTCCCCTGCCATGCCCACCAAGCCACGCCAATGGAACCAGTATTAATTTTTTTTTAATTTCACCACTGGAGTCAAGCTATTCTCCAAAGTACCAGAAGGGAAGAAAATGGAAACTAATGAAGGAGAGAAGCAACCTAGAACTAAGTAGAGATTTCGTGACTGTTAGATCAATTAACTAGTGGAACAATTGGCCTCCAGAAGTTGTGAATTCTTCAACACTGGATGTTTTTAAGAAGAGATTGGATAACCATTTGTCTGAAGTGGTGTAGGGTTTCCTGACCCCCATTATAAATTCTTCGTTTTGAACCGAATTTGAATTGAATGGCCTTTATAAACATTCCTGGTTTATAAATATCCCTTTATAAACACCCCTGGTTTATAACAAGTGTTGCATCTGGAATTTCCACTGTTAAGTCCTCAAGGCTACGACGCCATTGACTATTATTGCCGGCCCCTGATTGGTTGAGATGCGAGGAGCCAGCTGGCGGGAGAATGCAGCCATTCTATTGGTTCAGCATCTGACAGCTCTAGTATAAAAAGGGCTGTCAGCTGTCAAATGCGGCTGTTTGCTGGGTCGAGGTTTGCCTTACATTTTGCCATGTTATACTGTTAATAAAGGTTGTGTTAGCTTCAACCTGCCTTGCCTCAGTTCCTGTCTGCCTCATTCTCCCTACAGAACACTGGCAACAAAGGATAGGATAAGGACTGAGGTAAAGGAAAAGCGAAGTCACTAATAAGAGCTGCCTCAAGTCACAGGCGACGAGAAGTCGCTCCAAGGCTAATTCCTCAAGTTCCGTCCTTCTAAGGATGGCTAATCTACCGGCATTCACGGCATTCAGCCCGGCCACTGAAACATGGGGCACCTACCTTGAGTGGTTCAAGTGCTTCCTGGAGGCAAACAACTTCACCGGTTTGTCCAGTGGCCGTAAAAGAGGATATTTTCTCAGTGCATGTGGCCACGAGATGTTTGGAATAGCCAGGGCTTTAGCAGCCCCTCAATCTGTCCATTTGATGCCATGGGAGACTTTTGGAGAAACTTAAAAATTATTACAGACATTATGCGTTTAGGCAGAAGACCCAGAGAGAAGGGGAATCTGTCAGCATTTACATGGCATCCTTCAGAACAGCGGCCATGCACTGTGACTTGCCCTGTTAGACCAGCTGGTCTGTGGTATCAAAGACTCAGACTTCAGCGATGCTTGCTGGCACGAAAAGAGCTGAGCCTTCAGGCAGCCGTGGATAAAGCCACAGCATATGAAATGTCAGACAAATCCACCGCAATAATTCAGAGATTTCTGCCACTAACCACCCATGCCAGCAGGGGCCATGCTGTCCACCATGAAGAAGACGACGAAGAATACTTCTTGACGAGGAAGAAGAGATTAGCCTCCTCAAACTGGCCACCAGGAAAAAACAGACTCAGGCTGATTTTTTTCCTCAGGTGGGTTGCCTGAGTTGTGGCGGGAACCATGCAATGTCAGTCTGCAGGTTCAAAGCCACAATATGCTGTCGGTGTGACACGAAAGGACATTTAGCTAAGGTCTGCAGAGCAGCCATGCCCTGAGCTGTCCGTCTTTAACGGGTGTCTGTTATGGGGTAATAGGGTGGTAGCTCCCCCAAAGCTTAGGTCACCAATTTTAAGTTGCCTGCACACTGCTCACCCGGGCATTGTGTGCATGAAGGCTTTGGGCCAAAGCTACTTGTGGTGGCCCAAGATTGACCAGGAAATAGAAAACTGAGTATCCACCTGCCAGCAGGCCCAGCAATCTAGACTGGCTCCCCGTTCTGTGCCCATCAGGGAATGGGACATGCTCCAGGCTCCATGAGCACGAGTCTATTTGGATTTTGCTGGCCCATTCTTAGGGCAGATGCCTACTCGAAGTGGGTGGAGCTGGCACTCATGCCATCCACCACTTCGGAGGCCGTAATTAGCGTGTTGGGAAGGCTATTTGCGACCCATGGGTTGTCTGATGTGGTGGTGACTGACAATGGGCCCCAGTTCATGTCAGCACCCTTCCAGATGTTTTTAGGCCAGCATGGCATATGACACGCCCTGACGGCCCCGTTCCACCCAGCCAGAAATGGCCTGGTGGAACGAACCGTCCGGTCAGCTAAGGAGGCATTGGGCCACCTGGGGCCAGGGAATTGGCAAGACAAACTGTTCCAATATCTTCTGGCACAGCATACAACCCTGTGCCCAATCACCAAGCAAAGTCCCGCAGAATGGCTTATGGGTCATCGGCTCCGGACAACCCTGGACCAGCTACACCTGGTTATGCAGCAGAGAAAAGCCCCCTCGCAGGTGACTCCACATGGGCCTTTAATATGGGAGACCCAGTCTACGCCCAAAACTATGGGTCCAAACCAAGGTGGCTTCCCGGACAAATCACGCAACTAACTGGACCCTACTCTTATAAGGTCCAACTCAGCGACGAGCGAATGTGGTGCCGACACATCAACCAGCTCAGACGGCGAGCCACCAGCGCAGCAGACCAACACCTGGTGCAGGCCCAATCCTGCCCCGGGGAACTAATATCAACAGAGGCTGCTCCAGCGCAGACAGAGCCGCACGCAACATCCCCCACTGATGCGTTAGCTGAGAATCCGGTCAGTCCCGTGGTGGTCAAGTTTTCCACCAACTCAGCTGCGTAGTCTCCTGATGTTCTACAGGATCTCCACCAGCGGCTCCTCCTTTGGCCACCGCCCCTGAACTAAGGCAATCTGCGCAGAGCCGATGCCAGCCAGCGTATTTGGCTGATTACGCGTGTGCTAACTGGGAGGAGAGGGTTGTTAAATCCTCAAGGTTACGATGCCATTGACTATCATTGCCTGCCCCTGATTGGTTGAGACGCGAGCAGCCAGCTGGTGGGAGAATGCAGCCATTCTATTGGTTCCTGTCTGCTTCGTTCTCCCTACAGAACATCCACCTCTCTGGTATCTTGTGGAGGTACAAACACCCTCCCACACGAACTTCATACTTTACTTATCCAAAGGCACACAAATTTTGCACTTCACTTACCAAAAAAACAAGCTTCTTTGTCTCCTGTATTTTCTGATCTGATGCAATTTTGTGTTTCAAGGAAGCATTTTTCTTATCCTTTATTTTTTCCAGCTGAGAACTGCATTTACTGAAGCCAGATGAGTGCCCAATCCAACGGTCACTCTTCTGACCTTCATATCGCTTTGGAGTGGGCAGTTTAGAGCAGAGTCCTGAAAAATAGAGAAGACAGCAAAATTCTCTGGTTTCCTAGCGTGCCCTGGGAAGGAAATCGCCCCTAGCTTTTTAGATTGTTCAGCAAGAGAAAGAAAACAAATGGAGGTTGGGGTTATTAGAAGATTTTTCCAGCTCTGGAATCTTGTCATATTGATTTTATTTATTAAACTAATTTGTATAGCTGCCCCGACTCACACAAAGTGTCTCCAGGTGAATTTCATACCCCTGAAACTATTTCTATTTCCCCCCCCTTAAACAAAAAGTGGACATTTCTTTTTCTTTTTTTAAAAGAGTTTTATTATTTTTCAGTTACAAAATAAACATTCCATCTTTCCTTCTGCAGTGTGTCGTCTGGATACAAACATCTCTGTGCGACATCGTTCCTCTTTTGCCACATCTTTCACATTCATATTAAAATTATTTCCCTAAGTTTAGTATTATAATATATTAAGCATTTCAACATGATCAAACTCTCTATTTTTCTTATTATTATCTTCTAGTAATAATATATCAACATTAAACATCGTTATTCTTATCACACACACACTAGCCTTTTTATATATTTATCTAGGTGTATTATCTACTTATTTTTTTAGTCTTCATTTCCAACCACCTTTTTTTTCTCCAACCATTGGTAAAATACTTCCCAAATCATATAATATTCAGTTTGCTCTGTCTCCTTAATTGCTAATGTTAGTCTATTCATTTCTGCACATTCTAATATTTTCCTTATCATCTTCTCATCAATAGGAATCTCTACAGTTTTCCAATGTTGTACAAATACAATTCTAGCTGCAGTTAATACATGAATGATTAAATATACATTCTCTTTATTATAAATTTCAGGTAGACTTCCCAGCAGAAATAAACATTTCTTTTTTCTGTCTATTGCTGCATTAGCTCAGGGTCCATGCTGCATGAAGAGAAAACAGTGAGTGGAACCAAAGCTGGAGCCATTAATATTTTTCTTTCTTTCTAACATACTCTTAGTTTTTCTTTGTAAGATCTCTTTTTGCCTTTCTCCCAAGCCATAGAACTGTTTACCAGCAATCTTGAGTTCATTTGGCAGGAATAGCCAACACTCCAGAAGATAGGCTTAAGATACAGAAGGATCTTGACAAACTTGAACATTGGGCACTATCTAATAAAATGAAATTCAATGGTGAAAAGAGTAAGGTTCTACATTTAGCCAAGAAAACGAAATGCACAGGTACAGTATAGGTGATACCTTGCTCAATAGTAGTAACTGTGAGAGGGATCTTGGAGTCCTAGTGGACAACCATTTAAATATGAGCCAGCCGTGGACAGCAGCTGCCAAAAAAGCCAACACAGTTCTAGGCTGCATCAACAGAGGGATAGAATCAAGATCACGTGAAGGGTTAATACCACTTTATAATACCACTTGGTAAGGCCACACTTGGAATACTGCATTCAGTTTTGGTCACCACGATGTAGAAAAGATGTGGAGACTCTAGAAAGAGTGCAGAGAAGAGCAACAAAGATGATTAGGGGACTGGAGACTAAAACATATGAAGAACGGTTGCTGGAACTGGGTATGTCTAGTTTAATGAAAAGAAGGACCAGAGGAGACATGATAGCAGTGTTCCAATGTCTCAGGGGTTGCCACAAAGAAGAGGGAGTCAAACTATTCTCCAAGGCACCTGAGGGAAGCAATGGGTGGATACTAATCAAGGAAAGGAGCAACTTAGAACTGAGGATAAATTTCCTGACAGTTAGAACAATTAATCAGTGGAACAACTTGCCCCCAGAAGTTGTGAATGTCCTAATACTGGAAGTCTTTAAGAAGATGTTGGATAGCCATTTGTCTGAAATGATATAGGATTTCCTGCCTAGGCAGGGGGTTGAACTAGAAGACCTCCAAGGTCCCTTCCAACTCTGCTATTGTATGTCACAGGTGCTATCCTCCCCCCCCCCCATCTTCCCTGAGTCTTCACACCGCCCTGTTTTGGGTCGATGATCGGGGCTCAGGACCCTGGACAGCATCTCCTGAATTCTGGGGAGCTGGTTCAGGTTTTAATAGAGATTAGGGTTAATGTCAGGATTCCAAGTAAGAAAGATGATTAGGAAGCTGGAGGCTAAAACAAATTAAGAATGGTTGCAGGAATTGAGTATCTCTAGTCTAGTGAAAAGAAGGAGTGGGGGGGGGGGGTGACATGATAGCAATGTTCCATTATTTGAGGAGCTGCCACAAGAAAGAGGGGTGGGGTTGAACCTGTTCTCCAAAGCATCTAAAGGCAGGACAAAAAGCAATGGATGGAAAACCAAGGAGAGAAGCAACCTAGAACCAAGGAGAAATTTCCTAACTGTGAGAACAATTAACCAGTGGAACAGCTTGCCTTCAGAAGTTGTGGGTACTCCATAACTAGAGATGTTTAAGAAGAGATTGGAGAGCCATTTGCCTGAAATGGTATAGGGCAGTGGTCGGCAAGCCGTGGCTCGCGAGCCACATGCGGCTCTTTACTCACTTTAATGTGGCTCTTGTGTGTGCTGGGCGCCCGCTCCCCTCCCTCCTCTCGGGCACTTCAAAACAAGCGCCCTTTTCCCTTTTTTCTTTTCGACCCACAATGGTTAGGGAGGATCCTGAAGTCAGGCGGGGACGAGAAGCGAGGAGGCAGAAAAAGAAACGGAGGCTAAGGAGCTTCCCCCCGCCCCCTCCCAGCAAAAATCTAACCGGGGAGCCAGGCGGGCAGTAGCAAATTAGCTGATCACGCGCCGTGATCGGTTAATTTGCTACTGCCCACGCAGCGTGATCGGCTAATTTGCTACTGCCCGCCCGGCTCCCCGGTTAGATTTTTGCTGGGAGGGGGCGGGGGGAAGCTCCTTAGCCTCTGTTTCTTTTTCTCCCTCCTCGCTTCTTGGGGCTCCACCAATGGGGGAGCAAGGCCCGCCCAGCGCCAGGCTTTGGGCTAACACAGAGGTCTGCAAAGTTGGCTGTTTTAAGACTGGTGGACTTCAATTCTCAGAATTCTGGGAGTTGAAGTCCACCAGTCTTAAGAGCCAATTTTGCAGATCTCTGGGCTAATATGATTGATGCCCTTGGTGGACTTCAATTCTCAGAATTCTGGGAGTTGAAGTCCACAAGTCTTCAAGCTGTCAGGTTTGAAGACCCCTTGGGGTTTTTTTCCTAAAGGATTAGGGATGCAAGGATCTTGTAACTTGACAGCTTTAAGACTTGCGTGCTTCAAATGCCAGAGTTTATTGAAACTAAAAACAGTGTACCATCCTATGTATTTTCGGTTTTAAAAATGTGGCTCTCAAAATAAATTTCAATCGTGGTTTTGGTAAGATTTGGCTCAGTTGAAAAAAAAAGGTTGCCCACCACTGGTATAGGGTCTCCTGCTTGAGCAATGGGTTGGACTAGAAGACCCCCAAGGTCCCTTCCAACTTTGTTATTTTGAGTTGAGCTTGAGTTTCCTCAAAGTTCCACTTTATTAGAAATGCCATATTGGCACATCTGGGAAAACCCGAATCTGAAAGTTTCCAGGTTTCCCCCACCCAAACAAAAGTGTAAGTCCCTGCCCTGCACATACATGTCCGTCATATGGTCCAACCAAGTACTTCCCAGTCATGCCACTCCAGGTGCAGGACAAAATGTCCTTGACTCTCTGAGAAAGGAGTGTTATTTTGACTATATCTACCCCACTCCATATAATCCCCACTTCCAGTTTCCTGCAGCAGTAAATGTGGACTGGCCTGAAGTCCCAATGCAAAAGACGGCTTCCAGGCCTGGCAGCAGAGTTATTTCCAAACGAGACTCAGATCTGCAAATGATCCACCCCTGCCTTAAAAAAAACCTTTACCAAAATATTTTCCTCCTTAGGAAAGTCAGGTGATTTGAGATGACTCTTTCAGCTTCAGAACAACCTGTGCCAAAAAAAGCCATTTTGGTAGCATTAGACATGTCCTTTATTGCATTAAGAGTTTTTATTGTGATGTTTTAGGGAAAGCCATTTACATTGGTAAAACTACAGAAAATTCATCTTGATACAATGAAAAGATGGTTCAGAGCAGTCTAGGATTTGTTTACTAATCTTACATGTTTTATTGATGCTGCAGCAATATAGCAGGAGAAAGATGTAAATGAAGAGAAGCATAAATAATTTAGGGCCTTAAGTGAGTTAGCCAAAACATCGAGTTCTAGAAGTCAAATTAAGAAGTTTCTTTTTGGAATCCAGAACAATGAAACCTTAGCAAAGTCAAACGTATCAGGTTTTATCTGATGGATTTTATCTTTGGATGGGTTTTATCTTAGAAGGGGGAACTATTTTCTAATTATTTCATTTGCATAATTAACTTGCTACATTTGGGCACCTTTTATAGATTCTGCAGCAAAGGACTTTAATTTCTCCCTCAAAGTCTTACCTTAATGGACAGCAACAAAGAAAATGGAGATTTTTGTTCATTCTTTTTTTTAAAACAATGAAGAATCACTCCCCAAAAACGGTGTTCTTTAGCTGTCAGACTTTTGGGAAACTCTGCTGCACAGTTGTAATTGCCAAGATTTGGAACAAATGGCTTCAGCTGTTACTTGGCACAGATAAAAGATTCAGCTATTTTCCCCTTGATATATTGAGACCGTACGATTCCGTTTGATAAAATCATTCAAGTGAATTTGTTTCATGTGTAATATTGTTGCTCTTATCCCTGGATAGGAAACGGGAGGGCTACGTAACCCCTTTTTATTCAAGAACTAGAAATTTGTATTCTATTTAAAGAGGAGCAAATTTCTATTTTGAGATTAATTAGCCAGGTAGAACATCTGAGCACAGCAGCCAAGAACAGAATAATATCATGCAAATGTACAGAACAATAAACGGGTTGAGAAAAGAAAAGTAGTTAAATTCAAGCCATCCAAGAGTGGAAAAAAGTCTTCATCAAGTGTTGTGGCCTGCCAGTGGCTAGTGGAGCTGGCAGCAGATTCGGACAGTGAGGAGGTTGGGGAGGAACCTGGGCCAGTCCTGGAGTCTGGGGAAGGCTCTGATCAGGGCTCTGTGTTGGAGGCAGAGAGGGGGCCAGAGCCATCTGACAGTTATCAGCTGCCTTCAGAGTCAGAAATCAGGGAGGCAGACGAACAGCTGGAGCCTGTTCCCAGTGTGCACATGCGCAGAGTTGCCAGACAAAGGGAGCAGCTAAAGAACGGGTTGATTTGGGAGTAAGGCCATAGGTGGCCGGTGAATGGCCCCTCCCAGAGGAAATAAAAGAGGAGCGAAAGGGGAGTGGAGTTTGCAGCAGACAGTTAGTTCGTTTAATTGGTTTGTGACTTTCTGAGACTCCTTACCAAGTTTTCAGATACGGCCTGGCAGCTCTCCAAGCCAGATAAGGTCTGTGACTGTAAATCCTCCCTTGAAAGACTTTGCTGGATGTGAATGAGCAGAATTCACTGTAAATTAATAAAAGGGTTTTTTGTTGGGACAAGGAGTTTGTTTCATGTTCTTGGGAAGCCTCGGTCAGAACACCGAGTTTGTAGCTAAATAAATAGAATTATATGTGAGGATGACCTTGGAAGGTGGGCAGAGAAAGAAATTTACCAAGGATCCACCCTAACTTAACCAGGCAATAAAAAGTGACAGCGGGAGAATTGTATTTTTTAACTTACAAGGTTCTATTAAAGTTGCTTTACCATAACATAGATTTTGTTCATCTTTTTGTGATTCTAGTCTACTCGGGAGGCTGGCAATCTATCTTGCAAGTCTGAAAATGCAAATTTCCCACCCCTCTCTGCCTTTCTCTCTCTATCTCCCCCCCTCTCTCTCTGCCTCTGCCTCTCTCTCTCTCTCTCTGCCCCCCCCCCCTCTTTTTCCTTATAATTTAGGGCAAATGCTTTATTGCTTTCTTTCTCTGCCGTTATTCAGCTGTGAGCTCCCCCTCCCTGCCTGCCTTTCATCTGTTCGTTCCCTAAGCAGCCTCTCTTCTTCTTCTCCTCCACTCCCAAGGTCATTCACACATACCCATACGCAGGACTAGATGGTTTGATCGAGAAAGCGGAAGCCAAATTTTTAACTGGAAGGAGCTGTTGAGAGAGATAGCATCACTTTGATACTGTGTCAGCTCCACTGCTTTAAAGTTAGTTCTGAGATCCAGTTTCAAGCTACTGCAGTGCTTTTCAGCTTTTTCTCTGTATATGTATGGGAGGGAGGATTAAAAACAATGCATCTTGCCATTCAGTTTTTCAGATTTGCCTGTTTTTTGCCTCAATCCTGGCTTTTTAGAAACTGCTCAAAAGAGCTCCTTCCAGAAAGCTTTTAAAGTTAATTAATTTAGTACAATTGCTTTTGTTTTTTTAAAAAATGCTTTCCTTAGTAGTGGATGTTTTATTTCTTTAAATTTTCAAGTGCCACAACACAGCAGAGGTCTAAAAATCTGATGGGTATGTTTGAGAGGAAGGCCTAGGCAAAAGGCTAACATATGTGAGAAAAGATATTTGTGTTTGTGTGGTTTGAAGTGGGGAATTATGTGTCTGTTTTCAAGTATGTTAAGTCTTTTAAGATTAATATTTAGTACAATTAGAGAGAGTAGATGGATGGATGGATGGATGGATGGATGGATGGACGGACGGACGGACAGACAGACAGACATGGATGGATGGATGGATGGATGGATGGATGATAGATAGATAGATAGATGATAGATAGATAGATAGATAGATAGATGATAGATAGATAGATAGATAGATAGATAGATAGATAGATAGATAGATAGATAGATAGATAGATAGATAGATAGATAGAATGGTGTGGTGGCCTAGAGGTAGGTGAGTGGGTGGGTGGATGGATGGGTGGATGGATGGGTGGATGGATGGATGGATAGATAGATATAGAGATGAAACAGATTATAAATGATAGATATAGAGGTAGATAGATAGACTATCAACAAATCTTTAATACAGAAATTGCAGTTAGTTAGAATAAAATACAAAAGAAAAGAAATATATATGTAGATATATAAATATGCTAAAAGATCTAATATACCTAAGAGGGGTTAGAATCAATTCCATGGCATAAAATACAGATTACTGAACAGTACTTGGCTGTGGACCAAAAGATGGAACCAGATTGATTTGATAATAGCATTTTAAGATAAAGCAAATTGGAACAACCAGGATATTTAATAAAAAGTGGAAATAATAACTCTGTTGGGCTTGGAGGCCTTCTTTTGCATTGGGCCTTCAGGCCTGCCACATTCAATGCTGTGGGGAAATGGGAGGGGGGATTATATGGAGTATGGGAGATATATAGTCATAATAACATTCCTTTTGCCCTGCACCTGGAGGGGAGACATCTCCAGTTGGGACGGTGCCTGATTGAATCATGTGATGGACATGTGGGTGCTGGGCAGAAGCTTGGACTTTGTTTTGGGTGGGGAAAACCTGGAAGCTTTCAGATTTGGGTTTTCCCAGATGTTCCAACATGACATCTCTAATAAAGTGGAACTTTGAGGAAACTCAAGCCTTGGAGCCTCCTTTCGTTGCGGGTGTTACTTGGAATCCTGACAAACTCCTGGCGTGCTCCTGCACAAGGGGGACAAGAGAGCATAACGGGTTCCAATGATTCAATTATTCCTCCACCACATTATTCCTCCAACCGTTTTTGTTAGAAGGGGATTTTTGTCTGTGTCTCCTTTCAGTGGCTGCTTTTGGGGATGGGGACCATTAAATCTGGCTAAAGAAAAGGACTTTCTGAATTTGGGAATCATTAATGTGACTGAGATGCCTGGCTGGTTGAAGAGGGTGTGCAGAGTCTCCCAAGAAGCTGTTTCTGGGTTGGGCGGACAAGTCCGCTCTAAATCAATGGCTTGCTGTCCAAGATCAGCTAGAACAAGGGTGTCAAACTCGATTTCATTGAGGGCCGCATCAGGGTTGTGTTTGACCTCAGAGGGGGGAGGATAGGCATAGCCAGGGTGAGTGTGGCCAGCTTGACATCATTCATGTTCAGCAGTGGGATTCACTTAGGTGTACCACCGGTTCACAACTTTGAGCGTGCATGCATACATGTATGCATCGCACATGTGTGTGCCTTCTTCACAAACGTGTGACCCTCCACGCAAGCACATGGCATTGAAAATGAAGCTATATAGGAGGTTTTGGAACCGGGGTTGGTGGGCGGGGGCAGGCCCACCTGCAGTTTGGCACTACCAGTTCGCATGAACCAGTCCAAACCGGCTGAATACCACCTCTGCTCCAGTTTGGCCAAGTAGGTAGTAACTTGGCTGGCCATGCCTGCGAACCAGTTCTATCAGCGGCACCGTAGGCACCGCCATCTTGTTTTTTGCTTCTGCGCATGCACGTGCATGAAACACGTCCCTGAGCAAACCGGTAGTAACAGAAGCCAGAACCCACCCCTGCTCTGCTTGTGTTGGGGGCACCTGTGGTGGCCCAAGTGCTCTGCCAGTGAAAATGGGCTCCCGAGCCCTGTTTTTGGCTGTGGCGGCCTCCTGCAGGCCTCGCCCAGCAAAAACAGCTGAAAACGGAGGCTAAGATGGCCGCATGTGGCCCTCCCAAGCTCTGTTTTTATTGGCAGAGGCAACACGGACTGGTCCTTTGCTGTTCCAGGGTGGCCCCGCAAGCCAGTTCTAAGCACCCCGTGGGCCGTATCTGGCCCTCGGGCCTTGAGATTGACACCCCTAGAACATGTTAGATAGATATCGGAGGCCTTCTCTTAAAAGCTGACAGCAATGAAAATAGTCCCACTGCTTAACTACACAGTATAAAATGCAACTGTGCAACCAACAGTGAGAGAAGGTGGAAAATTGGAGGAATATTCTCAAAAGATAATGGACTAAGTGCAAGAAAACCATCTTGCATCTAGCTAGCGCCACAATCCAAAGGCAGAGACTTTCTTTGTTGGGACTGATTTCTTAGATTTTGCTGCTTCTCTGCAACACCATACTAAAATGTTTTCAAATAATCCTTTAAAAAAATGCTATTTTTGGGGTCAATTGAGGCCTATCAGAGAAAAATAACACATTCAGGAAACGCATCCAAACCCTGGAAATATAATGCATGTTGTCCTCTCTCTCCACCATTCCCATTTAATGTGCATACATTTATTTTTGTTTAAATTGAACACACAGGGGAACATGCAAATATAAATGTCTTTCTGGCGCAGGGGAAAGAAACCTGAGGTTTTTAGCCTTGCAGGGCCATTTAATCCTCTGTTGCAATTGCTAAATTATTCCATTTAAGGGGTATATTTGCCAAGCAGGTGATCCGAGGATTTTCAACAATCCAAGTAGGGTTGCAAACTCTTTCTGTGTCTGCCTTGGATTTGTGCAGTCCTGCTTTTGTTTTTGACAGCATGTCACTGTCATTCTGTCATTTGCGGTTGTGGCAATAAAACCCTTCCTTCCTCCCTCCCTCCCTCCCTTCCCTTCCCTTCCCTTCCTTCCCTTCCTTCCCCCTTCCCTCCCTCCCTCCCTCCCTTCCCTTCCTCCCTCCCTCCCTTCCTCCCTTCCTTCCTTCCTCCTTCCCTCCCTTCCTTCCCTTCCTTCCTCCCTCCCTTCCTTCCTTCCCTTCCTTCCCTTCCTTCCTCCCTCCCTTCCCCCCTCCCTCCCTCCCTTCCCTTCCCTTCCTCCCTCCCCTCCCTTCCCTTTCTTCCTTCCCTTCCTCCCTCCCTTCCTCCCTTCCTCCCTTCCTCCTTCGATCCCTCCCTCCCTTCCTCCCTCCCTCCCCTTCCTTCCTTCCTTCCTTCCTTCCTTCCTTCCTTCCCACCCTCCCTCCCTCCCTTCATCTGTTTAAATTAGTGCAACTCAAACTAAAAAGAATTCTCAGGGGGGATTGGACATAGAATAAAGTGAGTTTAACTAACTTGTTTGGCTCATGCCATCTGGGGAAGGACATTGGGAGGGATTATGGACACGGGAGGGGAACATAGTTTTCTGTTCCTTTTCTTTTAGAAGGTAATTTTTAAGCCCACTCATTTTGGAACTATTAACACATTCATATCACAAGTTAAAGCAAGAATACCTCCCTGCCTTTGCAACTCTTTGAGCTCCTGCATCAAAATGCCGTGATAAACTAGACCAAAACATAAAGCAGTTGGGTTTTACCTCTAGGAAAATGGAGGGCCATGGACTAAAGCTTGTTAATTAACAAGAGGCACAGCCAACCCCAGAAGCGTGGTGCAGAGTGCTGTTGGACTCAGAATGAATGACCTTGTTTCAAATGCAAAACGGCTAACATGCAGGAGTTGAGTTTCAGGCAATCCAGAACCACTTCCCTTGCAAAATTACTTGCTGGTTGTGTTTTGGCTGGCTCAGAGAACATCTCTTCCAATTAAATCAAACTAAACAAAAGAGACTGTGAAGCACCCCCAAAGCAAGAGGCTGAAGGCTGGAAACTTGCTTTGCTCCACTATTATTCACTGTGGTTTAGCATGGAGAGCATTCATTCCAGATTGCAATCTGAAATATTGCACAAGCCACATGAAGCTACAAGTGAGCACCACAGCAGGCTTGGAAGAGAGATAGGGATAGAAATGTTCGTTTGTGTGTGTGTGTGTGTTGTGAATTATCCTAAAAATACGAGTTCCAGGTGTAGCTATAAAAGATGAGACAGACATCACGATCTCCAGAACTTAAAATATATTATCCACTTAGCTTTCGTTTGCCTCTGCTAACATCATCAGAGTGTAAAAACTACCATTGAAGAGATAGTTGCCTTTATACATCATTGATCAATTTGGCCAGACGTCTTCGTGGTCATATGGCCGGCATGACTAAAGGCCAAAGGTGCACAGAACACTGTTACCTTCCCACCAAAGGTGGTCCCTATTTTTCTACTTGCATTTTTACATGCTTTCGAACAAAAGCTGGGACACTCAGGCCGTCGAAGTGATGTCCTGGTGTGTGGAAACCGTACGGGTCTGGATGGATGACAACCGACTCAAGCTCAACCCCTCCAAGACGGAGTGGCTGTGGGTTCCGGCCCCCCGGTTCAACCAGCTAATCCCATCCCTGGCCATCGGGGGCGTACAACTTGCCCCCGTGGAGCGGGCGCGCAATTTGGGCGTCCTCCTGGATGCCCGGCTGTCCATGGATGACCATGTGACAGCCGTGGCAAGGGGGGCGTTCCACCAGGTGCGCCTGGTGCGCCAATTGCGCCCCCTACTGGACCGGGACGCCTTGCGCACAGTCACTCATGCACTGGTGACGTTTCGCCTGGACTATTGTAACGCTCTCTACATGGGGCTTCCCTTGAAATGCACTCGGAGACTGCAGTTGGTTCAGAATGCGGCCGCGCGGGTAATTATGGGGAGTACAAGGTACTCCCATATGACACCTTTCCTGCGCGAGCTTCACTGGCTTCCTGTGGTCTATCGGGTGCGTTTCAAGGTCTTGATAACGATCTTTAAAGCGCTCCATGGCTCAGGACCTAGATACCTGCGGGATCGTATTCTGCCCCATACATCCCTGCGACCAATTCGCTCACACAGAGAGGGACTTCTCCAGGTGCCGTCCACGAGACAGTGCCGGGGGGCGGCGCCTAGGAGCAGAGCCTTCTCTGTGGCGGGCCCAGCCCTGTGGAATGACCTCCCCCCAGATATTAGGATTACCTCTGACCTCCGCGCCTTCCGTGTAAAGCTCAAGACCCACCTATTCCAAGTAGCTGGCCTGGCTCAACCATAGTTTGATGATATCGCTCCTGACGGGTTTTTTAATTTTGTGATTTTATTTAGGGGATTTTAAACTGTGATTTTAATTGTTTCCATCCATCTGTCTACCTCCTCCATGTATATGTCTATTCTGTGTATGTATTGTCCATATTTGTACTTTATATGTTTTTTATTGTACGCCACCCCGAGTCCTTCGGGAGAGGGTGCGGCTAACAAATAAAATTTTATTATTATTATTTTTTATTATGTGGTGCTAGGGATTTGAACCGCTGAACCGCTAACATTTCTGATTGCCACACACACACACACATATATATACATACATATATATGTATGTATACATATATGTATACATACATATATACATACACACACACACACACACACACACACACACACACACATATATATATATATATATATATATTTGTGTTACAACCCCTCATATGCCCAAATATGGGAGGGAGCTCACTACTCCCCCTTTCTGTCCTTCGGCTCATTACAGAAGACCATCCAGGCAGAAAACCATATTTTTATTTTTAATGTTGCCTTTGCTATGTTTGTGTTGTATTTGTGCTGATAAATAAATAAAGGGAGACTAGTATAGATCTATTTCAAGCTATTTAGCTCTCATCAGCTAGCCATACCCTTACTGGGATTAGAACCTGGGCTGTATTACATATTAGGCAGATGTATTAGCCACTAAGCCACAGGCTCTCCTCCTTATCAGCTGAGCCAGGGAAATAGGTATGTATTTGTGTTACAACCCCTGGTATGCCCAAATATGGGAGGGAGCATACTGCTTTCCTTTTCTGTTTTTCGGCTCAAGACAGAAAAGGGAAGCAGTATGCTCCCTCCCATATTTGGGCATACCAGGGGTTGTGACAGAATACATATCTATTTCCCTGGCTTAGCTGATAAAGGAGGAGAGCCTGTGGCTTAGTGGCTAATACAACTGCCTAATATGTAATACAGCCCAGTTTCATTAAACCTGTCTGGAAATGAAAAAGTGCTGTAATGCCCACAAACTTTAGCAAACGGTGTACTGACAGCATCGGGAGTCCCAAGGGTGCGAGGAAAAAAAATCAAAGTACATCTCTGATGCTTAATTAACAAATTGGTGATTATCCTCTTCAGAACGATGCAAAATAAGGCTCCCCTCATCCAGCTAAAATTAATTCATCCCAACTCCTCCTGAACCCAGTGAAATAATTTAGTGGCGGCTTTGATATGACTTTCCTGTGGCAACTAAAGCCACATCACCATGGCTTAGGATACGTACTTTCATTTTTTTTATTTATTGACATGGAGTTTCATGTGAAGAAAACCAGACAGTTTTAATAGGTATTCAAACAAGAAAATGAAGCTTTTCTTGTCTCGATATTTGGCTATCTACTTTTCTCAAACATGGCGTAAAGAAGGCAGTTTTCTGCAATGGGTCCATGACCATTTGCCATGGCTAACTCGCTGCAGGAAAAGTCATTGTAGGACAAGAGTTACACTAATATCAAAGAAGTGGTTGAATAGAAACATTAAATGTTTCTGACCCAGCTCCCCCTTAAGTTAACTCTATAGTTAACGTAATGATTCCTTTATTAGGAGTTCCGGCAGCCCTGGCAAAAAGTCTCTCTCTCACACACACGCAACAGGCAAACAAGTCTGTCCAGCTGGGAGATGAATAGTTGTCTGCCACATCTATTCATCTCCACCCCTTGCCTTTTATCCTCAGAGCTAGGGTGGGGCTTTGCTAGCAGCGGTGGCTCTTCCTTCCCAAGGATCGGCCCATAGATTTCCACTGCTCTCCTCTCCTCTGCCTTCCTTGCAGCCACACCTCAGGCACTGGACCCAGATGTTCCTCCTTTTCCTCATCAGCCAGACCTGGGGGCTGTTGACTCTCCATCTGAGGAATGACAGACAGCCCAGGCTCCACCTCTTTCTCTCTCCCTGCCACCTCCATTCCCTTTTCCCCTGCAGAGCTCTCAGGTTGCCTTGATGCTGACCCTCACTCCCATGCCTCTTCCTCCTCTGATTCAGCTGCTGGAGGGGCTGGTAACTGACAGACCACAACAGGATGCAGGAGGGACAGAATGAAATGTGAATGGCAAAAATTAAAATAATTAAATAGAATTGTTAAATTGTCCAACAATGAGTTATCTCGCGGTGAATTGGCTGTGGCAAGTTGTCCTGCGTCAAGTTGCCTGTAGTGTGTTGGCCATGGCGAGTTGGCTATGGCAAGTTGTCCCATTCCCTTCTACAATCTACTGTGATCCAGCTTCGTAAGAGCAGCCAAACAGGGCGAATCTCACATATGTGGAAGGCAGCAAATTGAGGAAACTTGTTATCTACTGCTTGGGAGTTCTGTTTTTGAGGACCTTCATAACACCAAATGACATCACATTTGATGACTTCAAATTGAGGCATCCATTGTCCCCTGTGCCGGCTGGGGAATTCTGGGAGTTGAAGTCCACAGGCCTTAACGTTGCCAAGGTTGGACCTTCCTGATCTATCTTATTAGTGGCACAAATATTGATCTCTTTTCTAACACACCAGAAAAATGGTCGTCCTTGCATCAACCAGAATATCACTTTGTAAATATTTAGTTAGTTAGTTAGTTTACCAAACATGTACCAGATAACAGGTATAAGTATAAACATGGACATGAACACAGGAAATGGGTATGAATAAATGGGGACAGTAGGACAGGGACGGAAGGAATGCTGGTGCGTTTATGCCTGCCCCCTTTATGGATCTCTTAGGAATGGGGTGAGGTCCTCAGTAGACAGTTTAAGGTTTAAGCTGTGGAGGTATGAGGATGTAACAATGGAGTCAGGTAGAGCATTCCAGGCATTGACCACTCTGTTGCCGAAGTCATACTTACTGCAATCAAGTGTGGAACAGTTTACTTTGAGTTTGTATCAATTGTTTTCCCATGTATTATTGCGGTTGAAGCTGAAGTAGTCGTTGACAGGCAGGATGTTGTAGCAGACAATTTTGTGTATTATGCTTAAATTGAACCATAGGTGGCGTAGTTCCAGGTTGTCCAAGCCCAAAATTTCAAGCCTGGTGGCATAAGGTATCCTATTGTGAGCAGAGGAGTGGAGGACTCTTCTTGTGAAATACCTCTGGACACGCTCAATTGTATTAATGTCCCATTTGTAAGGCCACACTTGGAATACTGCATTCAGTTTTGGTCACCACGATGCAGAAAAGATGTGGAGACTCTAGAAAGAGTGCAGAGAAGAGCAACAAAGATGATTAGGGGACTGGAGACTAAAACATATGAAGAATGGTTGCAGGAATTGGGTATGTCTAGTTTAATGAAAAGAAGGACTAGGGGAGACATGATAGCAGTGCTCCGATATCTCAGGGGTCCACAAAGAAGAGGGAGTCGAACTATTCTCCAAGGCACCTGAGTGAAGAAAAGAAGCAATGGGTGGAAACTAATCAAGGAGAGAAGCAACTTAGAACTGAGGAGAAATTTCTTGACAGTGAGAGCAATTCATCAGTGGAACAGCTTGCCTCCAGAAGTTGTGAATGCCCCAACACTGGAAGTCTTTAGGAAGACATTGGATAGCCATTTGTCTGAAACGGGTTTCCTGCCTAGGCAGGGGGTTGGACTAGAAGACCTCCGGGGTGCCTTCCAACTCTGCTGTTGTGTTGCATTGTATTAATGTCCATTAATGTATTAATATCCAGAAAAATCACATCCTCGGGCTTGTCATCCATGTTTGTTACCCAGAAAACAGGCTGGGAATTTGAACTCTCCCTCAAACCTAAGAAAAGAGAGCTGTAACAATCTAAGGATTAGGGCAAGGCATGTGCTTTCATTCTCTTGACAGAGGCTTGATTCATTGAAAAAAGGCTCCTTGGTTTTCCTCCACAGAGTCGGAAACATGCAAGCAAAGTTCGCCTTTACTACATGCTCCACCCCATCGATGGAGGATGTCCTGCAAAGAAGCTTCGGTCAGAAAATGTGAGTATTCTTCTGTCTTTTACTTGCCCAAGAGGGACTCAGGTTGCTCATCTCTTTCTAAGAGAAGAATACTGTCCCATTATTAGCTTGCATTGTCTCTCAATCAGGGGTGGGTTGCTGACGACATTACTGCTGGTTCGGTGTGCAAAAACTTCTGTCCGTGCGTGAACTCTGTGCATTTGTGCAATTTACACCTAAAAAGGTTTGTGCATGCGCACATTTAAAAAGGAAATAAAAATTACATTTTTGCAATGAAGATTGTTCGTCTGCAGAACCGAAAATCAAGATGGTGCTTCTGAGGATAGAACTGGTTTGGGGGAGTGGCAGGCTGAGTTACTACATACTCGTCTGAACCGGTCCGAACCGGTAGGAATCCACCTCTTCTCTCAATACTACTGCAATAGGATTGTCAGCCTCTGAGGTTTATCACAACTGTTCTCAAAAACAAAACTAACAAAATCTAAAAAGACTTGCTTCAGGGGGAAGTGTAAGTCAATAAAATATTCCTGATCTTATTCCTGTAAGAGGTATTTTATCTTATAATGTGCATGTTTACTAGAATATATCAGAAGTCCCCCAATTAATTCCAAGATTTGTAACGTAAGTACCGTATTTTTCAAAGTATGAAATGCATCTTTTTCCTTCAAAAAAGAGGGTGAAAATCTGGGTGTGTCTTATATACTGAATACACCATTTTTTTGCCTCCTGAAACCCCACCCCTTCACCAAAATGGCCGTGCATTTCCTTTAGGAGGCTTATAGAGTGCTCCTGGAGGGTGGGGAGGGCAGAAATGAGCAAAAAATGAGCTGTTTTTTGTTTAATTTTGCCCCCCCCCCAGCCCCCAGGAGCACTCAATAAGCCTCCTAAAGGAAATGCATGTCCTTTTTTTGACAAAAACAGGCCCGTTATTGTGAAAAATAGGCCATTTTTTGCTCATTTTGCCCCCCCCCCTCGGGAGCACTCTACAAGGCTCCTAAAGGCTATTCATGCCCTTTGTTTTGAAAAAAAATGGGCCCATTTTCGTGAAAAATGGCCCGTTTTGGGGAGGTCTGCAGAGTGCAAAAATGGTTTTTTAAAATTTGCCTCTTCAAAACTTTGGTGCATCTTATACTCCGGTGTGTCTTATACTCCAAAAAATATGGTATATAACATTCTTGGTGACAGATTGAAAAAAAAATCTTCAGAGTCTTTGAAGCCTTATCAATACTATAAGCACTGAAAAGTAAGAAATAGTACGAACAATAACAATGCTCATGAAATATTTCCCCCCGTGTTCCCCTGTGTTATCAAGAAATTATAACTTATTGTCAAATGATGTGTTTTCTTCTGTAATATTCATGTATAGAAGCCATATCCACTTTCCAAAAGGATGGTAGTAGATACTCCATGAAAATCAATTCAAATAAACCCAAGGAAGACATGAAGTTCAGAAATAGTACTAATTAGATAAATATATGCTTAATTGGAAGTACCACCAGGTATATGAAGGGAGATTCCCAGAGTTTGTTTGCCTTGGTTTATTTATTTCATAGTTTGCACCTCCTCCTCTCTCATCATCCACTTTTCATCTCATATCACTGTTTTGTCATGCGTTTGCTCAGCCAGTTGCAAAAATATTTAGAGATGCAGAGAAATACAGAAGGTTGAGCGCATGCACGGATGGGGCGCATGCCAGCAAAGCATATGCATGCATACATGTGCTCACATTTGCGAACCGCTATGGAAAGTAAGTGAATACAACCCCTGAGGTGTATAGTCTACTCAAAGCATCAAAGGTGTACGGTCTGACCAAATGTTTAAAGCAAAGGGAGAGAGAGAGAGAGAGATGATGTAGATGATATAGATAGATAGATAGATAGATAGATAGATAGATAGATAGATAGATGATAGATAGATGATAGATAGATGATAGATAGATGATAGATAGATAGATAGATGATAGATAGATAGATAGATAGATAGATAGATAGATAGATGATAGATAGATGATAGATAGATAGATAGATAGATAGATAGATAGATAGATAGATAGATGATAGATAGATGATAGATAGATGATAGATAGATAGATGATAGATAGATAGATAGATAGATAGATAGATAGATAGATAGATAGATAGATAGATAGGTGATAGATGATAGATAGATGAGAGAGAGAGAGAGAGAGAGAGAGAGAGAGAGAGATGGTATAGATGATGTAGATAGATAGATAGATGATAGATAGATAGATGATAGATAGATAGATAGATAGATGATAGATAGATGATAGATAGATAGATAGATAGATGATAGAGTGTGGATGTAGATGATATAGATCAGTGATGACGAACTGTGCATGGGTTGTCGCAAATAGCTCTTAGCTTCTTTTGTACAGTCAGTGAAAACTCTCCATGTCTTCTCTAAAATCGCTTTCAAATCAAGTCAGTCTCTTGAAGATTTGCCCAGCCTAGGGCTTTGCTTGGAGAGCTCTGCCTTGAAGTCCTGGATGCTATTTTCACAAGGGGCTACGCCAGATTGCAAGAATAACTGGAGGAAAACTGGTCTCTCATAATCGCTCACCCTCCGAGAAAGAACGTGTCGGGGGATGAGCAGGGCAGAAATGCTCAGAGAAAGACTCAGACTGAAGGATAATTCCAAGCTGATCCGTAGCTGTCATAGCTTGAGAAGATGGTAAAAAAAAATGAGGAAATTCTTGGAATAATTTAGCTGTCTCCTTTCTCAAGTGTGAAGGCATTATTTTGCACGTAGAAGGAGAAAGAGGAGGCAGGAGATGTAACTTTGGCACAGTGTTGTAGGTGACTGTGATGTTCTGTCCAAATACGATGTGTGAGTTGAGAAACAGCTTCTCTTTTTAGCCTGATGCAACCTTATTTGACTTGGTTGTTATCAGCCCATAGACATATTCACTTGGTCTCTTATTTTTATATTTCCTCCACTCACAATTGATTGAGACTCTTCAAAGAACTGATCCAATACAGAGAAAGAGATGGAATAGGCAGAATAGGGTGCTAAAAACGTTGTAGTAAGGCCAAAATTGTGGAAACCTTTTGGGAAAAGTGTATTTTTGAGGTTTGATGGCTAATAACACCACTTTTCTTTTTGGGACTAGTACTGTGTGTGTGTGTGTGTGTGTGTGTGTGTGTGTGTGTGTAATATATATGTATATACACATACACACACCAATGGAAAGATAATTTAATCACGAATGCAATGCAATAAAGTCTGTTCAATTATCTCTATTCTATGAAAAGTTAGAGCCAAATATAGCCAGTATTAAACCCAGTTAATAGAAGCAATAATTCAATCTTGGTTTCATATTGTAACAGCTGCAGAACTAAAAGAATTGGTTCATTCCAAGGGAAGGTGATGTAAGGCCGTAATTCATGCTAAAGGTTACCCAACTAAGGATTAACTGACATGGTGATAATTTTTGTATATCTCATTTTTTTCTACGTGTTTCACTTTTCTTCTTTATAACTGCCACTCTAAGAGCAAACTCTTCATAAAATTCATTGCCTTACATTCTTGATTAAATTATCTCTCCATTGATGTACAATTTTATGGTACTACTCCCCCCCCCAAAAAAGTCGTGTTATTAGACATCAAACCTCAAAAATACTCTACACTTTTCCCAAAAGGTTTCCACAATTTTGGTTTAACACTATCGTAGTGGCTGAGTGCGGCTGTTCAGGCTGTTTCCATTGGCTTCCCTGCTTAACAGCTCTGTATAAATATCTGTCAAGCGGGGAAGGTGCTGAACTTCGCCTGTTGCTTGTTGCTTGCTTCTGTTTGTAATAAACGCTGTTAAAGTTCCCTCAAAGTGAGTCCTGCCTCATCCTTCAACTATTCTACACAAATGACTATCCTGATTCTTTTCTTCTGGTTTTCAGGAATATAATATTTCCAAAAATTAAATGGCTCCCCTCTTCCCTCCTCATAGTATGTTTTCACTGAGCTCTTATCTATTAGTGGGGCATTTTTTGGTGATTTTATCTGTTGCCTTGATAGCTGTTTACCTTTTATCTAAAAGGTCGGCATTCCTGTTTCTTTAAAACTGTGCCATTTTGTTCCATATATTATTCCGGGTTTTTTTGGTTGTAATTGGATTTTCCTGGAAAGAAAAGCAAAACGAAAGATACTCCACATGAATAAAGTTTTATCATAGCAGCTGGGAAAATCAACACCACTGAGCAGGAGAAAGGAGGAAAGGGAGAGTTACACAAAGTGTTATTCAGGTTATCCTCTCGGCTATCCTAAAATGCTGGTCTTTCATCCGGGCAGGCAACATAAACAATGCTTGGCAACTTATTTTATGAGATTTGTTTTATTAGATGCAGCTATCCCTTGCAATCTAAGAAAATTAAGATCATCATGGTGCTATTATAAATTTTTTAATGATGCATTTTTACTGGGGATAGCAAAGATTTAACAGATTAGCACAGTTGAAAGGGACCTTGTATATCATCTAGTCCAATCTCCTGCCCAAGCAGGAGACCCCACACAATTTTTGATAGAGGCACTTCTTGAAAGTCTCAACTGATGAAGCCCCCACAACTTCTGAAGGCGACTTCTGTTCCATGGGTTGATTGTTCTCACTGTCAGAAAATTTCTCCTTATTTCCAGGTTGAATCTCTCCTTGATCAGTTTCCATCCATTATTTCTTGTCTGGCCTTTAGGTGCTTTGGAAATTAGCATGACCCCCTTCCTCTCTGTGGCATCCCCTCAAATATTGGAAGACTGCTATCATGTCTTCCCTGGTCCTTCTCTCCACTAGACTAGACATACCCAATTCCTGCAACTGTTCTTTGTATGTTTTACTCTACAGTCCCCTAGTCATCCTGGTTGCTCTCCTCTGCACTTTTTCTAGAGTCTCAACATCTTTTTTATAGTGTGGTGTCCAAAAGAGGGCAGGAGATAATTGGCACAGGCACATGGGCATTGCAGTGGCAGAGGCTGTCTAATTGCAGGGAAATGTGGACCTGTAGCATTGCAGGGAAATTAGTTTAGGACAGTGTTTTTCAACTTTGGCAAATTTAAGGTATGTAGACTTCAACAAGAAGTCTTAATGGCTGGCTGAGGAGTTCTGGGAGTTGAAGTCTAGAATAGAATAGGAATAGGAGTAGAATAGAATAGAATAGAATAGAATAGAATAGAATAGAATAGAATAGAATAGAATAGAACAGAAGCTGGAAGGGACCTTGAGGTCTTCTAGTCCAGCTCCCTGCTCAAGCAGGAGAACCTATACAATTTCAGACAAGTCCAGTTTCTTCTTAAAGTTGCCAAGTTCAGAGATCCGTGCTCTATTAGACAAAGAAAATGGGGAAAATGGAATTGGACTTCTGGAGATCCGGAAAATTAGATTCTACCTTGTCCCTGCATTCATTTGTCTTTCAAAAAACAGCAAGACATTTTTTCATTTAAATCACATTTAAACGCCTGCTCTTTTCCTCAAAAAGCAGGCTTCGACATTCATATTGATACATTTAAAAACCAATCTTTTCCAGATTAAAATAAGCTTCAATTCACTCATTAATCCACCAGTTGTGAATCAGGTCACTTCCTATTGGAATTGATAAAAAAACCCATTCTTCCTGAAAGCCTCTTTCTGAATGCAAACACGAAAGAAATAAAAAATTGAATAATGTGTCCCTTCATCCCGAGGGGGAAAAAGCTAGGAGAAATAAATTCTAGCAAATGATTGTTGCATCAATCACAAGCATTATGAGGCTTACATTGTCTTTTGTTCCTCTTAGCTTTATCTGGCCCCTTGCGGCCCTCTGGTAATTGACTAGTGATGAGCTTCTAGATTTATTTCATCTCAAGCCTCCTGAAATGATGTCTATCTTCCACACGATCCCCACAGGCAAAGAAGAGCTTGCGATGTGTCATTCCTGGTGTTTATGCCTACTGTTGGGAAAGAGTCCCAGTTGCAGCTGAGCAACACAATCTCAAGGCCTCAGAGGCATTGGGTAATAGTGCTACAAACAGAGGGAATTGATTACGGGTCCCAAACCTACAAAGATTGCTTTGTTGTATATCTGACTTGATCCGGATGGATCCCTAAGGTGACCTCCCTGACATCAGAAAACATAGTGATGTCAGATTGTTCCTGCCCACCTTGAGAAAATAAATTGACTTCCCCAGTTACAGCTGTGCTGTATTCCATCAATAGAGCAGGAGTGTAAGGCGTGGCCAGTGTCACAGTAGTATGCACTCAAACTTTGGGGCTCCGAAGAAGTGGCAATATATCTGCCATTTTGGGGATCCCCTCAGGGATCGGAGCTGTCTTGTAGGGCGGGTGAGGAATGGGAGAACCTACAGGCACGAACAGGGAAGCTGCAAATCCCCTGGAGCACCAGTAATAGCCTCCGACCCAATGGCAAGGAAGACAGCCATTACGAGCGATCAAAGTTGAGGCGGCCACACAAGGAATGAGAAGAAAGTGTGGTGGAGTGTCTGGGTGAGAGCGTGAGACTATTGTGAGACTATCTTGTTCTTTGCCCGGTTGCTAGGTGGGTGTGGCCATGGGGCCGTGGCCTAGTCAGGTCCTACACCACAGGGCGTTTTTGCACTCCCCAGGCTCTGGAGTTGTTTCCCGAGCCTCCAGAAGAATGAAAATGGTCTCCCCTGGGCTCTGGAGGCCGGAAACAGGCCAATTTTTGGACTTCTGGTAGGCTTGTTTTTCACCCAGGCTCCAGAGGCTTTCCCTGAACCTCCAGGAGGGTGAAAACGGCCTCCCCTGGGCTCCAGATGCCATCCGGAGGCCCATTTCTGGACTTCCAGTACTTCTGGTAGGCCTATTTTTCACCCTCCCAGAGCCTCCGTGCAGGCCCTGCACTTACCTGGCATGATGAACGAGCCACATGGAGACTCCTGAGAGGGGGTGGGCAGGGTGGCGGGTTCAGATGGTCCTTGTAACTACCGGTTCGGTGAACCAGATTAAAATTAATATCTGGTTTGCCCGAACAGTCTGGACCAGCTGAATCCCACCCCTGAATAAGACCCAGGCTTTAGCACAGGCAGAAGAGCTTAGGTTCAAACCTTGGTACTTCCATTGTAAAAGAGCAAGATGTTGAACCTCTGAGCTGCGGAAGACCTACTGCAAGGTATTTATTTATTTATTTATTTTTCAAGATTTATAGACCGCCCCCTCTCCCCGAAGGGACTCGGGGCGGTGTACAGGCATCTCATTAAAAACAGATACAAAAGATAAATACCCTATACCCTTAAAAGCGAATTAAACCTAAATACAGCTGTACAGAATAATAAAAGTTAAAATCAACTAAAAAGCGTACCCCTAAAAATTTAAAAGTGCAGACTTGAGGGACTAAAATTGGGATTAGGCCAGGCCGGCTAAATTGAACAGGTGGGTTTTAAGCTTCTTACGGAAGGAGCGGAGGTCGGTGGTAAACCATAAACTCAACAATATACATAACTAAAATTGAATTAAATATCCCCTGTACAAATTTATAAAAATTAAAAACTTAAACCTTAAAACCAAACCATAAAATTTAAAAATGCAAACTGAGGTGGGAAAGCTGGAATTAGGCCAGGCTGGCTAGGTGAAACAGGTGAGTTTTGAGTTTCCGGCGGAAGGAGCGGAGGTCCGTAGTCGTTCTAATGTCAGGGGGGAGGTCATTCCAGAGGGTCGGGCCCATCACAGAGAAGGCCCTACTCCTGGGCGTCGCCCGCTGGCATTGCCTAGTGGACGGCACCCGGAGGAGTCCCTCTCTGTGAGAGCGGATCGGCCGAAGGGATGTATGGGGCAGGTAGCTTGATAGACAAATGAACTCCTGTGAAAACAGTTTCCAACATCAGCAGGTCTTAAAGATGCAGGAGTAGAGGATGAGATGGAGCAGCTGGCCATCTGAGAAGCTGCAAAGCAATAGCAATCCATTTTGAGGTAGGGGGAAATCTGGCAAATGTAAGGAATAAATGTTGAATGTGGGAAAGCCCAGCTGAAGGAAGAAGAGAGAAGTAGGAGGGAATGTATCCTCTGGTGGTGAAGTCATCCTGCTTGAGAGTATGTCTTACAAAGCAGTTGTAGAGACAAGGACCAGGGATGCCTCTACTACCTGCTTCTCCCAATTCATGAATCAAAAATAATGTATAACATAAAACACTTAACAACCGTGTTCAACTTTTCTATATCCAGAATCCTTCTTCATTTATAAGTCCCAGGTTGGGATCAATTGTTGCAGTGGTGGGATTCAATTTTTTTTTATTACCAGTTCTGTGGGTATGGCTTGGTGGGCATGGTGTGGCTTGGTGGGCATGGCTTGGTGGGCGTGGCAGGGGAAGGATACTGCAAAATCCCCATTCCCTCCCCACTCCAGGGGAAGGATACTTCAAAATCCCCATTTCCACCCCACTCCAGGGGAAGGATACTTCAAAATCCCCATTGCCTCCCCACCCCACCAACCTGATTTCCAGCTCCATTCTCCTGTGCAGGGCAACAAAAGACGACCCAGCCAATCAGCTGGGACCAGGGAGTGAGTGAATAGATTGGGGGCAGGGCCACCCAGAGGTGGTATTTGCCGGTTCTCCGAACTACTCAAAATTTCTGCTACCAGTTCTCCAGAGCCTGTCACAACTGGCTAAATACCACCTCTGAATTGTTGGCTATACAATGCTGATTTTTTTGGTGTGTGTTTTTTAAAAAAATAATAATAATAGCTAATATGCCAAGAAAAGGACACCTTTGGTTCTTTTCAGTAAGAGAAGTTTTGTGATTCTCTTGCCTGCAAAAGTGCAAAATAACCAAAAGACCCATCAATCATTACATCTTCTTGCTTCTTCTCTTTTTCTTAAAGCAGACACACAATGAAAGAGCAACAGAAAGATAGGGAGAGAAAATACATAAAGATCAGAGGTCGGTTGCTAATTTTTTTACTACTGGTTCGGGCACGCTCCTGCAAGCACACGCAGTGCATGCACAGAAGCGCCTGGGCTGGTGTGCAGAGCCTTCTGCCACCGCTACTACCTGTTCGCCTGATCCACCGCTAGTACCTATTCGCCCAATCCACCGCTACTACCTGTTCACCCAATCCACTGCTACTACCTGTTCGCCCGATCCACCGCTACTACCTGTTCGCCCGATCCATCGCTATTACCTGTTCACCCGATCCACCGCTAGTACCTGTTCACCCAATCCACTGCTACTACCTGTTCGCCTGATCCATCGCTACTACTTGTTTGCCTGATCAACCCCTATTACCTGTTCACCTGATCGAGGCCGAACTGGCAGCAACCCATTTCTGATAAGGATAGAGAAAAAAAATCCCCTGCATTTTCCCAATAGTTTTCATTTTAGAAATTAAAAAAAATAATTTAGAAGGGCTTCCCCCACAAAAAAAGATAACTTTTGGAAAGGTTTTAATAAAGCCTAATAAAGGGAAGGGAAATCCTCCATTTTGGTGAAGATCAGTCTTCACATGGCATTCTTATGCATTGTTAGCTTAAACATGGTTTACGAAATGAACTATTTTCTAAAGAGTTGAAATCCACATATCTTAAAGATGCCAAGTTTGAGAAACACTGGCCTACACTATTAATAGTTGAGAAACATAAGCTGGAGGATGCTATTGTTCATAGCTAGGTTGTCCAAAAGGGACACGGTGACTCAGTGACTAAGATGCTGAGCTTGTTGATCAGAAGGTCGGCAGTTCAGCAGTTTGAATCCCTAGCACTGTTTAACAGAGTGAGCTCCCGTTACTTGTCCCAGCTTCTGCCAACCTAGCAGTTCAAAAGCATGTAAAAATGCAAGTACAAAAATAGGACCACCTTTGATGGGAAGGTAACAGAATTCCGTGCACCTTCGGCGTTGAGTCATGCCGGCCACATGACCACGGAGACATCTTCGGACAGTGCTGGCTCTTCAGCTTAGAAACGGAGTTGAGCACTGCCCCCTAGAGTCAGGAACAACTAGCACATATGTGCGAGGGGAACCGTTACCTTAAAATTAATATATAATTTTCGATCAACATACTTAAATCCACTTTTATTCTATGGTAGAGCCACATCTGAGGTTTTAATAGGTAGGGTACGGCAACTGGCTATGACTCAATCCAGATCTTTATGGAAGAATGCTACTCTGTATTTCTTAAGACCGTGATATATTAGATATCAAGTCATAGTCACTGTTCTGTAAAGAGTATCTCTCTATTTCATTCCTACAAAGCTACCTGGACAAGGTCCACTGAGTTTGGGAGATTTATAAGAGGCTATCTTGAGATTATGTTGGCTTGTTTGTGCACCTTTTTACACTGCAGCATTTGGCCAGATAAAAAGTAGTAGATCACTGTCTTCGGAGGATAGGCTGAAAATAATTCTATATTGATCAACAACCCGGCCTCTGAAATCTTGCACAATTAGTAAACTGTACAAGTTTTTGTAGTCTTGCTTAAAGTCTGGTGAGATTTATTATTATGATTTCCCCAAAGGTGTTTTTTTTTTCCAAAAGGCAACTGAACTTGATTTTTCCTTGCAGAAGTTTTGCTTCTCATCCAAGAAGCTTCTTTGATTTTGAACCTCGAAACCGAAGAAGTTTCTTGGATGAGAAGTGAGGTTCTGATCTAGCCTTCCTGAGACAGTAGAAAAGCACATGCTTAGTCCCAAAACCCCTCTTTTTATTTCTTTTTTAAATATATTTTTATTTTTTTATTTTCAAAACAAACAACACACAGAATCCTCCTTCTTTACATACTGTAGAAAGTGTATCAGTTGTTTATAAAAAACTTTCATGCCTCTTCCACAGTCATCAACCATAATTCATATTCCGCTGCTTATTTCTTCTGTTCTCAAATTTAAATTAACTTTAAGTTTTTTATAGGCAGTCTCTTTTAAAATGACAAAAATTCCTCACCAGCTGGAAACACTTTCTCTTTCCGTATCCTTCCGTTTTGGAGCCACCCCGACTTCATCAGCCTAATGGCTGGATTTTTTGTTGCCAGCTTGAAGAACTTCTCTTGGATTGATCAGGGACTTTGGGATGTCCCTGAAATCAGCAAGATGTATTCTTCCTGTTCATCTTCTCTGTGGGACGGTTTAGGTCTGATTGAAGTATCGGCTGCGGTCTTGGAGCATCGAGACCGCATGTCCATATCGTCGTGACGCTGGCTCCTCCTCCACCCCTCTTTTTATTTCATTGGCTGTGAATTATGTTCATTCACAGCCTGTAATAAGTCACAAATAGTTTGTACAGAGTCCGACAGAAGTCTGCCAAAGTCTTTCGGGATAAGTCTGATAAGCACCCACCTTTATCTCCCTTGAAACACTGCTGAAGACCTAATTGCCAATTAGCTTTGCAAGGCCACACGGAGCACAGAGTCAAAATGGAGATTCAGAGTGTAAACCAACCAGAATGAACAAAGTTGCTTCCTGCAAAGGCTCATGTGCCTTTGCTCTTTCTTTATATCTTATGGGAGGAGCCAATCATCTCCAAGCCTTACTCTCGAGTCACCCCTTTTGTCTTAACTGTTCTTGCCTTCTGGCAGTTCTGCACATGTACTCACTGGGAACAGGCTCCCCTTGTTCCTCTGCCTTGCTGATGTCAGACTCTGGAGGCTCCGCAGGCAGCACATAACTCCCAGATGGCCTTGGCCCCCTCTCTGCCTCCAACACAGAGCCCTCATCTGAGCCTTTCCCAGATTCCAAAACCGGCCCATGTTCCTTCCCAACCTCATCGCTGTCCAACTCTGCTGCTCCGCAGGCTGACGGTGGACCATAACAAGTGAAATATCTTCAAGGAAAAACAAAGTCCAGTTGCCTTTTGAAAAAAATACCTTTGGGATAACCGTGATTTGGATGACTGAGAATCTCCATAGACATTACTATGTTTTGATATACAGTCAGCCAGATATTCAGACTGGATTTGGCATTTTTGTCCCCCTATCAAGTCCTTCCCAAGGGTCTGGGATAGGCAGATATGCACATGTTAAAGGTATTGTTGCAGGATGTAAACTGTTCTTTGCAATGGATGTAATTTTGTCAATGCTGATGGTGTTCAAGTGGTGCTCCAGTTGCTTTGGGATGGTATCCAAGGTGTCTTTTACTATTGGTATTGCCTTCGCTTTCTTTTCTCACAGTCATTCTATTTCCATTTGCAAAATTTCATTATCTTCTTCAGTTCTACTCTACTCTAATCTACGCCACTCCACTCAATTCTATTAATTTCATCCTATCCTATCCCGTTCCATCCCATCCTTCATTCCTTCTATTCTGTTCTGTTCTGTCCCGCCCTGTCCCATCCCATTCCATTCTTCATTCCTTCTGTTCTATTTTGTCCTGTCCTGTCCCATCCCATCCCATCCTTCATTCCTTCTGTCCTGTCCTGTCCTATCCTATCCTATCCTATCCTGCTGTCTCCAGGTGAAGCCACATGTACCATTGTTCCCATGTATGCTATCTGACAATTATCATGGGCCACGTGTCAACCTGTGGCACCACTTTATTATCCCTTATATCAATTCTCAGATTTACTGCTCTTATTAGTACATATCTTAGTGGAGAAAAATCCAACAGAATCAAGTCACTTGGACTACAGCAAGCTTTCTTCAACCTGGACAACTTGAAGATGTGTGGACTTCAACTCCCAGAATTCCCTAGCTAGCACACTGGGTGGGGAGGCACAAAGGCCACTCACCCCCCCCCCCACACCCCTGAATTTATATCTACACATCTTCACTCTTCAGGTTGAGAAATGCTGGACCACAGAATTTGTGAAAACAAAGAAGTAGGGAAGAATTTGAGAACAACACGTTTGTTTTCTGGTTGTTAAATGTTTGGAAACACTCTATCATGGAATCCATTTGTTCCCTCCTCCATATCTTGATGACAGGCCCCAAATGGGGACGAGAAATACAAAAGTTATTTAGCTAGCAATGGAGGTCTTTGAATTCTCCCACGAGAGTCTTACCATCATTTCCCAGTGTTAACATCTGAGCAAAAACACAAACTCGGTTGATGGAATAGGGAGACCCCTGAAACTGCCACAATTGATGATGACGGTTATCTGATTTTGAAGGAGAATAATCTCAGGAAAGCTCAGGACAAATAACTCCCAACTGAGTCTCGGTGTATGTGAGAAAAAAATTAAATAAATAAATCTCCAGCTGCAAACACTTTTCAAGTGTCAGGTTTTCAAACAAGATCTTTATGGGTGAGTAGCTTGAGCCTCGTTGGATGTTGCTGTGCGAATTCACAGCAATTTCTTATTGCACTTCAGCTTTAAAATTACTTTGAAATCATTCCCTAGAGCCCAAGTCAAGAAGAAAACTTAATATATAAAAGGAGAGAGAGAGAGAGAGAGAAGTAGAAAACAAAAACAGGGCATTAAAAAGCCTTTTTTTCCCTGCTAACAAGCATTTATAGCTCCTCTAGCTGAAAACATTTCCTTTATTCTCCTCTACTGAAGGCTAATAATAAACATATTTTATGTGGAAAGGACTCCATGTTGATGCTTCCAGCTCAGACGAGAGAAAGATGCTAGAAGTGTAAAAGCTCCTGGAAAGAAATTCTTGGCCAGATACTAAACTGAGACATGCATAGAAACAGGGCTGCTATTAACTTGTAACTGCACCATACCAGCTCAGGACTTCTGTTTAGTTTTAAACAGGGATTTGCGTACTCTAAGGCAGGGGTGTCTAACTCAAGGCCCGGGGGCCAGATCTGGCCCATGGGGCTCCCCCGGAAGCAGTGAAGGACTGGCCCACGGTGCCTCTGCCAGTGAAAACAGAGCTTGGACTCCATTTTTGGCCATGATGGCTTCCTGCAGCTCTCTGACAGCAAAAATGGAGTGTGTGTGTGTGTGTGTGTGTGTGTGTGTGTGTGAGAGAGAGAGAGAGAGAGAGAGAGAGAGAGAGAGAGAGAGAGAGAGAGAGAGAGAGAGAGAGAACACGAGGAGAAATGTTTCCCCTTTTGCATTTGAGCGACGCAAGAATGGAGAGGAAAGGAGAACTGGAAAGAGGAAAGACAAAGAAAAAGAAGGGAAGATAGCAAGGAAGGAAAAAGAAGGAAAGAGGGGAAGGCAGAAGAAAGGAGAATGAAGAGGGAAGGAAAAAGAAGAAAAAGGCAGGCAGGCAGGAAGGCAGGCAGGAAGGAAGGCAGGTAGGAAGATTATAATGAAAGGGCCCTCCTGAGCTCTGTTTTCACTGGCAGAGGGTTGCAGGAGGCCGTTGCAGCCAAAAACGGAACTCGGGAGCCCGTTTTCACTGGCAGTGACACCGTGGGCCGGTCCTTCGCTGTTTCCAGGGTGGCATTGCAGGCCAAATCTAAGCACCAGCCCCCGGGCCTTGAATTTGACAGCCCTGAACTAAACATACCCATACACTCTTGAAGGGGTCCTTTTGTAAGACAACTATCTGTTGCAGGGGTGGGTTCCTGCCAGTTATAGCCTCTTCTATAGAAGAGGTTCCACAAATCTACAGTGCCGTTTAGAACCGGTTCCAGCTCCCTCCCCCCGTCCGTCTGCACATCATCAAGATGAAGAGCGAGAGGAGGAATTCTGGGAGTTGAAGTCCACAAGCCTTAAAGCTGCCAAGTTTGGACACCCCTGGGTTTTTTTTCTAAAGGGTTAGGGGTGCAAGGGTCTTGTAACTTGACAGCGTGCTTCAAATGCCAGAGTTTCTGAGCCAACATTTTGGTTGCTAAGCAAGAACGTTGTTAAGTGAGTTTCACCACATTTCACAAGTTGGCCACACCCACCCAGTCACATGGCTGGCAAGCCACTCCCACTCAGTCACTTGGCCGACAAGCCACTCCCACAAAGCAGGCCATACCTACAGAAGGGGTTCTAAAAAATTTTGAAACCTACCACTGATCTCTGACTCCAATTTGTTGCCGTAAATTGGAGTCAGGCAGATTCGGAGCCATACACAATTAGGAGCCTTTCCTCGGGAATCAGCCTGTGAAATGCTGCTTGTTTGTCTGATGTCGAGTGATTAGGCCCCCTACATAAAAGAGATGTGATACAAGAAAACAAACACTTGGGCTTTTTCATAACGCTTCCTTCCCTGCTTCGGTGCAGGATCCCAAAGCTGTTTTCTATCTAGCTTTGTTTTCTGTATTGACCGGCATTGATTGCTTCTGCAGCAGGAATGTGTCAGTGTTTTTCAGCCGAGAGTCACCCTCTTGCAGGAGTAATCCACTGGGAGACTGTATGATGGAACAGTGGAGTTTAAAGTGAGCAAAGCACCCTTTTCTTCCTAACTGTCATAGTAGGTGAGAACGACCTTGGGGCAGAAGGAAAGAGGCAGTAGTGGGATTTATTTATTTTTACAACTGGTTCTGTGGTGGTGGCTTGGTGGGTGTGGCAGGGGAAGGATACTGTAATATCTCCATTCCCCCCTCACTCCAGGGGAAGGATACTGTAAAATCTCCATTCTCCCCTCACTCCAGGGGAAGGATACTGTAAAAAGGATACTGAAAAATCCCCATTCCCTCCCTACTAAGGATACTGTAAAATCTCCATTCCCTTCTCACTCCAGGGCAAGGATACTGTAAAATCTCCACTCCCTCCTCACTCCAGGAGAAGGATACTGTAAAATCTCCATTCCCTCCCCACTCCAGGAGAAGGATACTGTAAAATCTCCATTCTCTCCCCACTCCAGGGGAAGGATACTGTAAAATCTCCATTCCCTCCCCACTCCAGGAGAAGGATACTGTAAAATCTCCATTCCCTCCCCACTCCAGGGGAAGGATACTGTAAAATCTCCACTCCCTCCTCACTCCAGGAGAAGGATACTGCAAAATCCCCATTCCCACTCCACTCCAGGGGAAGGATACTGTAAAATCTCCATTCCCTCCCCACTTCAGGGGAAGGATACTATAAAATCTCCATTCCCCACAGGATGTTGGGGAATGGAAGGAATCTCTGACAGGATTCTACTATTCAGTCAGAGATGAAAAAGCTTCTTGGATGAGAAGCGAAATGTCTTCAAAGAAAAAATCAGAAAGTCCAGTTGCCTCCTGAAAAAAGCACCTTTGGGACAACTGTGACCTGGATGACTTAGAATTTCTACGGACTCCGATGTGAAGTGAAAGCAAGAGGATTATTTTCAGTCTTTGGCAACAATATTGGAATAATTTCTGCAAACGTGTGTGTGGGGTAGGGAAGAATCTATCCAGTGGTGGGATTCAAATCGGTTCTCTGCCCTAATGACCAGCTGGATAGTTCACGGCTCAGTGGTCATGTGACCGTGTGGGCGTGACCAACTCAACATCACTCAGGATGATGGGCGTTTCGCCTTAGCTGTTCCGATGGAATGAGGGTTAAGCGGAGAGGCGGTTTCTGTAAGCAGGGCAATAAAGATGAGGTTAAAAACAACACCAGAATGTTTCCTTCCTGCCTTCCTTACAGGATTAGCCCTGTAAAGTGGAGAAAAAGCAAAGGAGATTTCTTCCCGCTACCGGTTCTCCAAACTACTTAGAAAGTTAACAACCGGTTCTCCCGAATAGGTGCGAACTGGCTGAATCCCTCCACTGAATGTATCACTGTCAAAAACTATATTCTTTTCTGTTACATTTGGTCAGGCTTCTCCTAAGTAAATCTGTTTAGGGCTGGGCTGGAAACCCAGTGGTTTGCAGGATCGGCGGTGTGCAATTACGTTTGATAAACTGCAGTAGACAATCTTTCTTTCTATCGTTGCGCAGTGTTAGAAAACTTCCAAGCTAAAACTTTCTATTTTGGTGGATGATTGGTATGACGTGATTGATTATTCTTAAATGGTAGCAGGGGAAAAAAAAAGTAGTTTTAGAATGGTATTGTATCATTGAAGAGCTTTTAGGAACCTTCGTGTATAAATCTTCCCAGTAAATTGATGGTAGGGAGAAATTCTGTCTGGCAAACTAATTAGGCCACTGGCGTATTTCCTGATGAAAAAAGAGCATGGAATAAGCCAGATTCTTTGTGTGCGAGCATTTTCTGCTGTTAATGTGGAAATACCAGCTGCTAATCTTCAAGATGTCAGGAGAGAGCAGATAGCGAAGGATATCAGACTGACCGATTAGTCCTTGAGCTGAAAGCTGCAGTTTTCACTGGATGATTTTTTCAGAGTTTATGCAATGGAAATAGATTCGGGTTATTTTTATTGTGTGTGTGTGTAAACATGTGCATGTGGGATCCAATCTGGGGTGGTGGCTAAGGCGCCAGGCTAAAACTAGGAGATTGTGAGTTCTAGTCTTCTCTTGGCCACAAAGCCACCTGGGTGATCTTGGACCAATTCCTTCCTCTCAGTCTTTCCATGTGTAGGCTTCCCAAGAGCATGAAACAAACTCCTTGTCCTGACAAAAAACCCTTTTATTAATTTACTGTGAATTCTGCTCCTTTACATCCAGCAAAGTCTTAAAGAGGGAGGATTTACAGTCACAGACCTTATCTGGCTTGGAGAGCTGCCAGGCCGATCTCTGCAAAACTTGGCAAGGAGTCTTGGAAAGTCACGAACCAATTAAATGAACTAATTATCTCCTACAAACTCCACTCCCCTGTTGCTTCTCTTTTATTTCCTCTGAGAGGGGCCATTCACCATCTACTTGTGTCCTTACTCCCAAGCCAACCCCTGTTCTTTAGCTGTTTCCTTTGTCTGCCAACTCTGTGCATGCGCACACTGGGAACAGGCTCCAGCTGTTCATCTGCCTCACTGCTGTCTGATTCTGAAGGCAGCTGAGAACTGCCAGACGGCCGTGGCCCCCTCTCTGCCTCTGACACAGAGTCCTCATCAGACTCTTCCCCAGACTCAAGGACTGGCCCATGTCCCCAACCTCCTCACAGGATCAAATGAACCCTGGCAAGACTGAGCAGCTTTGGGCTTTGAGCCCTTCTGGTTCTGGGAGTTTACAAACTTTGGTACTAGATGGGGTTGCATTGCCACAAACTCCATGGGAGGGGGGTTCCCTTGGATTCATGACTTCTTCTTGAAAAACAGCTGGTGGTTGTGGCTAGGAGGGCCTTTGCACAACTTGGTACTGCGAGCCAGTTGCTCTCCTTCCTAGATCAGGAATGTTTTTGTTTAGATGGATGGGTGCAGGGCTGGGTTCCTGCCAGTGTTATTGCTGGTTCACTTCAGGCAGGCCAGATGCATGCTGCATGCGTGTGCGCAGTGGCCTGCAAATTCTTCTGTGCATGCGCAGAACATTGCAAATGGAGTAAAATGGGTGACCAGGGAACCAGTTCGGGGGTGTGGCCAGCCTGCCATCCCTTCAGCGACCCAGTCCCAGTTTCCGCTATCGGTTCGCCTGAACTGGTGCAAATCGGTAGCAATCCACCTCTGGATGGGTGAAATCCACCGTTTTCTAGGGCTAGACTTATGTGGTTGAAATAAAAGTTGAAAAAGTGTGTCAAATAATAGAATCCTGGTGTCGTTCCTTTTCAAATATGTAACAGCTATGTCCCAAATAAAAGCAAATGACTTAACGCCAAAATGTCCAGACCTGAAATGTAAAAATTAAAATCAAGAACTGCTCTCTCATAAGTCTCACAGAGCTTTCAAGAGTGGCTCTTGTCTGTCTCTGGAGAAAGAGGAAGGGGTAGGGAGAAGGAAAGAGGTACAAATTCTACAATCAATCCATCTGAGGAAGTAAGTCAGTAGGGGTGGAAGTACTTGAATGGGTAAGTGCTCATAATTATGCAGTAAATATACCTACTTTGGTGTGGAAACTGCCAAGGGAGGAAGAGCTTAGACTCTTCAAGTGGATGGAACTTAGGAAGCGATTTTATTTTTCACTAGCCATGTATTTATGGGGGGGGGGGGGGTGTTAAATATCCAGACCAAACATAATTTCTAATATTGGATTTTCCCCTTTACCAGAGGGAGCCCCCTTGTGGAATACTGTGAAGCCATTACAATGTCAACTCCACTGTACTGTACAGTAGAATCCATTTTACAGCTGTCCAGTAGAAGCCATTTAAGGCACATCAGGCTGTTTTTTAAGAGAACACCCCCCCGAGGGGTGTTAGGGGTGTGTTACACCTCACAGTATTTGTTTCCAGAGGGTAACTCATCTGTGTACCACGTTTGGTTGAAATTGCTCGAGGCATTCCAGAGTTATGCTGGAACATACACACACACAGCTGTATGTGTATGTGTTTAAAGGTATTGTTCCATAAATTCGATTTGTGTTTTTTTTGGATATATATTTAATTTCTTTTTAACTTTTGGGATGTGTGTTTTTTAATGTTGTACGCCGCGTGAGTCCTTTGGGAGAAGGGCGGCATATAAATCCAATAAAAACAAACAAACAAACAAACAAACACACAGACACAGACACACACACACACACACGGCGCCCAGGAGTAGGGCCTTCTCTGTGATGGGCCCAGCCCTCTGGAATGACCTCCCCCCAGACATCAGGATAATGACCGATCTCCGCTCCTTCCGCACGAAACTCAAGACCCACCTGTTCCAACTAGCCGGCTTGGCTTAACTAGAACCTTCTAACCTCCCTGGCAATTTTAATTATTGTAAATGTAAATTTTGGGGTTTTTTAAATTGTTTTAACTGTCTTAATTTATTGCTATTTATTTTAACCTAGTGGCTTTTCATTTGTATCTGATTTGTTAAACATTGATGTTACCTCCTCCATGCCACACTTGTATATTTGATTTGATTGTACGTCGCCCCGAGTCCCTTTACGGAGAGGGGGCGACTGATAAATCAAATAAATCAAATAAATCAAATAAATAAAATAAAATACACACACACAGTTAGGCCCCTTCTGATGTTATCTTTGTGGCACAGAAGCATTACCGCATGACTCTTTTATGGAGTGACAGAAGTCTCGTGAAATCACCCTGCCATGTACTATGACATGGAGACCGTGGAAATGATGGTGTGGATGAAGAAGAGACCCCTTCATCTTAGTGACAGACCCAGATTGGATCCCGCAACATTATCCTGGGACACCTTTATTTGGATTCATTTGTTATGAGTTTAAATTTCATTCCTAAATGACTCAGTTAGCTCCATAAGCCACCTTCCTCTGCCTTGCTGGCGGAGTTGTCATTCTCATTGGTGCTTCCAAATCTCTTAATGCCCTCTGTGTCTATTTTAAAATAAGGTTTAGAATGTCACATGTCTTTCTGATAGGGTTTGGTAAATATTCAGAGCATAAAGATCAGGATCGGGCATCCATTTTTCCTCCAGTATGTTCCTTTCAGGTCTAACGTAGTGCAGCAGCTGTGCACAAACATTTTGCTATAGATACCGCTGTAGGAGAATGACAAATGACTTTAAAATGTCCTCTCTTCGGTCTTTTTTTTTTTTAATGATGCTAGAAATGCTCGGTTTTAACAGCTCTCTTTAGACTGGGAAGAAATGCATGACCGTTACTGATGCAAGTAAACTTACACCTATGGGAGTGGTGAGAAATGGCAGTGTTATTCCAGAAATGACAGTTATCAAACCCAAGGAATTGTTCTTCCCTCTGGCTTCCATTTCTCCTTCCATGCTCCATTTAGTGCCAGGAAGAAATTATCCTGCATGTAATTTTCTCCTTACATTTTCCTCTGTCGTTCCATTTGACGAAAGGCAATTTGCTTTTTGAAGTTTCGTAGAAGAAGCAGGGAAGCTGCTGGTGACATTTCCATGGATAGAGTGTCGTGTTCTTAAGCTGCTTTAGTGATGAAGGTGACCCACTGCAGGAAGAGGGGGTGGATGAGAGTAATCAGCCTTTTTCTGTGGTTTCCCTTGCTTGGAATAGAATAACAGAGTTGGAAAGGACCTTGGAGGTCTTTTAGTCCAACCCCCTGCTTATGCAGGAAACCCTACACCATTTTAGACAAATTGTTATCTAATCTCTTCTTTAAAACTTCCAGTGTTGGAGAATTCAAAACTTCTGGAGGCAAGTTGTTCCACTAATTAATTGGTCTAGCTGTCAGGAAATTTCTTCTCAGTTCTAGGTTGCATCTCTCCTTGATTAGTTTCCACCCATTGCTTCTTGTTCTACCTTCAGGTGCTTTGGAGAATAGCTTTACTCCCTCTTCTTTATGGCAGCCCCTGAGATATTGGAAGACTGCTGTCAAGTCACCCCTAGTCCTTCTTTTCATTAAACTAGACATTCCCAGTTCCTGCAACCATTCTTCATATGTTTTAGTCTTCTTCTTTACTTCTAAGCACTCATCTTAGACTCAAAGCGGGAATATAGCAATAACAATAGCATTTAGACTTAAATATCAATTCACAGTGCTTTTATAGCCTTCTCTAAGCAATTTACAGAGTCAACCTCTTGCCTTCAACAATTTGGGTCCTTATTTGACCCACCTCGGAAGGATGGAAGGCCGAGTCAACCTTGGGCCTGGTGAGATTTGAACTGCCAAACTGCAGGCTGCCAGCAGGCAGCAGAAGTAGCCTGTAGTACTGCACTCTAACCACTGCGCCACCGTGGCTCATATACTTAATATGATACATATATATATACCTAATACCCTTCCCTCCTCCTATTTTCCCCCCAACAACAATCCCATGAGGAAGGTTGGGCTGAGAGAGAGTGACTAGCCCAAGTTCATCTACTTGGCTTTCATGCCTAAGGTGGAACTAGAACTCACCGTCTCCTGGTGATTGGCTCAAAGTTACCCACTTGGAACTAGAACTTACCATCTCCTGGTTATTAGCTCAATGTCATCCAGCCAGATTTCATGCCTAAGGAAGGACTAGAACTCACCATTTCCTGGCTTCTAGGTCCGTGCCTAACCACGCCATCAAACGGGCACTTTCTCCTTCCTTCGAGATATCTGCTTCATCAGTTTCTTGTCTCATAAATTGGGTGGAGAAATGTGAAATTTTGTCTCACTTCTGCCACTACAATAGAACAAGGCCATTATTTTCAGCCTACTTTATGTAGTCCATTCTTGCCTTTAAGAGATGGAATTGATTAAACCCGGAGGACATAGTGATATCGCCATCAAAGAGGTAGAGTATAAATGTTCTGCCAATTGGCTGTGTTAACATTGAGTTTTTTAAAAGTTGTTTTAAGAGCAAGAGATTCTAATGCAGTGATGGCTAACCTTTTCGTCGTCGCGTGCCGAAAGCCATAATGCAATGCGTGCACAACCCCCCCCCCATGTGCCACACCCCTTTACGTGCACATGTGACCCCCTGTTGTCCCCCCACCCTCACCCCTGTGCATGAGCACATGGACCCCTCTGCTCCCCCTGCCTCCCCGCACATGTGGGTATGACCCCTCCACCCCATTTTGGGCCTAGTAGGCCTTCCTGCAGCCTCCTGGGAGCAAACCCAGACCGCAAGGGGGTCACGCCGCATCTCTCCTTGCCCCGTTTTGGGTGTAGTAGGCCTTGTTGCAGCCTCGTGGGAGCAAAAACAGGCCACAGGCAGCTGTGCCACACCACCTTACCCTCTCGCACATGAGGGGCAGAGATCCAAAAATCAGCTGGCCGACGGGAGTTGCATACACATGTGCAGTGGAGCTGAGCTGGGGTGATGGCTTGTGTGCCCACAGGGAGGGCTCTGCGTGCCACCTGTGGCAGGCATGCCATAGGTTTGCCATCACAGCTCTAATGCATCTATTTTGCATTCTCTTGCTTTCTTTTTCTTTTGCGTTTCTCAACTTTAGCAATTTGAAGATAGGTGGAGATCAACTCCCAGAATTCCCCAGCCAGCATGCTGCCCATCATCAGCCATGCATGCTGGCTGGGGAATTCTGGGAGTTGAAGTCCAGATAAAGAGGAAGCCCAGGTACCAAGGTTGAGAAATTGCTCTCTCTATATGCATACTTCTTGCTCCTGAAAACTACCATTTTGTTGGGGGTCTCTTGGAGTTGAGTGCATCTTATGACCCCAATTCTGATTTGGCAAAAAAGTGTTGTTGTTGTTTTCTTTCTTTTGCTTGGGATGGGACATAGGCAATGGTGGGATTCAAATAATTTAACAACCGGTTCTCTGCCCTAATGATTTCTTCCAACAACCAGTTCACCAAACTGCTCAGAAAGTTAACAACCGTGTTAGATCGGGCAATGAGAAGGCAGACACCGGCTTAACATAACAACAGCTCTTTATTCAGACAGACAAGTATGTACAATCCAGCAACTGTTCTGTCTGACAACAACCCTTTTATAGGGAGCTGTCAGACCTCTTAGCCAATCAGATTAAATCTCTGTTCCCGCCGGAACAGAGGACCAGAGTGGAAACTCTGGTAACTAGTGTTAATATCTAACATGGGATGTTCCTATTGCTTACATAGTCTTTGAGGTAGGTGGGTCTTTGTTTCGCTCTACCAGACCTGCGCAGTTCATTTGGAATCGGTTCTTCAGGCAGGTTGGATGGACCTGTCTGCTCTCCAGCTCCGCTCTGTGGAACCTGCTGGAACTTACCCCAGGCCGCGGCTGGAGTTCCCTGGATTTGCTCGCTAGGAGCTCGCTGTGGGCCTGCAACAAACTCAGATAAGTTTTCCGGTACCCTCGGGTTTCAGCTGGCTGTGGAAGGTGTGAGTGTTTGCTCCTTTTGGGTAGGGCCTTGGCTGTTTTGTGTCGGATTTTCGTCTGGTGCTCTAAGATTGGAGTGGGAGAGGCGACCACAGAGTTGGTCAACATGCCTCCTCCAATTTCTACCATCCTCTAGCTCTAATAGATAAGAGCGAGGCCCGGTGATGCCGATCACCGTAGCAGGAATCCACAGAGTCCTCCCGGCGTAGGTGTGGGCGTATACTGAATCCCCTAAGCTAAAGTTTCGAATCTTGCTTGTGGAGTCTGGGGGCAATGTGGCAGAGTAGTTTGGGTGTAACCGATCTAAGTGGGACCTTAGTCGGCGACCCATGAGAAGCTCACAGGGGCTTGTCCCAGTGGTGGCGCTTGGTGTGATATGTTGGATTAGCAAATAGTGATCAACCCGTGTTTGCCAATCACCCGGGCCCATTCTGGCGAGGGCCTCTTTAGCCGATCGCACCGTTCTCTCCGCCTGACCATTGGAATCCGGATGGAATGACGCGACCAGGGCATGCTGAATTCCCTGACTAGCTAAGTAGGTCTCGAATTGCATGGCCGTGAACTGGGGCCCATTGTCTGAGACCAAGACGTTGGGCAGGCCGCGCGCGGAGAACAGTCTCCGTTGATGACTGCCTCTGCTGTGGTAGAGGTCATCAGGGCTACCTCTTACCATTTCGAATACGCGTCCACAACTATGAGGAACGTTTGGCCATGAACGGGGCCTGCAAAGTCAATGTGCACCCTAGACCAGGGTGCCTGAGGGCGCTCCCATTCCTTAGTGGGGGCCTCTGGGGGAGCTGGTCTGGATTCCTGACATGGAGTGCAGGTAGCCACCCACTCTTCTATCTCCCTGTCCATGTTAGGCCACCAGACGTAGCTCCTAGCCAAGGATTTCATCCTGACGATGCCAGGATGCCCCACATGTAATGCCTTCTATACTGCTTTTCGCAGTTTGCTTGGAACGACCACCTGGTCCCCCCCACAGTAAACAGCCCTTGATTATCGACAACTCATCGCGTTTAGTAAAAAACATTTTAAATTTGGCCCCAACAGGCCCCTTGGACCACCCCCTCCACACCCAGTTCAAAATCTGCTTAATAATAGAGTCCTTAGCCAAAAAACGGGCAACATCATAGGACGAGACAGGTCCAGAGTCCAGGCAATCAATAAGTAGGACCGGTGTCTCGGGAGTGGGGTCAGCCAGCAGTTCAAGTAGGGGACAGTGGCTCAAAGCGTCAGCATGTCCCAACGTGGAGCCAGGGCGGTGAACCAGTTTGTAGGAGTAAGCAGCCAGGAAAACAGTCCACCTGGTCATGCGCGGAGACAAAGAAACTGGGGTAGGTTGGTCCCCAGCCAGCAGCCCTAACAATGGTTTGTGGTCCGTCACAAGTTCGAAGTCTCGGCCGTAAAGGTACTCGTGGAACCTCTTGACTCCTGCTACTGCAGCCAAAGCCCCTCGGTCCATTTGGCTGTAGTTTCTTTCAGCGGAAGACAAGGTTCGTGAGTAGAAAGCAATAGGGGCTTCTGTGCCATTGGGCATGTGGTGACTGAGGACAGCGCCGACGCCAAAAGGGGATGCGTCGCAAGTTAACACCAGTGGCAGGGTCTGGCTGTACTCGACCAGCAGGGAGTCAGCAGTCAGAAGGCGTTTGACCGTGGCAAATGCGGCGGCCTCGGCTCGGCCCCAGGACCATTTGGCGTTCTTGGACAGGAGACGATGCAAAGGCTCAGCGACAGTAGCTTTCTGCTTGAGAAAGATGCTGTAGAAGTTAAGGAGCCCAAGGAATGTCTGCAGCTCAGCCTGATTGCAAGGTGTAGGGGCTTCCTGGATAGCTTTTACTTTTTGTGATGTTGGGTGAATCCCAGAGCCATCAATCATGTATCCCAGAAAGTCTATCCTAGGCACGTTAATTTTGCATTTTTCTTTTTTGAGCCGGAGGCCTTTTTCGCGAATTCTGGTCAAAACAGTCCTAACTCTTTTTAAAAGTTGTGCCTTGTTTTCAGCCGATACCACAATGTCGTCGAAATCGGGGACGACTCCTGGTATCTCCTGCAAAAGCCGTTCCATGACGCTTTGGAACAGTCCAGGGGCGATACTAACTCCGAATTGCAGGTGGTAGCATTTGAATGCACCCCTGTGCGTCACGATGGTTTGAGCCTCCACTGTGGTGCCATCTACAGGCAACTGCTAGTATGCCTGCACCATATCTAATTTTGCAAAAATTTTGCCTGGTCCTAGCGAATGTAGTAGGTGCTGTACAATGGGCACAGGGTAGGCGTTTTGTTGTAGCACATTGTTTATTCTGCATTTATAGTCTGCGCAGATGCGGACTGACCCATCTGGCTTGACCGGGGTCACTATAGGGTTCTCCCAGCATGCATGGTCGACTGGCTCTAGGATCCCCTGGCTCACCAGCTTATCAATTTCCCTATCGATTTTAGGGCAGAGAGCGAAAGGTACTCTCCTGGGTTTGAGCCTGATAGGCGCTATGATAGGTGCTATTAAAAGAGATTGGCATCCCCACATACTTACCGAGACCGGAGTTGAAGACGTCCTCAAACTCCTTAAAAATCGCCTCGGCGGCGCCGTCCTTTACAGAGTTGATTCCGGTGACTTCCAACCCCAGGGCTTCAAACCAATCAAGCCCCAGGAGGCTCTGTAGTGGTGCGCTGGCCACGGTCATGGGAAGCTTGGTGCTGATGTCTTTGAACTGCACTCGGAAGGTGCCTTGGCCCACGATGGGGACTCGGTTCCCCTGGTAGTCATGCAACTTGATGTTTGGAGTGCGAAGATGCCATCTTTTCAGGCTTGGGATGGCTTGCTTCAGGGTCGACCAGGATATGATCGTTAGGGATGATCCAGTGTCGACCTTAAGCTCGAAGGGAGTGTCCTCAATGAGGACTGTGACCTTCAGCTTTTTTGGCGCCTAGTGTGGACTTGCCCTATCGTGGTTTGATAGGTTACCTTAGGTTCTCTCTCTGGGCGCCCTTGAGTTTTCCGCCAGGCCCCTGGGTTGGGCCTCTGTTGGTGGTTTGGATTTGGTTTTGGCTGTCAAGCGGTGGCAGGGAGTTTGCTCCGGCACACTTTGGCAATGTGCCCCTTCTTGTCGCAACACTGACATGTCGCGTACCGAAATCGACAGGTAGACCGGGCATGGTTCCCTCCGCAGCTTGTGAAGGGCAGCAGGCGCGAGTTGAATTGCGCAGGGCGGCAGGCGCTGGTTTTGTGTGGCTACTGCGCATGTGGTAGCTGTCATCATCTTCACTGGCAGAGGGTTCGTGTTCAGCGGCCTCATGATGTACGCGTGTTTGCTTCTGCATGGTTTGTGGCACGTTGTATTGGCACTGTAAAGCTTCCATGGACTTGTCTGCAGCTTCGGACGCCCTGGCTTCATCAAGTGCGATCTGCAGAGACATATTTGATCTGGCTAGCAGACGTCTCTGCAGATTAATGTCCCGCACACCACAGATTAAGGGGTCTAAAATTTGGTCATCCAGGTCACGGAAATCGTAATATGTTGCTGCTTTTCGCAGGGCCGCAACATATTGGTTTATGGATTCTCCCTCCTGTTGGTTCCGCACATTGAATTCATGACGGCGAATGTGCCTTGATGATTTGGGCGCATAGTGAGTTTTTAGAGTCTGTTGCAACGCTGCCCAAGGAACTGTTTGGATCAGAGTTGGCTCCGATAAATCCTTCGCGGTTTCAAAAACCTCTCAGCCTTACTTTTACTTTACTTTATTTCAAACTTTTATACCGCCCCCTCTCCCAAAAGGGACTTGGGCCGCAGTAACCCAGGAAGATGATCTTCTTGCGGGAGTCGGGGACGCCCATAAGGTCATTTGCCTCGAGGAAGCATTCGAACCTTAACATATACGATTCCCAGTGTTCGGCCACCGGGTCATACAGAGTTGGCGGGGCGTGCATGGCAATTCTTGGATGAGGCAATTCGAATTTGCTGCTCAAAATGGTAGCTCGATGCCGCGCCGAAGCTCCAGGCTGGATTTACTCGCTGGATGTCTTGTTGTTTGTTTCTTCACCTATCTGCCTCTCAATCCCATCCTCGTCGCCAGTATTATATCGGGCAATGAGAAGGCAGACACCGGCTTAACGTAACAACAGCTCTTTATTCAGACAGACAAGTATGTACAATCCAGCAACTGTTCGGTCTGACAGCAACCCTTTTATAGGGAGCTGTCAGACCTCTTACCCAATCAGATTAAACCACTGTTCCCGCCGGAACAGAGGACCAGAGTGGAAACTCTGGTAGCTAGTGTTAATATCTAACAAACCGTTTCTCCCAAAGTAGTGCGAACTGGCTGAATCCCACCACTGGACATAGGCTATCTTTTATTAGAATCTTGAAAAACAACCCCATTAAAGAATTAATTAAAAGTATGACAACATTATAGTATTTATAATATTAAAACATTAACAAAGGGAGATTTGATCTTCATCAAGATCAAGGGAGATACTAATACCACTCTATAAAGCCCTAGTAAGACCACACCTAGAGTACTGCATCCAGTTTTGGCCACCACACTATAAAAAAAGATGTGGAGACTCTAGAAAGAGTGCGGAGAAGAGCAACCAGAAGGATTAGGGGACTGGAGGCTAAAACATACAATGAACAGTTGCAGGAACTGGGCATGGCTAGTCTAGTGAAGAGAAGGATCAGGGGAGGCATATAGCAGTATTCCAATATTACAGGGGCTGCCACAGTGAGGAGGGAGTCAAGCTATTCTTCAAAGCACCTGAAGGTCAGACAAGGAACAATGGATGCAAACTGATCCAGGAGAGATTCAACCTGGAAATAAGGAGGAATTTTCTGACAGTGAGAGCAATCAACCCATAGAACAGAAATTGCCTCCAGAATTTGTGGGAGCTTCATCACTGGAAGTTTTGAAGAAGAGACTGGACTGCCATCTGTCAGAAATGGTGTTGTCAGGGTTCCAAATAGCATCCAAAAGTAATCAGAATCCAAGGAAAAGGATTCCTCAAAATTCCAGTTTATTAAGAGAGCCATGTTGGCACATCTGGGAAACTCTGAATCTGAAGGCTTTCTTACCCAGTTGAAAGTTCAAGATCTTTCCTCCACACCCACAAGTCCATCACATGGTCCAATCTCCCACTGCCATGCTGGCAGTTCCACCCACCCAATTCCGCTCAGGTGCAGAGGGACAAAGACAAAGGATGACCTTGGCTTTCTAGAAAGAATTTTGTTATGGCTACATATCATCTAACTCCGTACAATCTTCCCTCCCATTTTCCCACAATAGAAAATGTATAGTAGAATAATAGAAAGTGTGGCAGGTCTAATATCCAAAAGACAAGTTGGCTGCAGACCTGGCAGGTGTGCGGTCTCCTTCTTGGGTGGGGGGGTTGGACTAGATTACCTCAAAGGTCCCTTCCAACTCTGTTAATCTGTTAATAAGACCATAGAATAATCTTGAATAGCAAGATGAAATACCCATTCACACGTGAATTGACTCTGGGTTGGAACATGCTATGTTTCCTTGATTTAGCAGGGGAAAATAAGGCAGAAAAAAAGAAATATTCTACAGCTGCTCTCAGCATTGCTTAGAAAGGCCAGACGCTGGCAGACGAGCTAAGATAGCAGGCTCTGCTCTTTTCAGATCCCAGATGCTAACAATCAAAAGTAGGCAATCCTGGTGAGATCACCAATAATCCAGCCAGATTTCAGCCGTCTCAACTGCAGGATTTGGTGTGATGATTTCAGTTTAGGATTTTATAATCTTATAAGATCGGGGGATCTCAGAAAATCGATAAGGGCAATATCATTTTTTTTATACGTATGTGTATCTTTATGATATATTACACCTCTCTTTTTTCCTGTTGGTTTTTTTTTTTAAGCACACATTGTTGATGTACGCACTTGTGCTTGAGAAGTTTTTGTGTTGTGGCCCACCAGCGGCCAGCAGAGCTGGCAGCAGATTCAGACAATGAGGAGTTTGGGGAGGAACATGGGCCAGTCCTGGAGTCTGGAGAAGGCTCTGAGGAGGGCTCTGTGTCGGAGGCAGAGAGGGGGCCGTCTGACAGTTATCAGCTGCCTTCAAAGTCAGACATCAGGGAGGCAGACGAACAGCTGGGGCCGGTTCCCAGTGTGAGCATGTGCAGAGTTGCCAGACGAAGGGAACAGCTAAAGAACAGGGGTTGACTTGGGAGTAAGGCCACAGGTGGACGATGAATGGCCCCTCCCAGAGGAGATAAAAGAGGAGTGAAAGGGGAGTGGAATTTGCAGGAGACACTTAGTTCATTCCTGCATTCTTGCCAAGGATTGCGGCGTCTGAAAGATATCGGCCTGCCCACTCTCCAAGCCTGATAAAGGTCGGTCATTGTGAACTATCTTGAAAGACTGTGGGAGAGGAAAGACTTTCCTGGAGAGGAATTCACTGTCAATGAAATAAAAGAGGTTTATCGGGACGAGGACTCGGCTTCGTGCTGCTGGGGAAGCCTAGGTCAGAACAGTTTGTTTTAATTTCTGATGTTGTTGCTTGAGTCCCTACAATCTTTGGGGTAGAGGTCAGCTCTGTGAAAAAAAAGGTAGATGAATCATTTGAGGATGGAAGTTTCTGAGTGTGGAAAGACAATCCTCCACGTCCCACTCAGGTCTCTTTTCAGATTCTTGGAAATCCCAGTTCAAAACCAGGCTTCAAAAAAGCAGATTTTCCTGGAGTTTGCCTGCAATTCCTTACTCTGCCTGTAAACTAATCTCCCTGCTTCTTCCTTTTTGTCTTCTCCAGGGTAATGATGAGGAGTCTGTGGATAAGAACAAGTGCTGTACGCTCTGTAACATGTCATTTACCTCAGCGGTGGTGGCTGAGTCACACTATCAAGGGAAAATCCATGCCAAAAGATTAAAACTCTTGCTAGGAGTGCAGCCGACTTTAAAAGCCACCGGTAAGTCCAACGATGCTGGTAAGAAATTATATATAGCTGCCAAATGTTGGAAATGTAATCAGACACCAGGTATTGTACTGACCTAGGCTTCCTGATAAAGCATAAAGCACATGCTTAACCCCCAAAACCCTCTTTTATTTCAACGGCTGTGAATTGTGTTCATTCAAAGCCCGTAATGATTCATAAACAGTCTGTGAAGAGTCTGACAGAAGTCTGCCACAGTCTTTCAGGGTAATGCTGATAAGCACCCATCTTTATCTCCCTTGAAACGCTGCCAGAGACCTAATGGCCAATTAGTTTTGCAAGGCCAAATGGAGCACAGAGTCAAGGAGAGTGTCTCAGAGTTTGAACCGACCAGAACTAACAAAATTGCTTCCTGAAAAGGCTCACATCCATTTGCTCCTCTTTTATGTCTTATGGGAGGGGCCAATCATCTCCAAACCTTACTCCTGAGTCGCCCCTTTTGTCTTAATTGTTCTTGCCTTCTGGCAGCTCTGCACATACGCACACTGGGAACAGGCTCCCGCTCTTCTTCTGCCCCGCTGACTCCAGAGGCTCTGGAAGAAGCACATAACTACCAGATGGCCGTGGCCCATTTCTCGGCCTCTGACACAGAGCCCTCATCAGGACTGGCCCATGTTCCTCCCCAACCCTCCCCACTGTCTGACTCTGCTGCCAGTTCCACAGGCCACCCACAGATCGCAACACCTACCACATGTGATGGACTTGCATGAAATCAAGAAAATATTGGAAGAAAATTCATAATTGGTTTAGAAAAGATGTTTAAGCAAAATATAGATCTGAAACCAGTAATATTTTTGTTGGGTATAATGCTGGAGGGTTATGATAAAGGGACTATATATTTGTGTTTTGCATGTACTGACAGCAGCAAGGATTGTATTTGCACAATATTGGAAAAATGAGAACATTCCATCAGATGAGGATGTAATTCGGAAAATATTAGACTGTGCCAAGATGGATAGATTGACTTTAAAAACAAAAGACAAAGAAGACACAGAATATTACTTGACATGGAATAGAATTTATGAGTGGTTAGAGATAAGAGGTAGAAGTGAGATGAAAAAAGATTAATGCTATGTATGAACTAAATATAAAGGTGGTTTATAATTATAAATATGCTGATATAATTAACAGAATTATGAATAAGCTGATATAAAGAAAAAACTCAACCAAAATTATTCTGTTATATTATTACTATTGTTACCAGTATATGTCTTAATATTTCATTTTGTTTTCTCTTTGTTTTTGTTTTTTTGTAAATGATATACCATGACAATACACTGTATTCGAAATGTTTATGAATTAAAAAGAAAAAGAAATTGTCTACAGTATATGTAGAAGCCAATAAGATATCAATATGCTTTGCTACAACAGCTTTTTCAAAATAACTATGCTGTATAGGGAAGGGTTCCAAATAGCATCCAAAAGTAAATCAGAGTCCAAGGTAAAGTATTGCTCAAAGTTCTAATTTGTTACAAGTTGACATCCGGCTTCACTCACTTCCCGAAAGCGACCTGTGTGGCACAAAGACAATTTGAGTACAGGTATATAATTTAGGGATGTGTTTCTCCCCCAGCCTTGCCTGGATTTTCTGCATGGAATTTTGCTATGAGGCGATCAGCCTGGATATTCCTACTTTTTACCCAAGATGCCTCTGATAAGGGGTAGCCCTTCCACTTGATTAAGTATTGGAGTTGTCACCTGTGCCACCTCGAATCAAGGACTCATTGCACTTCATAATGGGTTTGGCCCCCTATGACCATAAGGCCCGGGGGCTCCCGGGATAGTGGTCTCAGAGTGGATCCAATCACGGGTTTTAAGAGGCTGCTATGGAATGCTGGGTGTATCTTCCCCAACAATCAAGGCAGTTTCAATTGCACTGTGACTGGGTTGATGATCTTTACTATGGGGAATGGTCCCATAAACTTTGGCCCCAGTTTCTCGCTAGGCAGTTTTAATGTCAAATATTTTGTGGAGAGGTAAACCTTCTCTCCCACCTGGAATGGCCGTTGCAGAGCCAGGTGTTTGTCTGCCTGTTTCTTATAGGTTTGTGCCGCTTTAGCCAGTGCCTTTTTGACATTTTCCCAGGTCGCTTTCAGCATCGACATCCAATCAGCCAAGCTGACTGAGGAGGGGGGGGGTCCCTTGGATACTCAGGCATTGGGACAAAATCCATGCCACTCACTACTTTGAACGGTGTGAGTCCTGTGCTACTGTGAATAGCATTATTGTATGCGACCTCAGCAAAAGATAAAAGATCTACCCAATTGGACTGCTGACACCATTGAAAAAGTACTTCTTTCCACAATGCCAATTAAAAACTTCAATGCCATCCCCTTTAAATGGTTTTAAAAGTAGACTGAGCAGGTTCATGGAGAATCTGGCAATGCATGGCTACTAGATACAGGGAGCATCTCTGAAATATTGGCTCTTGTTGTTAGTTGCAAAGTCATGTCCAACCCATTGTGACCCCATGGACAACGTTTCTCCAGGTCTTGCTGTCCTCTACCATCCTCTGGAGTTCATATAAGCTCATTTCTATTGCCTCAGTGATTCCATCCAGCCACGTCATTCTCTGGTATCCCCTTCTTCTTTTGCCCTCCATCATTCCCAGCATGAGGCTCTTCTCCAGGGAGTCCTTCTTCCTTCTCATCAGGTGGCCAAAGTATTTGAATTTCCTCTTCAAGATCTGGCTTTCTAAAGAGTAGTCAGGGTTGATCTCCTCTAGGACTGACCGGTTTGATCATCTTGCAGTCCAAGGGACTCGCAGGAGTCTTCTCCAGCACCACAGTTCAAAGGCCTCCTGTCAGCCTCTATTTTGCTTGCTTGCTATTAGCTGCCATAGTAACGGGGAGGGAGGGGGCTTATGGTATTTGGGGGAGAAATACTTGGTATGGGGGAGTTATCATGAAGGGAATTTTGTTCTCACCATCTTTTCCGCATGCTGATGGCCCTTGTTTGGGCGTGGTCAAGGTCAACCATTTCTGCATTCCAGCTGAATGAGGCCACTTGAAGTTGCACCCCACATGACACCTTTAGGAGTTACAGATTGGACATTGGGTTGGGGTAACTGGGGGGAGGGTCTTGGGTAAACGTTTGATATAACGGGGAAAGCGTTCACGCTTTTTTCCTTCAAATCTTGCTTCACTTTAGCTGTTTTCATTTCATGTCCAGTAAAAAATATCTTTATCTCTACTCAAATGGACTTGAGGGTTTTCTTTTTTGGACACTGAATGAGGCATGCCTGACACTTCCATTCTATGGCGCTCAACCTTTCTTATGATCCAACTCTCACAGCCATCCATTGCAACTGGGAAAACCATAGTCTTGACTAGAGGCACTTTTGTTGGCAGGGTGATGTCTCTGCTTTTTAGTCTGCTGTCTAGATTTCCTTTCCAGGAGCAAGCCTCTTTTAATTTCTTGGCGGCAGTCCCCATCTGCGGTCATCTTGGAGCCCAGGAAAATAAAGCCTTTCACTACCTCTGTGGCTCTTAGGGAAGCAACCATGGAAGGGGGAAAATCACCCTCCCGTCCATATGTGCAGTTTTCCTGGTTGATTTGACAAAGAACACTGGTTTAGTTAGTCATCAGCTGGGACTTGTCTAAAATTCTTCAGTACACCTCCAAGCATTACTGGGTTGTTTGTAGATAATGAAAAATGTCATCTGGCAGATTTTGAGGGCAAGAAAACGAGAACGGCTGATCTATATAACCATCCATCGGGTTTTTTCATTCCAAAAGTAACTCCCATTTGTTTGAAATGTGCTTGTAAATGTGACACTCCTTCCTCTGGCGATGCATAACCAGTTCTGGAACTGCCTTTAGCTCAGTGAATGCATTTATATCTTCTTCCAGCAGCCCACAGAGTAAAATATCATTTTGTTTTTAACTTTTAACAGAGATGTTAGGGGAGGGAGAGAGAAATTCTTCTTCTTTTTTTCATTAAAGTTTTTCATTTTTTCATTTTCATAACATATAATCACATGTATACTAATACATAACCAATCATATTGTATTATTAAATGTTTACGTCAATTCATCTTACCAACAACTCCCAAAAACCAATTATTCTCTTCTGCTCTCCATACACCATATTTGTACTTTATCACTTCTTACTCCCTCTCTCCTCCCCCTCCCTACCTCATTTCTTCCCTCTGTTATCCTTCCTTTCTCTACTTCCTCTTCCTTTTGTTTCGTGTTGTAACGGCCTGGGTGGTGAGTGGGGCTCGTTTGTTGACTAGGGCTGGTTTCCAGATGTCTGGTAGGCGGGAGGTATCGTCACGTTTATTCATGTTGTGGGGGTGTTTCTCTATTTTGATAGCTTCCATAATTATTCTCTTGTTAAAGTGTTCAGTTTTGGAGATTAACCTAGTTCAGCGATGGCGAACCTTTTTTGGCTCGCATGCCATAAGTGGGGGGAGTGCAGGGGGGGTGTGTGCAGGCGTGCTGCACCCAAAATGCAATATGCGCCTCCCAGTGCGCATACACACACTACAGGCACTCCCCACCCATTTTTACATGCTTTTTTCACCCTCCCCAGACTCCAGAGGCTTCATAGGAGCCTGGGGAGGGCGAAAACAACCTCCCCCCACCCCTCCCGGACGCCCTCCAGAGACTTCAGGGACTGTCAGGAGGCTTCCCTGACACCTTCGGAGCACTCAAAACGACCCTCCGAGCAAACCGGAAGTCCGTTCCCGAACTTCCGGTTTGCCCATAGGGCCGTTTTTTGCACTCCGGAGGCTTCACGGAAGCTCATGAAGCCTCTGGAGGGCCTCGGGGGGGGGGAGGCTCTTTTCACCCTCCCCGGGCTCCTATAAAGCCTCTGGAGCCTGGGGAGGGCGAAAAATGGCTTTAAAAAAGGCTGAACTCAGCTGGCCAGTGCGCACATGTGCGCTGGCCAGCTGACAGGGCAGCGCCTCACGTGTCCTGACAAATGGCTTCGCATTCCACTTGTGGCACGCGTGCCATAGGTTCGCCATCACTGACCTAGTTCCTTCAAAATTAATTTCATGTCCTGTAGCTTTAAGGTGCTAGAAAAGGGAGGAAGTTCTTTCTTTTTTTCTTACTGCGTTCTTGTGTTCTGCGATGCGTATATTTATTCTCCTGTTCGTTTGTCCTATGTATGTTGCAGGGCAGATTTTGCATGGTATTTCATAGACTCCTTGGTTTTCTAGCTGGATCTTGTCTTTGGGGTTTCTTAAGATTTTGGGTATTTTGGGGGTCAGTGTTGAAGGCTGTCTTGATATTGTGTTTGTGGAGAATTTTGCTGATTTTATCTGTGGTGACTTTGATGTAAGGGAGGAGGGCGATGCCGTTGTCCTGTTCTGTGTCTCAGTTTTGGGGGGGGGGGGTGTCTCCTTTTAGATTAGGTTGGTAATTGTTTTTCTTTGGAATCTGTTGGAGATTAATATGTTTGTGAGAGTGTGTAATTCAGTTTTCAGGTGGTCTTTGTCGGCTAGGCATTTGGTTCTGGAGATGAGGGTCTTGGCTACAGAGTTGATCTGTGTAGGGTGGTGATGGGATTGTGTGTTTAAGTAGCGGTTGGTGTGTGTTTTTTTCCAGTAGATGGTGTGTCCTAGGGAGCCATTGGGTTTTTTGTAGATTAGGATGTTCAGAAAGGGAAGTTGGTTGTTTGCTTCTATTTCCATGGTGAATTGTATTTTGGGGTATAATGGCTAAATCACATATAAAAATAAACATTAAAACATTAAAAAAAGAACTACAGTGCTCAATTAAGGTAGGTCAGTAGAATGAACCAAAGGCTTCATTTCTGGAAGGGGCATCTGCCTTGAAGCCCCTTCCCATGAGTTTTCCCAAACGGAGATTGTTGATGTGGTCAAAAGTAGTAAAAATAAATGAGAAGTGCCATATTAACTCCATTCATTTAATTGGATTTTTATTCCACATAATTAAAATCTAATTTTGGGGTGGGGGGGATGTGGTTTCAAATGTGCAAGACGATATTGACTTTTTAGGAAACACATGGAGGTGTGTGGGAAGGGCTTGGCATTTCTACTTGGTTGCAGAATAGACTGAAATACTTTGGAAATGAGTGGAACCCTTATCTTTCTTTTTTTTTCCCTCAAAAGCAGCTTAACCTATCTGGGAGGCAATTTTATTCAAGCTGGAGAAACGATTCTAATGTTAATTAACAAGTTAGCAAAATTCAGGGATGAAATTTTCAGTCATTTCAACAAAACGCTTCTTCCCTCCCTCTGGCCTCCAAATCCTTGCCTTATGACTCTAGAGGTAACTCAACAGGGTGTTTGCATGTCAGTGGTGGATTCCTACCGGTTTGGCTGAACCAGTAGGGATCTGGCGGCCTGGGTTGCTGGAACTGGCAGTGACCAGGCCTGCCACTCCCCTGAACCAGTTCTCCCAGCGTCACCATTGGCGCTGCCATCTTGTTTTTTGCTTCTGCGTATGCACAGAGTAATTTTAGTTGTATTGCACACATTTGCGCAGTGTCTCGGGTTTCCGAATGATGCCCTAATTAATTCATGAGCCTCAAGCCAAGTTTCAAAAGAAAACCAGTCATTTATTAGGAACACCATTTCTGCAATACCTTGTTGCCGTCAGATCTGAGCCTCATTTGAATTATAGCTGAACTTTACCCCGTTACTCCCCTCCCCTCAGTCTGTGTCATAAATCACATTCCCCAACGAGGTGCACACCTCATAAGCCTGCTGTGGTAATCTGAGATCCTACTCTAGTCGAAGTTATGTGAGGAATACAATCCCCCCCCTTTCCTCACCGTTGCAACTTGATAACAGACATGCCAATGCTTTATGAGTTGACACAGTGCACATCAAGCACTCGCGCAAAGCGCAAACACGAGCGAACTGCCAATAGTGCCAGCCAGAACCTATCCCTGTTGCATGTCCATGTATTATAGAGCTGAGGTGGGAGGAAAGGACCACTGTTGATGTTGAGTGACTCAAAATAGTGTCTTAGACCTGTTTCAAGATGTCAACAAGCCAGGTTAGGTCCTCTTCAACCCCAACCACCCCAGATTTTTTAAAACTCAAGCTGGATACATAGAAAATATAATAATAGAGATGGAAGGGACCTTGGAGGTCTTCTAGTCCAACCTCCTGTTCAAGCAATTTTACAAACTTAGAGGAACCTAGCTACCCTGAGTCAGATTTTGACTTGGCGCTTCATGAATTGACTTAATTCCATAGCTAGTTTGGTGAGATGCATCACTAATTTAATTCAACATCAGAGTTATTCTGGTAATCGAAGCATGCTCCCATAAATTGATCAACCCTTTTGCCAAGGATGGAATCAAACAGCTTTTCTAGTAAGTAGCATATAATATCCTTGTAATTAGTTCACTGTATTTCAAGGAAGAGTGGCGCAGTGTAGCACAGTGGTTAGAGTCCAGTACTGCAAGCAAGCAGTTTGGCAGATCAAATCTCACCAGCTCAAGGTTGACTCAGGCTTCCATCCTTCTGAGATCAGTAAAATGAGGACCCAGATTGTTGGGGGGACAATAGGCTGACTCTGTAAATTGCTTAGACAGGGATGTGAAGCACTGTGAAGCAGTATATAAGTTAAAGTGCTATTGTTACCTAATCTTCCTTCCTTCCTTCGTTCCCTCCCTTCCTCTCAGTGGTTAGAATGCAGTCTTGCAGACTAATTCTGTCAATTCTCATCAGGCTCAAGGTTGACACAGTCTCCCATCCTTCCGAGGTGGGTAAAATGAGGACCCAGATTGTTGGGAGCAAGAGGCTGACTCTGTAAACCGTTTAGAGAGGGCTGTAATGCATTGTGAAGTGGTATATGTGCTAATGTTATTATCTTTCCTTCCTTCCTTCCTTCCTTCCATGGTGCACAGTAGTATACAAGTCTAAAGGCTATGACTGTTGCTAATGTTTAGTTTAGAAAAAATCACATGCAATGCACCAGCCTAGTCTGTTATTTTATTGCTGCTCTCACCACTGCTCTTACCGCTACACATTCAATACATATTTATCCATCTCTTACTGGGGTCAAGGGATGTGAAGAATCCTTGCCCCAATGGGACAAAAAAGCACATGAAATGGAAGAAGGAGGACACATAACAGTCGAGTTGGAAACAACCTTGGAGGTCTTTTAGTCCAACCCGCTACTCAAGCAGGAAACCCTACGCCATTCTGGACAAATAGCTGTCCCAGCTAAGCCAATCATCCTCTTGTCTACTTCTCCCCAGGGAACTGAACAACTGATAAACAAGGAGAGCCTCAAGGAGGAAATCTCTTGCTTTATAGCCCAAAGTACTCCTCCACAACACATCCAAGAGGCTCTCTGGCAATCCCTTCCTGCAATTTTCAGCCTTAGAGCAGGTTTTTTTATCCACAAGGTACCCAACTGCAGGAGGCTATTAAAAATAATTGGTGGCATCAGAAAAGAGGGAATTGGGATTATTTATTTCCTTTAAACTTTCACATCTCTGTGTTGTACTTTCTTGCTTTCTTGATTTCTATCTCTACTTAATTTATCTTGTCATTTATTTCTATTTGTCCATTTTCTTCCTTACTTCTTTCTTTCTCTTTCCTCTCTTCTCTTCTCCTCCCCTCCCCCCTCTTCCTTCTTATTTGCATCTTCTCTCCCTCCCTCCCCCTCTCTCTTTCTTTCTCTTTCCTTTCCTCTTCTCTTCTCTCCCCCTCTCCTCCTTTCCCCTCTCCTTCCCTCTCATCCCCACCCTTCGTTATTTGCATCTTTTCCCTCAACCCCTCTTTCTTTCTTTCTTTCTTTCTTTCTTTCTTTCTTTCTTTCTTTCTTTCTTTCTTTCTCTTTCCTTTCCTCTTCTCTTCTCTCCCACCTCTCCTCCTTTCCCCTCTCCTTCCCTCTCATCCCCACCCTTCGTTATTTGCATCTTTTCCCTCAACCCCTCTTTCTTTCTTTCTTTCTTTCTTTCTTTCTTTCTTTCTTTCTTTCTTTCTTTCTCTTTTCTTTCTTCTCTTCCCCTCATCTCCCTACTCTATTTGCATCTTCTCTCCCTCCCTTCCCTTCTTTCTTTCTTTCTTTCTTTCTTTCTTTCTTTCTTTCTTTCTATTTCCTTTCCTCTTCTCTTCTCTCCCCCCTCTCCTCCTTTCCCCTCTCCTTCCCTCTCATCCCCACCCTTCGTTATTTGCATCTTCTCCGTCCCTCACCAACTTTTTTCTTTCTCTTTCTTTCTTCTCTTCTCTTCCCCCCTCTTCTTCATTTGCATCTTCTCTCTCCCTCTCATTCCATACCTCCCTCTCCCCCCACTCTCTTCTTTGTTTTTTTTTCTCCTTGTAAATCTTGAGGAGTACCTGCAGTGACCAGGAAGGAGTGAAAAACAGCTGATACAAATTCTGCAAAGCCCTCCTCTATTATATTCTCAGCGCATCTAAAAACGATTCTTCTCTTTTAAAGATCAGTCATGTGGGACAAAACTGGAGATCCTTGTAGATAAATCATTGTTTCTTCACAAGGGCTTTGATTCAGGTATAGATCCATGAAAGACAGAGTCTGCATGATACAGTCGTTGATGGTTCTGGATGTGGACTACACATCCAGGACCACCACAGAGATCTACTACAAAGATCCAAGTTTAAGTCTGACCTCATAAAGAGGTGACTTTGGGTTCCTCCCTTTAATACAGGTGGTCCTTGGCTTACAAGCATTCATTTGGTGACAATTCTAAGTTATGACAGCCCTGAAAAAAGTTACAACAGTCCTTGCACTCATGACCATTGCAGCATCCTCATGGTTATGTGATTTGGGTGCTTGGTAAGGTTCTACATTTAGGCAATAAAAATGCACAGGTACAGTATAGGTCAGTAATACAATATAATAACAGAGTTGGAAGGGACCTTGGAGGTCTTCTAGTCCAACCCCCTGCCTAGGCAGGAAACCTTACACCATTTCAGACAAATGGCTATCCAACATCTTCTTAAAGACTTCCAGTGTTGGGGCATTCACAACTTCTGGAGGCAAATTCTATTCCACTGATTAATTGTTCTAACTGTCAGGAAATTTCTCCTTAGTTCTAAGTTGCTTCTCTCCTTGATTAGTTTCCACCCATTGCTTCTTGTTCTACACTCAGGTGCCCTGGAGAATAGTTTGACTCCCTCTTTTATGTGCAACCCGTGAGATAGTGGAAGACTGATATCATGTCTCCCCTAGGCCTTCTTTCTATTAAACTAGACATACCCAGTTCCTGCAACCGTTCTTCATATGTTTTAGTCTCCAGTCCCCTAATCCTCTTTGTTGCTCTTCTCTGCACTCTTTCTAGAGTCTCCACATCTTTTCTACATCATGGCGACCAAAACTGAATGCAGTATTCTAACTGTGGCCTTACCAAGGCATTGTAAAGTGGTATTAACCCTTCACGTGATCTTGATTCTATCCCTCTGTTTATGCAGCCTAGAATGTTGGCTTTTTTGGCAGCTTCTGCACACTGCTGGCTCCTATTTAAATGGTTGTCCACTAGGACTCCAAGATCCCTCTCACAGTTACTACTATTGAGCAAGGTACCACCTATACTGTACCTGTGCATTTCATTTTTCTTGCCTAAATGTAGAACTTTACTCTTTTCACAATTGAAAGAGTAGATAGTGCCCAAGTTTTTCAAGATCCTTCTGTATCTTAAGCTAACCTTTTTCTAAAGGTGTGCCAGAATTATGTGTGGGTGCACTATCATGTGTCCAACCACCTGTGCATGCGCACACGACCCCCCCCAACATGCATGCGCATGCACCCCCACCCCACGCAGGAGGGTAGTTAATAGTAACTGTGTGAGAGATTTTGGAGTCCAGCTGCTCTTTCACAGGTTCTGGTGCTCCGGTGCATGCACACGCTCCAGTTTCGGCACTTGGTGCCAAAAAGGTTAACCATCCCTGGCTTATCTCGTTGGTGCATTTTCCATCAGAAGAGGGTAGGAAAATGTGCATCCACAGCATGACTGCCCACCCCTAACCTAGATTGTCAGACTTGAAAAGGAATTTATCACAGGTTTCTATGGAAATAGAGCTGCCAAAACAGACTCCATTATGCAAATGACACGTTGAACAAAGTCTGCAGGTGTCAGCCCCACTGAGTAGAGCAGACGAGAAACCCAACTCCACAGGTAGCCTGAAAACTACTCCTGTCAACATTGGCTATAATAAGAGAATTTTGCAAGTCTGATTGTTCCATATGCCTCTTGCTTCTTAGACCCGAAGTATCTCCGTTTTCGGCCAGACATTGACTCCAAATATTCAAGAACCGTGTCTGCGAATGAATGATTTTGAAATTTGTGTGCCTAGAGATATGTCTGTCCTGAAGAAAAATTGGTGATTTTTTTTCACTCAAAAACCCTCCCTGTAGAACCTCAAGTACCACAGAAGCCTTCAGATTTATTGGAGAAAGTATGTTAATCATTTGAGGATGCAGTATATATATACCATCCATATTTTAGGAAAGTTGACATATAAGAACAGGTTTTTAAATCCCTTTTGAAGAAGATAAATCCATGTTCCCCTTATCCAAATCTACATGTTTCACAACTTGATGGAGATGTAGCGTAATAAAGGAGAGGGGGGGGAATCCTCCATTTTGGTGAAGATCAGTCTTCACATGGCATGTTTATGCATTGTTAGCTTAAACAAGGTTTATGAAATGAACTACTTTCTAAAGAGTTGAAGTCCACATATCTTAAAGGTGCCAAGTTTGAGAAACACTGGCCTAGACTGTTAATAGTTGAGAAACATAAGTTGGAGGATGTTACCAAGTTAATAGCTGATCTCTAGGCTGTCCAAAAGTGGCTCAATGACTAAGATGCTGAGCTTGTCGATCAGAAAGGTCAGCAGTTCGATGGTTCGAATCCCTAGCACCACGTAACAGAGCGAGCTCCCGTTGCTTGTCCCAGCTTCTGACAACCTAGCAGTTCGAAAGCATGTAAAAATTCAAGTAGAAAAATCGGAACCACCTTTGGAGGGAAGGTAACAGCGTTCTGTGCGCCTTTGGGGTTTAGTCCTGCCAGCCACATGACCACGGAGACATCTTCAGACAGTGCTGGCTCTTCGGCTTTGAACCAGAGATGAACACTGCCCCCTAGAGTCAGGAATGGCTAGCACATATGTGCGAGGAGAACCTTTACTTTTACCTTTAGGCTGTCCAAGGATCTCTTTTTAGCAAATAGAGAAAATGGGTGGTAGGGTTAGGTGAGCTGTTCAACTGATTTAGTCTAGTTCTTTTTTTCTCTGTAATCCTTTGCATTGGGATGGAGTTGGGGTGACTGCATAGAGCTCAGCATTTACTGGCCAGATGCCCTTCCTGACACCTACAGGGAGCTCATGCTGAAATGATGGTGTTGACCAAGCTGAACCTGAAGGTGGGGTCAAACGCATCATCAGCCTCAAGTCCCTTTGTTCCCACAAGGGATCGAAGTCCAGCCCACCTTGAATTCCGTTGATTCTTATGTACTGCCAATTTGCTTTGACCATTAATAGTTCAGATTCTTGTGGAGAATATTAACATGCAATAAACTTATGTAAGCCTTGGTGGCGCAGTGGTTAGAGTGCAGTACTACAGGCTACTTCTGCTGACTGCAATTTGGCAGTTCGAATCCCACCAGGCTCAAGGTTGACTCAGATTTCCATCCTTCCAAGGTCAGTAAAATGAGGACCCAGATTGTTGAGGGCAACAGGCTGACTCTGTAAACCGCTTAGAGAGGACTGTAAAGCGGTATATAAGTCTAAGTACTATTGCTATTGCTATATACATTTGAACTGCCTGGACCCAGGGGTGGGCTGCTGGGGGTTCGCAGGGGTTCGGAAGAATCTCTAGCTAAGATTCTGTACAGTTTGGAGAACCCCCAAATGCCACTCCTGGCTGGCCCCACCTACCCCTCCCCTCCCAGGAGTTCCCAAGTGGCCCATTTTGGATGCAGTAAGTGGAGGGCATGCACAGAAGCTTGGGGGGGGGGGCAAAAAAACAGATCTACTGGAAGTTCAGGAAGGCCGGAAATTTCTGGCCTCCAGAGGGCTTCCCCAAAAATGTCCCTTCCTGCCATGGTGCAGTAGGCTGACTAGGCCATGCCCACCATGCCCAGGTCCATCCAGCAACCAGGCAGATAACCCCTTGTTAAATTTTGTGAAGCCCACCCCTGCTTGGACCCCTGATTTCTTATGCTTGACAGAGAGTTTATTAGGTATTGATTCATTGAATTCAGTTTAGGTACTACTTGATTACAGACCAATTGAGTTAGGAAATGGGTAAATGCAGTTTTGGTCCTTGACGTCAAAATAACAGCATGAAGGCTCCGGGGTTTTCAGATCTTTCATAAGTAACGAGATGCTGACCTTCCACTTTTGTGTGACAAAACATGAAAGCAGAATCCTCTTTCTGTTGCACTTCTGGTCCCAGGTCAGGTTTAAACTATCCATATTAATGTTCTAGATGCTTATAAGCTTTATGTTGGAACATGAATGGCCTTAAGACAGGAGTGTCCAAACTTGAGAACTTTAAGACTTGTGGACTTCAACTCCCAGAATTCCCCAGCCAGCATGGCTGGCTGGGGAATTCTGGGAATTGAAGTCCACAAGTCTTAAAGTTCCCAAGTTTGGACACCCCTGCCTTAAGACAACTCTCTTGTTTACATCTTGAACTGTCTCTGTAAATCAAATCTCTAAGATGTTTTAGTGTTCCAATATGCATCCCACACACAAAAAATATCTGTAATTATCTATTATCACAAGTTTTTCTTCATTGAAGTAATTACATTCATCATCTTTTAATGACCCTATATTCCCCGGGGTGTGTGTGTGTGGAGTCTGGGCAACTGAATGGAGCTAGCAGAGTGTTTAATGGCCGGATGCCTTTCATGTTGTCAATGCAGAGTTTTGTTCAGCAGATATATTCTCATTGTGCCCAGAGAGAAAAATATCTGCCTCTACCTAGGATTGAACTCACAGCCTCCTGATTGTGAGGCAACAGCTCCACCTCTGGGCCACCACACTACTCAATTGAACTAATTACATTATCTCATATTAAATATCTCCTCTGCAACTGTGGAAAGAAGAATACCCACTGGCTACACAGTTCATATAGCAGAATAACAGAATTGGAAGGGACCTTGGAGGTCTTCTAGTCCAACTCCCTGCTCAGCCATGAAACCCTCTAACATTTCAGACAAATGGTTGTCCAATCTCTTCTTTAAAACCTCCAATGATGGAGCACCCACAACCTCTGGAGGCAAGTTGTTCCACTGAGTAATTGCTCTAACTGTTAGTAAATTACTCCTTAATTCTTGATTGGTTCTCTCCTTGATTAGTTTCCAACCATTGCTTCTTGAACTGTCTTTGGGTGGTTTGGAAAATAACTTGACTCCCTCTTCTTTGTGGCATACCTATTGGAAGACTGCTATCATGTCACCCCTAATCTTTCTTTCTATTCAGTTAGACATACCCAATTTCTGCAACCGTTCTTCATATGTTTTAGTCTCCAGTCCCCTAATTATCTTTGTTGCTCTTCTCTGCAATCTTTCTAGAATCTCGACCTCTTTTTTATATCCTGGCACCTAAACTATGACAATCAGGTGTGTACTGGGAGCTTTATTTCTCCGTGATGGGATAGGAACCTGGGTGACTCCCTTTCTGCTTGCTTTCTTTTGCAGAAACAAACCTGAGTTCTCTTAAGGAGCCACAGGTGGACAGCTCTCCAACAGTGTCTCCACCCCACCAGAGAAGAGATTCTGACAGGTATTGCCAGCTCTGTGCAGCTTGGTTTAACAACCCAATGATGGCACAGCAACACTATGACGGAAAAAAGCACAAAAAGAACGCAGCCAGGGCTGATCTGCTAGAGCAGCTAGGGAAGACATTGGACCTAGGCGAGGTAAGAGGTAAGAGATTTTAGTCTTCTCAAATAATCGTCTTCAAAGTCATTGGGTGAATGAAAGTTATGGTATTCTTTGGGCGGGCACCCATCCAAAAATTTAAAAGCAGGCACAAATTGGCGCACCTGAGCAGCCATTGAGATGACTCCTTGTGTTAATGGTGGGCTATCACCGTGCCTGTTGAGTGACCGGATCAAAATACAATATGATGTACTTTATAGATTGTCAGAGTTGAATCAGCCTCATTGCATCAACCTTGCTGATTACAGCTTACAACCTTTCACCAGCTGGCAGCTATTAAATCCTCAGTACCCTGACATGGATTAGTCAATTGACCATCTCAAACATGAGCACCGGCCACACTAAAATACAATAAACTGAGATAAGATACAATGAAGTGAGATATAATAACTACGGTATGAGATAAAATAGAATAAAATATAGTAGGCAAGATAAAAGTGAAGTAAGATCAAATAGTATAAGGTAAAATTGAAGAAGAGAACTTCATTACTATTGACTGTGTAGATTGTATTTTGATACAGATTTGTCTCTATCAAAAAAAATGTAGATGAAAAGAAAACAAGCTTCATAATAGATCATCACCCCTACAGTTAACTCCAGTCTGATCAAGATATTATGTCCTCTTTGAACTGCCCTTTGAAATGAGGAGGATGAGGAGAGCACATCTTTCTCCTTCTGTCCTGGTCACTTTTTATAGAGGCACGATTGAGAGCATTTTAACAAACTACATCCCTGTTTGGTTTGGTGGCAGCAACACCTCAGATAGAAAGTCCCTACAGAGAGTGGTGAGGACAGTGGAGAAGATTATAGGAAGCTTGCTTCCAATCATTCAGGATACTGCTTATTAGCGCTATGTGCTTAGAGCTCAAAGCATTGTTAGAGACACCAACACACTCACTCCATGGTCTGTTTCTGTTGCTCCCCTCTGGGCGGAGGTTTCAAAGTATTTATAGTAGGACTACTAAATAATGTAACAACTTTGCTCCTTAATCCATCCGTCTTGTAATCTCGCAAGATTCATTTCTCTCACCATGTACACCCGAATCAGACTGTTGTTTCTCCATGCCATATAATCGATGTGGATAGATGCATATTTTTTTAAAAAACATATTTTTATTTGTTTGTTTGTTTATTTGTTTATTTTGCCATGTTTATGTGGTGTATATTGGAGGTGGAGACCCTTTGAGAGCTGAATGCAATGAAATTTCGTTTTAATGCATGTCGATTAGTGTACATTCAAAGTGACAATAAAGTTATTCTAAGTTCTAAAGTGAAAAGTGTTAATGAGGATGTGCATTAAATAAAATTATGAGGACTTTGAAGTAAGATTGCAGATCTGGCTGTGTCGTAATGCAGGTAGCCCTTGCCTTACAACTGTAACCAAGCCCAAAATTGTCTGTGGCTAAGTGAAACAGTTGTTAAGTGAGTTTTGCTCTATTTTACATCCTTCCTTGTCACCATTGTTAAGTGAATCATTGCAGTTGTGAAGTTAGTAACATGGTTGTTAAGTGAATCTGGCTTCCCCTTTGACTTTGCTCATCAGAAGGTCACCAAAGGGGATCACATGACTCCAGAATACTGTGACCGTCATAAATATGATTCAGTTGCCAAGCGTCCAAATTCTGATCCCTTGACCATGGGGATACCACAATGGTCATAAATGCGAAAAACAGGATAGGTTAGGATAGGATAGGATAGGATAGGATAGAATAGAATAGAATAAAATAAAATAAAATAGAATAAAATAGAATAAAATAGAATAAAATAGAATAAAATAGAATAAAATAGAATAAAATAAATATTGGAATGAAGAATAGAATAAATATTGGAATGAAAAATAGAATAGAATAGAATAGATATTGGAATGAAGAAGAGAATAGAATAAAATAAATATTGGAATGAAGAATACAGTAGAATAAATATTGGAACGAAGAACAGAATAAATATTGGAATGAAAAATAGAATAAATATTGGAATGAAAAATAGAATAGAATAGATATTGGAATGAAGAAGAGAATAGAATAAAATAAATATTGGAATGAAGAATACAGTAGAATAAATATTGGAATGAAGAACAGAATAAATATTGGAATGAAAAATAGAATAGAATAGATATTGGAATGAAGAAGAGAATAGAATAGAATAAATATTGGAATGAAGAATAGAATAGAATGGAATGGAATGGAATAGAATAGTTTATTGGCCAAGTATGATTGGACACACAAGGAATTTGTCTTCGGTCCTTATGCTCTCATTGTACATAAAAATTATAAGGGATGAATCATGCTCATTGTCATAAAATACACTCATCATAAATCATATGATACAATAGTGATAGAATCAACATAAATCATACTAGGAAACTAAATAAAACAACATACAGCATAGTCATAAGTAGAAAAGGAGATAGGCAATAGGAAAGATGAACAATAGTAATACAGTGTTACTAAATAGTTTGACATTGTGGTGGAAATTAGTTCTTAAGGAGAGTGATGGCATGGAGGAAAAAACTGTCCTTGTGTCCAGTTGTTCTGGTGTGCAGTGCCCTATAGCCTCGTTTTGAGGGTAGGAGTTGAAACAATTGTTGTACAGGATGTGAGGAGTCTGTAGATATTTTCACAGCCCTGTTTTTGACTCGTGCAGTGTTACAGTCCTCAATGGAAGGCAGGTTGGTAGCCATTGTTTTTTCTGCACTTCTAATTATCCTCTGAAGTCTGTATCTGTCTTGTTTGTCATTTCTTTCAGTGCCATTGTAATTTAAAACAGGCACTAAATGAATGGCTGTAAGTTGAGACCTACCTGTAATGCCCGCTGTCCCTTATGCCAAGGATGATGTTCCTTGATTGGCCTGATTCAGCGTAAACTCAAAAATATCTAAAATAGCTTTATTTAGACTAGAGTTTGGCCAGACGGTTCATTGGCATTCCCATGCTTCTTTTCCACCTTAATGGAAACAATCTTGCTTCTGATTGCACTTTTTCCTATCGAGGGGGGGGGGGAAACCCTTTCCTTTAAATTTTTATGATGGCGCGTGACATTCCAGCAGTTATTTTAGCGATAAAAAGAGGCACATGTGAATGAATGTCCAAAGCAGCCCACCAATACCTTTTCCATCTCTTGCTAAAACAAACTAACCAGATTTTGCTTAATGAAGCAAAATTGGAACATCGCACCCAGGGGTAAGATTCAGCCAGTTCAGACCAGTTCGGGTGAACTGGATGTTAATTTTAATCTGATTCGTTGAACCGGTAGTTCCAAGGAATGGCTGACCCCGCCCCTCCCATCCCAGCAGTCTCCACACGGCCCGTTTTGGATGCAAGCTAAGTGCAGGACTCACGTAAGACTCTGGAAGATTGAAAAACAGGCGTACCGGAAGTCCAAAAATGGGCCTTTTTCTGGCCTCCGGAACCCGGGAGAGGCTGTTTTCACCCTCCCGAAGACTCAAGGAAAGTCTCCAGAGCCTGAAGAGGGCAAACACGCCCCCGCCTGCCCTGGTGCAGGAAGCCGACTAGGCCACGCCCCCATGGCTATGCCCACTGAGCAACCGGCCAGAGAACTGGTTGCAAAATATTTTCAATCCCACCCCTGATCACACCTATTCCTTCAGGATAAGGGGAAGGAAAGTGTCTTCCAAAGGGTTTGAAATATCAATACAATACAATACAATAGTAGAGTTGGAAGGGACCTTGGAGGTCTTCTAGTCCAACCCCCTGCCTAGGCAGGAAACCCTATACCATTTCAGACAAATGGTTATCCAACATCTTCTTAAAGACTTCCAGTGTTGGGGCATTCACAACTTCTAGAGGCAAGCTGTTCCACTGATTAATTGTTCTGTCAGGAAATTTCTCCTCAGTTCTAAGTTGCTTCTCTCCTTGATTAGTTTCCACCCATTGCTTCTTGTTCTACCCTCAGGTGCCTTGGAGAATAGTTTGACTCCCTCTTCTTTGTGGCAACCCCTGAGATATTGGAACACTGCTATCATGTCTCCCCTAGTCCTTCTTTCTCTTAAGCTAAACATACCCAGTTCCTGCAACCGTTCTTCATATGTTTTAGTCTCCAGTCCCCTAATCCTCTTTGTTGCTCTTCTCTGCACTCTTTCTAGAGTCTCCACATCTTTTTTACATCGTGGCGACCAGAACTGAATGCAGTATTCCAAGTGTGGCCATATCACAGTGAACACTTGTTTTATTTTCATCTCTCTGTGTTTTTCTTTCTTTCTAAATAATGCCTTCAACTTCCTGCAGTCAAGGACTATTAGCTGATAGTCTGTCAAACACGGAACATTTTATCCATTTATGTTTCACAAAAAGAGTTGAAAATAGAAAGCTTTCCCGGGGCAATGTTAAATGTGATGGATTTTTAAAAAAAAACAAAATTCTACTTCTTTTTTAAATACCCCCATTTCTCAATTCTACACAATATGGATTGAGCTTCTAGATATATCAAAAGCTTAAAAAACTCCTCATCTTGAATGAAGGGTATCCTTCCCTGAAGGGACACGGTGGCTCAGTGGCTAAGACGCTGAGCTTGTCAATCAGAAAGATTCGGCAACGTCAATCATGTCAGAGGGCCCTGTGGAGACCCGAGCATTCTGCCAGCAAAAACGGGCTCCCAAACTCTGTTTTTGGCTGCAATGGTCTCCTGCAGCCCTCTGCCACTGAAAACGGAGCTGAGCTCCATTTTCTCTGGCAGAGACACCATGGGCTGGTTATTTCCACAGTGGGCCCCCCAGGCCAAATCTAAGCACCCCATGGGGCAGATCCAGTCCCTGGGCCTTGCATTTGACATTCCTGTTCTACAGGCGATTCACTCAATCAACCTTTGTCAAATATTTGCATCAATTATTTCTGCCTGTTCCTTGTTTCTAAGAATCAATCTTCCATTTGAAAAAAATCCCATGCTTTTCTTGCTCTCAATCCTCAATTTCCTGGGTTCTTGTGATGCATTGATGCTATTTCATTCTTTCCTCCCCCTTAGTCTTGTTTGTTTCTTTCTTTTTTAAGTATCCTTTCCCATTTCTTCTCCGTCTTTCCCTGACCTCTCCTTTGCACACCCTTATTTTTTTTGTCTGGTTCAGTTGACTGCCAGGGCTATGCTTGGGGTTCTTTGGTCTGTGATATTGTCACAGAAATCACAAAGGCTGTGATGTCAAAATCAGGTTGCATTCCAAAAGATGAAATTGCGAGTGAGGGAATGAGGCCAGGATGGGAAGGGCAAAAAAAGAAGAATGAAGTGAATATGCTGGATATTTCTCCAAAGGGGCAGTTTCAGTTATTTCTATTTGGAAGGGTTTCAGAAATAAACAACAACAACAAAAAAGATGCAAATCCTTATTTTAAAAGCTTCTCTTTCCATCTTGCTTTTTAATTGAGGAAAAGACTATGGACTGAATATTGTGTTTTGTAAGCACAAGAAGGTGGTTGAGCAACATACATTTAACATCTTTCTGATTACAGTTTAGCTCAAATTACTCCTCTGAGTCCTTTCCCAGAGATTTTTCTAATCTGTCAATCCAATTTTTTCATAATCTCTTTTTCCCAGTAACCAGAAGATGAAATGATCAACAGCAACAGTGCAAACACCTTGCTTCTAAATTCAGTATCATGTGCAATGTCCTTCAGAACTTTTGTCGATATGTATTAAAAATTCCCTCTTAAAGCAGCTACTTTTAAGAAAAAAATCGCCATTACACTTCCCTCTAGTATTGTCCTAATGCAGAACACCCCCCTCCCCCAATCCAAATCAGGACTAGAACTCACAGTCTCCGGGTTTCTAGCTTGGTACCTTTAACCACTACACCAAACTACCTGTCCACTTGTCCTTAGTGACACATGCGCAATGCCCTTCACTTCATTCCTTATTCTGCCTTGGAATCAAAGTACAGATGTGCTTATGAAAAATGAATATGCGGCTGGAGGCGAACGTAGGCTTGAAAGAGCAAATGAGATCACCCAGCATAAATCCAGGGGCCAAATAATGAATTTTAAAACTATTCTTAGGATCTCAACTCCAAAGCTCTCAGAACCAACCCTTTGGGGGGGGGGGTTAAGAAAAAAGGCTGGTCATTCGACCATTAAACATCTTTGATCTGAGTAGGGTAGGGTAGGGTAGGGTAAAGTAGGGTGGGGGTAGGGTAGAGAAGAGTAGAATAGAATAGAATAGAATAGAATAGAATAGAATAGAATAGAATAGAATAACAGAGTTGGAAGGGACCTTGGAGGTCTTCTAGTCCAACCCCCTACTTAGGCAGGAAACCCTACACCACTTCAGACAAATGATTATCCAACATCTTCTTAAAAGCTTCCAGTGTTGGGGCATTCACAACTTCTGGAGACAAGTTGCTCCACTGATTAGTTGTTCTGTCAGGAAGTTTCTCCTTAGATCTAGGTTGCTTCTCTCCTTGATTAGTTTCCACCCATTGCTTCTTGTTCTACACTCGGGTGCCTTGGAGAATAGTTTGACACCCTCTTCTTTCTGAGATATTGATAACACTGCTATCATGTCTCCCCTAGTCCTTCTTTTTATTAAACTAGACATACCCAGTTCCTGCAACCGTTCTTCATATGTTTTAGCCTCCAGTCTTCCAATCATCTTTGTTGCTCTTCTCTGCACTCTTTCTAGAGTCTCCACATCTTCCCTGAAACTTATAGTAAAAAGAACACATATTTAATTATTCACGTATTAACTGCAGCTAGAATTGTATTTGCACAACATTGGAAAAGTGAAGAGATCCCTACTCATGAAAAAATGATTAGGAAAATATTAGAATGTGCAGAAATGAACAGATTAACGCTGGCAATTAAGGAGAAAGAACAAACTGAATATTGCATAATTATATTCTTATTAGAAAATAAGTTAAGAGGGGAAAATTAAATATTTAATATACTATAATTATAAGATTAAAGAATTAATATCAAAGTAGTGAGTGATGTTGTAAATTCTGATGGTTATTGCACAGAGATTATTGCACAGACGACACACTGTTTAAGACAAGATGGAATGTTCATATTTTTAAAAAACTAAAAACTTTTTATATTAAAAATAGATCTTTTTTACATCATGGCAACCAAAACTGATGCAGTATCTTAGATGGATTTTTTTTTTTTTTTTGCTTTGATGAAGATACAATGTGAAATGCGATATATATATTTGCAGATAAGCTTGGGATTTAAAGGTTAAAAGTTTGCTTATCAGCAGACGGGCTTTTATGCAAGCATATAGGAGAAGAAACTGCCGTTACTTTAAAGAAATACCACTATATATATTCACAGATAAGAGGCTGCCTCCTGATGTGAGTGATGCGGCTTTGTTGAGACCAATTTCGTTGTTTTTGTGGTTTGAAGTACCTCCTCGGGGAGAATCAAAGCTGCCTCGCACAAGTTCTCAGGTCACATCTGTTTTCTGCTAATCACAATCTAATAACTTCAAAAGCTCTTTACGTAGCTAGGCTCAGATTAAGGCTTGCATTCACTCAAAGCCAGCGCCTAGGCACCTCCAGGTGAGAACATTTAATTTCAGGTTGTGTCAGGGATGCTTTGCTAATATTATCATTTCAGTTTTCCAAAACGGGGAGGTTGAGCTAATGCCTTCCTTCGCTCCAGCCTGAAAGCATCGAGGCTCAAACTGGAACAGGCAAGGTATGAATTGCCTCTGTTAAGTTGCCTTTCACACATTTTTTTTTTACATTGTAAATAGCGTTATTCAGCAAGGATTATGCTGTTGGAGCAGGTGGGTTTAGAGAGGCCTGCCGCTAGGCAATAAACATTGGCAAGTGCGTTGATTGTGTTCGCAGAGAATTCGATTCATTGGAGCACGGGCATAATAACTGAGCAAAATTGGACTGGGGTCTACTAAGGCCGTGCAAGACTCTGAAGGGGTTCTTCACGTCCATTGACTTTGGCCAAAGAGCTCCTTGCTTGGCTTAACATCGATTGTCCCAAAGGCACTTTTTCAAGAGGCAATTGGACTTTCTCATCTTGGATGGGAAACGAAACTTCTTCCAAAAGAGATGCTAAAGCAGAGTCTTGAAAGGTGGTGTCATCGGAAAATTCCAATAGGAAACGAAGGCAACATCCCAAACAATAATTCTCACTTTAAGAGCAGAAGTTTATTGTTTCTAATCATTTGGAACATGAGAAATGAATAGATATAAAAGATATAATAGCAGTAGTACACTGCATTAACCTATTAAAGGGCCAATGAGAAATAGTAAGTCCTACAAGGGCTGCTATAAATCAAAGAGCTCCGAGATGATCTTGAACCCTTATCCTTTATACCAGTGTTTCTCAAACTTGGCGACTTTAAGTCCTGTGGACTTCAACTCCCAGAATCCCCCAGCCAGCATAGCTGGCTGGGGAATTCTGGGAGTTGAAGTCCACAGGACTTAAAGTCGCCAAGTTTGAGAAACACTGCTTTATACTGTTCTTCTAACCACATACATGATCCACAACGTCACTAACTGTCACTTTCCGTGAACACCTGTGTACATTACTTTCAATTTCTCATTTCAAACAGTTTCATTCTTCCTGTTTTAAATGAATCCATACAAATGCATATTTTGCAAAAAAACCCAACAACAACCATATTTCACAGTTAGCAACGTTGCAGCAGGATTACAAATATTTCTGGTAAATTTTGAAATCATCCTAGCTGAAAACTTTGGATCATATCTCTTTCTTCTGGAGCCTTCTATCATCCATAGGGCTTATTGAATTTAATAGATCAATGGACTATATTTCTTGATTTTCACAGTGGGAGTAGGCCTTTCCCTAGGCACAAACCAGGGGAGTAAAATAGATTATTTCTCCCTTGTTATGTGGGCATGAATACTCATTATTTCACTTCTAGGAGTCTTTTTGCCTCCTCTTTTACTGAAACTCTGATTTACAAGTCATGACAAATTTGGGGTGTGTGAAAAGACAATATGAAAAAGTTTTTCTGTGATTCTCTTATGTGCAGGGGTGTCCAAACTTGGCAACTTTAAGACTTGTGGACTTCAACTCCCAGAATTCCCCAGCCAGCTCTGCTGGAATTCTGGGAGTTGAAGTCCACAAGTCTTAAAGTTGCCAAGTTTGGACACCCCTGTCTTATGTGTCTCTCACTCTCTTGGACCAATAGTTTCAGTGCTTGGAAAAACCTCAGACTCTTTCGATTGCCCTGCATTAGTCCTATGCTTGACAGGAACCATCCACCTTTCTGCATTATAAATTCCACCCTAAGATATTCAGGGCTCAAACACCTATTTCACTGAAGATTAATCCCCTGCTTCTCTGCTTAAGGTGGAAAAATGAATTAGATGTCATTATGTTTGCTCTTTATGGAACAATAATATTTTCAAGGTAACATATTTTGGAGGGGAAAGAAAAATGTTGACTTGCATGCCTAATCCGTTTTCAAAACTAACATTTTTATAATAACTAGCTGGATATCCGTGCTTCGCTATGAAAGCATGTGATCAGGCCAGCCTGCAGGCCAGATGAGTCTTGCACTGGCCATGCCCATATAAGGCAACAGGCAGTTGGAACAGAGTTCCTTTCAGGTGGGGAGAGGGAGTAGAATGTCTAACTCCAATGCGTGTTAATATAATATTGTATAAGAAATACTGTCTTCTGCCAACCTAGCAGTTCAAAAGCACATAAAAAATGCAAGTAGAAACATAGGGACCACCTTTGGTAGGAAGATAACAGTGTTCCGTGCGCCTTCGGTGTTTAATCATGCCGGCCACATGACCACAGAAATTTCTTCAGACAGCACTGGCTCTTCGGCTTTGAAATGGAGATGAGCACCACTCATAGAGTCGGGAACGACTCGCACATATGTGCAAGGGGAACCTTTAACTTTACCTTTAAGAAATACTGATTATCTCATGAACATTGGAAAAAATCCTTTCTTCACAAGCACCTAGAGGAACATACGTGCCAAATTTCAAGTTTGTAGGCTTTGCAGTTCTGGAGATTTGGTGATGAGTGAGTGGTATTTGGCTTTTATATATAGAGATAGAGGAGGTGAAACACCCAGGACCCAGTTCAAAATGCGGATTAAAATTCAAGTTGACAAGTTGGTTCCAATTGCTGATACAAGTCAATTAAAACTCTCTATGTGTTATACACAAAAGCCCATTCATCGATCTTGAAGGCATCTGGTCAATTCACTTAACAGATTGGGTGATGTCCCCTTCGAAGTGAGTCTTGGAAATAAAACACTTAGAGAAATAGTTATTATATTTGGAACCATCACTTTCAATAGATTCTGTCTGGCCTATTTATTCTGTTCAAAGGGTTTGTTCTGAGTTTCTTAGGCTGGGAGTGGAAGATGGGAGAGAGGGGGGGAGGGAGGGAGAAAAAGAGAGAGAGAGAAAGAGAGAGAGTGAGAGTGTGTGTTACACAAAGGTGTTCCTTTCTGAGATCCAGGTGGCCCCACACAAATAGTTTGCAGGAAAGCCATTTAGGTTGTTGTGTGCCTAGAGCAGTGATGGCGAACCTTTTTGTTGTTGGGTGTCAAAACTGTGAGGGCATTTGGGCGATAGCATGCGTGCATGCCAGCACCCATAATGCAAATGTGTTCATCCACATCACGCTCCCCCCCCATGCATGGCGCACTGCTCGCCTCCAAGCTGAGCTTGGTATTTCCTCCGGAGTTCGGGGGAGGCCAGTTTCACCCTGCCCAGGCTCCAGGAAAGCATCCGGAGCCTGGGGAAGGCATAAAACGGGCCCAATGGGCCAACAGGAAGTTCGGAAATCATCCCTTTCTGGCTTATGGGGGGCTGGGGGAGGCTGTCTTTGCCCACCACAGGCTCCAGGAAAGCCTCCAGAGCCTGGGGGGTGAAAACGGCCTTCCCCGGACCGCTGGAAGGCCGAAAACCAGCTAGTGTGCCCTGGAGCTGACGGCTCGCATGCCAGCAGATATGGCTCCTTGTGCCACCTGTGGCACACATGCCATAGGTTTGCCATCACGGGCCTAGAGCGTACGTTCTGTTTCTACTTCCAATTTTATTCTAATTTGATATAATTCTACATCAGGGGTGTCAAACTCAAGGCCCCAAGGGCCGCATCTGGCCCGTGGGATGCTTAGATCTGGCCCATGGGGCCACCCTGGAAACAGCAAAGGACCAACCCACTTTGTCTCTGCCAACAAAAATGGCATTCAGGAAGACCGCATGCGTCCCTCTTGAGTTCTGTTTCCGCTGGCAGAGGTTTGCAGGAGGTCGTCGCAGCCGAAAACGGAGCTCGGGAACTTGTTTTCCCTGGCCAAGCGGTCAGGCCACCACAGATGTCTCCGATACAAGTGACGTCAAGCTGGCCATGCCCACACTTGCCACGCCCTCCCCAGCCATTCAGGATCAAACACGACCCTGATGCAGTCCTCAGTGAAATTGAGTTTAGCACCCACGAAGGGAGCAGGTACATGCTTGTATTTTTGTTCCTTTCTTCCTCAGAGTAATGTAACTGCAAGCATTTTGATGCTACTGGACATGCCCCCCCTCCCTCTGAATTAAATGTTGAAGCAGTTTTAATTGAAGTAATTTGACCTTGAATCACCTATTTGAATCAAATGAACCTGGATTATCCAGTTAGCAATGAGTTAGGGCTAGCTTGCATAAACCCAATAAACTCTCATCAAATGTAGTTTCTTGTGTGAACGCATTTGCTAGGTTTTAATTTATCTAAACATTTTGCATAAATCCAGCTACCCTTTTCCTCTTCCACCTTCTGCCCTCTGTGACTTTTCCCTGTTTCTCTCTCCTCGACTAACCTTTCCTAAGAAGTGACAACTCTATTTCTCCCATTTCTCTAATTTTTGGGTGCATTGCAGAGAGAGCTGCAGTCATGCTTAACATCTTCACTTTACCTCTGGAAGGAAGGAGTGAAGGAAGGAGAGGGGAGAGGAGCAAAATTGAATTTCTGCAGCGGTGGAAGGAAGATATTGATAAAGCTTAATTCCCAATAATATTGATAATATAATAACAATAATACTTAACATCTTCTTTAACAACTTTCCACATTAATATTTCCTCTTTTTATATTTCCTTCTTTCTAACTTCTGTTTCTGTTGTCTAGCCATTGATAAAATACATCTCCTATCAAAAAAACTATTCAGTTTCTTCTTTATCCGTAATAGTAAGCGTTAATCTATCCATTTTCTGCGCACTCTAATGATTTCTTAATTACATTCTCATCTGACGGAATCTGATCATTTTTCCATTGCTGTGCAAATACAATTCTGGTATATGTAAAACCAGATATATAGTTTTTAAATCATATCTACGGACTTCTAAGACCTCAGCAATAGTGTCACCTGGCTAAGAAGTTCATAGATGTCATTGGAATATCTGTATTTTTTTTTATTCCTTCCTACTTATGCTTGCCCCTCTCTTCTGCCGTTTCCTTGAGTGGCATTTGGTTTTGAAGTTCTTTCAGTAGAGAACTGTCCTTTCCTTGTGTTGCCAAGCTCTTGGCTGTTAAGTATTTGATGAGCTGGTGGTAAATCAGCACTCCTGTTGACTGACAAGGGGGTCTGTTTCCCAGGCTTCAATCATTTCCCTAGCTGTTTTTGAACCTGCTCTGCCAACAATCTTAGTAGCTGCAAAATTCAATGTGTGTCCTTGTTCATTGCAATTTGAGACTACTAATGAGTTCGGGTCTCCTTGTCTGACCACTTCTTTGTGGGTAAAAGGAGGTTCCCTTCTAACTCATGAGATGCTGCATGTTGTGGCCTGCCAGTGGCCAGCAGAGCTGGTGGCAATCTCAGACAGTGAAGAGGTTGGGGAGGCACATGGGCCAGTCTGGGAGTCTGGGGAAGGTTCTGATGAGGGCTCTGTGTCGGAGCAGAGAGGGGACCAGGGCTGTCCGACAGTTATCATCTGTCTTCGGAGTTGGATATCAGTGGGGCAGAAGAACAGTTGGAGCCTGTTCCCAATGTGCGCATATGCAGAGCTGCCAGGAGAAGGGAACAGCTAAGGAACAAGGGCCAACACAGGAGTAAAGGCACAGGTGGATGGTGAATGATATTTATTCCTCCCATAGGAATAAAGAGGAGCAAAAGGGGAAGGGAGTTTGCATGAGACAATTAATTGAATTCATTAGGGTGAAGATCTGTTTCCAACTTCTTGGCAAGTAATAGCTGCTACAGCATGGCGTTTGGAAGATATCAGCCTGGCAGCTCTCCACGCGTGATAAAAGTCTGCAGTTGTGAAATCTCTTGAAAGACTGTTGGCCGGGTCTTTGCTGGAGAGGAATTCCCTTTAAAGCAGGGGTTTCCAAACTTGGGAACTTTAAGACTTGTGGACTTCAACTCCCAGAATTCCCCAGGGAATTCTGGGAGTTGAAGTCCACAAGTCTTAAAGTTCCCAAGTTTGGACACCCCTGCTTTAAACTAAATAAAGAGGGTTTATTTCGTGCTATTGGAGAAGCCTAGGTCAGAACACTGCAGTGAGTTTTCTCTACTACGTCTGGAATTGGATGGGATAGCTTCTGTGCTCACAAAACCAGGTTCACCCCTCCCAGGTTCTCCCCGTTCCTTTTAGGTGTGGAAAGGACAATTATCTGGCTTAGATTCTCATTCTCCTGCCTAATGATAGCTTTATTGATTTTTGCTATGGAAGCAGTCCAGGAAGCCCTACCAGCTGACTCATGTCTAGCCTGCTTCCCCAATACCTGTGGAAATTGCTACAGTTGCATTCCACTCCACTCCCCCCCTCTCTTTTCCTCATTCCTCTTCTGAAATGATCAGCCCATCCTGCTCAACAGCAAACCCTCATCTGCTCTGATCATTCAGTACTGTAGTTTTCTGGCCTTGAATGGCTGATTTACTGAGAAGTTTAGGCTGAGGGAATGAACTAGATAAAGAGTAGTTTTCCAGCATCTCTGCTTTGGGTAGCATTAATCCAGTGGAGACACAGCTCATGTGAGGCAGTAGTTCAAAGATGGAACACTTCCTCCTCCTCCTCCTCCTCCTCCTCCTCCTCCTCCTCCTCCTCCTCCTCCTCCTCCTCCTCCTCCTCTCTGCAAGCTCCACTCCCTTCTAGCCCTGATGATGTTGCCTAGATGGGTCATGAAGAGTCTGCAAGAAAACAACCACAGTCAGAGAACACCAAGGACACACAGTCCTCCTCTTCCTCCTCCTCCTCCCTCTCCTCCTCTGCCATTGCCTCTTCCGTGATAATCAGTATTTTTCCAAAAAGTGGGTGTCATCTAGGAATGATCTAAAATTACATTCACACAATAAACTAAATTGAAACCTAAGCCTAAATAAACTAGCACATATGTGCTAGTCACTCCCAACTCTAGGGGGTGGTGCTCATCTCCGTTTCAAAGCCGAAGAGCCAGCGCTGTCCGAAGACATCTCCGTGGTCATGTGGCCGGCAGGACTCAATGCCGAAGGCGCACTGAATGTTGTTCCCTTCCCACCAAAGGTGGTTCCTATTTTTCTATGTGCATTTTTACATGCTTTCGAACTGCTAGGTTGGCAGAAGCTGGGACAAGTAGCGGGAGCTCACCCCGTTATGCAGCACTAGGGATTCAAACCGTCGAACTGCTGACCTTTCTGATTGACAAGCTCAGCGTCTTAGCCACTGAGCCACTATGTCCCTATAAACCTAAGTCAATGAGCTGTAATTTTTCACATTGTGTGCTATGCACGAAGATGTTTACTATGTTGTGGCATTGCTAATACCCATAATCAATCAGGTTCATGGCTGGATTCCCACAACAGGCTGAAGTAAAACTGTTCAGCTCCTTTTCAATTCAATTTAGCATTTCGTATGAATGCAGCCATGTCCCAGCTTCACTTGCATGATACCAGCCTTGTGCTCATCGCTCTCTCTTTGCAGTTAAAATATGTCATTTCTCTTGTTTTCTAATTTTTTTTAAAAAAACAAAATACTCCCTTATTTTGGAGAGTAAAAAGTGGCCATTTCAGTTCCATCCCTTTTGTTTAAAGATCCACCATAGGGCTGGACTTGCTGTTCATCTTTTCATACTGAAAGCCTTTTAGGAAACTCGTTTGAATCTTGGTTTTTCCACTGGCTTTCATACTGTGAAACCTGGTCATGGATATGGTGCTAAGTAGGCAACACCTAGCTTTCAATTTCACGGTGTCCGTTTTGCCTTTAATTGTCAATATCCTCTTATTTCAGACTGATGTTTTTGCAATGCTCTGCCGGTCTAGAGACATGCAGGCTTGGTTCCAGAAAAATATCCAATTTTAGCAAAGCTGATTGACACTCCCAAAGTTTCCATGAAACAGAATAACAGAGTTGAAAGGGACCTTGGAGATCTTCTAGTCCAACCTCCCTGCTCAGGCAGGAAACCCAATATCATTTCAGACTTAAATTTCTTCTCAAGAACCTTCAGTGTTGGAGTACAAGTTCTGGCAGCAAGTTGTTCCACTGAATAATTGTTCTAATTGTCAGGAAATTTCCCGTTAATTTTAGGTTGCTTCTCTCATTTATTAGTTTCCATCCGTTGCTTCTGGTCTTGTCTTCAGGTGCTTTGGAGTGTAGCTTGACTCCCTCTTCTTTGCGGCAGCCCCTGAGATATTGGAATACCGCTATCATGTCTCCCCTAGTCCTTCTTTTCATTAAACTAGACAAACCCAATTCCAGCAAGCGTTCTTTATATGCTTTAGCCTCCAGTCCAGGAGTGAAATCCACTTAACTTTGCTACCGGTTCAGTAGCAATGTGAGTGCTCACTTTTCTGCTTTCTAGCTTATATAAATCATGCATCACAGCTGATCTTCTGAAAAAACGGTTCGCCCAAACTGGTAGCATTTTTTTTACTACCGGTTCAAATGAACCAGTCCGAACCAGTAGCATTTCACCCCTGCTCCAGTCCCCTACTCATCTTTGTTCTTCTTCTTTGTATCTTTCTAGAGTCTCAACAACCTTTTTACATCGTGGCGACTATGATGTAAAAAAAAGATGCTCAGATTTTTCCCTTTATTTTATAGCCCTGGGATTTTCTGGTTGCCTCCCAAACAATTAACAATTTTTGTGAATCTCCTTAGCTTTTATTTCATATCAGGCTAGCTAGGTCCTGACCCCGAGGTGATGGACATTTGATGCTAAATTTAACAATGCTCTCTTCAATATCAAGAATTTGCTCTCACTTCCTTCCTAGTTTTAATCTCTCTGGCTTTAGAGTTTCGCCATCAATGGAAAGAAGAGCAAAAGTTCTTGGTTCTTCACATTTCCTCCCTCCCGCCTCCAATTATAGGGAGCAGAATGTTTTTCTAATCCCTGTGTTGGGGTGGTGAAAGAACATTATAGCAGGGAACAGAATAAATCCTACTGAGATATAATAAATCCCCATTTAAGGGGGAATCTATTTCAAATGACTAAGGCAGCAGGAGATGGATAATCAAATGTATCAGAGGCATAAAGAATGCTACTGACACCAACCAGTAACTGGGGGATAAAAATGCAGGGATATTTGAGAACGTCTATGAAAAACAAACACAAGCCTCTCAACCTCTTTGTGCTCTCAGCGTTTGCAGGAAGCTGTGGGTCTGTGATGCAATGCAGAGGCAATATGCCATGGGTATATTCTCCTGGAAAGGTTCAATATTTGGTTGGTTGAACTCTGGAATCAAACAGCAGCACTTCAAGTTTTAAACTCTTCTCCCTGTCTTGTGGCTTCCTTTAAGAGAAGAAATGTTGGGAATTAGGTTAAATGTAACCCCATTAATCCTGGAGTTCTGGGAAGAGAAACAGAGTTCTACTATTTTGTGGAACTGAGCTCAAACCTCGAATATTGAGTAATAGCTTTTTTTTTCTTTAGGAGAAAGAGAAGGAACAGGATACAACAGAAGAAGAAGAAAAAGTTCTCAGTCCTTTGAGATACCCCAGGGCAGGAAACAGACTTCAGAGGTTTAACTGGAACTAGACACTATTGATATAGGCGACAGTATCAGAAAGATGAAAAGCTGGGTTTTCTTTTCTCTCCCTCCTATATCCTAGAGAGGGGTGGGTGGGTAGAGGAGGTGGTGGGGAACCAGTCTGAGCTTCTTTCTTGTTCTTTCTCTGTTTCCCAGTTGAAAGCATGCCTTGCTTTTTGTTATTGTTGCTGTGTATTTTCTCCAAGGTCATCTCTATGGCTTACTACAAAGGCAACGAGGAAAACAGTTTGCGGATGATTCATTTGTGTTTGAAAATATTGTTTCCTTTTCTGGATCTGGGCAGAACTGAAGAAGGGCGAATTTCAAGGAAAAATCTCCCCCCCCCCCAAAAAAAAAGGTCTAGTCAAGTTGTAGGTATCTACGAACAGGCTCCCTTAGGGGCAGTGGTGGCCTCTTTTTCAATACTTTCAATGCAAAATATTGTTCTGTCCATATCACTTATGGAGAAGAGCCGTGGTGGCCCAGTGGTTAGAATGCAGCACTGCTGATGGCTGCCTGCAATTTGGCAGTTTGAATCTCACCAGGCTTAAGGCTGAATCAATCATCCAGCCTTCCAAGGTCGGTAAAATGAAGACCTAGATTGTTGGGGGACAATAGGCCAACTCTGTAAACTTCTTAAGCAACTGGACTTTCTTGTTGTTTTTCTTTTCTTCTCATCCAAGAAGCTTCTTCAGTTCTGAAAGAACAGTGGGGAATGGAATGAGAAGCTTGGATGAAAAACGTTTTTTGGATGAGAAGCTTACTGTCAGAGCTAACGAAGTTTCTTGGATGAGAAGTGAAACGTCTTCAAAAGAAAAAAACAGAAAGTCCAGTTGCCTCCTGAAAAAGCACCTTTGGGACAACCAGGGCCTGGAGGACTGAGAATCTCTACAGACCTTTGGCTATACAATTTGGGATAAACACCCTTGGAATGGTGTGGGAGTAGGAATGGTTTTCCAGAGGAAAAATTGCAGACTACAGGAATCATTTGCACCACTCAGGTGACCCTGAGGACTCAAATGAACCTCCAAGTGGCCTCAATGACCCTCTAAAAGGATGCAAATGACCAGCTGTTTGCAAGGAGTATAAATCCTTCCATTCCCCACCATCCAGTCAGAGCTGAAGAAGCTTCTTGGATGAGAAGCGAAACGTCTTCAAAAGACAAAAATAAAACCTCAGAAAGTCCAGTTGCCTCCTGAAAAAGCACTTTTGGGACAACCATGACCTGGAGGATGGAGAATCTCTACAGACAATTGTTCCTTAGAACCCCCAGCAGTCTATCTTTGGAAGGTCTTTTCTATCACAGTCCTTTATGACCACTTCCTCCAACCCCCATTCTCGATTGCAGAGTGAGAGAAACTTCACCATTCTTTGAGCAGAGAGAGCGCTGACGGTCTTTGCATTTCTGTACCGGTCAATTGGAGCAAAAGGAGCTGAGCAGGGACTGTTTTTGCAATATCTGCTTTCTGTTCTCCACAATTCACAGTCAGCAGAAGCGACAGCAGTTCGACAGCACTGTGAGAAGGATGCAGTTTGGAACCAGTGGAGGATAAGTGGAGGATTACGATCTTTAAAGCGCTCCATGGCTCAGGACCTAGTTACCTGCGGGATCGTATTCTGCCCCATACATCCCTACGGCCCATCCGCTCGCACAGAGAGGGACTTCTCCAGGTGCCGTCTACCAGACAGTGCCATGGGGCGGCGCCTGGGAGCAGAGCCTTCTCTGTGGCGGGCCCAGCCCTGTGGAATGACCTCCCCCCGGATATTAGGACCACTACTGACCTCCGCTCCTTCCGTGTCAAGCTCAAGACCCACCTTTTCCAAATAGCTGGCCTGGCTCGACCATAACTTAGTAACGCTCCTGATGGGTTTTTTAATTTGGTAATTTTATTAGGGGATTTTAAATTATATTTTTAACTGTCTTTCACTTAAGTCCATCCTCCTCCATGCACATATGTATATGTCTCTGTTTTTTGTATATATGTTTGTCTTATGTGTATTTTTTATCTGTTTGATTGTACGCCGCCCCGAGTCCTTCGGGAGAGGGTTGCGGCTAATCAAATAAAATTATTATTATTATTATTATTAAGGAGCTGGCCAAAATAATAAAAGAGAGGAGTAGCAAAGCCTCCTGAACATCAGCTCTTCATGCTAAATTATTAAATTCAGCAGGATAGCAATACTTTTTTTAAAAAATCTCTGGTGGGATGATTAAAAACAGCATGCTACCTCTGTCGAAATGTTCCATTTAGATACCGTTTTCTTTTCTTCTATTGAGCTTTTCTTCCTCAGAGAGATGTACAGACACGTTTCACTGAAATTCCGCAGTTCTGAGAATCCCCACAAGTGCTTTTTCTGCTTTAAATAAAGGTGGATGCATCTTTACATCCGCTTGCAATTTGTTGGAAGCCACGAACACGATCGAGGCCCCATTAAACACTTTTCACCTCTTCAGTTGCTATTTGAGCATTAAGCAGTAGAGATTAAAATGCTAAAACTTGAGGTGAAAGAGAAGGAGATACAGATTGCCATATTGTGGGTGGTATGCATGATGCAGGAGATTACCAGGCTGAGCCCGAGGAAGAGGTCAAATGCATCATAGGTCTTGAGTCCCTGCACACCCACAAGAGATCTACGTCCAGCCCACTTGAATGCCTCTTAATTCCTGCTCATTTCATGATCATAGAATAGAAGAACAGAGTTGGAAGGGACCTTAGAGGTCTTCTAGTTCAAACCCCTGCTTAGGCAGGAAACCCTATACCAGATTCAAACAAATGGCTATCCAACATCTTCTTAAGGACTTCCAGTGTTGGGGCATTCACAACTTCTGGAGGCAAGCTGTTCCACTGATTAATTGTTCTAACTGTCAGGAAATTTCTCCTCAGTTCTAAGCTGCTTCTCTCCTTGATTAGTTTCCACCCATTGCTTCTTGTTCTACCCTCAGGTGCTTTGGAGAATAGCTTGACTCCCTCTTCTTTGTGGCAACCTCTGAGATATTGGAACACTGCTATCATGTCTCCCCTAGTCCTTCTTTTCATTAAACTAGACATACCCAGTTCCTGCAACTGTTCTTCATGTTTTACTCTCACTCCCCTAATCCTCTTTGTTGCTCTTCTCTGCACTCTTTCTAGAGTCTCCACATCTTTTTTACATCGTGGCGACCCAAACTGGATGCAGTATTTCAAGTGTGGCCTTACCAAGACATTATAAAGCGGTATTAGCACTTCACGTGATCTTGGTTAACAAAGTGTTTTTTTTCAAGCTGTGAAAATCGAATTAACTGAGAGTCTATATCCTATAATGGACGTCTCTGCATTTGTAGAGCGACAGAGGTAGAAGACCTAGTTCATATCCTATTTGATTATTGCCTGAATAAGAGTGTCAGAGACAGGTACCTTGGTCTATATACTAAATGAATGACCTATTGGGAACCTCATATTAAAACAATTTACCTTATGTGTGGACAAAATTTAAAAACAACATTTAACACAGCACAGTACTTGAGCAAAATGGTTCGTTTGAGATCGGCATATGAGAGTCTAATTGGGGTAGATTGTAGGGATGACACCGAAATATAATTTTATCCTAGATTATTTATCCATATATTAAATTACTGTATTTTATTCAAATCTCATTTTAAATTATATTTTATTTCAATTTCATTTAAAATTGTATTTTATTCCAAATTTATTTTAAATTGTTTTTATCGGATTTTAGTCATAATTTGTGTTTGGAATGCTGCACGTTGATATTGGCTCAACTAACTAATTAACTAACTAATTAACAGAGATTGAAATGTATAGGTGGTACCTTATTCAATAGTAGTAACTTTGAGAGGGATCTTTAAGTGGACAACCATTTAAATAGGAGCCAGCCGTGTGCAGCAGCTGCTAAAAAAGCCAACACAGTTCTAGGCTGCATCAACAGAAGGATAGAATCAAGATCACGTGAAGTGTTAATACCACTTTATAATGCCTTGGTAAGGCCACACTTGAAAGACTGCATTTAGGTTGTTTTTTTTAACAAATGCATTTTTTTTATTAAAGGTTTTAACAAATTTTACAAATATTACCCCTTCCCAAAACTGCATTCAGTTTTGGTCACCACAATGTAGAAAAGATGTGGAGACTCTAGAAAGAGTGCAGAGAAGAGCAACAAAATGATTGGGGGACTGGAGGCTAAAACATGAAGAACAGTTGCAGGAACTGGGTATGTCTAGTTTAATGAAAAGAAGGACTAGGGGAGACATGATAGCAGTCTTCCAATATCTCAGGGGTTGCCACAAAAAAGAGGAAGTCAAGCTATTCTCCAAAGCACCTGAGGGCAGAACAAGAAGCAATGGGTGGAAAATAATCAAAGAGAGAAGAAGCTTAGAACCGAAGAGAAATTTCCTGACAGTCAGAACAATTAATCAGTGGAACAGCTTGCCTCCAGAAGTTGTGAATGCCCCAACACTGGAAGTCTTTAAGAAGATGTTGGATAGCCATTTGTCTGAAATGGTGTAAGGTTTTCTGCCTAAGCAGGGGGTTGGACTAGAAGACCTCCAAGGTCCCTTCCAACTCTGCTATTGTATTATATTGTATTGTATTGTATTGTATTGTATTGTATTGTATTGTATTGGATCAGTTTCACTGCATAGTCACTGGTTTGAGATAGGGGGCTATTTGAATTGAATAGATAAATAAATTAACTTAATTCGGGGTGCAATGTCAGAATTGCAGTTCAGAGAAACCCACCTTAAGTGTCCCCAATGGAAGCCACCTGCTAAACTCATCCATACATTTCTATTGTAACCAATGTCACAATCAAAATTGTTTTATGTTTTTCACCACTAGAATTGGACAGATGACAAATAGTTGAGGATGAGTGAAAAAGAATCTTACCCAAGTTATATTTCACAGCTAAACATGCTGCTAAATATGAAGGCTTTTCATTGTTTGCAGTCTTGTGATCATCACCGTTTCTTAACAAAGAATTCCATTGTGGTAGTTATTGACTAAAGTTACGATTTACAAAACACAACTTCTGTGTATTTACATAACATGCTGTGCCCAATTAAATAACCCATATCACGACTTGTTTATTTTAGTGATACATTTAGATTTATACAGGCTACCTCATTCAGCGCAGTCTCCGGGTGGCATATAATTAAAATCCATGCAATGCCTTAAAAATAAGCAGAAAAACATCCACAAAAAATTGAAGATTAAGTGGGGACAGGATGCCATAGCCAAGACAAGATAACCCACCGATGAGTCCCAATCTATCCCAGAGCAATTATTATTATATATAGGCTACTTTTTGGAGATAAAAATATGCTGAGGGATATGCGGAGGCTGCCACAAAGAAGAGGAGGTAAATTATTCTCCAAATCACCAGAGAGCAGGACAAGAAAGATTGGATGGAAACTAATCAAGGAGAAGAAGCAACCTGGAATTAAGGCGAAACTTCCTAACAGTGAGGACAATTAATCAATGGAGCGGCTTGCCTTCAGATGTTGTGGATGCTTCATCACTGGAGGTTTTTAAGAGGAGAGGTAGACAATCACTTGTCTGAAATGGTATGGGATCTCCTGCTTGAGCAGGGGGATGGACTAGAAGACCTCCAAGGTCCCTTCCAGCTCTATTCTGATTCTGATTGAATGGCTTCCCCAAATTTCAACGTATCATTTAGATATGTTGATGCAACAGTTTCCAAAATTCACAGTCAGTATGTGAATTTAAGGATTTAATATCAAGGGCAGTTCCATACACTGAGTCCTGGTGCCGCAGTGGTTAGAATGCAGTATTGCAGGCAAACTCTTCCCACAGTCAGGAGTTCGATCCTGACCAGCTCAAGGTTGACTCAGCCTTCCATCCTGCAACATTTTTTGTGAGCCAAACCGGCAGTAATGCCGGTAGCAACCAAACTCTGGTGTCTCACCCCAATCATAAAACCGATAAATAAAACAATGATTAAAAAAAACCAGGAAAACAATAAAATTAAAATGTTGCACTGGGCTTTCTTAAAAACAACACCAAAAACAAAATCAGGAATAGAATATCAACTGAAAATAACGAACCTGCCAAGGCAGCAATTACAGTCTTGGACCTTGGAGCTGTTGTTACGTGGTTAATGAGCAAGTGTTATTTGGAAAACTACCCTCAACATAATGTTTCGTGCTATGCGAGCCATCAGATGCTGCCAATCACATCTTAAGGCTGCCAGAAGACAGCCGGCTGTCATGTCATTTGACAAGATGCATGTCCTTTCCCACATTTCTGTTTTATTCAAGAGATTGCGAATGTTACATTTGGACTGATTACCGATAACAGTAGGATTGCTACAAGAAGTAGAAATCTCTATTTGCAGAGATTTCTACTTGTTGTAGAAACACCCAAACAACATTAACAAACATCTGAAAATTGAACAACTACAGTTAAGATTAATATATTGTTTGTTTGCTTTTAGAATATAGAATAACAGAGTTGGAAGGGACCTTGGAGGTCTTCTAGTCCAACCCACTGCTCAGGCAGGAAACCCTATACCGTTTCAGACAAATGATTATCCAATCTCTTCTTAAAAACTTCCAGTGCTGGAGAATTCATAACTTCTGGAGGAAAGTTGTTCCACTGATTAATTGTTCTAACTGTCAGGAAATTTCTCCTCAGTTCTAAGTTGCTTCTCTCCTTGATTAGTTTCCACCCATTGCTTCTTGTCTTGCCCTCAGGTGCTTTGGAGAATAGTTTGAGTCCCTCTTCTTTGTGGCAACCGCTGAGATATTGGAAGACTGCTATTATGTCTCCCCTAGTCCTTCTTTTCATTAAACTAGATATACCCAGTTCCTGCAACCATTCCTCACCATTCCTCATGTGTTTTAGTTTCCAGTCCCCTAATCCTCTTTGTTGCTCTTCTCTGCACTCTTTCTAGAGTCTCCACATCTTCTTTACATCATGGGGACCAAAACTGAATGCAGTATTCCAAGTGTGGCTTACCAAGGCATTTTATTCATAATCCTATGGTATTTTGTTTCTGAAAGAATTATTGGTGGTTTTTTTAAAGCATCCCAAACTGTCTTTTAAATAAATAGTTCTCTCTCTGAATCTTACATCCCACATATCACTTCCAAATTCAGTTAATCTCTGTATATGATTTTTAGAGTTCAGAAGTGTAAGTGGGCCTTAAATAAGCCTATCCTGGATTGCATCAATGTAATTGAACTGACAGGTAGAGTAATCCTACTTACCTTTTGTAACAGTGTTGGTTTAAGACCCTCTGTGAAACTAAGAAATTTTGTGACCAAGAAAAGGCCAGCCTTGGAGAAAGTTTACTATTAGTAGTCAGAAGGCAGACAGGAATCTTGTCAAACTAAATCAACTATTTGCATCACTACATATATACTCTGGGAATGGTTAGGGAAGAGCCTTCTTATCCAGAGGTGGGATTCAGCAGGTTCTGACCAGTTCTGGAGAACCGGTAGCGGAAATTTTGAGTTGTTCGGAGAACTGGCAAATACCACCTCTGGCTGGCCACACCCCCATCTATTCTCTGCCTCCCGAGTCCCAGCTGATCGGGAAGAAATGGGGATTATACAATATCCTTCCCCTGCCACGCCCACCAAGCCACGCCCACAGAGTCAGTAGTAAAAAAAATTGAATCCCACCCCTGGTCTTATCCCTCTTTCTCCTAGTCAAACTGAAGAAACCAGATCTTGATAGCCTTCCAAAATTTTAGCAGAATCAGGTCATTCTAATCTCTAACACCATGATGTTGAAAGCCATTGCCCACCTCAGCTTCACCACGCATGCATGCATGCCTCCCACTGGCCAGATGATTCTTGAGTCTCTGCTGCGCATGTGCAGGGGGTGGGGCTCTTGTGGGAGATGTGTGGGGAGCAGGAGTTTACAGCACTCACACAGCCTTTTTTTCTCCCAGGAGGCTGCAGAAAGGCCTATAGGCCCAGAACGGGGCACGAGGGGGTCACACATCCATATGCAGAGGGAGCGGGGGGGGGGGCTGTGTATGCATGCACAGTGGGGCGAGACAAGGGGGGGTCACACACGCATTGCATTATGTGTGTTGACACACGTTCATGTTTGTTCACGTTTGCGGGTGCTTTTGGCACATGACAACAAAAAGGTTAGCTACTCCATTCCATTCTATTCTATTCTATTCTATTCTATTCTTCCATTATCTTTGTTTGAGTCCAGTCTATTATTCCAGTTGGGTATCTAATGACTGGAAGTGCCCAGATGTTAATTGCCTTGATGGCATTTCAGCTACAGAATTTAGACTTTTAAGAACTTCATTTTCACGAGTTATTCACTGCAAACTTTCTTGACTTCAGGGTGCTTCGTGTTGTCAGCTTGCAGCATGCCCAGATACCTGTAGTGGCCTTCTTCATCCAGCCTCTTGATACAATTTCCTTATAGGGCATCTTGATTCCTTCAGTTTTCACCATTTTCCTCCTGTTGAGGTAAAGATGGCATTCCTAACTCCACTGCAACATTTTGGCAGCGTATATATGGAGAGTCTTGAGCAGTGATTCTATTTCTAATGGTGTGGAATATAAAATCACAGAGTTAGAAAGGACCTGGTAGGTCATCTAGTCCAACCCCCCCACCTAAGCAGGAGATCTTACACCATCTCGGACAGATGGCAGTCCAGTCTCTTCTTGAAACATCCAGTGATGAAGCTCCCACAACTTCTGTTCCATTGGTTGATTGTTCTCACTGTCAGAAAATGTATCCTTATTTCCAGATTGAATCTCTCCTTTGATTTGTTTCCATCCATTATTCCTTGTCTGGCCTTTAGCTTGCCCCCCTCCTCTCTGTGGCAGCCCTTCAAATACTGGAAGACTGCTCTCATGTCTCCCCTGGTCCTTCTCTTCACTAGACTAGCCAGGCCCAGTTCCTGCAACCGTTCATCATATGTTTTAACTTCCAGTCCCCTCATCATCCTGGTTGCTCTTCTCTGCACTTTCTAGAGTCTCAACATCTTTTTTCATAGTGTGGTGACCCAAACTGGATGCAGCATTCTAGATGAAGTCTTACTAAGGCTTTATAGAGTGGTGACGTATGACTATTTTTCCACACTTTGCAGCATCCCCACAGTCACATAATCCAAATTCTGACACTTGGCAGCTGGCTCATATTTATGACGGTTGCAATACAACTTTAGATCGTCCAGATAAAGGAGGTGGGTTTTTTTTAATGTTGTCTTGATAGCCATGGTCTTCCATATCGTTGACAGAATAATCAATGAAATGACAAACTATTGTGGGGACAGTGAATCTTCTTGAAAGATTTCTCTCTTGATATTAACCTCTCTGAGTCTATCACCATTGATCAGCAGCTGTGTCTTCCATCGCGCCATTGATCTTTGCACAAAGCTTCTGATGTTTCTACTGACCCTGTTATTTCTGGGCCCTTGATTATCTGATTAAATGGTAGGGAATTGAATTTCCCCTTGTAATCAATCCAAGCTACATTCAAGTTTAATCAGTTTAAGATTATTATTATTATTATGCATGTGTTATGTAGAGTTAGATTCACAATCTTAAAACTGGGGGAAATTTGATCATTCAAGTCCTGAATCAAAGACCTAAGGATGATGAAGGTAGCATCTAAGAATATGAACATTTCCAAGCATGGTGGGGTATTCTTTTTTAAATAAGGTAAATTATCTGTGTGTAGACACTAGGAGGCAGTTGTGTGGCTGCACTTGGCAAAGATGAGGCAGCGCAAGCATCAAAGCGAGCCAGTTTGGGGGCTTGGCCAGCCAGCTATCACTACCGGTTTGGTGACCCACACCCAATTACTACTACCGTTTCTCCTGAACGGGTCCAAACTGGGAGCAACCCACCTCTGGAAGGGATCCTCCCTAGTTTCTTGCTCTGTAAAGGGAGGGGGATAGATGTATTTTCAGGTTTGCAAGATGCTGTTAATGTGAACTTAAAGTTAAGCAAATGCTCCTAGATTTGCTTCTAATCTGGACTAGCTCGCAAGACTAACACACAAAGAAAGAGGCATTAATATAGTCAATGGGATGGAAATTGGCAGCTGCCTATTTAGGAAACAATTTACAATGAAACCTATTTCTTCACTTTTCAGAAATGCAGCAGTGAATGCCGGCAGTCACATGTTGATAACTGTCAACATTTACTCCTAAAATCTTCTCAGTTTCTCGATATTTGCAAAATTAATCTGGGATTGTCACCAAATTTCAGACATTCATTAAAACATATGTGAAGCTGATAATGGCGGCATAGCCATCTGTTGACACAATAGGGAAATATAATATAATGTTGCATGCTATGGACACAGTCCAAGCAACATGAAACCCCTTAGATCAGCCCACAGAGAGAACTGTGCATGTGGTTATTCTTTTTTTGTAAAAGTTTTTTATTTTTAAACAAAGACGAACAAAACATAAAACATAAAACCTTCATCAATTACATTGATTACATATAGCGTGTCATTTGGTTACAGGCTTTTGTGCATTCTTTCCATACTCACCACTTTCAGTTGTATATAAAATCACAAATTATCCATCAAATATACATAGATACATTATTATCGTCATACATCATTTGTTCAGTTACAATTGTTATTCACTTTAAAAAAATATTCTAGGTATTCATATAATTGCATCATTCTTAGTCTATTTAATAATAATATGCCTTTATAATATCACCTGTATCATTCTGTTATTCTTACAGTATAAAAAATTCCCCAACATTTTTCATTTCCATGTTTTTTTCTAACCACTGATAGAACAAATCCCATATCTTATAAAATTGTTCATCTTCTTGTTCTCTAATTTCAAATGTCAATTTACTCATTTCAGCACATTCCATTATTTTTCAAATAACTTCCTCCTGCATTGGTATTTTCTCATTTTTCCAATCTTTTGCAAATATAATTCTAGCTGCCGTTAAGATATTTACAATCAAATGGCATATGGTTATTCTTATTTTTTAATATTAATTTTTTTCAAAGATTGCCGTTAAAAAAGATAAAAAAATAATGCAAACTAAAAAAATAAGACCAAAAAAGTGCAAAAAATATAGAAAAATATTAAATAAAATAATAATATAGTAAAGAAAAAAAGAAATGCATATACACATACACACACAGAGAGAAACAGAGATATTTCTATTTGTTTATACACAAGGATGTATAAGCAAATATAAATATTTCTGTATCTCTCTCTGTGGCCAGCATAACTCAATGCCGAAGGCGCACGGAACGCTGTTACCTTCCCGCCAAGGGTGGTTCCTATTTTTCTACTTGCATTTTTATGTGCTTTCAAACTGCTAGGTTGGCAGAAGCTGGTACGAGTTGGCCATTCCCACCCAATCACATGACCACCTAGCCACCAGGGTCATCAGGTAGATCATATTAGTGGTCCGCGGGATTTAAAAGTATGAATTTAGTGGTCCCTGAGGTCCGAAAGGTTAGGGACCTCTGGTCTAGCTATGGAAGGTGACAAATCGCAAACACGATCTTCTATGAGAGTTTGGAAAATCAGAACTCGAAAGTTTCTGTAGGAGCTCCCATAAGAGAGGATGATTTCAGGGTCAGAGCAGCCTGCTGGGGTAAATGCAGCTACCAAGTCTAAGATGGTGTACTTCATCCTGTTATATTCTGTCCACAGGTCTGAAGCGGACATACACTTGCAACGTCTGTAACGTCACTCTAAACTCAATAGAACAGTATCACGCACACTTGAAGGGCTCGAAACATCAGAACAAGTAAGTCTGACTCTCTGTTAGCTGTGGTTGAGTGAACAGGACATAGGATTATTTCCCCTTCCCATTATACCGTATTTTCTGGAGTATAAGACGCACTTTTCTCCTCCCCCCCCCAAAAGAGGGTCAAAATCTGGGTGTGTCTTATACACTGAATACAGTATTTTTGGCCTCCCGAAACTCCGCCTCCTTTGCAAAAATGGCCATGCATAGCCTTTAGGAGGCTTCCAGACTGCTCCTAGGGGCTGGGGAGGGCAGTAATGAGCAAAAAAACGGGCCAGGTTTTTTGCTTGTTTTTGTCCCCCACACAGTCCCTAGGAGCACTCTATAAGCCTCCTAAAGGCTTTACACACCCCCTTTTTTGACAAAAAATGGGCCCATTTTCACCAAAAATGGGCCGGTTTTTGCTCGTTTTTGCCCCCCCCCCCTGCCCCAGGAGCATTCTGGAAGCCTCCTAAAGGCTATGCATGCCCTTTTTGGGGGAAAAAAACCAGGCCCATTTTCACCAAAAAAAACCAGGCTGTTTTGGAGAAATCTACAGAGTGCAAAAACTTTTTTTAAAAAATTTGCCTCTTCAAAATCTTGGTGCGCCTTATACTCCGGTGTGCCTTATACTCAGGAAAATATGGTAATTAACCTGCATTTGTGAAGATTGGATGCAAGCAGAAAAAAAAATAAAAAATTAAATAACCAGATTAGCAATAAAAACAGAGTTTAGCTCATACTCCCAATCTTTGCTGATGTGGTAGATTGTGTGTACAAAGAGGGAGATGGTGTGATGTGTTACAGTCAATTGGCAGTTTACCAGAAAGGAAGGAGCATATTTTGAGGAGGGCGACAAGACAAAGAGGCAGCACATTTAGAGCTGGTTTGGGACAAAAAGAAAGAGATTTGGCCTAGCCAGTCCAGAGAATCTCCCACAGAATATCTGTTATGGGCATATTAGTATAGGTTTAGTCTGGCAACAGTCTGTCTATATGATGTGAGCAAATAAAGAATTGAACAATTGGACTTTTTTGTGGCCCACCAGTGGAGCTGGGGGCAGACTCAGACAGTGAGGAGGTTGGGGAGGAACATGGCCAGTCTTGGAGTCTGGGGAATGCTTGGACGAGGGCTCTGCATCGGGGGCAGAGATAGAGCCAGAGCCGTTACACAGTTATCAGCTGCCTTCGGAGTCTGTTCCCAACATGCACATCGCAATTCTGCCAAGAGAAGGTAATAGCTAAAGAATAGGGGGCGACTCGGGAGTAAAGGCACAGGTGGATGGTGAATGGCCCCTCATCTAGAGGAGCAAAAGGGGAGTGGAATTTGCAGGTGGCAATTAGTTGAATTCAGTAGGGTGAAGATCTGTTCCTGACTTCTTGCCAAGTAATTGCTGCTACGGCATGGCGTTTGGAAGATATCGGCCTGGCAGCTCTCCAAGCGTGATTAAGGTCTGTAGTTGTGAAATCTCTTGAAAGACTGTTGTCTGGGACTTTGCTGGAGAGGAATTCCCTTTAACCTAAATAAAATAAGTTTTATCGGGATTAGGAGTCGGCTTCATGATCTTGGTAGGCCTAGGTCCGAACAGTTCTGTTCTGTGTTGTTCTTCAGCTAAGCCTGACAGCTGGCACATGTGTAAAAAGCCATGAATGTGAAATATGCCATATATTCAGAAAAGCAGAACGAAGGGGAAAGAAGGCCAGCGGGATGCTGTCAAAATAGGGAAGATGGAAATTGGAGGGGAGATTGTGATGCCGAATCTATGCATTTATAAATTGTTTATGTGTGAGAGTGAGAGAGACAGAGAAAGAGATTAAAGTGAAGCCCATGATGAATAGCACTTATTTTCTGGGAACAAAAAGAAAAGTTTAACTTTGCTTTGCCAATTTAAATCTGCCTCTCACCTCGCCACAGCTCTTATAGTCTTGTCTATTATGTTATTCACATCTAGCTGTAGCTGGTGTGCCTAAGTGTGAATTTATGAAAAAGCGATACATTTGATGTTTTGTTTTGTTTTTAAATTTTGGTTTTTACATCCTAAGAAATATTCCCTTATCGCTAAACGATGGTGCCATGATTTTTTTAAAAAAAGCCTCTCTCCAGCATTTGCCCTAAGACACTGAGTTTGTCGATCAGAAAGGTCGACAGTTCGAATCCCTAGTGCCACATAACAGAGTGAGCTCCTGTTGTCCCAGCTTCTGCCAACCTAGCAGATCGAAAGCATGTAAAAATGCAAGTAGAAAAATAGGAGCCACCTTTGGTAGGAAGGTAACAGTGTTCAGTGCACTTTTGATGTTGAGTCATGCCGACCACATGACCATGGATAGCGCTGGCTCTTCGGCTTTGAAACGGAGACGAGCACCGCTCCCTAGAGTCAGGAAGCTGTGGCACACTAATGCAACAACTATACAGTTGCATCTTTTCTCCATTGCTTTATTGAACTCATTTAAAAGTTTTTTTAAAAAAGGTATGTAGGAGAGGGGAAGGGGTGAGCAATAAACCAGTTCTTCAGAAACAAAAAGCAAAATCAGACCTCTTTTCTATACATGGTTAGATTCTATTTCACCTATGACGAATTCAGAAAGCAGTCTGGAAATATGAAATTGCAAAAATCTCACCAGGTCTAAATCAGGTTAATCCACCTCCCTCCCTCCCTCTCTCCCCTCCCTCTCTCCCCTCCCTCTCTCTCTCTCCCTCCCTTCCTCTCTCCTTCCCTCCCTTTCTCCCCCTCTCTCCCCCTCCCTCCCTTTCTTCCCTTCCTTTCTCCCTCCCTCCCTCTCTCCCTCCCTCCCTCCCTCCCTCTCTCCTGCCTTCCCTTGTTACTCTTTCCAACCCTGCAGTGTATTGGAAATAGCAATAGCACTAGCAGATTTATATACTGCTTCATAGCGTTTTACAGCCCTCTCTAAGTGGTTTACAGAGTCATCCTATTGCCCCTCAACAATCTGTCCTCATTTTACCCACCTCAGATGGATAGAAAGCCGAGTCAACCTTGAGCCAGTGAGAGTCGAACTGCCGACAGCTGGCAGTCAGCAAAAGTAGCCTGCAATACTGCATTCTAACCACTGTACCACAACAGCTCAATAAATTAAGTAATAGGGCGTGAAACACAGTGAGCAGGATAGATCTCCAAAAATTAAAATGGGACAAACTTAGCAGAGAGTATGAGGGTGGCAAAAGGAAGCTGTGAGACCGAAAACAAGTTTGATCTAGAAAAGAACTACAGGGGGGGGGGAAATCCAGGAGAAATTCTCCAATGCATTCTTGTGGGCGAGGCAGCTCAGAATATTGGCAATTGCTCCATTCTAAGCCTGCACAATATTCTGATCATGTGACTCAGAGGTGCTTTTTTTGCAGCCCATCTTGTATTTCACAGTACCCAAGCATATATATGTGCAACATGAGGACAGAGCAGCGACTCACAAATGCAATATATTATTATTATTATTTTATTTGGAAAGGAAATACAGGTGCATCTTATCTTGTTGCAGGTAAAGGGGTTGGGAAAAATTCCCAAATGACGCTCTGCTTGTTTTCCATGTGTTATTTTTCATCCAAAAATAAACTCTCCCATTGTAATAGCTTCTACTTTTCCTTTGCAATTTCCTCTGCACATCTCATTACTCTTCAAGGCTGCAGCCAATATGTTTCCACTGAGGGTTTTTTTTTTAATTGTTCATATTCTTCAGAAATGCTAATTGTTTTGCTCTATACCTTCTTGTACTTTTTGTGCGAAAGACACAAAGCTTACTTTATTAAGGAGAAGTTGGCCTTCCCTCTAGGGGGATTTTTTAATGGAGCTAGCCTAGTTTAAATTGAATTGCTGGTGGCAGACTTGGGCAAGGTGAACTCTTAAGATACACTCAAAATGTATTATGGTTGCAGAACGGATTGCCTGAATTCAGCAGAACAAACTACTCTTGATCCGAGGCAAAAAGCCAAAGAGTGCTAATCAAATGGAATAAATTTAAATCTCTGAATGATGCACATAGATATCTAGATGAAAGGTCACACAACTGCCGTCCAAGTAAATTCATATCTGAATACATTCAGAGCATTTGTCTACTTCTAATTCATGTTTAGGAATAAACTGGAGCTTTTGTGTACAGGGGTACCTCGGCACTCATACTTAATTCGTTCTAGGAAGGCATGATGAGAACCAAAAACAATGAGTACCAAACAATTTTTCCCCAATAAGGAATAATATTGCAGACAATGACAAATTCTAGCTTGTGTGTTGAGTAACGAAGACATGATGAGTATCGGGACAAAATTTCCACATCGAAATGTGTTGAGTACCAAATTTGATGAGTTTCAAAGCAGTTGAGTACCAAGGTACCACTGTAGATAAAAATAAATAAAGAATAGTGCATAAAAAATGGACTTCTCATGTCCTGTGAACTTGGAATGGGAAATCAAGAAGAATTCTCTAGAAAGATGTGGTCAGAAGCACATAACACAAGTCTATTACAGTTGGTTTATTTAGCAAGAGAATTAAACTTACTGCATTAAGACAAAGTTGTACCTTGTAGAAAATGATAGGCAAATTAAATATATTCCTTACATTGATCTTAGATGTTGACCCGTAGAACAAAATATATGGTCAAAATATAAGATAAATATAAGGAATATATTTAACTAGCCGATAACCCGGCATTCCCCATGTATTAATTTATACGGGGAAAATGTCTGGACCAAACGTAATTTCTAATGTTGGATTTTCTCCCTTAGCAGAGGGAGCCACCTTGTGAAATACTGTGAAGCTATTATCCTGGCAACTCCACTGTGCTGTACAGTAGAAGCCATTTTAAGGCACAACAGGCTGTATCTTAACAGAACACACCCCCTGAGGGGTGTTAGGGTTGTCTTACCTCCCACAATATTTGTCAACAGAGAGTATGTCATCTATGTACCAAGTTTGGTTGAAATGGCTCGAGGTTTTCCAGAGTTATGCAGGAACATACACACACACACAGCCATTTATATAGAGAGAGATTTGCTTAATATGTAGCAATGAACCCAAGCAGCTATCAAAAAAGAGAAGATACATTGAGGGACAAAAGAAATCCCAAAATTTCAAAGAAAAGATTCAGGAGACTTTCAGAACAAGCCATTCTAATAACAATAGCAAAAGACAGGAGGTGAAGGGTCTGTGATGAATGAAAATAGATTTAGAGTGTCAAGCATGAAAAGATAGGCAATGATATCTCACTCAAGAATCTTGAGAAGTAGAGAGGGAATCTTAACAAGACAGTAAGGGAAAGAAAAATGAGAAAATGTTTAAGAAGTTGAAAGGAATCCCAGGAAAATGTACAGATAAAATATTCAAAAGTAATCACAGGTGGGAATTGATGGGTTCTTAAAGAAAGATGGAAAAATTCCATACTTAAACCTTTTTACAAATGGAGTTACCGTATGATTCAAATGATATTCCCCCAGAGATACAAATGGTGCTGACCCAGATTATGTTCAGGAATCTGTTAAAGATCCTGGTTGTGGCACCAATTACAGTTGGTGTGGCACCAATTATAGAGAAGATGAGAGAAGGCCAAGGAGGCTGGTATGGACATGTCCAGAGAGCAGCATCTTTCACCGATGCCAAGACATCCTACCAAGTAGAAGTCAATGGCCAGCAGGCTCGCGGGCATCAACACCAGAGATGGCAAGACACCATCAACAAGCATATATGCAAGCCACAGGCCTGCGCCCTGGAGATGCAGCTGATTGCACAAAGTGTTGTTCCATGATCCGAAAAGTGGACCCTGCATCTGGAGGAAAACGAGGAGGAGGAGGAGGAGGAAAGGAGGAGGAGGAGGAGAAATAGGAGGAGGAGGAGGAGATGAAGAAGTGGAGGAGGAAGAGAAGAAGAGGAGGAGGAGGAGAAATAGAAGAAGGAGAAGAAGAGGAGGAGGAAGACAATAAGAAGAGGAGGGGAGGAGAAATAGGAGAAGGAGGGGAGGAGGAGGAGGAGGAGGAGGAGAAATAGAAGAAAGAGGAGGAGGAGGAGAAGAGGAGGAGGAGGAGGAGAAGAGGAGGAGGAAGAGGAGAAGGAGGAAGAGGAGAAGGAGGAGGAGAAATAGGAGAAGGAAAAGAAAAAGAAGAAGAGAAGGAGGAGGAGGAGAAGGAGGAGAGGAGAAGGAAGAAAAGAAGAGGAGGAGGAGAAATAGAAGGAGGAGAAGGAAGAGAAGGAGGAGGAGAAATAGAAGGAGAAGAGGAGGAGGAGGAGAATAAGAAGAGGGGGAGGAGGAGGAAGAGAATAAGAAGAGGAGGAGGAGGAGGAGGTAGTCATCCTCTTTTCTCAGGCTTTGTGGGTAGGTGAAGGTGGAGCCCCTGCTTTATGTGCTTTTCTGGTTATATATTTCCTTTAGGACATTTATGATTCCCTCCCCCACCCCATTTTCTTTTTTTTAATTTACTTTTTAATGATACGCTGCCTAGAGCCAATAGGAATTGGGCAGCCTATAAATTCAATGCATGTATAAATAAATGAGGAAGATGGTGGCCAACCATCCATGCAATCATCAAAAGTAAAGCTCAACTGAATGCCATCAGATTAATTAATTTTTCAACTTTGATCTACATCCCTTTGGAAGAAAAAAGGTGTAATAAGGTGAAGACCAAGGGATGGGACTGAAGGCATAGTAAAAAAAATGTATAGTTGAGAGTCAGAGAGTCAAGCAACCAAATATCAATTCAGCAGTGGTCTCTCGTTGTTATGGTCCAGGTTTCTGAGCATCTTTACTTGATAGGACTTCTTCAAGGTTCTGATTCTTGTAGGACCATAACCCTCATATAGGAAATGATTGCAACAGTTGGTTTTGGGACTGATAAAAATGCAGGAGATTCATAAATAAATAACAAGTTTCTCAATTCTTTTATTCTTGTTCTTATTTTTGTTGGACAAATTCTAATAAATAAAAAATGGGATGCAGTGGCTCAGTGGCTAAAGACGATGAGCTTGTCAGCAGTTCGGCGTTTCAAATCTCTAGCGCGGCGTAACGGAGTGAGCTCCCCTTACTTGTTCCAACTTCTGCCAACCTAACAGTTTGAAAGCACATAAAAATGCAAGTAGAAAAATAGGAACCACCTTTGCTGGGAAGGTAACAGCGTTCCTTGCGCCTTCGTCATTTAGTCATGGCGGCCACATGACCATGGAGACGTCTTTGGACAGCGCTGGCTCTTTGGCTTTGAAACGGAGCACTGTCCCCTAGAGTTGGGAATGACTAGCACATATGTGTGAGGGGAAACTTTACCTATGAATAGATAGATGATAGATGATAGATAGATAGATAGATAGATAGATAGATAGATAGATAGATAGATAGATAGATGATAGATAGATAGATAGATAGATAGATAGATAGATAGATGATAGATGATAGATAGATAGATAGATAGATAGATAGATAGATAGATAGATAGATAGATAGATAGATAGATAGATGATAGATAGATGATAGATAGATAGATAGATAGATAGATGGATGATAGATAGATAGATAGATAGATGATAGATAGATAGATAGATAGATAGATAGATAGATAGATAGATAGATAGATAGATAGATAGATGATAGATAGATAGATGATAGATAGATAGATAGATAGATGATAGATAGATAGATAGATAGATAGATAGATAGACAGACAGACAGACAGACAGACAGACAGACAGACAGACAGACAGACAGACAGACGTAGTAGGAATTAGACCACCTCAAAGTTCTATGTAAAGATTCAAATCTTCAAACAAAGGAGAACTTTTCTTTCTTCTAACATTCCCGGGTATTTTTGGCAGAGGGATGGATGGCAACCCTACCTTGATCAAAAACTGAACTATCCTGGGAAGCAATCATTTTCTCTTTGTAAGACCCTTCTTTTGAATTAACATTCTTATTAGTGTTTCTAGCTAATCTCTCTTCACATATACATTATGATATAAATGGGACTAGTGACTCCTGAGACACTTAATAAAGCAGAAGCAATGTGATGTTATCAAATGCAGCAGCCTGAACATTCATAAATTTAATTTGAAACGGTAGTTAGAGATGCTCAGCCAGCCAGTTTTTGATAAGCAATTGCTTTGATCGTTCCCCTTCATCCTTCTGATTGCTCTTACATGGTTTCCTTTAGTGATGAGAAATTAGGAATGCAGGGGAATTGGATGGATGTCTGGTTTAAAAAATTAGCTGGGGGTTGTGGGAGAAAGGAGAAGGGGCAGCTATGGATATATAGTTGTTTTCTGGATATTTGCCTCACTTTCAATACAAGAAACAGTACTGATCATTTACAATTAATATGTCTAAAAACTGCAGAATTCTACAAATGTGTTGTTGTTAGTTGTGAAGTTGTATCCGACCCATTGCGACCCTATGGACGAAGTTCCTCCAGGCCTTCCTGTCCTCTACAATCCCCCAGAGTCCATTGAAGCTCATGCCGACTGCTTCGGTGACTCCATCCAGCCACCTTATTCTCAAGTCATCCCCTTCTTGTTTTGCCATCAATCTTTCCCAGCATTAGACTCTTCTCCAGGGAGTCCTTCTTCCTTCTCATTAGGTGGCCAAAGTCTTTGAGTTTCCTCTTCAGGATCTGGCCTTCCAAAGAGCAGTCAGGGTTGATCTCCTCTAGGACTGACCAGTTGGATCGCCTTGCAGTCCAAGGGACTCGCAGGAGTCTTCTCCAGCACCAGAGTTCAAAGGCCTCCATTCTTTGGCACTCAGCCTTCCTTATGGTCCAACTTTCATAGCCATACATTGCAACTGGGAAAACCAGAGCCTTGACTAAACACACTTTTGTTGGCAGGGTGATGTCTCTGCTTTTTAGTATGCTGCCTAGATTTGCAAATGTGTAGAACTATGCAAAAGGGTGTCCTTCCTTTATTGACGAAGCTTTAGGATCCTTAAGTTTTGGGTCAAGACTTTTATTAAAATACTAACCATGGAGGAAAAAATCTGACTTGGCAGAATTGAAAAACAGTATCTAGAGTTCTCAGCACAGGAAAAGAATTACTCAAGACTAGTACCAACTAGAAACTACTGGGTAAAAATAAGCAGCATCCAGACAGCTGAAATATTGTACGTCTTGATTACCAGTTTTCCTAGGGATTGCAAGCATTAGCTCAATGTCCTAGATGAAAAATAACCCTGGATCTAGGATAGGCATTTATGCCCCAAAATCCATATTAGGAAGGCACATACTTATTCTTCTAATTTATCACTTTTACTTCTGACTATTTTTATTGATTCATTTGTATCCCACCTTTATTATCTTTACAAAAACTCAAGGTGGCAAACACATCCCACACACCTTCTTCCTTGCTGATGGTTTGAGTTGGCTGGCAACAATTACTAAATAAAGTTAGCAGATCTCTTAGTCATCGGATGAACACGGAAGAGCAGGAAATAGAAGCAGTAACTTCTTGCTACCATCTAGCACAGTGGTGGGATTCAATTTTTTTTACTACCAGTTCTGTGGGCATGGCTTGGTGGGCATGGCAGAGGAAGGATACCATAAAATCTCCATTCCCTCCCCACTCCAGGGTAAGGATACTGCAAAATCTCCATTCCCTTCCCACTCCAGGGGAAGGATACTGTAAAATCTCCATTCCCTCCTCACCCCAGGGGAAGGATACTGTAAAATCTCCATTCTCTCCTCACCCCAGGGGAAGGATACTGTAAAATCTCTATTCCCTCCCCACTCCAGGAGAAGGATACTGTAAAATCTCCATTCCCTCCCCACTCCAGGGGAAGGATACTGTAAAATCTCCATTCTTATCCCACTCCAGGGGAAGGATACTGTAAAATCTCCATTCCCTCCCCACTCCAGGGGAAGGATATTGTAAAATCTCCATTCCCTCCCCACTCCAGGGGAAGGATACTATAAAATCTCCATTCCCTCCTGCCTCCAGGGGAAGGATACTGTAAAATCTCCATTCCCTCCCCCACTCCAGGGGAAGGTTACTATAAAATCTCCATTCCCTCCCCACTTCAGGGGAAGGATACTGAAAAATCTCCATTCCCTCCCCGCTCCAGGGGAAGGATAGTGCAAAATCCCCATTTCCATTCCCTCCAGATCATGTGGGAGGCAGAGAATAGATGGGGGCATGACCAGTCAGAGGTGGTATTTACCAGTTCTCCAAACTACTCAAAATTTCTGCCACTGGTTCTCCAGAACCCGTCAGAACCTGCTGAATACCACATCTCATATAGCAGGAGTCTGGGTTTTTGCAGCCCAGTTTTCACAGCCCAAGTCTTTGGCAGCATGTCTGAAGTTTTTTTTTTTTTTTTGAGTTCTACTTTTGTGGCAGCAGACTCTCCCAACTGGCCCATGACAGATAGTTGTATATTAACCAATATTTGTGTTCATTTTACTTTTGATCTGCCTCAAAAATGCTTTCTATCTCTACACAGAAATTTAGATAGATGATAGATAGATGATAGATAGATAGATGATAGATAGATAGATAGATAGATAGATAGATAGATGATAGATAGATAGATAGATAGACAGATGATAGATAGATGATAGATAGATAGATAGATAGATAGATAGATAGATAGATAGATAGATAGATAGATAGATAGATAGATAGATAGATAGATGATGTATAGACGATAGATAGATAGATGTAGATAGATATAGATGGATGGATGGATAGATGATGGATAGATAGATGGATGGATAGATAGATAGATAGATAGATAGATAGATAGATAGATAGATAGATAGATAGATAGATGATAGATAGATAGATATTAACTGATTGATTGACTGTCTGTCTGACTTATGCAATCAAACATCGTAAGTACTGTCAAACCTTTATTGCAATATTGTCTCTTAGCTTTTACTTATCACCTTTTCCCCAGGAGATAAAAGGAAAGGACACTTTCTTTTTATCTCCAAACAATCCCAAGAAATAGACAAGGTTGAGACAGAGTGGCTGGCCGAAAGTCTCTTAAACATTTTCCACGGCTGACTGTGGCCTTAAATATGGACTGCAGATTTTCACCTCAATAATCAACCTTGAAAATTCACAAATTCTGCTTGGCAGAGAATTTGCGTCTTTCTTGTTTCCCCTGGATAAAACCTGCTTGCATTATTCCTCTTGTCCGGAATGCCCTGGCTGCTGCTTCCAGTCCTTTGTGAGAAATTTTAGACTGCCTCTTTGGAGGGGCAATTCATGGGTCCAATTTATTTTCTCATTAATATTATCACAATGTGTTTGAACTCTCAAATTGAATTGGCAGAGGACCAGCTAAAGGAGAACAAAAAGGAGTCTTAAGAGGTCAGATGCCCTTTGGTTTTAATGTGCCAAATTCCTATCGTGCTTCTGGTTTGAAAATGAACACATACGTACGCAAGCAATCACACCGAGGAGCACCATTGGGAATGGTTTGGAGCCGCAGAGCACAGAGGCAGATAGACAAGAAATATATCCTGTTATCTATCATAAGAGGGACGCGGTGGTTCAGGGGCTAAGACGCTGAGCTGGTCGATCAGAAAGGTCCCTAGAGTGATCTCCCGTTACTTGTCCCAGCTTCTGCCAACCTAGCAGTTTGAAAAAATGCAAGTAGAAAAATAGGAACCACTTTTGATGGGAAGGTCACAGTGCTCCATGCGCCTTCAGCATTTAGTCATGCCAGCCATAGGACCATGGAGACATCTTCGAACAGCGCTGGCTCTTCGGCTTTGAAACGGAGATGAGCACCGCCCCCTTTAGTCAGGAACGACTAGCACATATGTGCGAGGGGAACCTTTACCTTTACTTTAAATAGAAATGAATTGTTTTGTGGGTACCTTATATTGTTGTTAATATCTATCACTTTTTATCCCCATTGAGTAGGATTGTCAAACTCACATCATCATGGAGGCATCTTGTGATGTATTGGAACTTTTTTCCCCTTCGCTAAACCAGGCATGGATGTGGCCAACGCGTGACACATCCGGCCCAGGGGCTGGGAGTTTGACAGCCCTGCCATAGAGCATCCAATTCCTGTCACAAAATTCCATGCAAAAATGCAGTATGAAGTCTGCTCCTAGTCCAAACTGTGTCTCATCCTGCAAGCCACTCCTAGTTTTCATCCATACCAATATAGAGTGCGCAAAGCTCTTTGGCAGACTCTTCCTGTCCCCCCACAAAACCCAAAGAGAGTATTTTCTGGATTCAATCTTCTAATTCAGGTTTAAGAAATTTAGAATCTTTTCCAGTAAATGGAGGGGAGCTCAGGTCTAGAAATAAGGGGGATTAAGCAGTGGTGACATTCATTTTTTTACTACTGGTTCTGTGGGTGTGGTTTGGTGGGCGTGGTGTGACTTGGTGAGTGTGGCAGGGGAAGGATACTGCAAAATCCCCATTCCCTCCCCACTCCAGGGGAAGGATACTGCAAAATCCCCATTCCCTCTCCACTCCAGGGAAAGGATACTGCAAAATCTCCATTGCCACCCCACTGTGGGGCCAGCCAGAGGTGGCATTTGCTGGTTCTCTGAACTACTCAAAATTTCCACTACCAGTACTTCAGTAAAAGGTGTCTGGTTCTCTGTCAAAAACCTGCTGGATTTCACCCCTGGAATTAAGCCAATGAAGGACATTAGGTCTCTCAAAGCTGAGCCAGTTCTGTGTTTGAGCCCATCGTAACTCACAACATCTTCATCAAACATTTTTGAAAGAAAAAGAAATGATTTCTTTATTCCAATCATTGCCGGACTCCTTCAAAGGAGAGAAGCTTTGCTTAAGCTGGTCCCATTCTTCCCGTTGATTGTCAGCTATTCTTGGCAATACCACAATGGTTTCAAAATAGCAACTATTATTATGAAGTCCTAGGACATCCACAATCCTTAACGTTAAAAGGAGGGTTAGACCTTTCAGAACATCTGTTGTGGAGGCCAAGGATAAAAACTTTAATTAGGGGCTTGGGACACAAGCCGAACTGATTGAGTCATTGTCTAACAGGCTGCTCCCGAAATAAGTGTGTGTCTTCTCTATCCGTTCCAAAGAGACTGCAACCGATACAAAACAAGGATTCTACAGAAGAATAGGGCCCAGGGCCGCCATGCCATTTGCTGAAGGGGCTCTTTGTGTTGATCATAGGCTTCAGGATTGTGATGACCTTGGGCAAGGCACAGAGGCAACACAGTCCGCTGATAGTTCAAACTCCCCTTTATTGCTCCAACTTTCTCCCAATGGCCATCCCGGAGCAAAACGCTCTCACACAGACCTCTAGCAGGCTCTGGCTGCAAGTAGTCCAGCAAAACACTGTTAACACAACAGCTTCAAGGCAAGAAATCCAGCAAGTCAAGGCACCAAGGTAATCAGTTCCACGAAGCAAAGGAACTAGGCAAGAAGTCCAGCCAAGTCCCGACATCAGCACACAAAACTCCACAAATTCAGCACTTCTTCCTGACAAGCGTCCCTCCCCACAGCGTCTCCTTAAGTCTCAGTCCCCAGGTGTGCCTTGTGAAGAGGGGCGGGGTGCTCTCCTCTTGAGTTGTCAGGTCGGCCCATGCTGTTCCTGTCTTCTCTCCACTCTCCGTGCTTGGGGATCAAGAGGGGGCGGTCCTTGCTCATCACATGAGCTCTCGCTCTTTTCATCTCTATTTCCTGCTTTCTCTTCCTCTCTCTCTTGGTTATCCTGCCCCCATTCCTCCCTGCTGGCAAGCTGTTCCAAGCCTGAGGGAACCGGGGCAGCCTCCTCAACCTCCATTGACTGCAGCTCCAACTCATCCTCCTCCATGGACTGAGGCTCCGACAAGGCTTCCTTTACTGTTGACAAGGATTAACAGTAAAGGAATGGCAGGAGTTTTGCATGACTCCGCTCATGGGGGTCGCACAAGCTTCAAAACTGTGGAGGTGAAGCACCTGACCATGTCTGTGTTTCTTTTTAATGTTAGGCCAAAAGGAAAGAAGCCCTATGTTCAGCTTCCAATCTCAGGTGTCAATTTCAGGACCAGGAGTGAAATCAGATTAAATAACTTCAGGAACGTGGTGGCTCAGTGGCTAAGACGCTGAGCTTGTTGATCAGAAAGGTCTGCAATTCAGCGGTTCGAAACCCTAGCTCCGCGTAATGGAGTGAGCTCCCGCTATTTGTCCCAGCTTCTGCCAACTTAGCAATTTGAAAGCACGTAAAAAACACAAGTAGAAAAATAAGAACTTGCTTTGGTGGGAAGGTAACAGTGTTCCGTGCACCTTCGGCCTTGAGTCATGCCAGCCACATGACCACGGAGACCTCTTCAGACAGCGCTGCCTCTTCGGCTTTGAAACAGAGATGAGCACCGCCCCCTAGAATCAGGAACGACTAGCACATGTGTGAGGGGCACCTTTACCTTTACCTTATATTTTCACAATGCCATGAGGGCATGGAGGAAGTCAAACATTTTCGAAAATGAATAGAAGGGGTTGGTTTTCCTTCGTTCTGCCAATTTTGACCTATTGTGGAGTCACATGGAATGAATTTCCAATCTGCTTTTAGCCAGTTCTGTAACAAAATTATTTGACAGCCCTATTCAAGGGATTTTGAGAAAATTTAACTATCCTGATAATGACTGTAAAGTTAAGATTTTCTTTAGAAGATCACTCCATAATCACAGAAAATGTATTCTCCAGTTCAAGCCTGAAGATTTAATAGGGGCTGGTATGAAAAATTGCACAAAATCAGTTGGTTTTATTTAGACTTTGTGCACAGATGCTTAATTGAAGCTGGTATTTATTAACATAAGCTGTTTTGTCAGGCCAAGATCTGTGCTAATCATAATATTAGATCTGGTGTGCTGAAGAAGATATCATGTCCTTCTATGACTTTTTTTAGCAGATTTTTTTTTATTTTTTCCCTTCTACAATACCTTACAGCCATTATATCAATATTATTATGTCATCATACCTGTACATGTATATAATATTTTGCTTCTATATTTACACATCTTTATACACAGTTCTATATATATTTATATATATAGTTCTTCGGCTTAATTAATTTTATTCTTGTTTTGCAGCCATTTGTACCAATTGTTCCAAATTTCATAATATTCCGACTCTTCTTTATCTTTTAATTTCAGTGTTAATTTGTCGATCTCTGCACAATCCAAAGTTTTTTGTATCACTAATTTGTCCAAGGGGGCATTATTTTGTTTCCAGCATTGGGCAAATGCTATTCTAGCTGTAGTTAGCAGATGTGTTAATATGTATTTAATTTTCTTTGTATATTTCCCTTTGATTATTCCCAGCAGAAAGATTTCGGGTTTGTATTTTATCTGTTCTGTAATTTCTTGCACCCATTTCCAGATTTTTGTCCAATATTTTTGTGTTCCCTGGCAGGCCCATCATATGTGATAAAAAGTCCCTTGTACTTTTTTACACTTCCAGCAGGTCGGATTCATGTTTGGGTACATTTTAACCAATCTTCTTGGTGGTAAATGCCAACAATAAAACATTTTGTACATATTTTCTTTAAGTTCTGCTGATCGTGTTAGTTTATAATTTGTGTTCCAAATTCTTTCCCAATCCACTAGATCTCTGTTGTAACCAAAGTTTTTGGCCTACGCTATCATACTACCTTTAACTTTTTCTTCTTCTAATGTTACTTCTAATAAATATTTGTAAATTTTCATTATGAATTTATTTTCCGGGCCAATTAAAATTTTATCTATTTGTTGTAATTCTGTGTATATTCCATATTCTTTTACATTTTTTTTGTATCTCGATTGTAGTTGGAAATATGGCCACCAATCTATATTTATATTTTGCTCCTTTAATTCTTGTTTTGTTTTCAAATTCCCTTGGCTGTCTAAAATTTCACTATATAATATCTAACAATTTTTGATAGATCTAGTGTATTGGGATGTGTCATGGCTTCCATCAGTGACGTGCGGTGAGGTTTATGGCTGGTGAGGTTGGTGACATCATCAGCGTGATCCGCGGTCCCCTTCATGTTGACTCAGGAAGGAGGAGAATGGGACCACGTTTGCAGGAGGCTAGCGCTGAGGAGCTTCCTGCACAGGTGGTCCCATTCCCCTCCTTCCTGAGTGATTGATGATTTTTTTTAAAAAGGCCATCCTAAATCCTGTAAAGGATTAGTCATATAACCTGAATGCCAAGCTGACTTAAGCACTCTATAATAAACACCCCAATGACCTCATATTGGAGATAGACCAGGCAACCCCGGGTTCCGACATTAATTTAACCATCTGAATATATGGAGAAGGCTGGCTCCTGACCTCTCTGAAACTGGATTACCACAGAATAAAAAAACCGCTTTCCTCCCAAAAACTCCTTCTGTGCCAGCCGACATTAAAAACAGCGGAAGGTTTCTCTTTCCCGGATTCGATTGCACAATAAAAGCCCCATGGAGGACTTGGGTGTCTCTTCGTCCCTCCTGCGGACATGCCCAGATCAGGCGTGCAAGCCCGGGGTCCGTTTGCCAAGTCAGAGCTCTCTTTCCGGGCCGTACAAGGCGATTGGGGAAGGAAACGGGGCCAAGAACTTCGCCACCCCAAAGTCCCACAAAATGGAGACCTTCCTCCGAAAACCGTGGCACTTCCCTCCCGCAAAGCCAGGGGCCTCCACCCGCCTCTTCAGCTTCACTTTCTCCCTCCTCCACAAGGCATCACCTGCTTGCATTGGCCGCCATCTCCCCCAGCGCCGCTCGCTGCCTTCAGGGGCTCCTCCCTCCCCCTGACTCAGAATGGGACCACGTCAGCCTCCCTCCTGCGCACGTCCCATTCCCCGCCTTCCTAAGTCAACATGAAGGGGACTGTGGAGCGTGAGCCGTGGTCCCGCGGCTTGTGCTCCACGGTCCCCTTCATGTTGACTCAGGAGTCAGGAAGGAGGGGAATTCCCCTCCTTCCTGACTCCTGAGTCAACATGAAGGGGACCATGGAGCGCGCTCCGCGGGACCACGGCTCACGCTCCGTGATCCCCTTCATGTTGACTTAGGAAGGCGGGAAATGGGACGTGCGCAGGAGGGAGGCTGAGGCTAGAGGAGCCTCCTGCACACGTGGTCCCATTCCCCTCCTTCCTGACTCCTGAGTCAACATGAAGGGGACCACGGAGCGTGCTCCGTGGGACCGTGGCTCACGCTCCATGATCCCCTTCATGTTGATTTAGGAAGGCGGGGAATGGAACGTGCGCAGGAGGGAGGCTGAGGCTAGAGGAGCCTCCTGAACATGTGGTCCCATTCCCCTCCTTCCTGACTCCTCCCTTTTCCCTTTTTTTAAATTTTCATGGTGAGACTGGTGAGGCTCTGCCTCCCCTGCCTCCCCTGACCGCACATCCCTGGCTTCCATAGTGGAAAGCCATGTCGGTATTTTCATGTAATGTTTTTCTCTAATTTTATTCCAGACCTGTATCAGTGCATCTCTAATATAGTGTCTGTGAAAGTATTTTTGTTTCTTTTTACCCTATTCCCATAGGAAAAGTGCCATCCCGTTTGCAAATCGTGGCCCTCTAATGTTAGTATTCTTTTATTTTTTAAATTTATCCAATCCCTGATCCATGTTAGTGCTGCTGCTTTGTAATAAAGCTCCCAGTCAGGGAGTCCCATACCACCTCTGCTTCTGTCATCCTGTAGAGCTTTCAACTTTATCCTGGCTTTCTTCCCTTGCCATATAAATTTTAATATAATCTTATTCAATTCAGTAAAAAAAAATTTTTCCTAATTTTATGGGGATTGTTTAAAATAAGTAGAATAGTCTCGGTAGTACATTCATTTTTATCGTTGCTATTTTCCCTAATAATGATAGTTGTAGTTTCCCCCATAATTCTAGATTTTTTTTATTTGTTGCACTAATTTTGTATAATTATTTTCTTTTATAGTTGAGCACTTTGCAGTTAGCCATATTCCAAGATATTTAACTTTCTTTGTCACTTGCAGTCCTATTATTCTTTCTAATTCTTTATTTTGTTCTTCCTTCAAATTTTTAGTTATCATTTTAGTCTTTTCTCTATTAATCTTTAACCCTGCTACATCTCCATATTTTCCTAATTTTTGCATTAAGCTATTTCCTGTTTCTAGCGGGTCTTCTATAATGAATACCAAATCATCTGCAAAGGCCTGAATTTTATACTCCTCTTTTTTAATTTTCGTTCCTCTTATCTCCAAATTTTGTCTAATTCTTATTAAAAGACTTTCAAGCATCAGGATAAAGAGCAGAGGTGATAGTGGGCAACCCTGCCTTACTCCTTTCATTATTTTAAAGGTCTCTGTATTTTCCCCATTTAATAATATATTTGCCCTTTGGGTGGAGTATATTGTTTCTATTAATCTGTCAAATTGGTCCCCTAATTTCATATTCTTAATTTATTGTGTCATGAATTCCCAATTTAAATTGTCAAATGCCTTCTGTGCATCCAAAAAGACAATTGCCACTTGTTTCTCTGGATGCGCCTCAAAGTACTCTAAAATATTTGCTATTATTCTAGTGTTATTCCTGATTTGTCTTGTTGGGAGAAATCCATTTTGGTCTGAATGTATATAGTCATTTAATAGTTTTTTCAATCTCTCCGCTATTATTGTTGTGAATATTTTATAGTTGGCATTTAATAATGAGATTGGCCTATAGTTTTGAATCTGTTTTTTAGCTGCACCTTCTTTAAATATTAATGTAATATGTGCTTCCCTCCATGAATCTGGTATTTTTGCTTTTATCAGTGCCTCATTATACATCTCCAACATCAAGGGTTCTATCAATTCGTTCAATTCATCTATTATTTTGTATCATTCTGCTGGGAATCCATCTGGGCCTGGCATTTTATTATTTTTCTGTTTCTGAATCGCCTGTTTCAATTCTAGTTTCATTATTTTTTTTGACAACATTTCTTTCATATCTTCTGTTATTGACAGGTTTTTTTTCTGGTTCCATTTTTCTCCAAATATTTATCAAGTTTAGCTCCTCCATCATCTCAAAACAGGTTGTTGGTAAAACTTTTTTTATTTTTAGTATTTTTGTCACTTACGTAATCTTTTTTACTGTCTACTATGGCATTATAATCTCCTATTATGCAGATATTCCTCACTCCAATTTCTCTAATTTGTTTATGTAATTTTATAAAAGTCCTTCTGATTTTCATTTGGAACGTATATTGCTACCAATAGTACTGATTTTTTATTTATCCATATCTCTATCATTAATATTCTTCCCTTTGGGTCTGCATAAATTAAATTTGTCTTTATCCCATCTTTAACATATCTTGCTATCCCTTTTCTCTTTTCTTCTGCTGATGCTGCATATAATTTTCCTAATTTAGGACATTCCAGGTATTTTATGTCTTGTTTTTTAATGTGTGTTTCCTGTAAGCATATTATATCTGCCTTTTGTTTTGCTAATTTTGCTCACATACGCTTTCTTTTTGTTGGCGAATTTAAATCGTTAATATTTATTGGCAATAATTGAATTTCTTCTTCCATTCTCCTAATTCTCTACCTGTCTTCGTTTTTATTAACTCTGGTTTCTTTTTCGGCTCCTTGTTTTTGGTTTCACTTCCTCCTCTCTCTGTTGTTCTTCCTCCTCCCTACTACTTTCTCCCTGTTCTCCTTCCATTATTCTCTGTTGTCGTTCTTCCTGGCTTCTATATTCCATCTCCTCTTTACTGCTCTGTTCCTCTTCCTTTTAATCAGTTGTGTCACCAGGAATCGATATTCTCTCCTTTGCTCCCTCACTCTTCGCGGGATTTGTTTCAGAATTTGTATCTCTTTCCCTTTGTACATCATCGGCTCATCTCTTGTTATTTTATAAATTATATCTCTTACTTTTTTTCCTTGTGAATCTGATGTGTACTTCTCTAGGCAATCGGTGTTTTCTGGCATAATTGGTGCTTACCCTGTATATATCATCCAACTCATTTAGAATCTCATGCCTGTTTCTTTTTAACATCTCTGCTATTAATCCCGACATTATCATTAGTAAATCTTCCTCTTTTGTCTCTGTTACATTCTGGAATCGAAGGTAAAATGCTGCACGATCCATTTCCAGGTGGATGAGAGAGTCTTCTAAGTTTTTGCTTGATGTTTTCATCTGCTGTTCAACTAAGTCTAGTTTCTTCTCTATTTGTTCTGTTCTTTTTTCTACCACTTTTATTGATTGTTCATTTTTTTCCAGTGTTTGTTGTATAATTCCCATTTTGTCATCTAATTTCTGTATGTCATTTTTAACTTCATTTTTCATTTCACTCATTTCTATTTTCATTTCATTCATATCCATTTTCAGTTCACTGTGGTTTTTAGCTACTGCCTCTTGAAGCTTAATCATAGTTTCTTGGATAGTTAGCAGTGCTGTCTGCACATTTTCGATATTGGATCCAGAATTTGTTTTTTCCATTGTAGTCATTTCTTCTGTTGACCTTTGGGATGCTGGAGAAGCAATCAATACCTTTGTCTCTGGCTTTGTCGCTGGGTTTACAATTGTCTTTTTCCCGGTTCTCAGTGTTATTGTGATATTCGCCATCTCTTTTAAAATGTTATCTTGTTCTTTTAGTATCTTATATATGTTATCCCAAATTAGCATCCAATATTTTTCCCCTTTTCCCCCTTTTTAAATGATTCCTTAACTTACTTAACTTAACTTAACTTTATTGGATTTCTAGACCGCCCCTCTCTCAAAAGAGACTCGGGGCGGTGTACAGTCATATTAAAATAGTTGAACAGTAAATATACATGTTATAAGTATACAATAAATAAATTAAACATAGGACTGGAGGAGGTAGTAGAGGTTCCCTGTACAATTTAGCTAAGTTAGATTAAAAATTTTTTTAAAGATTTAAAAAAGTTAAAAACATTAACCTTAAAAGTTATCCCAAATAAAATATCCGCCAGGAGGTAAGAGTAGAACTATAAGTGGGCCAGGCCGGCTAGTCGGAACAGGTGAGTCTTAAGTTTTTGTTGGAAGGAGCGGAAGTCGGTAGTGGTTCTAATATCAGGGGGGAGGTCATTCCAGAAGGTTGGGCCCATCACAGAGAAGGCTCTACTCCTAGACGCCGCTTCTTAGCTTCTTCTATCTATATTAATCCACAAACAGTAATCTTAAAACAGTATAGGCAACTTAAATAATGTCTATATCTCTCTCTCTAAGTTATTCAATAATAACCGGTAATACTAAAAAAAGGAGAAAGAAAACAGAGAGTGGGAAGGACAGAGAGAGAAAGCCTCAGTGCTCATTCATATCAACAGTACTATATCTTTAAGGTGTGATTATTTCATTATATCCTTAGTATGATTACTGCAATTTAACTCAGATAGGCATTTATAACATAGACATATATATAAGAATATCCACAGGTTTTCCACTTACTTCTTTATAAATATAAATATTATTTGAGTACTTGTTTATAGGTATTATAAATATTATATATAGATATTGTATATAATTATAACTTATTTCACTAAACTATTAATGCAGTCAGTTCATTCCCCACTTTTTCTTTAAGTTCTGGGTTGAGTTACTTTTCTTTTCAGTCTTTGCAAAATTGTCCACGTTCTTCTGTTCTAAAAAGTTCTAGATAATTTCAGCACAGCTGTTGCATCAGCCTCTTCCCCTTCTGTTTCGTTGTCCTCTTCCTAACTACTGTCTGTCAACCGCTGCCCTCAAGCACAACACAGTTCTCCAAGTCCTCCTCCTTTCTCGGTTTCTTTCCACTACTTGAGTCTGTATGACTTAGCATCAGTTCGTGCTCTTTCTTGTTGCCTCCCCTCCGATCGCTCACGTATGCCAATTAGTTCTTCAGGCCGGTCTTTGCCTCTAAAAATCTGCCGCTCTCACTCCTCAAGTGGCCTCTCGGTTATAGGGCTCTCTCACCCAATCTCTGGAGACTCACTGCTTTGCCCGTTCTCCTCTGCGATCTTCCCTTTCTGCCCACACTCACCACTGTTTCCACTCACAAGCCAGTCCACTAATCCACTCGATGACACAACAAGTTGATTAAATTCTTCCTTCCCCTTTTAGATAGTTTGTCAAGACTTCAAGTCCACCATTGAAACAAGGCAGACGCTTGCACACCAGATTAAAAGGGTATCCCCACATAATAACGGGTGGTCGCCCTCTGCCTCGCTAGTCCTAGGGTTTCCCTACTCCTCCGTGTCTCTCTCCAAGATCAACATACCCCCGGAGGGGTCCTCTAAACGTGTAGATTGAGATAAGAAGTCAGAGCCCCGATTTCTTCCCCACACTCATCTCAACGGCACCACCGGAAGTCATTTCTCATGTCCTTCTATGATTGCATCTATAGTTCACTTTGGTTGTGTTTGGAATCTATAAACCACTTGCAAAAGCTGATTGACCGCAAAAATGTAGATTTGATGTATGACTGCTTCAGTATGGTAGAAAATAGGTTTTTGGGTTCAGAAGATCCTAGTTAATCTCTAGCAGCTCTAGTTAAAAGAATTAGGTAGGAATGATCCTTTTGCTGTAATATTTCTCAACTATTCTCGAGAGGAGGGGGTCAAGCTATTTTCCAAAGCACCCAAAGGCCAGACAAGGAACAATGGATGGAAACTGATCCAGGAGAGATTCATCCTGGAAATAAGGAGGAATTTTCTGACAATTAGAACAAACAACTGAGGGAACAGACGTTGTGGGAGCTTTATCACTGGAAGCTTTCAAGAAGAGACTGGACAGACATCTGTCAGAAATGGTGTAGGGTCTGCTTGGGCCCTACACCATTTCTGACAGACTTGATGGTTGGACTGGATGGCCTACAAGGTCCCTTCCAACTGTGTTAATCTATATCTTCCAAGCTTTCAGACTCATGCTGGAGCCCATCCTCAGGGAACTATGTGGTTCCTGGTTGTGTGTGACTGTTTAATTATTCACTGTGGTGTTGATGGCCAGCTATTAAGTCATTCGCTGTTGTTTCCTTGTGCTGCCAAGTCCTCAGCTCCTAAGTACCACGCTGGTGGTAAATCGAATGAATAACTAGAATGGCCTAAAGCAAACATTCTGGTAGAGAAACATTCCCTGAGGACAGGCTCCAGTATGAGTCCAAAATCTCGGAAGACTAAAACTCTCATCCCAGTGACCGACCCAGATTGGATTCTGTAACATGATCCTGAGACATGTATGTTTGCCTTCTGTCAGCTTCTATATTGCTTTGCTTGCTATCGGCTGCCATAGTAATGGGGAGGGAGGGGATTTCGATATTTGGGAGGGGAATCGTGCTGGAGGAGATACCTCGAGAGGGAGTTTTGTTCTCACCATCTTCTGCGCATGCTGAATGGTCCTCTTTAGGTCTGGTCAAGGTCAAACGTCTCTGCATACCAGACGGATGAGGCCACCTGAAGATGTACCCCACATGACACCCTTGGGGGCTGTAGATTGGACATTCGCCTTGGGGTTGTTGTGGGGAGGGATTTGGGGTAAACCTTCAGTACGTACAATTTTGTGTCTTTAGCTTCAGATCTTGCTTAATGTCAGAACGTGCCTCCTTGAAAATTCAAGAAAGGAAACCCCCAATGGCATTGTTTTGGAGAAAAGGTCCTTTCGCTGCTTCTGCTTCATAATCAGTAAAAGTACCTTTTCTCTAAAACAATGGCGTTGGGGGTTTCCTTTCCTGAATTTTCAAGGAGGCACATTCTGACACTTTCATTTGTGTGTAATTAAAAAAGGAGAAGGACTACAGTGACACAACATCCCTGAGTTCTTATTTGGGCTCTTTTTTTTAATCTTTTGCTGAAAGTTTTTTTTTTTTAACATACATATAATATAATCCAAATTATCCCTTTACATCTTAACAAATATTTTTGAATATTCAATGATATATCAATTCCTCTTGCCATCAAACCTCGTCAATTTTTATTTGCTCTTCTGCTTTCCATACACTATATTATAATCTATTTCATCTTCTCCTCTTCTCCTCTCCCTCTCTCCTCCTCCCTACCTCCTTTCTTCCCTCTGCCTTCTCTCTCTTCTCTACTTCTCCTTGCTCTCTTCCTCTCCGCTCTTCTCTTTTCACACTTTCCCTCTCTCCTTCCTCTCTTCTGCTTCCCTCTCTCGTGTCTCCTCTCTCTCTCTTTCTCTCTTTCTCTCCCTTCCAGTCTCTACTTTACATGGTGTATTTCCACCTTTTAGCAAACCCCATTCAATATCAGTGGCATTAATAATTATATTCCAAAAAAACCTATTTTCCATATTACTAATTTTCCTTTTAAAGGTATACCTTTATACAAATTCCATTTGTTTCCTCCCCCCCTCCCCCCCAAACCTCAGATCCCTGAGTTCTCATCACAGGATATTGTCTCTTGATCCTCATTCTGATTCTCTTTGATCTGTTGAAGCTTCTCCAGATCCTCCTTTAAAAAACACTGTTGTGTTTTTGCCATTCATGCTCTAAGAAGGTCATATTTTCCCCCTTTGTTTCATCCATTCTTTACTTATCCAGTAGAGATTCATATTTTTTTCCTCCCACAGTTATTCTTCTATTGAGCTCCGGGAAATGTTATTAAGCACCGAAGCCATAAAGCACATCTGTCCCAAATTTAGGGCTAATCTGAATTGTTTTAATGTTTATTAATAGTTCTGTGTTTATTCGGCGTGTTTTCTGCTTCATGCTGGGAACCATCTGAAATATGAAAGAGGAAAATGGTCTGTAACATAATCAACATTCTAGCAGATGAATAATTATCCAAGCTAGTTGGGATTTAACTGCATTTTAATTTATCACTTTTTGCCTCCTAAAAGAATCTGAATAATTATCCTTTCTCCAGAAAGGGAGGATATAACATTTCTGTCAGGAAATTTAAATTTCTCATCTTTCCTTTTCAGCATAAGCAGAAAATAGCCATGTTAATCGTCGTTAGAATAGCATTAAAACTCTTATTTATTTATTTTGGTTTCTGAGTGATTAAAATGGTGTCCACCCATCTCAACATGCAACACTTCAGCTGTTTCCATGTTGCGTTGCAAACTCTAAATCTTGGCCCATAAAGCACCATTGCTTACACTCACTCACACACATGCCATGTTCTCCCAGCCTCCCCCCCAATAAACTATATTCCAGATTAATGATGATTAATCAAGATTCATGCCAGATGTTCCCTGAGTTCTTGCAATATGTTGACTCATGAATCATCAACCGCCTGACACGATTTCCTTTATTTATTTTTTGCATTTTGGACCAACCCATCCTGCCTCTTATTATTCACCATTTAGAGAAGAAAACAAGCCAGAATTAAGACTTGTTCACATACTGCAGTGAGCGGTATCTTATTTAACTATTGTTTATTACCAGCTGCCCTGGATTAAGTTTGCACAAGGCACCCTGCATGATAAATGTAGGTTGTTTTTCCTTCATCCCGCTAATTATAGCAAAAAGCAAAGCCTTTAAATACAGTATATGATCTTTTAAATGAGTGTAATTGAGTGTACATAAGCTCACGTATCAATCTGCTCATGTATATCCATCCTGGCTAATAGGTCCTTTACTCATGTGGTCCTGGAATTCAAAAAGTATGACGTTTGTTTGTTGGTTGGTTTGTTCGTTTGGCTCAGTGGCTAAGACACTGAGCTTGTCGATCAGAAAGGTCGGCAGTTTGGTGGTTCGAATCCCTAGCGCCACGTAAGGGGGTGAGCTCCCATTACTTGTCCCAGCTTCTGCCAACCTAGCAGTTCGAAAGCGTGTAAAAAATGCAAGCATAAAAATGGGGACCACCTTTGGTGGGAAGGTAACAGCGTTCCGTGCGCTTTTGGGGTTGAGTCATGCCGGCCACATGACCACGGAGATGTCTTCGGACAGCGCTGGCCCCCTTTAAGGATCTCTCAGGAATGGGGTGAAATCCACACTAGACAGTTTAAGGTTGAAGCTGTGACGGTTTGAGGCTGTAACAACGGAGTTGAGTAGAGCATTCCAGGCGTTGACCACTCTGTTGCTGAAGTCATATTTTCTGCAGTCGCATTTGGAGTGGTTTACCTTGAGTTTGTATCTATTGTTTGCCCATGTATTATTCAGGTTGAAACTGAAGTAGTCGTTGACAGGTAGGACATTGTAGCAGACAATTTTGTGAACTATGCTTAGGTCAGACTGTAGGCAGCGTAGTTCCTGGTTGTCCAAGCCCATTTCAAGCCTGGTGGCATAAGGGATTCCGTTGTGAGCAGAGGAGTAGAATACTCTTCTTGTGAAATACCTCTGGACCTGCTCAATTGTATTAATGTCCGATATACAGTGTGGATTCCAGGCAGATGAGCTATATTCGAGAATTGGTCTGGCAAAGGTTTTGTATGCCCTAGTTTGCAGTACAATGTTACTGGAGAAGAAGCTTCACAAGAGTTAGGTTAACAACTCTTAATGCCTTTTGGCAATGCTGTTACAGTGAGCTCTGGGGCTCATTTGAGATGAGTACTCCTAGGTCCTTGACAGTGAGGGTCCAAAGACATCTCCGTGGTCATGTGGCTGGCATGACTAAATGCCGAAGGCGCACGGAACGCCGTTACCTCCCCACCAAAGGTGGCCCCTATTTTTCTACTTCCATGTTGACATGTTTTTGAACTGTTAGGTTGGCAGAAGCTGGGGCAAGTAACAGGAGCTCACTCCATTACACGGCGCTAGGGATTCAAATCGCCGAACTGCCAACCTTTCTGATCGACAAGCTCAGCATCTCAGCACTGAGCCACTGTGTCCCATCACTGCTTTCGTCCAATTCTTGCAGTTCTACTTCTGTTCAATTCTGCAGCATCCCCAATGTGCATTAGCAAAGGAAAGCATCTTTGACTGTATCCAGAGTCTTTTTGTATATGTGTGTATTTAGGCCAAGGTGCAGGAACACAACACACTACAGGTGCTGGGCAGGCTTTTGTTTGGTGTTCTGACACCATGCTTGAGTAAACACCACATAGAAGGGACCCAAATGCTAAAATCCAAGACTTGTTTGACCCAAATGCTAAAATCCAAGACTTGTTTGACGTTTGGTGCAAATTCTGTTAGCGCAATCACCCAACTGATTTGTTTTCCATTTTATTGGATTTTAACCTGCCGTGTTAAGCATGTTAAACATATGCAGCCCCAGGAAAAGGTTTATCACACACATTACATGCTAGGCCGGTTCTTTGTTCAAGAATGATGAAACAAATAAGCATTATTTCCTTTCTAAGATTCTTATGCTCTTGAGATCACTTTGCTGTCATGTCGGATTTTCTTCTCTGAAAGTTTAAGGAGTTTGCAGGCAGGTGAATTGAAGGAAGTGTGGAAATTCTTTACCAGCATGTGGAAGAACTAGCTTGGTCCAGCAATTAAGGAACCAGGTTAGAAACCAGGTGTCTGTGAGTTCTAGTCCCCACTTACAGTCAGCCTGAAAGCTGGCTCAATGTTGTGGTATGTCGGCCGCTGAATCAGATGAGAAGGCAGCGTGGGAGTCAGGGTCAGCATCAAGGCAATCTGAGAGCTCCGAGGGGGAAGAGGGAATGGAGCTGGCAGAGAGAGAGAGAGATAGAAGAGGAGCCTTGGCCGTCCCTCAGCCCTCAGATGGAGAGTCCACAGCTCCCAAATCTGGAGGTGGCTGATGAGGAAGAGAAGGAACAGCTGGGTCCGGTGCCTGAAGTGCGGATGGCCAGAAGGCAGAGGAGAGGAGAGCAGTGAAAATCTATGGGCCGGTCCTTGGGACAGAAGAGCCACAGCTGCTAGTGAAGCCCCACTCTAACTCTGGGGATAAAGGGCAGGGGGCGTAGATGAATAGGAGTGTTGTCGTGTTTGGGTGCCGGATCAAAATACTGGGGGTGACTTTGGGCCAGTCACTCTCTCTTGGTGCAACCCACCTCACAGGATTGCTTTTGTGGGGGAAATAGGAGAAATAGGGAAATAGGAGAAGGAAGGTGTATTAGGTATGTTCTCTGCCTTGAGTTATTTATAAAAGTAATAAAGGACGGAAATAAATAAATAAAAACAAAGGATGCACCTTGATTTATTATTCCTCTTCTTAGTGTGTTCTGATAGTGGCTAAGACACTGAGCTTGTCGATCAGAAAGGCTTGGCAGTTTGGCGGTTTGAATCCCTAGTACAGGTCTTCTGCGTGAACAGGGGGTTGGACTAGATGACCTCCAAGGTCCCTTCTAACTCTGTTGCTGTTTATTTGTTTGTTTATATCAGTCTGAGATCTCAATCCAGTAGCCTGACTTGAGTCCCTAACTTTCCATAGTGCCATTAATTTTGTTAGGCAGAATTCAAGAGGAATGAAGTAGGAATTCAAGAGGAATTCAAGAGCAGGTTGAAGTAAGGCAATGTTTCTCAATCTTGGCCACTTGAAGAGATGTGGACTTCAACTTCCAGAATTCACCAGCTAGCAAATCTGGCTAGGGAATTCTGGTAATTAAAGTTGACACCCCTTCCAGTGCTTAAGGCTGTGAAACTCTGAACTTATGGAATAATTAAGAAGAGAATTGGATAAGTATCAGGTGGGATCGATAAGTTTTAGCAACCGGTGCTCTGCCTGGTTGCTGGATGGGCGTGGCCATGGGGGGCATGGCATACTTGGCCTCTTGCACCACAGCAGGGGAGGAATTTCCACCTTCTCCAGGCTTCGGAGGCTTTCTCCGAGCCTCCGAGAGGGTGAAAACAGCCTCCCCCAGACTCCAGGGGCCCTCTGGAGGCCAGAAACAGCCCATTTCTGGACTTCTGGAACTTCCGGGAGGCCCTTTTTTTCACTCTCCCCAGGCTCTAGAGCAGTGTTTCTCAAACTTGGCGACTTTAAGTCCTGTGGACTTCAACTCCCAGAATCCCCCAGCTGGGGAATTCTGGGAGTTGAAGTCCACAGGACTTAAAGTCGCCAAGTTTGAGAAACACTGCTCTAGAGGTTTTCCTCAAGCCTCCAGAAAGGCAAAAATGGCCCCCTTCAGGCTCCAGAGGCCTCTGGAGGCCGGAAACAGGCCCGTTTTTGGACTTCTGGAACTTCCGGGAGGCCCATTTTTCACCCTCCCAGAGCCTCCGCGCAGGCCTTGTTCTTACCTGACATGATGAATGGGTCACGCGGAGACCCCTAGGAGGGGCGGGGTGGGCAGGGCCAGCCAGTCCTTGCAACTACCGGTTTGGCAAACTAGATGTAAAATTAGCATCCAGTTTGCCCGAACCGGTCAGAACCAGCTGAATCCCACCCCTGGTAAGAATGCTACATCTTAGGAAAAGCTAAACAACCTGAAGCACGTAAAGAAGGATGGTTTTGGTTTCTTTCCATTTCTCATTCAGCTTGTCCGTTTCAATGTCTCATTTCTTTGTTAGATGTGTTCTTTCTGAAGAACCTTTTTTTAAAAAAAAGATGGTGCTAAAATATGAATGTGCGCGTGTTTATTTGCCTTTCTCCAACTGTGAGTTTGCCTGGCAACATCTGTATGCATTTTTCTGCCCGCTAAGTTCACAGATATATGGTTTTCTCTGCAGAGTTTTCTCCGGTGTATTTTTAATTAGCATTACTGGTGAAATGCATTGCAACATTCAGAGAAATGTGAATTTCACTAACTGGTAGTGACAGTTCAAAAATATGCAAGGGAGAAAGTTTGCTTGCTAACAGGAATTACAATATTTTTCAGAGTATAAGACACTTTGAAGTATAAGATGCACCTAGCTTTTGGGGAGGAAAACAAGAAAAAGAAATCTATCTCTACCACCCAACAATTTGTCTCCGTGCAGCAAACAGCAAACAGCCAGTTTCATTTTCAATTTCAACACAGCCTGATTAGCACAAGCAGCTGGTTTTTGGTTGGATTGGCCTCCGATGATCAGCTGTTTCAGGCTGCAGGGATTGCCATAGCCTATTGCTGCCACTGTGTGCCCCATTTTTGCCCTCTGCATCTCGTTTTCAGCCCCTGCATACCCCCTTTTTGGTCTCAGCGTGCCCTATTTTCCACCCATTCTGGGCAGCGGGGATCGGAATGTCTGGGAAATGGAGCAGGCAGAGTCCAAAAATGGGATGTGGAGGCAGCAATAGGCAATGGCAATCTCTGCAGCCTGAAATGGCTGATACAACCGACAATCAGCTGCTTGTGCTAATCAGGCTGTGCTTAAGCTGAAACTGAAACAGGCTGTTTGCTGCAAGGAGGCCATTTATTTATTTATTTATTTATTTATTTATTTATTTATTTATTTATTTCTTAGCGCTTATATACCGCCCCCTCTCCCGAAAGGGACTCGGGGCGGTGTACAGTCCGTATCAGAAATACAACAAATTAAAATTATTAAATAAATAGATACATATATACGTATATGAGAGGAGGATAAAAAGATATGCAAAACTGTACAGCTAAGTAAATAAATCAGAATATACAAAATTTAAAACCCCAATATCCTGTAAGATTAAATTTAAAAGAGACAATCCCTCTAAAAACCAGTAAAAATATGTATGCCAGGAGGTAGACGTTATAATTATGCCAGGCCAGCCAGTCGAAACCGGTGTGTCTTCAATTTCTGTCGGAAGGAGCGGAGGTCAGTAGTGGTTCTAATGTCGGGGGGAGGTCATTCCAGAGGGTTGGGCCCATCACAGAGAGGGCCCTACTCCTCGGTGTCGCCCGTTGGCATTGCCTAGTGGACGGCACCAGGAGAAGCCCCTCCCTGTGAGAGCGAATTGGCCGCAGGGATGTGTGTGGGAGGATGCGATCCCGCAGGTAGCTAGGCCCTATGCCATGGAGCGCTTTAAAGATGGTGACGAGAACCTTGAAACACACCCGAAAGACCACAGGCAGCCAGTGCAGCTCGCGCAGGAGAGGTGTTACGTGGGAGTACCTGGTACTCCCCATGACTACCCGCGCGGCTGCGTTCTGGACTAGCTGCAGTCTTCGGGCGCGTCCCAAGGGAGGCACAGGCCAAGGGTGGGGGACAGCAGGTGGGTGGGACTACATTTGGTGTATAAGACGCACCAAAATTTTCACCTTCTTTTAGAGGGGAAAAAAGTGTGTCTTATACTCCGAAAAATATGGTAAGTAATTTTCTCTCCTTTACTAGAGGTAAATAGGACACTGAATAGAAACTTGGCATTCCAGAATAAATAAAACTTCTCACTAATGCTAAGGTCATCCTTTCTTTTTTCCAGCCTGAAGAATCAGTAGACAATCATCCAGGAATGAAGTTCAACCTCTGATACTTCTTCAAAAACCAGCCCTTACACAGGGACAGATGCTTTCTTGGACAATGAGCACTTCCTCTGTGACATCATACATGTTTAGCTAATCTTTGCTTTGAGCAACGAATGGATTTTACTTTTTATTTTTATTTTGTGGTGAGTAAGAAGATTCAGGTGGATTTTTTTATACCCTTTGGAGATAGAGTCTATATATATTCGACATAAAATCAAGAGTATGTTTTAAATTGTAAGATATATCATCCATCTTCGGAGGCCAATGGAATAAAATATTTTCCTTTTTTTTCATATTTATTCTCAGATTTCTTCAGAGAGTATAAGATTCTATGAAATTATCTATAATTGTGATGTAAGTAACAAGTCTTCAAAAAGAAAAATAAACTTGATATCTTCACCATACTCCTGCATCATTTTTGTCATCTAAACAGAATGAGAGAGCAAGAAGGGAGAAAAATGTTACTCCTGAGTAATATAGAATTAATTATTTCTTCCAATATTTGATTTCCAGTAAAGTTACCTCTCCCAAAAAGGGGGAAAATGGGACACATTTCCAGCTGTTTGGTTATGTTTCTCTTAAAAGTGAATCGAAGTTGTGAGTTACAATGGAGTCAAAGTAAAAAGGAATTTCAGGAAAACTTTAATCTAAAAAATTAATAGAACAATTCTATGGTTTTTCCAACCTAAAACTAAGCTCGTGGGGAAGGAATATTCACATACACACACACAGAGATGGGTCTTTCATCATATGTTTAAGGCTTCCAAGCTGGTTTTTTTAAAAAAACCTTCCTGAATGGAATGGAAATAATAGAAATAGAAAAATAGAATAGAATAGAAGAAAATAGAATAGAATAGAAGAAAATTAGAACAGAACAGAACAGAATAGAATAGAATAGAATAGAATAACAGAGTTGGAAGGGACCTTGGAGGTCTTCTAGTCCAACCCCCTCCTTAGGCAGGAAACCCTACACCACTTCAGACAAATGGTTGTCCAATCTCTTCTTAAAAATCTCTTCCAGTGTTGGAGCATTCACAACTTCTGGAGGCAAGCTGTTCCACTGATTAATTGTTCTCACTATCAGGATTTTTTTCCTTAGTTCTAAGTTGCTTCTCTCCTTGATTAGTTTCTACCCATTGCTTCTTGTCCTGCCCTCAGGTGCCTTGGAGAATAGCTTGACTCCCTCTTCTTTGGGGCAGCCCCTGAGACATCGGAACACTGCTATCATGTCTCCCCTAGTCAGTGGTGGGTTTCAAATCCCGTTCCAACTGGTACGGTTGGAACAGGCCTGGCGGTATCCTCATGGACACGCGCAGCACATGCCCACACATGCGCAGTGCACTTATGCGTCTTAGCGCCTCCACGATGCTCTGCGACGCTCCAGCTGCTCCGTGGAGCTTCGCGCAGCCGCTGTATGCACCATGCGTGTGCACGGAAGTGTAGAAGCCTTAAAAGACAGGTAAGGAGCTTGGGCGGGCGGGTGGGCCTTCTGGAGCACTGGAACGGAATGGTATCCAGTGCTCCGGGCTGGCTGCGGTACGCCTGCACTGGAGCATATCCCCTGCAACCCACCACTGCCCTAGTCCTTCTTTTCATTAATGGAAGAACGGAATGGAAGAACGGAATGTGAGACTCTGTTGGAAACAAGCAGAATTGCTTAAATTGTTGGAAGGAGAAAGAAAAAACGCACCGACCAGCTTTATCAGAGGTTCTTTCTCTACCTGAATGGAAGCTTCGATGTTTGCCAGATTTTGTCAGATGCAAAATTATATGGAGACATGCTAAAAAGAAGCCCAAAAGTGCAGCAACTGACAATACACTCAACTTAAAGCCAGTTGGGAGGCATAAGAGCCAAGGTGGCTCAGTGGTTAGAGTGCAGTACTGCAGGCTACTTCAGCTGACTGCTTGCTGCAGTTCGGCAGTTCGAACCTCATCAGTTCAACTCAGCCTTCCATCCTTCTGAGGTGGGTCAAATGAGGACCCAGATTGTTGGGGGACAATATGCTGACTCTGTAAACCGCTTAGAGAAGGCTGTAAAGCACTATGAAGCGGTATATAAGTCTTAAGTACTATTGCTATTGTTATAAAGTAACAACCATGTCACCGGCATATAGCAAACTGAGAAAGTTGAGCTGTCAAGTGGGAAGGATGGAAATCTGATTTATGTAATATTTTGGTCATAGAGTGTCCACCCAGAGATACACATGGACACACACACACACACAGAGAGAGAGAGAGAGAGAGAGAGAGAGAGAGAGAGAGAGAGAGAGAGAGAGAGAGAGAGAGAGAGAGAGAGAGAGAGTGGACAGTTGACCTTAGAGAAAATGCTGAGAAATAATTTAAAATAATAGTTGAATACATTGGTCGCCCATATTCATATTCATAACTATATTACCCCTTTCTGGATCTTTGGATTTTGTATTTCATTCTTATGATGGACAAGAAGTCCTCGACTTATGGCCACAATTGAGCCCAACATGTCTGTTGCTAAGCGAGACATTTGTTAAGTGAGTTTTGCTTCATTTTATGACCTTTCCTGCTACAGTTCTTAATCCCTGCAGGTGTTTAGTTTGTAACACGGTTGTTAAGTGAATCTGCCTTCCCCCATTGACTTTGCTTGTCAGAAGGTCGCAAAAGGGGATCACGCGACCCTTGGATACCACAAAAGTTGTAAATGTGAGCCAGTTGCCAAGTGTCTGGATTTTGATTACGTGACAATGGTCTAAGTGTGAACAATGGTCACAAGCCACCTTTTCAGTGTCATTGTAACTTCAAATGGTCACTAAACAAACCGTTGTAAGTCAAGGAGTACTTATTTTAGCACAGAGTTTCCAAAGACACAAAGTAAACTATCAGTGGATGAATTCTTAACATTTATTCCATATCACTGCTCTTAAAATGACTTCACCTTTAAAATCCCGAGATAGCAATAGCACTTAGACTTATATACCACTTCACAGTGCTTTTACAGCCCTCTCTAAGTGGTTTACAGAGTCAGCCTCTTGCCCCCAACAATCTGGGTCCTCATCTAACCCACCTTGGAAGGATGGAAGGCTGAGTCAACCTTGAGCCGGTCAGGATCGAACTCCTGGCAGTGAGCAGAGTTAGCCTGCAATTCTGTATTCTAACCACTGGGCCAAGAGGGAGGCAGGGAGGAAGGAAGGAAGCATAGCAATAGCAACTAGACTTATATACTGCTTCATAGTGCTTTTACAGCCCTCTCTAAGCAGTTTACTGAGTCAGCCTCTTGCTCCCAACTATCTGGGTCCTCATTTTACCCCCCTCGGAAGGATGGAAGGTTGAGTCAACCTTGAGCCTGGTGAGATTCGATCTGCCAAACTGCTGGCAGGTGGTGATCAGCAGAAGCAGCCTGCAATACAGCACTCTAACTGCACATATGCTATAAGGTTACAGTATATGTTTCCATTCAATGGTGTAAAACCAAATGAAACAACGAGAACCGACCATCTCCCCTCTTCCTTTCTCTTCCCCTTCATTGCCACCTCTGTTCCGGTGGCCTTGAGAAATTTTTGTCCCTCTGCCAATCTCCCCCTCCCCTCTTTTGACAGTAAATCAATTCAGGTTGAGGCTGCTGTACATCTGATGAATGGCACTTTGTCTCCCCATTCCCACCCAGCTCTTTAGGAAAGAACATTGCCTCCGTCCTCAGGGGGAAGGTTGGTTTTACTTTAATCACCGGAGCAAATCTGAGGTGTTGAGGCTGTGCAGAGATATTTGATGGAGGTCTTGGAAGAAGACTTAAGGAAGCATCTGTCCAAAGCCAAATTTGTAAAGCAGCTTGGCTCCTAGGAGCGAAGCAAAGCGGAGCACTGAAAAGGATGCCAGATGTCACACCAGGTGTAGGGCCTCTTTGTCTTGACATTGTGCGTCGTGTTGTCTCCCTGATGTAAAATCCCTTCCAGAAGGAAACCAGCTCAGCCTCACGTGGTCCAAGCAGACACAGAGGCTTAGAAATCTGGGCTCAAGATGGTGTCCTTGATGGTTTTCATCGTATCTCCTGTGTTTTTATGTGTGTCCATTTCATTGTTTTCTGAGTTTGGCTTCCCCAAAAAGCACAAGGCAGATTCCTGGTCCCGACAAAACCCCTTTTATAAAACAAATATGAATTCCTCTCCTTCCCATTCAGCAAAGGCCTGACAAACAGTCTTTCAAAGGAATATTTATGACCACAGACCTTATCTAGCTTGGAAAGCTGACATGCAAATATTTTCCAAATGAGGCGCTGTGCGAGGAAAGACTGGGCACAGAGTCGCTGAGATTCACGGACAGATCTTCACACTCCTGAAATGAACGAACAAACAAAATGTTTGCTGCAAAAGCCCACACCCCCTTTGCTCCTCTTTTATTTCATATGGGAGGCACCAATCACCTTCCACCTGTGGCTTTACTTCCAGGTCAACCCTGATTTCTGAGCTTTATTTTTCTTCTGGCAGTTCTGTGCATGTGCACACTGGGAACAGGCTCCAGCTATTCCTCTGCCTCACTGCTGTCCAGCTCTGTAGGCACCTGATCACTGCCAGATGGCCTCAGCCCTATCTCTGCCTCTGATGCAGAGCCCTCGTCTGATCCTTCCCCAGCCTCCAGGATTGGCCTATGCTCCTCCCCAACCTCCTCATTGTCCAAGTCTGCTGCCAGCTCCACTGGCGGGCCACAACAAGCTTCAATTGTATCATCACAGCTGGCATCGGGACATTTTTTCACCATGCCCTGGGGATATCCCGGCAGAGGTCATAGGGTTGGGATCGAAGAGAGGATTGAGGAGATGGGTGTCTGTCTCATCCAAGTAAAGACCTGGATTCAGACCTGAGGATTGCTACATGATGCTAGACCTCTTCAAGTTCTGGGGGAGAACATTATATTTTCTTCCAGTCTTTGGGGTAGAGTGGATGGAAGCCCTTGGTGAAAGTACTTGACATAAGTTGCATCTCTTTTTGGTATTGCTATCCAAGTTATCCCGTCTTTGTTAATTTACTCTATTCTATATTTTTTCAGTATTTTTTTTATTTTTTATTTTCAAAACAAACACAACACATCCTTCTTTACATACTGTAGAAAGTGTATCAGTTGGTTACAAAAAGACTTTTGTGCATCTCTTCCACAGTCAACAAACATAATTCATATTAACTCAAGTATTTTAACTCAGATATTTATACATGTTACCATCATCATACCTCCATTTTCATTTGACTATAATTGTTTAAACATCCTTCAACATAAAATATACCAAGATTTAATACATAACCACATACTGGCATTTCATTTACTATTTCTAAAATCCTCCAATAACACTGAATCCTTATGTCCTATTCTAGCTAAACATCCATAATATTTAATAACAAAATTCTCCTTTCCAAATCACTGTTTACAATTTACATACAGTTTCCTTATGTTGTACCTATACCCATATATACGTTGTTATCATTATCCCTCCTTTTATTTAACTATATCCTGCATCATAACTTTTTCTCCCTAATAATCAAGACTTAACTGTATCTAACTTAGTTCTTTTTTATTAACCTTTATATATAATCCAAAAGGATTTCTAATCTTCCTTTCATGGGTAGCATTCAATATTCATATCCAATTATTACTTATCATAACACTGCACATTGTATACATTATTATCATTATCAATTATTTATTTAACTATATCTATTGTCACTAAATTTCACTGTTTAACTAGTTTTAAATTATACTCTTCCATCTATCAAACTGTATCTTTCCAGTAGCAAAGCAGTTTCATATCTTCTGCCATTTGTGGTGTCAGTCCTCTAATCATCTCCTTAATCAATTTTGTATGGACTCCTCTTAGCAACTCCTTGCTTATAAAATCTTTCATGTAATTTCGATGCCCTTCTTCTGTTTCCTTAATCAGCTTATCTTTGATTGTTGGTAGTGTTATCAATGATATTGCTAATAAAATTTCTCTCTTTAAATCAATACATTTTTTTGTTTTTTCTTCTTCTGTGTCTTGCCATCTGGGGTAGATTTCTCCTCCATTTAATTCCTCTTTCAGTATTCCACTCTTTCCATTTTCAGAGACAAACCAATCACCATAAATATCAGCAATTTTAATTTATTTATATTCATTTTCCTCTTCGGTTTTTAGGATTTTAACCACTTTTTCCACTTGATAAACATTTTCAACTTCTTCATCATATTTTGCTGTTAGATGCACTAAGTCTTCCAACTTCTTCTCTATCCTCTCATGTGTGTTTGATAATTTCTGTATTTCTGAGAATATCTTTTGCAAACTTAAAATTTCTTTCTGCTGTTGAAATTGTGCCATTATCTCCAGCTAACAAACACTGCTGCTCTAGCTTGGAAGGTTTTAACAAGATTAAGCATAGATTCACAATAACATTTTATTTTCACATTTGTCTGGTTAAAGATATACTTCAAAGGGACATCTGTATGCTTTTCTTCTTATCACTCTCTATAAACAAGCAGTGAGACCTTGGAGTGCCAAGCCAGGATAATCAGTGAGAAAAGTAAGAGTGTTTTTCGTTTCCAATACACAAACCTCCAGCCTCTGAGTAGCAGTGTTATTTTTGCAATTTTCTTTGTTTCTTTTGGTATCTTTTTTGTATTTCAAGTTTTTTTTAAAAAAAAGTCCTATTCTTGAATGAGTTAAAAGAACACCCATAGTAATGAAGGAGGAGAATTTTAGTCCATAGGTTACAATGAATAATAAAAGAAAAAAAATAGAAGAAAAAAACTTAATCCATTCATTTTAAAAGACTTGTATAAATTCCATCCATGAACATAGCATTTAAAAAGTAAGAAAACCCACTGTCCAAAACCATTCCAAATTTAATTCTGTTCTCCAATTTAAATTAATTTTAGGCAGTCTCTTTTAAAATGGTAAGCATTCCTCACCAGCTGGAAACACTTTCTCTTTCCGTATCCTTCCGTTTTGGAGCTGCCCCGACTTCCTCAGCCTAATGGCTGGATTTTTTGTCACCAGCTTGAAGAACTTATCTTGGATCGATCAGGAACTTTGCGATGTCCCTGAGATCAGCAAGATGTATTCTTCCTGTACACCCTCTCTGCTGGACGGTTTAGGTCCGTTTGGACCACCCAGTGGCAAAAGTATCGACGGCGATCTCAGAGCATTGAGATTGCACGTCGTCTCGTCGCAACGTTGGCTCCTCCCCTACTCTATTGTATTTTTATTTACTCAACTAGCCAATAACCCAGCATTGCCCAGGTATTTATTTATGGGGGGAAATGTCCAGACCAAACATAATTTCTAATGTTGGATTTTCCCCCTTACCAGAGGGGGGCCCTTGTGGAGTACCATGAAGCTGTTACCTTGGCAACTCCACTGTGCTGCAGTGTAGTAGAAGCCAATTTAAGGCACAACAGGCTGTATCTTAACAGAACACACACCCCGAGGGGCCTTAGGGGTGTCTTACCCCCACAGTATTGGTTTCCAGAGAGCAAGTCATCTGTGTACCAAGTTTGGTTGAAAGCTCAAGGCTTTCCAGAGTTATGCTGGAACATACATACATACATACACACACACACACACATTTTACATGTATGTATGTATGTATGTATGTATGTATGTATGTATTTTATCTTTTTTTAGTATACTTTTTAAAATATATATATTTTTCTTTAACTTATATGAGTATTTGGTAAACAGCGTATTGTCTGGGTCATTTTACATATATATAATAATAGTAATAAGATTCGTTACTTCTATATAATAATGTTCTTCCAATTTCTAATTTCTACTCTTATTATCTAACCATTGGTAAAAACAAATCCCAAGTTAAAAAATATTCCGTCTCTTCTTTATCCTTCATCTTTAATGTTAACCGATACATTTCCCCACACTCCAATATTTTTTGATTATATTTTCATCTGAAGGAGTTTCCTCATTTTTTCCAATGTACTTTTATCTTGTTTTCCATATATTGTAAGCTGCCTAGAGTCGATTTGGAGTCAGGCAGCACCAACATTGCATCAAATAAAGCAGTAAATAAATAATTAGCAGTTCGTGAAGGAGAATCTGTGATTTTATTTATTTATTTGTTTAGTCTCTAACTTTACAAAGCAGAAAACACTCAGATCTTCCCCTCTAGTAGAAGAGAAACCAGACCAAGGGGGGTAGTTCCTGTTGATTTTTAAAGTCTTTTAAAGAGCCTTTGGCTTTGAAAAAGAAATAACATAAATATTTAAAGAGGGAACTGAATTTATTCCAGCCTAGTGAGGCCAAGAGCTGAATGACCCCTTTTTACCAAGGAAAAATACAGTGGCTACACGACATGGCCCTGCGTGCTGTCACAAAAAGGGCCAGTGATGGGATTCAATTAATTTAACAACAGGTTCTCTGCCCTAATGACCAGCTGGGTAGGCGTGGCTCAGTGGTCATGTGACTGTGTGGCCAACTCAACATCACTCAGGTTGATGGGTGTTTCACCTTAGCTGTGGCAATGTAATAAGGGTTAAGCGGAGAGGCAGTTTCTGTAAGCAGGGCAATAAAGATTAGTCTGGAAACAACACCAGAATGTTTCCTTCCTGCCTTCCTTACAGGATTAGCCCTGTAAAGTGGAGAAAAACAAAAGGAGATTTCTTCCAACAACCGGTTCTCCGAACTGCTTAGAAAGTTAACAACCGGTTCTCCGAATAGGTGCGAAGTGGCTGAATCCCACCACTGAAAAGGGCCACTTTTGTAGTTCTCCACCTTTTAAAAGTGGCTGAACTTTCATGGTGCTGTTGTGTCCAGCTCTTTTTGATCCCTCTACTCTGAAGGCCTAGCTGACATGGGGCAAGAAACATTACCCAGCCTGGTGACATAGGAGGACTTCATTGGAAAGAAGAAACCAGGTTAAACACACATTCCAAGAGTCCAATTGGATTGTGAAAAGATAAACTTTTCAAACCTGTATTATTCCTCGGGTTCCATCCATCAAAGTCAGCCTCCATAAGTTGTTTTTATTTACTGATATCCCAGTGTTGTCTGGGTATTTATTTGGGGGGGGGGGATGTCCGAACCAAATGTAATTTCTAATGTTGGATTCGCCCCCCCCCCCCCACTTACCAGAGGGAGCCCCCTTGCAGAGTACCGTGAAGCCATTATCATGGCAATTCCACTGCACTGTACAGTGGAAGCCATTTTATGGCAGTATAGTAGAAGCCATTTTAAGGCACAACAGGCTGTATCTTAGCAGAACACACACCCTGAGGGGTGTGTTTTACTCCCGCAGTATTTGTTTCCAGAGAGTAAGTCATCTGTGTATTAAGTTTGGTTGAAATTGCTCGAGACATTCCAGAGTTATGCTGGAACACACACACAGAGACCCATTTATATATATATATAGATAATATCAGCAAAACTTGGTAAGAAAAGTATGTATTTAATATTACATGTGTTAACAGCAGCGAGGATTATTTTCGCACAATACTGGAAAAATGAAGGTATGCCACGAGATGAAGACATAGTTAAAAAGATACTAGATGGTGTAGAAATGGATAGATAGACATTAAAAATTAAGCAGAAAGAGGGCATAGAATACTAGCAGACATGAAATTTAACTTACCAATGGTTGGAAAGAAGGGGCTGTGGAATAATTTGCCATTTGTATTGTTAAGCAAATTAAATACCCAGACAACATAATGTTTATAAAGCACTAAGAAATGTATTTAATAGAAAATCATTTTTTTAAAAAAGTCAGCCTCCATAAGTGATAAAATATGCACTCTTGCATTTTCTCATTGAAAGCATTTTGCCAAGAACTTGACAAGGTAGATTCTGAACTTCCCGTGATTTGCATGTATTTGATTTCTCCCCTTGGGTCATCTATTGTCAAATAGCACAAGAAAGGACTCAAAGATTCAAAGAGTTGAAACCAGTAGTGGGTTTCGGCTCCCGTTGCAACTGGTACGCTGCAATGGGAACCAGGTGTGCACCACAGGCACATGCACTGTGCACGCATACGTACCCACCACTTGCGACATTCCAGCTGCTCGGCGGAGCATCACACAGGTGCCGTACAGTGCGCATGCGTGCACAGATGGCCCATTTCCTTCAAATACAGGTAAGGAACAAGGGCATGTGGACGGGGTCTCCAAAGCACCGTTCCGTTCCGGTGGCTGCTGCTTCTGGCAAGCACCAGTGCATACCGCCTGCAACCCACCACTGGTTCAAACCCCACCAGCATATAACCTCTTCTTGAGACTATTATAATAGGCTGAAAAGCATGAAGAGATTGCACACACACACAGTACCTATCCTTAGCTTGTTTTCTTTTTAAAACTAATTGTCTACTTGTAAAGCATTTCCATGACTACTATCATTGACATAGGAAAAGGGAGGCGAATTCCATACACACTTTTGACCAGAATCAGGTCTCATATTCCTACAGCTGGTGTGTAAAATGCACATGTTCATAGCCTGCCACAGCACCTTGTTGGTGGATGTGATTTATGACACAGACAGAAGGGAGGGGATACAGGGGTAAAGTTCAAACTCAATTAAGCAGCAGTTTCAGCTCCGCAGAAGAACATGCCAAAATGTTGATCCTAATAAATGAATGGATTTCTTTTGAACTTTGTCTCGAGGCTCGTAATTAATTAGGTCATCTTTTGGAAACTTCACACTAATGAGTCTTAAATTAAAAAGTTGGCTTACTTTTATTTGAATTAAAACATGTTGGTTTATCTTTCTGCCTATGTTAAGTCTCCTGCTTACTCTAATGGCCAAGGAGATGACTGAAAATCTATTAAGAAAAACCTTCTGCTTTATCTGTTCTTTCGAACAGCTGCCCTGCAAAGGTGCACTCTAATCTTGCTGTCACAGCTATTGATGACCTGTCTTTTATTTCCTTGGCTGATCTTGGGGGGAAAAGACAAGCAGAAGGAAGCCTGCATATTTCTCAGTTGGAAGACCACAAAACACCCTAAAGCTTTAAACTCGACTGGGAAATTATGTCCATGTAGTCCCTAAGCATTCTTACATTTTTCCGCCTTGGTTCATTACATTCTCCATTCAAAACTACATGTATTATTCACCCTGTGTCAGAACTCCCATCTAGTTAATCTTTGCCAACTTTGGGTCCTATATATACTGTATATACTGTATATAGAATAACGCAAGAATCCTGGACGAACAAATGTTCCCATCAATTTCAACGATATTTGGATTGAAGATTGACTTCATCTGCCCTTCTGGTTATGTACTGGTCTTCAAGATCACCGCAGAGGGGGACTGTAGCCAAAAAATTAAAAGAAGCTTGCTCCTGAGAAGGAAAGCAATGGCAAATCTAGACAGCAGACTAAAAAGCAGAGACATCATCCTGCCAACAAAAGTGCATCTAGTAAAGTCTAGCCTAATCTTTATTGCCCTACTTACAGAAACTGCCTCTCCGGTTAACCCTTATTCCATTGTAACAGCTAAGCCAAAGCGCCCATCGACCTGAGTGACGTTGAGCTTACCATGCCCACCCAGTCACTTGGCCACCGAGCCACGCCTACCCAGCTGGTCATTAGGGCAGAGAACTGGTTGTTAAATTATTTGAATCCCACCACTGGATGTAAGTGATCATGGAAATGTTTTTGAAGAGCTGCACGTTGTTATTAGAGTCTGGAGATAAGTCAAAATGTGTGTAACTAAATAGTCCCCCAAAGTTGTGTCTGGCTTGATGGTAGCTAACTTAAAACAATAAGCTTTCTTATTGTCATTAGCAAAAAAAAAAAAAAGAAGAACTAGGTGATCATAGTCGATGAAAATAATTCCACACTGTGCCCCTTTATGAAGTTTCCGCTCTCCAATGATTAATTTCTCTTTAGTGACTATTTTCAGTCATTTGTCTTTGTCAGCTTCCTGCTGAATCCACTTAATTAGCAACTCCTGACCTTTAAAAAGCACACTCCATGAAATGCAATGATAAATGGAAAAAAATCCAGCCTGATCTCCTTTCTGGTGATCACAGAATAATCTGCTGGCCTGTCCCTCTCAAATGTTCCAGCAGCTCATAGTTCTTTCAGAAATTATTTCTGAAACTCTCTGTTTCCTTAAGAAAAGGGACTGAGATAACTTTCTGACAACCTGGTGTAACATAAGCTAGGATAGATGAATAAAAGGAGAACTTGAGTGAAAGAGACGTAGTTTATCATAAAAGGCATTGCATTCTGCATTAGCCTTCCAGAATCTGTCGCCCTCTGGAGGTGCTGGACTTCAACTTCCAGAATTTATAAAGGTAAAGATAAAGATTCCCCTTGCACATATGTGCTAGTCATTCCTGACTCTAGGGGGCAGTGCTCATCTCCATTTCTAAGCTGAAGAGCCAGCGCTGTCTGAAGACGTCTCCGTGGTCATGTGGCTGGCAGGACTCAACTCCGAAGGTGCATGGAGCACTGTTACCTTCCCACCAAAGGTGGTCCCTATTTTTCTACTTGCATTTTTGCGTGCTTTCAGACTGCTAGGTTGGCAGAAGCTGGGACAAGTAACGGGAGCTCACTCTGTTATGCAGCACTAGGGATTCGAACCGCCGAACCGCCAACCTTTCTGATCGACAAGCTCAGCGTCTTAGCCACTGAGTCACCGTGACCCTATTATATTATAGTAATAATATTCCTCTTCTGAGGAAGATGAACACTTCCAAAAAATGTATAAATAAATAAATAGATGTCAATCAACAGAGAAAGATGAACCCAGGAGGCAAGTTGACTAGCGGAACACCATCTTGAGTGCAGACATTTGAGATGTTTTCACTGTCAGTCAGTGAGAAAATATTCCTGAAAGCGCTATGAGTGATGGACTCCGAAAGGAGATTAAAGCTATGTCCCCGCTAAGGGTCAGTTAAACAGCTGCGGCCAAAGATTATGTCATCAGTCATTGGGCAGCTGGTTTGAAGGAAAAGTGGAATTAAATCTTGCAGCCGAAGATCAGCAGTGAGCAGACTATCCAGGGACAGCCTGAAGCCATGGAAAGAGGAGAAAACTCTAAGATGCAAGTTGAACACGTTTCAAGAAGGAAAGAACGGAAATAATCCAGAAGGCCAGTCGGAAACAGTAAAGACATCAGCATCTGTAACAAGCTGTAAGCACATCAGAATGACAATACTATATTTGGATGTCACCCCTTGCATCATGACATCAATAATGAGCCACAGAGGCACAGTGGTTAGAGTGCAGTACGCAGGCTACTTCAGGTGACTGCCGACTGCCTGTAGTTTGGCAGTTCAAATCTCGCCATGCTCAAGGTTGACTCAGCCTTCCGTCCTTCCGAGGTGGGTAAAATGAGGACCCAGATTGTTGGGGGCAAGAGGCTGGCTCTGTAAACCACTTTAGAGAGGGCTGGAAAGCATTGTGAAGAGGTATGTAAGTCTAAGTGCTATTCCTTCCTCCCTTCCTTCCTCCCTCCCTTTCCCTCCTTCCCAGGTTCCCTTCCTCCCTCCCTCCCAAGTTCTGCTGCTTAGCGATCTACTATAGGGATGGATAATCTGAAAGTCCCACCTACCTACCTACTTTTCTTTCTTTCTTTCTTCCTTCCTTCCTTCCTTCCTTCCTTCCTTCCTTCCTTCCTTCCTTCCTTCCTTCCCTCCCTCCCTCCCTCCCTCCCTCCCACCCAGTGATTAGAATGCAGTATTGCAGGATAATTCTGCCAACTGCCAGCAGTTCAATCCTGATTGGCTCAAGGTTGACTCAGCCTTCCATCCTTCCGAGGTGGGTAAAATGAGGACCCAGATTGTTGGGGGCAAGGGGCTGACTCTGTAAACCGCTTAGAGAGGGCTGTAAAGCACTGTGAAGAGGTATGTAAGTCTAAGTGCTATTGCTATAAGCATATAATTGTAGTCATTTAAATTTTGGCCTCATGTTGCAAACAACCCTGGTCCCATTGCAAAAAGGTAAAAGTTCCCCTCACACATGTATGCTAGTCATTCCCGAATCTAGTTAGTGCTTATCTTGGTTTCAAAGCCAAAGAGTCAGCGCTGTCCGAAGAGGTCTCCTGGTCATGTGGCCGGCATGACTCAACGCCGAAGGCACACGGAACACTGTTACCTTCCCACTAAAGGTGGTTTCTATTTTTCTACTTGCATTTTTACATGTTTTCAAACTGCTAGGTTGGCAGAAGCTGGGACAAGTAACAGGAGCTCACTCTGTTATGCGGCACTAGGGATTCGAACCACCAAACTGCCGACCTTTCTGATCGACAAGCTCAGCATCTTAACTACTGAGCCACCGTGTCCCGTTGTAAACACCTATAAATTATTTTGTGTTAATTCATATATGTTCAGGCAGAGACCTGATGTAGGAGATATCCAGGCTGAGCCCAAGGGTGGGGTCAAATGTGTTATCACTCATAATCCCTTCACAACCCCAAGAGATCTAAGTCCAGCCTGCTTTGAAATCCATTGATCCTTATCTACCATCAATTTCTTTGGGCCATAGTAGTTCAGATTCTTGTAGAGAGCTTAAGTGTCAACTCCAAAGGAAACCTTGCTGGGGCCATCTTTGAGGCTCCAGGGCTGCCAAGCGAAGTAACCAAGCAACCTCAATTGGACCATGTGAGTGATGACTTGGGGAAGGAGGGAAATGTTCTCTTTGAATTAGGTGAAAACCATGGGAAATTTCAGAGTCAGTTTTGACCAGTTGTGCCAATATGAGGTATTCAATAAAATTGTCCTTTGAGAAATCTCCCTGCCTTGGAGTTCTGCTTTCTATGGATACATTACTTAGAATGCTGACATTAAACCAACTCCCCTAAAAACTCTCCAATCCAATCCATTGAAAGCAATTGATTCTTATCTATCACCAATTTACCTAGTTATCACCAATTTACCTAGTTATCGACCTAGTTATTTGCGGGATCGTATCCTGCTCCATACATCCCTGCGACCAATTCGCTCTCACAGAGCGGGACTCCTCCGGGTGCCGTCCACTAAGCAATGCCAGAGAGCGGCGCCGTGGGGTAGGGCCTTCTCTGTGATGGGCCCAGCCCTCTGGAATGACCTCCCCCCCCCCGACATTCGGATAACTACCGATCTCCGCTCCTTCCGCACGAAACTCAAGACCCACCTGTTCCAACTAGCTGGCCTGGGTTGAATTATAACTACATTCTCTAATCCCCCTGGACAATTTTAAACTTTAAATTAATTCTGACTTTTTGGGTATTTTAATTGTTTTAATCTCACTGTGTTGTTTTAACTCATGATTATTTATTTATGTATTGTAAAATGTTTTTGTATATACCTCCTCCTCGTCATTTGTTTGTATATTGAATTGTACGCCGCCCCGAGTCCCTTTGTGGAGAGGGAGCGGCCTATAAATTGAATTAATAAATAAATAAATAATAAATAAATAAATAAATTTGCTTTGGCCATTAGTAGTTCAGATTCTTGTAGAGAGCTTAATTTTGCAATAAATCTATATACCAATTTGAACTGCCTGAATGTCGTGATTTCTCTCGGCACTTGATAGTTGAAGAGACACAACACAGAACAACTATCTCAAACCTGGGCTAGATAAATTTCTGTGGATAAGAAATCTGTACCACAGATTATATGGGAATCCAATATTCTGGTTTCAGCAAAATTTAGAGGCTCCATTCGCATTGCACTTTAAGTTTGTTTAGGGTTAATCTCAAAATTTTCCCATATTTTAGTTATGCACACCTATTCTGCTTAGTAATGCAAAGCAATATGCCAAGCTCAAATAGATTTTAGGTCATATGACTCAATGTGCATATGAGCACGTACCACAATGAAAATCAAATTAGACTATAATTTGGTTTTGGGAATAGGACTCGGTGAAAGGTTCTACAGTCATCTAAAGAGCAATAATCAGATTATATTTTAAATGGATATATTCAACACAGACCCCACACTATCATAAACAGCCTCAATTAAAGCTAATAAAGTCTTTTTAATTGGGCCATTGACCAGCAAATATGAAATTATGGCATTACTTTTTAAAATATCATTTCTATTAAATAATTTGATTACAATGGTATAAAACGAATCCAAACTAAGGGAAAGAAATTAGAATAGAAAAAAAGAAAGAATTTTCTCTTGGTTTATCATTTGTAAAGGTAAAGGTTCCCCTCGCGCATATGTGCTAGTCATTCCCGACTCTAGGGGCTGGTGCTCATCTCCGTTCAGAGCCAAAGAGCCAGTGCTGTCCAAAGACGTCTCCGTGGTCATGTGGCCGGCATAACTAAATGCTGAAGGCACACGGAACGCTGTTACCTTCCCACCAAAAGTGGTTCCTATTTTTCTACTTGCATTTTTACATGCTTTTGAACTGCTAGGTTGGCAGAAGCTCGGACAAGTAACGGGAGCTGACTCTGTTACGCAGCGCTAGGGATTCGAACTACCGAACTGTTGACTTTTCTGATTGACAAGCTCAGTGTCTTAGCCATTGAGCAAACCAATTGTATTTCCCTTCTAATTTCTAAAACTTCAGCCAGATTCTTTTATATATCCAATAAAGTGACCTTTTCCAAATCATTCTTTTGCCCTGTCAATTGTAGTTCCACTTTTTTTTACTTTCTCTGTCTTGTCAGATGAAAATGGCCTATTTTCCAACTTAAAGCTATTAGAGACCTTTCGAATGACAAGTCTAAAGTCTTCCTCAACCTGAGATGATCTTCAGCTGCTAGCAAAAGAATATATATATATATTACAAATCTAAGAACTTAAAAGACTTTGAAATAAACAGCAAAAAGCCAGCGAAGGTTTTGGTTTAAGAAAGTGGTAACATGAAGGGCTCAGATAACTTTGGAATGTTGAATTTTGATGATGGTTTGCAGTGTCTCAAGCAAAATTAATCAGGAATACCGATTCGCTTAACAACAATGTCAGTAACTTAACCATGGCAGTTGTTCCTTTAACAGCTGTGGCAAGAAAGATTGTGAAATGGGACAAAACTCGCTTAACAACTTGCTTGCTTAGTGAAAGAAATTTTGAGCTCAGTTGTAATTCTAAGTCAAGAACTACCTGTAGTGTAAATGACCTGTAGTACAAATTACCATGCTATTTGGGTTTCATCCTTTTATTATACTACAGAATAACAGAAGAGACTTTGGAGCTCTTCTAGTCCAACCTCCTGCTCAAGCAGGAGACCCTACAACAGGGGTGTCAAACTCACAGCCTGCAGCCCAGTTGCATCATGTGCTGGCTCCACCCCCCCACCCACTTTAGCGAAGGGGGGGGGAAGTCCCAATACATCATGTGACGACACTGTGACAATGCAAATTTGAGACCCCTGCCCTACAACATTCCAGATACAGAGTTTAATGAGATTATTTAAACAACTATAACGAGAGCATGAAAAAGGTAGAATACAGGTGAATGAAACATGAATTTAAAATATTATGGATACAGCTTTCTAATGAGTGGTGCAGTGGCCTAGAGGTAGTGCTCTTGTCTCACGATCAGGAGGCTGTGGGTTCGATCCTAGATAGAGGCAGTTATTTCTCTCTCTGGGCACAATGAGAATATATCTGCTGAATATAACTCCACATTGGCGACAGGGAAGGGCATCTGGCCAGTAAACACTCATCTCCATTCAGTTGCCCTGACTCCACCTCAGAAGGGATTAAGGGGTCTTTAAATGACAAAATAATAATAATACCGTAATAATAATAATAATAATAATAATAATAATAATAATAATAATAATAATAATAATAATAACAGCTTTCTAATGTATCAGTAATTAGTTGTAAATAAATAAGCACTTTGTATATCCCATTACTAAATGAAGAATCACTCTTAGAATTAAGAATGAATACCATGGTTACCACAATATAAATCACTGAATGACATTAAAAGCTTTAATCAATCCAGCTGATAGCATTAAGTATCTATTTTGATTTAGGTGTCATATAAAATGTAAATATGGTTACCATGCGTAGGTAAACCCAAATTTTGGGATTACCAATACATGTATTAAATTATGATTTTTAGAATGGTTTCCAGTTTCATCTGGGTTGGATTCAATTTATGATAGAACGTTATTCTAAACATCAAAGGATATTTCACAAATCATAACCGTTCTTCCCTTGAAGGATCAGACCACAATCCTGTAAGAAACAGTTCTGCACTAGAGAGCTAATTTGATATTCTTTGAAGGAATTTATGGGCTAGCCAAGTTTAACCGAAGAATGATAGATGAGCCCCTGTTTCCAGGGGGTCTTTGTATAGGCTGGTACAACGTACTCCACTGCCTTCAAAGGCAGCTGCTCCCTGGAGAGGAGGAGCCAATGTCGCGACGAGACGACATGCAATCTCAACGCTCTGAGATCGCCATCGATACTTTTGCCGCTGGGTGGTCCAAACGGACTTAAACCGTCCCACAGAGACGGTAAACAGGAAGAATACGTCTTGCTGATCTCAGAAACATCGCAAAGTACCTGATCGATCCAAGAGAAGTTCTTCAAGCCGGCGACAAAAAATCCAGCCATTAGGCTGATGAAGTCAGGGCAGCTCCAAAATGGAAGGATATGGAAAGAGAAACTGTTTCCAGCTGGTGAGGAATGTTTACCGTTTTAAAAGAGACTGCCTATAAAAAACTTAAAACTAATTTAAATTGGAGAACAGAAGAAATAAGTGGCGGAATTAAATTTGGAATTGTTTTGGACAGTGGGTTATCTTACTTTTTAAATGCTATCTTCATGGATGGAATTTATGCAAGCCTTTTAAAACGAATGGATTAAGTTTTCTTCTCCTTTTTTTTCTTTTATTATTCTTTGTAACCTATGGACTAAAATTTTCCTCCTTCATTACTGTGTGTGTTCTTATAACTCATTCAAGAATCTGACTTTTTTTTTTAAACTTGAAAAACAAAAAATATACAAAAAGTAATAAAGAAGATTGCAACAATAACACTACTACTCAGAGGCTGGAGGTTTGTGTATGGGAAACAAAACACTCTTACTTTTCTCACTGATTATCCTGGCTTGGCACTCCACAGTCTCACTGCTTGTTTATAGAGAGTGATAAGAAGAAAAGCATACAGATGTCCCTTTGAAGTATATCTTTAACCAGAGAAAGGTGAAAATAAAACGTTATCATGAATCTATGCTTAATCTTGTTAAAACCTTCCAAGCTAGAGCAGCAGTGTTTGTTAGCTGGAGATAATGGCACAATTTCAACAGCAGAAAGATATTTTAAGTTTGCAAAACATATTCTCAGAAATACAGAAATTATCAAACACACATGAGAGGATAGAGAAGAAGTTGGAAGACTTAGTGCATCCAACAGCAAAATATGAAGAAGAAGTAGATGTTTATCAAGTGGAAAAAGTGATGGTTAAAATCCTAAAAACCGAAGAGGAAAATGAATATAAAGAAATTAAAATTGCTGATATTTATGGTGATTGGTTTGTCTCTGAAAAAGGAAAGAGTGGAATACTGAAAGAGGAATTAAATGGAGGGGAAATTACCCCAGGGCAAGATACAGAAGAAGAAAAAGAACTTATGGATTTAAAGAGAGAAATTTTATTAGCAATATCATTGATAACACTACCGACAATCAAAGATAAGTTGATTAAGGAAACAGAAGAAGGGTATCGAAATTACATGAGAGGTTTTATAAGCAAGGAGTTGCTAAGAGGAGTCCATACAAAATTGATTAAGGAGATGATTAGAGGACTGACACCACAAATGGCAGAAGATATGAGACTGTTTTGCTACTGGAAAGATACAGTTTGATAGATGGAAGAGTATAATTTAAAACTAGTTAAACTTAGTGAAATTTAGTGACAATAGATATAGTTAAATAAATAATTGATAATGATAATAATGTATACAATGTGTAATGTTATGATAAGTAATAATTGGATATAAATATTGAATGATACCCATGAAAGGAAGATTAGAAATCCCTTTGGATTATATATAAAGGTTAATAAAAAAGAACTAAGTTAGATACAGTTAAGTCTTGATTATTAGGGGGGGAAAGTTATGATGCAGGATATAGTTAAATAAAGGAGGGATAATGATAACATATATACAAGTATGGGTACAACATAAGGAAACTGGATGTAAATTGTAAATAGTGATTTGGAAAGGAGGATTAGAAAACTTTGTTATTAAATATTATGGATGTTTAGTTAGAATAGGACATAAGGATTCAGTGTTATTGGAGGATTTTAGAAATAGTAAATGAAATGCCAGTATGTGGTATATTAAATCTTGGTATATTTTATGATGAAGGACTTTTAAACAATTATAGTCAAATGCAAATGGAGATATGATGATGGTAACATGTATAAATATCTGAGTTAAAATACTTGAGTTAATATGAATTATGTTTGTTGACTATGGAAGAGATGCACGAAAGCCTTTTTGTAACCAACTGATACACTTTCTACAGTAGGTAAAGAAGGATGTGTTGTATTTGTTTTGAAAATAAAAATTAAAAAAAAATATTTTAAAAAAAGGCAGCTGCTCCCTAATCAACTTTCATAAGGACCATGTAGATTTTTACCCAAAGCTTTTCCCTAATAGATTTTTAATCAATTGTCTGAAGATTTCATTTGCATCTTAATGAGGTTGTAGTGCTGTCAATGGAAAATCAGAGGCGGGTGTTGGGAAGTCCACTCCATTTCTGTTTACAAAGAAACGTTTAAGCTATACTAGTCAACTGCAATTTTGGAAAGCACATTATCTAAAACAGGTCAGCAACCTTAAGCACTCAAAGAGCCACAAAGGTCCTAACTGGAAGCCCCCCATTCAATTCTGGAGCTGACCTGGAAGTCCAGTTCCCCCACCATAGAGTCTCCTCCTAGCGTGGCGTCCTTTTTCCTCTTCCTGTCCTAACTGAAAGCCCTATCAATTATGGAGCCGACCGGCGATAGGGAGCCGCAGCAGAAGGATGAAAGAGCCACATGCGGCTCCAGAGCCACAGGTTGCTGACCCCTGGACTAGGAAGCTCTGTGGGCTCATCCAGGGAAAGGATCATAAAAGATGTGAGTGACAACAATGAAATGCAGTTGCATTTTATTAAAATTCAGCCGCGGATGATATCATTAGGGTTGTACTAAGTACTTTCCTTCGGTGATGTTTGAGCTTAGCATCCAAACGGTGCTGTTTTGCAAAAGCACGGACCCTCCCTGCCTTGAAGAGGGAGTGGAAGTGACAGGATTGCTTAGTTCTGCTTCACTTTGTCTCTTCTGCACTCGGCAGTGTCCTCCAATCTTTGCAACACCCAGCAGAGAAATCTTGCATGCCCAGCGGCCTCTCTTGGCTTTTGCAAGTGGAGAAGAGAATTGTGGGGAGCGGGGAAGAAGAAGAAAGTGACAGGAAGGGACACACAATTATTTTCTAGAATCACAGAACTTTAGGCCATCAAATCAGTGTGTGTGTGTGTGTGTGTGTGTGCGCACTTTTGAGTTAGCTTTGATTTCTGGCAATTGTTTGGACAGGTTTTCTTGCAGTTTTCTTGGCAAGATGTTGCAAGTGGTCTTTTCTTTGCAAATTGTCTTCTTTTTCCTATAGCTGAGAGAGAAGAACTTGCCCAAGGTCACCCAGCTTCGAATGGGACAACTTGCCACGGCCAACTTGTTGCGCCCAATTCCCTGTGGCCAACTCACCACAGGAAAACTCGCTGCAGGACAAGAGTTACACCAATATGAAAGAAATATTGGAATAGTATCATTAAAGAAAGTATGCCAAATGTCTATTCCACATTTTTCTATAAATAGATTGGGGTCTACTTTGTCAAATGCCTTACTGAAAACTAAGTATACTACTGTATGTCCACAGCATTTTGTTGCTCTACTAATTTAGTGACTTTATCAAAGAATGGAATGTGATTGGTTTGGCATGATCTATTTTTAACAAACCCATGCTGACTATTAGTTATAACTTTATTTGCTCCTAGTTGTTCGCAGATCTGTTTTTTGATTATCTTTTCCAGGATCTTCCCAGGTATTGAAGTTAAACTGATTGATCTGGTTATTTCCCCCTTTCTTGAAAATGGGAACCACATCACCCTTTTTCCAATTCTCAGGTACTTCCCCTGTGCTTCAGGATTTTGTAGATTTGGTACAATGGTTCTGAGATAACATCTGCCAGCTCCTTCAGAACTCTGGGATATAATCTGGTGATTTATATTCATGAAGGTTAGATAGGTGTTCACTTAACATTTTCTTGCTTATTTTATTTTAATTTTTATTTCTGGTTTGCAGTAGCTTTTTTTATACACTGGACTATAATTTCTTTTTGCATGAAGACTGATGCAAAGAATAATAGAATAACAGAGTTGGAAGGGAACTTGGAGGTCTTCTAGTCCAACCCCTTGCTCAAGCAGTAGATGTCATATTTCCAAAAGATGTCCTAATTAATTCATGAGACTCAAGCCAAGTTTCAAAAGAAATCCAGTCATTTATTAGGAACACCATTCCAGCAATACCCCATTGCAGTCAGATCTGACCACATTTAAATTATGGCAGAACTTTGCCCCTATTTCCCCCCTCCCCTCTTTCTGTGTTATAAATCACATTCTCCAATGAGGTGCACACCTCACAAGCCTGCTGTAGTAATCTGAGATCCGACTCTAGCTGAAGGTATGCGTGGAATGCACTCCCCACTTTCCTCACCATGGCAACTTGATAACAGATGTGCAAATGCTTTATGAGTTGACAGTAGACATTATACCAGCGATGGCGAACCTTTTTTGGCTCGCGTGCCATAAGTGGGGGGAGCGCAAGGGGGGGGGTCGTGTGCAGGCGTGCCACACCCAGAATGCAATGCATGACCCCCCAGTGTGCAAATCCAGAACTGTATTTTTGATCTGAAAAAAAAATCCAGCAAGAAATTCAACACATTGGACAACAATGTCTAAAAGCAAAAAAATAAATAAAAATAAAACTGGAGCAGTTTATTTGGGACCTCCAATGGGACTTTTATGCAAGATTTTTTAAGTCCCATCGTCTACATTTTCAGGCATACAAAGACTTACTTTTGCCTTTATTAAAAATGCAGGCGCACATTTGCACAAATGAACATCTGCCCCACAAAATAGTCAGCAAACTTGACTGTACTGAGAATAAAGTGCATTCCCTAACCTTTCATCATGCTGAAGGAAGAAAGAGATACACTATATTGCCAAAAGTATTCACTCACCCATCCAAATAATCAGAATCAGGTGTTCCAATCACTTCCATGGCCACAGGTGTATAAAACCAAGTACCTAGGCATGCAGACTGTTTGTGCAAACATTGGTGAAAGAATGGGTCGCTCTCAGGAGCTCAGTGAATTCCAGCGTGGAACTGTGGTAGGATGCCACCTGTGCAACAAATCCAGTTGTGAAATTTCCTCGCTCCTAAATATTCCACAGTCAACTGTCAGCTGTATTATAAGAACGTGGAAGTGTTTGGGAACGACAGCAACTCAGCCACGAAGTGGTAGGCTACGTAAACTCGTCCAACATCAGTGTGTGACCTCACAAATGCGCTTCTGGAAGAATGGTCAAAAATTCCCCTCAACACACTCCTGAACCTTATGGACAGCCTTCCCAGGAGAGTTGAAGCTGTTATAGCTGCAAAGGGTGGACCGACATCATATTGGACCCTATGGATTAGGAATGGGATGTCACTTACAGTAAGTTCATATGCGAGTAAAGGCAGGTGAGTGAATAATTTTGGCAATATAGTGTATTTCCTTTTGATTAACTTCCTGATCCAAAGCTCACCAGAAGAATTTGAGTCCCAAAGTGCCCAGAATTCCTCATAATTTGTGTTTCCGAATGAATTTGAAAATGGGGGCAGAGGATGGGGAGGAGGAGAGAAGGAGGGAGAGATTGTGGAGGAGGAGGAGGAGGAGAGGGAGAGAGGGAGGGAGGGAGGGAGGGACAGGAAGGAAGGAAGGAGTAGCAATAGCAATACCACTTAGACTTGTATACTTCTCCATAGTTCTTTACAGCCCTCTCTAAATGTTTTATAGAGTCAGCATATTGCTCCCAACAATTTGGGTCCTCATTTCAGTGACCTCGGAAGGATGGAAGGCTGAGTCAACCTTGAGAGAGTCAGGATCAAACTGCTGGCAGGGGGCACAGTTAGCCTGCAATATTGCATTCTAACCACTGCATCACCATGGTTCTAGGATCTGGAAAGGAAGGAAGGAAGGAGCTAGGGAGGGAGGGAGGGAGGAAGGAAGGAAAGACTGTTTATCCCAGTTTGATTTTTGAACTAACTTTATTAAGAATAGTTCTCATTGCCACTTAAAGGAAAAAATGAAAGGCCTATTAGTGTATCTATCATGCCACTGGCTGATTTCCACCGTCTGGAACTAACAGCATTTCCCCTAGCACCAGTTACACTGCACTGCTTTGATTATGAGCCAAACAAGCATCTGCCTCTGACTCACTTTCCTCACAGCCTGCTTCACACAACCACCTCCATTTTGGGAGCAGCTGTGCAGAGGAGTGTCACAAGATTTCTCCGAGAGGAACCAATTTTTGTAAACAATTATGCTGAGGCATTTAAGAAGCAGTTGACCTGAAGTAGAAGCAGCTTTCGTGGCCAATCGTGACCCACATTCTAACTTTCTTCTTCCTTTCTTTAAGTCTTCCTCAGCTTCCCTCCAAAGGTGATCACGGAAAGTTCCTCTTAGGGAAAAGAGGAGATTGCAAGCTGTGAAAAGCTGCTTTGCTCATTCTTAGTGAGCCTGCTGGTAGGTGTGTGTGAATCAGGGTAAACCTAACCCATTGTACTCTTTTCTTGCACAGTAAGGACTTCCATGCTGAAGATTAATATTAAAATAGCCAGAAATGTATTCATTGGATTACAGGGCACTCGGCCACTTTATAAAGTAAAGGTTCCCCTTGCACATATGTGCTAGTTGTTCCTGACTCTAGGGGGCAATGCCTATCTCCGTTTCAAAGCCGAAGAGCCAGCGCTGTCTGAAGACGTCTCCGTGGTCACGTGGCCGGCATGACTAAATGCCGAAGGTGCACGGAACGCTGTTACCTTCCCACCAAAGGTGGTCCCTGTTTTTCTCCTTGCATTTTTACGTGCTTTTGAACTGCTAGATTGGCAGGAGCTGGGACGAGTAACGGAAGCTCACTCCGTTTTGCCACACTAGGGATTTGAACTGCCAAACTGCCAACCTTTCCAATTGAAAAGCTTAGTGTCTTAGCCACTGAGCCACCATGTCCCTTCTTGTTCGGTAATGAACCAATAATTTAGTTTTGGGGCAGTTAATCCCTACCAGTTATTTCCCACTAATACTTTGGAAAAAGAGGAAGAGAAGGGCAAAATACAGGCTTATGTAATGTGTAACTATATATATAGCAGTAGCTACTGTAATATACATGGAAATTTAAAATCTGGAGAAGGCAATAACTATTCATTTCCTTGATCATTTGGGCTCTCTGCCTCTTGACAGCTGATTGGCATTTTCAAGGTCCAGCTCTCCTTTCTGAAGTGTCTTGATCTTTAGAGCAATTTGAGAAACAGAGAATGAAAGTTGGATATTCATTCATTTGCTCATTCATTTATACATTTGCTTAACTCATTCATTCAACACATATGCCTGCCCCTCTCTAATGCATGATTCTGGAGAATAAAACTAAAACAAAAGCATCACAGCCACACAATAAATAACAAGTAGAGAAGCTGAGATAAAACTAACAACACCACACAAGCCAGATCCATGTCCAGACTCAGCAACAAAACCAGTTTTTAGGGCCTTACAAAAAGCCCACAGCATCAGGCCAAGTCTGATCTCTAGGGCAGCAATTCTCCAGAGGTTGGCTGCCACAACTGGAAGGTTTCTTGTCTGGTTACCTGCAGATGACACTAGTGTCTAATGCCTAATGGACAGGACTGGAAAATCAGTGGTGGGATTCAGATTTCTTACTACCAGTTCTGGGGACGGGCTTGGTGGGGGGGTCATGTGGCTGAGTGGGTGTGGCCAACTTGACGTCACTCATGACAAGGTTCCCCGGTGGTGCGTTCCCCGACCTGGCGGAGGTGAGTGTTGAGCAGGCGGAGGCTCCAGGACCTTGGGGAATGGCATTGCGTCTCTGGGCCCCAACCCGAGGTGAAGGGCAAGTGGACAGCGTGCTTACCTTTGGTGAGCAGAGTGGGCGATGTGCCGAGGTCAGGTGAAGCAATTAGGCAGGCCACATGGTGAAGGCAAGATATGTAGGGTGGGGTGGGGCGGGGGTGGGTGGGATAAACAAGGCAAGAGGGTGGGTGGAGTGAGCGGGTGGGCGAGGTGAGTGGCGAGCAGGTGGGCAGGATGAGTGGTGACAAGGCAGGTGGGGCAACCGGGCGGGTGAGGGCATGGCCAGCCAGAGGTGGTATTTGCCAGTTCTCCAAACTGGTTAAAATTTCCATTACTGGTTTGCCCAAACCAGTCCGAACCGGCTGAATACCACCTCTGCTGGAGATGCTTCATAGAACAGCGTCTACCTGGCTCCCAGGCCACCTTTAAGCCATATTTTTAAGGTAGCTCTCTCTAGCTTTATAGGAGGAATGTTGTCCTGCTTCAATCCATAAGCACATAGGAGATTGGTGAGGAAAAAAATCCATCTTTCTATATTCCTTTCACTCTTTTAAAAAAAAAATATTTCAAGATTTTGCTTTCAGGGGATTATCTGTATTGAGCGGTCCTATTGCAGTCAACAGCTGCCACTTCTGCAGCTTATTAAATCTGACCTTTTTAGGGACAATCAATCATGACAGCGTTATTTGCTTCTTGAATACATCATTTATCCCTTTGATAATGAATGTTCTGGGCTCACAAAATTTAAGCGTTCGACATAAACCAATGCACTGGAACACACCAGCTTCTTTTCACTAATTTATGCTAATGCATATTTTATTTGCAACCCCTAGTGAGAATAGATCACCGGATGAAGATGGATATAGATCAAATTTCAGAAATCTTTTGGCCTCCATTACATCTGCTGGATGTTGGACAGCAAGTGCTCTAAACGGTGAAATAATTTACATCTCCCTTTGTTGATTTTTCAGAATGGAAGCCAACATCAAGGCACTGAGATATGTCAACTGCATATTTTCCAGTAATTACCTTGTTTGCACATCGCCTGATTTAACGCATTAGAAATTGCTTACTTGGCCAGCCATCTTATGCTTCCAACATGCTTCTGTTCAACATATATAAGTTCCCAATTCTCTGACTTCTCAGGAAACAACAACTGAATGAAAAACTGCTGGTGACCTTCTACAGCCACATCATAGAGAGTATTTGAACTTACTGCACCTGTGTATGCTTTGCCAATTGCACAGCGGCAGGTAGGACAGCGCTCCAGAGGGTTAACATCATTGCCCAGAAGATCTTTGGTTGTCCCCTCCCCTCTTTGGAAGAGCTTGATAGCTCCCGCTGCCCTAAGAAAATTCAAAACATTCTTAAAGATCCATCTAATCCCTGGCAACCTTTTTTTGAACTATTACCATCTGGCAGATGGTACAGGACAATGAAAACAAGGACAAATAGGCTGAAAAACAGCTTCTACCCCAGGGCAGTCACTATATTGAATTCTGTTGTATAGTGCAATATTAATGCAATTTCAGGGGCTTTCAATTCGATTGTGTAGAACCTTGATGGTGAACCTATGGCACATGTGCCACAGGTGGCATACAGAGCCCTCTCTGTGGGCACGCAAACCATTGCCCCAGCTCAGCTCCACTACACATATGTGTACGACTCCCACTGGGCAGCTGATTTTCAGGTCATGCACACATGCACAGAGACTGTGGGTCGTACATGCATAGGCGGGGATGAAGGCTCTCACACACACATGTGGGGGGGAAGGGGAGGAGCGTGGGAGGTGCGGCATGCCCCCCCCAGCCTGTTTTTGGTCCCCGGAGGCTGCAGAGAGGCCTGTTAGGGGTGTCGCGCATGCATTGCATTATAAATACATGCCTGTTTCCAGTACCAGAATTTTGATCATGTGGGGTGCTGCAAAATGGTGGCCCATGGGCTGGATGCATCACACACAGATACCCACCCGGGCTCCACAAAGGCAAAAAACATTGTGGTACATCGCAATATGCCACGTGACATGGTCGAGTTTGACACCCATGCAGTAAGTGCAAGGAATAGGTTCCAAGAGGCTTTTTTTTTTTAATGCCGTTGTCACTTTGGTTGTTCAACTAATGGTTGTAAGTTGAGGACAACCTGTATTGCAATACTCACTGCTGCCCAAAAATTCTGGCTCTTGTAAAATTGATCATTCTGAAGAAATCATCCACCCAATTTCTCTATCCAGAAAGCTTGCTGGTATCCAGATCTGAATAAGGCGTTTTTAATTGTGCGTTTTTGTTCTTTTCAGTGTTTAATTGTTTCAATATTTTTAAGATGCTTTTCCTGCTGAAATTTACATACGAATTAATTTAGGTTGCCTCCTTTCTCAGACCAAACATTTCCCCAATGACTGGCAAACACACCATAACCCTTTTTCAAACAATTGGGAGTAGGAACACCAGCAGAACATTAGTAAGAAAGCAATTCCAACCGTCACTAGATAGCAGGGCTAATATTAAAAAAAGCATTACCACGGTTTCCATAAATGTAACAATAAAAAGTGTCAGACAATAGGCATCTTGGCTTGGATGTAAAGAAATGAAGCAGTAGAACCTTTTGGTACAGGACGTTGCCAGAACCCAGGGTCTGCTGGGGGTTCGTACGGGTTCGACTGATCCTCTAGCGAGGATTCTGCCCAGTTCAGTAAACCCTCAAATGCGACCCCTGGCTGGCCACGCCCACCATGCCTCTCTGCCCTGCCCCTCCCCTCCCAGGAGTCTCCACATGGCCCATTCATCATTCCAGATAAGTGCAGGGGCCGAGTGGAGGCTCAGGGAGGGGGAAAATGGCCCTACTGGAGGTTCTGGAAGTCCAGAAATGGGCCTGTTTTTGGCCTCCGGAGGGCTTCTGGAGTCCGGGGGAGAAGGTTTTCACCCTCCAAGTGGCTTGAGGAAAGCCTCTGGAGCCTGGGGAGGGTGAAAAACTCCCCCCTCCCACTGTGGTGCAGGAAGCCAACTAGCCCATGCCCATCATGGCCACGCCCACCCAGCAACGGGGCAGTGAACCCATTGCTTCAATTTTTGAAGCCCACACCTGACCAGAGTCTCTCTAAAAAGGTCAATAATGGGCTTTCCATTGAGCTTTGTCTCCAGATTTGCTACGACCCCCCTCAATCCAACAATCTCTGGATCAACAGAGGTCTGTCAGAGGAAATGTTTTGCCTTCCATGATAAGAGTATTCCAATACATGAGGAGCTGTCACTGAGAAAAGGGGTTCAACTTATTCTCCAAAGCACCTGAGGGAAGGTCAAGAAGTATTGGGTGGAAGTCTATGGAGCTTCTTGGTCATCCAGGTCCTAGTTGTCCCAAAAGTGCTTTTTTTTCCAAGAGGCAACTGAACTTTCTGGTTTTTCTTTGAAAACGTTTTGCTTCTCCTCCGAGAAGCTTCTTGGAGGAGAAGCGAAACATCTTCAAAGAAAAACCAGAAAGTCCAGTTGCTTCTTGAAAAAGCATCTTTGGGATAATAGGTGGAAGATGATTGAAGAAAAATCCAACCTAAATTTCCTGACAGTTACAAACAATTAATCACTGGAAAGGCTTCCCTCCAGAGGTTGTGGCTACTCCATCACTGGAGGTTTTTAAGAAGAGACTGGATAGCCACTTGTCTGGAATGATATATGGTTTCCTGCTTAACAGGGAGATGGACTAGAACTTATGAAGTCCACAAGGTTGGAGACTCCTGGACTAGAAGACCTCCAAGGTACCTTTCAGCTCTATTATTGTGTTATAAATCAGACCTCTCCAGCAGTGGTGGGATTCAAATTTATTTTACTACCAGTTCTGTACGCATGGCTTGGCTTGGTGGGCATGTCTTGATGGGTGTGGCAGGGGAAGGATACTGCAAAATCTCCATTCCCTCCCCACTCCAGGGGAAGGATACTGTAAAATCTCCATTCCCTCCCCTCTCCAGGGGAAGGATACTGCAAAATCTCCATTCTCTCCCCGCTCCAGGGGAAGGATACTGTAAAATCTCCATTCCCACCCCTCTCCAGGGGAAGGATACTGCAAAATCTCCATTCCCACCCCACTCCAGGGGAAGGTACTGTAAAATCTCCATTCCCACCCCACTCCAGGGGAAGGTACTGTAAAATCTCCATTCCCTCCCTGCTCCAGGGGAAGGATACTGTAAAATCTCCATTCCCACCCCACTCCAGGGGAAGGATACTGTAAAATCTCCATTCCCTCCCTGCTCCAGGGGAAGGATACTGCAAAATCTCCATTCCCACCCCACTCCAGGGGAAGGTACTGTAAAATCTCCATTCCCACCCCACTCCAGGGGAAGGTACTGTAAAATCTCCATTCCCACCCCACTCCAGGGGAAGGTACTGTAAAATCTCCATTCACACCCCACTCCAGGGGAAGGTACTGTAAAATCTCCATTCCCTCCCTGCTCCAGGGGAAGGATACTGTAAAATCTCCATTCCCTCCCTGCTCCAGGGGAAGGATACTGCAAAATCTCCATTCCCACCCCACTCCAGGGGAAGGTACTGTAAAATCTCCATTCCCTCCCCACTCCAGGGGAAGGATACTGTAAAATCTCCTTTCCCTCTCCACTCCAGGGGAAGGTTGCTGCAAAATCCCCATTTCCTCCCAATCAGCTGGGACCTGGGAGGCAAAGAATAGATGGGGTTGGGGCCAGCCGTAGGTGGTATTTACTGGTTCTCCAAACTGCTCAAAATTTCCGTTACCGATTCTCCAGAACTGGCCAGAACCTGATGAATACCACCTCTTCTCTCCAGTCTGGGGTACATATACCTTTTAGCAGATGGGTTGGAGAAAATGGTATAAAAATAGAATAATAGATCAACAACAGACAATGTAGCCTCTTCCTTCCTCCACTCGTATTTATGCAAGGAAACACCAGTCGGCAGTTCCAAATGATTTACCAGATCGAACCTGAAAGCATCCAGACATCTAGTGAATGGTAGAAAAGAGACATAACACATTTTCTCTGATTGTCTGAATTTTATTTTGCTGCTACGTTTGTTAGCCCTGCCCCCAAAAGACGGTACTAATTCAATGAACGTGAGTCAAATTGGCCCATGGAAAGGAGACCATCAAGCAAGATTACACGGTTAACCAACTGAAATGCCTTGGAGGAAATGCCACAGCATTGACAAACATGTCACATTCCCCAAGATTTTGCTAATAACTCCAAGCAGCTAATTGGCTTGATTCAATTGCATAATTGCCCGCTGACTTTCAGCCAGGACTTTTGAAAGAGTTACACAAACTGACCTGATTTTCACAGGGTTTGAAATTAGTAATTATTTCGCATGAATCTATCAAAATATTGTGCTTGGTGCTTGTCGGGCGCTAAATGTATCTGCCTTCTGCTTTGGCGTGGGTGCGTTTGCACTTGCTGTTCTTTTGTCCATCTCTGTTCAGTTCCTTGTTCTTAAGTATTGCAAAAACACTCTGGAGGCCAACTTTTTCTTTGGATCTTGAGGGCTGCCACCCTTAGCGCTGTAGGAAAATGGGAGCAGGGTTGTATGGAGTTGGTAGGGTTATTTCGCCATAGCCCCATTCTTTTCTCTCAGAGTCAAGGATGTTCAGCCTGCCACTGGAGTGGTGTGACTGGGAGGCATCTCCAGTTGGGACGGTGGATTGATTGGACCATGTGATGGACATGTGGGTGCAGGGGAAGGGACGTGGACCTTCCTTTGGGTGGGGAAGGTTACTGCAAAATCCCCATTCCCTCCTGATCAGCTGGGACTCCAGGAGGCAGGGAATAGATGGGGGAAGGGCCAGCCAGAGGTGGTATTTGCCGGTTCTCCTACTCAAAATTTCCACTATCAGTTCTCCAGAACTGGTCAGAACCTGCTGAATGCCACCTCTGCCTTGGACAATGTTTACATGAATTGAAAAATGACTGGTTCAATGAAGCGTTTGCATTTTAGCTCATTATGGCATGGCACCTATAATTCATGATAGGGAAGCTCTATAGGGAGTAGGGTAACCTACATACTGCATGTGGACCAGTCAGAGAAACTGGTATTTGTGAATTGAGACTTCCAGGAGAATCTCAGAAGAAGCCTCCCTGCCAGCCTCTCTACCCTGCTGTTCAATGTGCAGACGATTTGAAAGATTAAATAAAATGGAACAACGTTTTCTCCCGTCTTGGGAACAATACAGTCTAAATAAAGAACATCTCATCTGAATAATCGCTGTGGACTTTTCTGTGGAAAAATAAGAGTATAAAGATTTGGGTAAAGAGCTACACTTTCAGGTTGTAAGGGAGAGAATGTGACCGCAAGCAGGCAAGGCTGCCCGTCTCCAGGTAGAGACATTTAATACAATTGTTTGCAACTTTCTGCCCTATGTTCATGGCAGTGAAGAGCTGCGACAGTGCCCTGGTGAATGGCACATGCCCATTTTCTGGAACTGTTGTGGCAATATTCTGGTGAATGGCACAGGCACATTTTCTCGAACCTCAGAAGGAAGGAACTGATCTGCAGGATATGAGAAATGCCAGGAGACAAAGCGGCTGCACCAGAAATCACCTAAAGCTACAAAGTGGGGAGAGTAATATGCCTTGTCCAACCCCCTGAGTGTTAGAATAGCAAAGAATAATGAGAATACCAATTAAGGAAAAAGAAGGGAGTATCTAAATTGGGAAGAGTGCCTGGTTTGAGATTTGAGCTCAGCGAACGCCGCCTCAGAAGCCTTGACTGAAAATAAGACATGGAGGCGTAATGCAAAGATACTTAATGGTATAGAAAATGTGTGAAGGAGGGATGTCGTTGTAGAAATATGGTAATCAATGATGTTCTACTTCGGCCATTCATCATCCTCTTCTCCCTCTCCCAGCCAGTGAAACAACCAATTTCAATGGCTGAGTTGTTCTTAAATTAATAAGTGGCATGTGAAAGTGTTTACACAGAGAGGAATGCACATCTCTCTCTCTCTCTCTCTCTCTCTCTCTCTCTCTCTCTGTGTGTGTGTGTGTTTGTGCATCTATTTTGCAGTGTGGCTGTTAATCCCATTATGGTTGTCTGCTATAAATTGATCTCTGTTGATAGCTTTATCTACAGAAGAATACATTTAATTTATTGGAAGGAAATATTTTTAATAACATTGGGCACATGGTACCAAGGATGTCATCAAGCCCACAACCCCCCACTGATTAGCCCTGGAGAACCCCAGTATCAGGGGAACACAATCTCCAAAGAAGAAGAATTTCCAAGGACCCCCACGTCCAAGTCACCTAAGGCTTCAAACTGAAAAGATGCCCCCCTCCCCACCCAGGGCCGCATTTTGTTTTGTTATCAAAAGGGAGAAAAAAACGGAATGTACTAAAAATGTAACAAGGTTATCCTCAGGGAATGAAAGAAAAAGAGAAAAAGTAAAAGTAAAAAAGAGAGAATAGCAAGAAAGGAAGAGAGGGAGAGAGGGAGGGAGGGAGACAACCTGACTAGAAGACTGCTGGGAGGGAGGGAGAAGGAAGGAAGGAACAGAGGGAGAGAGAAGGGGAGAGAGGGAGAAAGGAAGGAACGAAGGAAGGAAGGAAGGAAGGAAGGAAGGAAGGAAGGAACGAAGGAATGAAGGAACGAAGGAAGGGAGATAGTGAAATGTAGGGATGGCCTGGCTAGTGGGAGGGAGGGAGAAGGAAGGAACAGAGGGAGGGAGAAAGGGAGGGAGACAACCTGACTAGAAGACTGCTGGGAGGGAGGGAGAAGGAAGGAACAGAGGGAGAGAGAAGGGGAGAGAGGGAGAAAGGAGGGAAGGGAGGAAGGAAGGAAGGAAGGAAGGAAGGAAGGAAGGAAGGAAAGGAGGGAGGGAGGGAGATAGTGAAATGTAGGGATGGCCTGGCTAGTGGGAGGGAGGGAGAAGGAAGGAACAGAGGGAGAGAGAAGGGGAGGGAGGGTTAGGGTTACTAAAATGTAACATGGTAGTCCTCAGGAAATGAAAGACAGTAAAAAAGAGAGAATAGCAAGAAAGGAAGAGAGGGAGGGAGAAAGGGAGGGAGGGAAGGGAGGAAAGAAGGAAAGAAAGAATCTGTTGATGTCATTTTAGTATAAAATGTAAGAACATCCTGTTATTAAGTGTGTTGTTAAGAAATATTTACAAGGACTTGAAAAATGGGATGCCCAACGTCTTCTGCCTTCATTAATCCACTGGGTTTCTCTCATGCTCACTAAATAAGAAACACTGGGAAAATAACAAGCATTTCCAGACGAGAAATTTCCATATTAACACCTTTGGGGGAATAAACTATGCAGCTGCTCTGCATTCAAAAGATGCATTTGTTGGATTTGGGTTCCTTTAGTGGAAAAAGAAAGGTCCCTCAAAACAAGAAACGGAAGATGTGAAGCAATCAGGAAAGCTTGAGAGGTGGTAAGGAATGGTGGTAGCACTTCCATGTTCAGATGTAATCTCTCTCTGGAATCAATTAGATCACGAGGATAAGCTATATATTTCTGCTTCTTATGTTTGTGCAGACATTCAGATAGTCAGTAACTGGAATGAATATATATGTAGCCCAGATATGATAATATAAATTAGATAGATGATAGACAGATAGACGGATAGATAGACAGACAGACAGACAGACAGACAGACAGACAGACAGATGAGAGAGAGAGAGCTACAGATACAGATAGATAGATGAAAGAGAGAGAGAAGAGAGAGAGAAGAGAGAGATATATATACAGATACACACACAGAGAGAAAGAGAGGTAGATGATAGATAGATAGATAGATAGATAGATAGATAGATAGATAGATAGATGATAGATAGATAGATAGATAGATAGATAGATAGATGATAGAGATACAGATACACACACGATGAGAGGTAGATGATAGATAGATAAATAGATAGATAGATAGATAGATAGATAGATAGATAGATAGATAGATAGATAGATGGATGGATGGATGGATGGATGGATGGATGGATGGATGGATGATAGACAGACAGACAGACAGACAGACAGACAGACAGACAGACAGACAGACAGACAGACAGTCTGTCTTAAGTTGTCTAGTCTAGCAACTGCCTGTCTTCTTCCTGAGAGGAAGTGATTGGCCCTAAATCTCAACTACTTTGTATTGCCAAGGATGAGCTACGGTTTCTCCGAATCCTAGACCCACGATGGCAAACCTGTGGCACGTCTGCCACAGGTGGCATGCGGAGCCATTTGTTAGGGCACATGTGGCATTGCGCTGGCCAACTGACTTCGGCCTTCATTTTCAGCCATTTTTCAAAAAATGGCCCAACATGCAAACCGGAAGTCCGGGAACACTAAAAATGGGCCTCTAGAACCTGGGGAGGGCGAAAGCACCCACCCTGGCCACGCCCACCCAGCCACCAGGCAGGGAACAGTTGCTAAAATGTTTCAATCCCACCCCTGGATAAGCACTACGGTTGTCCAGCTTGACCAAATCCTGAAGAAACAGACTCTACAGTAGTTTCCTAAGGGACGTTTACCAACATTTTCATCTGTGATTTATAAAAATGCATCCTAAAACAGCTTCATGTAGAGGCATAATATTTATCTTTGTGTTGTAAACTTTTGTCGCTGATTACGATTATTATGGATATCAAATAATTGGAGGAAAGGAGGGAGACATTGCGTTCTATTGCTTTAGCATCGGTTTGATTTGGAGACTTTGGTATATATATATTTTTTTCCCGGCATGGAAATCAAGCCTAAAATAATATAGAACAGCAAACATTGCTCAGATAATGGTAAACGATACTCAATATTGATGAATTATTTTGGCACCTTTGAACAAAGGGAGAGAAAGAACATCAACTGAATAATTAACAATCATTACTTCTTCACATTGGGGACTTGATAAAGGTTTTGCTTTTCTCAGATGCAATTGGAAGGTTAGTCCTTTAGAAAGTTAGTCCTTTACCTGCTAAATGTGAAACTACTTTGTGGATTACCTCAAAACTTTGCAGCTTGGCAGTCTGCTCTTAACGCCATGCAAGCAAGCCATAGGATTTTTTTTTTCTGGCCAGTTGCAATCAAACCGAGAAAGAAAGGGAGTGATAGGTAGCCATACAGCTTCTCAAATTATTCCTGCATGGAATTCAGAATAGAATAGAGCTGGAAGGGGCCTTGGAGGTGTCCTAGTCCGGGCCCCCTGCTCAAGCAGGAGAGCTTATACCATCTCAGACACGACTATCTAGACCAGGGGTGTCCAAACTTGGGAACTTTAAGACGTGGACTTCAACTCCCAGAATTCCCCAGCCAGCCATAAAAACCTCCAGTGATGAAGCACCTATGATTTCTGGAGGCAAGCTGTTCCACTGGTTAAGTGTCCTCACTGTCCTCGATTCCAGGTTGCTTCTCTCCTTGATTAGTTTCCACCCATTGCTTCCTGTCCTGCCCTCAGGTGCTTTGGAGAATAATTTGACCCCCTCTTCTTTATGGCAGCCTCTCAAATACTGGAATACTGCCATCATGTCATCCCTAATTCTTCTTTTGTTTAAATTACCGAAATCCTGCAGCCGTTCTTCATATGTTTTAGTCTCCAGGCCTTCGATCCTCTTAGTTGCTCTTCTCTTTAGTTTTTCCAAAGTCTCAACATCTTTTTTGTAGTACGGTGACCAAAATGGGTTGCAGGTGTGGCCTTATTTGGGTTTTATAAAGTGGCACTAATACGTCACATGATCTTGATTCTATGCCTCTGTGTATACCACCAAGGATTGTGTTCCTGAATGATTTCCTTCTGGGATGGGATAGGATAGGGAATCACAAAAGTGATTAGGTGATCAGAAGCTAAGACATACTATATGAAGAACGGTTGCAGGAATTGGATATGCCTAGTTTAATGAAAAGAAGGACTAGGGGAGATACGATAGCGGTGTTCTACCCTGTTTCCCTGAAAATAAGACCTCCCTGGATAATAAGCACAATCGGGCTTTTGAGCTCATGCGCTAAAATAAGCCCTCCCTGAAAATATTGCAACACAGCAGCAGCCATGAAGCGACCACGCTCGTTGCTTCCTACACATCAAAATAATAAGACCTCCCCAAAAATAAGGCCAAATGCTTATTCCGAGGGTCAAAATAAAATAAGAGCGCCGGGGAAACACAGAAATATTTGGGCAGCTGCCACAAAGACAACAAGATCAATCTATTTTCCAAAGCACCACAAGGCAGGACAAGAAGCAATTGATGGAAACTAATCAAGGAGAGAAGGAAGCTGGAATTAAGGAGAAACTTCCTAACAGTGGGAACAATTAACCAGTGGAACAGAAGTTGCCTCTAGAAGTTGTGGGTGTTCCATCACTGGAAGCTTTTAAGAAAAGATTGCGCAACCATTTGTCCAGAATTGTATAGGGTCTCCTGCCATTGGGAAGGGGGTTGGACTAGAAGACCTCCAAGGTCGCTTCCAACTCTCTTATTCTGTTATTCTTTTATGTACCAAAGAAAATTTAGTCTCAGGCCGAAGAGTCCTTGAGTACCTTCCTCCCTTATATGCTAGCTTCCTAGCTACAAGGAATGTTGACTTCCGTGTGTAAGAAGAAATGAACCCCATTCTGTTATCCTAAATAAAATATTAACCATATAGAAAAGCCTTAGAAATATTAGCTATAAGGAAAAGTCTCAGAAAAGCCAAAAGACTAAGATGCCATAAAACTGCCTAAAGCCCATTCCAGCCAGATACCTAAAGAAATCATTATAACAAGAAGCTAACTGCAGATGCTGATTCTTAAGGAGATAGCAAGCTTATTGAAAGAGGAAGCCAGCTATCTAGATGGCTCTATTCATAAGCAAAGCAAATACTGCTCCATTCAAGACAGGATATTTTGAAACCCCCTTACAGCAATTCCGACAGATAACCAAAGCAGAGTGATCGGAATAGAGCAAGCAGACCCTCACCCAAAAATCCAAACCAGGGCATAGCCATCAGACACAAATAAGAATTACCCAACACCTTTTCGGACCACAAAGCCCATCTTGCACAAATCCCAAGCTTCAAAGTTACAGAAACTATAAAGATCCATCCACCTGTTCAGCCAGCTGTTCAGCTGACCCAAAATTGCATGTTTTGTGTGTGTGTGTGTGTGTGTGTGTGTGTGTTTTCTTTCTTTTTCTTTCTTTCTTTCAGATAAAATCCCATCAGAAGGAGAGATAATAAAGAAAATTTTAGATTGCGCAGAAATGAATAGTTTAACACTGAGAATAAAAGATAAGGAGGAATCGGTATACTTCAAGGCTAGGGGGCGATTTTATGAGTGGTTAGAAAAGAAATATGAATAAAAGAACACAGGTTATTTGGATGACACACTGTTAAAGGAAGGAGGGGAAAGAGGGAGAAAATAAAATAGTATTAATATGCAAATATATATTTAAAAGATTTTATATGTGGAATTATTACAATGTAAAATAAGAGGAGGAAGAGGGAGCTTAAGAGTGTTATGTAAATATAAAACCGGGTTTGCTTGAATGCCATCCCAAAAATACATCAGATTGAATAAAATATGAAAACGCAACAACGGAAGGAGGGAAAGGAGAGAGAAGGAGAGGGAAGAGGAAAAGAGAGGAAAGGAGAGGGAAAGAAGACAGGGTAAAGGAGAGGAAGGAAGGAAGAGGTAATAAGAGTAGGAGAGAGGACAGGAAGAGCAGGAAGAGGGGAGGAGTAGGGAAGAGAAGGAGGAAGAAGAAAAGAGAAAGGAGAGGAGGAAAGAAGAAAGTAGAGAAGAAGGGAGGGTAGGAGAAAGAGAGAGGGAAGAAGAAGTAGGGATGTAATATAAGATGGATGTATGGGATGGCAAGAAGCAATCTCGAATATATTATTATATCTTTAGGGGAAGAATGGAATCATAAATGTTAAAGGATAATATATAACACGAATAATAACCATGAGAAATGTATATTTGTGAAATGTATGTCTGTATGAGTAAGAAAAAAAAACTTCAAAACTAAACAAACAAACAAACTTTCTTTGCAATCATCCTCCATGTTATTTCCAGCGTCCTTCTCCTGGCTTGGAATTGAACCAGATGGATTTTCCTTCCAACACACGGAGGGTGGAATCCAAGGTTTTCTAGCATGAATTGTGCAGTGCCACTGGAGGAAAGGAGGACGAAACCACGAACAATCTCTGCTGTTAAGCAAGCAACATTTTTCCTTTCCTGAAAAGAGAAAGTGAGAAGACTGCCTCCAACGTTTTATCTATCTATCTATATATCTCTAGCTGCCTGCCTGCCTATCCATCCATCCATCCATCCATCCATCCATCCATCCATCCATCCATCCATCTATCTCTATCTCTGTCTGTCTGTCTCTCTCTCTCTCCATCCATCCATCCATCCATCCATCCATCCATCCATCCATCCATCCATCTATCTATCTATCTACACCACCCCCATCACCCCCATCACCCCCCCCTCTCTCTCTCTCATTGGGTTGACATTTCAAGCCAGTCCCATCCAGAGATGGCAGCTAAGCACTCAATGTCATGACTAGTCAATGAATACATGCCATATCATCAGGCTGCCACATCACAAGGCAAAATTTTGCAGGGATTCACAGGTAACTTTAGGAGAGAAGCAAGAACATTTTCTTTGCAGAGCAGAGCTTTCTGTTCCAGATGGAAATTCCTGAAATGTTCGTTCCTGAAAACAGAAAGTGAGAAGACTGCCTCCAACATTTTGTGGAGTGGATCCTTCAAAACGGGCAAAACAAGAGGAGGGATGGAGGTTCTTCTTTTGCCCTTTGCACCAGCTAAAATTGCAAACAGACCCTCAGACATGAGGTTCACGAGGGGATTAAACATGCTGTTAAGCAACCCGGCAACCTGCGGAAAACAGCAAACGAAGCAATTTGCAAAGGCTCAGAGGGCCCCATGTGCTGCACACGGACCGCGGCACACAGAAGCAATGCCCAGTTTGGCTGCGGAGCAGATGGTGGTTCTTTGGCTCAGCTGAGAAATGAGCATCAGCTTCCACCCGTCTGCCCATCCGTTAGCCACAGATTTCCACTGCCTGGTTTCACCTTGGGCCAGTTCAGAGCGAATGCCTCTGAGCATCATTAAATGCCAAGCCAGTTTGCCTGAACGATTCATCTTGCCAAGCAAGCAGAGCTCCCTCGATCTTGGAATTACCTCCTGCGGTAAATTAAGCTAATGATATTTGTGCAATAACTCAGATGCTTGAGAGAAAGAGGGAGCGGGAGCGAGAGGCCATTATCCAGTAATTCTGGAAAAGGTTACGTAGGAGATCCAGAAGAAGAAAAGACAATAAAAACCATCTCTGAAAAGTTGGGTCTTCAGGTAATTAAGGCTGCAACCCTGAACAGAAATGAGTTAAAGATAAAAGTTCCCCTCGCACATATGTGCTAGTCGTTCCCAACTCTAGGGGGTGGTGCTCCTCTCCATTTCAAAGCCAAAGAGCCAGCGCTGTCCGAAGACATCTCCGTGATCATGTGGCCGGCATGACTAAACGCTAAAGATGCACGGAATGCTGTTACCTTCCCACCAAAGGTGGTTCCTATTTTTCTACTTGCATTTTTTACATGCTTTTGAACTGCTAGGTTGGCAGAAGCTGGGACAAGTAATGGGAGCTCACTCCATTACGCAACACTAGGGATTCGAACTGCCGAACTGCCGACCTTTCTGATCGACAAGCTCAGCGTCTTAGCCACTGAGCCACCGCGACCCTATTATATTATAGTAATAATATTCCTCTTCTGAGGAAGATGAACCGTTCCAAAAAACATATAAATAAATAAATAAATGCCTTGGCCACTGAGTCACCACATCAGGAGTGTCTCGGTGTTAATTTAAAGGAGTTTGTTTCATTGACTTTAGCTGACTCAACTCCTGTATTGATGGATACGCTGGCAAAGTTGATGTTATCTCTTTCTCTGGATAGAAGAAACAGTGGCTCTTATAACCTCTAAGTATCTTTCTCAGGTGAATGGTGAACTCTTTGTTTTAAAAAGTGTGGATTAAACGTAGATACATCAACTAGCTCACTTTTGAAGTTTGACATAGGTTTAGGTTTGACATGGAATTAGGATGTCCTCAAATAGATCATAATGGCAGGCAGTCAAATGCAGATCACCTGGACGGTTTTGAGAAGGCTAAATAGGGATGGACCTACTTGGACTTGGACATACTGGAACTTGGATAAGCTGTGGACGAGCTTAAGAAGTTGGAAAACTATCATGGAAAAGCGAAAGGATACCACACAATCGCCTAGAAAAGAAGTCGGACCTATTCCTCAAGTCATCAGCTTAATTCAAGAGAGATTCTGCTTATTATTATTATTTTTGGGGGGGTATAGCTATGTAGCAATGATGTGTTGAGTTGCGACATGGCCAAAGCTTCTATTTTTCTGCTTTCTTTAGGAGATGGACAATTTCTTTTTTGGCTGTCTTCAGGGGTGGGATTCAGCCGTTTCTGACTGGTTCGCGTGAACAGGTAGTTCCAGCAAATAGTTGGCCCCGCCCACCTGCCCGTGCACTAGTCTGTCCTATATTTCCTTTGTTTGTAGCCCAGCTGATAGGAGCAGCAAAATGGATTGCCGCACCTCAACTGTTTTACCCGCCCTGCAGTAGAAGGTAAGTTTTAGAGCTGTTTTCAAATGCACCGCACCCACAGAGCACATGCTCAGAGAACCTGTTGTTACACGGGTTGAATCCCACCACTGGTTGTCTTTAATGCAGGATCTGAGTGGCTGAGATGCACATTTTATTGTGCCCATGCCAGGGGTGGGTTGCTGCCAGTGTTACTGCCAATGTGTGCCATTTTGCACACATGTGCAGTTGCCAAAAAATTGCTCTGCGCATGCACAGAACATTAGAAAAGGAGTTTTAAAAAATACCGGCAATGGCACAGACAACCAGGGAACCGGTTCAGGGGTGTGGCCAACCAGCCGTCCCTACCAGTTCGGCGACCCAGTTGCAAAATCCACTATTGGTGCAAACCGGTAGGAGCCTACCTCTGGCCCGCACATGTGGATTCGTCTGCATAAGGGATCAGATTTGATATATTCACGAACATATTCTGCTAGAATAAACATTCTTAGCTGGATCAAGGTTATTTTTTTTTTCAAATAAGCTACCATTTGCTTTCCTTCGTATTTTTTTTCGGGTTGACTCTTAAGATTAACAACCATAATGGATTCAAACTAAGACTTCAGGCCAAGGTGAAACATTTAAAAATATTACAAGGTGATTTCACAGAATCAGCAATATAATTGCATTTGGCCTCTTTGCCTCCAATTAAATAGAAGATAGAGAACAGCACATTTAGAAGTAAAAAACAAAATCGGAGTATTTGGGGTTTTTTTGCTGTGCTTTTTACAGAGAATGGCTGGAGGAAAATCAACCTTCAAAAGCTTGCAGCCTTTATGTTTCAACTGAACTTACAATCAAGGTAAACCTAAAATTTTCTCACATATCCATGCAAAAATATAGGTGGGGTTTTTTCCCTTCCCTGTCATCCTTTAAATTAAAGAGTTCAAAGAATGATTTATCTTCGTGACAGGAGTGCAATTTTCCATTTGCAAAATGAATGAGTAAAGATAATTTTTCCATCAAATGTTGCTCATAACCCTGCAGGAAATGTTAAATATTGTAACCGATGTGATAAAGAAGGTTACTCCTACTTTTCTCCCCCGTCTAAGATTCTGGAACAGTCTAGAGATGTAAGGGTCAAGTCAATGATAACTTGGTTTCTATTAACATTACACCGTAGCCTTCAACCTGTAACCATTAAAGACCACTCAAAATTACAATGGCATTGAAAACAGTTGCAAAAGTAGACGTATAGACTGGGTGAGACCAGGCTTACTAGCAGGGACTGTGAGAGGGATCTTGGAGTCTAAGTGGACAACCACCTAAATATGAGCCAGTAGTGTGGCTGAAATGGCAAAATTGACTATTTTGATTAAAGAACACAACATAAGTACTTTTGTCTCCATGTGTCAGATGTGGCAGCCATCTTTTACCTTTGTGGCTTCAGGCCTGCCACATTTTCTACTGTGGGGAAATGGGAGGGGGGATTATACAGAGTGTGGATGATATATAGTCATAATAACGTTCTTTCTCAGAAAGTCAAGGTCATCTGGCCCTGCAGCTGCGATAAGGTGACTGGGAGGCATCTCCTGCTTTGTCCATCACCCATGTGATGGACATGTGGGTGCTGGGCAGGAACTTGAAATTTCTTTTTTTTTTTTCAAAAAATTTTTTATTGTTTTTTTTAACATTTATAGGGAAAAGGGTAAATGGAAGGGTATACAAATTTTGGCAGTTGCAAGTGTGGCAGGCGCCCCCTCCCTCCAAACTCATAAAATACATCTGAGTATAAAACATTAGTACATAATCATATAAAATCATCATATTAATTCTAAAAATATTTTCAATCAGTTTATATATTGTAATATATAATCTACATATAATTTCATTACTACTTTCGGTCTGTTTATAACAATGTGGTTTTCTTATTCATTTTTGTGATCTGAGCTTTCTTGGTATTGCCCCTTCTCCCCCCGCTGGCAGAGCTCCGGCCCCTCCCGTGTCCTGCATAACCGTTGTAGAGTCTTCTGTTTTTTCTAGGTTTGCTTTGTTTTTTTCCATAAAGGCCTGTGCCTCTATGGGTGTATTGATTCTAATTCTTGTCTCCTCCCAGAATATCAGCATACCTTCAGGCATCAACCATCTAAACCACACCCCCTTCTGGTATAATTTATTCGCCAATTGCGAATAATTTTTCCTTTTTTCCTTAATTTTTTTTGGGATCTGCTTCAAGATGGTTATTTCCCTGTCGTGGTATGTCAATGCTTGCCCCCTTTGTACACCCAGAATTTCGTCTCTTGTGCTTTTTCTAAGGAATTTAATATGGACCTCCCTGGGTACACTGTGTGTTCTGGCATAAGCTGAATTCACTCTGTAGACCAGATCTATCTCCCATTCCATCTGTTGTTTTTCTTTATGTATGTATTCAGCTAGAATGTTAGTCATAATGTCCCTTATATTTTCCCCATCTGCTTCTATAACATTTTGAAATCTAAGATAAAAGGACATTCTCTCAAATTCTGTTTTCATTTGCTGGATATCAAGTTCTTTGTTTCCCTTCTGCACTGCTTCTACCCCCCCCCCCTCACCTCCGCCACCCCACCCTCCACAAGGTCCAGTCTCTGTGAGTTCTTATAGATTTGGACTTGATTCTCTTTAATTTCTTCCTTCATTTCCTTTAATTGTTTCTTAATTTCTTCCTGGCCCTGTATAAGTTGCTGAAGCATTTGATGCAAATCCATCTCTGTGCTCTTAGGTTGCATCAGTTCTGTGATCTTTGACTGTGTGGCAGGACTGGATGTTGCAGATGTCGGGGCAGAAGTAGGAAAGCCAGGTTTTCCAGGGGGTGGTCTTTTTGGAGACATAGTTTATAAAGTAGAGAGATCAGTCAGTATGGAGAATGGACAGCTGGAGAAGTAGGGCAGACAGATGAGTCCAGGAGGCAGAAGATCCAGGCAGAGGGGAGTTTCTTTAGTCAGTCTGGCAATAGAGAGGAATTTTTCCCCCAGAGAGTTCAAGAAAATAACAATCCACAAGAGATTCTTCTGGGTGACACGGAGACAAAGACCGGAAGCCTGAATTTTAAAGGTGGAGTCAGGTTTCACAGTTCATGAAGACAACGGAAGTGTGCCATCTTGCCCTGCCAGCTTAGAACTTGAAATTTCTTTTGGGTGGGAAAAACCTGGAAGCTTTCAGATTCGTTTTTTCCCAGATGTGACAATATGACATCTCTAATAAAATGAAACTTTGAGGAAACTCAAGCCTCGGAGTCTTCTTTTGTTAGGACTGTTACTTGGAACACTAAAACCATGTGGAAACCGCTTCTGAACTTCGTGCTTGAAGTGGAAAAGAATGAAACGTTGATTTTGGATTTTACCAAGTAGATTGATAGATCTTTACAGAAATGGCAGTTTCCTATTATTACGAAAAAGCCAAAAGTTGGGATTTGATGTTAAGGCCTTATTTTACTGCAACCAAGAGAGTCAGAAGTCAATGTTTCTGTTTCTTTTTTCCTCTTATCCTTCCTCACTTCTCTTCCTCCTTTTCCTCCCCCCCCCCCACTGTTTTCCTATTTACTTTGGTATTTTATAATATTTTACAACTCAATAAAAATGGTTAACAGGAAAAGTGCTGTCGACCACCTTTGGTTCTGAAGGAGAATTTTGCCACAGGGCAATGTCAAGTTTAAAACTACTAACCCAAATACATTTCCTGGGTTTCTGAATCCAAGCAATAGCTCACCTGTTCTGTCAGAATGTTTATGAACTGGAACAGAGACACAGTAACAAGATCAATGTATAGGCATGGCAACTGGGTCAGCCAATGGGAACTATTTGGTGACTGAGAGCCATGCTAGATAGCTTGGAGCCTGGGCATGGCTTACCTATGTAGCTCTGAGTCTGTGCGAGAGAACTAACCTAGTGTGCTCACTGAATTGAAACTAGAAACCAATCTCTCTTCTCTTACCACATTGGAAGAATCTGCTATTGGTATTGTACATTTATTCATGTGTTATTGTGTATATAAAAAAGTTAATGAATCCTGCTGGATCAGTTACCCGCGTGTGCTTTCTGGATTTGATTTTTCTGCAACAAACTCTGACATATTCTCAATGCAAAAATGGGTTCCCAGGAAAACCACATCTGTCAGTTCAGCCATCAAAAAAATTAAGAAAGTCAAGGAATGAGGATAAACTGGAAACAGATCCCAGGAAGTGAGCAGGACCCTGGGAAAGCTCAATAAAATAACTCCCTAGAAAAGGTGTCATTTAAATATCTTCTTGTTCTTTCAAAACCCTATTGTCTTTGTAGTCCTGCCCCATTATCTCTTAGTTATACCCTAATGGCCTTAATGATTTCACTTCACTGTGTCATTATGTCTAATGTAATGGTTGGCTGCTGTATTAAATTACTAGCTGGATACCCGTGCTTCATGACAAAACCATGTGATCGGGCTAAGCAGGGGAAATTGGCTCAGTGGTGGTCGGTAACTGAAACACGTAAGGGAATATCACTCCCTCCGCCTTGAGTCTGGAAGCAGTTCCATAGGTGGAAGGTGCAGACATTGTGGTGAGGTACCGATGTTTAGTACTGTAAGGAGCCCCATGCCTCTCCTGATGAAGGAGTGGAATGCCTGCCAGTTTGAACTGAGGTAATGGAATGTGAGGCAGCTGGCAGTTGGAACAGAGATCTTTTCAGGTGGGGAGGGGGAGTAGAATATCTGATGCCTTAGCAGAAATGCTAATGATCTGATGGTCATTTGGAAAAATCCTTTCTTAGCGAGCACCTAGAAGCCAAGAGGAACATATGTGCCAAATTTCAGGTTTGTAGGCTTTACGGTTCTGGAGATTTCATGATGAGTGAATGGTATTTGCCTTTTAGATAGATAGATAGATAGATAGATAGATAGATAGATAGATAGATAGATAGATAGATGATAGATAGATAGATAGATAGATAGATAGATAGATGATAGATAGATAGATAGATAGAGTCTAATTTGCATAAGCCCATGAAGGCTATAATTTCTCCCATCTTTAAGGTCTATCTTTGCCTCTGGTGCTATCAATAACCAATTTGTGCTTGGTTGTGTGAACCCCTTTAAACAGAGGTGGTATTCAGCAGGTTTTGACCTGTTCTGGAGAACTGGTAGCAGAGATTTTGAGTAGTTCGGAGAACCAGCAAATGCCACTTCTGGCTGGCCCCAGAGTGGGGTGGGAAAGGAAATTTTACAGTATCCTTCCTCTGCCATGCCCAACAAGCCATGCCTACAGACCGGTAGTAAAAAAAAAATTGAATCACATCACTGCCTGTAAAGGGGGGGGGGGGTTGAGAACTTTCTGATCTTGTTCCAATAATCTACTCAGTTCTGATGGTTGAGTGGATTCACTTTTATTATTTCAATTGATTCATAAAATCAATGTTTCAGTTCAGAAAGTCAAATCAGATCATTCCATCTGATTTCCTGATTTGATTATAAAGGCCGTGGGAATCGATTTCATCTCTTTGGAGACATCTGGTTTGGATTGATGAGAAACTCTCAATTGTCAATCTGATCCAGAAGATTTCAGCCAGAGATTTTCCTGTCAGATACTTTTGAACCAAATCTCTCTCAAAGCTTTGCATATTTATTTAATACATTGATATAACTAGACAATTTTGCTTAATCAATTGATTTTCCACTGTAACAATATTTGCTTTTTTGCCCCCTGTGATGCTGTGAAAAAGTTTGATTGGGTGCAAAGTTCAGGGATTCCTAGTAATTTTAATCCTTCCTTCTTTCCTCCCTCCCTCCCTCCTTCTCCACCCATCACTCCCACACTTTCCTCTTCTCCTTCCTTACTTCCTCCCTCCCTCCTTCCCTCCTTCATTCTCCACCCATCACTCCCTTCCTTTCCTCTTCTCCTTCCTTCCTCCCTCCCTCCTTCCCTCCCTCCTTCTCCACCCATCACTCCCTTCCTTTCCTCTTCTCCTTCCTTCCTCCCTCCCTCCCTCCTTCTCCACCCATCACTCCCTTCCTTTCCTCTTCTCCTTCCTTTCTTTCTCTCTTCCTCCCTCCTTCTCCACCCATCACTCCCCCCTTTCCTCTTCTCCTTCCTTCCTTCTTTCCTCCCTCCCTCCCTCCCTTTTCTAGCAAGTATAACTGTTCCAAGCTAAAATATGTAAATAAGAATCTGTTGCAGAGATTGAAAATATGAGTGATCAAGATGACACTTATTCAGAGGGAAATCTTCACTGCCCGTTCTGATTTTCTTCCTCAATTTTCCTTGAGAAATTAGAATATAAAATTTGGAATTGAAGACGTAATCATGCAGCATGAAAGAAATCATGCACATTTAAAGTGTTTAATTACTTAGAAATAATACATTTTCCAAGCCATATTTTCTTTTCCAAAGGGCAAATTCTTTGGCTAATCTGATGATGCAAAATGTAATCCAATTATTAACCAGCAGTAAATACAGAAAATTACAACGCACCAAAGCTAAACATGGCAGAAAAACAATCCAAGAAATGCAAGGTAATCAACATAACAATCCAAACAGCTATGAATTCAAAATCACATCCAAAAGAAATAGCTTCACAATGGAGAGAAGCAAAAAGGATAGGTCATGACTGTGCTGTGCTGGCACAGCGATCAACCCGGCACAGAATTGCAGGCTGACTCTGCTCACTGCCAGGAGTTCCATCCTGACCAGCTCAAGATTGACTCAGCTTTCCATCCTTCCGAGGTCAGTAAAATGAGGACCCAGATTGTTGGGGACAGAAGGCTGACTTTGTAAATCGCATAGAGAGGGCTGGAAAGCACTGTGAAGTGATATATAATCTCCCTCGCAAAAGTTATCCATGCGCATATGTGCTAGTCATCCCCAACTCTAGGGGACGGTGCTCATCTCCGTTCCAAAGCCAAAGAGCCAGCTCTGTCTGAAGACATCTCCATGGTTATGTGGCCTGCATGACTAAATGCCAAAGGCGCACAGAACGCTGTTACCTTTCCACCAAAGGTGGTCCCTATTTTTCTACTTGATTTTTTACATGCTTTCGAACTGCTAGGTTGGCAAAAGCTGGGACAAGTCATGGGAGCTCACTCCATTACACGTGCTAGGGATTCGAACCACCAAACTGCCAATCTTTCTGATTGACAAGCTCAGCGTCTTAGCCACTGAGCCACCGCATCCCTAATGCTAGGTTTGATTAAAAACACCTTTTTTTCGATTACAGATTTAAACAGCTGGAGGATATATGATGTACTAAATCATTCAGGCAGCTGTTTTTTTAGAGGATTATACCTAGAAACATCTAATTCCATAAGGAAGCGAAGCAAGGATGAAGAAAAAGGTGTGAGCCCCCATCCCTGTACCCATAAATAAAACATTCTCATCCTATTTCAGACCGAGTTGGGGTGGGGGGAACATGGCAATATTGATCTCATAAATATGGAACTATCTACTTAATCATATAAATAACCTTTGGATTTTGAGTGGTGAGAGGATTTTTATTGCCCAAAATAAGTTGCCATCTCTAGGCAGAGGCCAGGTGTCATGATATACCGCATTTTTCAGAGTATAAGATGCACCTTTTTCCCTCAAAAAAGAGGCTGAAAATCTGGGTGCGTCATACACTGAATACAGCATTTTTTTTGCCTCCCAAAACCTCACCCCCTTCACCAAAATGGCCATGTACAGCCTTTAGGAGGCTTTCAAAGTGCTCCTGGGGGCTGGGGAGGGCAGAAATGAGCGAAAAATGGGCCAGTTTTTGCTCAATTTTGCCCCCCCCCCCGCTCCCAGGAGTACTCTGCAAGGCTCCTAAAGACTATGCATGCCCTTTTTTCTGACAAAAAATGGGCTGTTTTTTGCTCATTTGGGGGGAGGGCACCCCCTAGGAGCACTCTACATGCCTCCTAAAGGCAATTCATTCCCTTTTTGAAAAAAAACAACAACTTTCATGAAAAATGGGCCGTTTTGGGGAGGTCTGCAGAATGCAAAAACTTTTTTTTTATTTGCCTCTTCAAAACCTTGGTGCGTCTTATACTCCAAAAAATATGGTAATTGCCTCTTAAGAACTCAATCCTGGGGCTGCATTTCATTCCATCGCGAGGAAGACTCCTAGAATATTCACTCTTTAAAGAGCATAAAGAACTTGCTAGCTCAAACTTATTTAGGAATGCAACACCAGGATCATCATCATGCAAAACTCAAGAATTAGTAGTAGCCATCTACAACTTAGGGTAGGGGTCGGCAGCCCATGGCTCTGGAGCCGCATGTGGCTCTTTCATCCCTCTGCTGTGGCTCCCTGTCACTGACCGGCACACACACACACACACACACACACACACACACACACAGCTTCCTAAAACCATCCTAATGAAACCAAGTAGCCATTTTCCAAATAACGGTTGTACAATTTTCTATCAATTTTCAGCAGGAAAGGAGAGGAAAAGAAAAGAAAAGAAAGGAAAGGTAAGGTAAGGTAAGGAAAGGAAAGGGATGAATCACCCCACCTGCCATTTTAGAGGAATTTATGCTGCCTGGGAATACAAGGGAAAAGTTCGAGGTACCTGGAGAGAGTTATGTTGAGGAGCATTTTAATTAAGCATTTGCACAGATTTAGAGCTTGTCCCTCTAGGCAAGGAGCTCTCCCAGGTCCTGAAACATCTCTTCCACTACAGTATTTGAGGGATGGGTAGCTAGGTATTCAGCAAGATGCACTGGCAAATTCCCTTTGTTGCACAGTGACATTGGATACTTTTTCATGATCAAGCATGACAAATTTTCTAAAGAGTTCTCTTCCTTCTTATCCTCCTCCTCACCATCCCCCTTCCTCTTCTCCCTGTACTTCCCCTTCTTACTTTTCCTCCTTCTCCTTCTCTTTCTCCTTCCTCTTCTCCTTCTCCCTCCCTTTCCTTCTCCTTCTCTGCTTCTGCTTCTCCCTCCCTCTCCTTCTCCTTCTCTCTCCTTCTTTCTTTCTCCTTCTCCCTCTCTGCTTCTCCATCCCTCTCCTTCTCCTTCTCCTTCTCTCTCTTTCTCCTTCTCCCTCTCTTCTTCTCTCTCTCTTTCTCCTTCTCCCTCTCTTTCTCCTTCTCCTTCTTTCTCCTTCTCCCTCCCTCTCCTTTTCCTTCTCCCTCCCTCTCCTTTTCCCTGCCTCTCCTTCTCCCTCTCCACCTCCTTCTCTTTTTCCTTCTCTCTCCCCCTTCCTCTCCTTCTCCTTCTCCTCTGTTGGCCTCACTCATGCCTTACCACATGCAATGACTTGTTCCTAACAAAGTTAGAATATGTTGCTTAGCCCAATACACCGGACGTCTCTAAATCCGCATTTATTGCTTTCCATGCTGTAAAAAAACAAACCCTTCTACTTGATAATCTGTTCCCTGATGTGGTTACACAGAGGATATCCAGCACCCTCCCACTGTATTTTTCCTTTCATTCTGATTAACTACAACTCTCCAGATTAATAAAATTATTTATTTTAATAGGCTTCAAGCAACCTCTGATAATTCAGCAGCCTTCATTCAATCATGGGTCTTTTGTTCTTGTTTTTCAGTGGAACACTCATTTTAAACATGAAAAGTAGGATTTTTATTTTGACAAAGGCAGCATTTTATTTTCTACTGATCTCCGTCTAACCTTCATTCCAAGTTTTGTTTTCCCAAGTTCCTACCCCAAGATTTGAATAGTTGGCACTATAGTTTATTGACTTGCCCCCCATGTTCACTGTTTTCCTACCTGCTTCCCAGCTAACCCTCAGGGATCTGCTCCACTTTTTGATTTGTATTTCTCTCACTCAGCCACTATTGGATTTTTCTCTCTCTCTCTCTTTCCATTTCAAGATTCTCATCTACTCTTTGGAAAGTCATTCACCATCCTCTCATGACTCATTCAAGCTACCATTTTTCATAACCAAAAAATGAGAAATGGAACCATCTTCCATCAGACTTGGAAGGAAGGAAGAGAGACAGATGCTACAGTGAGATGTACAGGTTTTCTCTCTTTTTTTGGATAAAATTTATGAGTAAATTTATGCTGGAACCGAACAAGGACACAATCTGATGGATTTTATCCTGCATTTGATAGGCTTCTTTCCTAGAGGGTTTTTTTTTTTTTTTTTTTGCAATGTAAATGTAGTTTCTCCACCTGTGAGGTTTCTGAAGTTACTTAAGACTTTCGGGGATATGAGAATTAAGACTATAAAAGTTATATCTTGGTGCCTTGTGTTGGAGGAAATGTCCTTCTGGGTTCAGTTCCAAATGGGAGGAAAAGACACTGGAAACATGGAGGCTGCTTGGAAAGATGGCTTAATGGTGGACAGGATCCCATGGCTTGAGATGCTGGGGGAAAAAGGGCAGAGATGTTGAGAGTGCCCAGGTTTTATAACCTCTCTGGGCTTTTGAATTTGAGCTTGTATTCTGATTGGTTGTCAGACTCCCATGGGGTCATACAGGACAACTTAGTAGGCTGTCCTGAGTCCCAAGCTTGGTTGACTCTTGCTGGGTTATGATGTAATAAAAGGATTTTGGGATTCCTATTATGGCTCTGCCTGAAGGGGGCAGATCTTTATTATGTAGAATAGATTGACCCAGGCCTTAATAGCCCATTGGCAAAGGTGGAGCAGGCTGTTTCTGCCTCCTTTTAAGGGGAAATATTCTCCTCTTTTAATATTTCCTAAAATATCTCATTTTCCCAGGAGAGGGGTGGGTGCTAACTCCCTACATTTGTAAGCCAGCAGTGATTAAATTGCTTAAAGAGGATGAAAAGGAAATCATCTCTCTTACATAAGAAGCTCTCAATAGCCTTCATGTAATCTAACTCCTTAATATTTGTCCTGACAATATACTGTATTTGTTCTATTTTGGCATCATACGCTCCCCCCTTCCCCTCACAGAAAGACACACTAGAAGGAACCTGTGGTGCCAAAAATGCTGAAAAAGTTATAAAATGCACTCCTTGCCATTATGTTACCTGTGTTGAATGCAAATGTAAATGAGAAATAAGTTAAATCTAATTTAATTTTTGTCCTGGACCCTTCCATCTCTTACTTTTGACTATGTTTATCCAAACATTGAGATGTGGTGGCCCAGGGGCTTAATGGCGCTGGAGATGGTCTCAGCTATGATAGTTTGAGTTCTAGCACTGCCCGGCAGGGTGAGTTCCTCTCATTCACCTCAGTTTCTGTCCACCTGGCAATTTGAAAGCATGCCTTATGCGAGTAGATAAATAGTTACCACTTTGGTGGCAAGAAGAGCTGGTGCTCTGTGCAGGCAGTTAGATTCCGGATGGCTCTGAACCTTCCCATTGTGGTGCCCATTTGCAAGGTAGCTCCGGGAAAGGAGTGGACTTTGGTGATGCTGTGGGAGGAGCCGTTCGCCTTTGTCTCTGGTGCAAAACTAACTCACCCTCATGTGGTGCACCTTGGGAAGCACATGAGTGTGTACCAAACAGAACTAGATCTTAGCAAGCCAAACTGCCATTCTGCAATAGCCTTGTGATCTCACCAGAGCTGAGTGCATCCTTTTTATCATGCAGCATGTTCTCTCAGCTCCTTGTAACCAGATTGTGAAGCAGGAATAAATGGGGAGTAAAAGTAGCAACAGACTGGAAGAATGGAGCGTTGTAAATGGTAAATTGTCCTTTAAAGGAAAATGTTAAAGTGGAGCTCTGAAAGCTGAGCTGAATTTAGGAACTGACCTACATAAAGGAGGAAGCTTAACTATTAGATTGTAGCGAAAGAGGTGGCATTCTTGGCTGCTTATGTCCCCTAAAATTCCCCCGTCTTTCAGCATCAAAATAGATGAATGTCAACAGGGCGATTTTGTCTTTTTGATACCATGAGAGTGGAAGAGGGGTAGGTGGTTTAAGGAATACATTCAATTCTACATTCCTCCCAGGCTTTAAATGCTTAATTTCCAAATTCCTCTTTCACTCTTCAAACTACCCAAACTCCCCTTGCCTGGGAAAAAAGAAAATAAAAGTCCAGACTGAAATCAGGCTGAAAAAAAAAATACATTTGGATTTAAACTTAACTTCGTTACTGGTTCGCAAATGAGACCGTGCACATGCATGCTCGCTTCATTCACGCCACCTTCCGTGCATGCACAGAGTGTCAAAAACGGGACATGATGATGTCCATGTGGGTAGGCGGAGCCTACCACCACCACAGCTACTGGTTCGCCCGAACCATATAGAACTGGCTGAATTTCACCACTGATATAGCTCCTATCTCAATAGCATTCTGGAGAGCTTTAAAATTATTCTCCTAGGCCCTGAATAGGTTCAGGTAGGTTCCCCTTTTGGACTGCATTCCATTTATAGTTCTCCATTTCTTTGACTGGACTTCCCATCTTGTTCATCGCTTATTGCAAATCACTTTAAAAAAACCTTGTGTTGTTCACATTGGGAGGCACCCAGAGTCAGTTAGGAAACATTGAAATAGAATAAATAAATAATACACCTCTAATCCAAATAAGCTCCAGTTAATGAGATTCAAGTCAGAATGAAGACAAACTACATATAGGAATCCTATATCCTAAGATAGTTGACTTGGTTCACCGCAAAGCATCTAAAGCTTTCTGGATTTGTTGTATTTTAATTCAAAGTTTTCATCTGAAGAATAAATAGGAAAGTAACTCTGCAGTCATCCCCATCAATTCCATCACCCTTCACCATCCATTCTTCCACTGCAGGTATTTTAAGTCCTCCACAGAAGCCTCTTTCTCAAGTGAAGAAAACACTGGAGAAATTACAAAGGCCATAGCAGAAGGCGCCATCAGAAAGGGAGTCCGCAAGGAAACAATAGCAACACTTAGACTACCTCTGCCTTCCAGCAATTTGCCTCCTTGCAGCAAACAGCAAACAGTACAGACAATATGCACTGTTTGTGGTGTTACATTTCAGGCTACACTTGTACAGATGCTGTTAAAATTGATGTGGCTTTCTGCTATTTAAAAGAAGATACAATAGCACTGGTCCTCTTCAGATCTAGCGTTTATTTTAAAAAGCTTCTTCATTTTGTTAATTTGTATAGAACAATAATAAAGCAGTCTTTAAAAAGTAAGCCTAATAATTTGAACATTCTATAGGCAATTTGAACATTCTATAGGCATTTATAGTTATTGACTTACCTCCTTGCAGAAACAGCAAACAGCCTGTTTCAGTTTAGCCTGATTAGCACACAAAAAAAATCTACCTCTGCCTCCCAGCAATTTGCCTCCTTGCAGCAAACAGCCCGTTTCACTTTAAATTTCAGTTTCAGCACAGGCCTCCCAATAATCAGCTGTTTTAGGCTGCAGGGATTGCCATAGCCTATAATTGCCACCTCCGCAAGCCCAATTTTCCTGTTTGCTGCAAGGACATAAATTGCTGAGAGGCAGAGGTCAAAGGGTGGAGGTCGGCGGGTGGGCAGGGCTACATTCGGTGTATAAGATGCACCCAAATTTGCACCCTCTTTTTTGGGGGGGAAAGACATGCATCTTATACTCTGAAAAATACGATGATTTACAGCCCTCTCTAAGTCGTTTACAGAGTCAGCCTATTGCCCCCAACAATCTGGGTCTTCATTTTATCCACCTCAGTAGGATGGAAGGCTGAGTCAACCTTGAGCCTGGTGAGATCCAAACTGACAAATTTCAGGCAGCCAGCAGTCATCAGAAGTAACCTGCAGTACTGCACTCTAACCACTGCACCACCGTGGAAAATCCTTGGGAGCTTTCTTAAGTCAGCCCAACTAGGTTCTGCTCCAAAAGCCAGTCTGTTCTTGAAATTTGTGATTTGGCAGATGGTGTTTGAAGCTCCCTTCCAAGTTTTCCGAGGGCAACCCAATAAATGTTACTGAGAGTTCTACAAAGTCACCCCAAACTTTGACATCAGGGCTGAGGGTGGCATGGCGAGTCAGTTTAGCAAATCTCATTCTCTTTACCCCTGCTTTTCTCTCTGTGTGGGGCAGCTCTGCGGTGCAGTATCAGGCTCCGTATGGTGGTTATTATTTTTTTCCAGATCATTTAGCCAGAAAGGATGTGGCTCACAGAGTAGCGAAATCACAACAGCGGCATCTTCCCTCTCAGCACAATGCAGGGAATGTGGCAATGGAAACGGTGGCAAGGAGGAGCATTAGCACTAATGGATTGCAGTGGAGGTTGTGCTCTAACCTCAGTTTGGCTGGAAGCCCGATTCCTCTTTGAAACTCAGCAGGTTTTTCAGCATGAAAGAGTTGACAGCAGACAAGAGATGGGTCTTTGCATTTGCTTCACTTTGAGGTGGCTTATTAATTATGCAGATTCCCTGGCAGAGTTTACCCTGTGCAGGTAATGTTGAAAGGTACGCTTTTCTACATTAGTAATGAAGAAGAATTGAGGGAAGAAAAAAGGAAAGAGAGAAGAGAAGAGGAGAGGAAGAGAAAAAGAAAGAAAGAAAGAAAGAAAGAAAGAAAGAAAGAAGAAAGAAAAAAGAGAGTAGAGAGAGAGGGAGAAGCAAGAAGAGAAGAGGGAGAGAGAGAGAGAGAGAGAGAGAGAGAGAGAGAGAGAGAGAGAAAGAGAGGGAGGGAGGGAGGGAGGGAGGGAGAAGAGAAAAGAGAAGAGGAGAGAGAGAGAAAGAGGGATGGAGGGAGAGACAGAAGAGAAGAGAAGAAAGGAAGAAGGAAAGAGGTAGAGAGAGGAAGGAAGGAAGAGAGAGAGAGAGAAGGAGATAGAGGAGAGAGGAAGAGAAAGAAAGAAGGAAAGAAAGAAAGAAGGAAAAAAGAAAAAAGAAAGAAAACGAGAGGGGGAGGGAGGGGGAAGCGAGAAGAGAAGAGGAAGAGAGGAAGAGTGAGAGGGAAAGAAAGAAAGGGAGGGAGGGAGGAAGGGAGGGAGAAGAGAAAAGAGGAGAGAGAGAGAAAGAGGAATGGAGGGAGAGACAGAAGAGAAGAGAAGAAAGGAAGAAAGAAAGAAAGAAAGAAAGAAAGAAAGAAAGAAAGAAAGAAAGAGAAAGAAAGAGAGGGGAGAGAGAAGAGAGGAAGAGAAAAAAGAAAGAAAGAAGAGAGAGAGAAAAAAGGTCAAGGTTTAAGTTTAGTTTTACATATGGATTTGGTCTATTCTTGAAATTTTTGAACAAAATAATGATGCCATTGCCAGTATTCTGACTGATGAACCCAGCCAAAGCAAGCATGGCTGAGATGACCCAATCTCTTAATGCAAAATTTCATTGAGCACATCATATCAGCAAAGATGAGGCCACAACCGGATCTAACTATTTCCCGTACAATCCCACATAGTTAAAGTTCAGGTTTTCCCTCTCCCTATTACACCAGACCCAGGAGTGGGATTCTACCGGTTCGGACCAGTTTGGGCGAACCAGTAGCTCCAAAGATCAGCTGGTAGGCAGCATCTACTAAAACAGTGATGCGGAACCTATGACATGCAGGTCAAAAGTGACATGCAATGACATTTTGTCTGACACATCAGTGTTCACCAATACCAGAATACAACTATTCTTAAAAGCATGCCCTGTTCTTATATGGTTTTCAGAGACTCTGGAGGCCTCATGGAAACAGGCTTCCCCAAAAAGCACGAAGCAAATTCCTGGTCCCGACAAACTCCCTTTTATTAAACGAATGTGAATTCCTCTCATTCCCATCCAGCAAAGGCCTGGCAAACAGTCCTTCAAAGGTGAAGTTATGACCACAGACCTTATCTATCTTGAAAAGCTGCCATGTAAATATTTTCCAAACAAGGTGCTGTGCAAGGAAAGACTGGGCACAGAGTCTCTGAGATTCATGGACAGGTCTTCACACTCCTGAAATGAGCAAACAAATTGTTTCCTGCAAAAGCCCACTCCCCTTTCGCTCCTCTTTCATTTCCTATGGGAGGAGCCATTCACCGTCCACCTGTGGCTTTACTCCCAAGTCGACCTTTTCTTTTCTTCTGGCAGCTCTGCACATGAGCACACTGGGAACAGGCTCCAGCTGTTCCTCTGCCTCACTGCTGTCTAGCTCCGAAAGCAGCTGAGAACTGCCAGGCGGCCTTGGCCCCCTCTCTGCCTCCAACGCAGAGCCCTTGTCTGAGCCTTCCCCAGCGTCCAGGACTGGTCCATGTTCTTCCCCCACCTTCTCACTCGCCGCTGGTAGGCCACAACAGCATGGTCCTCTAGTAGATGTTGCCTAAGACATCTGGAAATTGCACAAGAGCTTGTTCCATACTTTCACACTGCTTCCAAAACTCCGTAAATATACCAAAATACATTTCCAGTGGACGCTTTCCTTCTTACATAGAAGAAAAATGATGTTCAGTATGATTTTGTACATGAACAGAAAACAAAGTTTACCTTGTTCTTTGCCTCAAGCAATCAGATGCCCTGGGACAGCTTAACAAGTTTTCTCAGGTAATACTTATTTATACAAAAAAAAAAAACATAAACGCTTGATGGTTATATAGAAATATATATATATATATATATATATGTATGTATGTATGTATGTATGTATGTATGTATGTATGTATATATATATATATATATATATATATATATATATATATATATATATATATATATATATATATATATATATATATAAGTCAAATGAAATTCAATGGTGAAAAGAGTAAGAGTAAGGTTCTACATTTAGGCAAGAAAAACAAAATGCACAAGTACAGTATAGGTGGTACCTTGCTCAATAGTAGTAACTGTGAAACGGATCTAGGAGTCCTAGTGGACAACCATTTAAATAGGAGCCAGCATTGTGCAGCAGCTGCCAAAAAAGCCAACACAGTCCTAGGCTGCATCAACAGAGGGATAGAATCAAGATCATGTGAAGTGTTAATACTACTTTATAAGGCCTTGGTAAGGCCACACTTGCAATACGGCATTCAGTTTTGGTCGCCAAAATGTAGAAAAGATGCAGAGACTCTAGAAAGAGTGCAGAGAAGAGCAACAAAGATGATTAGGGGACTGGAGGCTAAAACATATGAAGAACGGTTGCAGGAACTGGGTAGGTCTAGTTTAATGAAAAGAAGGACCAGGGGAGACATGATAGCAGTCTTCCAATATCTCAGGGGCTGCCACAAAGAAGAGGGAGTCAAACTATTCTCCAAGCCACCTGAGGGTAGAACAAGAAGCAATGGGTGGAAACTAATCAAGGAGAGAAGCAACTTAGAACTGAGGAGAAATTTCCTGACAGTTAGAACAATTAATCAGTGGAACAGCTTGCCTCCAGAGGTTGTGAATGCCCCAACACTGGAAGTCTTTAAGAAGATGTTGGATAGCCATTTGTCTGAAATGGTGTAGGGTTTCCTGCTTAGGCAGGGGGTTGGACTAGAAGACCTTCAGGGTCCCTTCCAACTCTGCTATTGTATTGTAAGTATATATAGAATTTACTATTTATTTTTTAAAAAATAATTATGCATCTTTTTTCTTTGTTGCAGTTTCTTGCTTTTTTTGAGTAGGGGGGTTGGAGTAGAAGATCTTCAAGGCCCCTTCCAGCTCTATTCAGATTGATCAATTGAAATGGTCCAGGGGTCTCCTGCTTGAGCAGGGGGCTGGACTAGAAGACCTCCAAGGTGATGCCCAATATCACAGTCCCTGAAGCTAACAAAGAAATGGTCAGATGCTTATTGATTAAGGATCCTATAAGCTGCCCGAAACTATAGGATTCCATCTAGTCCCGTGAGTTAGTTTTTCAACTAAAGTGAATTATTGTGGTGCTGACTTGTCCGAATGATGCAGAGGCGCTATGGCTAGAGTTGGGATAGCTTATTCTATTTAGTGGCAGGGTTTTGGAGAGTATACTTACAATAGGATCAGAGGTTGTATTCAGCCAGTGCAAACCAGTTCGCTCGAACCGGTAGTGGAAATCACGAGTGGCCCGTCCCCCGTCCCCCATCCCCCGTCCCCCCTGGCTCTATGCCACCCTATTTAGGCACGTTTTTGAGGCTGGGCACATGCACGGAAGGCGGACGTGTGAGCAAAGTGCATGCACAGAAGGCCAGGTGCATGCATGTGAAGCGAGCGCGCGCGCGCAGGGAGAACCAGTGGTAACAAAATGTAAAACCCACTGCTGAATAAGATGCTGGGAAAATTCTGCTGAACTCTTAAATCCAGATTTAGAGCCTGGGACAGCTATTTAAGTACATGACTCTTCACAGCAACTTTTTATCTCACCAGATATCCTGAGAGGTGTTACAGCTATCCTAAGATGGCTGCTGTAGAAGCCATATCAAGATGGCCACTTCAGGAAATATTGTTCTAAAACCACCTTTTCCTTCTCCTTTGCCTTCTCCATTTCTTCCTCCTCCTCTTTCTTCTTACTTTTACTTTACTTTACTTTATTTCAAACTTTTATACCGCCCCCTCTCCCAAAAGGGACTCGGGGCGGTGTACAGTCAGATTAAAACACATAAATACATGGGAATAAATACAAACATAAATAAATACTAAATACGTAAAAGAGGAGGCTGTAAAAACTGTACCTAAAGTAAAGCAATTAAAACAATGTTTAAAATAACCCCTAAAAATACCCAATTAAAAATATCTGCCAGGAGGTAAGATAAGACTATGAATGGGCCAAGCCGGCTAAATGAAACAGGTGGGTCTTCAGTTTTTGTCGGAAGGAGCGGAAGTCGGTGGTGATTCTGATATCATTATTCTGAATTTTATCCTTCTCTTCCTCCTTCTCCTTGACAAAGGATTAAAGACACAATGGAGGAAGAAAGAAAGAAAGAAAGAAAGAAAGAAAGAAGGGAGGGAGGGAGGGAGGGAGGGAGGGAGGGAGGGAGGGAGGGAGGGAAGGAAGGAAGAAAGGAAGGAAGGAAGGAAAGAAGGAAGGAAGGAAGGAAGGAAGGAAGATAGGTACATCAAAAATCCAATGACTCCAAGGGTTTCTATAGGGTGTGGTTAAGAGAGCCAGCTGTCCGTGATGTCTCCCTTGGACGACTCCTCCGACTCTTCCTTGGAAGCTGACTCACGGAAGAAGGACCTCTCATTCCTGGCATGTTAGGAAGGGAGTTAATTACTGACCCTGATTGGCAGCTGAAAGAGAATGACAGGCTTCGGCTGGGGACGGCTTGCAGGCCAGTGAAGAGGAGGAGGAGGAGGAGGAGGAGGAGGAGGAGGAGGAGGAGGAGGAGGAGGAGGAGGAGGAGGAGGAGGAGGAGGAGGAGGAGATACCTGCTGTGGTGAATCTCAGAGCATGCCGGGCAGAGAAACAGAGGTCTGACAGATTTCTCGGGAGAAGGCCCTGCCCCTCTTGATGGGCTGCACCGGGAAAGCTATTTAGCACAGCAGGCAGAAGGAGGCATTGCTGGGAACAATGTGTGTGGGTGTGGCCAGTGGTGGTTGTGGGCGAACCTGTAGTGATTTAGGGGCCTGGAACCCACAGGGACCTTGCCATGCCCCCGAACCAGTTCCCTAGTCAGCGCTGTTGGTGCCACCATCTTGTTTTTCAGTTCTGTGCATGCACAGAACAATTTTAATTGCATTGTGCATGCATGCACAGTGCACATCAAGTGTGCATGCAAAGCGCGCACCTGAGCAAACCAGCAGTAGTGCCGGGCGGAACCCACCCCTGGTTTGGCCATGTGTTTGTTCATGCTTGACTTTTGAGATGCTGAACTTCTATAACCAGTGAGCTAATGTGGATGTGCTTTTGGTTTTTGCAAGGGGGGGGGGGCCTTTATGTTCATTTGGTGGACTTATTTATTTGAGCATCTTGCTATTTGTTACATGGACTAATTGGCCATTGCCTGGAGAGTTAATCTGGGCTTGCTTGTGGTTGACTTGGCTTTGGAAGAGTTCTAAAACTGGGTGAAGAGAACCACTGGGGAGTATCCATAAAATTCTCCCTAAACCAGACAGCCACAACAAGGCCTGGATTTATATAAGCACACTACTGAATGGCATTTTCTGTGTGGTCCTTGAGCCCAACTTAGAGCAATAAAGGATCCAAAATATATGTTTTTTCATGAGAAGTTGAGAACTATTCTCATTCTATGATATGTTTCGGGACCTTTGAGTCAAACATCCCAAGCCAACATTCTAATACGTGGTATGTGAGAGTTAATTATACTGCCTGAAGACTGCATGCATCGTGGAGGAATGTCTGGAAATTGTCTTTATTCGATAAGGACATCGTTCGCAAAAGCTGGCTGGTAATTACGTTTATCTCTTCATTTTGATAATTAGTGTTAACACCGCAATGCAGGCCCTGGGATTTGGATGTAATCACCTCATATCTAACATGTGCATGGCAATTACTCTGAGAAATAGGCGAGGCTCCGATGGAGAAAAATGATAATATTGCAAGGCAACTCCTGCAGATTCTTTAGACGTCCTTGTTCTTGCCAACAAAGCAATAAAAGTGGGATTCCTAGTGGATTCCTTCTGGAAATAAAGTTGAACAAAACAACCCCCCTAGTTAATCTGGCATCAGTCTGGTTGAATTCCCTGCATCAGGCTGGATCTCCCAAATTAATTCCAGCTTCCAGCTTGACCCCCATAGTTGATCTGCACCTTAAATCATGCAGCAGAGATAAATGCAAACATTCTTGCTGGTTTCTACACCGATCTCTGCAAAGTTTTAGTATACAGCCAAGACTGAAAGGACGCAAGAGAGAGCAGAATTTCATTTTGTGACCCATTTCCTCAATCCTCCTTAGCCATATTTATGAACACGAAAGCAATTTTTGGCTTTTACTGTTAATATTTATAGCCCAGGTGTGCGGGGGAAATGCAATTTTCCACTCATGACGGACTACATTTCCATCCTTTCTGATTAGGCATCCTGGCTAGGCTTATGCTAATGGAGACCCTAACAAAATTTTGAAGGGCATAAATTCTATACTTATAAGTGTAATCTACAGGGTGAAGTGTTGATCTATCGTGAGCGAGATCCAAAATCTAAACCCAAGTGGACTCCGTGAGGTTATTACCTAGGTTGCAAGGTCTAGAGCCATGATGGCGAACTATGGCACATGTGCCAGACGTGACACACAACGCCCTCTCTGTGGGCACGCGTGGTGTCACCAGCTGCTCGTCTGGTTTCTGGAGTGCACAGGCTTCGTCTTTGTGGGTGCCAGAGCACTGGAAAATGGCCCCAAAATTGTTAAAAAAACAGGCAATGTTTCTGGCGTTTTCTGGGCTGTTTTCCAGCCGATTTTCCAGCCATTTTCCAGCTACTTTCAGGCCATTTTTAGGCCAGAAATGACCTGATAATGCCCCCCAGAATGGCCTGGTTTGGGGGCATTTTCAGGGTGTTTTTCAGGCCATTTTTGGAGCAGTTTGGGGCCATTTTTCAGGTCATTTTCAGGCTGGGTTTTGGGCATTTTCAGGGTTCAAAAGGGCCTGAAAAGGGGCTGACAATCGGCCAAAAACAGGCAAGTACGTGACAGCCAGCTGGTCTTTAGGCTTCCGGTGCTTCGGTGCACACACATGCGCACACATGCACATGCATGCACGCATATACACACGCATGCACACACATTCTGATTTCGCCACTTGGTGCCAAAAAGGTTCTCCATCACTGGTCTAGAGGCCTCTAGGAAGTTACAGATGTAGTTGGATCACCTCACTTCTATTTCAAACAGTTTATTTCAACCCATAGCTTTTAAGTCGTCTGATTTTTGGCCCTAAAGATCCCTTACAAATTTGCAGCTGATTTGTACTTTTTAATGGGGGTGGGAGAGAGGGGTGTGAGAAAAAGGGGCACTATGGGTTTGCAAATCGGGGCCGATCCAATTTGCTGAATCAATCAAGAAAACCAAATTGATTCAGTGTTTTGATTTGTTTCTCCAATTTTATCCAGCAAGGCAGATAGTTTCAATTTCCTAGTAGGATTTAGAAAATGAACCTTTTACTTGCGCACAGTTGATCTAATTGCTGTGCATCGTGATTCATTGCATCAAATTGTTGGAAGCTTTGTCAAATGGATTTGTTATAATGAGGTTTTGCACATCTTTAGAATTATTTACTTATCTGAGAAATAATCATGTAATATCCATACTTATAGAATTCTGGGTGCTGACGTCCATAAAGTTTAAAAGTTTGGAAAACACTGCCCAAGACTAAATATTTAGAAACCTACCTAGCAATTGGTTCTATATTATTAAATTTCTCAGTTTAATAATTTATAGATCTTGCTATCCAGCTCAACAGAACAATTTTCCAAATCACTTGAAGGCCAGACAAGGAATAATGGATGGAAACTGATCAAGGAGAGATTCAACCTAGAAATAAAGATGAATTTTCTGAGAACAATCAACCCATGGAACAGAGGTTGCCTTCAGAAGTTGTGGCAGCTTCATCACTGGAAGCTTTCAAGAAGAGACTGGACTGCCATCTGTCAGAAATGGTGTAGGGCAGTGATGGCGAACATTTGGCACGCGTGCCACAGGTGGCACCCGGAGCCATTTGTCAGGGCACGCAAGGCGCTGCCCTGCCAGCTGGCCAGCACCCATGCGCGCACTGGCCAGCTGAGTTCACCATTTTTAAAAGCCATTTTTCGCCCTCCCCAGGCTCCAGAGGTTTTATGGGAGCCTGGGGAGGGCGAAAAGAGCCTCCCCCACTCCCCCGGAGGCTTCAGGGACTTCCGGTTTGCACGGAGGGTCGTTTTAAGCGTTCCGAAGGCTTCAGGGAAGCCTCCGGACGATCCCTGAAGCCTCCGGAGGGCCTCTGGGGGGGGTGGGGCAGGCTGTTTTCGCCCTCCCCAGGCTCCTATAAAGCCTCTGGAGCCTGGGGAGGGCGAAAAAAGCATGTAAAAATGGGGGGGTCACGCCTTTTGTGCGCGCATGCGCACTGGGGCGGTCGTGCATTGCATTATGGGTGCGGCAGGCATGCACATGCCTGCCGCACCCATAATGCAATGCACGACCGCCCCAGTGCGCATGCGCGCACAAAAGGCGTGACCCCCCTGCACTCCCCCCACTTGTGGCACACGAGCCAAAAAAGGTTCGCCATCGCTGGTGTAGGGTCTCCTGCTTGGACATGGGGTTGGACTAGATGACCTACAAGGCCCCTTCCAACTCTTTTAATCTGTTAATTTCTACCGCTTACTTCCTCAAAGACCAAGGACAGCCCCAGCCTAGAAAAATCAACACTTCCCTGATTTGTGTGAAAGGAAGGCCCTAAACAAGAGTTCAACCTTGAATATGATGCAAATGTTATGCAGTCATAGGCAAAACCTTTTTAAGTGCTTGCTGTGTTGGCAACTCTAGCTAAATAGTACCTGGCATTCAGCCCAGGTGCCTCTCTTGGCAGCTGGCCAAAAATACCAGGTGACAAATGCAAGGTGCCCACAAGGTTTACACTCTCACCCATACCCTTCTTCAAGATATACTGGATTGGCACTATTCGTCTTAATGGATCACTTCTTTTTTAAAAAAATGATTTTGTTTATACAAACATAACATCTTTGCAAGACATTATACTTCTTTTACATATCCATTGTGTTTCCTTTGTCTGTACATGTAAATCTTCTCTCTCTCTCTCTCTCTCTCTCTCTCTCTCTCTCTCTCTCTCTCTCTCTCTCTCTGTCTCTAGCTCTAGCTCTAGCTCTAGCTCTAGCTCTAGCTCTATCTATCTAGCTCTAGCTCTAGCTCTATCTATATCATTTATATCTATATCTATATATCTATATCTATATCACCTATATCTATATCTATCTATCTATCTATCTATCTATCTATCTATCTATCTATCTATCTACCTCTATATCTATCTATCTATCTATCTATCTATCTATCTATCATCTATCTATCATCTCTCTCTCTCTCTCTATCTATCTATCTATCTATCTATCTATCTATCTATCTATCATCTATCTATATCTATATATATCTCTCTCTATCTATCTATCTATCTATCTCTATCTCTATCTCTATCTATCTATCTATCTATCTATCTATCTATCTATCTATCATCTATCATCTATCTATAACTATATCTATATCTGTCTGTCTGTCTGTCTATCTATATCTATATCTATCTATACACATATTTTGTTTCATATATCTTAGATATATATGTTTCATATATATCAGTTCCATATATAACAACCTTTATATACATTTAAGTTTCTTATGTCTCTCATTTCCTACTATTTTTGTCTACAGTCTATTTTGTATTTCCACCTCTTATTCATTCTCCAGTTTTGTAGTTTCTTAATCTTTCTTCTTCTCTTTATTGTTTTCCTACTTTCCCCCCCTTTCCTGTAGCCAATTATACCATAAGTCTCATACTGAGTAATATTCAGATTCCTTTTTAACATTTAATTGTTTCATGAGCTTATCCATCTCTGCACATTCCAATATTTTTATATCAGTTTTATTGGATGAGTCCTTTGATTCCCAGTTTGGAAGACTGGCTAACTAAATTGAGAGTAAGGCTCCATAGCCTGAAATAACTTTTAAATTTATTTAGAATATAGAACATAGAACATAAAGTTGGAAGGGACTTTGGAGGTCTTCTAGTCTAACCCCTGCTCGAGCAGGAGACCCTATACCAGAGGTCAGAAAACTGCAGCTCTGGAGCCACATGTGGCTCTTTCCTCCCTCTGCTGCAGCTCCGTCACCGGTCGGCGCCACAATTTTGAGAGGAGCTTCCCGTGGGGGGGGGGAGAGAGAAGCACAGTGCGCCAGGAGAAGACTCTATGGCAATGGGAGGGTTTTCCAGTTGTCTCCACAATTGATAGGGCTTTCGATTATGACAGGTAGAGGAGGAGACTCTATGGTGAGGGAACTGAACTTCCGGTCAGCTCCAGAATTGAACGGGGGGCTTCCAGTTAGGACTTTTGTGGCTCCAGTGTTTTCTTTCCTGTGGGAAATGAGTCCAAATGGCTCTTTGAGTGTTTAATTTTGCTGACCCCTGCCCTATACCATTCAGATAAATGCTTGTCCAGTCTCTTTTTGAAAGCCTCCAGTGATGGAGAGCACACAACTTCTGATGGCAAGCTTTCCATTGGTTGATTGCTCTAACCATTAAGAGATTTCCCCTTAGCTCTAGGTTGCTTCTCTCCTTGGTTAGTTTCCACCCATTGCTTCTGGTCTTGCCTTTTGGTGCTTAAAAAATAGTTTGAACTTCTCATCTTTGCAGGAGTCCCTCAAATATTGGAACACTGCTATCTTGTCACCCCTAATTCTTCTTTTCATTAGACTGGACATATCCAATTCCTGTAACCGTTCTTCGTTTGTTTTAGCCACCTCCTGTTAAAATTTAATTGTTTTAATAGTAAAAAGTAAATCCAATCAAGGATTTAATTCTAATTGGAAATCTTTCCCGGTCTACAATCTTATGCATGGGATTGCACTACACCCAAAAATTTATTTGTAGAGCGCTTATGTTAATTTGCCATGTAATTTATAATACACTATTGGGGGCCTGTCCTATTCCTTGATTTTCATTTTCCATTAACGGTGGGCAGTGTTAATCAAGAATATTTTTTTATCGTAAAGCTTAATAGGGATAGATGGACTTTGATAAGAACATTCATAGGAAATATAATGCCATAAGCTTCTTGTGATATGTGGGAATATTTAAGGTTTATTCTATATCTGACTTGTTCTTCATCTACCCATATTTTACTATTTGACCCTGATTTTCTTATCTGTACTAGCACTTCTTATATCCTTTCAGAAGGTATAATAAAGAAATAGAAAATCCTTTGAAATATAGAAAGGGTAGACTTGTTATATTTTCATTTCTTTTGATAGAAGGATTTGCTGTCCTTTTTCTGATTTCCTCAGCCTCAGATTTGAATTGTTCTGAATCTCAGTTTAACAGGGACAAGATTTTAAAATGAATCCTGCCACCCCTATATGCAGAGTTAGCTTCACCTTTGTTCCCCCCCCTTCTCTCTCTCTCTCTCTCTCTCTCTCCGCTACTGTGCAGCTAGAGTTATTTTAATTGCAAATATACTTATAGATATCTCAAAGACAGAGATGGTATTCAGCCATTGTGACCAGTTCTGGAGAACCGGTAGCGGAAATTTTGAGTAGTTCAGAGAATCAGCAAATACTACCTCTGACTGTCCCCACCCCCATCTATTTGCTGCCTCCTGAGTCCCATCTGATCAGCTGGAGACTCCGATCTTCTTTTGTTGCCCTGCACAGGAGAACAGAGCTGGAAAACAAGTTAGTGGGATGGGGAGGGAATGGGGATTTTACAGTATCCTTCCCCTGCCACGCCCACCAAGCCACACCACGCCCACCAAGCCATGCTCACAGAACCAGTAGTAAAAAAAAAAATGAATCCCACCTCTGCTTAAAGGTGTTTTTTCTTCTTCCTTCAAAAGGCAACTGAACTGTTGTTTCCTTGAGGAAGAAGAAGAAGAAGAAAATGTTTTGCTTCTGGTCCCAGAAGCTTCATCGGTTCTGATGGGGATGGTGGAGAGGATGGAAGGTTCTGACAGTTGAGCCTAGGTGATAGGGGGATGGAAGGATGGTTCCTGATTGGGATGGGAGAATGGAAGGAGTGTATTTCTTTGCAGTCATCTGGTCATGAGCACTTGAGAGTTCTTGAAGCCCCTTGTGGGTTTATCTGTGCCCTCAGAGTCACCTGAGTCAGAATGCAATTGGTTGTGGGAATCTTCTTGGAATTGTTGCGTGGTAGACGGGAGATATGTGGTATCTTATTCCTCCACCTCTGTTGAGGAAGGGACGTTCAATTCTAACATAGATGGATTATTTTATTCCTCTTTCACACTCCTTTTACTCCTCTTTCAAACCAATGGTCCTCTCTATCTAAACTCTGGACTTCCTCAAGGAGAAAAAAACCATCAAGCTGCCTTTTGAAGGGGGAAAAAAAACACCTTTGAGACTACTATGATCTGGATGAGCCGCAGTAGCACAGTGGTTAGAGTGCAGTACTGCAGGCTATTTCTGCTGACTGCTGGCTGCCTGCAATTTGGCAGTTCGAATCTCACCAGGCTCAAGGTTGATTCAGCCTTCCATCCTTCTGAAGTGGGTAAAATGAGGACCCAGATTGTTGGGGGCAAGAGGCTGACTCCGTAAACCACTTAGAGAGGGTTGTAAAAGCACTGTGAAGTGCTTTAGTAGTCACTATAAATCTAAGTGCTATTGCTATTCCTCCCTCCCTCTTACTTCCTTCCTTCCTTCCATCCATCCATCCATCCATCCATCCATCCATCCATCCATGGTGGCACAGAGGTTACAATGCAATATTGCAGGCTGACTTTGCCTACTGCCAGCAGTTTGATCCTGATCAGCTCAAGATTGACTTAGCCTTCCATCCTTCTGAGGTCGGTAAAATGAGGACCCAGATTGTTGGGGGCAAGAGGCTGGCTCTCTAAACTGCTTAGAGAGGGCTGTAAAAACACTATGAAGTGGTATATAAGTCTAAGTACTATTATTATTGCTATGACTGAGAATCTCTACAGAGATTCTTACAAATATTTTTTTTCCTTCCTCAAATTCTAGCAGCCTATCCAACTTGTATAAGAAATGAATTCAACATGTTTGTTTTCCAGCAAATTGTGGCCTGCTGGCCTGAAGGAAAACCTTTATGGTGTGTGTGTGGGGGGGGGGGGGGGTTGCACATTAAAATAAATAGCTTTAAATTATTTTAAATTAGCATCCCAATTTTAGAGTCTTTGGGGGAAATAGACTGCAATGTCTGTAGTTCTGACCTGGTGTGGTCAATGTCCTTTGAGCCCATCAGTTGGAAGATGGGTTTTTTTCCAAAATACTTGTGCCAGGCCTGGAAGCCATCTTCAGGCCTGCCACATTTAATTCTGTGAGAAACTGGGAGGGGGGATTATATGGAGTGGGGTAGATATGGTTAAAATAATACAATACAATACAATAGCAGAGCTTGAAAGGACCTTGGAGGTCTTCTAGTCCAACCCCCTGCTCAGGCAGGAAACCCAACACCACTTCAGACAAATGGTTATCCAACATCTTCTTAAAGACTTCCAGTGTTGGGGCATTCACAACTCCTGGAGGCAAGCTGTTCCACTGGTTAATTGTTCTAACTGTTAGAAAATTTCTCCTCAGATCTAAGTTGCTTCTCCCCTTAATTAGTTTGCACCCATTGCTTCTTGTTCTGCCCTCAGGTGCTTTGGAGAATAGTTTGACTCCCTCTTCTTTGTGGCAACCCCTGAGATATTGGAAGACTGCTATCATGTCTCCCCTGATCCTTCTTTTCATTAAACTAGACATGCCCAGTTCCTGCAACCGTTCTTCATATGTTTTAGCCTCCAGTCCCCTAATCATCTTGGTTGCTCTTCTCTGCACTCTTTCTAGAGTCTCCACATCTTTTCTACATTGTGGCGACCAAAACTGGATGCAGTATTCCAAGTGTGGCCTCACCAAGGCATTATAAAGTGGAATTAACACTTCATGTGATCTATTCCTTTCTCAGAGAGTCAAGGACATCTTGGCCTGCACCTGGAGTGGCGTGACTGGGAGGCATCTCCAGTTGGGACAGTGTTTGATTGGACCATGTGATGGACTCTGAAGGAGGAAATACTGCTCTCTCTCTCTCTCTCTCTCTCTCTCTCTCTCTCTCTCTCTCTCTCTCTCTCTCTCTCTCTCTCTCTCTCCCTCCCTCCCTCCCTCCCTCCCTCCCTCTCCCTCTCCCTCTCCCTCTCCCTCTCCCTCTCCCTCCCTCCCTCCCTCTCCCAAGACCTCCAACCATGTGGTCCTGCCCACCATTAAACCGTCTGTCCAAATAACCTCCATGCTTCCAGTGTTTTTCTCCCCACTGGGAACTGAACCCATATGGACATTTGTTCCAACAAAAATGTATAGTTTTGTGACTTGCCTCTTAATTTGTACTACTAGAATCCTTTTGTCTGTGTTATCCAATCTTCTCTCCACCGTCTTTTTAACTTCCTACAGTTTCCAGTAAACCTCAGGGGACTCTAAGGTCCCCCTGGGCTCCTGTCATTGCTTGGGGGGGGGGGGGCTAACCTTGAAAATCAGTGAAAGAAATCTCAACCAATCTCTTTGCCCTTAAGCTTCAAATAAAAAGATAAAGAAATAGGGCCCAAGTTTAATAGATCCTGCAAACTTCCAGCCCCAGGAACTGTCCGTTTTGGTGATCAAATCAAATCTTTATTATGATCATAGATCAGCATAAGAAGGGTAAAATGCAAACAATTAGGGGGTGTCAGGGTTTCAAGAAACACCCCCAATGAAATAAAACTCCAAGGCTTGTGTTTCCTCAAACTTCCACTTTATTAGAGATGTCATGTTGGCACATCTGGGAAAACCCAAATCTGAAAGCTTCTAGGTTTTCCCACCCAGTTGAAAATTCAAGATCCTGCCCCAACACCCACAAGTTCATCCCGTGGTCCAAACTTTCACTGCCACGAAAACAGATTCCACCCATCCAGTTCCTGCCAGGTGCAGAGACAAAGATGACCTTGGCTTCCTAAAAAGAATATTATTATGGCTACATATCACCCAACTCCGTGTAATCCCCCCTCCTATTTTCCCACAGTAGAAAGTGTGGCAGACCTGAAACCTAAAAAAAAGAAAAGATGGCTTGCAGGTTTGACAAAATGGTTGTGAGAACTGAGTATATCTGCTCTAACAAAGAGCAGACTACGGGGTTATATGATAGCAGTCTTCCAATATTTGAGGGGCTGTCACAGAGAAGAGGAAGGTCAACTTATTCTCCTCAGGAGGCCAAGACAAGAAGGTGGAAGATCATTAATTAGAGATCCAACCTAGAACTAAGAAGAAATTTCTTTACAGTGAGAACAATTAATCAGTGGAATGGCTTCCCTCCAGAAGTTGTTAGGTGCTCCTTCACTGGACATTTTTAAGAAGAGACTGGACAGCCATTTGTCTGAAATGCTATAGGATTTCCTGCTTGAGCAGGGGGTTGGACTAGAAGACCTCTAAGGAATCTTCCATCTCTGTTATTCTGAATTCTGCAATTAACAATTTAAAAGCTAAAACATATGAAATACAGAAACAATATTTTAAAAAGCAGTGTGTTTGTGTGTTTGTGTGTGTGTATGCAGTAAAACCATATAAAGAAGTAAAATCATTAACTAAATACAGAAGAACATAAAAGATAATATAAGGCTAACTAAATCTATCCCAAATACAAACTGTACTTTAAGGATGAAAATATACTAAGTGGCTTAATCTTTTGTATGCCAACTGTCTGATAATATGCTGTGCTGAGCCTGGGATCCAGATGGCATGGAAATTGTATTTTGTTTATTAATCATTACACGTCTAAGGCTATAATGTCTAAGCTTCAATATTCTGAATAAGCCCTTTTTATCAACAAAGAAGGTTCTTGAGATGCCATATCAATTGCACAACTTCCAGTAGTAATCCGTTTGTGGTCATCTTGCTGTTGTTAACTATGAAGTTGTATCTGATCCATCGCAAACCCATGGACAATGTTCCTCCAGGCCTTCCTGTACGACACCTGGAGTCCATTTAAGCTCACGCCTACTGCTTCGGTGACTCCATCCAGCCACCTCCTTCTCTGTCATCACCTTCTTCTTTTGCCTCCCATCTTTCCCAGCATTAGATTCTCCTCCAGGAAGTCCTTCTTCTCATTAGGTGGCCAAAGTATTTGAGTTTCATCTTCAGGATCTGGCCTTCTAAAGAGCAGTCAGGTTTGATCTCCTCTAGGACTGACTGGTTGGATGGCCTTGCAGTCCAAGGGACTCGCAGGAGTCTTCTTCAGCACCAGAGTTCAAAGGCCTCCATTCTTTGGTGCTCAGCCTTCCTTATGGTCCAACTTTCACAGCCATCCATTGCAACTGGAAAAACCATCACCTTGACTATGGTGGTCATCTTAAATCACACCAAAGCAATATCACTTGGAAGAAACATCTGGAAATGACTTTTAAGGGTTCTATCAAAGCATTTCATTTAAAAAAATATCGATATCTTCATTCACTCCACCTTTCGAAATAATTTCTATGAGTAAATCAAGTAGATTGACCTGGAGTTTTGAAAAATGACCTCGGTAAGAGGCCCGAAACAAGATACCATGGCAACAGCTTGGAAAAAGGAAACAGATCCCAAGAAAGAAGCCATGAAGATAAATAGGAAGCTCTGTTAAGACAAAGGTTGAAGTTCAACAGGGGAATATTAAAGGGGGCGTATACAGCTTATTTTCATTTGTTGAGATGATGTGGTGGAATGTAGTCTGAATTCCCAATAGGGAAGGGCTGCATTCCAGATGCCCAAGAGACAGCAAAGTTTAGATAGCTTGGTTGGGAGGAAAAGGCTCAAGACTCCTAGACCAGGGGTGTCACACTCAAGGCTTGGGGGCCTGTGGGGTACTTAGATCTGGCTCATGGGGCTGCCCTGGAAACACCAAAGGACTGATCTGTACTGCCTCTGCCAGCGAGAGCAGGCAGCCCTCTCAAGCTCCACTTTTCCTGGCAGAGGTTTGCAGGAGGCTGTTGCAGCTAAAAAATGGAGCTTGGGAGCCAGTTTTTGCATGACAGACTGCTTGGGACACCACATGCACCCCTGACACGAGTGACATTGAATGGACCATGCCCACCAAAGGTAAAACACAACCCTGATGAGGCTCTCAATGAAATTGAGTTTGACACCCCTGCGTTAGATTTTTTTCAGAGTATATCTGTTATGAGAACCCATATTGTTGGGGGCAATATGCCGGCTCTGTAAACCACTTAGAGTGGGCTGTAAAGTGCTGTGACGTGGTATATAAGTCTAAGTGCTATTGCTTAGGAAGGAAGGAAAAAAGGAAGGAAGGAAGGAAGGAAGGAAGGAAGGAAGGAAGGAAGGAAGGAAGGAAGGAAGGAAAACAAGGAGAAGTAAGGAAGCCGTGTTGGTGCAGTGGTTAGAGTGCTGTATTCCAGGCTAACACTGCCCACAGTCAGGAAGTTTGATCCTGACTGGCTCAAAGTTGATTCAACTTTCCATCCCCCCAAGTTCAGTTCAGTTCATGAGGACCCAGATTGTTGGGGACAATGTGCTAACTCTGTAAACCACTTAGAGAGAGCTGTAAATCAATGTGAAGAGGTATATACGGTAAGTCTAAGTGCTATTGCTATGATACAAGCACTTGCTTTAGTTTGGCAGGATTTCTGCTATAGATGAGGCAAAATAAAGGAACCTCTTGGAAGTAATTCCCAATGTCTTGTTTGGTTTATGGAGTCTGATAGTGGGTTGGACTCACCTTCTGGCAAGATTTTCCACCCATTTCTGTTCTTCAGGTAACCCTTCAACATTGGAACCACACAGAGAAGATAGATTTTTGGTTCCTAAAGAGGACAGGAAAGGAGACCAATATGGATGAGCTACAACAAACCCCATCAGTTGATACTGTATTTTGGTACCCACCATGATTCCCGCACGTATGGATTATACTATCCTTAAAACTACTGGGATTGCCTTACATTGCTCAAATTCAATGGGAAGTTGGAATGCAGAGGTGGAATTCAGAGGCTGGTTTGGATCAGTTCGCCAGAACCGGTAATGGAAATCACCAACCCCGGCTCTATATGCCATCCTATTTAGGCATGTTTTCAAGCCAAAGTGCATGCAGGGAAGGCTGAGCGCATGCGTGGACAGGGCACGTGCTCACATTTGCAAACTGGTAGGAAAAGTAAGTAAATACCACCCCTGCTGGAAAGGTGTAGTGCTGGCCTCCAAAAATGCAATTGGGAGATCCAAAATTGCAGTTTTGCATCTCCCAAGTCAACTTGGCCAATGTCAAGAGATTATGGAAATCATATTTCCATTTATCTAGAAGACAGCTACTGATCTACACTGAATTTCAGGTGAATGCGACTTAGGACTGCTCTGTTAAAAATTGCCAGGTGAAATTTCTCACATATCCCTGCTCTTAACAAGCAATCTCTTTTGTCCACTGTCCCAGTGACCTCCTTATGGTCTTTTCAACTGCTTCAAAATGTTCTGATATAGCTTTAATTTCAACTGTACAATTGGGCCCATAATAATCGCCTCATTGTCAGTTCTCCAGTCATGAATGGCTTCTTCTTAGGAACACCAATTAATTTTAGCCAGATCTTCCTCAATTTTGTCCTTCAGAGACCCATAAATTGAGAAAGAAGTGACCCAAACTTCCTTTCTTCTTCATCTCCTCCTCCTCCTCCTTTTCTTCTTCTTCTTCTTCTTCTTCTTCTTCTTCTTCTTCTTCTTCTTCTTCTTCTTCTTCTTCTTCTTCTCTTCTTCCTCTTCTTCCTCCTCCTCCTCCTCCTCCTCCTCCTCCTCCTCCTCCTCCTCCTCCTCCTCCTCCTCCTCTTCTTCTTCTTCTTCTTCTTCTTCTTCTTCTTCTTCTTCTTCTTCTTCTTCTTCTTCTTCTTCTCATGGCACCAAAAGTTATTTAAGCAAAAGATTGTGGACTCAATTTTGTTTGATCCTATTTTGTTGTATCGAAGGAACCACAGATTTAATGACTCGTATCTATTTATAACTTTTCCTTTCTCCTCTGCCAAGCTTGCTTTAATACAAGGGTGTATTATTTTGGCTGAAGGCTGCTTTCTGAAGGACATGCTGTGGGCTGCGTGCCAAGAACCAGGAGATGGAGCGGAGGCAAAAACTAAATTTGATTTTATTTACACATAAAATTAAATATGGTTGATTTGATTACTCTCCAGCTTTATATTTAATAGGTTTTCTCTTCTATCACATCACAAACATAATTTGGCTGTGTTTTTGAAGGTTTCAGGAACGCACCAAAGGGCTTTTTTTATGAAGCTTTTTAAAATGGTTGTGTTATTTATTATCTTTCTGGTTCCAGAGTTTGATAGTGAGTTTTATTATTATTACAAGCTGATAACCCAGCGTTGCCTGGGTATTCATTTATCCTAATCCTATATTAGACAGGAAAGGGCCTGATTTCAGAGACAATTAAATTAGTTACAAATATTTTTGCTGTGCCTCCAGAAGCATCAAGAAAAGTGATATCACCTTGTTGTTTTGCTAGACCAGCGGTCGGCAAACGTAAACACTCAAAGAGCCATTTGGACCCGTTTCCCACAGAAAAGAAAACACCGGGAGCCACAAAGGTCCTAACTGGAAGCCCCCCATTCAATTCTGGAGCTGACCGGAAGTTCAGTTCTCCCACCATAGAGTCTCCTCCTAGTGCGGCGTACTTTTTCCTCTACCTGTCATAACCGAAAGCCCTATCAATTGTGGAGACAACTGAAAAACCCTCCCCTTGCCATAGAGTCTTCTCCTGGCGCACTGTGCTTCTCTCTCTTCCCCCCCTCCATTGGAGGCTCCTCTCAAAATTGTGGTGCTGATCGGTGACGGAGCCGCAGCAGAGGGAGGAAAGAGCCACATGCGGCTCCAGAGCCCCAGTTTGCTGACCCCTGGTCTGGGTGATCCATAATCATTTGGTATGCTTTTTTCTGATCTTGATTGAGAAGTGGCTTCTTGTCTGTGATATTTACACTAAACTCTTCCGTGTTGTAGTTCTTTTCTCATATGTAGTGTGTACGAAGTATGTTGTGTCAGTCTCATCGTGGTTCAGGCAGGCCGGGTTGCAGTAATATTTTATTGGTCATAGTAATACATTTGTTCTCAAAAATAATCAAAGCCTTGTTGAAAATGTTCGGACCAAACGTAATTTCTAAAGTTGGATTTTCCCCCTTACCAGAGGAGCCCCCTTGTGGAGTACTGTGAAGATGTTACCTTGGCAGCTCCACTGCGCTGTACAGTAGAAGCAATTTTACGGCAGTACGGTAGAATCCATTTTAAGGCAAAACAGGCTGTATCTTAACGGAACACACACATACCGAGAGGTGTTAGGGGTGTCTTACCCCCCACAGTATTTGTTTCCAGAGAGTAAGTCATCTGTGTACCGTTTGGTTGAAATTGCTCGAGGCGTTCCAGAGTTATGCTGGCACATACACAATCACACACACACACACACAGAGCCACATACATACATACATACATACATACATACATACATACATAATTATTATTATATTTTACTGCTTGTTTTAATTGATATAAATAGTAGCAACTATGAAGCACCCTTAACATTTGATTCTACATGTCACAACAGGAAGAATGGATTTATGCATGCATAAAAAATTGAGATAGATAGATGATAGGCAGACAGATGATAGATAGATGATAGATAGATAGATAGATAGATAGATAGATAGATAGATAGATAGATAGATGATAGATAGATAGATAGATAGATGATAGGTAGACATACATACATACATACATACATACATACATACATACATACATATAGAGAGAGACAGAGAGAGATGAGAAAGAGAGAGATGAGAGAGATGAAACACAGAGAGAGAGAGAGAGAGATGAGAGAGACACAAAGAGAGAGAGAGATGAGAAAGAGGTGAGAGAGAGAGGTGAGAGAGAGAGAGGATGATATATGAGAGAGAGAGAAAGATGAGAGAGAGACACAAAGAGAAAGAGAGATGAGAGATGAGAGAGATGAGAGAGATGAGAGAGAGAGATACACAGAGAGAGAGAGATGAGAGAGAGAAGAGAGAGACAGAGAGAGAAAGATGAGAGAGAGAGACACAAAGAGAGAGAGAGATGAAAGAGACAGAGGAAGATATATGAGAGAGAGAGAGAGATGAGAGAGAGACACAAAGAGAAAGAGAGATGAGAGAGATGAGAGAGAGATACACAGAGAGAGAGAGAGATGAGAGAGATGAGAGAGAGACAGAGAGAGAGATGAGAGAGAGGGGGGAGAGAGAAGGGGGGAGAGATGATGGATGATAAAAGATGAGCAAGAGAGAAAGATGAGAGAGGAGAGATGGAGACTTTTCCGTTCTTTTCCTAGTATTCTAATGCAACTTTAGTGAGGATAAATGGTTTTGCTGTTCCAGAAGTCCCTCCAGATTGAATCAATTTCCTATTGAAGATTGTAGAAAGCAGCTATCAAATTCAGGATAATCATGACCTGGAATCAAACCCCCCACTTCGCTGTTGTCCTTTCCTATGTTTGCTTTAGTATTTGAATTAGCAGATGGTTTGATGGAAGACTTTCATTCAAGGCAGTAATTCTAACCAGACTGTAACTCCAATCTCAGTTATTGCAGTACCTATACCCAGAGGTGGGATTCAGCCAGTTTGGGCTGATTCGGGCAAACTGGTTTATAAATTGCTGGCTGGCCCCACCCCTTCCTGCCCTGCCCCTTCCAGTAGTCCCCATGTGCCCCATTTTGGCCTACTAGACCCAAAATGGGGCACAGAGGGTGCAGCATGGTCCACCCACAGCCCGTTTTTGCTCCCAGGTGGGTGCAGGAGGCCAGGTGCTACCTGTAACATCTCCTGGCTACGCCCACCATGGCCACACCCACCCAGCCAATCATTAGGGCAGAGAACCGGTTGTTAAATTATTTAAATCCCACCACTGCCTACACCCCACTTTTCCAGAGGTTTGTACAGAGAAGGAGGGAAAAGTCTTCAAGATGGCAACAATGCTGACACAATTTAAACTTTTTTGTGGGCTCCATCTTGATTTTATTTTTGGGGGGACCCTGCACTTTCAATTTGCTTACCACTGGCAACCCTATACGAAAAGAACTTTTGTGAATTTTCATACCTTGTAACAACATTGCCGTGTTTGTCTGGAGATTTCATTACCTTTGGAAAACAAATATTTGATTTATTTCTTTTTTTTTAATGTTCCTATGGAAAGAAGCAACACAAAACAAGACTACAGTATTCTACCTGTCATTCTTTCAGCAAACGTGAAAAGGAAATTCACAATATTCTATTTGTCATTCTTTCAGCAAACGTGAAAGGGAAATGCATTTTCAAAAGGGGAGAAGGAAAGAGGTGAGGAACGTGAGTCATGCTTTAAAAAAAATATCTTACATAAGCCAAGCACCTTCATATATTTTCTGCATTTATTCCCTGGTTCCCAGTTGGAATACAGATTGATAAACGAGCCCTTGATCTCACTTAAAGTTGAAAACAAGACCTTCTTCATTCATCAACGCTCCTACTTCTCTTTTGATCTTTCAATGTGGTATTCTCTACCTTTCCTAACCATGACATTTTCAGACAATTGCACAACCCAGGAAAGGGGGGGGGGGGTGTTCTGAACTAGTTGAAATATTCATTGCAAAAACATCAGAATATTTTTTTTAAAAAAAATCCACTGAAGGAGAAGGGAATATTTCACAGGATGGCTCTAAGTGGGTTGCAGGCAGAGGTGGACTTCACATAATTTTACCACTGGTAAATTTTACCATCGCTTCATGAATGTGAGTGCCTTCTGTGCATGTGCGCGGCCTTCTACGCAGGCGCTTTGCTTGTGTGTGCACGGCTTGCACGCATGCGCACAGCTTAGAAAAATGTGGCTAAATAGGAGGGCATAAAGCAGAGGTCCTCAAAACTTTTAAACAGACGGCCAATTCACAGTCCCTCAGACTGTTGGGGGGGGGTCAGACAGGCTGGGGGGGCATGGCTAGGCGGCTATGTGACTGGGTGGGTGTGGCCAATTTAGCAGTCCATTAAAAAATATACACAAATTAAACTTCAATTTGTTATACTCCTGAGGTGGAAAGCAGGTTAGTGAACAGATGTGGTTGACTTTGGGGGTGGTGAGGGACTTCTCTATGTGTGTGTGTTTGTGTCTGTATGTGTGTGTGTTTCTCCCCCCCCCCTTCTCTCTCTCTCTCTTTGGAGGCTGGGGAGGCCAAAAAGTCTCATGAGGTCCAGAAGGCAGGTGGGGGCTGGTGGGTAGATGATGTGGGCGTGGCAGCCTCATGGCCCCGTGCTGGCCAGATTAATGGCTTCAGCTGGCCATATCCAGCCTACCGGCCGTAGTTTCAGGATCCCTGGCATAAAGCCAGGGTGGGGGGGTCATGCCAACCCCACCCGCAGGTCACCACTACCAGTTCACCCGAACTGGCCCAAACTGGCTGAATACTACCACCGGTTGCAGGATCCCATCTGAATCAGTCAGAACCAGAACCAAAGATTTAATCCTATGAGCTTTCCAACTTTGGGTTGGAGCCCATCCTTAGGGAGCTTCACTCCAGCAGAACTTCTGCTCTGGACTATTTTGCTTATGGTATTTAGAGATAGTCCTCGAGTTATGACAGTTCACTTAGTGACCGTGGTGGCAACTGACTCACATTTATGACAATTGCTGTGTCTCGGGGTCATGTTTTCCCCTTCTGCAACCTTCTGACAATGGAGGAAACAGATTCACTTAACAACCAGGTTGCTAATTTAATGACTGCAGTGATTCACTTAACAAGCGCGGCAAGAAAAGTCGCAAAATGGAGCAAAACTCAAGAACAAATTTCTCACTTAGCAACATAAATGTTGAGGGCTACCTGCATATGGTGCCTGTGGGGTGTGGCTTTTTAGCTGTTGATTGGGGTGTTGATGGCTGGCTATTAAGTCATTGGCTGTTGTTCCTTCCTTGTGCTGCCAAGCCCTCACCTCCTAAGTACCTGATAGGCTGGGGATAAATCAGTTGTCATGTTCACTGACGAGGGGCCAATTTCCCAGGTTTTAATCACTTTACTGGCTGTTTTTGTGCCTGCTCATCCAACAATCTTAGTAGCAATAGCACTTAGCATTTAGACCTATATATGAAGTGCTTTCCAGCCCTCTCTAAGCAGTTTGCAGTGTCAGCCTCTTGCCCCCAACAATCTGGGTCCTCATTTTACCGACCTCAGAAGGATGGAAGGCGGTGTCAACCTTGTGCCTGATGAGATTCGAACTGCCAAATTGCAGTCAGCCGGCAGTCAGCAGAAGTAGCCTACACTACTGCACCCAGTGCCACTTTGGCTCTAGTAGCTGCAAAATTGAATGTATGTTCTTGTTTATTGCAAAGTGAGGCTACTCGTGAGTTCTGATATGGGTTGGTAATAAAATAGGTTGCTTGGGAACAAATCCCCTGAATTGTGATGTGTTCCTAAGTAAAAGTAGCTGAATGTGTTAATTTTTCATTGTCTTTTTTATGTTTATCAAATCGAGCCCATTTCATTGTATTATGACAATTTGGGGTTCATCAAACCTGTGCATTTTTAAAAGGCTCCTAATGTTTGCATTTATTTTGATCACACTTCATTGCCAAATGTATGTCAACTCACAAAGCACCCCTGGCCTGCTCTCGAGTTGCCATAGGCAAGGGGGTGGGGGGAACTGACGCAGCAGCATGGCAGCCACAACCAGAAGCACATTCCACACATATCTTTCTCAAGGCTGTATCCCAGGATACCTGCAACAGCCAGAGGGGTGTGATCTCTACAGCCCGCAAAAGTGCTCTGTTGGAGAATGGAGGGGAGAAAGTGGGTCATAATTGGGCCGTAAATTATGTAGGGGCAGAGCTGGCTTCACTTGGGTACATACACATCAAGGTTCATGATTTAATTAGGGCATCCATCGGAAAGCTGACAGCATACATGCTATATATGCTTTGCCTTATACGCATGGCCAAATGTATATCGTATGCTTTATCAAGCACACAGATTTTTTTTCCCACTCAGGCAATGTATGTTTGTACATTATGCATGCAAATAGGTGTGTTTCTGGTCAGAATGTAATGTTCTTGCAAACTGCATTGCAATATTTGAAGCACAGTAATTGTTGATTGATAGTTAAATGTGGGTTCATGCATAGATAAATTCACATTGAAAAGATCATTTTAGCACATTTCTTCCATTTCTACTCCTAGAGTTGCCATCGTGTTGTGCTTCAATATTTAAGGTCAGTTATTTTTAAGGGAGTTGGCGTGTGAACTCATATTATCCTGCAGGTAATTTTGCTTTCATAACGTAATTCTGGAAAGTTGATGAAGAATGCAAACTAAATGCTTCCATCTTGCCTACTGTGTGTGAAGCTCTTAATAAGTGCAAGCAGGAGAGTGTTGAACAAACATCATGCAGTTTTCCTCTATGCTTCATCCTTAGTTTGATGAAGATGTTTACTAGAAATGTTTCTTTCAAAAGAGAAGGAAAATAGAGAGACCCAAGTCCCAATGTGCCATGGGATAATGTCAAAGAAATAGTGATGGATAACCCCAAAGGTGCTTTTTCAGGACTTGACTTTCTTGTTTTTTTCTTTTGAAGACATTTCGCTTCTCCTCCAAGAAGCTTCTTCAGCTCTGACGGGATGGTGAGGAATGGAAGGGTTGATATTCCTTGCAGACAAATGGTCATTTGCATCCTTTAGGAGGGATGTTGAAGCACTTGGAAGCTTATCTGTGTCCTCAGGGTCGCCTGAGTGGTGCAAATGGTTCCCGCAGTCTGCAATTTTGCCTCTGGATATCTATTCAAAGGGTCTTCATCCCAAATTGCATAGCTAAAAGTATGTAGAGATTCTCAGTACACAACCATGAACTGGATGACTCTGATCTAAGCATAATATACAAAATTGTCCGCTACAACGTCCTACCTGTCAACGACTACTTCAGCTTCAATCACAATAATACATAGGCAAACAATAGATACAAATTCAAGGTAAACTGCTCCAAACTCAATTGCCGAAAATACGACTTCAGCCAGAGTGGTCAAGGCCTGGAATGCTCTACCTGACTCCCTTGTTACATCCTCAAACCCCCATAACTTTAGCCTTAAACTGTATAACGTGGACCTCACCCCATTCCTAAGAGGTCCATACAGGGGGCAGGCATAAGGGCACCAGTGTGTCTACCGTCCCTGTCCTATTGTCCCCATTTATTTATATTCATTTCACCTGCTCATGTCCATGTTTATACTTTTACCTGTTCTCTCTTATATGTTTGACTAAATAAGGAAGGAAGGAAGGAAGGAAGGAAGGAAGGAAGGAAGGAAGGAAATAATAAATAAATGAATGAATGAATGAATAAATAAATAAATAAATAAATAAATAAATAAATAAATAAATAAATAAATAAATAAATAAATAAATAAATAAATGGTTGTCCCAAAGGTGCTTTTTTCAGGAGACAACTGGACTTTCTTATTTTTTCTTTTGAAGATGAGAAGATGTTTCACTTCTCATCCAAGAAGGATGGTGGGGGATGGAAGGATTTATACTACTTGCGGACAGCTGGTCGTTTGCATCCTTTTAGAGGGTCCTTGAGGCCACTTGGAGGTCTGTCTGTGTCCTCAGGGTCACCTGAGTGGTGCAAATGGTTCCTGTAGTCTGCAATGTTTTCCTCTGGAAATCCATTCCACACCACTCAAAGGGTGTCCATCCCAAATTGTACAGTTAAAAGTCTATGGAGGTTCTCAGCCATCCAGGTCATGGTTGTCACAAAGGTCCTTTTTTCAAGAGGCAACTGGACTTTCTCATGAGAATCTCTACAGACTTTTAGTAGTGGATGACATTTATCATGTTGAGTTATCCCACATGGAATTTTCTCTGTGTCCCACAGAGAGGGAAAAAATTTCCTGACAATGAGAACAATCAATCAGTGGAACAGAAATTGTGGGTGCTCCAACACTGGAAGTTTTTGAGAAGAGATTGGATAACCATTTGTCTGAAGTGGTGTAGGGTTTCCTGCCTAAGCAGGGGGTTGGACTAGAAGACCTCCAGGGTCCCTTTCCAACTCTATTCTTCTCCTCTCCTCTCCTCTCTTCTCTTCTCTTCATCCAACTCTGTTATTCTGTTAACAGACAAAGGACTTATTTTTTCTGAAATTCTTGTGTTGCCGGCTACTTTATAATTTGCAGGACAGATACCAAAGCAGGCAGATATTAAATGAGGAACCAGGATCGAAACAGATAGCATCATGTTTATTTAAATTGTCTCCTTTAATTATTTACAGCACAGGGGGTCCTTCCCAAATTGCCACAGTGAGCCCAAGTAGCAGAGAAAAGCCTCTGAAATTCAACCCCTCAAGCGGTTGCTTTCGTTGGGCAGGTTTTATAGCCTTGCAGCCTCTTTTTCTTTTTCCTGCCCACAGACTTTCTTACTTGAAGCATCAGCAAAAGAAAACGATATATTAATGAGGATTTAGTCTCTTGCAGGCATTGGCACCTAGGAGAAAAGAGAGAAATAACTTAGGGGTTAGAGCTGGAAGTTAGTTATCTCACAAATTAGAAAAGTAAATAGGAAGAGCTAGTTTATCTAAACAGCTTCTCTTCCAGGTGCTGCTGCTTTTAACAGATTAACAGAGTTGGAAGGGACCTTGTAGGTCATCTAATCCAACATCCCCCACCCACCCAAGCAGGAGACCCTACACCATTTCTTTTTTTTTATACAATTTTTTATTTTCAGACGAACACAAACACACAACACATATAACATAAAAGCCTCTTCCACTACACACAGTGTGTCGATTGGTTACAAAGTCTTTCTGTGTCCTTTGCGTGGTCCTCACTTGAATTGTTTCAAAATTCACATATTGACAATCAAGATATCTTTGTATACATTGTTATTATGCTTCCTCCTATTCTAAGTCATTCAATCATTTTAGCATTGATAACATTCTTTAATAATTTCCAATTCCATGTTTTCCCCCTTATTAGTATCATCAATCTAATATACATGTATACAAATTGCTATAATTATTAAACATCCATTAAGCCTAGCAATTATTACATCTTTTCAACATAAGGCATATTAAATTTAAAGTAAATTTATATTATGACATTTTATTACATCATCCTGAAATCATCCAATGATATTACATCTTTATGTTCTATTCTATATAAAATTATTTATCTTTTATAAAAAGGCTTTTCAACATCATCTCCATATCCTCACTTACAGTATTGTATAAAATTTCATATTATCAATCTAGTATATATAAATGCTTTGTTATCATTATTAATCATTTATTTGACTATAGCTATTATTACGTTGTACATAGCACTCAAAATTTAACTACATTTAACTAAAATTTATCGTGACATTTCATTTCATCATCCTGTATCCTTCCAGAGATAGTGTAGTGCAATATCTCTTGCCATTTGTAAAGTCTGTATTCTAAATGTTTTCTTGATAAGTCTTATAAGTCTTGTTGTTCATTGCATGTCTTATAAGAATTTAAACCCTCTATCTTCTCTTTTTATCAACTTAACTTTTGTTATCATTAGTGCTTCTGCCGAGATAACTCTCATTATTTCTACCAAATTTTCTCTCCTTTCTTCATCTATTTTCTGACATCTGAAATAAAGTTCCGGTTCATCAATTTCTCCTTTCCGTATTTTACACTTGTCATTTCCCTCCACTCTCAGTTTGCTGTCAGTGTCAACAATGTTCTTATCACTTTCATATGTCTCTGTTATTTTTTTCAGCTCTGTCCTCAAAACTTCATCGCTGTCCCATACTTTCTGTATTTTGATCTATAATTTCAAGTCTCTTTTCAAGTCTCTCTGTAATTATTAAAACTTTTTGAATTTCTAAGAAAATTCTTTGCAAAGTTAGTGCCCTTTCTTCTTCATGTTGTGCCATTTTCCAGGTTATAAACACTGCCAAACCATCCGAGACTTTTAGGTCAAACAAATTCAGTGGAGTTTTTCAAATCAAACCTTTCTCTTTCCTTCAAAGGAACACCTGTATCAACAAAATGTTTTCCACTGAGCCTTTCAGTAAACAAAGCTTAAAACTTTATCAGATATTGCCAAGCCTCTAGCCACTAGATGGCAATGTTACCTCTTTTCCATCTGTTTTTGTCTCTCTGTAAACACAAAGTTCCGAGAGAGGAAAAGAAAAAAAGTGTTAAAATTATGCTCCATCCAAGCCTTACGAGCAAAGAAGCTTTTAATCCACGAATACAAAAAATAGAGAAAGTATAGAGGAAGAAGGGAAAAAAAGATACCAGACCATGTTAAAAGTAAGAGGCATTTGTAAAGAGTCCATCCATAGAAAATAAACAAAGTTAATGTAGAAAAGATAACATGATCGTCTTAAACCAGAGTTAATTCACCGCTTATTTTCTTCTGTCTTCAATTTTATTTTAAATTCCAATTCTTTTGGGTTTTCCCTTCTCTAATAATAATTTTTTTCTCACCAATTCGACACCACTCCTGTACTACTTCTGTTTCAGAGGCTTCTGCAACCTTCTGGAGCCATTTTCATTGCTTCTCTTGTAGCTGGCAAAAAGAGCTTTCTCCTGAATCAATCAGGGGCTTTGCAATGCCCTTGAGATCAGCAGGACATGCTCTTCTCTATCACTGTTCCTTCAGAACAGTTTAGGTCCAAAAGGACCGTCGAGGAACAGAGATATCGACAGCAATCCTGGAGCCCCAAGATTGCATGTCGTGTCATTGCGACGTCAAGCACTGCCTTCCCCTACACCATTTTTGACAGATGGAAGTCCAAACTGTTCTTGAAAGCTTCTGGGGAGGAAGCTCCCACAACTTCTGAAGACAACTTCTGTTCCATGGGTTGATTGTTCTCACTGTCAGGAAATTCCTCCTTATTTCCAGTTGAATCTCTCCTTAATCAGTTTCCATTCGTTGTTCCTTGTCTGACCTTCAGGTGCTTTGGAAAATAGCTTGACTCCCTCCTCTCTGTGGCAGCCCCTCAAATATTGGAAGGCTGCTATCATGTCTCCCCTATTCCTTCTCTTCACTAGACCAGCCATGCCCAGTTTCTGCAAATGTTCATCGTATGTTTTAGCTTCCAGTCCCCTAACCCCCTAATTGGTTGCTCTCATCTGCACTCTTTCTAGAGTCTCAACATCTTTTTAATAGTGTGGTGACCCTAACTGGATGCAGTATTCTAGGTGGTGAATTAAAAAATGCAGGTCAATCACAATACAAGGCCAGTATGGTCAAGTTGCATAAACTTGAAGATTGGCTTGTGATCTGTCTCCAGATTAAATCAATAGGACTTGAAGGATGTGGGGGAAGATGTTCATTTATGTAGCAATCTTTACTTCCTTAGGGAGACAAAATTAGATTGCTAGCAACTTGATGACAATCAAAGCAACCAGGACTACACAGAACAGCACAAATATTTGCAAACATCGTAGCCCGTGCTTATATATAGCTCTGCAGACGTTCAAGAAAAACTTCCCACTTTCTCCTACGAAAAGCTTTTAAGAAGGCAGAAATTAAATCAGATCACCCATGCTGCCACATATAGCTAAAAACTCCCTTGGTAAGGCTGAAACATAATTTATTGGGGATCTTTTACAGATCTTGGAGGTGCAAAGGACTTGGTCACAATACCAGATTAACAGAGTTGGAAGGGACCTTTTAGGTCATCTAGTCCAACCCACTGCTCAAGCAGGAGCTCCTACATCATCTCTGACAAATGGCAGTCCAATCTCTTCTTCAAAGTCTCAAATGATGAAGCTCCCGCAACTTCTGAAGGCAACTTTTGTTCCATTGGTGGATTGTTCTCACTGTCAGAAAGTTCCTTTTTATTTCTAAGTTGAATCTCTCCTTCTTCCATTTGCATTATTCCTTGTCTGGCCTTCAGGTGCTTTGGAGAATAGCTTGACCCCCTCCTCTCTGTAGCAACCCCTGAAATATTGGAAGACTGCTATCCTGTCTCCCCTGGTCCTTCTCTTCACTAGACTAGCCAGGCCCAGTTTTTGCAACAGTTCATTGTATGTTTCATCCTCCAGTCCCCTCATCATCCTGGTTGCTCTTCTCTGCACTCTTTCTAGAGTCTCCACATCTTTTTTATAGTGTGGTGACCAAAACTGGATGCACTATTCTAAGTGTGGTCTTACTAAGGCTTTATAGAGTGCTATTAGTACCTCACTTGATCTTGATTGTATCTCTCTGTTAATGCAACTTAGGATTGCATTATAATTATATTATAATATAATGAATGTAATGTGATGATATGATATAATATAATGTAATGTAATGTAATGTAATGTAATGTAATATAATATAATATAATATAATATAATACTACACTACACTACACTACACTACACTACACTACACTACACTACACTACACTACACTACACTACTGCAATGCAATGCAATGCAATGTAATGCTCACCTAAACTGTAGAAAGAACCAGAGGAAGAACCTTTCAGAGAACCCATACTAATTCAAAAGAGTTGGTCTCAGACAGAAAACCATTTGAAGAGACTCGAAGCATTTGAAATGTGGATTGACAGCGGCTGCTACATATAAGGTGGGTTGACAAAATCAGAAACAAGGAGATGATAAGCCGCCTGCGAAAGCCAAGGAAAATCATCAAAACCATCAAATAGTGAAAGTAGAATATTTTGGGGATGTGATGAGACACCCGGAAAAATACGGCATCCTTCACTTAATCCTCCAGGGAAAGACTGAAGTTAAATGAGGTCCAGGACAAGAAGAAGAAGAAGAAGAAGAAGAAGAAGAAGAAGAAGAAGAAGAAGAAGAAGAAGAAGAAGAAGAAGAGGAGGAGGAGGAGGAGGAGGAGGAGGAGGAGGAGGAGGAGGAGGAGGAGGAGGAGGAGGAGGAGGAGGAGGAGGAGGAGGAGGAGGAGGAGGAGGAGGAGGAGGAGGAGGAGTTCAACAATGGAGTTTTTTCAGGGCTGCAGTGCATGCAGTAATAATAGTTATGGGGCAGGGGAGGGAGCAGTAAAAATATGCAGATGAAATCTGGCAGCATAATCACTTTTGTACATGGGGCACTGCCCATGACAAACAGGTTGGCCTTAGATTTTGTTTTCCTGCTTCTGGGTTTGGAAAAAGGGGGTTGAGGTCTGGTCACCCCATTAAACCTTGACCTATTAGATCTGACCCACAATGTAGACAACTCCATAGCAGCAGGTCCTCTCTCTTGCCATCTAGCGGTCATCCAGATGTCTGCAACCCAGATCTGATAGCTCCACTTTGAAGATATATCCCAAAGAAGCTGCCAGCTTCGCATTCGCTACATGAGGCATTTCTCCAGAAATCCAGAATGTTGTTAGCTAACTAAGAACTGGGCCTAGGAGATACATGTTTTTCCTTCTCAGTTACCCAATAATTCTCTGATCTAAAACGTCATCTTTCATCTCCCAGCCAGGAATGAACACGTAGGTCAATTCTGGGGAAAAAAGTCAAACAACAATGAGCCAACGAAGTGAACCAGAAATATATCAGAAACATAAATATAGAAAGCATGTTCAACACTCCCCCATAATTCATATTTTTCCCTTGCCCTTCTTAATGGACTACACTGCCCCCTCCTTTTGGTGGGCTGGCTTATCTCCATCTGTCCTTTGTTTTTATAACCATCAGATTTGCTGTCATGTTGTTTTTCCCCAACTGTGGGAGAACTAATGCTTGCAAAACATATGTTATACCAAATAAAACCAAGTATAAAACAAACATCATAAAACAGTCAAGAGCTTGAGCCACAGCTAAGAATGGGTGCTAAAATCCCTAGGAAAATAAAGTATTTTTCACTTGGCTGGGGAAAGAGAAGAATGAGATATTCTCTACTTCTACCTCTCCTCTCCTCCTCCTCCTCCTCCTCCTCCTCCTCCTCTTCTTCTTCTCCTCCTCCTCCTCCTCCTCTTCTTCTCCTTCCTCCTCCTTCTCCTCCTCCTCCTCTCCTCCTCTCTCCTCTCTTCTTCCCCTTCCTCCTCTTCTCCTCTCCTCCTTCTCTCCTTCTCCTCTCTTCTTCCTCCTCCTCCTCCTCTTCCTCCTTTCCTTCCCCTCCTCCTCCTCGTTCTTCTTCCCCTTCCTCCTCCTCCTCGTCCTCCTCCTGCTTCCTCCTCCTCCTCTTCTTCTTCTTCTTCTTCTTCTTCTTCTTCTTCTTCTTCTCCTTCTCCTTCTCCTCCTCCTCCTCCTCCTCTTCTTCCCCTTCCTCCTCCTTCTCCTCTTCCTCCTCTCCTCCTCCTCCTCTTCTTCTTCCCCTTCCTCCTCTTCTCCTCCTCCTTCTCGTCCTTCTCCTCCTCTTTTTCTTCTTCCTCCTCCTCCTCCTCCTCTTCCTCCTCTTCCCCTCCTCCTCCTCCTCTTCTTCTTCCCCTTCCTCCTCCTCCTCCTCCTCCTCCTCTTCTTCTTCTTCTCCTCCTCCTCCTCCTCTTCTTCCCTTCCTCCTCCTTCCTCCTCTTCCTCCTCTCCTCCTCCTCCTCCTCTTCTTCTTCCCCTTCCTCCTCCTCCTCCTCCTCCTTCTCATCCTTCTCCTCCTCTTCTTCTTCTTCCTCCTCCTCCTCTTCTTCCTCCTCTTCCCCTCCTCCTCCTCCTCTTGTTCTTCCCCTTCCTCCTCCTCGTCCTCCTCCTGCTCCTCTTCTTCTTCTTCTTCTTCTTCTTCTTCTTCTTCTTCTTCTTCTTCTTCTTCTTCTTCTTCTTCTTCTTCTTCTTCCTCTTCTTCTTCTTCTTCTTCTTCTTCTTCTTCTTCTTCCTCCTCCTCCTCCTCCTCCTCCTCCTCCTCCTCCTCCTAGTGTATTCCCGCAGGTGCAGCATCCACTCTTCAGTTCATTGAACACCACTTTGCACAATCATTTGTGTCTCCAAGACACAGGTCTGTGGCTTGCATGTCTTTGTTGATGGTGTCTTGCCATCTCTGTTTTGGATGCCCGCAAGGTCTCCGGCCATTGACTTCTAGTTGGTAGGCAGCCTCAACCATGGTAAAAGGTGCCACTGTCTGGCCAGGTCCATACCAGCGGAGTCGTCCTTCTCTCATCTTCTCTATAATTGGGTGCCACAACAAAATGTTGTCGAATGGTATCATTTGTGATGTGTTCAAGAAGGGAGTTGCCCGATATCCAACGGAGCCTTCGCATTTCCATGGCATGGAGAGTGTTTCGGTCCCTGTTGTTGCTGCCCAGCATTCAGTGCCATACAATGCAACAGGCTGGATGGTTCATCTTGTAAATCTTAGATTTGAGATGGGTTTGGCATTTGTCTGTCCCATACCAGACTGGTGAGTTCTCGCCAACACATCCAGGCTGCACTCGCTCTTGCTCTCACCTCACCACTGATGTGGCCATTGCCTTGGAGGTGGGATCCTAGGTACCAAAAAATGTCCCCCTTCTTTTGTTTTTCTCCATTGATTTGAAACGTTCCCAGGTTCACTTCTTAAGTCCATGCAACTAAATCATGTGATTTCCAAAGATGTGGTCAGGACATGATATTTTTTTGGAAAAAAAGTACTCATCTCAAACGATCTAAACCCCAGAGCTCACTGTAACAGCATTGCCAAAAGGCATTAAGAGTTGTTAACCTAATCTTGTGAAGCTTCTTCGCCGGTAATATTGTACTGCAAACTAGGGCGCACAAAACCTTTGCCAGACCAATTCTTGAATACAGCTCATCTACCTGGAATCCACACTGTATATCGGACATTAATACAATTGAGCGGGTTCAGAGATACTTTACGAGAAGAGGACTCCACTCCTCTGCTCACAATAGAACTCCCTATGCTGGAAATTTTGGGCTTGGACAACCTGAAACTGCACCACCTATGGTCTGACCTAAGTATAGTACACAGAATTGTTTGCTACAATGTCCTATCTCTCAACGACTACTTCAGCTTCAACCGCAATAATACACAGGCAAACAGTAGATACAAACTCAAGGTAAACCGCTCCAAACTCAGTTGCAGAAAATACGACTTCAGCAACAGAGTGGTCAACACCTGGAATGCTCTACCTGACTCCATTATTACATCCTCAAACCCTCAGAGCTTCAACCTTTAAACTGTCTACCGTGGACCTCACCCCATTCCTAAGAGGTCCATAAAGGGGGTGGGCATAAGCGTACCAGCATGCCTACCGTCCCTGTCCTACTGTCCCTATTTATTTGTACTCATTTCCTTTGTTCATGTCCATGTTCAGACTTTTACCTGCTATCTTGCACATGTTTGACAAATCAAATACATGAATAAAAAATAAAACACAAGGGATACTGTGAGACATAATGTTCAATATTCTGAACTCTTTAATAGCATCACTACCCGAAAGAAGAAACTGAATAGGAGATGCTAACAATTCATCTTAATCAAGGCTTGGAATGGTAGATGAGTCCAAGCTCTGTAAAATGTTCACTTTCCCACCACCTCATTTACAAGCCTCATTAGCAAATGAGTAACTACTCTCACCACCCATTCCAGATTTCAATGAACATGCAGGATGAACGTAAACCTTCACTTGTCAGCTGAATGTAGAAGCACGGCCTTGTTCCAGATCTGAGGATTGCTGCCTCACTACAAAAGATAATTGAGGACATGCCATTTGTCTTATATTGTATGCTGTGTTTATTTCATGGGTAGACATATTTATTTAACTTGCAGAGAAAATAAATCCAATTAATGTGGATGCTCAACAACTTGGAGCTAGAAGGTCACATGAAGCAGATACATCAAGCAGAAGACTTATGGGGAGGAAGGGAAATTGTCATGCAAATTGTTAGATCGGGGCAACGAGAGACAGACTGCGGACACGAAGTGACTTAACAGCTCTTTATTAGTAGTAATAGTGATCCAGCTTACTCTGAGGTCGGAGGGTTCCCCTTTTATAGGGAGTGGGCACGCCCCTCGACCAATCAAAGGAATACCTGTATCCCGCTGTAGGAGCGGACCAGAGGGAAGACTTATCCCGATATATGTTAATATCTAACACCCCTCCCCTCCTAGATGGGACGTTACGGTAGGTGACATAGTCCTTTAGGTAGGTGGGTGTTTGTCTTGCTCTGGAGGAACGTCGTAGTTCAGGTTGGGTTGAAGTGCTTGCAGGATCGGGTGCATGTTGGTTCGAAGTAGTTGCAGGATCAGGTGCATTTCCTTTTTCCCGTTCTGGAGGTCTTTTGCTTTCGTTGCTTGGGCATTCAGGAGCTAGTTCGGCTGCGTTGACTGGGGGTTCTTCAGCTGCGTGCGTGTTGTCCTGTTCCACGCTTAGCTCGCCGGTGTCGTTGTTCCCTGCGATGGAGTTTTCCTGCGGCTGGCTCTCTGTAGACAGGAAACTTTCGCCTTCATCCCTGATGTTGGAGTGTGCAAGGCGACCTCGAAGTTGATCGATGTGCCTTTTCCAATTTCGCCCATCTTCTAGCTCCAGCAAATACGATCGAGGACCCGTGATGCCAATGACCTTTGCTGGCATCCACAATGTCCCCCCTGTGTAGTTGTGAGCATATACTGAGTCCCCTACTCTGAAAGACCGGACCTTGCTTGTAGAGTCTGGGGGAGCCGTGGCAGAGTAATTCGGGTGGAGCCGGTCCAGGTGAGACCGTAGGCGGCGACCCATGAGTAGTTCAGCGGGGCTCCTACCCGTCGTTGCGCTCGGGGTAATGTGTTGAATGAGGAGGTAATGGTCAATGCGTGTTTGCCAATCACCTGGACCCATCCTAGCGAGGGCCTCTTTTGCGAATCGCACCATTCTCTCTGCCTGACCGTTGGATGCTGGATGGAATGGCGCGATGAGGGCATGCCTGATTCCCAAACCCGCTAAAAATGTTTCAAACTGCATGGCCGTGAATTGGGGCCCGTTATCGGACACTAAAAGATCTGGTAGACCATGGGTGGCGAAGAGCCGCCGAAGAACCTTTATGACTGCCTCTGCCGTGGTTGACGTCATTAAGACTACATCTAGCCATTTAGAATAAGCATCTACAATTATGAGGAAGGTTTGACCCTGGAATGGCCCTGCAAAATCAATGTGTATGCGTGACCAGGGTGCCCTGGGTTTCTCCCATTCTGTGGCGGGCGCTTCCGGGGGTGCTGGTCTCGACTCCTGACAGGGGTCGCAAGTGGCCACCCACTCCTCTATTTCCTTGTCCATGTTTGGCCACCACACGTAACTTCTCGCTAACGCTTTCATTCTCACGATCCCCGGGTGACCCATATGCAAAGCATCTAATACATTTTTTCGTAGAGCATAAGGAATAACAACTCGATCCCCCCACAACAAACATCCCTGTAATACTGAGAGTTCGTCCCGTTTCGACCAAAACATTTTGAATTCCGGGTCCACATTTCCCTTCGGCCACCCCCTCCATACCCAAGTTTGCACTTGCTTTATTAAAGTGTCTTTAGAGGAGAACCTTGCAACATCGTAGGAAGAAACCGGTCCCGAATCCAAACAGTCAATGAGCAATACCGGTACTTCTGGAGTGGGGTCTGGCAAAATGTCTGGTAATGGGCAACGGCTGAGCGCGTCTGCGTGTCCTAGAGTGGAGCCCGGTCGATGAATTAACTTGTAGGAGTACGCAGCCAGGAAAACAGTCCACCTGGTCATGCGTGGAGAAAGGGAGACCGGAGTGGGGCGGTTTCCCGCCAAAAGCCCCAACAGCGGTTTGTGATCTGTGATCAGTTCAAAGTCGCGGCCGTAGAGGTATTCATGGAAACGTTTTACACCAGCCACGGCAGCCAGCGCTTCTCTGTCCATTTGGCTGTAGTTCCTTTCGGCCGATGAAAGAGTTCTGGAGTAGAAAGCAATGGGTGCTTCTTTTCCGTCGGGCATCCTGTGGCTGAGGACTGCTCCAACTCCGAATGGCGATGCGTCGCAGGTCAATACTAGTGGTAGAGTCTGACTGTATTGCACAAGTAGCGAGTCAGCGGTGAGTAGGCGCTTTACTCCGGCGAAGGCTGCAGCTTCGGCTCGTCCCCATTTCCATGGTGCGTTCCTCTGGAGTAGACGGTGTAGAGGCTCAGCAACGGTCGCCTTCTGTCTCAGAAAAACGCTGTAGAAGTTAAGTAATCCGAGGAAGGCCTGCAACTCGGTCTGATTTCGTGGTGTGGGGGCGTCCTGGATCACCTTAATTTTCTTTGAAGTGGGGTGTATTCCCTGACCATCGATTCTATAACCCAGGAATTCTACGCTAGGCACGTTAATTTGGCATTTTTCCTTTTTAAGGCGGAGACCCTTTTCTCTGATTCTGGCCAAAACAGATCTGACTCTTTTGTTTAGTTGCTCCTCGTTTGCAGCGGACACCAAGATGTCGTCGAAATATGGGACGACTCCCGGTATCCCTTGCAACAGTCGTTCCATGACGCTCTGGAACAATCCTGGGGCAATACTCACGCCGAATTGTAGCCGGTTGCATTTAAAAGCTCCCCTATGCGTCACTATAGTCTGGGCCTCCGCTGTGGCGCTATCAACTGGCAGTTGCTGGTAAGCTTGTGCCATGTCTAACTTAGCGAAAACTTTTCCTGGCCCCAACGAGTGCAATAAGTGCTGTACTACGGGCACAGGATATGCGCTCTGTTGTAGCGCGACATTAATTGTGCATTTATAGTCCGCGCAGACGCGGACTGATCCGTCTGGTTTGACTGGGGTCACGATAGGCGTTTCCCAGCGCGCGTGATCTACCGGCTCAAGGATCCCTTGTTCCACTAACTTATCTATCTCCTTATCTATTTTTGGGCGGAGTGCAAAAGGCACTCGTCTCGGTTTAAGCCGGATTGGCGCCACATTTGGGTCTAAATTAAATGATATTGGTTTGCCCACATACTTACCAAGACCGGGGCTGAACACATCCTCGAACTCCTTAAAAATCTTTTCAGCGCTGCTGTTTCTCACGGCGTTGATTCCGGTGACTTCTAATCCCAGGGCTTCAAACCAATCAAGCCCCAGAAGGTTCTGCAATGGCGCGCTGGCGATGGTCACGGGCAGCTGGGCTTCGATGTCCTTGAAACGGATGCGGAATGTGCCTTGGCCCACGATGGGGACTTGGTTTCCCTGGTAGTCTCGTAGCAGGACGTCTGGAGCACGCAGTTGGCTCTTTCTGAGGCTAGGGATAGCCTGTTTCATGGATGCCCATGAAATGATCGTCAGGGTTGATCCTGTGTCAACTTCTAACTCGCAGGGTGAGCCCTCCAAGAGGACTGTGACTTTCAGCCTTTTGGGCCGCTTAGGGCGGACCTGATGTATCGTGGTGAGATACGTTCGCAACTCCTCTCTCTGGGTCAACTCTATCTCATCGTCAACATCCTGAAAATACTCTTGTTGAGCGTCTTGATAGAACGCTCTTTCAGCTCTCTGTGTGTATTCTCTCTGGGGATACGCTCGCTCACTTCCTTGTGAGTAATCTCTCTGGGAATACGCTCGTTCAGCTCTTTGGAAATTTTCTCTCTGGGTAAACACTTGTGGATTTCTCTCTGGGCGCCCTTTTTGATTTCGCCAAGCCCCTGGGTTGGGCTTCTGTTGGCGGTACATGGGTGGCTGCCGTGAGGCAGGGACTCCGCTCCGGCACACTCGTGCGATGTGCCCAAGTTTGTTGCAATGCGAACAAACAACGTTCCTGAACCTACAAGTAGACCTGGGGTGATTCCCTCCGCAGCTTGCGCAGGGCGGCAAACGGGATCCGGGTCTCCCCCCAGGCCTCACGTGACTGCTCTGCATTAGGTGACTGTCCTCGAACTCGGGATTCTCGTAGTCGGGGCTTGTGTCCTCGTAGTGAACTCTGGTTTGCCTCGGTGCTGGCTGGTTTACGCTGGCCCCTCGTTGTATGGTCACCGATGATTTCTCCGCTGATTCTGACGCTCTTGCTTCGTTTAACGCTGTCTGCAGGGTTAAACTCGGGTTTGCCAACAGCTTCTTTTGCAACGAAATGTCTCTTATCCCACAGATGAGCCGCTCTAAGATGTGTTCTTCCAGATCCCTGTATTCGCAGTGAGCTGCTGCTTTTCGTAGGGCTGCAACATATTGATTAACGGATTCTCCCGCCTTCTGAGTCCTCATGTTGAATTCCTTGCGGCAGACATGGCGGGAAGGTTTTGGCGCGTAATGGGTTTGCAGAGTCTGTTGCAACGTTGTCCACGATACTGCTTGTATTGGAGTAGGCGCGGTGAGGTCTCTGGCCGTATTGAAGACTTCTTTTCCACAGTAGCCGAGGAAGATGTTTTTCTTCCTCGCATCGGTGATCCCCGTGTATTCATTCGCTTCGAGGAAACACTCGAAACGAATCATGAAGGCTTCCCATTCATCGTTTTCTGGGTCGAAAGGAGCGGGGGGAGCATGCATCGCCATCTTCTCTGTTTGAATTTGCCGCGCTGCGGTGATCTGAGATGGCTGTCGGAATTGCTGCCGAATTCCTGGGCTGGATCAAATCCGGAGATTCTGGAGGTAGCGTTCTTCGTCCTATCTGTCTCTCTATCCCACCTTCGTCGCCAATGTTAGATTGGGGCAACGAGAGACAGACTGCGGACACGAAGTGACTTAACAGCTCTTTATTAGTAGTAATAGTGATCCAGCTTACTCTGAGGTCGGAGGGTTCCCCTTTTATAGGGAGTGGGCACGCCCCTCGACCAATCAAAGGAATACCTGTATCCCGCTGTAGGAGCGGACCAGAGGGAAGACTTATCCCGATATATGTTAATATCTAACACAAATCCTCCTAATTTAAATACTATTGCAGGTGGGTGGGGCCTCCGGAGCATCATACCGGAATGGTACCTGTGCTCCCAGCAGGCACCAGTATGCTCGTACCTGGGCGTACTGGCCTTAACCCACCACTGAAGTGGGGAGAAAGACTATAGAGCACTGCACACCAAGACAACTAGATACAAGGACGGTTTCCCCCGAATGCCATCACTCTGCTAAACAAATAATTCCCTCACCACTGTCAAACCATTCACTGAGGCTACATTACTATTACTATTAGTCTTCTCATCTCCTCCCACTTGTGACTGCAGGACTGTAACTTTGTTGCTTGTCTCCTTACGACTTATATTGATTGTTTCCTTATTGCTTATTTGTACCCTATGATTATCATTAACTATTGTACCTTATGATTCGTGACGAATGTATCTTGTCTTTTTATGTACACTGAGAGCATCTGCACGAAAGACAAATTCCTTGTGTGTCCAAAAAAAAAAAAGGCCAATAAAAAATTCTAATTTTCCAGTCTTGCCAACCACCAATATTTATATTAACAATATAATTTTTGCCCCCCCCCCCCAACACTCTGTTTACATGTCCCTTCCTCCTTTTTTTCATAAACATCTTTGGCATGCTACCAAGATGTTGCCACTATGTGTTAAAATACCTTGTGGTAGTTGGCTGTTAACAAACTGTTCATCCTGGTATAATAGATTCAACTAATGGCAATAAATACAATCAGGAAGACCTGGCAACGTTGCTTAATTACTTTTGGGATCTTCTGCATTTTGCAGGAGAAATATCTGTAATGCTGACAGATTAATACAAAGGAGTCCATTAAAAAGGCATTTCAGTGGAGAATAGCAACACAAAGGCTGCGGAGAACGGACAGCTACTCGCCCAAACTTTAGAGATAAAGTTCAGAGGCTGTGGTTATGCACAAGGTCCCAATTACAGAAAGAAAGACTTTAAATTACTTTTTTGCAGCCTTAATTTAACTTCCGCTAAAGGTAGCCAAGAGATGAAGTCACTTATTGCTGACTAAAAGCACTGGGGCATTGTGAAGGAGATTTCATCGACACTACGAGGAGCCAAAAGACAAAGTGTCCTTCCCCGCACCATCTGCACCCTGAGAACATGAATGGGGCTAGTGTGGATTGGCACACCTGTCAATTCATTCTCACTGTCCCTTTGCTCTGCATTGGAGGTCAGTCCTTCTCTCCTGAAATGGAAGACTATCTTGGCATGTCTAGGCATGGCGTAGAGTTTGGGTTTGGTCAAACATTTCCTTTTACTGACCACACCTCCTGTTCAAGGCTACATCATACAAATTCAACAAATGCCCTCCCTATGAGAGGGGAGGGGAGGGGAGCAGAGGGGGGAGGGGAGGGGAGAGGGGAGGAGTCTTCATTTCTTTTGCAAACATTTCCTTCACGTCTACAGCATCTGCTTGCTGTGGCCAACTTCTTTGGAGCATCCTTCTCTGAATAAACCAGGAAAAGAGCCCTGAGACTTCTGTGTGGAACTTTTGTTCCCTTTTGATCATGGCGACCTGGTAGCGTCTCCTTCCACATTTGCTACCAAGGAAATGTGTCAAGCCAGGCAGATTTAGACACCCCGTTCTTTTTCTTACTAGTAATTACAGCTGACACAGCTTTGTTCTGCTCCTAAAATGTCATGCCTGTGGCTCACGAGCTATTTTTAGTGCTTAATAAATACTTCCATTGTTTTAAATTCTACTCCACCCTATATTGAAACTAGGTTTCTTCTTCTCTTCTCTTTTATCTTCTCTTCTCTTTTCTCTTCCCTTCTCTCCCTTTCCTTTCCTTCCCTTCTCTTCTCTCCCTTCCCTTCTTTTCTCCTCTTCTCCTTTCCCTTCCCTTCCTTTCTCTCCCCTTCTCTCCCTTCTCTTCTCGCCCTTTCCTTTCCTTCCCATCCCTTCTCTCCTCTTCTCTTCCTCTTCCTTCCCTTCCCTTCTCTCTCTTGCCTTCCTCTTCTCTTCTTTCTCCTCTCCTCCCCTCTTTTCTCTGAGAACAAGGTCTAAGGCCCAATACTTAGCTGCTTCTGCTGGAGAAACAAGTCAATCCAAACATTTCGTTAATAATTTAATAAACAATGTCTTCGTATTCCCTCAACTGGAAAAGCTATGTGATTGGTGGAGGCCAATCGGTCACCCCTGAAGTGACTGGGAAGCACCAGGTGGCTCCAGACCATCCCCAGTCATTGGGCCACCTGGGGAAAGAGGTAGATAGTTTCTATTTGCAGGCACCTGTATTGCATGGAATCATTGCACCTGAAATGGGGTTTCCATTTCTGCCCAGAGGTCAGTTTTAGTGAACCAAAACAAGTTTTTATTTATTTTATTTTATTCATTTTAATTTGTCAACAAATACAAGGAAACAAGTAGGAGAAACACGTGAAAAAATGGCAAAAATAAATGGATAAAAATAAGCAAAACATAGCCATAAACACCTAAAAAGAGTATGTGTAAATGGGGACAGTAGGACAGGGACGGTAGGCACGCTGGTGCCCTTATGCATGCCCCCCCCCCTTAGGAACCTCTTAAGAAACGTGTAAGGTCCACAGTAGACAGCTTAAGGTCAAAGGTACGGGGGTTAGAGGAACTAACAACAGGATCAGGTAAGGTGTTCCACACATTTACTACTCTATTGCTGAAATCGTTTTTCCTGCAATAAAGATTGGAACGGATTACATTTAGTCTGTGTCTATTGATAGCCCTTGTGTTATTGCAGTTGAAGTCAAAGCAGTCATTAACAGGTAAGACATATTAATAGGTAAGTTGCATGGCCTACAGAGATCGGTCCTGCAAGGAAAGGCAATGGCAGATCTGCTTAGGAGGAAGAGCTTGGGGAAGATGCTATTGTCAAGGAAGGCATCTGTAATAGTTGCCTCGTCTGCCTGACAACAGGGCTGGCATCCAGGATATGGCTTTTAACTGGTGGCTCAGTGGCTAAGACACTGAACTTATCGATCCGAAAGGTCGGCAGTTTGGCAGTTCGAAAGCACATAAAAATGCAAGGAGAAAAATAGGAACCACCTTTGGTGGGAAGGTAACAGCATTCTGTGCGCCTTCGGTGTTGAGTCATGCCAGTCACATGACTACGGAGATGTCTTCGAACAGGTCGGGCTCTTTGGCTTTGAAACAGAGATGAACACTGCTCCCTAGAGTCGGGAACAACTAGCACATATGTGCAAGGGGAATCTTTACCTTTTACCTTACTGAAAACCAAATTGCATATTATGGTGAAGCAATATTGACTTACAATGGCAGTGTTGAGATAAGAAGTTAATACCGGTTAGGCACAAAAGACCATGAAGGTCCAATTAAGTTGATTCATTGTTAAAAGCCTATGAGTGGTGCGGTGGCCTAGAGGTGGAGCTCTTGCCTCACAATCAGGAGGCTGTGAGTTTAATCCTAGTTAGAGGCAGATATTTCTCTCTCTGGGCATAATGAGAATGTATCTGCTGAACAAAACTCCACATTGGCAACAGGGAAGGGCATCCGGCCAGTAAACATTCAGATTCATTGAATTGCCCAGACTCCACCTCACAAGGGATTATGGGGTCATTAAAAGGCGATGATTGCTAAAAGCCTATGAACAGGAATCTTCTCAGCTAATGGTTAGCACCTATTTGGAATTAGATAAAGGTCAGCAGAATTCAAGGGTGCACTTAGATTGCTTGTGGCTACATAAGGATTCTAGACAGTTCCCTGTTTTAATTCCTCCTCCACATTCTGCCACTCCTTCTCCTACAATACCACTGAGTACCTATCAAAGGTATAACTTTGGAGAAGCTAAAGCTTAATTTAGGAGATCTGTTATCCTAATCCCGTGATGGCGAACCTATGACATGAGCCATTTGTTAGGGCACATGAGGCATTGCCCTGTCAGCTCCAGCACACAAACGCGCACTGGCCAGCTGACTTTGGCCTTCTTTTGAAGCCGTTTTTCGCCCTCCAGAAGCTTCATGGAAGCTTCCGGAAGGCTCCGGAGGGCAAAAACAGCCCTACGAGCAAACCAGAAGTCCGTTCCCAGACTTCCGATTTGCCCATAGGGCCAGTTTTTCGTACTCTGGTGGTATCAGGGAAGCTCTCCTAGAAAGCCTCTGGAGCCTGGGGAGGGCAAAAAAAAGTGTGCCAACAGCAGGGGGAGCGCTGGTTGCGTGCGCATGTGCGCTGGGTCTTGTGCATACCATTATGGGTGTGGCACACCTGCTCACGACCCCCCTGTGCTCCCCCCCCCCCGCTTTTGGCATGCGAGCCTAGTCCATGTTGTCATTGTTTCCTGCATATCAGTCCTTCTCCAGATCTCTGCTCTCTTCCTTTCCTTCTCCCTCTTTCACCTGTTTTGGAACAATTTCCATTTAGCTAAATTCCAGAGTGAATCAGGGACTGAAGCAGAGTCAGATAATGGAGTGAGTCAAAAGTGGGACATTCTAAGAGGTTAAGGTCCACATTCGTTTAATAAAAGGGATTATCTCGGGACCAGGAATCTGCTTCGTGCTTTTCGGGGAAGCCTAGGTCAGAACAGTTAGAGCTGAAGAAGAAACTAGGGAGGGTCCCTTCTGAGCTTTTCCCCCATGCCCTCAATGCTTCTATGGACAGAGCTGCCTTTTGTCTGGTCTTTGCCTGGTCTCCAGCCTGTCCTTCAAGGTCATTCCCACAGACCATTAGAGTAATGAAGATGGTAGGAGAGCCAGGATACAGGTAAATGATGCTGAGTCTTTCCAAGGTGCTGGTACCCAAAGGAGTGGTACAAGGAGTGCCTGAACGTGACAGTAACAAAGCTATAAATTCTTACTGGATCTACTTGGCATGGGACTTCCTAACTCAATAAGAAAAAGGGACACACCAAGCACTTTTGCTGATAGAAAATTAGACACATATTTATTTGACATTCTGCACTGTTCTGAGCACTTTAATAACTACATTAATCTAAAGGCTACATCAATAAAAATGCTACGGGGTGTTTCACATTGAATGCCAGTTGGGCAGGAGATATTGAAGCCTGTGTGTGTTGTGTGTGTGTGTGTGTGTGTGTGTGTGTGTGTGGAGGGAGAGTGTTATTTTTTGTTAGTGTTTAGCAAAAGTTTCTGGTCACCTTGCCACAATGGTGCAAATCCTAGAAAATGATAGGAGTGAGACATATTGAGACATGATAACAGTCTTCCAATATCTCAAGGGCTGCCCCAAAGAAGAGAGAGTCAAGCTGCTCTCCAAAGCACCTGAAGGTCAGACAAAAAGCAATGGGTGGAAACTAAGGAAGGAGAGAAGCAGCTTAGAACTAAGGAGAAATTCCCTGACAGTGAGAACAATTAATCCGTGGAATGACTTGACTCCAGAAGTTGTGAATGCCCCAACACTGGAAGTCTTTAAGAAGATGTTGGATAGCCATTTGTCTGAAGTGGTGTAGGGTTTCCTGCCTAGGCAGGGGGTTGGACTAGAAGACCTCCAAGGTCCCTTCCAACTCTGTTCTCTTCTCTCCTCTCTTCTCTTCATTGAAGAGAAGAACTAGGAGTGATTTGGTAGCAGTTTTCCAGAACTGCTTTCCATTTCAGAACCATTTCAGACAACTGCTTTGTCTGAAATGGTGTAGGGCCTCCTGCTTGGGCAGGAAGTTGGGCTAGATGACCTCCTAGCGCCCTTCATACTCTGTTAATCTATTATAATAATCTTTTGTGACCTTCTTACAAGCAAAGTCAATAGGTAATCCAGATTCATTTAACAGCTGTGTTACTAACTTAACAACTTGCAGTGGTTCACTCAATCACTGTGGCAAGAAAGGTTGTAAAATGGGGCAAAACTCACTTAACAACCTTCTTGCTTAGCAATAGGAATTCTGGGCTCAATTTGTGGTCGTCAGTCAAGGATTATCTGGCAGGCCATCCATTTTACTTCATAAGGTCATGAACGTGAGCTGAGATGAAGGGTATGTCATTCCCCACCGCACCCCATTTTCCCTGGGTCTTTGCGCCTCCCAGGATCGGGTTGATGCTGGGGCTCAGGACTCTGGACAGCACCCCGGAGTTCGGGGGAGCTGGTAGGGTTTTTAAAGAAGATTCAGGTTAATGTCAGGGTCCCAAGTAAAACCGTCAAAGAAAGCCAACTCCGAGGCTTGAGTTTCCTTAAAGTTCCATTTTATTAGAGATGTCATATTGTCACATCTGGGAAAACCTGAATCTGAAAGCTTCCAGGTTTTCCCCACCCAAGTGAAAGTCCAAATCTCTGCCCAGCATCCACATGTCCATCACATGGTCCAATCAGGCACCGTCCTAACTGGAGATGCCTCCCAATCACCTCATCGCAGCTGCAGGGCCAGATGACCTTGACTTTCTGAGAAAGAATGTTATTATGACTATATTATCACCCACTCTGTATAACCCCCCCTCCCATTTTCCCAGAGTAAAAAATGTGGCAGGCCTGAAGGCCCAAATGTAAAAGGTGGCTTCCGGGTCTGACAGGAGTACCTCTCTTTAAGTAGCTGGTTCTACAGGTCCTGTGCCTTGATTTAAGGAGGAGTAAACAGCCATCGGGGATGCAGTGGCTGAGAGGGACACGGTGGCTCAGTGGCTAAGATGCTGAGCTTGTTGATCAGAAAGGTCAGCAGTTCGGCAGTTTGAATCCCTAGTGCTGGCTAATGGAGTGAGCTCCAGTTACTTGTCCCAGCTTCTGCCAACCTAGCAGTTTGAAAGCACATAAAAATGCAAGTAGAAAAATAGGAACCACCTTTGGTGGGAAGGTAACAGCGTTCCGTGCACCTTTGGCATTTAGTCATTCCAGCCACATGACCATGGAGACATCTTCAGACAGCGCTGGCTCTTCAGGTTTGAAACGGAGATGAGCACGGCCCCCTAGAGTCGGGAATGACTAGCACATATGTGCGAGGGGAGCCTTTACCTTTACCTTTAAACAGCCATCAAGAATCTCTTTTGTAGGTTTGTCTTCTGCATCTTGAAGACCATCAAATTGGTGATTATCTCCTCTTCTGGTGACGTTAAATCCATTGGTGAAGAGAGATGGATGTAAAAGGTTAAAGAATTGCATATTGGGGAAAGCTTTGGTTAAAAAACAACTTGCAAATGAATTGATCAAATCATCTCTTTGGATGGACTCTTGGGATGGAACTACTTCCTTGATTTGATGCAACAAATCGAATTATTTGTTTAATAAAGTTTTGCAAATGGTCACTGTTACAAAACAGAATCTTTGAACTGGGGTTTTTTTTCCACCTCTACAAAGTGAAAATGTGATGCGAACCACAAATTGCAAGGTAATCAAACTGATTCTTCAAATTTAAACTGAAGTACAAATCACGAGCAAAACTCAAATCAGATCTTGGCTGATTCGTATGACCTTCTGGGAAAACGATTATTGGATGAAAGAAGGGTAACAGAAAAACGGTCACCATATGGAAGATGTGATGTTCTTATGAGCTATGGGCTATGAAGCCATCAAACCAGATTTGGTAGGCCCTGATCTTAAGATCACATTCCCTGAAGTCAGCAGCAAAGTGTTGAACCATTTTACTATTTCAGAGCAATCTGAAGAGCAGCAGGAAAGCAGGAAAAATGAAATAGAGAGAGCAGAAATCATGGGTCTTTTTTGAGCCATCGCTGAGTCCAGCTTTTTTTGTTCCAGTCTGTCTAGAAATAGGACTGTTCCCACATCTTCACTGACATTTAGCCTTCTACATCTGCAACTTCTATCCAGAATCCCCTTTTGGCTGTCTATCTGTCTATCATCTTTCTATCATATCTATCTATCTATCTATCTATCTATCTATCTATCTATCTATCTATCTATCTATCTATCTATCTATCATCTATCTATCTATCTATCCCTCCATTCAGTCCGTCCATCCATCCATCCATTTATCTACGCAGTCGGTCTGTCTGTTGGACTTGATAGATAGATGGATGAATAGATGGATGGATGAATGGATAGATAGATAGATATGATAGATATGATAGATATGATAGATATGATAGATATGATAGATATGATAGATATGATAGATATGGTAGATATGGTAGATATGATAGATATGATCTATCTGTCTGTCTGTCTGTCTGTCTGTCTGTCCCTCTAGTCTATCTCAATCTATCTATTCATCCTATGACTTATCACTAAACTATATGTTCATGTTTCTATCCATCCATCCATCCATCATCTATCTATCTATCTATCTATCTATCTATCTATCTATCTATATCCAATTATCTATCTATCTATCAATCTAGCCATCCATCCACCTGCCTGCCCATCCATCCATTCCAGAATGCTGAGCTTCTGTTGATTTAGTCACTGTTCTTAGGTTGCTTTTTTTAATTGCGTATTTATGCTGTGCACTATCCAAAGTCAGACGGTCTGAGTTCTGTGGCCTAATATATCTTTAAATAAATAACAATCCGTAACCTTACTCCAATTTAATGGATTTGTCCTTTTCTATTATTCAATATAAATATAGCTGCCTCCTTCCTTTCTTCTCTCCCGTGACTTTTGGAAAAATCAATGCATGCATGTAAAGGAAAGATGACAGCTGATGGTAAGTATTTTAGTTTTAGTTTTTATTTGAGTTTCAAATGCAGCCCTAACATGGCATAAGACCCATACAGATGATCTCCCTGGTTCCCCTGTAAATTCCCATTTCAAGAATGGAGCTGTTCTTTATGTGAAGCCATTTCATTTGGACATATATAGCATGCTCCTTGTTCTGACCTAAGCTTCACAAAATCACAAGGCAGGCCCCTTGTCCTGTCAAAAATCCTTTTTATTAAGCTAATGTGAATTCCTCTCATTCACATCCAGCAAAATCCTGGCAAACAGTCTTTCAAGGGTGAATTGACAACCACAGACCTTATCAGGCTTGGAGAGCTGCCAGGCCAATATCTTCCAAATGAAACGCTGTACAAGAAAATACTCGGCAAGGAGTCTCTGAGAGTCAGGAACAAATCTTCACACTAATTAAGTGAACTAATTGTCTCCTGCAAACTCCACTCCTCTTTCGCTCCTCTTCATTCCCTATGGGAGGGGCCATTCACCAGCCACCTGTGGCCTTACTCCTGAGTCAACCCTTGTTCCTTAGCTGTTCCCTTCTCCTGGCAGCTTTGCGCATGCACACATTGGGAACAGGCTCCAGCTGTTCTTCTGCCCCATTGATCTCCGACTCCGAAGGCAGCTGATAACTGTCGGATGGCCCTGGCACCATCTCTACCTCCAACACAGAGCCCTCATCAGAGCCTTCCCCAGACTCCAGGACTGGCCCATCTTCCTCCCCAACCTCCTCACTGTCCAAGTCTACAGCCAGATCTGCTGGCTGCTGGTGGGTGACAACACTCCTAATGTCTAAGGTAGCTGGTGAACCTTAGATCTTGCAAAATATTAAATGAGTTTTAAGGGTGGAGGAGGGAGAGGGGAGAGGTCGTTATTAATAAACAAGGAAGGGGTTATTTCATATCCGGGAAGATGAAACAATTATTTTCAATCATCTTCTTTTGTTTCCCTGTTTTCTCTCCTGGTCCTCTCATTAATAATTTTTTGTAAACTTTATTTTTCCCTTTGAGTAAAACCCTGAGACATTTAACAGCGGGGGGGGGGGGGAAGCAATGCTCCCTTAATACTTCATTCCAAAGGCACACACCCACACCCACACCCACTCCAAGAGTTAATTCTTTCTAAAATAAAACAATTGAATCAAATCAGCTCAGCTGGGCAATTGATCCTCCTCTTTCCCTATTGACTGGTGGGATAGAATTACATTGTTTTTCAGTGCCATCAATAAAGCCTCTACTTACTGTCACGGAGTTGGTGTCTTTCATTGCTTTAAAAACACACACACACACACACACACACACACAGAAGAAATTTGAGCCAGTGAGCAAAACCAAGCCATAAATCTGGAGGGATTTGTACATCTATTTGCCTGATCTTCTCACAACCTCTGCATTCCTCTGATTGCCTTTGATTCAACGGTTCCCTCACAGGAAGAGACAACCCTGTCTTCTCCTCATAGCATATGAATTAGCCCCTGTTCCTGTAGTCGTTTCTGTTTGATTTATTTATTGTAAGAGAGAGGAAGTAAACAACAGCTACAGAGACCTGGTTATTACTTTGCACATTTTAAACTGTGATTAGATGAATGTTTTTTAATCGTCCTAGTGCTGTGGTCCACCAGTGGGCAGCAGATTCATAGAGTGAGGAGGATGGGGAGGAAGATGGGCCAGTCCTGGAGTCTGGGGAAGGCTCTGATGAGGGCTCTGTGTCGGAGGCAGAGAGGGGGCCAAGGCCATCCGACAGTTATCAGCTGCCTTCAGAGTCAGACATCAATGAGGCAGAAGAACAGCTGGAGCCTGTTCCCAATGAGCACATGCGTAGAGTTGCCAGATGAAGGGAACAGCTAAAGAACAAGGGTCGATTTGGGAATAAGGCCACAGGTGGACATTGAATGGCCCCTCCCATAGGGAATAAAAGAGGAGCGAAAGGGGAGTGGAGTTTGCAGGAGACACTTAGTTCATTCCTGCATTCTTGCCAAGGATTGCGGCGTCTGAAAGATATCAGCCTGGCTACCCTCCAAGCCTGATAAAGGTCAGTAATTGTGAACTATCTGGAAAGACTGTGGGAGAGGAAAGGCTTTGCTGGAGAGGAATTCACTGTCAATGAAATAAAAGGGGTTTATCGGGACGAGGACTCAGCTTCGTGCTGCTGGGGAAGCCTCGGTCAGAACACCTAGCAAGAGACAGGTGAGGTAGCATTAAAGGTATCAGACTTTACTGTGGGGAGAGCAGGTTCCATTCCTTTCTCAATCATAATACAGGTAATCCTCCAATTACAACTTTAGTGACTGAAGGTATAATGGCACTGAAAAATGTGATTTATTACTGTTTTCACACTTAACTGTTGCAGCATTCCCATGGCCACTGTGGTCATTAAAATTCAGATTCTCGGCAACTGACTACATATTTATTGAGGAAGGGAGGGAGGGAGGGAGGAGAGGGAGGAGAGGAAAGGGAGGAAGGAAGTTGGGAATGGAAGGAAGGAAAGAAGGAGGGAGGGAGGGAGGAGTGGGAGGAAGAAAGGGATGGAGAGAGGGAGGGAGGGAGTTGGGAATGGAAGGAAGGGAGTTGGGAATGGAAGGAAGGGAGATGGGAATGGAAGGAAGGAAAGAAGGAGGGAGGGAAGGGAGGGAGGAGGGAGGAAGAGATGGGAATGGATGGGAGGAGGGAGGGAGGGAAAAAGGAAGGTAGGAGGGGGAGGAAGGAAGGGAGATGGGAATGGAAGGAGGGAGGGAAGGAGGGAAGAGAGGGAGTTGAGAATGGAAGGAAGGGAGATGGGAATGGAAGGGAGTTGGCAATGGAAGGAAGGGAGATGGGAATGGAAGGAAGGAAGGAGGGAGGGAGAAAAGGAAGGGAGGGATAGGAAGAAAGGGAGAGAGGGAGGGAGGGAGTTGGGAATGGAAGGAAGGAAGGAAGGAAGGAAGGAAGGAAGGAAGGAAGGAAAGAAGGAGGGAGGGAAGGAAGGGAGAAGGCGGAGGAAGGAAGGGAGATGGGAATGGAAGAAAGGAAAGAAAGAAGGAGGGAGGGAGGAAAGGAAGGGAGGGAGGAAGAAAGGGAGGGAGAGAGGGACGAGTTGGGAATGGAAGGAAGGAAGGAGAGAGGGAGGAGAGAAGATAGCTATACTATTGTGATACTTGTTTCCATGCCTTTTGTATGAGCATTGTGACGTCTCAGACATGTTCAAAGGTGTGAACCAGCATTGCAGTGGCACAAAGCTTTTGTAAATTTTGACAGGCGCCTTTGAACCCAGAGATGTCTTTTCATCTGTTCCTCATCATTAAATGACTGCAAGAGTGCCATTCGTGATCAATGAGACTCTCACCAACATCCATTCTCGCTCTCACTCTCGCTCTCTCAGAACGACGTTCAAAACCCTTTTTTCTTTCTTTCATCAAATACAAGACCTTGTAGGGAATGAAAGTACAGGGCTTTCCCCCTGTAGAGCATCAGAAGGCAACCTGTCATGGCCGAATATGGGGGAGGGGTTGATAGAGCATCAAATCCACCCCCCCAAAAAACCCAGCAGTGATAGGTTGCATTCAAATCCCAACTTCATCCCAACATCGATATGCAGAAAAGCTTTCCATGCAGTGGTGGGATTCCAAATCTTTTCCTACCAGTGCTATGAGAGAGTGCTTCGTGCACACACTCATGCTTCATGCTCACACATACCTAACATGTGCTTTGCACATGCATGCAGCACTCAAAGACCGCTCTCGGTGTCAGCGCTGGTGTGCTGAGCTGCTTTTTAGCTCAGCTGAGGTGCAGCAATCCACTCTGCTGCATGAATCAGTTGAGCTAAAAATCAAGAGAATATAGGGCAGGGAACGATGGGGGCAGGGGGCGGAGCCAACCAGAGATGGCATTTGCCAGTTCTCCGAACTACTCAAAATTTCCACTACCATAACCTTATATGGGTTATATATAGGTTATATAAAAGATTATGTGTTAAAATTAAAGATGCTTATAGAAATGAAATTATAAATACCATCAACATAAAATGGAACTCACTCAGAGGCTGAAATATATCAAGTGAATGAGATGAAGAGTGTGGAAGAGAGGAGAGAGGTAAGGGAGGAAGAGAGGCTTAAGAGAGAGGGTAGGGGGGTGGAAGAGGAGGAGAGAAAGAAGAAGTGGAAAGGGGAGAGAGGAGAAGGAAAGGGGAAGGGGAAGTAGAGAAGAGAAGGACGATAGAGGGAAGAAAGGAAGTAGGGAGGAGGAGGAGAGAGGGAGAAGAAAGTGATGGATAGGATACAAATATGGTGTATGGAGAGCAGAAGAGCCATTAATCGTTTTTGGGGGGTTGATGGTAAGATGAATTGATGTAAATATTTAATAATACAAAATAACATTGGTTATATAACAATATACATGTGGTTATTTGTTATGAAAATGAAAAAATAAAAAACTATATATATTTGGGCATACCAGGGGTTGTAACACAAACACATACTTATTTCCCTGGCTTAGCTGATAAAGGAGGAGAACCGGTGGTGTAGTGGCTAGCAAGTCTGCCTAATATGTAACACATCCCAGGTTCAAATCCCAGTAAGGGTATGGCTAGCTGATGAGAGCTAAACAGCTTGAAATGGATCCATACTAGTCTCCCTTTATTTATTTATCAGCACAAATACAACACAAACATGTGTATATATATATATATATATATATATATATATATATACATACATACATACATACATACATACATACATACATACATACATACATACACACACAAAATTCCACTACCAGTTTGCCCAAACCGAGCTGAATTTCACCTCTGATTCCAGACCATCAGGCTCCAATTGTTAGCCAGTTCAGTCCAAATCCCCCTCCCAACTAGAAAAGTCATTTCAATGTAGAGTTTCAGTTGGACCCCTCTATGAATGGAGGATCTGCCCAAACCTTTGCAGCATCCTCATTAAACAAGATCAGTCATGCTCTCTTCCGTCCTGTGAATTTCACCAAACCCCTTTTTCCGTTTGAAATACATTTTGAACATGTACAATAATTGCACAGAATTGAAACAAGCAGTCATATTCTCCTTGAAAGATTGAAAGATTGCTCGTGTGACAGTTTGTAATACAAGGGCCAAGAGATTTGCAACCCTTTATATAGTTAAGTATCTAACAACAGCTCTACGTCTTAGAGCAATGTGACATAGCTTTGGTCTTAATTATGGTTCCCTCTATAGGGAACTAAAGCGTCATTGCACTTCTGTTCTTTCATGATAGACACTTGCAATGTCAATATTTTTTTTAAAAAAACATGCTTTAAATTTAAAATGTACATTGTATTCTCTTAGGTCCCTTCGTTTGGAAAAGTCAATGCATCATATCCTATAAAATATTGCTCTATTTTATTCTACTAGAAGAATGGAAATTTGTGGTTTATTTCTCGTAATGGCACTAATAGCAACATGAAAAGTGAAGGAGCTTCACTGGACAGCAATATTAGGGTCAAAGAGGATGGTCCTTGGCTTCCTCACTTGCTTGAAGTCAATGATTTGAACATTAAAATCTCGGATGGAAGACTTGGATCGCATTCTATCTAAGCCCCTATAAGTGTTAGATTGGGTCTAGAGCAGTGATGGCGAACCTTTCAGACACCGAGTGCCCAAACTGCATCCACCCGCATTCCCAAACTAAAAGGTGTGCACGTATGCACAAATGTGTACATGCGCCGACATGCACGCATGCACAGGAGAGACCTGAAGGCCAGCTGGCTGGTGGGAGGCAGGGCATCCCAACACTGACAGTGCAGCAAGACGTAATATCTTTTTCTTTTCTGAGCTTCGGTTTCAGCGTTTGCAGGGAAACAGAAACTCACAAAAGAAATGCCAGGGAGATCTGACATGGGTCGACCACACACGTGCCAGCAGAGAGGGATCTGCGTGCCAACTCTGGCACACGTGCCATAGGTTCTCCATCATGGGTCTAGGACAATACACCACAACTCATTTGCCATGGCCAACTCGCTGTGGCCATCTCATTGTGGGCCAATTCACTACAGCCAACTCACTGTAGGACAACTCACCATGGCCAACTTGCCATGGCCATCTCACCATGGCCAACTCTCTACAGCCAACTCACTGTAGGGCAACTCACCATGGCCAACTTGCCATGGCCAACTCTCTACAGCCAACTCACTGTAGGACAACTCACCATGGCCAACTTGCCATGGCCATCTCACCATGGCCAACTCTCTACAGCCAACTCACTGTAGGGCAACTCACCATGGCCAACTTGCCGGGCCATCTGTCCATGGCCAATTCGCTACAGCCAACTCACTGTGGGACTATTTGCCATGGAACAAGAGTTACACTAATGTTGAAGAAATTGTGGAATATAATCATTAAAGAAAGGATGCAAAATGAAATGTGAGTGACAAATGAAAATAATTTTTAAATTATTTTAAATAATTAAATTGAATTGTTGAATTGCCCTGTGGTGGGTTGTCCAAGGAGTTGGCCATGGGAAATTGGCCTCAGTGAGTTGGCCATGGCATGTTGTCCCATTGCATGCTGGATCATCTCCTGCAATGTCCCATCCGGAGGATGAGACGCTTTCTGTCCTTCTTTCCCAACAGCTTGTGACTCATCCATACTTTATGGAAGTCTATCCATTATAGATGTGGAGTGACAGATCAGCTAAATCCTTTGGCTCCTGAAAGATCCTTGGGGAATGAATTGGGGATGATAGACTGGTTTCTTTCCACAGCTTTTTCATAGCACGAAATACTATTGTTTAGGCATCTGCACGAAAAGTTGAGGGAAATAGGGCATAGCTGACTGAGACATACAATTACAAGATTTTTCTGGATTCACTACGGTAGGAACAAGAAGGAAATGGAGAGAGAACATGGAAAACAATATTTATACTGTTTGTAGGGTAGGTAAAATGAACATCTGTAGTCCCATTATACAAGTTGTAAACTAGGTTAGGATTAGTCGTGTTCCCCTTCCCACACATTATTTTGAGACACACAAGCTAGTTGATGTGATTGACCTAACCAGGTACAAACCAGGAATGTTGTCTGTAGATTTAGGGGTGTATCACAGTGGCAGTTCTGCAAAATAAGCCAGACTAGGAAAATCTAGGCTATCTTTACGATTTATATTGTTTTATGATTTAGATTGCTTATTTAGTATCCTATGACTATCACTAAGTGTTGCATCTTATGATTCATAATGAATGTATTTTAATGATGACTATGATCATGATTTAGCACTTATATCTTTTATCTTTACTGAGAGCATCTGCACCGAAGATAAATCCCTTGTGTGTCCAATCACACTTGGCCAATAAAGAATTCTATTCTATTCTATTCAACTCCCAGAACTGAAATTGTATAGGGTCTCCTGCGCAAGCAGGGGATTGGACTAGAAGACCTCTGAGTCCCCTTCCAACACTATTATTCTATGTTGTATGCTCTACATTTTGCAACCAATGAAAAACCTATCTAGGCTACCTAAACACAATCAACATGATCAACCACAGCAGCAACTATTCCTGTCCTAACAAGAGACTCCGATCCCTGCAGGACATGGATATTTTGAGATGCCTGTGGTAGTTGGTGACTAGATCAGAGGGGGTATTCAACAGGTTCTGACCAGTTCTGGAGAACCAGTAGCGCAAATTTTGAGTACTTTGGAGAACCAGTAAATACACCTCTGACTGCCCCGCCCCCTTCTATTCTCTGCCTCAGCAGTGAAATTTTAAAAAAAATACTACTGGTTCTGTGGGCAAGGCTTGGTGGGCATGCAGGAGAAGGACACTGCAAAATTTCCATTCCCACTCCACTCCTGGGGGAAGGATATTGCAAAATCCCTATTCCCTCCCCACTCTGGGGCCAATGGTTCTCCAAACTGCTCAAAATTGGTTCTCCAAAACCTGTTAGAATTTGCTGAATTTCACCCCTTCTCTGCCTCCCAAGTCCCAGCTGATCAGGAGAGAATGGCCACACCCACCAAGCCATGCCCCACAGAATTTGAATCCCACCACTGGACTAGATGCCTGGTTATTTATCATTCTAATCTTTGTACTTATCCTTCTTTGCTGGTGAAATGAAGCCTAACTACATAGCATTTCTGCCCTGGGAGCTCAATTCCATACATATAAGATAATAATACCTCATGTGCCACACTAACTCTTAAAAGACATTTTGGGTGTTTCTTCTAATCAAGTTGACCCCAATCTGGTTTAAGACTGAACTATTTCCTATTCTTCCACCCCATTTAGAAAGCATATTGTTGGATAATTAGAACAAATTACTTTATTTCTCATGTAAAGTCGAAATGTCCTTTAAGTTTCATAAATCTTGTCTTTTCCAAAAGAAACTAACTCTACTCTAACCCAATTATTTGAGATCCCCTCTGTTGGATCCTCACAGTAAGCCAGCTAGTTGCCCAGCCCTTGATCTTCTGTTGTCCATCCATCCAGATGGTCTATAATCGGTCTGAGAAGAAGGAATGTCTACAATTTTGTCTCCTAAATTCTTATGGTAGGGCAGATGCAATTGGCAAAGTAATGAACAACTTAGACATTTTTGTCCTTCATTTTTTTCTAGTAGAATCGGTAAACTTTGCGAAGCAATGGTTTGACAGTTTTTCAGGTCATTGAGATCCCCAGGTTTTTTAAAAAATAAATAATTCCAACCCACTCATAAGAATTGCACCCAAATTCTTTCAGAAGGAAATTCTCTTTCATCAAATGGACCATCACTCTGGAGGATAAAAATGTAAGAGACATGTTTTGCCTTCAGCACATTTCAATGCTTGCACTACAGCTTTCCAGTATGTCTGCATTTGTCTCAAAATGGCAGGAAGTCATTCTTTCTATCCTTTGACAATTGGGATCAACGCGGACTCTGGGGGAAGTACGTGGATCAATCTTTCTTCCTTAGGCCTGCCTTGAAAGTCTGCAGTCTACATCTCTCTCTGTCTCTCTCTCTCTTCCTCCACCAAGGTTTTTTTTTCCCCTCATAAATGTCAAGAAAGATTGGAAACACTTCAGTGCCCTCTTTTCTTTTTTCCCTTTTCCTGTTCACCACTTTTTGTCATGTAGGCAGTTCCTGCCATTTGTATAGGGCGGTGGGGGGGGACAACATCAAAAGACAGATGAGGTGTCTTTTACTGCAGAGTAAATCACAATTTGGCCACAAGATGGCAATTTGGTGCTGCACCACATTCATGGGAATGGTTAGGGGAAAGCAGCCAGCCTCCAATGCTTTTAAAATTAAAAGTTTTAAATTGAAATTTTAAAAGATTGTCATTGATACTTCATGGGGACAAATCAGATGAACGCCAACTGAAATCATCCATTTTATTCGAATTTGCCATCTAACTGTGTCTAGGTTCCCATGTCCACTCAGAACATCCATCACATTTGATTTGAGTATCTACATTAATTCAGTTTCAACTTCTGAATCCATGTTGGGGCTGGAGACGTGGAAGTGGAGGACATCCAGATTATAAAATCCAATTTGGAGACTTCCAATTTGATAAGGCCAACCGTCTTGCAGATTTGATTCAGAAATCTAATTCAATTTGAGGAGTCAAGCTTTCAAATTATGCCACCATGGCCTAAAAAAGTTGTTGAGTCTCTAGAAAGGGTGGAATTAAGCAGAATTAAGAGTGGAATTAACCGGGAATTAAGGAGAAACTTCCTAACAGTGAGGACAATTAACCAATTGAACAGTCTGTCTTGAGAAGTTGTGGGGTGCTTCATCACTGGAGGTTTTTAAGAAGAGACTGGACAGTCATTTGTCTAAAATGGAATGGTCTAGCATCAATAGTGATAGGTAGGTGCCTTGTAGACCTATTGAACACTATTAGCATTGACAAAATCACCTTTAGTCAATTGCAAAAAAGCAGTTTTGCTTGGAACAGCTTACATCCTGCAATGATATCTCTAACACCGTCAAACAATAACTAGTCTTTGGGAAGGACTTGATAAGGTTCCCCCGCACACATGTGCTAGTCGTTTCCAGCTCTAGGTGGCGCTGCTCATCTCCATTTCAAAGCTGAAGAGCCAGCACTTTCTGAAGACGTCTCCATGGTCATGTGGCTGGCATGACTAAATGCCAAAGGCGCACGGAACGCTATTTCTTTCCCACCAAAATGATTCCTATTTTGTCTACTTGCATTTTTACATGCTTTCGAACTGCTAGGTTGGCAGAAGCTGGGACAAGTAACAAGAGCTCACTCTGTTACACAGCGCTAGGGATTCGAACCGCTGAACTATTGACCTTCTGATTGACAAGTTCAGCATCTTAGTCATTAAGCCACTGTGTCCCTAAGGATTTGATAAGTGGATAAAAATGCCAAAACCAGTCTAAACATCTGGCTGGCTATGCAGTCAACAAAAATAATTATTATAATCTTTTTTTAAAAAAATATCTCCCTGGTTAATTTTATGCAACCCAACCATTTTAGCATTACTGAAGAGCTTCTTTAGAACTTTTTCCCCCAACAATGCAAAATGAAATAATTCACTTTGGTTTGCATGGCAAAGTCAGAATGCACATAACGTCCCATCTTTCTTGGCAAGAGCCCTTTATTTAATTCTTCATCCAATTAATGATACTCTAAATAGTACAAGCAGTTCTGTTTATTAACGGACCGTAGCCAACATCGCATTTCAGGCAGTTAAAAAAAAAAAAAGCACAGAAAGTGAACATCCTTGCAAGAAAATGCTGTGGAGCCTCATGTCAGTGTGTCCATATTCCTTCTTCATCAGCGTTGCTTCATTAGGTTTCTGAAAACAAAAGGCAGGCAAATGTTCTTGTTGTGAGAGACACATGGCTGAAGGCAATACAAATTACACAAGCAATCATCGGGAGCACATGTTTTTACAAGTGTGCAGATGGTTTCCCTTCCTAGAAATACTGCACAGGAAGGCAGAGTCCCAAGCAGGCCAGGTTCTCACCTGAAAAAACAGTGGAGGGGATTTGAGGGGCTGCCACAGAGAGGAGGGGGTCAAGCTATTTTCCAAGGCACCCAAAGGCCAGACAAGGAACAATAGATGGAAACTGAACAAGGAGAGATTCAACCTAGAAATAAGGAGGAATTTCCTGACAGTGAGAACAATCAACCCATGGAACAGAAGTTGTGGGAGCTTCATCACTGGAGGCTTTCAAGAAGACTGCCATTTGTCAGAAATGGTGTAGGGTCTCCTGCTTGGATAGGGGAGTTGGACGAGATGACCTACAAGGCCCCTTCCAACTCTGTTAAATTGTATTTTATGAGCTGTGGTGGCCTAGTGGTTAGAATGCAGTACTGCAGGCTACTTCTGCTGATTGCTGGCCAGTGGTGGGATACGACTACTGGTGCCTGCTGGGAGCACCAGCAACCATTCCAGTACGGTGCTCCAGAGGGACCCCCCACCCGCCCACTCATGCTCCTTACCTGTATTTGAGCTGCTCGGGGGTTCCGTGCATGGAGTGTACGGTACCTGTGCAACACTCCGCCGAGCAGCTGGAGCATCGCAGAGGCATCGTGGAGCGTCCCGGGTGGTAAGTATGCATGCGTGCACTGCACACATGTGGGTGCATGCTGCATGCGTTCGTGTGGTGGATGCCCACCCCGATGCACCGTACCGGTTGCAATGGGATTCGGAATCCACCACTGTTGCTGGCTGCCTGCAATTTGTCAGTTCGAATTTCACCAGGCTCAAGGTTGCCTCAGCCTTCCGTCCTTCCAAGGTGGGTCAAATGAGGACACAGATTGTTGGGGGCAAGAGGCCGATTCTGTAAACTGCTTAGAGAGGGCTGTAAAGCGGTATATAAGTCTACGTCCTATTGCTATTGCTATCTTTCAGTATCTAGGCTCCAAAGTATTCTTAACTATGTATTTTACACACACATACACAAACATTTTGAAATATAGGTAGTCCTGGACTTATGACAATTCATTTAATGACCATTTGAGTTACAATGGCACTGAACAAAATAACTTATGACTGTTTCTCACTCTTTATGACCATTGCAGCATCGCCGTGATCAAAATTAGGACACTTGACAACTGACCCTTATTTATGAGGGTTGCAGTGTCCTGGGGTTATGCGATCTCCTTTTGCGACCTTCTGACCAACCAACGAGGAAGGCAAATTCACTTAACAACTATGTGACTAACTTAACAATTGCAGTGATTCACTTAACAACTGCGGCAAGGAAGGTCGTAAAATGGGACTTAACAAATGTCTCACTTAGCAACAGAAATGTTGGGCTCAATTGTGGTTGTAAATCAAGGATTACCTGTATTACAGTCTGTTGTCTACAGTTTTTATGCATTTTTCTTGACAGTTATTAGCACAGATTTTGTTTGTCTGTGGTTTCTAAATGTTTATTGTTGCTTGAAGATGTTGGTGGCATTTTTTAACCTTATCATTTCTACTTGGCTGGATGCAAACAAAGCAAAATAAGGAAAAAAACCTTCACACACTAATCTCTAATAATCTTTTAAAGCTTTGGCTAAAATGTAAAACGCAAAGACGATCACTCCCTGTTATCGATTTTGCACTGAATCCCTGGTATTCATTTTATCAACTGACTTGATTTATAGCCCGTATTTCTAATCTGGGAAGCACTCCAAAAAATTATAATATTTTATGTGCCGGAAAGTGAAGTTTAAACTATGGGATGACTCTACTTTATTTCTGAGTTATGAACTGATTATTGTTTGCATGTTCACAGGAGACCAAACAATTAAACTGTAATCTATGTTAACGCTCTTAACTTGCTGATTGACTTCCCCCTATCTAATTTTAGCCTTGTTGGCTACGTTTGCAAAGTCATGCTATTATTTAATAAAATTAATCTTAATACAAATTTTAATGCATTCAGATTTACCTTTTATCTTAAATTGGTTTGGTTTTAATCCACTCTTCCTTTTAACCGATTACTGAGCCACATAGAGCCTCGGTGGTGCAATGGTTACTGGAGTACAGTATATATAGGCTACTACTGCTGACTGACTGCAATCTGGCAGTTAAAATCTCACCAGACTCAAGGTTGACTCAACCTTCCATCCTTCTGAGGTGGGTCAAATGAGGACCCAGATTGTTGGGGGCAAGAGGCTGATTCTGTAAACCACTCGGAAAGGGCAATAAAGCATTGTGAGATGGAATATAAGTCTAAGTGCTATTGCTATCTTCCTTCCTTCCTTCCCAGTGGTTAGAATCCAGTATTGCAGGCTAATTCTGCCCATTGCTAGGAGTTCGATCCCAACCGGCTTAAGCCTCAGCCTTCCATCCTTCTGAGGTGGGTCAAATGAGGACCCAAATTGTTGGGGGGGCAAGAGGATGACTCTATAAACTGCCTAGAGAGGGCTGTAAAAGCACTCTAAAGTGGTATTTAAGTGCTATTGCTATTGTGATTACTCTTTGGCCATTCACTCATTATTCTGCTAAATTTCAGATACAGCCTAATCAGCAATGGCCTTAAGAAAAGGCACACGGAATTATTCCTTCTTGCAATGTGTCATCACTGCTCGAAACTCACAGTCAAAGTACACTTCCTACTGGCTCAGAGCCTTTCAGATATATTTAAACCGAACCTTGTCGTAGATTTTAGGTTTCTTTCCAGCAGGATAAATAGGAAGCATCTCCTTAATGACTTGTGGTTGTGACCCCATTTGCACTGTAGATGGAAAACACTGAACTCTGAAGGAGGAAATACTGCTCTCTCTCTCTCTCTCTCTCTCTCTCTGTATATGTATGTATATATATATATATATATATATATATATATATATATATATATATATATATATATATATATATATATATATATATATATATATATATATATATATATATATATATATATATAACATACATACACACACACACAGACGCACACACACAGATATATATACACATACACACACACACATATATATACACACACATATATACATATATACATGTGTGTGTGTATGGCGCTCTGTGTGTGTGTGTGTGTGTGTGTGTGTTCCAGCATAATTCTGGAACGCCTCAAGCAATTTCATCAAAATGTGGTCCACAGATGACTTACTCTCTGGAAACAAATACTGTTTCCAGTAACACCTCTTAGGGTGATGTGTTCTATTAAGATACAGCCTGTTGTGCCTTCAAATGGCTTCTACTGTACTGTCGTAAAATGGCTTCTACTGTACAGCACTGTGGAGTTGGTAATGGTTTTACAGTACTCCACAAGGGGGCTCCCTCTGGTAAGGGGAAAAATCCAACATTAGAAATTATGTTTGGTCTGGACATTTCCCTGCTATAAATAAACAAATACCTGGGCAATGCCGGGTTATCAACTAGTCTTCTCTAAAGATGCCATTTTCCTCATGAAGTGACAAAATCAGCGTGGAGAGGAAACTCCCTCTCAGCAAAATGTGGTGGTATCTCGTATTGAGTCGCAAAAGGGAGGGGGTCTTTCCCAAGCACAGGTAGTCCTTGACTTACAACAGTTCATTTAGTGGCCATTCAAAGTTACAACAGCACTGGAAAAAGTGTGATTCTTTTTTTCAACACTTACGACCATGGAAGCATCCCTGGTGATCAAAATTCAGCCGCTTGGCAACTGACTCATATTTATGACGGTTGCAGTGTCGCAGGGTCTGGTGATCCCCTTTTGTGACCTTCTGACAAGTAAAGTCAATGAGGAAGCCAGATTCACTTAACAACCATGTTACTAACTTAACAGCAACAGTTTCTAAAATCATATTTATCATTTTATCATATTTTATTTATCCTTATATTCAATTATTGCATTTTATTCCAATCTCATTTTAAATTGCATTTTATTTCAATTCCATTTCACATTGTTTTTTAATAGATTTTACTGCACTTTGATATGTTCCATGGGCTAATCAATAAAGTAATCTAACTAACTAACTTTTAATTATAGCGGTTCACTTAACACTTGTGTCATAAAATGAGGCAACATTCACTTAACAAATGTTTCACTCAGCAACAGAAAGTTTGGGCTCAACTGACGAAGTGGAGAGAAGCGTAGAGAAGAGTGGAAGGGAGGAGGGAAGAGGAAAGGAGGGGGAAGAGAGAAAGAAGAGTGAGGATAGGAGAGAAGGAAGCAGAGGTGAGGAAAAGAGTAGGAGAGAGAGAGAAGGAGAGGAAAGAGGTTAGAGGAGAAGGAGAGAGGAAGGGGAAGTAGAGAAGAGAAAGGAGAGGAGGGATGGCAGAAAAAAGTAGCGAGGAAAAGAAGGAGGTAGGGAGCAGGGGGGGAGAAGGAGAAGAGGTAGGGTTGTTGTAGAACAGGGGTGTCCAAACTTGGGAACTTTAAGACTTGTGGACTTCAACTCCCAGAATTCCCCAGCCAGCATGGGAAATGGCTGGCTGGGGAATTCTGGGAGTTGAAGTCCACAAGTCTTAAAGTTCCCAAGTTTGGACACCCCTGTTGTAGAACTATATGGTCTATGGAAAGCAGAAGAACAAATGAAAGTGGTGGTTGGTAGATGCTGAGGGGAACTGATATAATATTGGATAATATATAATAGTGTCTGTTAAGGTGTAATGGTATACTTGTGAATAGCTGCCATATTTTTCGGAGTATAAGACTCACCTTTTTCCCTCAAAAAAAGGCTGAAAATTGGTGCATCTTATACACCGAGTACAGCATTTTCTTGCCTCCCGAAACCCCACTCCCTTCACCAAAATGGTCATACATAGCCTTTAGGAGGCTTTCAGAGTGCTCCTGGGGGCTGAGGAGGGCAGAAATGAGTGAAAATGGGCCATTTTCCACTCAATTTTGCCTCCCCCCAGCTCCCAGGAGCACTCTATAAACCTCCTAAAGGCTATGCATGCCCTTTTTTGACAAAAAATGAGCCCATTTTTGCAAAACTATGTACCGTTTTTTGCTCATTTTTGGGCCCCAACCCCCCAGGAGCACTCTACAAGCCTCCTAAAGGTTATTCATGCCCTTGTTTGAAAAGAAACGGGCCCATTTTTGCAAAATAATGGGCCGTTTTGGGGAGATCTGCAGAGTGCAAAAACTTTTTTTTTAATTTGCCCCTTCAAAATCTTGGTGCATTTTATTCTCTGAAAAATACGGTACATGGAAATAAAAAATAAAAAAACCTTTTTCAAAAAGGAAAAAAGAAAGTTTGGGCTCAATTGTGATCATAAGCCGAGGACCACCTGTAGCCAAGAGAAAAATCAGCCTTGTTTAGAGAAAGGGATCCAGATGGGATCCTTCCTATATCGTCACGGGGTATATCTAATCATTATTCAGAGTATGCTATAGTCTACCAAGATTCCTGTCTCTGGGTGAGCAACAATAAAGAAACCACTGTGGGCGATTCCTTGTGCTGTTCTTGGGTTCCTCACGCCTGACAGCGCTGGATTAATTCCTCCGTTCGAAAAACAGCCCTTTGACTGACTTTGAAAAAACAACCCAAACTTATATTTCTCCCCTGATCTTCCAGGTATCCTAGATTAGCAGTAGAGCTTTCAGCTGCCTCCCGGTTCCTTCTAACTTAATTTGACGACTATGGCATTTCAGAACAAGGCTTCCTTTGATGGTTACTGGTCTCCGATAATGAAAATGTCAGGGAAATGGCATGGCATAATTGGGGCGCTTGTTTTCTCCTGTCTCGAATGCACTCCACTGGTACGTCCGCACAATTGATTGTGCTGTGTGTGTGCAACAACAAGAGGCTGCTTGAAGCACCCTTCGAGCAAAACAGCTGAGCAAAAAACATGTGTTTCCACCCAACGAAGCAGCGTTTTGGAGATTTGATTATTTGCTCATAAAAGTGTCGGGATTTTTTTTTTTTTTTGTAAGGGATGGATTTTCCAAATGGTTAGTTTCCAGACAATTATAACTAAGCATCTTTTTCCCCCTCATTTGGCACACCACCTAGCTTTGCTATTCCCCCCCCCCCCCCCAAAAAAAAAAGAATATTTTTATTCTTTACAAAAGCCTCAAATCAATGTGTGGACAATGCAGTGCTTGAGTGTCATACATTGTAATCAGTGGTGGATTCCTACCAGTTCTGCCAATCTAGAAGTTGAAAAGCACATAAAAAATGTGAGTAGAAAAATAGATACCACCTTTGGTGGGAAGGTCACAGCATTCCATGCGCCTTTCAGCATTGAGTCATGCCGGCCAAATGACCACGGAGACGTCTTCGGACAACGCTGGCTCTTCGGCTTTGAAACAGAGATGAGCACCGCCCTTTAGAGTCGGAAACGATTAGCACATATGTGCGAGGGGAACCTTTACCTTTACCTATTCTATAGAGAGAGAGGTATAGATCAAAGAGAGGAATTTGGAAGGCAAGTAAAAAAAAAAGCACAGCAATTAAAGCATTGAAGTGGGCAAGAAATAATGGATATATGGTTTTTTAAAAAATATATTGTTTTGACTTGTCCCTTCTTTTTCCTATCTTTCTTTAAAGCATAGCAATTAAAATATTAAAGCGGGCAAAAGATGATAGATGGATGTTTTTCTTTTCTGTTGTTATTCAGAGTTGCTTTTCCTTCTCTTTCTCACCCTTTTTCCCTCTCTTTTTTCCCTTTCTTTTGGTAAACTGGTGACATGATTATAAACTAGCTTTGCTATTGTGCTTGTCATTAAGGAGCTGTTTATCCATCAGCACCCAACTTAAATTCGAAGAAGGCTAAGCGGAGTTGGGCTTGGTCTGAATGTAAGAGATCATGGAAGGGTACAAACAACATCGGGATGTTGCAAATTGTGCAGAAGAAATCCATGGCAGATTACTTTCCCCTGTGTATTTATTTCATTTATTTATACAATAAATAAATATATAAGGCTAAAACATATGAAGAACTATTGCAGGGATTGGGCATGTTTAATTTAATGAAAAGAAGGATTAGGAGTGACGAGATAGCAAGTCATCCAGTATTTGAGGGGCTACCCCAAAGAAGAGGGGGTGAACTATTTTCTAAAGCACCAGAAGGCAGGATAAAAAGCAATGGATGGAAACTAATTAAGGAGAGAAGCAACCTGGAATTGAGGAGAATCAAAGCTGCCCATTCTCCAAACTAGACAAAGTGCAGAGAAGAGCAACAAAGATGATTAGGGGTCTGGAACATATGAAGGAACATATAAAACATATGAAAAATGGTTGCAGGAACTGGTTATGTCTAGTCTGATGAAAAGAAGGACTAGGGGAGACATGATAGCAGTATTCCAATATCTCAGGGCTGCCCCAAAGAAGATGGAGTTAAGCTATTCTCCAAAGCACCTGAGTGTAGAACAAGAAGCAATGGGTGGAAACTAATCAAGGAGAGAAGCAACCTAGAACTAAGGAGAAATTTCCTGACAGTTAGACCCATTAATCAGTGGAACAGCTTGCCTCCAGAAGTTGTGAATGCCCCAACACTGGAAGTCTTTACGAAGATAGTGGTGTAGGATTTCCTGCCTAAGAATGTCAGGCCCTGAATAATGAGTTTGGATCTTGGCATATCCTTGAAGTATACTTTTGAAATAAGAAAAAAAAATAAACCCGAGGCATAATCTAAGGAAAAAACATTTTAATTGTAAAGAGAGTAAAAATACAAACTTACTAAGCTAATTAATTACATCTTGGCAGAGAGTTCCTGTCTGCCTTGCATACAGACAAAGGAAGAAAAGTAAAGAAGGTATGTGATGTAATGACATGCGCAGTAAATCATTGCTGATAAGAGACAGTTCATTCTGCTGTATAACTCAGAATGGAGGCACAGCTGGCAAACCAAATAAATGCAGTGACAAAGAAAGGATTGGATTAGAACAGGGGTGTCCAAACTTGGGAACTTTAAGACTTGTGGACTTCAACTCCCAGAATTTCCCAGCCAGCATGGGGAATTCTGGGAGTTGAAGTCCACAAGTCTTAAAGTTCCCAAGTTTGGACACCCCTGGATTAGAAGACCTCCAAGGTCCCTTCCAACTATTCTATTTCTATTCTATTTCTATTCTATTCTTATTTCTATTCTATTCTATATCCAACTCTGCAAGAGAGACTCAAACATATTTTTATGATCAATCCAAGCTATTTGTAAGTTGATTTTTTTTTCTCATTGGGAGTTTTTTTTTTAATATTATTTTATTTACCAGCAACCAATTTTTTGTTCCTTGTTAATTTCAGCAGTTAACTTTTTGTTTAGGCGAATATAATGAATTTTTGAATAAGTAACTTGAAATTGGATTTATTAATATATCAGCAGCGTGAACAATGTTGGCACACTACTAATTGGTGTGCAATTGCTTGCAATAATACCCCTTTTCTCCATCTTTTATGATTAAAAGAGTTTTACCAGTTGTCATCCATTCTTCAACTTCCCCGGTTTGCAATATTTCGTTAATTTGAGAAGTTAATCTTCCATGCAAAATTGTCAGAAAGCTAAAATTCAAGCATTCCATTTTTTTTTCCTGGTACACTCCAGTTCTTAATCTTCTTTGCTCGTTTCTTAATCGTATCTAATTAAAAGAGCAGAGCAGAGTTGCTTAAATTTCTTTCAGGGATCTTTCTTGCGCACCGAACCAGCAGTAACGCCTGCAGCAACCTACCCCTGTTGAAAATGTGCCTAAATGGGGCGGCATAGAGCCAGGAGGGCTGTTTCCACCTTCAATTTCCACTACCGATTCGGGCGAACCGCTCTGAACCGGCTGAATACAACCTCTGCTGACAGGGCAAGCTACTCTAAATAAAGAGATCAAACCCCACTCCCTCAGACATTGAAGATGCTACCTACTCTGGTAACAAAACTTCAGATTCACAAAGCACTAACAACCACACAATTCATTTTTTTTCTGCAGTGATTTCCCTTCACGTTATATGCTGAAGCTCTTTAAGCTTTAGCCTTCATCGTGGTTCCAGAGAAGACTCTAGACTTACTTCATCGAGTATTGAATGGTTTCATCTTTCTGTGATCCCAGGTCATCTTGACAATTTTCTCCAGTAGCTACATTTCAAAGGCATCCATTTGTCTTCATTCCGATATTCTGATGGTTCCCCGCTCTTGGTTACAGATGGGGAAACTACAGGCTTGACAATTCCAATTTCTGTTGCCAGTTGATGGCTCTATAGACTTTGTCTTCTTCTTCTCAAATTAACTAACTTCTTCTAAACCCCAAAGCGGAACAGTGCAATTAAGGAAGAGGATGCCCCATACTACTTGACTGTGAGACTGTGAGATCTTGGAATCTTAGTGGACAACTAGCTAAATATGAGCCAACAGTATGTAGTGGCAGCCAAAAAAGCCAATGCAATCCTAAACTGCATTAACAGAGGGATACAATCAAGGTCCTGTTTGTAATGGCACTCTATAAAGCACTCTAATAGCACTCTATGAAGCCTTAGTAAGACCACACCTGGCATATTGCATCCAGTTTTGGTCACCACACTATAAAAATGATGTTGAGACGCTAGACAAAGTGCAGAGAAGAGCAATCAGGAGGATTAGAGGACTGGTGGCTAAAACATACGATGAACGTTTGCAGGAACTGGGCATGGCTAGTCTAGTGAAGAGAAGGCCCTGGGGAGACAGGAGAGCAGTCTTTCAATATTTGAGGGGCTGCCACAAAGAAGAGGGAGTCAACCTATATTCCAAGGCACCTGAAGGCCAGACAAGGCATAATGAATGGAAACTGACCAAGGAGAGATTCAACCTGGAAATAAGGAGAAATTTCCTGACAATGAGAACAATCAACTCATGGAACAGAAGTTGCCTTCAGATGTTGTGGGAGCTTCGTCACTGGAAGCTTTCAAGAACAGACTAGACTGCCGTATGTCAGAAATGGTGCAGGGTCTGCTTGGGCAGGAGGTTGGACTAGATGACCTACATGGTCCCTTCCAATTTTGTTAATCTCTATTCAATTGTTGCTAACTTACTAGACAACTTCAGTATCCTTTCCCCCTTTACCCATCAATAATTTAAACTGTAAACATTTAGACTTGTGGTTTAGAGGGGGAGAACCTCACCATTATTTCTCAGGAGGTTCTATGCATTGTTTCTAGAGAGACCAAGAAAACTTTTCAGGCTCTAACAGAGGTAAAGTAATCTTTTAAATATTGTAGTGGAACGGACTAATGATGTTTTTCAGGTCTCATTCCAACAGATCTTTTACAGCACAAATAAAGCCTGGTGCCAAAGCTTCCTCAAAGATTAGGTCAAAATATGAAAAATATTACGTTCATGACAAAATAACATTTTGTTTTTGTCCTAGCCTTTCCTTGGCTTCATTCAGATCTTGGAATCTGTTCCAGGCGTTACATGAAAATTGTGTTCTTCTCTTAGTCAAACCCAACTGAGAACTTCTAGTGGCATCAACATCAACATAGTAACTGTGAGAGGGATCTTGGAGTCCTAGTGGACAACCATTTAAATATGAGCCAGCAGTGTGCAGCAGCTGCCAAAAAAGCCAACACAGTTCTAGGCTACATAAATAGAGGGATAGAATCAAGATCACGTGATGGGTTAATACCACTTTATAAGGCCTTGGTGAGGCCACACTTGGAATACTGCATTCAGTTTTGGTCACCACGATGTAAAAAAGATGTGGAGACTCTAGAAAGCATGTAGAGAGGAGCAACAAAGATGATGAGGGGATTGGAGGCTAAAACATATGAAGAATGGTTGCAGGAACTGGGTATGTCTAGTTTAATGAAAAGAAGGACTAGGGGAGACATGATAGCAGTGCCCCAATATCTCAGGAGTTGGCACAGAGAAGAGGGAGTCAAACTATTCTCCAAAGCCCCTGAGGGCAGAACAAGAAGCAATGGGTGGAAACTCATCAAGGAGAGAAGCAACTTAGAAGTGAGGAGAAATTTCTTGACAATGAGAACAATTAATCAGTGGAACAGAAGTTGCCTCCAGAAGTTGTGAATGCCCCAACACTGGAAGTCTTTAGGAAGATGTTGGATAGCTATTTGTCTGAAATAGTATAGGGTTTCCTGCCTAGGCAGTGGGTTGGACTAGAAGACCTCCAAGGTCCCTTCCAACTCTGCTATTTTATTATTGTATTATTGAAGAAGAGAAGAGATACACTTTGGAGTGGACTCTCCTTTGATATAAATGTCAAAACAGGCAGGAGAGCCAGCTCTTGGAGAGGTTGTAGTAGAGGATTGTTGCAATGGGCAGAGGGGTGAACTAGATGGTCTACAAGGTCTCTTCCAACAGTACATTCCCTGATTTATGAATCAAATTAACACCCATATTCCAGTGGTGGGTTGCTCCTACCGTTGCTACAGGTACGCTGCTCGTGGTCCGTTCGTGCATGCGCCGGATGTGCGCTGTTCATGCGCCTGGTGTGTGCTGTGCATGCACCTGACGTGTGCTGCATTGTGCATGCACCTGACGTGTGCTGTGCTGTTCGTGCGCCTGGCATGTGCTGCATTGTGCATGCGCCCGATGTGTGCTGTGCTGTGCATGTGCCCTACGTGTGCTACGCTGTGCATTTGCCTGATTGGTGCTGCGCTGTGCATGTGCCTGACGTGTGCTGTGCTGTACATGTGCCTGACGTGTTCTGCACTGTGCATGTGCTTGACATGTGCTGCATTGTGCTTGCATCGGCCATGTGCTGCATTGTGCATGCGCCTGACATGTGCTGCATTGTGCATGCACCTGATGTGTGCTGTGCTGTGCATGTGCTTGACATGTGCTGCATTGTGCTTGCACCTGACGTGTGCTGCGGTGTGCATGTGCCTGATGTGTGCTGTGCTGTGCATGCGCCTGATGTCTGCTGTGCTGTGCATGTACCCGACATCTGCTGCGCTGTGCATTTGCCTGATGTGTGCTGCGCTTTGCATGTGCCCAACATGTGCTACATTGTGCATGCGCCAGCTGTGTGCTGCATTGTGCACGTGGCTGACATGTGCTGTGCTGTGCATGCATCGGATGTATGATGTGCTGTGCATGCACCTGACATGTGCTGCCCTGTGCATGCACCTGATGTGTGCTGCCCTGTGCATGTGCTTGACATGCACTGCATTGTGCTTGTGCTGGCCATGTGCTGCGTTGTGCATGTGCCTGACATGTGCTGCATTGTGCTTGCATCTGACGTGTGCTGCGGTGTGCATGTGCCAGATGTGTGCTGCACTGTTGGTGAATGATCATTGCATTTGGAATGTGGATTTACAGGCAGCTGTTACATATAAATTGGATTGACAAAATTAGAAACGAGGAAGTAATAAGCCACGTGGGAAAGTCAAGGAAAATCATCAAACTCATTAAAAAGCAAAAAAGTATTTTGGACGTGTGATGCGACACCTGGAAGAATACAGCATCCTTCACTTCATCCTACAAGGGAAGATTGAAGGCAAAGGAAGTCCAGGTAGAAGAAGGAGGACATCATGGCTTCAACATCTATGGGACCAATTTGGATAAAACTCAGCAGCGCTTTTTCATGCAGCTGTTGATAAAAATAGGATCGCCAACGTCCGATGAGGAATGTGGCACAAGAGAGAATGAAGAAGAATGATCATTATTATCCAGAATTCATTGCAATGACTTCAGGCTGAGGAATTCTGGGAGTCTACTCAGGGGTTGGGGGGAAAAGAAGAAGTTAACTCTTTCATTTGCAGTCCATTTGTCTGCCAATTATATCACGTCTGAGAAATGCAGCTATTTTTCTCTGGAAGGGATTATTTGCTCCAAATAATAGAAAGATCAGTTTCCTATGAAAACATAAGAACAGGCAGGAAATCATTGAATATGAAAGCTCTTCTTCCCACGCTGCAGTCATAATTTGAAGTCCCACGGCGGAATGTTGCAAAACAAGACAAGGCAAGTCATAACAAAACCAAATAAAACAAGAAACCAAACGGAATAGAGAATGATGTGCCCCTACTTTAAATCATTTAAAACCTCCAAAAAAAAAGGATATCTGCTATTTCTTAATCTACAGGCATTTATATGTCGGAAAACAATATTATTCCATCTGCATCTCGCAAGCAAAGGACCATAAAATGCCATGCTGAAAACATAAACATAAACCATTAAAAGAAATCTCTGACCGATTGCAGCGTCAAAGTTGATGGCCAGCAAAATCTCAAAGCAGCCCAGCATCACAAAAGGCAAATCTCACATAAACAGCAGTTTCCAAGTGGAAGGCTTGGAACCCAACCTGATTGATCTCCAAAGAGCTCTTAGAACCGTGATGGCCAACCTATAGCAGGCGTGCCACAGGTGGCATGCAGAGCCCACTCTGCAGGCGTACGAGCCATCGCCCCAGGTCAGCTCCACTGCGCATGCCTGAGCGCCTCCCACCGGCCAGCTGATTTTCTGCAAGGAGACCTACTAGGCCCAAAATGAGGCACGGGGGTAGGGGGGTACAGCCCCCTGCGACCCATTTTGCTCCCAGGAGGCTGCAGGGAGGGTCCTACTAGGCCCAACACAGGGTGCGGGGGTGTGGTACTTTCCCCCGCAACCCATTTTGGAGGGTGCAGGGAGGCCTACTAGGCAGAGGTGTGTTGCAAATCCTGGTGCTATCAGTTTGCTTGCCCGCAACACTTCTGCGCATGTACAGAAGCATCCCAGTGGGTGAGCCACCTAGTGCAATATCCTGATCCAGGCCAGGCCACCAAACGTAGCTCCGGCCCAGGGCCTTCATCCTGACTATTCCAGGGTGCCCCTCGTGCAGATAGTGGAGGATAGGTTCCCGAAGCTGAGGAGGAACAACTACTCTATGGCCCCACAGTAGGCACCTTCCTTGTACCTATAATTCATGCTACCTGTGCTTGAATGGCAGGAACTGTGAGGTAACCTGTGCCTGCGGCCAACCCCTCCTTACCCAATCCAAAACCTGAGCTAGAGTAGCATCCTTAGCCGATTGGGTGGCAACATCTGTGGCCATTAAGGGAACTGGGAGGTCCTGTATCAGTAAAACCATAGGTTTAGGATCCGGGTCAGCCTCGGTCACTGGCAGGACGCAACGGCTTAGGGCATCCGCATGCCCCACCTGCTTCCCGGGCTGATAGATCAGCTTATAATTGTAAGCAGCGAGGAATACGGCCCAACGTGACACGCAGGGCGATAAGATAGAGGGAGTTTGTCTGTCGCCTGCCAATGAACCCAATAAAGGCTTATGGTCTATCACTAACTCAAAGAAACATCCTTAAAGGTAGTTGTGGAATCGTTTAATTCCAGCTACCGCTGCTAATGCCTCCTTGTCTAAATGACTATAATTTCCTTCCGGAGGGGACAAAGTCCTTGAAAAGTAGGCCAGAGGCGCCTCAGACCCATTTGGAAGCTTGTGGCTCAGTACGGCACCCACCCCGAATGGTGACGCATCACATGTGAGCGTCAGAGGAAGGTGGTCACAATACTGGACAAGGACAGCATTGGATGTTAAAAGCTCCTTTACAGCCACAAAAGCGGCTACCTCCCTACGACCCCACCTCCAATTGGCCCCGCTATCGAGGAACTGATGCAAAGGCTCCGCTACAGAGGCTTTATGGGACAAAAACACGGAATAGAAATTTAGGAGCCCAAGGAAAGCTGACAATTGGGCCTTATTGGTCAGTACAGGAGCCTGCTTAATGGCTGCTATCTTAGAGGTGGTAGGGTGGATGCCCTTGGCATCAATCAGATACCCCAAAATTCTACTTCGGTTACCCCTATCTGACACTTAGAAGGCTTACGCTTTAACCCCACCTCCTGGAACTTCGACAAAACGGCACGCACTCTTGCCATGAGTTCAGTGCTGTTTCTGGCGGAAATAAGCACATCGTCAAAGTACAGGACAACTCCTGAGATGCCGTGGAGCAATCGCTCCATGAGGCTCTGGAATACGCCTGGGGCTACACTGGCACCAAACTGGAGCCGCCGGCATTTAAAAGCTCCCCCGTGGGTGACGATAGTCTGTGCTTCTGCAGCAGCAGCATCCACAGGAAGCTGCTGATACCCCTGAGCAAGGTCCAGTTTGGCGAAAATGGAGCCCCGTCCCAATGTATGAAGCAGTTTTTGTACTACAGGGACAGGGTAGGGGTTGGATTGGAGACCCCTGTTTATTGTGCATTTAAAATCCCTTCACAATCTAATGGTGCCATCGGATTTCAAAGGAATCACGATGGGGGTCTCCCATTTGGAGTAATCCACAGGCTCTAACACCCTTGGGCAATCAACTTGTGTAGTTCAGCATCCACCTTCGGATGCAGGGCCAGGGTAAACCTCCGGGGCTTGAGACGGATGGGAGTGATCTGAGGGTCCAAATTAAAACTAATGGGGGTCCCCTTATAATTACCTAATGACAGCAAACTCCTTAGTCAGGCTTTCAAAATCGTCAAGACCTGTTGTTGCATGCACCCCAGCGATGCTGAGGCCCAGGGCGTCGAACCAGTCCAGGCCCAGTAGACTGGGGAGGTTGCCCTGGATGACAATGAGGGGAAGCCTGACATCAAACCTTGGAGTGACCACTTAGAACCGGCCACTGCCTACTACTGGAATATAGTTCCCCTGATAGTCCCGCAACTTAATAAAGCAAGGGGACAGGCGCTTCTTTGATAGGGACGGCACCAAATGCTTGATAGTAGACCAGGATACAATAGACTTTGAAGAGCCGGTGTCCACCTCCATGAGACAGGGCTTGCCCTCGAGTTGGATGCTGAGATAAATTTTATTCCCTGATGTCACGTTGGTCTGGCTGTTCGGCAGAACAACCTGCCACTGTTCACGAAAAATTGCAAAACAGTCCTCCAAGGGGTGGTAAGACCGTGAATTTGGCTTGTGATAAGTTGAACGATCAGCTGGTTGACCTTGAGGAGGAGATGGTGCACGGCACACCTTAGCCAAATGTCCTTTTTTCCCACACTTGTGGCAAATAGCTGATTTGAAGCAATACCAGGCATGGGCGTGGTTCCAGCCACAAACAGAACAACGGCTCAGAGGTAATTTCATTCGTGAGCGCCCTGCTCCGCCACCTGTGGTCAATGTCAGCCTCATCGGTGTCGGACAAAGGATGTTCGTCCACCTCCCCGTGATGAATTGGCACAGTCTTAGTAGATGGTAACACAGGGGGCACTGTGGCCTGACCCCTTTCAATCTCGGCAGAGGACTCGTTGGACATCTGAGAGGCACGAGCCTCATCTAACGCCACTTGCAGACTGAGCTCAGAACGGGCCAACAAATGGCGATGCAGCCTCAAATCGGTCACCCCACACAAGAATTGCTGAAGTAGGGAGTCATCTAGATTAGAAAAATCGCAGGGCAATGCCGCAGCCCTGAAGGCAGCCACGTACTGGTTCACGGACTCTCCCTCTTTCTGCAGCCTTTGTTGGAACATATAGTGCCTAGCTATGCGAGATGGAGTTGGGGCATAATGGTTCTGCAACAGAGTTTCCCATGATAGGGACTGGACTGGTTGAGGTGCAGCCAAAGCCCTGGCTGTTCCGAACATCTCGCGCCCACAAGCATTCAGGAATTGGGCTCTCTTTCCCTCACTAGGCAAGTTAGCCAGATTGTTTGCCTCGAGGAAACATTCGAAACGGTCAAGGTACGCCTCCTGAGACTCTAAGCCTGGCGCAAATGGTGCGAAATTGTTCGAAGTGGCCATTCTGAGAATGACACGTTCTGAGGAGATTGCCTCAGTGATTAGCCGAAAAGCCTTGCATTAATAAAAAAAATCTTTCTTACGTGATACAGCTCTTCCTATGCTTCAGGATATCCCACCCTCGTCGCCAGTATTAAGTTTGAGGGGGGTGGCAATGACTGAGGCAAGGCGGTGACTCGGATAACAAGGATTTATTACAACAGCTAACGCAACAGCAACTCCAGAACCAACAAGCTTGAACAGTTCCCGCTTGACAGCAATTTATATGCAGGCTGTCCCACAGGTAGCCAATCGCTGCGCAGTAACTTTCCTGCTCTTGCCGCGCGCGCGCCTCGACCAATGGTGAGACTCGGAGACGGAGCCACGTCTCCGAGAGTAAGACATAACAGGGACCACATTAGGTGGGAAGGTAACAGCATTCTGAGTGCCTTTGGTGTTGAGTCACGCCAGCCACATGACCACGAAGACGTCATCAATCTATCCACCATCTATCATCTATCTATCTAACAATCTATCATCTATCTATCAATCTGTCTATCTATCTATCTATCATCTATCTATCTATCATTTATCTATCTTAGCATTTTAAAGTTTCCCCTTTTCCTTTCCTTTTTTTAGGGGAAAGAATAGAGTAATGCTAGAAAATTAAGCGGAATGTGATATATATGTACAGATATGATGATATAACAATGTAAACAATGTTGATATAATGATTGTAATGTGTGGTAGAAGGAGAAAAATAATAAAAAATCTACTGCAAAAAAAAAAGTTAAAGAACAGGATTCTGGGAACTGAACCAACTGGGACGGAGATAATTGACACTCAATTATTGGTTCAATTCCATGCCTTCAAACAATTTGATTTCTGCCCTTAAATAAATAAAAACGTCTAATGTCAAGGAGAAATAGCCACCACCAATACTGGCTGGATATTTGGAAAGTGGGAGACTTTATATAGCTGGGAAGCATTATACTGGGAAGAGTTAAAAGCTCTTTCAATTATCTACCTATAAACAGGTGCCGTTTTCATCCAGGCAGTTCATTCCTTTGTTAAAATGTCATTTCTGAGCTTTTCTGCAACTATTTAGATCAGTCCAAGGAGCCAAGCACAGTAAGCCTTTAAAAGAAAAATTGCATAATCCCAAGGTGACTCTGTTTAATGATGAAGCCGTCTTGACAGGCAAGCGATGAGAAAGCCCTCTGCAAGGCCGTTTCTAATGAGTCTATTTCTGTGACCTGCTCTGAGAACATCTTTTCCCCCCCACGGTGATCAGTCATTTCTCTTTTAAGCAGCTGTTGATTTAGGATAATAAATGAAAGAGTCATTGTACAAGGCTAAAAGTTCTTGCAAAATTATATCTCCAGAACAATGAAAGGCAAACTGAAAACAGCATGAGCGGTTTTTCTCTCAGATGGATGGAAGGGAGGGAGGGAAGAAGGAGGAGGAGGAGGAGGAGGAGGAAAGGAAAGAAGGGTGGAAGGAAGGAAGGAAGGAAGGAAGGAAGGAAGGAAGGAAGGAAGGAAGGGGATCAAGGGAAAGGAAGGAAGGAAGGATGGAAGGAAGGAAGAAGGATCAAGAGAAAGAAAGAAAGAAAGAAAGAAAGAAAGAAAGAAAGAAAGAAAGAAAGAAAGAAAGAGGGAGGGAGGGGAGTAGGAAAGGAAGGAAGGGGATCAAGGGGAAGGGAGGGGGGAGGGAGGAAGAGGGAGGGAAGGAAGGAAAGAAAGAAGGAGGATCAAGGGAAAAGAAGGAAGGGGGATCAAGGGAAAGAAAGAAATAAAGAGGGAGGGAGGCAGGGGAGGAGGGAAGGAAGGAAGGAAGGAAGGAAGGAAGATCAAGGGGAAGGAAGGAAGAAGGAGGGAGGGAAAGGAAGGAAGGAAAGGGGATCAAGGGAAAGAAAGAGAAAGAAAGAGGGAGGGGAGAAGGAAAGGAAGGAAGGGAGATCAAGGGGAAGGAAGAAGGGAAGGAAGGAAGAGGGATCAAGGGAATGAAAGAAAGAAAGAGGGAAGGAGGGAGGGAGGGAGGAAGAATTTATTGTATGAATAGTGCAAACTCACAAAATAAAGTAAACCTAACACAAAGTAAGGAAAGAAAAAGTTCTTATGCAAGGAAAATAGCATCCAAGAACCAGTTTGGTGCAGTAGTTTAAAGTGTCTGGCTAAAAAAACAGAGTCACTGAGTTTGAACTTTTCTTCGGGCACCAAGCCCTTCACCGTCTCCGAGTTCTCGGAAGAAGAAATGACACTTCTGAAGACGATGCCAAGAAAACTCTGTGGACTTGACCGTAGAGTCACCAGAACACAATCCAGACTTAAAACACACACGCACATACATAAAATTCGGGAATTCACCTCTGAGCAAGACCTAACTAAGGAGTGAAGGAATCTTGTTTTCCTAGCATCTTCCTAAGGACCCAGTTCAGGTGGTATCAAACCCTCCTTGAGCTGGCACAAAAGTGTATTGACACAGGGCTGTCTTAATGCGTGGGCACTGATGGGCATTTGCCCGTGGGCCCCACAAGCATAGGGGCCCCATACTAATCTGGGTATGCTAACTCTTCAATGCACCTTGTATCCTATAAATGCAGCAACTGTGTGACCTTCTGCATCTTATTGTGCTTTGCAGGCCGTGTGTATTGTTCCAATGTTTATCCTGCTAGTTAGTTGTTGCTGCACAGCACGGTTTTAATGTTCCAACACAGATTTCGTTGGAAGTCCCAATGAAATAAATATGTGTTTAATTTTATCAACCATTTGCATTTTTTTTACTCCTGTGAGTAGTTGTCGTAGGGGCCCAGGTACACTGCTTAGTGGCAGGGGTGGGATTCAGCTGGTTCAGACCAGTTCGGACAAACTGGATATTAAGTTTACATCTGGTTTGGCAAACCAGTAGTTGCAAGGACTGGCTGTCCCCGACACCCCCTCCGCCCCTCCCAGGATCCACGTGGCCCATTCATCATGCCAGGTAAGTGCAGGGCCCGTGTGGAGGCTCTGGGAGGGTGAAAAATAGGCATCTTGGAAGTTCCAGAAGTCCGGAAAGGGGCCTGTTTCCAGTCTCTGGAGGGCCTCCGGAGCCCGGGGGATGCCGTTTTCGCCCTCCAGGAGGCTCAAGGAATGCCTCTGGAGCAGTGGTGGGTTCCGGATCCTGTCGCAACTGATACATTTCGACAGGGCTGGGCATCCACCTCGGGCACGCATGCTGTGCATGCTTGCGCACACCACTGCCTGCAATGCTCCAGCTGCTCGGCGGAGGTTGCGCAGGCGCCATATGCTGCGCACATGTGCACAAATGGCCCGGTTGGCTTAAAAACAGGGCGGGTGGGCTCACCAAAATTCTGTTCCAGTACTGCCCGGAACCCACCACTGCTCTGGAGCCTGGGGAGGGCAAAAATGCCCTGCCCCCCTACAGTAGTGCAGGAGGCTGAATAGGCCATGCCCACCCAGCAACTGGGCAGAGAACAGGTTGCTAACATTTTTCAATTCCACCCCTGGCCCATGGCCTTTATTGTTAGGACAGCCCTGTTTTGACATAACATTTGCCTATTCCTATCCTGTCCCTGTAAGAAAGCCAGAAAATGTTGTGGTGCTTCTTTATGTGTTGGAGGCCAAGTTAAGGCAAGGGAGATTCTTCTTTGTTTCCCTGTCGGTGGAAGGAAAATCTATCAGTCACTCTCTGACTCCAATCTTGAGATTGGGTGGAGCAAGGGCAGACAGTTGCTGAGAACTGTGGTTTTGATGTTACTCAACTAAGAGGTGGCAAATGCTAATGGGGGCATTGGATAAAAGAGGAAGAAACTCTCTGAAAGCAATTCACCAACCGCCTCCTTGCCTGTAAGCTATCAATTGAGCTGTTTCTGAATATGGGCATACTGCATTTCAAAGGAAGACGAGGAGGAGGAGGAGGAGGAGGAGGAGGAGGAGGAGGAGGAGGAGGAGGAGGAGGAGGAGGAGGAAGAAGAAGAAGAAGAAGAAGAAGAAGAAGAAGAAGAAGAAGAAGAAGAAGAAGAAGAAGAAGAAGAAGAAGAAGAAGAAGAAGAAGAAGAAGAAGAAGAAGAAGAATTCCCTCAACATTGTCAAACTATTCATTAAGGCTCATTACTATTACTATTAGTCTTCTCATCATTCCGATCACCCAGATAACAGAGCAATTAAGATGATCAAAGACCTGGAAGGCAAAAACACACGAAGAACGGTTGCAGCATTTGGGTTCGGCTAGTCTAGAGAAAAGAAGAACTAGGGGTGACATGATAGCAGTATTCCAGTATTTGAGGGGCTGCCACAAAGAAGAGGGAGTCGACTTAGTTTCCAAAGCACCAGAAGGCAGGACAAAAAACAACAGTTGGAAACTAATCAAAGAGTTAAGCAATCTGGAATTAAGGAGAAACTTCTTAACAGTGAGGACAATAACCAGTGGAACACCCTGCCACCAGAAATTGTGGGTGCTTCATCACTGGAGTTTTTAAAGAAGAGACTGGACTTATCTGAAATAGTATTGGTTGTCCTGCTTGACCAGGGGGCTGGACTAGAAGAGCTCCAAGGTCCCTTCCAGCTTCTATTCTATTCTATTCTATTCTATTCTATTCTATTCTATTATATTCTATTCTGGATAGCTGGCAGAACACAGTTTAAACTGGCCTTCAGCTCTGCATAGGAAAAGAGCACTAAACCCACATTCTAAAAAGCAGGTCCCTCTATTATTGTTGTTATGGCTGGTCTCACACTCATCTAGATGTTTAGACTAGATTTCTTCAATGATTGAGTCCTTCCCAAGGACCTGGGATAGGCAGGCATTGTTGTTCTTTCAGTTCTGTTTTTAGCTTTGCTCTTATTTATGTTTTTATGTGATGACATGTTTTTATTCTAAGACACCCAGCACTTAGGATGAGATGGGCGTTATAGAAATGTGATGAATGAATGAATAAATAAAATAATAACCTTAAAGGTATCATCACGGGATATATGCTTTTGTATATTTGGGGTGGGTATGCAATTTGTCCTTTAGTGCTGCAGTTGCTGACCCTGGATGCTCAGCCAACAGCCCTGAGTTTATAGATTTACAGATTAACAGAGTTGGAAGGGACCTTGTTGGTCATCTAGTCCAACCCCCCACCCAAGCAGGATGGCAGTCCAGTCTCTTCCTGAAAGCTTCCAGGGATGAAGCTACCACAACCTCTGAAGGCAACTTCTGTTCTATGGGTTGATTGCTCTCACTGTCAGAAATTTTCTCCTTATTTCCAGGTTGAATCTCTCCTGGATCAGTTTCCATCCATTGTTCCTTTTCTGGCCTTCAGGTGCTTTAGAAAATAGCTTGACCCCCTTCCTCCTCTCTGTCACAGCCCCTCAAATATTGAAAAGCTGCTATCATGTCTCTTCACTTCTCTTCACTAGACTAGCCACGCCTGGTTCCTGCAACCTGTTCTTCATATGTTTTAGTCTCCAGTCCCCTAATCATCTTTGTTGCTCTTCTCTGCACTCTTTCTAGCATCTCAACATCTTTTTTATAGTGTGGCAACCAAAACTGGATGTAGTATTCTGGGAGTTCATGTCATTAGATGTCCAGATGTCCATCAGATGCCATCATCACCTAGCATGGTCCTTGTGGATGCCTGACCCCTTATAGGTTCCTGTAAGTTGCATCCACCATATCGTTCGTGGGAGAGACACTCTTCATCTGACTCCTCCGATGAAACCTGTTTGAATATGGTTGAACATCTGGCCTAGCTCTCATTTTCCTCAGAGCAAGCAAGCCCCCACAACCACATCAAGGTAATGCCTCACTGGGGAATGATGGTTTGCTGCACAGACAGCCAGATGTTTAGACGGAATTAAGCATTTTTGTCTACCTATCAAGTCCTTCCTAAGGACCTGGATTAGGCAGATATTGTTGTTTGATGGTGTTAAAGTTATCGCAAAATGCAAGCTGTTTCAATTAAAGCTGCCTTTTGCAATTGAAGGGTGGTGATCTTATTTGCATTAAAATTGATATGCTGCCAACTCCCAGTGACTCTGTAAAAAGCCAGCATAAATTTGACAAGTATTATGAAAAGCCTTGTCTGTCCAGCAGTCAAGTCAAAACAGTCATGAGGAAACAGCCCAGCCATCAGAAGAGGCGGGCCATCCTCATGGCAGTCTAGAGCAGCAGTCACCAACCGGTGGTGTGCAAGAAAATTTCAATGGTCCACAGAAAAATTATTTGCATTTTTTATCTTGCACTAAATCAGGGGTCCTCAAACTACGGCCCCTGGGACGGATACGTGCAATGAACGCTTGTGTTGCTGCAGAGAGTCCCCCTCTTCGGGGTCTTTTTGTGTAGGTCGGAGGTGGACAGAAATTCTGACTTGGGTCTGCTTCAGCCTCCTGGTGAGGGGCTTTGGGTGAAGGATGGAGGGAAGTGTCTCTGGTGGCAAAGAACCGGAGGGCCTCGTTCCACTAGGACTTCATCATGACCTGGAACTGGCTGACCATCTCAGCCCACTGAGCCTCCAAGCACCGGCACCTGGCCTTGCACTCCCGCAGGTCTTCCCTCTGCTTGAAAAGCCTATGCTCGTAGTCCTCAGTGAGGTGCTTCTGCTGACCCTCCTTCTCAGTCAGATCCAATTTGAACTGAGCTATTTTGCCAACACTTTCTCATGGTGGGTGCTTAGCTCCAGCAACTGCTTCCTGTTTGGGGCCCTAAGGAACTCGGGTGGGGAGATGAGGAGTGGCTGGGAGGGGAGGGGTGAGTAGAGGCGGGCGAGGCACCCCTCAACGTGAGTGACATCGAGTTGGCCACACCCACCACCCACATGACCACCTAGCCCCGCCCACCCAGCTGGTCTTTAGGCAGATCATATTAGTGTCCTCAGGATTTAAAATGAATTATGGATTTATGAATTAAAGGATTTATGAATTTAGTGGTCCCTGAGGTCCAAAAGGTTGGTGACCCCTGATCTAGAGCAGTGTGCTGTGGTCTGTTGGCTGCCGGCCCCTCCAACAGCCGAATCAGAGGATCAGGGTCAGCATCAAGGCAGCTTGAGGGCTCCGAGGGGGAAGAGGGAATGGAGCTGGGGGAGAGAGAGGCAGAGACAGAGGCAGAGAGATAGGGAGAGACAGAGACAGAGGCAGGGCCTGGGCCATCTGTCAGCCCTCAGATGGAGAATCAACAGCCCCCAGATCTGGAGGAGGCTGATGAGGAAGAGGAGGAACAGCTGGGTCCAGTGCCTGACACATGGATGCGCAGAAGGCAGAGGAGAGGAGAGCAGTGGAAATCTATGGGGTGGTCCTTGGGCTGGAAGAGCCACCACTGCCAGCAAAGCCCCACCCTAGCTCTGGGGATAAAAGGCAGGGGGGAGGAGATGAATAGATGTGGCAGACAACTATTCATCTCCCTGCCAGACAGACTTGTTAGCTGCATTGAGAGAGAAACTTTTTGCCAGGGCTGCTGGAGCTCCTAATAAAGGAATCTTTGCATTAACTTCAGAGGGTTTGACATGTTTGGGGAGCTGGGTCAGAACAGTGTGTTTCTCAATCTTGGGAACGTCAAGATGTGTGGATTTCAACTCCCAGAATTCCCCAGCCAGCATGTCAATGTTATCCCCAGATATTTTGATACCGTTTCATCAACTTACAGAACAAATCCAAAATTAGAAGGGGAAAAAACACATGACTTCAGGTACCTATCCGGTCCCCAAATTTCTGCTTCTAGAACAGAGGTGGTATTCAGCCAGTTCTGACATGTTCTGGAGAACCGGTAGCGGAAATTTTGAGTAGTTCAGAGAACCGGCAAATAGGCTGGCCCCGCCCCTGCTGCCTCCCAGCTGATCTTCTTTTGTTGCCCTGAACAGGAGAACGGAGCTGGAAGGGAGGTTAGTGGGGTGGGGAGGGAATGGGGATTTAGCAGCATCCTTCCCCTGCCACGCCCACCAAGCCATGCCACTCCCAACAACCCACGCCCACAGAACCGGTAGTAAAAACTTTTGAATCCCACCACTGTTCTGGAAGAGTTTATTTCATCAAATTATATACATTGTAAAATATGGGCCGCGCCCGAGTCAAAACATTGGAGACCACTAAAAAAAGGTGGTTAAAAAACAACAACCACCAAGACAATTTAATTCTGTAAACTCAGAGCAGAAATTAATTATGCTTAGATGACAGAAATGTGTTAGCATGCTAGGCGGCATATTCTTGATTAACTGAACATGATTTACTCAATTAGCCCAATTATTCCAGTTTGTACGACATGCTGAATCTTAAAAAGACGACACGGGCTCAATTTGCGCAGAGGGTCAGGCAAACTGAGCCCCTGGCTAACATAGCACCTCATCAGTGGTGGGTTTCACATTTTGTTGCCACCGGTTCGCCTCACGTGTGCCCGCTCGTTTTGTTTGCCCCTTCCGCGCAAGCGCTTTGCTCGTGTGCGTGCTTTCTATGCATGCCCCCAGCCTCAAAAACGTGCCTAAAAAGGACGGCATAGAGCTGGGGCAAGGGGGTGGAGCCATCCGCGATTTCCGCTACTGATTCGGGTGAACCAGTGCGAACCGGCTGAATACCACATCTGCACCTCATCCATGAGACTCCCCATGCTCCACTCCCAGGAGGAACGTGTTTGGCACGTCGAAGACTTAAGTGGGTCCTGCGGAGCGTGAAATCTCTGTGTACGGGATTACCTCTGTCTTAAGGAAGAAAGGTAACGTGCCTTTGAATCGTCTTAAGTATAATCTGGCTAATCGATGGAGCTAAGTCTCGGTTGGCAAGCAACCAAGGGATATTATCATGAGAAAGAAAAAAGGCCTGTCCAGTAGGTTTTGCTCTTTGTTTCAAGAGAGATCTGCTCACTCAGATAAATATCCCCCTCTATTACAGCCGATTACTCATCCGGCATTATGGAATCATGCGATAAACAAGGACATTTCTCAACTGGCCGCCACTCCAAAAACCCAGGAACCTTTCCCTGTGACTCAGAGCCCTGCCTGGGCGTAACAAACTGGTCTAAACTGCTTCTTGGTGGTTCTCAACCGCAACGAGAGCCTGCAGAGAAAGTCTCCAGTAAACACAGCGGATCCCTCCTCCAGTTCTGATGAAAGACGAAGGAGGGAGGAGGTTACGAAGCAGAACAAAAGCTGTTGCAGCATTCAAGCAAAGAGGAACAGCAGCTCGGGGAAAAGATTTGTGTGCCAGGAAAACCCTGAGGAGCAGGGACTTTCTCCTGCACATGGGCCCTGCTGAAAGAAAGAAAATTAGGGCAAGCTCAGAGGAAATACAGTAGTGGCCAAAATTGTGGAAAACTTTTGAGAAAAGTGTATTTTTGAAATTTGATGGTTAATAATGCCACTTTTGGGAGGGGCAGCAGTACCATAACATTCAAGGGACACAGTGGCTCAGTGGCTAAGGCGCTGAGCTTGTTGATCAAAAAGATCAGCAGTTCGGAGGTTTGAATCCCTAGTGCCTCATAATGGAGTGAGCTGCCGTTACTTGTCCCAGCTTCTGCCAACCTAGCCATTCAAAAGCACATTAAAAATGCAAGTAGAAAAACAGAGACCATCTTTGGTGGGAAGGTAACAGCGTTCCGTGCGCCTTCGGCATTGAATCATGCCAGTCACATGACCATGGAGACATCTTCGGACAGCGCTAGGTCTTCAGCTTTGAAACGGAGATGAGCACCGCCCCCTAGAGTCAGGAACAACTAGCACATATGTGTGAGGGGAACCTTTACCTTTGCCATACAATTATATATCAATGGAAAAATAATTTAATCAAGAATGTAATGCAACAAAATTAGTTCAATTATCAGTATTCGACGAAATGTTATAGCCAAATATAGCCAGCAATAAAGCCCAGTTAACAGAAGCAATCATTCAATCTTGGTTTCACATTGTAACAGCTGCAGAACTAAAAGACTTGGTTCACTCCATGGGAAGATGTTGTAAGGCCATAATTCATGCTAAATGTTACCCAACTAAGTATTAACTGACATGGTGATAATTTTAGTACAGCTCGATTTTTCTATGGTGATAATTTTTGTATATCTCTATTCTTCTATGTGTTTCACTTTTCTTCTCTATAATTGCTATTCTAATGCAAATCCTTCATAAAAGCTATTTCATTACATTCTTGATTAAATTATCTTTCCATTGATATATAATTTTATGGTGCTACTCAAAAAATAGTGGTGTTATTAGCCACCAAACCTCAAAAATACTGTACACTTTTCCTAAAAGGTTTCCACAATTTTGGCCACTGCTGTATATCACTGCACGCAACACCCCATAGACTTCTCTTCCACAAGTAAATAGATTAAGCTGTAATGTAATATTTAATTACAGAATTTATAACATGGCTTCTCAGGTAAGTGCCTGTTATTGAAAGAACGGGTTGAGCTCCATTCATCATCTCCTTCTTCTGAGGAGTAAAAGCGAAGCATGAGGGATGAGATCAAGAGAATCTGGGACCCATCACTCATCAAGTGCCCATTCTGCATGTCAAAAGCTCTGGCATTAATCCCAGACATCTCCAGATTGAAAGGAAAGCGGTTCCCGTCTGTGGCTCCACAGAAGTCTGTAATATTGGTCCTGTGCCAAAAATAAAACCTGATTTTTGTCATTTATTGTCCTGGTTCAGATTTTTCAAAGAAGAAAGCAATCTCCGTGTTGGTTTTTGGCGCTCATAAGCAATTGCTTTCATTGTCATACAGTAGGTGGATCTGCACAGTGGTGAAATGCACTTGTTTTACTACTGGTTCTGGTGGGCGGGGCTTGGTGGGCATAGCAGGGAAAGGATACTGCAAAATCTCCATTCCCCTCCAACTCTGGGGCCAGCCAGAGGTGGGATTTGCCAGTTCTCCAAACTACTCAAAATTTCTACTACTGATTCTCCAGAACCTGTCAGAACCTGCTGGATTTCACCCCTGGTCTGGACCTTTCCTTGTTGTGTTGTCCAATGATCATTGCAATTCACAGATGAATTTTAAAATGCTACAATAACCCGGCTTGCTCAGCTATGTACAATAAGTTGTGGTTATTTATCAAATGTGTTGGGGAAAAAATGTTCTACTGAAGCTCAAACACATTTTCCTTTCCATTAAGATTCTGATTTTCCGACAGTAATATTTCCCTCTTTGGGCATACAAAAATTGAAATGCCTTTATACATTCTAGACAGAAGAGACAGAATAACAGAATTGGGAGGGACCTTGGAGGTCTTCTAGTCCAACCCCCTGTTTAGGGGGTCATAAATATGAATCAGTTGTCAAGCGTCTGAATTTTGATCATGTGAACAGAGGGACGCCGCAATGGTCATAAGTGTGAGAAATGGTCATAAGGCACTTTTTTTCAGTGCCACTGTAACTTTGAGGACTACCTATACATGCAGATTCATGCCTAGGAAATTTAGAGGACAGATTGAATTCTGCACTCAACTTGCCTGCTCCAGTATATTGAAATAACAGCAGCAGCAAATGAATACAAACAGGGGTAGGATTCGGCCGGTTCGTACTGCTTTGGGCAAACCGGATGTTAATTTTGCATCCGATTCACCGAACTGGTTGTTGCAAGGACCAGGTGGCCCCGCCCACCATGCCCCACCCCTCCCAGGAGTCTCCACACGGCCCATTCTTTATGCCAGATAAGTTCAGGGCCCACACGGAGGCTCTCTGAAGGTAAAATATGGGCCTCCTGGACGTCCGGAAATGCACTCATTTCTCCAGAGCCTGGAGACTCAGGGAAAGACTCCAGAGCCTGGGGAGGATGAAAATGCCCCCCATTGTGCAAGAGGGTGCGTAGGCCACGCCCACTATAGCCACGCCCACCCAGAAATCGGGCAGAGAACTGGTGGGTAGCATTTTTCAATCCCACCCCTGAAAGCAAATGTTTTTGAAAAACTATGCTAGGCTCGACATGGATTTTTTGCACACAATACATGGGAAATAATCCCATGTGGAGGACACACCTTTCCCAAATAAACAGTTCGTTGCAGTTTTGAGATGCAGTTGGTTGTGGTTTGTCTGGGCTGTGATTTAGGGTTTACCAGAAGGAGGGTTACACAAGGAGGCGATTTTCCCCTTTGTGTTCTCCTATCCTCCAGTATGGCAAGCGTAACCTCAAAATCAGATCTTGCCTGCCCTCAGGAGTTGTTGGCCAGCTGTCTCTCCCTGAGCATCTTTTCTCCACGTGCAGAGCTCCCTTAGTAAGTGCTCACCACAAGTTAATAAGATCAGCTCTGTGACCTTGGCTGGCCTCCCAAGGTTCCTGCTAGGCTCCTGTGTGAAATGGACCAGGCCTTAATCTTACTCACGCTGAAGGATTTTGCTCTGCTGTTGAAAAGCCAGATTTTCTCCTAGTCAAAAAAAAAAAAGGAATAAGTATTTTCCCCTTCTTTGCTTCCTTCCTTTCTTGGTATTTCTTTCTTCCTTCCTTCCTTCCTTTCTTTCTTTTCCTTCCTTCCTTCCTGTTTTGGTATTTGTCTTTCTTTCTCTCTCTCTCTCTCTCTCTCTCTCTCTCTCTCTCTCTCTCTCTCTTTTCCTTCATTTCTTCCTCTCTTTCTTAGTGTCTCTCTTTTTCTTTTTTTCTTGCTTTACTTTTACTTTTTCTTCCTTCCTTCCTCTTTCTTTGTCTTTCTTTCTTTCTTTTCCTTCCTTCCTTCCTTCCTTCCTTCCTTCCTGTCTTGGTGTTTGTCTTTCTTTCTTTCTTTCCTCTTACTTTTCCTTCCTTCCTCTCTTTCTTTGCCTTTCTTTCTCTTCCTTCCTTCCTTCCTTCCTTCCTTCCTTCCTTCCTTCCTTCCTTCCTGACTTGGTGTTTGTCTTTCTTTCTCTCTCTCTCTATTTCTTTCTTTCTTTTCCTTCCTTCCTTCCTCTTTATTGGTGTCCCTCTTTTTCTTTCTTTCTTCCTTTCTCTGTCTCTCTCTCTCTCTCTCTCTCTCTCTCTCTCTCTTTCTTTCTTTCTTTTCCTTCCTTCTTCTCTTTCTTGGTGTTTCTTTCTTTCCTTCCTTCCTTCTTTTCTTTCTTTCTCTCTGTCACTAATTTTGTTGTGGGTGTCAAGAAAGTTAAACAATTCCTGAGTTCTCCTCCTCTCCCCCTTCCCCCTTTCCCCCTTTCCAAATGTCCAGATATGCTCAGATATCTGATAACCTTAGCTGCAACAAATTTCATAGAGCAGTAAAAGGACCATTTTCCAATCTGGGTGGAGAAGCCTGTTTGAATAGAAGGAGAGAAAAAAGCCTAGCTGTCAAGTCTTCTTCAATGAGTAATGAACTGCTTTTGGCACCACGGAAGTGAATTACAGGCTGTTGTTCTCCTTCAACCTAGTTGTCTTTGCTCTTGCTGGTGGCTGTTTTCCAGTAACAGGTTTCCCCTAAATAGCTGATTATCGCTGTTCTCAAAAGAACTGAGTCAGGGCGTTATTTATAGTAAGGAGGAGTTTCTCAACAGATTAGCCAACCGGGCCGATCTAAGTGGCAGGCAAGGATTTTACAACCTAATTATGTGCTATTGTGTTTGGTAAGGCAGAGACAAGCAACCAGCTATGACTTGTTCCCTTGTTTCTGCTTTATTATCTCGTTGAATTTTCAAAATGCCTCTTTAGTATTGCAATATCTTCGCTGCATTTCCCCCCCCCCAAAAAATAACTCTTTGTACAGGGATCAGCCTTTCCTATTGTAGAAAATTAGCACCCCCCCTCTTAGAAGAACGAAATGCATAGACATCAATCAGTCTCAAAAGACGAAGGTATCATGCTCTGGAAGGAAGTCAAAGCTGAGTGTCCTCTCCAGAGCACGAGGCCCAGGTAGATTAATATGGAGGATAGACTGTTACCCAGGCAGCAGATTCCCCCCCATCTCCATGTCGCTGAAATAGTCCAATGGATCGGCAGAGCTGATATGATTGGTTCCAGCAGCGTCATAGGAGTTACCAGAACGTGGTTGTAAACAGTCGCGAACTGCTTCCGGGACTCCAGCTCCGGATTTTGCCTCGAGGTTGACTCCCGAAGCCTTTTCCAGTAGTGGATGTAGCAACAAGGCAGTGGAGGTTTGTAATCAGAGTATCCCTTCTCCTAGAAGATGTTTCTGCTCCATTATCTGCCATTGGGGCATAGGGCCCTCTTCCACCTTCAAAACCGTTGATCGTCTTTTCTTGTAACCCTGGAAAGGGGCCCTTATGAGGTGCTACCAGCCAGGCCAGCTGGACCAAGTTTTTTTAAGGAGGTGTTACTCCTCCATCATTCAGCCTTTGTCCTGGCTTGTGACAGGCAGAGCCTGGCTTCCCAAACATTGGGCCCAGGATGGTGGGAATGAAATAGTTTAGGAAATATTAAAAATGTAGAATATTATATTTCCCCTAAAGGAGAAACAGGTTTCTTAAGACAGAAATGCAGAGCCTTAGCTCTCTGCCCTAAGTAGAAATTAAGGGGCCAACTTTTAGAAATGCAAATTTGGTAATCTGTTCAAAACAGGATATTCTGAACAAAGGTAGGATTAGCCCTCAGCCACAATAGGAATTGCCCAACAAGCCACTTTACTGCATCAGCCCAAACATCAACCAAACTTAACTCAAACAACCTACAACAGCCAATAGAATAAAATGCTCTTGCACGGGAACAGGAAGCTCAAGGGCAAGGCTCAAGAGAGGGTATAAATAACCCTCACTCTCAACTCCATGTGGTCAGCTGCGCAGGACTTCAGACTCATGTGGTCTTGTTCATCAATAAACCATCTTTAGCTAGAATGGTAGAATCAGCCCTCACTCAGGATCCAATCCAGGAAAGCCATTAAGACACAATAGGAATGGCCCAATACCCATTCAGAACACAGGGCTCTTCACTGCATTACCCAGCAGGCTTCAACCAAGCCTGGGACTCAGACAATCTACAAAGTTAGCTGTGACCCCTACAACAACCAATAGAATGCATGTTCTTACACAGGAACAGGAAGTTCAAGTGCAAAGGCCAAGAGGAGGTATAAATACCACTCTCTATCTTTTTCAACTCCATGTGGTCAGCTGCCCAGGACCTCAAACCCCTGTGGTCTTGTTCATCAATATACCATCTTTAGCTAGAATGGTAGGATCAGCCCTCACTCAAGATCCAAACCAGGAAAGCCATTAAAATCCAATAGGAATGATCCAATACCCATTCAGAACACAATCCTCTTCACTGCATCACCCAGCAGCCTTCAAGCTTGATTCAGACAAACTGAGCCCTCATGGGAGTCTGATTAAAGCATCCAACAGAAATACATGACCTTGCCACAGGAACAGGAAGCTCAAGGCAAGTATAAATAACTTTCACTCTCCACGTGTACAGCTGCCAAGGAACTCAAACCCATGTGGTCCTGTCCATCAATAAACCATCTTTCCAATCAGCCTCCATTCTTCCAATGTCTTTCTCCCCACTTGGAACTGAACCCAAGTGGATATTTCTTCCAACACCATCCTCTATTCCTTTCTGGAGGGAGTTAATCCCATCCAGAAATATCTGTCCATCTGGACCTGGCTACTAGAAAAAAAAACCTGTGCAGGGTTTTTGGGGCTTGCTTTTGTTCTTTTAAAGGACTCACTTTCCTCGGATGGATGAAAAAAAAATGGAACTTTGCATTTTAATTCTTCGTTTCACTTGTTAGCTGAGAATGGCTGGCAGAATCATTTTTTAAAATTTATGCACGGTGCAGAAAATGAGGACAAAGAAAATTTTCTCTTCTTCGATCACCATATGAAATGCTATTCACTGAGCGAAATGCAGCAAACGGCAGGAATGTTGAAGGAATGGCTTGTCTACACGTTAATTTGTCTCTTCACCCCACTCCGATTCTCTTATAGCAGGGGTGTCCAAACTTGGGAACTTTAAGACTTGTGGACTTCAACTCCCAGAATTCCCCAGCCAGCTGGCTGGGGAATTCTGGGAGTTGAAGTCCACAAGTCTTAAAGTTCCCAAGTTTGGACACCCCTGTCTTATAGGTTGAGGAAAGATGAGATGCTTTCCCCATTTCTTTGGAAAACAAGTATTGCAGTAAAATTCCTATGGATATAATAGTCACCTCTCCCTTAGTGAGGGATGTCCTGTTTTTGCATTGAATTATTTACCTTTCTAGAGGAACTTCCATCTCTGCCCCCTTAAAAAGATAAAGTTTCCCCTCGCACATATGTGCTAGTCATTCCTGACTCCAGGGGGTGGTGCTCATCACCATTTCAAAGCCGAAGAGCCAGTGCTGTCCGAAGACGTCATGTGGCCGCCATGACTAAGCCTCCAAAGGGGCACCGAATGCTGTTATCTTCCCACCAAAGGTGGTTCCTATTTTTCTACTCACATTTTTTATGTGCTTTCGAACTTCTAGCTTGGTAGAAGCTGGGACAAGTAATTTGAACTCACTCCATTACGCGGCGCTAGGGATTCGAACCGCCGAACTGCCGACCTTTCTGATTGACAAGCTCAGCGTCTTAGCCACTGAGCCACCGCGTCCCTTATCCTTATGTTATACCGAATATATAAATTGCTTTACAAATGTTTTGAGTTATTGCAGCCAGAAAAGTAAGCTGGGTGTTAACTTGATTCCTTGGGCTCTTAATGCCAAATCCTCTGTTTCTAAGCATCTGCCTCAGTCAGATCTTGGAATATGCATCATTTCTACCATTAAAGCAGCAAAATTACGCATTCTGGACTTTATCCCCAGGTTAATCTGTTAAGCTCATTCAAAGCAGGATCAGATCACTTTACACTCATAGAGCATGCCCAACCTAGGGGAAACATAGGTATAGTCTGAACTGATTGGAATTTGCATTGCAAAGGCACCAGAGGGAGAGGAAATAATTTGGTTGTTTTTCTTTCTTCTTTCCTTGCTTTGCTGCTTGTGTCTTTGTCAAAAACGTCCTAGTACCAGGAGTCCAGTTGTTTGCCATTCCCTCTCTTTTAATGTAAATTTCAAAATCAGGCCACTGTCCCTATTTGATTATGGAATAGGAGTGGATTATGGAGCAGGAATGGGGGACCTGCTTTTAGATGTTTTGGAATCCAACTTCCATCACGCAGATACAGATCAACAGTTGGAAGGGACCTTGGAGGTCATCTAGTCCAACCCCCTGCCCAAGCAGGAGACCTACACCGTTTCTGACTGGTGGCAGTCCAGTCTCTTCTTGAAAGTTTCCAGTGATGAAGCTCCCACAACTTCCGAAGGCAACTTCTGTTCATAGGTTGATTGTTCTCGCTGTCAGAAAATTTCTCCTTATTTCAGATTGTTCAGATTCACTCCATTATTGCTTGTCTGGTGTTCGGGTGCTTTGGAAAATAGCTTGACCCCTTCCTCTCTGTGGCAGTCCCTCAACTATTGGAAGACTGCTATCACATCTCCCCTGGTCCTTCTCTTCACTAGATTAGCCATGCCCACTTCCTGCAATCGTTCATCATATGTTTTAGCCTCCAGTCCCCTCATCATCTTGGTTGCTCTTCTCTTCACAGCCAATAGACAGTGGGAGATTGACATGCAAAGATGCATGTTTTACTTAAGAAAGAAAACTCTATAGTTGCATTACGACCGCAAGACATGGTAACTTCAATCTCAGAAAGCAAGGAGAAATTCGGAGAATATCTAGTTCTTGCAGTACCTCTGCTAAAAACTTCTTAATTAGATTTATTACTTACTTTACTTTATTTAAATTTCTTTAAATTTAAATTTAAATTCTTAATTAGATTTATATTTTGATGCCTGCATACACATACTAAAAAAGGGTTACTTGTCCCAGCTTCTGTCAACCTAGCAGTTTGAAAACATGTAAAAATGCAAGTGGAAGAATAGGAACCATCTTTGGTGGGAAGGTAACAGCGTTCGGTGTGCCTTCGGCATTTAGTCATGCTGGTCACATGACCATGGAGGCATCTTCGGACAGCACTGGCTCTTCGGCTTTGAAACGGAGATGAGCACCGCCCCCTAGAGTCGGGAACAACTAGCACATGTATGTGAGGGGAACCTTTACACATGCTGATTAAGTAGAATTGGAGTTAATATGAACAATTCCTATAGATCTCAAGAGTAGGCTTTTATGGATGAATTGGACAAGTTTGATTTACAGATGACTATCTCTAGATAACCTCACAACCAATTCTGTTCTTACAAATGGCTCAACCCTATAACAATTCATTCTGCAGAAAGTTGTGGTTTTCTGGAGCTGAAGAAGAAGCTCTAGATGTATCACCAAGGTAACCTCTGGATCTATTGGGACCACAATTTTCAGAATTCCCAGCTGACAATTCCAGGGCTCCAGACTCTAAAACATCTGGTGGCTACCAGATTGGGCAAGAATAAAGTCCTGGAAAGATATCCTTCTACTTCTGTTCTAAATGGGGAAAGGGTGAGTCAAATTTTCAACCAATGACAGAGTTTTCTCCAAGTCCAGAGACAACCAAACAGGAAGTAGATACAGATTAGCAGTGTAAACAGGCCTGTTTATTCTCTAAACAGAATAAAGTAAGGAGTTGCATCAAAATTCTGTACTTCAGGCTGAACTAAACTTCTTTCCATGACGTTGAGTGACAAGGAACTGACTCATGGGAAGAGTCACCAATCAGGTTTCTGTTTATAAGTCAGGAAGGCCAAAGGGAATGCAGATGCTGCCAACCCAGGAACTAGAGAAAAGATTATATGCCACATTTCCGTAGAAGCCATATTAAAAAGATTTGAGAAAGTAGATGAGAATAGTGCATGTATAAACGCACCATCGTACCTACCTTCCCTGTCCTATTGTCCCCACTTATTCGTACCTATTTCATTCATATTCATGTTTATTCTTATACCTGTTATCTTGTAAATGATTGACAAATCAAATAAATAAACAAATAACCTATCAATCTCACATTCTACAGCATTTTGCTTGATATGATATTAAGGCTCTAGGCAGGAAAAACCAAATGCACAGGTACAGTATAGGTGATACCTTGCTCAATAGGAGTAACTGTGAGAGGGATCTTGGAGTCCTAGTGGACAACCATTTAAATAGGAGCCAGCCGTGTGCAGCAGCTGCCAAAAAAGCCAACACAGTTCTAGGCTGCATAAACAGAGGGATAGAATCAAGATCACATGAAGTGTTAATACCACTTTATAATGCCTTGGTAAGGCCACACTTGGAATATTTGCATTCAGTTTCGTCGTCACGATGTAAAAAAGATGTGGAGACTCTAGAAAGAGTGCAGAGAAGAGCAACAAAGATGATTAGGAGACTGGAAACTAAAATATATAAATAACGTTTGCAGGAACTGGGCATGGCTAGTCTGATAAAAAGAAGGACTGGGGAGACATGATAGCAGTGTTCCGATATCTCAGGGGCTGCCACAAAGAAGAGGCAGTCAAGCTATTCTCCAAAGCCCATTGAGGAACTTTTTCCAAAGTCTCGACATCCTTTTTATGGTATGGTGACCAAAATGGGTTGCAGGATTCCAGGTGTTGGCCTTACTTGGGTTTTATCTGGTGAAAGGGGCAGCTCAGTTGCCTCGTGTTTGGTTTTACAGATTAACAGAGTTGGAAGGGACCTTATTTGATGCACGCCAGTCCTCAGCTCTGGTGTGCATGCATGTGCCAGCCAACTGATTTTTCACCCTTCTGGAGGGCTGGGGAGGCCATTTTCGCCCTCCAGAGGCTGTGGAGGGCGAAAAACAGCCTTGCCCGGCTCCCCGAAGGCCCTCCAGAAGCCAGAAACCGATCGTTTCTGAACTTCCGGTTGGCCCGTTAGAGCACTTTTTCGCCCCTCCGGAGGCTTTCCTGAAGCCTGGGGGGCCTCTGGGGGTCCGGGGGAGGCCATTTTCGCCTTCCCTAGGTTTCACAAAAGCCTCTAGAGCCTGGGGAGGGGTCGTGCACACATGTACAGGTGGGTGGGAGGATTGAGTGGGCACATGGGTGATAGCATGCACATGCACACAATTTTGGCCACGCCATAAGAAAAAGGTTTGCCATCACTATTATAGGTCATGTAGTTCAACAACCCCACCCCACACACCCCACCCAAGCAGGAGACTCTATATACCATTTCTGACAGATGGCAGTCCAGTCTCTTCTTGAAAGCCTCCAAGGATGAAGCTCCCACAACATCCGAAGGCAACTTCTGTTCCATGGGTTGATGGTTCTCACTTTCAGAAAATCCCTCCTTATTTCTAGATTGATTTAATGAGCTTTTTTTTCCCCAATTGTAATAATGGTATAAACAAGCCTTTGAGGATCAGTCCCTGGCCTGGCTCACCCTGACTGATAAAATCAACTTCTCTTGGAAGAAATAAATTACTGCAAATTCAGCTCAGAGCGGACTTGGGAAATACTAACAGCAATTTATTGTAAGCAGATACCGGAAAATGTTGTGCATGGCTAGCAAAGAGAGAGCTGCAAATAATACAACCTAAAGTCTGTTTTTGTGGTCTTTTTACAAAAAGGTTATAAAAGTATATTGGCAGCAGAATTATTTGTACGCTGTGCACCTTTGCAAGCACCATGAATAGAAGGCATTGTTCTCCCCGGGAACTGATTTAATGTTTGCTTGTCAAACTGGGTGACCAGCACTGTCTCATTGTTAACTGGCCATTATCTCCAAGTAATAAGGTGCACAGAAATGCTGCCAAAGTAATTGAAAATAAGGGTGGGTGCAGAAAGGAAAAAATCCATTGTTTACTTCTCTTCTGGGCTCAATGGAATGCAAGGTTAAAAACTCACTTTTCACAGCGGTGTCTCAAAGTCTAGCCGTAACTTTGAAATCAGTAGGAAAAAAGGTGTCCTTCCTTTTTCCCTTCCTTCCTTCCTTCCTTTCTTCTTTCTTCCCTTCCTTCCTCCTTCTCTCCCTCCCTCCCTCCTTCCTTACTTTCTTATTTCCTAAAAGGTAAATGTTCCCCTTGGACATATGTGCTAGTCGTTCCCAACTCTAAGGGGCAGTGCTCACCTCTGTTTCAAAGCCGAAGAGCCAGCGCTGTCTGACGACGTCTCCATGGTCGTGTGGCCGGCATGACTAAATGCTGAAGGCGCACGGAACGCTGTTACCTTCCCAACAAAGGTGGTTCCTATTTTTCTACTTGCATTTTTTACATGCTTTCGAACTGCTAGGTTGGCAGAAGCTGGGACAAGTAACGGGAGCTCACTCCATTACATGGCGCTAGGGATTCGAACCGCCGAACTGCCGACCTTTCTGATCGACAAGCTCAGCATCTTAGCCACTGAGCCACCGTGTACCTATTGGAACTTAATTTAACCTTACTTCCATTTGATTTATCTTATTTGCAATTCTGATTTAAAATTTTCCAAAGGCTTTCGTGCATTGCAATAACCTTATAAGAACCCTATATCCTTCCATCATGCTTCACTGGATGAACCTCAGTAATCTGAGAAAGTGATTTAGCCCATTCTACAAGCCCAGTTACTAAGGGGCCAAAAGATCCCAAGAACTGAATTATTGGGACCTTTTACATAGAAAGCAGATAAGTCTGCCATTTCTTCCCATTACTGGGAAAAGCAAACTCACTTCGATCCATAATGCATTCCTGGCTAATCATGAACTTTTAATTCTTAGTCATGTTACTTCAGTTCTGGGACAACAGTTTAATTCACTTGCCAGGAAGCCCTCAAACCCACTCTAATTAGAGTTTGGGCCATTAATCCTTGGAATCTGAGGCTATGGTAATCCATTCTGCTTCCTGCCTGAAAACCAACTGCCCTGTGTGTGTGTGTTACAGAGAGAGAGAGACAGAGACAGAGAAAGAGACACATAGAGAGAGAGACAAAGCGACAGAGACAGAGGGAGACAGACAGAGAGACAGACAGACACACACACAGAGAGAGAGAAACAGATAGACAGAGAGAGAGACAGAGAGAGACAGAGAGAGAGAGACACAGAGAAAGAGAGACAGAGACAGAGAGATAGAGAGAGACAGAAAGACAAAGCAATAGAGAGACAGACAGACAAAGAGACAGAAAGACACAGAGAGAAAGACACAGAGAGACACAGAGAGAAAGAGACAGAGAGACAGACAGAGAAAGAGAGACAGAGAGACAGAAAGAGACAGAGACCCACACAAAGAGACAGAAAGACACAGAGAAAGAGACAGAAAGAGACAGAGAGACAGACAGAGAGACAAAGAGAGAGAGACAAAGAGAGAGAGACAAAGCGACAGACAGACAGACAGACAGACAGACAGACAGAAAAAGACAGAGAGACACAGAGAGAAAGAGAGAAAGAGACAGAGACAGAGAGACAGAAAGAAACAGAGACACACAGAGACATACAGAGAAACAGAGAAAGAGACAGAGACAGACAGAGAGACCGACAGAGACAGAGAGACCGACAGAGACAGAGAGACAGACAGAGAGAGAAAGAGAGAGAGAGACAAAGAGACAGAGACACAGAAATAGAAGAGACACACAGAGAGAAACACAGAGACCCAGAGAAAGAGACAGAAGGGGAGACAGAGACAGAGAGATAGACAGAGAAAGAGAGACACAGAGGGAGAGGGAGAGAATGTGTGTTGGCATTAGGATATTCTGAGCAATAAAACTGGGCTCTTCTGTACAGCACAGAGATGCCTTCAGACTTCGTGGACTCTGCCACGAACCCCATAAAACCAAGCTGTAAATTTCAGTAGACGTCTATTTTATTTTTTTAAGATGCCCTAAATTGCTGCATGCAAAGGTTGTTGACTTGGAAACAAATGTCTCCTTTCGATTTGGTTTGTTTTTGCTTCCCTTCATCCAGCTTCCTTCTTCAAGGTTCCAGAGTCCTTCGGGCGAATTTATTTATGGAATGATGTCTCCGGAGGTTGAATTAGTGTAGCCGGCATCCATTAATCTCACGTAGCCTTCCCAAAAGTGGGGCGATCCATAGCTTGGAAGAAGCACCTGACGCTTCCAAGCTAGGAGGCTTCGGGCTGGGAATTGGAATAGTTCAATAACAGTGATGGGTATTAGATGGGTATTTAGAAGAATATCCCTTAATCAGGAATAGGTCAATAAAAGAGTGGCATAATAATAGGGTAAATATTAGTAAATACATATAATAAGGAAAATCAGTAGATGGGAATGTGAAACTAGACAATTTAATAATATTATTAATTTTGAACGTAATCTAATGTTGAAAATTTAAAATGTGAATGATCGGGGAAGGGGAATTTGTGAGTTATTTTTTGGGAAGAAGAAATAGTGTAAATAACTGGAAAAACTGAAAAAGAAGAAGAGGGCATACAATGATGTTTATGTGTAAAAATTGAATAAGAAATGGTAAAGAATTATGTAAAGAGGATAATACTGTTGAAGTGGGAATAGCAAAGATATTGTGATAAATGATTAATTTGTTAAGATGAATGAACAGTAATTAGTTGAAGACAAAAAAAGGGTGTTTAGCAATGATATCTCCAGACTAACTGGATTGATGGAAAAAGACAAAGGATTATATGAAAGAGATGAATATTGATAAAAGTGGGAAGATTAGAATACAATGAAACTATGGTCATAAATGTGATGTATAAGATGTGACCTGGTAAACACTCTGTCCATAAAGTATGTATCTTGGCAAAAAGAAAAAATTGCAATAAAACTTGTAAAAAAAAAAGAATATTCCTATAATCTTGCTATCTCAAGCGAGCAAATAAGGAATAAGGGCATTCATTGATCTGTCTGAATGAAGACTACGATATCTGTGAACTCTCAACATCCTTCAACCTATTTATCAACTGTTTGCAGCCCATTCAATAATCAAATGAGATGTTAGTCCAAATTATGCACTTCTGATTTTGACACAAGGGCCTTGTCCTCCTTTGTAAAGTCTTTATGCAAGGCAACTTTCCATATAGAGTAAGGTAAAGGTAAAGATTCCCCTCATACATATGTGCTAGTTGTTCCTGACTCTAGGGGGCAGTGCTCATCTCTGTTTCAAAGCCGAAGAGTCAGCGCTGTCCGAAGATGTCTCTGTGGTCATGTGGCCGGCAATGCCGAAGCCTCATGGAACGCTGTTACCTTCCCACCAAAGGTGGTTCCTATTTTTCTGCTCTCATTTTCACATGCTTTTGAACTGCTAGGTTGGCAGAAATTGGGACAAGTAACGGCAGCTCACTCCATTACGTGGCACTAGGGATTCGAACCACTGACATGCCGATCTTTCTGATCGACAAGCTCAGCATCTTTGCCACTGAGCCACCGCATCTCACATATAGAGGAAGCTAACAAAGGGAACCGCTCACAAATATTTTGAAATCTTGCCACCCCAATGTGGGTTAAAATTCAGCCATACAATTTTATCCCTTCAAAAATAAAAAAAATCAGAATGGATAAGAGAAGGTAATAATAAAAATACTAGAAATGGACAGACTAACACTTGAAATGAAAGCGAAGGAAGACACAGAATATTTTGAAATACGGGATTTGTTTTATCAATGGTTAACTAACAGAAACAGAAGTTAAAACATTTAAAATTATCAGAAAAGGACTAATTTTACTATGAGAGAATTGTATGTTTATTATTAATATGAATTAGTATTAACAATTAAGAATTATTATTATTATTATGTGGTTAATCTTTGGTGAGATTCACAGCCTTTGGGGCTGGTTGGTAGCTCAACAGCTCCAGTCCTAACCAAGGACCTAGGAACTGTTAAGGTAACGTCGGAGGATATAAGTTGTTCCAAGCAGGGTGGTTTTTTGTAGAGTCAGAATGTTCAAGTCAAGTAAATTTAGAATTTCCAAATAGCGAGGTAGTCCTTTAGGTATTGCTCCAAGGGCTCCAATTACAATTGGGACAACACATGATTTCTTTTTCCACAGTCACTCAACCTCAATTTGCAAGTCCCGATATTTTGTGATTTTTTCTTGCTGTTTATCTTCAATTCGTGCATCACCAGGTATTGCAATGTCAATGAACCATACTTTTTTCTTTTCAACTATTGTTATGTCAGGTGTGTTGTAGGCCAAGTGCCTGTCAGCCTGGATTCTGAAGTCCCACTAGATCTTGACTTTCTCATTCTCTAAAATCTTCGCAACCTGATGGTCCCAGTAGTTTTTGCTGTACTCAAATCAGCTGGTTTGTTTCAGCTAATGTAGTGGTTTGGATGGTTTGCACAGCCTCATTGACCGTTTTGAGTACATTTCTCAATTTTTTCCGGTTCACTTGGTTCAGCTTTGGCAAACGTGTTCTTTCAGCATCTTCCATTTGATGCTTTATTTTCTCAGCTAATTGAGCACTATCTGTTGGTGCTTGCTCTTCAGTGCTTCCTTGTTCTTTATCTTCATCCATTTCAGCAGCCTCTTCCTCCCTTTCTTCCTCAGTTTGCTTTTGAGTCTGCAAATCATTCTTGATGTTACTCTTCTTTGTTGGTATACTCGGACCATTAGTTGCTTTCTCTTCAATTCCTGTTAATTCTGCAGTAGTGAAAAATTTGTGGCTCAGAATTACACATTGTTGGTCTACTAATCTTTGTTCACTGATATCATAGTCCGTGTGGTTCACCTTCCAAATCTGATACATTCGTTTTTGAAATCCATGTTTTTCTGGCTCAGACTGATAGTAAGCTTCCATAATACAGATATTTTCTTCCCTAGTCCAGATTTTTTGCCTTTTCTTCCAGTAGCTTGTCAGCTCCATGCCCTGGTTGCCTAGCAGAGGGAACTGAGCCCTGTAGCTCATTTTGCGCAGAATGCCCAGGAGCCATAGCATCCAATGGAACCCTTGTTAATCCGGGCGATGGTTCAGCCAGCATAAATTTCATTTTTCTCGTATTCACCATGTTTGAATGGGTTGTGGAGCAAATTTCATCTGGTCCTTCACCTAAGACCTATATGATATGGTTGCACCTGTTCAGCATAGCCCTTAGGATCACTAGAGCGTGCAAGCCCCTCCACCATGACAAGGTTAAGCTCCTCAGAGGGAGCTTTATTGTTGTTGTTGTTGTTGTTGTTGTTGTTGTTGTTGTTGTTGTTATTATTATTATTATTATTATTATTATTATTATTATTATTATTATTATTATACTACAATTGTATCACAGCAGCCAGTTGTTTCGCTGGATTTGGCATTGATTACTAGTCGGGCCCTACCCAGGGGCCTAGGACGTCGTAACTTCTTTTCGTAATATACGTGCAGATCCAAGCAGTGCAGCTTTTTGCATTTGACTGATGGTGATTTTGTTCAAGTTTTAACTGTTTTAAATGTAATTCCAGCGCTTTTGGAATAGCTCCCAGTGTGCCAATTACCATTGGAATTACCACTGCTGGTTTGTGCCATAATCGTTGAATCTCAATTTTTAGGTCCTGGTATTTCGCAATTTTTTCATGTTCCTTCTCGTCGACCCTGTTATCACCTGGTATTGCGATGTCTGTGATTGTAACCTTATTTTTCTCAACCAGTGTGATGTCTGGTGTGTTATGCGCCAGTATTTTGTCCGTTTGTATACGAAAATCCCACAGGATCTTGACCATCTGACCTTCGGTGACTTTTTCAGGTTTATGTTCCCACCAGTTTGTTGTTGTTTTAATATTATAATTTTTGCACAAATTCCAGTGGATCATTTGTGCTACTGGATTATGCCGCAATTTATAATAGGGTCTGCGCTTTTTTTTTACAGCAGCTGAGTATGTGGTCAACAGTTTCATCAACTTCTTTGCAGAGTCTGCATTTGGCATCATCAGAGGATTTTCGATTTTGGCCCTAATGGCATTTGTTCGGATAGCTTCTTCTTGCGCAGCCAGGATTAGTGACTCTGTTTCTTTCTTTAATGTACCTGTTGTTAACCATAACCAAGTTTTTTCACTGTCCACTTTATCTTTTATTTTTTCCAGAAATTGACCATGCAATGCTTTGTTCTGCCAACTCTCCATTCTTGATTTTATCACATCTTTTCTGTATTCTTGTTTCGTCTGTTGGGCCTTCAGTAGATTTTTGTTCTTTACTTCAATTAATAGATGTTCTTGACTTTCTTTTAGATAATCAGCTAGTGCATGTTTTTCTTCTTCAACTATTTGCTTCACTTGTAATAATCCTCTGCCACCTGATTTTGGGGGCATGTATAATCTATCAGTGTCACCGCGTGGATGTAAACTGTAGTGCATTGTCATTAGTTGCCTGGTTTTTTGGTCCAAAATGTCCAAATCAGCTTGTGTCCAGTTAACTATACCAGCTGTGTATCTTATAACTGGTATTGCCCAAGTATTTATGGCCTTGATTGTATTTCCACCATTTAATTTAGATTTCAAAATTTTCCTAACTCTGTTGGTGTACTCTCTCCTGACAATAGTTTTTACTTCTCCATGTTTGATGTTATCCAACTGCAGAATGCCTAAGTATTTGTAGGCTTCATTTTCGTTGCATTTAATTAGTTGGCCATTGGGCATTTCAATTCCCCTACATGCAGTGATTTTGCCCCTTTTTATGGATACAGTGGCGCATTTTTCATGCCAAACTGCATTGAAATACCAGTGCTGAATACTTGGACTGTGTTTGTCAGTGATTGGATTTCTATTTCTGACTTACCATAGAGTTTCAAATCATTCATATATAATAAATGCGAATTTTTTTCAGCTTCTTTGGCTGTTTGGTAGCCTAATTTCATTTTTTTTTAAGATTACTGATAGGGTTTCATCGCGATGATGAACAGAAGAGGTGAAAGTGAATCACCCTGGAAAATTCCTCGCTTGATATTAACCATTCCCTAGTTCTCATTCCCTACTGCCAACTCAGTTCTCCATTGTTTCATCGCCTTTTCAGTGAAGGATGTAATATTTTTGCTAATGCCAGTTGTTTCTAAGCATTTTATGATCCAACTATGTGGCAATGAGTCGAATGCCGTTTTATAATCAATCCAGACTATATTCAAGTTCGTTTTTCTTTTCTTACAATAAAAAAACAAACTTGAATTATTATTATTATTATTATTATTATTATTATCATTATTATTATCATTATTATTATAAACACTATTATCATAGGACTACTATTAAGGAACATTATTACTATTATGATGTTGTTGATTGCTCAAACTAACTGTAACCAGACAACACACTGTTTTTATAGATATTGAAATTGTGGCTCTTTCTTTATATAGCAAAAATAACAATAATAATAATAAATGATGGAAATGAGAAGAATAGGCCATTTAAATTTTGAACTTAATACCCACACCCAACCCCCCCCTCCCCAAGAAAAGTGGATCCAGGCTGTGCTGTTGAATTGTTTACTATCACATTATGGAAACTTGATAATTGCCTCCATAAAAGTTGAGGCGGAGGTTAGGTTGGGTTTATGGGTAGGAATTAGAACAGTCATTTCTACCTGTAAAACCCTAAAGCTCTGGAGAAACATCAACCTCCTCTTCTTGTAACATCACAAAGGTCACCAGACTTCTGTTGATGTCATCTACGTCCACTAGATTAGATGTTGGGTCTCCAAACCTGGCAAATTTAAGACTTGTGGGCTTCAATTCAAGGGTTAACTGGGGAATTCTGGGAGCTGGTCTGTAAGTCTTAAATTTGCCAAGACTGAAGACTTCTTGTCAATAGCATCCTCCATCAAATAAGAACACGAGGCTAGAGATTCCTCAAAATTCAAATTTATTAAAGAAGCCATGTTGGCACATCTGGGGAACACCGGAATCTGAACGCTTCCAGATTTTCCCCACCCGGTTGAAAATCCAAGACCCTGAACCAGCACCCATATGTCCATTTCATGGCCCAATCAGCCACTGTCATGAAGGAAGATTCCTCCCATCCACTTCAGTCCAGGTGCAGGGACAAAATGACAACTCTCTGAGAAGGAATGTGATTATGGCTGCATATCTCCCCTGCTCCATACAATCCCTCCTCCCAATATCCCACAGTAAAATATGTTTAAATATGTGGCGGGCATGAGGCCCAATACCAAGATGGCTTCCAAGCCTGATACTTCTGCACTAGATTATCAAAGGGAGAACTCCTGCATTCAGAATATACCATATTTTTTGGAGTATAAGACGCACTGGAGTATAAGACTTTAACTTAACTTTAACTTTTATTTGATTTCTAAACCGCACCCTCTCCCAGAAGGGGAAGACGCACCAAGATTTTGAAGAGGTAATTTTTTTTAAAGTGTTTGCACTCTGCAAGCCTCCCAAACCCTCATTTTTTGTGAAAAACGGGGCATGCAAAGAGTTTGAGAGGCCTGCAAAGTGCTCCTTGGGGCTGGGGGGGGGCAAAAACGAGCAAAAATGGCCCGTTTTTCATGAAAACTGGCCCAATTTTTGCCAAAAAAAAAAAGGTATGTCTAGCCTTTGGGAGGCTTGTAGAGGCTCCTGAGGGCTGGGGGAGGGCAAAATGAGCAAAAAAAACCAGCCTGTTTTTTGCTTGTTTTTGCCTTCCCAAGGCCCCAGGAGCACTTTGCAAGCCTCCCAAACCCACTGCATGTCCATTTTTGTGAAGGAGGCAGGGTTTCAAGAGGCCAAAAATGCTGTGTTCAGTGTATAAGACGCACCCAGATTTTCACCCTCTTTTTTGGGGGGGGAAAGGTGCATCTTATACTCTGAAAAATACGGTACATTTAGCCTAACATCCATTCCCTACCAGTGAATTTTCTGATCTCTTTCACAGGAAGTCTAAAGTACAGCTGGTCCCCTGATAGTCCACAGTGACATGCTCCATTGGAACAGGCAAAGGAGTGGGTGAAGAGTGCACTATTAAGCATAGCTTCAGGCTGGTCAAGAGCCAACTTGTTGAAGGGAAGGAAGAACAACCAGGATGATGAGGGGACTGGAGGCTAAAACATATGAAGAACGGTTGCAGGAACTGGGTAGGTCTAGTTTAATGAAAAGAAGGACTAGGGGAGACATGATAGCAGTGTTCCAATATCTCAGGGGTTGCCACAAAGAAGAGGGAATCAAACTATTCTCCAAAGCACCTGAGGGTAGAACAAGAAGCAATGGGCGGAAACTAATCAAGGAGAGAAGCAACATGGAATTATGGAGAAACTTCCTAACAGTGAGGACAATTAACCAGTGTAACAGCTTGCCGCAAGAAATTGTGGGCACTCCATCCCTGGAGGTTTTTAAGAAAAGTGTCTGGGATGGGATGAGACCTCCTGCCTTGGGCAGGGGGTTGGATCAGGGGAGACATGAAAGCAGTCTTCCAATACTTGAGGGGCTGCCACAGAGAGGAGGGGTGGTCAAGCTGTTTTCCAAAGCACTTGAAGACGAGACAAGGAATAATGGATGGAAACTGAAAAAGGGAAGATTCAACCGGGAAATAAGGAGAAATTTTCTGACAGTCAATCAACCAATGGAACCGAAGTTGCCTTCAGAAATTGTGGGAGCTTCATCCTTGGAAGCTTTCAAGAAGAGACTGGACTGCCATTCTCTCAGAAATGGTGTAGGGTCTCCTGCTTGGGCGGGGTTGAACTAGATGACCTACAAGGTCCCTTCCAACTCTTTTAATTGGTTAAAGACATTGTGTTCATAGTTGTAACTACCAACAATCTCCCTCAGGCTGAGGGCATCAGAGCAAGCGACATTTCCCCACCATTTTTTTTCCAGAACACATTAATAATATTGGCTGGAATTGCAGGATATTCTGGCACAACCCTCTTCGGTGTCATGGGTCCTTTCTAGCTTCAGGGTCCTTCTGACAAAAACAGCTAAGTCCTTGTTTATCTCAGCTGTTGTCTTCCGTTGTGTGCAATGCTTGGAACGAAAGAGCAGGGCCATGAGCCCAATAAAACGGCAACCCAAAGTCCCACTGCTTTCTTGTTTGGTTTTCCTAGTAAGTCCAAAAGCAATTATTTTGGGCTTGTTTATTATTTCTTTGATCCTTTTGAGAGCTGGAGACTGGCGGATCTACAGCGCTCGGACCACAGAGCTGAATGCCAGAGGGGGGGGCATTCACGTTCAGTCATTTGAAGGTGAGTAACCAACAATCCAACCTGCTCCATGTCTCTCCAGAGGTAGCAATAAACCGTGGCATTTTCACACCGTAGAACTCAGCACATCTTCTGTTTACGGTTTGAAAAAATAGCATTTACGGTACTCTTTGGACTGTTTGAGTTAATAACTGTTCACAGCTTGGCTTGGCATTTGGAGGGGGAGTGAACATCTGGCTCAATGCCCTGAAAGCATCTGAGATAGTATGGACCTCCAGCTGGCCTCTGACCTGACGTCCTGCTCTTCTGCGGTTTGCATCAGCGGGCCAGAGATTTGGGAAAGCAGCCAGGGGAAAAGATGTTTCCAATTTGCAGAGACGTTGGCTTTCTTCCCTTAGCTGGATGCAGCTTTCATCATTATAAAGGTGGACTCACAACCGAAGCTGGGACCAAAATTGTCATCGTCAAGCAATGCAATCATTCAGCGAGTCACGCTCGATTTTATGACCTTTTTTGCTTTCGTTGTTAAATGAATCCAGTTTCTCCCTTTGACTTTCCTTGTGGGAAGCTAGCTGGGAAATCTGGGGGTGGCGACCAGGTCATCTAGTCCAACCCCCGTGATCCCCGCCCAAGCAGGGGACCCTAAACTCGTGATGGCAAGTCTATGGCACGGGTGCCACAGGTAGCACGCACAGAGCCCTCTCTGCAGGGACGCCAGTCGTCGTCGTCCCAGCCCAGCTCCACTGTCCATTCATGCCTCACACCAGCCAGCTGGTCTTAGGGTCTCTGCCATGCATGCACAGGGGGATGAGCATGTGCATGCGCAAGTCAAGGTAGAGGGGGCACTTTCATTTCATTTTGGGGCCTTGCACATCATGCTTGGCTTCCAGGTTGGACCCTGTTTCCAGGCTCAAAACAAGGCAGGAGGGGGTGCCCCCCCCATGCCCCATTTTGGACCTGGAAAGCCTCCTGCACCAACCTGGAAGCCAAAATGGGGCCCGGGAGTGCTGCACGAGCCCCACCCATCCACCCACCCCGGCACCCTGTTTGGGGCTTGGAAGGCCTCCTGCACCAACCTGAAAGCCAAAAATGGGTGAGGGGGGGCTGGGCACATGTGTGGGGGGCGGGGGAGCATAGGGAGTCATGCATGCATGCATGGGGGGTCATGATGCATGTGCAGGGGCTGGGGGAGGGTCACATGCTCATTGCATTATGGGTGCAGGCATGCACACAAGCACACTTTTGGCATGCAACAACAAAAAGGTTAGGCATCACTGCCCTACACCTTTTCTGACAGGTGGCAGTCCAGTCTCTTCTTGGAAGCCTCCAGGGATGAAGCTCCCACGAATTCTGAAGGCAACTTCTGTTCCACGGGTTGATTGCTCTCACTTTCAGGAAATTCCTCCTTATTTCCAGGTTGAATCTCTCCTTGTTCAGTTTCCATCCATTATTCCTCATCTGGCCTTCAGGGGCTTTGGAGAACAGCTTGACCCCTTCCTCTGTGTGGCAGCCCCTCAAGTATTGGAAGGCTGCTATCATATTTGTTTCAAGAGTTCTGCTTTCTTGAGAAGACTGGTGAGGCAGGATCTTACATGTTCCTTCTTCTCTCTCTTTTATCTTCATGTGAACTGTTTTAGGCATTTGAACCCTAACCCTCACATTCTGGACATAAATTGTTTCAACTCCTACCCTCAAAACAACATTATAAGGCACTGCACAACAAGACAACTAGACACAATGACAGTTTTTCCCCAAACGCCATCACTCTACTAAACAAATAATTCCCTCAACATTGTCAAACTATTTACTAAGTCTTCATTACTATTACTATTAGTCTTCTCATCGTTCCTATCACCCATCTCCTCCCACTTGTGACTCCAGGACTGTAACTGATGCTTGTATCCTTACAATTTATATTGATATTGATTGTTTCCTGATTGCTTATTTGTACCCTATCACTATCATTAAGTGTTGTACCTTATGATTCTTGACAAATGTATTTTTTTATGTACACTGAGACCATAAGTACCAAAGACAAATCCCTGTGGCCAATAAAGAATTCTATTCTATTTCTACATTCAGTGTTGTATGTGCTTAAGCCACATTTATCTGTTTGTTGCTTTGGTAAGAAATCTCTCCATCAAGACCACTCTCTCTATTCTTTACAACGACATAGAAGACTCTTGCCAGAGGGAGTAAGGGAGGAGAATCAAGAGTAGGAGAGAGGGTAAGAAGGAAGAGAAGAGAGGTGGAGGGGGGAAGAGAGGGGAAGAAGAAAGGAGGAAGGAGAGGAGGAAAGAAGAAGGCAGAGAAGGGAGGTTGAGAAGGAGCAAGGTTGTTGCAAAATAAGATGGAGGCATGGAGTGGCAAGAAAGCAACCCAAACTGTACTCTATATATTTGTAAAAAAAAATAATGATAAAGATTAATGATGAATAGATAAATGTTCATAGTAATTATAAGAGTGTATATTTGTGAATGAATTTGAAAGAGAAACATAAAAAACTCCTGCCACATTGCTCTTCCCTGATAATCCAAGGGTGCAAAAACCATGCTCTGTTTTGTGGTCGCATCTTCAACAGAGCCAGATAAATTTAGCTGCCCGAGGCAGACTGCTTCTGTGTCTCCGGCAGAAGAATTAATGGAAGCACACAGCAGCTCCCAGCCGGAAATCTCCTGCATGGATCTCTTCCTTGTTTTGTTACAATGGGCTTTGCATTGTTCCTGAAGTTTTTTCAGCCTGCCTAAACGCTGCTCCCTGCTCATCCTGACAGACACTGAGTCTGCATTAGCAAGGACTCAGGAAGGGGTCAATACAATGCCCTCAATCTGCCCTTAAGCACTGGCCACCCAATGAATGCCAAAGATGGGGAGGGGGCAATCAGGGTGTAGGTCTGCTTAAATACTTTAAGATTTGTAGGCGAGAACGGTTGCCTGTATGAAATGTTGTGTGAGTCCTGATGCTGAGGACGACTTACATAAATATCCTGATGGCCAAATATAGCTTTTTCACGCTTGTGCCTCGGTGTGCATATTTTCCAATGAGACAAACCGAGACAGGAAGATCATTTTATTACAATTTTTCAGAATAGTCAGACAAAAGGGATTCCTCCTTCAAAGAGGGAATCCCGATCTTTAGCTTACATCCCCTTTTATAGTTAACATAACAAAGAAACCTGAAAGAGGAAAGTTGATTGGATGGGATAATAGCATACAAGTTTATTAAAATGAGGTCCGAAGGGGAGTAAATTGTAAGGAGAAAGTTTGTTTAGGGTTCACAAGAAATAAGCCAGACCCCAATTTTTACAAACTAACTTTTCTTATCATAAACTAGTCTCCAGCTTGTTTATCAGTTTAGGAATGTTAAATCTTGAACGTCACTTTAAAAGAAAGAATATAAATCAGATTAAAATACAAACTAACTATGTTGGTTAACAAATAACAAAACCCAAGTTATTTGCCCCTCAATCCGCACAACCTATCGGAGGCCTATTGATAGTTTTCTTTCAGGATAAAGAAGACGCATCTTTTGACTTTGGGGTGATGGAAGAAATGTCCATCTGGGTTCAGTTCCAAGTGGGGAAAAAGAGGGGGGAACTAGAAAAGTTTGGATTGGATTGGAAAATATAACAAGGAACAGGGGATGTAAAATGGCAAATATAAAGTTAGAAGCCGGTTTGCTGGAATGCTATCCCAAAAATGCACCAGACGGAAGAGGAAAATAGCAGGCAACCACAACAACAGAAGAGGAAAGGAAGAGAGGAGAAGAGAGGGAAGGAGAGGGCAAGAAGAAAGAGGGAAGGAGAGGAAGATGGGGAGGGATAGGAAGAGAGGGATGAAGGGGAAGAGGTAGAGAGGAGTAGGGGAAAGGATGGGGAAGAAGGAAAGGGAAAGGAGAGGAGGAAAGAAGAAAGGAGAGGAGGGAGGGAGAAAAGGAAAGAAATGTAGGATGGCAGTAAAACAAAATGGGTGTATGGGATGGTAACACTGCTATCCTGTCTCCCTTGGTCCTTCTCTTCACTGGACTAGCCATGCCCAGTTCCTGCAACCGTTCTTCATGTGTTTTCTCCTCTAGTCCCCTCATTATCTTTGTTGCTCTTCTCCGCACTCTTTCTAGAGTCTCAACATCTTTTTTACATGAACCTGAACCAGTGATGGGATTCAATTTTTTTTACTACCGGTTCTCTGGGTGTGGCTTGGTGAGTGTGGCAGGGGAAGGTTACTGCAAAATCCCCATTTCCTCCCGATCAGCTGGGACCCTGGAGGCAGAGAATAGATGTGGGCATGGCCAGCCAGAAGTGGTATTTGCCGGTTCTCCGAACTACTCAAAATTTCCACTACCGGTTCGCCACAACCGGTCAGAACCTGCTGAATGCCACCTCTGACCTGAACTCTCCCCTTAAAAATGCACAGCACCAATACCACAAACATGAACACCAATGGAGGAAAAGACCTGATTTTGATTCAAAGCTAGGTCATAACTCAATATTCCCTTAGATATGCACTTCTTACGCATATTTAAGGACATGACGTTTGCACCAGAAACAATCGTATCTATGCACCTTCACCTGAAAGCGCAGATTGGATAAGATTTTTTCGCTTTCTATGATTCCGCACTGTTTAAGAGGAGAAAGGTCTTGTTCTCTGGTTTTGGTTTTGGTTTTTAATTGGGCCTTTGGCACAGCCTTATCCTAGCTGGGACCTCTATTAATTAACTTATTTAATTAAGTGCTATTTATCAAAGTCCAGCCCACTCACCTTTATAAGGCAAGTACAGGAAACTATTTTTGTGGCTGATGGCCAAATCTGTCTCTATATAAATGGCTCTCTCTCTCTCTCTCTCTCTCTCTCTCTCTCTCTCTCTCTCTCTCTCTCTCCCTCCCTCCCTCCCTCCCTCCCTCCCTCCCTCTCTCTCTCTCTCTCTCTCTCTCTCTGTCGTGGTGTGTGTGTGTGTGTGTGTGTGTGTGTGTGTGTGTGTGTGTTCCAGCATAACTCTGGAATGCCTTCAGCCAAACTTAGTATGCAGATGACTTCCTCTCTGGAGAAAAATACTGTGTGGGTAAGACACTCCTAATACCCCTTGGGGGTGGTGTGTTCTGTTAAGATACAGCTTGTTGTGCCTTCAAATGGCTTCTACTGTACTGCCATAAAATGGCTTCTAATGTACAGCGCAGTGGAATTGACAACTTCACAGTCCTCCACAAGGGGGCTCCCTCTGGTAAGGGGGAAAATCCAACATTAGAAATTACGTTTGGTACAGACATTTCCCCCCTATAAATAAATACCCGGGCAATGCCAGGTTATCGGCTAGTTCAATATATTTTGAGGTCCAAATGATGAGCGAATAACCCCAAGGGGGCGGCGTTCTGAGACTGCCGCTTTTCTCTAGGTTAAGTAAAAGGTAGTCCTCAACTTACAACAGTTTGTTTAGTGACCGTTCAAAGTTACGACGACACTGAAAAATGTGAGTTATGACCGCTTTTCACACTTACAACCTTTGCACCATCCCCATGATCATGTGATCCATATTCAGACGTTGGGCAACTAGTTCATACTTATGACAGTGGCAGGGTCCCAGGGTCACAAGATTCCCCATTTTTGCGACTTTCTGACAAGGTCAATGGGGAACCCAGATTCATTTAACAACCTTGTGACTTAACTAATCAACTGCAGTGATTCACTTAGAAAATTGTGGCAAGACAGGTCATAAAATGGGGCAAAAATCCCTTAACAAGGATCTCACTTAACAGCAGATCTTTTGGGCTCAAAAGAAGCAGCGTCAGGCACAAAGAATCAGGACCACCGATTAGGTTGCAGCATAGAAGATTTGTTCATAGCTATCCACAAGAATCCAGTCCATTAAAGTCCACTGCTAAATTGGTTAACGGAATTCAGGAGGGCTTGGAATGGAAACGCAATGACTCTAAAACAGGAGTGTCCAAACTTGGGAACTTTAAGACTTGTGGACTTCAACTCCCAGAACGATGACATGTTTGCCCTCTCCGTTCTGCCTGCTCTAGTTCCACAAGGAGATAACTCATCCTCAAAATCTAAACAGATCTGCTCTGTGTTTGGATGATGTTTTCAATTACACAGAGGTAGGTATTTCATCCTTACCAGGAATTATGAGGCGTAGATAGCCAAATCCCCTACTGGGAACTGTATTCAGGGAGCATTGGAATTTAGACATTTAGCAATAGCAATAACCCCCTTCACGGTGCTTTTACAGCCCTCTCTAAGTGGTTTACAGCATCACCATCTTGCCCCTCAACAATCTGGGTCCTCATTTTACTGACCGCAGAAGGGTGGAAGGCTGAGTCAATCTTGAGCCAGTTGGTCAGGATCGAACTACTGGCAGTGGGCAGAGTTGGCTTGCAATATTGCATTCTAACCACAGGGCAGGAGGGAGGGAGGGAGGGAGGGAGGGAAAGAAGGAAGGAAGGAAGGAAGGAAGGAAGGAAGGAAGGAAGGAAGGAAGGAAGGAAGGAAGGAAGGAAGGAAGGAAGGAAGGAAGGAAGAGCAATAGCATTTAGACTTATATACTGTTTCACAGTGTTTTACAGCCCTCTCTAAGTGGTTTACAGAGTCAGCCTATTGCCCCCAACAATCTGGGTCCTCATTTTACCCACCTCGGAAGGATGGAAGGCTGAGTCAACCTTGAGCCTGGTGATTTAAATGTAGTGTGTTCGCTTTAGGAGCTACCCTGATCCTTATACTTAGTGGCATTGCAAGAGGGAAAATATTAACACTCTCTGAATGGTATAATATACTGTTTTTAGTCCCCCTTCCCTTAAGCTCTCAAGGCAGAGAGATACAAAGGTGACCTATGTCATGTTTTTACACAACTTCTGCCCTCTCTTGGATATACCCTTGAAAAAATAGAAAAATGCTCCCCGCCCCCTCCAAAATCCAGCATGTGGGAGCATGACCTGAAGCCACATCTGTATCTCTCTGTTATTATAAGAACCTTATAAGAAAAGTATACTGCATAAACCAGGAATTCTAAAGCTTAGCGATTCTGAGTTGCGTAGACTTCAACTCCCAGAATTCCGTGCTGCCTGAGGAATTCTGGGAGTTGAAGTCAACCCATCTTAGAATTGCTAAAGTTGGGCAACTGTTCTGAGAAGTACTTGGTCGGGGGGAGTGGGCAGAGAATGTCGTATGTATACAGCAGGGGTGTCCAAACTTGGGAACTTTAAGACTTGTTTTAAAGCATAGCTGGCTGGGGAATTCTGGGAGTTGAAGTCCACAAGTCTTAAAGTTCCCAAGTTTGGACACCCCTGGTATACAGTAATCTGGACTTGGGCATTTTTTAAAGTTCCAGAAGAAAGCATCTGAGTAAATTAATTAACAATTAATCAGTGAAAACTACAAAGTTTTAAAGAAGATGTTGGATAACCATTTGTAGGAAGTGGTGTGGGGTTTTCTGCCTCTGCCTATGCAGGGGGTTGGACTAGAAGACCTCCAAGGTCCCTTCCAACTCTGTTATTCTATTCTATTTTATTCCATTCTATTCTAAATCAGTTATGAATTATAGCCAAGAGAACTTTGTGGCTCTGAATGTATTAAGATGCGTCAATCACTGTGCTCAACTTGAGAGACTTTTTATTACAATAGCCAATTTTATTGGTTATTATAGAAAAAGTTTTTTTTTTTAAAAAAAAAAAAGATAGGTAGTGTCTACATTAGTCAGAGAGCAAAGCATCTGTCGATAAAACAGACTCAAGAAATGGACTCACGGAAAAATAAAATCATGGATCTGGAAGGGACCACGGAGGTCATCTAGTTCAACTCCCTGCCCAAGGCAAGAGGTTTTTATATATGTGCCAGGAGAACTCTTGGGTGATGAGTTTGGAATGGTTCGTGCAGGTTAAATCCTAAATCCTCGTTAAGCAAGTATTATTTACCACGATGTAAAAAAGATGCTGAGACTCTAGAAAGAGTGCAGAGAAGAGCAACAAAGAAGATTAGGGGACTGGAGACTAAAACATATGAAGAACAGTTGCAGGAACTGGGTATGTCTAGTTTAATAGAAAGAAGGACTAAGGGAGACATGATAGCAGTCTTCCAATATCTCAGGGGTTGCCACAAAGAAGAGGGAGTCAAACTATTCTCCAAAGCACCTGAGGGCAGGACAAGAAGCAATGGGTGGAAACTAATCAAGGAGAGAAGCAACTTAGAACTGAGGAGAAATTTCCTGACAGTTAGAACAATTAATCAGTGGAACAGAAGTTGCCTCCAGAAGTTGTGAATGCCCCAACACTGGAAGTCTTTAAGAAGATGTTGGATAGCCATTTGTCTGAAGTGGTGTAGGGTTTCCTGCCTAGGCAGGGGGTTGGACTAGAAGACCTCCAAGGTCCCTTCCAACTGTTATTCTATCTTTTGCTGGGTTGATATGCCAAAAGAAGTCCCATCTTGGCTTAAGGGCAGCGATGGCTTAAACAACATGCTATAGTTGGCCTCTCAAATTTGAATTATTATGGACAAAAAAATTGGGAGGGGGGGCTGTATTACCACCAAAAATAGCAATGAGGAAATGAAAACTCTCAAGTATTTGCTCAGGAAGAGGAATATCCTTGAGGCTTTTTAGCTGATCTCTAAAACAGCATCTGTACATTGCCACGTGAGAGAAACACTTTTCCCTGTCAAACCTGCATTCAATGGACAATTTCCAGGTCTGCAAAGTGTAAAATAGCTCATGTAGAGCACTAAACAGCCATCAAAGAAAGGGTAAAAATAAGTCCCTCAATAACTGCTTGGGGCATTTTTTTTCCTCTCCTAACTTCTATTCTATCCCTTCTATGCAATTGGCAGAGTGATTGGACCTACTTAAATAGTATTTAATTTACCCGATGTACTCTGATCGCTTAAGTTTGCAACTGTGTAACTCGACTCCAATGACGAGGTGACTAAGAAGCTGCTCCCATCTTTTGCAACTTTCTTTTTTTTTTTCCCTGAGGAAAGTAGCTTCAAAAGTTGCAGCTTTGATCTGTTGTTAGTTAATGTTTTAATCTCCGGAATCCAGATGTGGAATGGGGATGCTCAGTTTTACTTTGGGAAAACCTTGAGCCTCACTGAACCTCAGCTATACAATGGGAGTAATGTTTGGGTATGTCTAGTGAAAAGAATGATAAAATAACTTTCTCCCAGTTACTTGCAGATGTATTGGGAGTACTACCACTCCCATTATTCCCAACCATCAGCATCATGGAAGCTGCACTTGAGTGCATTTACAGGGTTTCATGTCTATAACTTTCTTTTAGTTTAATGAAAAGAAGGACCAGGGGAGACATGATAGCAATCTTCCAATATCTCAGGGGTTGCCAGAAAGAAGAGGGAGTCAAACTATTCTCCAAAGCACCTTAGGGCAGGACAAGAAGCAATGGTTGGAAACTAATCAAGGAGAGAAGCAACCCAGAACTAAGGAGAAACCTCCTGACAGTTAGAACAATTAATCAGTGGAACAACTTGCCTCCAGAAGTAGATCTGGAGGCTTTTAAAAAGTACATTCTATGTTCTATATTTGTACTTCAAAACTTTTAAAGAGGTTGAACAGTTAAAGATTGCACAAAGGACCTAAAGCAATAAAAAATGTGGGATTGTAATCTCTCTGGAGGCCCATAGCTTGGAGAGATAACCAGGAATTCAAAGACAAAGAGAAGGAAAGTGATTACAGCTTTCTGGGAAGCTTCAACAAACATAAATCATTTCATGTTTAAATTCAGATGCATCATGGGCTAGTGTTTCTTAAACATACATCATGAAATTTACTGTGCATATGCTCAGAATTATCTCAATTTTTACAGCATTTGAGGGCTGGTATTTAGAAAAAAGATTTTGAAAATGATCTTCATTGAAATGGACTTTAAAGAAGACTTTTTAGTGTTTCGTTTTTTAATGTTCATCTATTACAACAAACAAAAAAAGATTTCATTTTGGTTTTTTAAAAAAAGTTTTCTGTCCTGAAACATCGCTATCAAATGTTAACATTGATCTGGCACTTCAAAAGAAAGAAGTTTAGCAATTTTAAAACCAACTTCGCTTGCCAAATAAACCATTTCAAATCAAGAGCAATGTATATCAACTTTATAATTTATTGATTCCACCATGCAGCATATGCAATAAATTAATGCCCGTTACTACAGCATCATCAACATAGCTTATTACTTGTTAAGTTCATTACTATGGCAGAAACAGTAAAAAAAATAAAAAAAGAGTGAATGTGGTGTCTCAAAGAGACTTTTCACAGTTCAGGAAGTCAGGAGGAAATTTTTAAAAAAAGTTTGTGCAATTTGTTTTAAGAAATGGAAGAGAAAACAGGATTGCTTCACACACTGTCCTGGAAAAAAAGTTCTCTCTTTCTCTCTTGGGAGAATAATTGACTTGCAGGGGAGAAGCAGTTCCCCTGGTGCATTTCTCTGCAAATGCAAAGGGATAAACGTGGATTGCTGTCTGGTCTCTTGTGATCCCAGCCGGGAAGAGGAAAGCACCTTATGGGAGGTGTTGCACACTCAGTAAACACGTGTCCAGAAAAAAATCTGTCAGGTAAGCAGATCGTTTTAGTCCAGGAGAAAATTACAGAGTCACTTTCCCCCTCCGTGCTGCCCGAAAAAGTTTGCAGCAGTCCCTTCCACCACTTTTCCATCCTTTTGTGGCTGGGTACCTGCTGCTTTCATCCTTGGATGAGTGACTCCCTTTGGACTGTTCAGGTTGGAGTCCGCAAAAGAAGCACACACGCACAGTCAGTGAGGTTTGAACGGCCCATGACTGGCATGTCCAAGCATCCTCCGTCTCGTACCAGGCGTTGGAGATGCTGGCGAGCGCAAAGGATGACACCAGCGGAAGAGCTGTGCAAATATTATTATTATTATTATTTTGGGTCACCATCTTGCTCTTGTGGTTCTTCAGTGGATTTTGATGGAATGTTTCCCGAACTTCAGGAATTGGAAAAGTTTCTCCCGGGTTCTCTGCTTCAGGGCCATGAGGGATCTGGCTTTCTCCTCCAGATCTTGGTCAGTGGCCAAGATAATCTTCGCTCTTTCCTCGGCTTTCCTGTCCCCGGAGTTTTTGAAGAGCTTTTCCAGAGTCTCTTGATCCAGGTCCTCAAAGATGTTGGGCACGGCTTTCTTACGCGAAGCAGTGTCGAAGCGATAGCCATGAACGGACGGGCTGACTCTCAGGGAGGTGGACATGCTGGCTTGTCACCGAGTTGCTCCTCACCACTTCCAAGGATGTCAGAGGCAGCCCGTAGGTTGGCCTGGTGAGTGGATTGCTCCTGGGAAGCCTGTAGAGAACTCACGGGGATGGCACTGCTATTTAAAGGCAGCCGAGCGGCTGAGGCGGAAGCTCAAGTTACAGCGGTGACATCACGCCCAGTTCAACATCCAGTAATCAAAGGGCAGTTTAACAGTTGAGCTGCCAGTTTTCTCCTCACTCTCTTGCTCTCTTTTTTCTCTTTCTCTCTCTTTCCTCACTCTCTCTCTGTTTCTTTTCCCTCTTTCTTTCTTTCTCTCTCTCTCTTTTCTTTTTCTTTCTCTCTCTCTCTCTTTCTCTCTCTTTTTTCTCTTTCTCTTTTCTTTCTCTCTCTTTCTCTCTTTCTCTTTTTTTCTCTCTTTCTCTCTCTTTTTTTCTCTCTCTCTCTGTTTCTCTCTTTCTTTCTCTCTCTCTCTCTCTCTCTCAGCAAAACTTATCACTTGCTTTAGCAACTGAACAAATTCGCTTTAGTAGATTGATGAAAGGCCCATAATTTTTTAAAAAAAATATTAAAAGAGTCAAAAGTTTCCAAGCAAATCTTTTCTTCGAGCCTTCAGTCATTATGCAAGCTATAATTTAACTCTGGTGAAAATTAAGGGATGGAGGGAAAACAGTCTCTTTGTGTGGCCAGCTTAATTTTGATATTTGCTTTAAATATAAAATGCATGAGGACTTGTACTTATGTATGCATTTGGAAGTGCCTTTTCTCGCCGTACGTAGATTTTTGAAACACACTTTTTGTAAACAGATGTCTTGGGGGGGGGGGGTGTTAGACTAGAGATGTCTCAAAACATTCAGGAGGGACAGAAATTAAGGAATAGCTAATGCTCAGAGAAGCCAAGAGTCCAAAAATATCAGATATTTGCCACTCCTGGAAAAAGCAAAACAATTGATTTTTCCAGCATCCTAATTAAAATTCAGTGAAAGTCTTGGATTCTATGTCCTTAAACTCTATTGTAAATACCCCTTATTCACCACAGAATTCCAATGCGGCCCTTCCTATTTTGCCGTTTTAAGTTTTACAGATTAACAAAGTTGGAAGGGACCTTGTAGGTCATCTAGTCCAACCCCCCTCCCCTGCCCAAGCAGGAGACCCTGCACAATTTCTGACAGATGTCAGTCCAGTCTCTTCTTGAAAGTCTCCAGGGATGAAGCTCCCACGACTTCTGAAGGCAACTTCTGTTCCATGGGTTGATTGTTCGATATTGCAACTACAACTTGCAGCCTTCTCAGTCAGTGTGCTGGGAATTACAATCCCCACATGAGTAGAAGGCAGCTGTTCGAAAAAGTCACTGATTGCCGAAAAGCTTTCAACCAAGCTGAGCTGTCCCTTCCATCAAGTTTCTGATGAGAAACACCATTTTGAATATGAAAGATTCTTTCTTTCCCTGGGTTTTTTTTCTGCTTTTTATTTTATTTTATTTTACTTTACTTCATTTACTTCATTTTATTTTATTTATTTTATTTATTCTATTATTTATTTTATTTATTTCATTTATTTTATTCATTTTACATTATTTTGCTTTACTTTTTGCTTTACTTTTTATTTTACTTTACTTTTTACTTCACTTTTCTTTATTTTATTGTATTTTATTATAAACCATTGGACTAAACCATTATCATGACTCCTCCTGTCACTTTAATTAAAAATCTTTATCGTCAAATGACAAGAATGATTATTTTCCCCTTCTCTGGCTAAGGAAAATATGGTCAAAAGCTTGACAAAGTCCCAAACCAGAAAGATGGGAAATCTGAGACACAGAGACAGCCCTTCAGCCATTTATCAGTAATAGCTGCTGTTGGGAAACGGTTTTGTGTTATCCCGTGATTATGAAGGCAGAGTTCACAAAACATATTCAGCAGGAAACCTGTCTTACGGCTGTGAGTAGCCAAACTCACAAACACACTAAACTTCAAGCAACTAAGCCCCGTTATGACTTAGCCTAACACCAAACAATTCCAACATGGCATCTTCCAGATGGATTGGACTACAGTCCCCATCGTTCTTTTCATAAGTGCATAACAGAATAGAATAACAGAGTTGGAAGGGACCTTGGAGGTCTTCTAGTCCAACCATGTCATTAATTTAATTTAATTTAGTGTCCCCATGTCATTAATTTAACAACTGCCGTGATTCGCTTAAAAAACTGTGGCAAGAAAAGTCGTAAATGGGGCAAACCTCACTTAACAAATTTCTCACTTGGCTTAGTTGTGGTCGTAAGTTGAGGACTACCCATATAGGGTTTTGTGCTTGAGCAGGGGGGTTGGACTAGAAGACCTCCAAGGTCCCTTCCAACTCTGATGTTTTATGTTCTACTCTGACTCAGCAATTCTAATCATTTTTGAGCCAGACTCCTGCTGATACCATCAACTCTTATCATTCATGATGCAGAATGCCAACGAAAAGAATGTGTAATCAAATTCAGAAGAAAAGTAAGTGAGCAGTCAATAAATAATTCAAAATGATCCTGCAGGTTCCTTCTTTGAGGCAGAAGGCTGAAATGAATTTAATGTGTGGGAGAGAAGGGCTGCTGTGACTTGCAAAGGTGAATTAATGGTCAAAAGACTTTGGAAGGACTCTTCAATCCAAATTTACCTTTACCTTTGCTTTTACCTAAGCCCTTGGGGTGGGAAGAGCCTCCTTTGGAATGTTTTACCTTATCCACAGTCCTAACCTATTTCTCAGGATATACCATCTTCAAGAACGCATTGATCATTACAGATGCTGCCCAGTGGAGCCTTTTACCTAAAAGAAATTGTGCCAAGAAATGATAAAGTTGCCCAACCAAAGCTCTTAACAGATATCAGAGGATAGGCACACCTAGCTCTACCGTTAGTCACCTTAAATTTTATCAACTATATATTTCCTTCCTTCCTTTCTCCTTCCTTCCTCCTTCCTTTCATCCTTCCTTCCTTCTTTCTCCTTCCTTCCTTCCATCCTTCCTTCCTCCCTCCCTCCTTCCCCCTTCCTCCTTTCTCCTTCCTTCCTTCCTTCTTCCTTTTTTCCTTCCTTCCTTTCTTCCTCCTTCCTTCCTTCTTCCTTCCATCCTTCCTTCCCTTAGCCAGGCCTTCCCTACATTTAGTGGACTATTGTCCTACTGGAAAATCACTTAAATATGAGCCAGTCGTGTGCAGCAGCTGGCAAAAAAGCCAACACAGTTCTAGGCTGTATAAACAGAGGAATAGAATCAAGATCCCGTGAAGGGTTAATACCACTTTATAATGCCTTGGTAAGGCCACACTTGGAATGCTGCATTCAGTTTTGGGTACCATACTATAAAAAAAGATGTGGCGACTCTAGAAAGAGTGCAGAGAAGAGCAACAAAGATGATTAGGAGACTGGAGACTAAAACATATGAAGAATGATCGCAGGAACTGGGTACGTCTAGTTTGATGAAAAGAAGGACTAGGGGAGACATGATAGCAGTGTTCCAATATCTCAGGGGCTGCCCCAAAGAAGAAGGAATCAAGCTATTCTCCAAAGTACCTGAGGGCAGGACAAGAAGCAATGAATGGAGAGAAATATTTCATTATCCCCATTCCTTAATCCATTTATACTTACTTACTTACTTATTTACTTTTTATGTTATTTGATCCAATCAATTACTCGTCTCTCTTCCAAGCCATCCCTAGGCTGCCAGTCTCTTCATTTTGTCCTGATATATGACCTTGGTGTATTTTTAGCTCTTGCATGTCACTCTGTGAAAGTTCTGGCTTGAACAGTGGCATATTCACTTTTCACAAGAAGAAAAAAGATGAATAAACATGTAACAGACAGGGCAGCCTTTGACCATTTATTTCCCCCCCCCCTCTCTCTCTCTCTCTCTCTCTCTCTCTCTCTCTCTCTCTGAAAAATACTTCATCACATTTTTTTCTTCCTCCAATGTTGAACTCAAAACATCTCTAAAAGGTGACTTTCCTGAACAGTAGATTAATTGTCCAGACACCTTGGCAAGATTCTTCAATCAAAAGATAAGAAGCGTCCAATTTCCCCAATCCAACCAGAAGTTGACATTACATAAAGTTGGCATCCCTTGAAGCTGAGCTTTCTGTCTTTTTAACCAAACAGAGAGGCTGCCACACAATGGTGGGACACCCACAACTTTAGGATTATGGGCAGCGTCATGAGGGGCAAAATGAAACGTCCAGCTTTTGTGGCGATGGGAAATTTAAGAAGAACAATGAATGCCTCGCCCATTGCAAATGAAGCCAATTGTCAGGGTTCCAAATAACGCACCCATTGAAAGCAGAACTCCGAAGCAGGCAAATTCCTCAAAGAACATTTTTATTAGATGCATCATATTTACACAACTGACAGGATGGTGGGGGATGGAAGGATTGATACTCCTTACAGACAGCTGGTCATTTGCATCCTTTTAGAGAGTTGTTAAGGCCACCTGGAGGTTTACCTGTGTCCTCAGGGTCACCTGAGTGGTGCAAATAGTTCCTGTAGTCTGTAATTTTTCCTCTGGAAATCCATTCCTACTCCCACCATTCCAAGGGTCTTCATCCCAAATTGTATGGCTAAAAGTCTGTAGAGATTCTCAGTCGTCAGGGTCATAGTTGTCCCAAAGGTGCTTTTTTTCAGAAGGCAACTGGACTCTCTGGTTTTTTTTTCTTTTGAAGACATTTTGCTTCTCATCCAAGAAGCTTCTTCAGCTCTGACAGGATAGTGGAATGAGATAATCCAGTTGCCTCCTGAAAAAGCACCTTTGGGACAACCATGCCCTGGATGACGGAGAATCTCTACAGACTCCATCACTGGAGGTTTTCAAGAAGAGACTGGACTATTTGCAGCTATTTATACAGCTATTCCAGTGTCTCTGCATTTGCGGAGCAGCAGAGGTAGAAGGCCTGGCTCACATCCTATTTGATGGTTGCTTGTATAAGCGGGTGAGAGACAGGGACCTTGGTCTATATACCAAACAAAGAAAGTCTATAGAGATTCCCCCATTGGGATCCCCATATCAAAACAACTTATCTTATGTGCGTCCAGAACCTGAAAATAACATTTTACACAGCACAGGACTTAAGCAAAATGGTTCGGTTGAGATCTGCATGTGTGAGACTGATTGGATTGGTAGATCCCATGAGTGACACCGAAATATAATTTTATGTCATTTTATTCTATTTTATATATTTATGTATTAAATTATATTGTATCTCATCCTATAACGATTGTATTTTACCCTGTTTAATTTTAAATTGTTTGTACATATACAATTTTATTGGCGATATGGGTTTGAACTTTGTGTTTTGATATGGCCTATGGGCTAATCAATAAAGCTATTCTATCATATCTAGAATTGTATAGGATCTCTGCCATAAGCATGAGGTCGGAGTAGAAGACATCCAAGATCCCTTCCAATCCCATTATTCTATGTTCTGGGTTCTAAGCCCCCATTTCAGTGGTGGGTTTTCTCCCCATTGCTACCAGTACGGTGCTCACGGGGCCACGCATCCTTTTGTGCACATGCACTGCACATGCATGCACACTCCATCGCCACTGTGACCCCAGCTGTTTGTCGCAGCTCGCACAGGCGCTGCACAATGTGCGTCCATGTGCAATTTGCCAGTTGTCAAACGAGCCACCGTACTGGTACGCTATCAGCTGCTCCCGGCTACTACTGGTACAACCGTACTGGGCCCTACCGGCCGGAACTCACCACTGCCCCATTTGAGTATGGGAGGGGGGGTCTCAGATTATCCATTCCTGAGCAGAGATGAGAGCTAAATTATTCTGTGGGTTATGCTTTGTTTGCAGAAAGCTTTCCCACTGGGCTTTCCATGCAAAGAGCCTTGCGACATGATTTAAAGATCTGAGACGCCACTAGGGCTGGCTCTACTACAAGGACACTGGGAGGAGGACCAGGCCGCTTGAGGGCTAGGCAAGGCAGACGGACGGACGACCATGGCGGCTGAGACATGTGTCTGTTTCCTGGCATTCAAATACTGACGCGAGTAGAAAGCTCTTAACAATGAAGCTGCAGCAGTCGGAATCCCTGGCTGTCTCCAGCCTCTTTGACTTCCTCCAAGACCCCACCGTTGGCCTTTTCCTATGTCCTTTTTTTTTTTATTACCCTTTGGCAAAGACAGTCTCCTCCGTGGAACAATGAATAACAAAATAATCCCTCAGAAGCCCTATGCAATCTTCCGGTCAAGTCAAAAGTTATCATCAGGAGAAATTTCAAAGAAATTCTGAAGAACCCACCGAATAAAATAGATGCTCGTCAGCAGGGCAAAGATTTTAGCCTTATGGGAGATCCGCCATCCCACCTTTTCATCCTTTTACAAATGTCCCAAAGGTGCTTTTCTTACCAGAGGCAACTGGACTTTCTTCGGGTTTTTTTAAGATGTTTCGCTTCTCATCCAAGGAGCTTCTTCAGCTCTGACTGGATGGTGGGGAACTGAAGGATTAAATCCTGTAAATCCTTCCATTCCATAAAGTATTAAATCTTTCCATCCCCCACCACCCAGTCAGAGTTGAAGAAGCTTCTTGGATGAGAAGTGAAATGTCTTCTAAGGAAAAAAAACAGAAAGTCCAGTTGCCTCTTGAAAAAAATCACCTTTGGGACAACTGTGACCTGGATGACTGAGGATTTCTACAGACCTTTAGCTGTACAATTTGGGATGAAGACCCTTTGAATGGTGTGGGAGTAGGAATAGATTTCCAGAGAGAAAAAACTACAGGAACCATTTGCACCACTCAGGTGACCCTGAGGACACAGGTAAACCTCCAAGTGGCCTCAACGACCCCCTAAAACAGGGGTGTCCAAACTTGGCAACTTTAAGACTTGTGGACTTCAACTCCCAGCTGGCTGGGGAATTCTGGGAGTTGAAGTCCACAAGTCTTAAAGTTGCCAAGTTTGGACACCCCTGCTCTAAAAGGATGCAAACGACCAGCTGTCTGCAAGGAATATCAATCCTTCCATTCCCCTCCATCCTAGTCAGAGCTGAAGAATCTTCTTGGAGGAGAAGCAAAACGTCTTCAAAAGAAAAACCAAGAAAGTCCAGTTGCCTCTTGAAAGAAAAGCAACTTTGGGACAACCGTGACTTGGATGACTGAGAATCTCCAAAGACATTCCTTTATCAATACTTCTTTGCTTCCAATAGTGGAGACAAAACACAGACAGGGGAAACAAAAGGCAACTGGTCAACCAATTTCAAATCATAATAAAAATAGGACGACTCTGAGCATCATTTCAACCATGGCTCCTAAGGAATAAAACGAATGTTTTGTCTGCTGCTTTAATGCTAAATTGAGCATATATCGTATTTTGCCGGTAGAAAGAGCCCTGCTATATCCCTATCAAAGTGAAACTAAGAAATAAGACAGCAGAAGCACTAAAAACGAACCATAATGGGCTCAAATCTCATAGACATTTGGCTTTCCGAAGGGAGATAATTTTTTGGGTGGCTGACAAGATTTCACAGAGGAGCACTGAAACGTTACATATTTTGACATTTTTTTTTACCAGTGACTAAAGACAATATTCCATCTCTTTCTATGGCTTGCACTACACCTTATAAGGCTGTGATGGCGAACCTATGGCACGTATGGTGTGCAAAGCCCTCTCTGTGGACACGCATGCTGTCGCCAGCTGCTCTTCATGCATACTGGCCAGGTGGTCTTCACAGACTGAAAATGGCCCCAAAACTGGCCATTTTGGGCCAGTTTTGGGGGCATTTTTCAGCCATTTTTCAGCTGTTTTCAGACCATTTTTAGGGGAATTTTGGACCGTTTTCAGGCTATTTTGTGGCTGAAAAAATGGCCCAAATAGCTGAAAACGCCCCCCAAATGGCCCAGAAATGGCTGGAAAATGGCCTGAAAATGACTCAAAAACAGCTGAAAAATGTAGTCCCCAAAGTATAACCAGTTGCTTAGCAACTGTTCAGAGTGACAACAAACCCTCAAAAGGTACTTATGACCCAGTTCTGAAGTTCCAATGGTTACCACTTTCAGGGGTCACATGATCACTTTTTGAGCACTCAGCAACCAGCTTGCTTTTATAGCTCCTTGCATTGTCCCATAGTCATGTGGCCACAATTTATGATGTAAACTGGCATTTACTTCCTGTTTTTGCAAAAGATGCCAGATAGATAGACAGACAGACAGACAGACAGACAGACAGACAGACAGACAGACAGACAGACAGATGGATGATAGATAGATGACAGATAGATAGATAGATGATAGATAGATTCATAGATAGATAGATAGATAGATAGATAGATAGATAGATAGATAGATAGATAGACAGATAGATAAATGATAGATAGATAGATAGATAGATAGATAGATAGATAGATAGATAGATGATAGATAGATAGATAGATAGATAGATAGATAGATAGATGATAGATAGATAGATAGATGATAGATAGATAGATAGATAGATAGATAGATAGATAGATAGATAGATAGATGATAGATAGATAGATAGATAGATAGATAGATGATAGATAGACAGATAGATAAATGATAGATAGATAGATAGATAGATAGATAGATAGATAGATAGATAGATAGATAGATAGATGATAGATAGATAGATGATAGATAGATAGATAAATGATAGATAGATAGATAGATAGATAGATAGATAGATAGATGATAGATAGATAGATAGATGATAGATAGATAGATAGATAGATAGATAGATAGATAGATGATAGATAGATAGATGATAGATAGACAGATAGATAAATGATAGATAGATAGATGATAGATAGACAGATAGATAAATGATAGATAGATAGATAGATAGATAGATAGATAGATAGATAGATAGATAGATAGATTATAGATAGATAGATGATAGATAGATAGATAGATAGATAGATAGATAGATAGATACATAGATAGATGATAGATAGATAGATAGATAGATAGATACATAGATAGATAGATGATAGATAGATAGATAGATAGATAGATAGATAGATAGATAGATGATAGATAGATAGACGATAGATAGATAGATAGATAGATAGATAGATAGATAGATAGATGATAGATAGATAGATAGATAGATAGATAGATGATAGATAGATAGATAGATAGATGATAGATAGATAGATAGATAGATAGATAGATAGATAGATAGATAGATAGATAGATAGATACATAGATACATACATACATACATACATACATACTGTGTTTCCCCAAAATAAGCACTTGGCCTTATTTTCAGGAAAGTCTTATTATTTTTGAGGTGCAGAAGGCAGCGAGCATGGTCACGTCATGGCTGCTGCTGTGTTGGGCTGCTGCGGCAGTGAGGCATGTCCCTGGGCCTTCCATTCTTTTTGGGGCAGCCATTAGCATGACAGAAGGGACACAGTGGTAGGGTTGCAGGAGCAGCCGTTAGGTAAGGGGTGTGGGGTGCATGGGATATGTTCCCTCCTCCCTTCCACTCCTTCAGCCTCACCTCTTCATCTCGCATTGTTTGTGCAGCAAGCAACCAGAGGAAATGGTGGGGACCAGCTGCGCATGCATTTAAATATTTTCAGGCAGGTCTTATTTTCGGGGGAGGGTTTATTTTAGCGCATGCGCTCAAAAGCCCAATTAAGCTTATTATCCAGGGAGGTCTTATTTTCGTGAACACAGGGTAGATAGTTTTAGATTTAGATTTAGATTTAGATTTAGATTTAGATTTAGATCCTACAATAATTAGAGTGTCTATGTATGTATATAGTTCTCCAAATCCAACTATTAACCACTTCTAACTCTGCTTATCTCCTATCTTACAAGGACAACCAGGTAAAACCACCTGTTTGAGAGTAAATTTTTATAAATCTATTCTGACATAATCTCATGGAATTTAGAGATATCTGTATTGTGACAAACTTTGAACGTTTGTTATCGTCACAAGTTTTTTTCTCTCCTTTCCCTCCCTCCTTTTTGCTTAATTAGCCTTATTCTTCTTTTATTTATCATCCATCGTGAAAAAGAAGACGAGGCAACTTCCAATATTTTTGTGTTGTTTTGCAGTTTTGCTTCTTCCTTGAAAGTTCTTGGCTGGATCAATTTCTTGTCTTTTGGAATATTCTACTGAAAAAGAGGAGAGTCAGAGGAAGTGACTACTACTTTGGCTACTACTGTAGTTGACTAACTGTATCCATCAAACTTGGCTTTCTCTCACACTCAGACACAAAACAAATAAACCCAAGCGGTAGCCATGGAAAAATCAACACTGCACAGCTAAGTCGTTCTGCCCTGACTCACCCACTCTCAATCCAAAGAACCAGATGCAGCTGCAACAAAGTTGTGTGGTTATCAAAAATTATTTTGCAATTTCCCCAAAGTCTGGTATGCTACAGGTTCCTGTTTCCTTCTTCTTTCAGGCTTCACTTGGTGAAATGAATTGCATGCAGGGCAACATCAAAAATGATTTTAAAAAATTAGCTGCGGCAAGCAACAAATCAACAGATGGAAAGAATCGAGGCGAGAAGTAATAGAGCCACTGTATACAAAAGTGCATATAGTCATAATGCAGCCCCACTGGAACAAGGCCCTCCGGCTCTTTGCCACCAGCGGCTCTTCCCTCCAGCCTTCACCCAAAGCCCCACACCAGGAGGCCAAAGCAGACCCCAAGTTGGAATTTCTGCCCCCCTCCGACCGACACAAAAAGCTCCTGAAGGGGGAGACTCCACACAAATGTTCATTGCACGTATCCAGCCTAGAGGCCGTAGTTTGAGGACCCCCTGATTTAGTGCAATATAAAAAATGCAAATATTTTTTCTGTGGACTACCAAAATTTTCTCACGGACTACCAGTTGGTGACCGCTAGACTAGAAGACCTCTGATGTCTCTTCCAGTCCTATAATCTTTCTTCTGTTTCTTGTATTTATTTGTGCATGGACCTTTGCCAGTTACAGCCGTACCTGCTAATTTTCATTGAGCTTCATCCACCCAATTTATCTTTCTGTTAACCTTCTTCCCGTTGCTGAGTGAACCTTCTGAATTCAGAGAGAGAGAGAGAGAGAGAGAGAGAAACCAAATATTTTTGTAATCTTCCTGGAATTGGTTTATCTTCCCTTGAACGCTTCTCAGCAATGTCACAGGAGAGAAAAACTCCAGGTTCACTTTAGATCAGGGGTGTCCAAACTTGGGAACTTTAAGACTTGTGGACTTCAACTCCCAGAATTCCCCAGCCAGCAAGTCTTAAAGTTCCCAAATTTGGACACCCCTGCTTTAGATTGTATTTCAGGGAAACAGGCGAGAAAGATAGACGTATCTGGTCATGGCAAATGTTTTCAACAGCCATATTCCAATGAAATCTCAGTATGTCTGACTGGGGAATTTTGGGAGTTGAAAGCCGCGCAATTTCAAGTTGCCAAAGTTGAAAAGCGCTGGATCAGAGACAAGAGAGACAGGCTGCAGCCTCTCCTGGATTGAGGATTGCCAGAGCTGAAGACATGTTTGCAATGTGAAGCATTTGACGATAGTGAGAGAAAAGGGCAGCAACGCTTTGTTTGATGCCAAATTGCCTCCAGCAATCCTTGGCCATCTTCTCATAGACTTCATTTAACATCAGAAATCCATGCAAGAAGTGATGCTCACAATGGAAGTTCTTGATCAGCTAGCCCTTTCAAGAAAAGTCTTTCTTTCTTTCTTTCTTTCTTTCCTTTTTTCTTTCTTTCTTTTCTGTCTTCCTTCCTTCCTTTTCTTTCTTTCTTTCTTTTCTGTCTTCCTTCCTTCCTTTTATTTGTTTCTTTCTTTTTTCTTTCTTTTCTTCCTCCCTTCCTCTTTTCTTTCTTTATCTCTATCTTTTTCTTTCGTTTTTTCTTTCTTTCATTTTTTCTTTTTTCTTTCTTTTGTCTTTTTTTCTTTCTTTTTCTTTCTTTTTCTCCATCTTTCTCTTTCTTTCATTCTTTCTTTTCTTCTTTTAATTTTTTTCTCTCTTTCTTCTTTCTTTATTTTTCCCTATTTCTTCATTCTTTCCTTTTCCTTTTTTTCTTTCATCTTTCTTTTTTCTATCTTTCTTCTTTCTTTCTTTTTTCTCTTTCTATTATATTGTATTTCTAACTCAGTTTAACAACCATTCAGCTATTCCTTTTTGTTCCCCAAAATTAGTTTGCATAGATCCCTTCACCTTAAATTATTTTTCCCTTCAGGTGTTTAATTCATTCCGTTTTTGCAGACCTCATCTCTAACAGCTGATCTTGGACACAGAGTGATCTATATTTATCTCTCATCTCAGGAACAGAATAAATTATTGTGTTAATTTGTATCCTTCTTCAGTAAAAGGCAGGAAGTCTTTGTGATATAGTATAAGGTGGAGTGCAGTTTTCCTCTCTCTCTCTCTCTCTTTTCCTGTTACGATTTCTCCTACACTCCAGTTTTGGGAATTATATGTCAAAATAAGGTTCCCACACACATATGTGCTAGTTGTTCCCAACTCTAGGGGGCGGTGCTCATCTCCATTTCAAAGCCGAAGAGCCAGCGCTGTCCAAAGATGTCTCCGTGGTCATGTGGCCAGCATGACTAAACTCCAAAGGCGCACAGAACGCTGTTACCTTCCCACCAAAGGTGGTGCCTATTTTTCTACTTGCATTTTTTACATGCTTTCGAATTACTAGGTTGGCACAAGCTGGGACAAGTAATGGGAGCTCACTCCATTACACAGCCCTAGGGATTCGAACCGCCGAACTGCTGACCTTTGTGATTGACAAGATCAGTGTCGTTAAATGGATGATTCTTCCAAACTTTTCCAGGTTCACTCCATGATAACTCCAGTTAAAACAAAGACAACTAATGAGGTTGGAAAAGATAACTCAGCCAAACTATGACCATGGAAAATTGTTTATCCAAGTGATAACTCCAGGTGTAGCGCATATAATAATGCTTCAATACCTGCTCTGCTCACCCCAATTATTTCCAAGTATGATGGCCAAACAATAAATTAATGTTTATTATTTTAAGGAATGCTAACCCTACACTCACATATCAGGTGGAGAAATATCTTCACCAAGTTATACAACTGCGCAAAACTTTTAATTAGATATATTGTTTTATTGCCCTATTATTTTTCCCTTCCCTGATAATAAATTGTTGTACTAAGCTATTTCTCTTTTCTGCATTGTTTTTATGGTAAAAGCTGGTTAAAGATCGTAATAAGGACATTTGATTTGATTCAATGCATATAATGATTTGTGTGGATTTCTTATTTAATATTCTATCACTATCAATAAGTGCTGTATCATGATTTATTCTGATACAGATTAACAGAGTTGGAAGGGATCTTGTAGGTCATCTAGTCCAACCCCTCCCCCTCCCCCCCCCCGGCCCAAGCAGGAGATCCCACACCACCTCTGACAAATGGCAGTCCAATCTCTCCTTGAAAGTCTCAAGTGATGAAGCTCCCACAACATCCGAAGGCAACATCTCTTCCATGGGTTGATTGTTCTCACTGTCAGAAAGTTCCTCCTTATCTCTAGATTGAATCTCTCCTTGGTCAGTTTCCATCCATTATTCCTTGTCTGGCCTACAGGTGCTTTGAAAAATAGCTGGGCCCCTCTTCTCTATGGCAGCCCCTCAAATATTAAAACAATACTGTCATGTCTCCCCTGGTCCTTCTCTTCACTAGACTAGCCATGCCCAGTTCCTGTAACCGTTCTTCGTATGTTTCAGCCCCCAGTCCCATAATCATCCTGGTTGCTCTTCTCTGCACTTTTTCTAGAGTCTCAACACCTTTTTTATAGTTTGGTGATCAAAACTGGATGCAGTCCTCTAGGTGTGGTCTTACTAAGGCTTTATAGCATGGGATTAATACCTCCCTTGATCTTGATTGTATCCCTCTGTTAATGCAATTTAGGACTGCCCTCACACACTGCTGGCTCTTACTTAGCTGGTTGTCCATTAAGACTCCAAGATCCCTCTCACAGTTACTGCTATTAAGCCTGTTCTCACCCAGTTTGTATCTGTACTTTTGGTTTTTTTTACCTAAGTGTAGGACTTTACTACATAGAATTTCATTTTGTTAGATAGGGCCCAGTGTTCAAGTCTGTCAAGATCCATCTGGATCTTGAGCCTATCTTCTAGGGTGTTAGCTTTTCCTCCCATCTTAGTATCATCTGAAAATCTGGTAAGTTCCCTTTATATTCCCTCATCTAAGCAGTTTATGAAGATATTGAAGAGTACTGGATCTTGTGATACCCCACTGTTTACCTCTCTCCATGTAGACTTTAAACCCATGTAGACTTAGAGCCATGTAGGCTTAGACCTATAATGAAGGAGCTGGGGGGGGGGGGATTTTGCACGCCGAACCAGCAGTAATGCCTGTAGCAACCCACCCCTGGTCTAGTGGTGAAGACATTCATCCCCCAATCAGAAGTTTGAGAGTTCAATCCTAGATAGCAGCAGATATTTCCCTTCCCAGGTGCAAAGAAAAAGAATATCTGCTGCAAACTCCATGTAGGGTTCAGGAAGGGCATCCGGTCAATAAATGCTTAGATCTATCCAGTCGCCCTGATTCTACCCCAAATTAAGGGATTACAGGGTTATAAAAGGGAGAGGGTTTTTTTAACAAAAGATCTGGTCTTTATCTCAGGGCAAGAACATTTATCTTTTTTAAAAAAAATTCTTGTAGACAAGAGTTAGAAACTGATTTATGATTGCTAACTGGGTACAGAATTATGGGGATTTTATTCCAAACATATCAAAGAAGAATCAAGAAAGGAAAATCTGTCCCTATGTCAAGCTTGCAGGAGGCAAACCCCAAATAGAATTCTAACAATCCTAGAAAGACAATATATTTTCCGCTCATCACGTTGTCCCAGTTCAGTCCACCAATATAGATATAGATATATTTTCCAAGACTTTCCCTGGAAATGACATTTGTTTCTGCAGAAAAAGCCCAGTCTGGTTGTTGTTTTTGTTCCTATTTTTATTTGTGCAGCCATCCATTATTTAAAATCTCTCTTGGCCTTTTTTCTTTCTGGTAGTGGTGGTGGTTTTTCTAAATGTCAAACTGTTTTTGACTTCAATTTTTAATTAGTGAGTCATATTTGAAATGAGCAAGAGAGGGTCAGCAGAAATGCCTTTTTGGGTTTCCGCTGTCATTGTGTTTTTCTTTAAAGAAATGTAAAGAGATGGCTCAGTGGCTAAGACACTGAGCTTGTCAATCAGAAAGGTCGGCACTTTGGCGGTTCGAATCCCTAGCGCCCGCGTAACAGAGTAAGCTCCCATTACTTGTCCCAGCTTCTGCCAACCGAGCAGTTTGAAAGCATGTAAAAATATGCAAGTAGAAAAATAGGGACCACCTTTGGTGGGAAAGTAACAGCGTTCCTTGCGCCTTCGTCATTTAGTCATGCCGGCCACATGACCAGGGAGACGTCTTCGGACAGCGCTGGCTCTTCAGCTTTGAAATGGAGATGAGCACTGCCCCCTAGAGTTGGGAACAACTAGCACATATGTGCGAGGGGACACTTTACCTTTAACAAAATTTGAAGATAAGCCAAACCATAGATAGGGGTGTCAAGATGTCCAGAACTGGCCCTGGGAATACGTAAGGGAACAATTTTACAACTGTGGTTCCAGGGTTAATATTTTAGGGAGAAGTTTAGTTTTAAGCTCCTTTCCCTGACAAGTGATTTTTCTGTGTGCAGGATAACTCTTGGGTGACATGAGTCATATACCTCAACTACTGCCAAGCGAAAAATGTTGTGCCAACTTTAGCACCCTCTCCGCAGTCCTTTTGTTTTATTTTGAGAGGGAAGGCAATATTATTATTCTTTCTTTTATTTAATGTGCTTTGTGTCAAATGTCTGTGGAGATTCTCAGTCATCCAGGTCGTGGTTGTCCCAAAGGTGCTTTTTTAAGAGGCCACTGGACTTTCTTGGTTTTTTTCTTGGAGATGTTTCGCTTCTCATCCATGAAGCTTCTTCAGTTCTGACTGAATGGTGGAGGATGGAAGGATTTATATTCTTTGCCTCATCTGATCAGGGATAAAAATCCTTCCGTTCTCCACCGTTCAGTCAGAACTGAAGAAGCTTCTTGAACGAGAAGGGAAACGTCTTTGAGGAACAAACCAAGGAAGTCCAGTTGCCTCTTGAAAAACCACATTTTTCAAGCAATAGCGGTGGATTTTTGATACGGTGAAGTGGAAAAAGAATGTCATGCATTCCTCTCAGTCTCCTTTGCTCTCTTACAGGCGGGAGTGACATCATATCCTGTCAGAGATGCTGCTGGGGAAAAGAGGCACTTTCCATGAGTGCCATTTTGCTCTTCCACTGATTTCTTGGGAATAGTGCTGTAGGAAGTTAGCACCCACCCCTCTCCTAGAAGAATGAAATATCCTAGGAAATATTGAAAAGGCAGAATATTATTTTTCCCTGGATCAGAGATGGAGAAACATGCTTTTAGGCAGGAAACAGACTCACTCTTAATAGCCCCCACCTTTGTCAATGGGCCATTAAAAAGCCTGAGACAGTCTATTCTATATAACAAAGGTAGGATTAGCCTGCAACAGAAACTCACCACATGGCATCTGGGAAGTCAACCAAGCTTGGAACTCAAAAGACACACAACCTACAAAGTGAGCTAAGACCCCACTGCCACCCCTGCGAATCTGACAACCAATCAGAATACATTTCTTACACAGGAACAGGAAACAGGGAGGTGGGGGCCAAACAGAGAGTATAAAAAATTCAGGAACTCTCAGCAATCCCCTTTTTCTCTCCTTTCTTCTTCACCCAACATCTGGAAGCATGTGATCCCCCCTTTTCTGTTCAGGAGCTCAAGCCATGGGATCCTGACCACCATTAAAACCACCTTTCCAAGCAGCCTCCGTGTTTCCAGTGTCTTTTTCCCCACTTGGAACTGAACCCAGAAGGACATTTCTCCCAACAGTGCCATTTTAGATCAAAGGTCTAAATCAGGGGGGTCAAACTCAAGGCCTGAGGGCCGGATCCAGCCCGTGGGGTGCTTAGATCTGGCCTGCGGGGCTGCCCTGGAAACAGCAGACCAGCCCACCGTGCTCATTCCAGCAAAACGGAGTTCAGGAGGGCTGCACGCTCCACCCCCCCACCCTGAGTTCCATTTTCACTGACAGAGGGTTGCAGGAGGCCATTGTATAAGTATAACCTTTATTGTCATTGTACTTAAATACAACAAAATTGGTTGCAGGCGAAAACGGAGCTCGGGAGCCCGTTTTCGCTGGCAGAGCACTCAGGGCCCCAGAGATGCTCCTGACACGAGCGACATCGAGCTGGCCATGCCCCCCCCAACTGCCCTCCCAAGGTCAGACACAACCCTGATGCGTCCCTCAATGAAATTGAGTTTGATACCCCTGGTCTAAATAGAATAGAATAGAATAGAATAGAATAGAATAGAATAGAATAGAATAGAATAGAATAGAATAGAATAGAATAGAATAGAATAAGAGAGTTGGGAGGGACTTTGGAGGTCTTCTAGTCCAACCTCCTCCTTAGGCAGGAAACCCAACACCACTTCAGACAAATGGTTATCCAACATCTTCTTTAAAAATTCCAGTGTTGGGGCATTCACAACTTCTGGAGGTAAGCTGTTCCACTGATTAATTGTTCTAACTGTCAGGAAATTTCTCCTTAGTTCTAAGTTGCTTCTGTCCTTGATTAGTTTCCACCCATTGCTTCTTGTTCTACCATCAGGTGCCTTGGAGAATAGTTTGACTCCCTCTTCTTTGTGGCAGCCCCTGAGATATTGGAACACTGCTATCATCTCTCCTCTATTCTTTCTTTTCATTAAACTAGACCTACCCAGTTCCTACAACCGTTCTTCATATGTTTTAATCTCCAGTCCCCAATCATCTTGGTTGCTCTTCTCTGCACTCTTTCTAGAGTCTCAACACTCAAAACTGGATGCAGTATTCCCAGTGTGGCCTTACCAAGGCCTTATAAAGTGATATCAACACTTCACATGATCTTGATTCTATCCCTCTGTTGATGCAGCCTAGAACTGGGTTGGCTTTTTTGGCAGCTGCTGCACACTGCTGGCTCATATTTAAGTGATTGCCCACTAGGACTCCAAGATCCCTCTCACAGTTACTCCTATTGAGCAACGTACCACATACACCGTACCTGTGCATTTCGTTTTTCCTGCCTCAATGTAGAATACATAATAAATCATAATACCTTCCCAGTTACAGCTACAGCATTTCAGCCACAAGCTGAGTGTTGCATTACGGAAAGTCTTTCCTGGAAAATCCATCTGTCATTTCTCTGGTTTGTAACTGCAGAGGCTTGGTGAAAAATTGCACCCATTCCCATAAAGTCTTAGTATGTCTTGTCCACCTCGTGCCAAAATCATAATTCTTAATAATCTTGGAAGGAAAAAAACCACTTCTTGGGAACTGTTAGCTACAACTCCTCTTCCTACACATTGGTTTCATAAAGGCATTGCTACTGGAATTCTCCTTTTAGTTAGGTTAATGCCCTTCTAAGCCAGGAAAATCTAAAGGGCAGATCAGGTGCATATCCAAATCTCATTTGTGTCCCCAAAATGGTTCAAGCCTAATGTTTTGTCTTTCCCGGCTTCCATATATATTTTGCATTCTTTGGAATTTGGGGAGCTTCAGAGACAGGGGCATAAGGCACCCATTTCAAACCCTTAAAATCTTCCCCCTTTTTAATTGATCCTGTCCCAGCCAACTTTGGAGTGTGGCCCTTGAGGTGCTACATAAAGAATGGCACAACATAAGCCAACTGAAGTTGTGTTCTCTTGCACTAAGCCATGATGTGAATTTTCAATACATCTCATGTGGCTGAGTCACAGCAGCTATGTTGACGAAGAAGGAGGAGGAAGAGGAGAAATGGAGGAGGAGGAGGAGGGGGGAGGGGGAGGAGGAGGAATGGGGGAGGAGGAGAAGGAAAAGGAGAAGGAGATGGAGAAGGAGAAGAAATGGAGGAGGAGGAGGAGGAGGAGAAGGAGAAGGAGAAATGGAGGAGGAGGAGGAGAAATGGAGGAGGAGGAGGAGGAGGAGGAGGAGGAGGAGGAGGAGGAGGAGGAGGAGGAGGAGGAGGAGGAGGAGGAGGAGAAATGGAGGAGGAGGAGGAGAAATGGAGGAGGAGGAGGAGAAATGGAGGAGGAGGAGGAGGAGGAGGAGGAGGAGGAGGAGGAGGAGGAGGAGGAGGAGGAATGGAGGAGGAGGAGGAGGAGGAGGAGGAGGAGGAGGAGGAGGAGGAGGAGGAGGAGGAGGAGGAGAAGAAGAAGAAGAAGAAGAAGAAGAAGAAGAAGAAGAAGAAGAAGAAGAAGAAGAAGAAGAAGAAGAAGAAGAAGAAGAAGAAGAAGATGATTACATTATGGCTTATCATGTTGTATGAATCAGACTCAACTTTAATCCTCTGTTACTACAGACACAGAACGTAAATCGGTCCCACAACATGCAATTACAGCCACGAAAGACCATTCTGATAGGGTGACTATACAAGTAGTCCTCGACCAGGCTATGACCACAATTGAGCCAAAAATATCAGCTGCTGAGACATTTGTTAAGTGAGCTTTGCCCCATGTTACAACATGCCTTGCTACAGTTGTTAAGCAAATCGCTGCAGTTGTTAAGTTAGTAACAGAATTGTGAAGTGAATCTGGCTTCCCCCTTGACTTTGTCAGAAGGTCACAAAAGCGGATCACATGATCCGACCCAACACCTGGACACAGCGACCGTCATGCTTATTGACCAATTGCCAAGCATCCGAATTTTGATCATGTGACCCTGCTGCAATGGTCATAAGTGTGAAAAACACTCATGGGTCACTTTTTTTCAGTACCTCTGTAACTTTGAACGGTCGCTGAATGAACTCCTTGTAAATCAAGGACCACATGCAATTGGTATTGATTCTCAGGGTTTCACAGCCTGCTTGCTTCTATTGTTAGGCACTGGGAATTTGTTTATTTATGTAACCCCTCTGTATCTCTTAAGATATTTTTAACATTAGCCTTTGGTCAATAAATCCTAGAAATTGTAATGGAAGTTTCCCAGTCTCTCTTACCGTGAGTTAATTAAGGAAAGATTTTGCTGAGTGATTTGAGATGCTTCTTCCCAGTTGTATCCCCATCGATTGGATTGTTTAAGATGGGGGTCACCAACTGACTCAGCCTTCTGTCCTTCCGAGGTGGGTAAAATGAGGACCCAGATTGTTGGGGGCAAGAGGCTGACTCCGTAAACCGCTCAGAGAGGGCTGGAAAGCACTGTAAAGCAGTATATAAGTCTAAATGATATTGCTATTTCCTTCCTTCCTTCCCTCCTTCCCTCCTTCCCTCCTTCCCTCCTTCCCTCCTTCCCTCCTTCCCTCCTTCCCTCCTTCCCTCCTTCCCTCCTTCCCTCCCTCCTTCCTTCCTTCCTTCCTTCCTTCCTTCCCTCCTTCCTTCCCAGTGGTTATAATGTAGGATTGCAGGCTAATTCACTGCTCATTGCCAGCAGTTCGATTCTGTCCGGCTCAAGGTTGACTCAGCCTTCCATCCTTCCAAGGTGAGTAAAATGAGGACCCAGATTGTTGGGGGCAAGAGGCTGACTCTGTAAACCGCTCAGAGAGGGCTGGAAAGCACTATAAAGCAGTATATAAGTCTAAATGCTATTGCTATTTCCTTCCTTCCTTCCCTCCTTCCCTCCCTCCTTCCTTCCTTCCTTCCTTCCTTCCCAGTGGTTATAATGCAGGATTGCAGGCTAATTCACTGCTCATTGCCAGCAGTTCGATTCTGTCCGGCTCAAGCTTTCCATCCTTCCAAGGTGAGTAAAATGAGGACCCAGATTGTTGGGAGCAAGAGGCTCTCTGTAAACTGCTTAGAGAAGGCTGTAAAAGCACTATTAAGTGGTATATAAGTAAATGCTATTGCTCGCCCTTCCTTCTTTCTTTCTTTCCTTCCTTCCTTCCTTCCTTCCTTCCTTCCTTCCTTCCTTCCTTCCTTCCTTCCTTCCCAGTGGTTATAATGCAGGATTGCAGGCTAATTCACTGCTCCCTGTCAGCAGTTTGATTCTGTCTGGCTCAAGATTGACTCAGTCTTCCATCCTTCTGAGGTGGGTAAAATGAGGACCCAGATTGTTGGGGGCAAGAGGCTGCCTCTCTAAACTGCTTAGAGAGGGCTGTAAAACATTTTGAAGCGGCATATAAGTCTAAGGGCTATTGCTATTGCTAAATTCTGAGAGACATTGGAGGAAGGAGGGCCTGGTGTGCTGTAGTCAATGAGGTCACGAAGAATCGGACACGATTTAGTGACTGAATGACAAAAATCCCAGAGAACTTTCTTCCAAAATGATCTTTGGGCTTCTCCTAGGTATCTAACTAGGAAGGGGGCTTTTGCTGATCCCCCATGTATTTCTAAGAATAATTCTTCTTTTGGATAAAATTCCAACAGCTGCCTCCTTTGTCCTTGTGGAAGTTAGATTCCATCTCCCCAGGAATACAAAGTATTTTTTCCCCAATATATACAAGAAGTGGAATTCAGGTGGCTTTAATATTAGTTAACATTTTTTCCTTCGGCTTAGCATGCTGTGTGCACCCAGCCATGTTGATTAATTTGGGGTTCAAAGTGCAAGCACCTGTCCAGACACATTGACTCAGAGGCATAAAAAACATTAATTAATTCATTAAGCGAAGGCATTCGGTGAAAAACAGCCAATGTGTCATTCCGAGAACCCTTCCACGGTGATATATAGGAAACAGCCAGGGGCATCACACTATTCACCTTCTGTGGCAGCCCATTTGTCACTCAAAGCAGCTGCTTCATTTTGCCCAACGATGTCACTGACCCTGGACAAACCTCAATGGTACGAGTGTAATTATAATTACAACAGGGCTATGCAGCACCTTGAATTCAAAGGATGCTTTGAATCCAACATATTTTCTTCCCTAATAAAATGAACGTAGTGAGAAGCAGTAGATTCATTTAAAGCCCGTGAGCATGTCCTGTAACAGGGCTGGTATCCTGGCAAGCCGAACCACTACTCTGTAACAGCCTTGTGGTGTCCTGGCTATTGTAACGATGGAGGAGGAGGGGGGGAGATGGTGAGGAAGGAGAAGGAGAGGAAAAGGAGATGGAGAAGGAGAAGGAGAGAGAGGGAGGGAGAAAGAGAAGCAGAAGCAGAAGGAGGAGGAGGAGGAGAAGAGGAGGGAGAAGAAAGAGAAGGACAGAGAAGGACGGAGAAGGAGAAGAAGGAGAGGGAGAGAGGGAGAAAGAGAAGCAGAAGGAGAAGGAGAGGAGGGAGAAGAAGGATAAGGAGTGTGAGGGAGAGGAGGAAAGAGAAGGAGGGAGAAGGAGAAGAAGGAGAGAGAGGGAGGGAAAAAGAAGCAGAAGCAGAGGAAGAAGGACAGAGAGGGAGAAAGAGCCTTCTCTTTCTCCCTCTCTGTCCTTCTTCCTCTGCTTCTGCCGGGGAAGAAGGAGGATGAGAAGGAGGGGGAAAGGGAGGGAGAGGGAGAAGGAGGGAGGGAGGGCGAAAGAGAAGAAGAGAGAAGGGCGAAAGAGAAGAAGAAGAGAAGAAGAGAGAGCGACAAGGTAAAGGGGAAGAAGAAGGGGAAGGGGAGGAGCAGAAGGAGATTGGCAATAGATAAAGAATTCAGTGGGCTGAACTTAGAACTCTTGTGAGCACCAAGAGACTCATGACTAATGACGCATTTGACCCTTCCCTGTGGCTCTGCCTGGTCATCTCCTACAGCAACATCGTATTAGCGCCTGAGATTTTGTACCCAGATAGATAAGTAGCCATTTCTAAAGGAATCCCCAAATGAAGACTATCTCCTTTTCTTAATGCAGAAAAGCCATCCTCTCATTTCAAAGGAAAGCATGAGAGAAAGAGAAGGGGAACCACCAAATTAAACTTGCTTCTACATAACTTTCTCATTTCAGCCCAAAGTACTTGCTGGAATTCTTGGCTTGTTAATTCTTTCTGCTTAATAAATCACAGTTTCATTGTATGCTGGGAAGGCAGAAGGAAGTAACTGAGATGAGCAGTCCCTTAGACCAAGTAGAGTGATGCATAGAAGAGACATTCTTAACTTTCTATTTTTTGTGTTCAGCAGGTCGGGAAGTTCTGACTGAGGCTTCCCAGGAGCATGAAGCAAACTCCTGGTCCCAGCAAAAAACCCTTTTATTAATTGACTGTGATTTCTGCTCATTCACACCCAGCAAAGTCTTTCGAGGGAGGATTTACAGTCACAGACCTTCTCTGGCTTGGAGAGCTATCATGCTGATATCTGGAGAACTTGGCAAGGAGTCTCGGAGAGTCACGAACCAATTAAGCGAACTAATGGTCTCCTGCAAACTCCACTCCCCTTTTGCTCCTCTTTTATTCCCTCTGGGAGGGGCCATTCATCGTCCACCTGTGGCCTTACTCCCAAATTGACCTCTGTTCTTTAGCTGTTCCCTTCGTCTGGTGACTCTGCGCATGTGCACCCTGGGAACAGGCTCCAGCTGTTCCTCTGCCTCACTGATGTCTGACTCTGAAGGTAGTTTATAACTGGAATACGGCCCTGGCCCCCTCCGACACAGAGCCCTCATCAGAGCCTTCCCCAGACTCCAGGACTGGCCCATCTTCCTCTCCAACCTCCTCACTGTCCGAATCTGCTGCCAGTTCCGTTGGGCACTGGTGGGCCACAACAAGATGATACCCAAGTCACCCTTTGGACATTACATTTGCCAGAATACACATAGCCCTCCACTTACAATAGTTCATTTAGTGACCGTTTGAAGTTACAACTGCACTGAAAAAAGTGGCTTAGGATCGGTTTTCACTCTTACAACCTTTGCAGCATCTCCATGGTCACTCGATCCAAATTCAGATCCTTGACAACTGACTCATATTTATGATGACAGCAGTGTCCCGGGGTCATGTGATCCCCTTTGGTGAACTTCTGACAAGAAAAGTCGATGTGGAAACCAGATTCACTTAACAACCATGTTACTAACTTAACAACTGCAGTGATTCACTTAACAAGCAAGAAAAGTCATAAAAGAACCGCGGTGGTGCAGTGGTTTGAGTGCAGTACTGCAGGCTATTTCTGCTGACTGCTGGCTGCCAGACGTTTGGCAGTTCAAATCTCACCAGGCTTAAGATTGACTCGGCCTTCCATTCTTTCAACATGGATAAAATGAATGGTATATAAGTCTAAGTGCTATTGCCCTTCCTTCCTTCCTTCCTTCCTTCCTCCCTCCCTCCCTCCCTCCCTCCTAAAGGTTGACTCAGCCTTCCATCCTTCCAATGTGGGTAAAATGAGTGGTATATAAGTCTTAGTGCTATTGCCCTTCCTTCCTTCCTTCCTTCCTTCCTTCCTTCCTTCCTTCCTTCCTTCCTTCCTTCCTCCCTCCCTCCCTCCCTCCCTCCTAAAAGTTGACTCAGACTTCCATCCTTCCAATGTGGGTAAAATGAGGACCCAGATTATTTGGGGGCAAGAGGCTGACTCTGTAAACCGCTTAGAGAGGGCTAAGCACAGTGCTAAAAGCACTATGAAGCGGTATTATATTGCTAAATTGCTATATGCTATTGCTGTTTTCCTTCCTTCCTTCCTTCCTCCTAAAGTTTGGCTCAGCCTTCCGTCCTTCCGAGGTGGGCAAAATGAGGACCCAGATTGTTGGAGGCAAGAAGCTGATTCTGTAAACCTCTTAGAGAGGGCTGTAAAAGCACTGTGGAGTGGTATAGAAGTCTAAGTGCTATTGCTAAAATGAAGTAAAAACTTATTTAATAATTGTCTCGCTTAACAACAGAAATTTTGGACTCCTTTGTGGTCATAAGTAGACGATGAAACCTATGCAGGCCCATGATGCTTTCATCGATGCACCCAAGTATGTCAGTCCTAAGCAGCTGGAATCACTGGTGAAGACTCAAAAGTAGTTTATTGTTTAGTCAACTACGTTACAAGAATCTCACCAGCCTGACTGCATTCCCCTGGGAATGGCACGATAAGGCTTGAAGAATTCTGTGGGAGGTCAGGCCTCTGGCACTTCCTGTTGTGTAGCACCTCCAAAGTCAGTCCCCTTTTAACCCCTGCCTCCAGCCTGGCTGAAAAGTCCAGCACAAGATCATTTTATATCCTCGTTTGCAAAAGTGCGTATGATGGAATTCACTCTTTCCAAATTAGGGTGACCTGCACATTTCCTTTATACCTCTGGTTCCTTTCCCAACCTGGCTATTTATTTATTTATTCTATTTATTTCTTTAATCAAGCATGCATTAGATAACATATATAAGTATAAACATGATTCTGAATACATGAAATGGATACGAATAAAAGGGAACATTAGGACAGGGGTGGTAGGCAAACTGGTGCGGTTATGCACACCCCTTATAGACCTCATAGGAATGGGGTGAGGTCCAAAGTAGACACTCTAAGGCAGGCATGTCCAAAGTGCGGCCCAGGGGCCAAATGTGGCCCTTTTTCAAATTTCAAGCAGCCCGCAGCCTCTTCTCCCCACTGGAGTTATTTGTTAAGTCTTTCATAAAATACTGTATTTTTCGAAGTATAAAGATGCATCTTTTTCCCCTCAAAAAAGAGGCTAAAAATCTGGGTGCATCTTATACACTGAATACAGCATTTTTGCCTCCCAAAACTCTGCCCCCTTCACAAAAATGGCTGTGCATAGCCTTTAAGAGGTTTTCAGAGTGATCCTGGGGGCTGTGGAGCTTGGTTACCTTGAGTTTACCTTGTTTACCTTGAGTTTGTATCGATTGTGTGCTCGTGTGTTGTTGTGGTTGAAGCTGAAGTAGTCATTGACAGGCAGGACATTGGTTACTAGGAAGTGAATGGTTTAATGAGTTCTCCAGAGCATCTTTCTTTGGAGGGGAGGCAGGGAACGCTGACAATTCAGGGGGGAAATCCTATGCAATCTTAATTAAGAGCAACTAAGATGATTAAAAAGCCTGGAAGCTAAAACATAAAGAACAGTTGGAGGATTTGGGTTCGGCTAGTCTAGAGAAAAGAAGAATTAGGGGTGGCATGATAGGAGCATTCCAGTATTTGAGGGGCTGCCACAAAGAGGAGGGGGGCAATTTATTTTCCAAAGCACCAGAAAGCAAGAAACAATGGATGGAAACTAATCAAGGAGAGAAGCAACCTGGAATTAAGGAGAAACGTCCTAACAGTGAGGACAATTAACCAGTGGAACAGAAGTTGCCTCCAGAAATTGTGGTTGCTTCATCACTGGAGGTTTTTAAGAAGAGACTGGATAGTCACTTGCCTGAGATGATATAGGTTCTCCTGCTTGAGCAGCGGGCTAGACTAGAAGACCTCCAAGGTCCCTTCCAGATCTATACTGATTCTGATTTGATCTGGTGGACCATGGATAAGGTTGATTAAACCTATCTGGAACAAAAATATTCTCCTTGGAAAAAGTAAGTCACTACTGTAGAACACTTTGGGGTGTTTTTTTTTCAAAAAAAAAAACCTTTTTTGTTGAATTTATTCTTTTCAGGAACCAACTAGGGGAATATCAAGGCAGCCTCTGCTACGTCTCACTATCTGTATCGCATTGATTTTGCAGAGCAGACTGTCATCAGGTGCTTAAGATTATGGACAGACAGCCGGTGCTGTTTATTAGCTTTCCAAGTTGTTGTGTTGTGATTTGAGCTTCTCTGGTTGGAAACAGGCCAATCAATGTCTGCATTGCCCATCATTAGTGATACTAAGAATGTCTTTCTCCTGCCTCAGAGCCCTCAGAGTTTGGACTGGGTGAAAGTAGGCCATGCAAAAGTATCCATCACTCCGCTACAAAACTAATTCCCACAACACAGTCAAATCATTTACTAAGGCTGTATTGCTATTCTTCTCCTCATCCTTCCTAGTATCTCTCTCTTCCCACTTATGACCATAACCTTGTTGACAAATCACGGCTTGAACTATCTTGCTTTGCATGTAATGAGTCTTATTTCATATATTAGTTTCACCTTTTAAGTTGCATTATTGAAATAAATAAACTTTTGCACGATATTCTAATTTTTTGAGTTTCACCTGTACACTGAGAGCATAGGCACCAGGGCCGGATTTTCCTATAGGCTAACAAGGCTTCAGCCTAGGGCCTCAAGATCAAGAGGGGCCTTTTATTTTTATTTATTATCCATGCCACATTTTTTATAAAGGTTAGTACCAATTACAACATGTTTCATTTAATATATTGATATATATCACAGTAATGATGTATTTTATTATCTCTCATGTAATTTACAAACTTAAAAATGGGAGGTGAAAGGGCCCCATAAGTGGAATAGCCTAGGGCCTCTTTTCATCTAAATCCGGCCCTGATAGGCACCAAAGACAAATTCCTTCTGCGTCCAATCACACAAATTGGCCAATAGCAGTATTTCAGTATTTTAGTGGCTGCCACAAAGAAGAGGGGGTCAAATTATTCTCCAGAGCAATGGAGGGCAGGACATGAAACAATGGTTAGAAACTAATCAAAGAGAGAAGCAACCTGGAATTAAGGAGAAACTTTCTAACAGTGAGGACAATTAACCAGGCTTGCCTTCAGAAATTGTGAGTGTTTCATCACTGGAGGGTTTTAAGAAGAGATTGGACAGTCACTTATCTGAAATAGTATTGGTTCTCCTGCTTGAGCAGAGGGATGGACTAGAAGACCTCCAAGGTCCCTTCCAACTCTGTTATTCTATTCTGCTCTGCTCTGCTCTATTCTATTCTATTCCATTTTACTCTATTCTATTCTACTCTACTCTGCTATACTTTATTCTATTCTCTATTCTGCATTCTATTCTATTCTACTCTATTCTATTCTTCATTCCAATATTTATTCTATTCTATTGCATTCTATTCTATTCTACTCTATTCTACTCTATTCTATTCTGCATTCTACTCTGCTGTCTATTCTATTCTATTCTATTCTATTCTCTGTTCTGCATTCTATTCTACTCTATTCTATTCTTCATTCCAATATTTATTCTATTCTATTCTATTCATTCCTGAAGAGGTGGTCCCTTGGTGATCTTTTGCAGCTTTACTAGTGACTCAATGTATTGTACCACACAAAACATTTCCCACAGGTAGCAGTTGAAAGATGGAAAAGATTTTCAAGCAAAGTTCCTCATGGAAATGTCATTACTCTTGCATCCTTCCTGGCTTACTGACAACTATAATGTTTGACTACGTGCAAAACTTTAAGGCTATGATCTTGAAATCCCTGGAGTTCCTCCGAAACCTATTAGAGAATTTTCAGGGAGGGGGGAGGTTTCCCCTCATCTAAAGTGCTTTTTAAAAAGGCAACTAGTCTTTCTTTTTTCCTTGAAGACATTTCGCTTCTCATCCAAGAAGTTTCTTCAGTTCACTAGTCAAGCTTCTTCTGAGTCACAAGTAAAACTAAAAAACCCACCAGGGGTTAGAAAAGTTGGAGACAATACTGCATTAAACAACCATTTAGTTCAAGTAGGGCCATTATTCTGATCTTGCTGGATTCCACTTCCATTCTGCACACAAAAAGGAAGATGTTATAAATGACTAAACTGAAGCAGCTTCTTGGATGAGAAATGTTTTTTTTTTCTCTCCGAGGAAAAACAAAATCCACTTGCCTTTTGAAAAAGCATTTTTTGGGGGGACAGCCATGACTAGGATGACTGAGAATCTCCAGAGATTCTTAGGCGAAAAAAGTAAGGTTCTACATTTTGGCACAAAAAAAACAAAACACCAAATGCACAGGTGCAGTATAAGTGGTACCTTGCTCAATAGGAGTAACTGTGAGAGGGATCTTGGAGTCCTAGTGGACAACCATTTAAATAGGAGCCAGCCGTGTGCAGCAGCTGCCAAAAAAGCCAACACAGTTCTAGGCTGCATCAACAGAGGGAGAGAATCAAGATCACGTGAAGTGTTAGTACCACTTTATAATGTTTTGGTAAGGCCACACTTGGAATAATGCATTCAGTTTTGGTTGCCATGATGTAAAAAAGATGTTGAGATTCTAGAAAGAGTGCAGAGAAGAGCAACAAAGATGATTAGAGGACTGGAGGCCAAAACATATGAAGAACGGTTGCTGAAACTGGGTATGTCTAGTCTGATGAAAAGAAGGACTAGGGGAGACATGATAGCAGTGTTCCAATATCTGAGTGGTCAAACTATTCTCCAAAGCATCTGAGGGTAGGACAAGAAGCAAAGGTTCCACTAATCAAAAAGAGAAGCACCCTAGAACTAAGGAGAAATTTCCTGATACTGACAATAATTAATCAGTGGAACAACTTGCCTCCAGAAGTTGTGGGTGCTCCATCACTGAAAGTTTTTATGAAGCTGTTGGATAATCATTTGTCTGAAGTGATGTAGGGTTTCCTGCCTGTGCAGTAGGTTGGACTAGAAGGCATTCAATGTCCCTTCTAACTCCGTTATTTTGTTCTATTCTATTCTACTCAACTCTACTCAACCCAACCCAACTCTACTCTACTCTATTCTATTTCAGGTTTTTTTAAAAAAAAACCAGTTATTTACAACAACTTCCTTTTGGGTGCAAGTTAGAAGTAGAATCCAGCAAGATCAGAATAATGGCCCATTTGAACTAAATGGAGTGATATTGTTTACAGCTTTTCTAAACCTGGAATTCATGTGATTTGCAGAAGACGAAGAAGGGATACGGCCCACTGGTCATCCTTTATGAGTATCTCCCTCACTAACTGGCTATACCAGGGTCTCCAAATTTGACAACTGTAAAGACTTCCAAGCATGGCTGGCTGAGGAATTCTGGGAATTGAAGTCCACAAGTCTTCAAGTTGCCATGTTTGGAACCCCTAACCTATACCTTTGCAAAGTGAAACCTTAGGCAAACACCTAACATCAAAAACATTATCAAAAAAGCACAACAAAGGATGTTCTTTCTTTTCTTTTTTTTTCAAAAAGTTTTATTGGTTTTTTAAAACATTTATAAGGAAAAGGGTAGGTGGAATGGTTACAAATTTTGGCAGTTGCAAGTGTGGCAGACGCCTCCTCCCTCCAAACTCATAGGTTACATCTAAATATCAAACATTAATACATAATGATAAAAAATCAGCATATTAATTCTAGAAAAAATAATTTTCAATCAATTTATATAGTTATGATATATAGTCTAGATATAATTTCATTATTACTTTCGGTCTGTTTATAACATTGTGGTTTTCTTATTCATTTTTGTGATCTGAGCTTTCTTGGTGTTGCCCCTTCACCCCCCGCTGGCAGAGCTCCGGCCCCTCCCGTGTCCTGTGTGACCATTGTGGTGTCTTCTGTTTTTTCTAGGTTCGCTTAATTTTTTTCTATAAAGGCCTGTGCCTCTATGGGTGTATTGATTCTAATTCTTGTCTCCTCCCAGAATATCAGCATACCTTCAGGCATCAACCATCTAAACCACACCCCCTTCTGGTATAGTTTATTCGCCAATTGCGAATAGCTTTTCCTTTTTTCCCTAATTTTTTTGGGGATCTGCTTCAGAATGGTTATCTCCCTGTCGTGGTATGTCAGTGTTTGCCCCCTTTGTACACCCAGAATTTCATCTCTTGTGGTTTTCCTAAGGAATTTAATATGAACCTCCCTGGGTACATTGTGTGTTCTGGCATATGCTGAATTCACTCTATAGACCAGATCTATTTCCCATTCCATCTGCTGTTTATCTTTGTGTATGTATTCAGCTAGAATATTAGTCATAATGTCCCTTATGTTTTCCCCATCTGCTTCTATTACATTTTGAAATCTAAGATAAAAGGACATTCTCTCAAACTCTGTTTTCATTTGTTGGATATCAAGTTCTTTGTTCCCCTTCTGTAAAGCCTCTACCCCCCCCTTTCGCCTCCGCCACCCCACCCTCCACAAGGTCCAGTCTCTGTGAGTTCTTATAAATTTGAGCTTGATTCTCTTTAATTTCATCTTTCATTTCCCTTAGCTGTTTCTTAATTTCCTCCTGGCCTTGTAAAATTTGTTGAAGCATTTGTTGAAGGTCTATCTCTGTAGTCTTAGGTTGCATCAGTTCTGTTATCTTTGACTGTGTGGCTGGGCTGGATGTTGCAGATGTTGGAGCAGAAGTGGCAAAGCCAGGTTTTCCAGGGGGTGGTCTTTTTGGAGACATGGTTTATGAAACAAAGAGATCAGTCAGTGTAGGAACTGGGCAGCTGGAGAAGTAGAGCAGGCAGGCGAGTCCAGAAGGCAGAGGATCCAAACAGGTGGGAGTTTCTTTAATCACTCTAGCAATAGATGAAAGTTTTTTCTCCAAAGAGTTCAGAAAATAGCAATCCACAAGAGATTCCTCTGGGCGACTCGGAGACAAAGACCGGAAGCCTGAATTTTAAAGGTGGAGTCAGGTTTCACAGTTCATGAAGACAACGGAAGTGTGCCATCTTGCCCTGCCAGCTTTGGGCTCAGAGGCATAGAAAATTTTAAAAGTTCAAAAAGTTCTCAGGTCATCAATAAGTTCTGGATCTAAGTCCCATGAAACACACTTTTACTGGGGTGAGGCATCGTTAGTTGGCTCTCCCCGCTCCTCCTTCCCCAGGGGGCGAGAGCAGAATTTTAACAAGCCGCTTGTCCAAGGGGGGGGGGGGGAAAGGATGTTCTTTCTGTGCCAACTCAAACTGCCCAAAGAGCTGATGATTCTCTTCTACAGAGGAATGATTGAGTCTGTCATTTGCACCTCCATAACTGTCTGGTTTGGCTCTGCAACCAAACAAGACAGACAAAGACTTTAGAGGATAATCAGAACTGCAGGAAAAAAAATGCTACTAACCAATGGTGGGTTCCTAACTAGTTTACTATTGTTTCGCTGATGCACGCATGCCATCCAGGCAGGAGCCTCCTGCCACCGCCACTACTGGTTTGGCCGAACCGGGCCAAACCGGGAACAATCCACCTCTGCTACCAACCTGCCTTCCATCGAGGACCTGTATACTGCATGAGTCAAAAAGAGGGCTTTGAAAATATCCATAGACCTGAGGTGGTATTCAGCAAGTTCTGACCAGTTCTGAAGAACTGGTAGCGGAAATTTTGAGTACTCCAGAGAACCGGTAAATACCACCTCTGGCTGGCCACGCCCCCATCTATTCTCTGCCTCCCGAATCCGAGCTGATAGGGAGGAAATGGGGATTTTGCAGTATCCTTCCCCTGCCACACCCACCAAGCCATGCCTACAGAACCCATAGTAAAAAAAAATGAATCCCACCACTACTACAGACTCCTCAAATCCTGGACATAAATTGTTTCTACCCTCAAAACGCCGTTATAGGACACTGCACACCAGAACAACTAGACCCAAGGAAATTTTTTTCCCGAATGCCATCACTCTGCTAAACAAGTGTCACTGTCAAATTATCTACTAAGACTGTATTACTATTATTCTTCTCTTCTTTCTATTTTCACCCTCCCGGAGGCTCGAAAAAGCCTTTGGACCCTGGGAGGGTGAAAATGCCCCTCACCCCGCCATGTTGCAAGAAGCCAAGTAGGCCACGCCCATCCAGCAACCGGGCAGAGAACTGGCTGCTAACATTTTTCAATCCCACCCCTGGTCAGTAGGTATTGCTTCCTGTGATCTTTAAGCCCAAGAAGCTCTTTCTCTGGAATGAAGTAGCCCCCTCCATGCCACCCCTTTTAGTCAAGTGGAAATATAAAACAAATAATAGACAAATTTTGCCATTGCGAAATAGGCAGATATGAGTTATTTTTTCCCCCTGGGAAAGAGACAAATTGTTTTTCCTGTGAAATAGGCAAGCTTGTACTCTCTTGTTTGTCTCATAGATGCCTCTATACTTCAAATCTAGCAGACGAGAGCATCCTGGTCAAATAGGGGAAGTGAAAATGTTAGTTCTACTCAGTTCTATTTGGGCAAACCCCCAGATCTCTGAGTAACCCCACCCGAGACAGGAATTTTCTGGGATATAAAAGATAGTTGCAACTCTTGCTCTGAGAATCCACTTGCAAGGAGGAGATCTAGTTAGATCCAGATAAGGACAATGCCCAAGTGGGATAAAAATAAAGGCAAAGTTATGTCCTGCTTTGGAGGCATTATTTTGGCATGCTTTGATTGCTATTTCTGGAAGCTCCGATTTCTCCATTTCTTGGAAAAGGGGAGGCTAGAATTAAGGAGGTGGAAATATTCCATAAACTATAAAGTATGATGTATCGGGTGAGGGCTTATCTCTTTAGAAGAACCTTGTTTTCACGAATGTCAAGATTGCACCTACAATATGTCCTTAGCAGGCACAGACTGAAACAAAACCATTTAGTCTCATTCTAGGGTGATGGAACAGACTGCAGTCTGGAATGGAATGGAATAGAATAGAATAACAGAGGGACCTTGGAGGTCTTCTAGTCCAACCCCCTGCTTAGGCAGGAAACCTTACACCACATCAGACAAATGGTTATCTAACATCTTCTTTAAAGCCTCCAGTTTTGGAGCATTCACGACTTCTGGTGGCAAGTTGTTCCACTGATTAATTGTTCTAACTGTCAGGAAATTTCTCCTTAGTTCCAAGTTGCTTCTCTCCTTGATTAGTTTCCACCAGTGGTGAGTTTCAAATTTTTTTAGAACCTCTTCTGTAAGTGTGGCCTGCTTTGTGGGTGTGGCTTGCCGGCCATGTGACCAGGTGGGAATGGCTTGCCGGCTGAGTGGGGGTGGCTTGGCAGTCATGTGACTAGGTGGGCATGGCCAGCTTGTAAAATGTGGTCAAATTCACTTAACAACGCTCTTGCTTAGCAACCAAAATGTTGGCTCAGAAACTCTGGCATTCGAAGCAGGCAAGTCTTAAAGCTATCAAGTTACAAGACCCTTGCATCCCTAACCCTTTAGAAAAAAAACCCAGGGGTGTTTAAACTTGACAGCTTTAAGACTTGTGGACTTCAACTCCCAGAATTCCTCCTCCAGTCATGTTGGCTCAGTAACTCTGGCATTGAAGTGTGCAAGTCTTAAAACTGCCAAGTTACAAGATTGCACCCCTAACCCTTTAGAAAAAAATCCCAGGGGTGTTCAAACTTGACAGCTTTAACATGTTAAGGTTTAGATAGGACTCTTAGAGGCGGGCAGGGTGATTGGTGAGCCAGCCAATCAGTGAGCGGCGGGCGGGGCAAGCGTGGTGCAGATGGGCAGGGGGAGGGAGCTGGAACTGGTTCTGAACAGCACAGTAGATTTATGGAACCTCTTCTATAGAAGTTAGAACTGGTTTCCACCCATTGCTTCCTGCCCTGCCCTCAGGTGCTTTGAAGAATAGCTTGACTCCTTCTTCTTTGGGGCAGCTCCTGAGATATTGGAAGACTGCTATCATGTCTCCCCTAGTCCTTCTTTCTCTTAAGCTAAACATACCCAGTTCCTGCAACAGTTCTTCATATGTTTTAGCCTCCAGTCGCCTAATTGTCTTTATTGCTCTTCTCTGCACTCTTTCTAGAGTTTCCACATCTTTTTTCTTCTTTTTCAAATTGATTTTCTATTAAATACATTTCTTAGTGCTTTATAAACATCATGTTGTCTGGGTATTTAATTCGCTTAACAATACAAATTACAGATTAATCTCCACCCCTTTTTTCCCTCAATCATTGGTAAAATGAATTCCATGTTTGATAATATTCCACGTCCTCTTTCTGCTTAATTTTCAATGTCAATCTATCCATGTCTGCACAATCTAGTATCTTCTTAACTATTTCTTCATCTCATGGTATACCTTCATTTTTCCAGTTTTGTGCAAAAATCATCCTCACTGCTGTGAAGACATGTAATATTAAATGCATACTTTTCTTATCAAGGTTTTCTGATAGTATACCTAATAAAAACAATTCGGGTTTATAATCTATACGTTTCCCTATCATCTTTTCTAACCACCTGTGTATCTTTGTCCACATTTTTGTTTTGCTTTGACACAAGAAACTAATTGTCTCCTGCAACCTCCACTTCCCTTTTGCTCCTCTTTTATTTCCTCAAGGCCATTCATCGTCTGGCCTTACTCCCAAGTCAACCATTGTTCTTTAGCTCTTCCCTTCATCTGGCAACTCTGTGCATGCGCACACTGGGAACAGGCTCCAGCTGTTCTTCTGCCCCATTGATGTCTGACTCTGAAGTCCACCAAATATGATAAAACTGTAGTCTGAACTTCTAACTCTAAATATGATGGTTCCATTTTCTGTCTAGCTAGTAATAGGTCCACTGGTGTTCTAGTATATATATATATTTTTCCCTACTACGTCTCGTTAAAACTTGATGGAATAGAATTTGTTTTTCTTCTCTTTTTTTTCAAGGAGAAAGCTAGATTGGGAAACAGGCAGGAGTGGGATTAAGCGGGTTTGGACCAATTCTCCCGGTGTTCCGATGAGCAGTTGGCCCTGCCCACCCGCCCTTCTGTTTCCTGTCCTATATTTCTGTTTTTTAGCTCAGCTGATTCTCGCCACACAGCGGATTGCTGTGCATCAGCTGTTTTACTCACCAGCGCTGGCATAGAAGGTAAGTTTGTAAGCTTAAAATGGGCAGTTTTTTATTGCTGCATTTGCGCATTAGGCGCACATGTGTGCAAAGCACGCATATGCAAAGCATGTATGCACACACTCATTGAATCAGTTATTAAATTGGCTGCATCGCACCACTGAACACAAGTAATCCTCAATCTTACCACAGTTCATTTAGTGACTATACCAAGTTACAACGGCACTAAAAAAAAAGTGACTTATGACCCTTTCTCACAGTTAACAGTGCTTTCCCCCTTATTCCCCGTGGGAAAGAATTTGTTTATTCCAAATCCAAGCTGGCTGGATGTGCAAAGGAGAATACTTTAGATTCTTCCAATTGAAGCTGTAATTCCATCTTCCATTGTATACACACATACACACACACACACACACTGTCTCCTTTGGCTTCCACTGTAAGGGTCTTTGGCCTTTTCAGATACTGGGCATCTGCCTTCCCCAAGGGACCATTCCAAAGTAAATTAAATCATACGGCAAGATTTGAACAATCTTATTCTGAGATTTTGCCAAAGTTTTCTGAGCTGGAGTCATTTTATGAGATTACGCCTATTTACGAACTTATTTTAACTTAAGTGGGGAGGATTAGAACGGACAGTTTGGGGAACATAGTGTCAGGGTTTCAAGTAACACCCCCAATGAAAGAAGACTCCGAGGCGTGATGTTCCTCAAAGTTCCATTTTATTAGAGATGTCATATTGTCACATCTGGGAAAACCCGAATCTGAAAGCTTCCACATTTTCCCCACCCAAGTGAAAGTTCAAGTCCCAGCATCCACATGTCCATCCCATAGCAATAGCACTTAGACTTATATACCGCTTCAGAGTGCTTTTACAGCCCTCTCTAAACGGTTTACAGAGTCAGCCTCTTGCTCCCAACTATCTGGGTCCTCATTTTACCCACCTCGGAAGGATGGAAGGCTGAGTCAACCCTGAGTCTGGTGAGATTTGAACTGCCAAATTGCATGCAGCTGGCAGGCAGCAGAAGTAGCCTGCAGTATTGCACTCTAACCACTGCGCCACAGCGACTCTTGGTGGAACGTGGCCAGGGGTGAATGATTGTCCTTGGTTCTGCGAACTGGTAGTAAAAAAATAAGTGTGAGCCGTGCGATCATCGGAAGCTGTTTTTTTCTTCAATTTTTAAAGCATTTTTCGGGTGAACCAGCAGGGAAAAAATGCTTTAAAAATGAAAAAAATGTTGGCCACACCCACCCAGTCACATGACCACCACCCCCACCCCCACCGAGCTATGCCCACAGAACCCATGAGAAAAAAATTTAGATTTCACCACTGCACATGGCCCAATCAGGCACCGTCCCAACTGGAGATGCCTCCCAGTCACGCCACTCCAGGTGCAGGGCAAGATGCCCTTGACTCTCTGAGAAAGGAATGTTATTATGACTGTATATCTTCCATACTCCATATAATACAATACAATACAATAGCAGAGTTGGAAGGGACCTTGGAGGTCTCCTAGTCCAACCCCCTGCCTAGGCAGGAAACCCTATACCATTTCAGACAAATAATCCCCACTCCCCTTTTCCCATAGCATTGAATGTTCCAGGCCTGACACTAAGACCGTTCTGATGCCCACAAGTCTCATGTTCCCCGTCCTTGTTCTGCAGGATAGGAATCATTAGCCTCACCTATCTTACACCAGCAGTTCTTAATCTGAGGATAATTACACTCAATGGGGTGATTTGGGCAAATCCTGGGTGAAATTTATAATTACTTGTTTGTGAGTTGAGTATTCAATTTAGAACTGCCTGTTGAGATGTTTGGTGTAAAACAACAGCATTAAAAAAAAACATGGGAACAATGATGCTATTGAACCTCGGGCAAGGGAGTAATTGGTCAGTTTAAGGACCACCATATTATACCATTTAAATTGGCTCCAGATAAAAACAAAAATTGAAATTTGCATGCACTGTTCTGTGAAATCATTCTCAAATAAACAATTGCATGCCCACATTTCCTCTAATAGTTCCCTGCTATGCCAACATTTTAATTGCTTCTTTGTAAAATGGGAGGGAGGGAGAGAGGGGGGGAGAGGGAGAGGGAGGATGGGGCAAGACTAGGTAGATAGGTAGGTGTTGTGGCCTGCCAGAGGTGCTGGCAGCAGATTCGGACAGTGAGGAGGTTGGGGAGGAACATGGGCCAGTTCTGGAGTCTGGGGAAGGCTCTGATGAGGGCTCTGTGTTGGAGGCAGAGAGGGGGCCAGGGCCGTCTGACAGTTATCAGCTGCCTTCAGAGTCAAACATCAGTGAGGCAGAGGAACAGCTGGAGCCTGTTCCCAGTGTGCGCATGCACAGAGCTGCCAAAAGAAAAGAACAGCTAAGAAATCAGGGTTGACTTGGGAGTAAGGCCACAGGAGGAGGATGAATGGCCCCTCCCAGAGGGAATAAAAGAGGAGCGAAAGGGGAGTGGAGTTTGCAGGAGAGAATTAGTTCGCTTCATTGGTTCATGACCCTTCGAGACTCCTTGCCAGGTTTTGCAGATCTCGTCCTGGCAGCTCTCCAAGCCAGATAAGGTCTGTGACTGTAAATCCTCCCTTGAAAGACTTTGCTGGATGTGAATGATCAGAATTCACAGTCAATTAATAAAAGGGGTTTTTGTTGGGACCACGAATTTCCCTAGGGAAGCCTTGGTCAGAACAGGGAGAGAGGGAAGGAGGGAGGGAGGGAGGGAGAGACAGACAGACAGACAGAGACAGAGAGAGAATTTGGATGAAGAAGAACTCAGGTACATAGTCTTCTTCTCTTTTTTCCTGATAAGAAAGGAAATATTTGTTAAAAAGGAAAAAATAAATAAAAACAATCTTAAATCATGCATCGTGCACACAACTTCATATAAATATACAAAGAATTGGTTCATCTACTATATATATATACACACACACACACATTAGCTCAGGAGTTATGATTAACAGGCTGATAAAGAATTCCAAGGTAAAGAGACCAGGTTTTAAATCAAATATTTTAAAGTACTGTATATGAGTGGGGAAACTATGGAAAGAAAAAATGCAAGCCCTCTGTTCTTTCCTCTTTTTTTTCCTTTTTTACGTTCAGGTGCAAATCAACCCCTTGATCAAAGTCAGTTTAAAATGGCTCAGATCCAGATTAGCCTGCCAAATCCCCCATTCCTGCTTCTGCCTCTGTCCCGACGGCTGAACCCACCGTAATAACACAGTTCTGCCTGCCAATTTCACGGCCCATGCCTCGCAGTCTGGCTCGCCTTGTGAGATTGCCCATTACATAATTCGCTTGCGCATTTCAAGAAGATAGCTCGGCTATTCAAATATTTGTCCAAGAGATAAAAAGGTGAACAGGAGAGCAGGGGCACACACACATACACATACACACATACACACACACACACACACACACACACACACGATTATGACAGTCCCGTGGTGAGCATTGGGATTTTGGAATAGCCCATCGTCTTGTTGTAAGTACCTATATTTTTCAGAGTATAAGACACACCAAGATTTTGAAGAGGCAAATTTTTTAAAAGGTTTTGCATTCTGCAGACCTCCCCAAAACAGCCCGTTTTTCAAGAAAACGGGTCCATTTTGTGCCTTAAAAAGGACATGCATAGCCTTTAGGAGGCTTGTAGAGTGCTCCTGGGGGCTGTCGGAGGCAAAAATGAGCAACAAATGGCCTGTTTTTCATCATTTTTGCCCTCCCCAGCTGCCAGGAGCACTCTGGAGGCCTCCTAAAGGCTATGCACGTCCATTTTTGTGAAGGGGGCGGGGGGTTGGGATGCAAAAAAAATGCTGTATTCAATGTAAAAGACGCACCCTCTTTTTTGAGGGAAAAGGGTACATCTTATACTCCAAAAAATACTGTACCTTCATGCCAAAGCTGAAATTGTCACAGCTTCAGAGGTGGTATTCTATCGATTCGTGACGGTTTGGGCGAACCAGTAGTGGCCGGAGCGGGAAGCTCTACCCACCCGCTCAGACGTCATCACAAGCATTCTGCGCATGCTCAGAAGTGCCGCAGTTCCGAAATGGTAGTGGAGGAAAGAGGATTTCATACATGCACGGCTTGTATCATACATCTGAATAGGAAAGCAATCATTTTTACAGGGGAAATAAACAGACTTCACTTCTCTGCATCGTAACTGCTGGATAAATCTATCCCAGAGTTATCTGTCCCAGTTTATCCTAAATGTCACTGGCTCCTGTTGCTATGTAGCTTTCCTATTTTCACCCAAAGGTTCAGTTTTGTATCATCAGCAAGCAGTCTTGAATGGGGAAATCTATATTTGGCCCCAGACAATGCCGGTTTATTTTTATTTATTTTTTTGCACCATGTAATAAACAAGAAAATGAAACATTTACACCCAGCAATTTCACTCAACAAGAGGAAGCAAACAGTACCTGGGATTGGAGAATTACAGAGTTTGAATAAGGCCACTGACACAGTTGAGTCTACCTTCCTGCTCAAAGGCAGGGATTCTTTCTAAACATAATCATAAATAAAACAACTCCTGAATAAAACACAATGCTAAATAAAGCATTTGTGGCAGATGATTCTCTAGGCTTTCTTAACTAGATCAAAGCAGAGAGATCAGCAAAACGGGGTGATTTCGTGAGAAGGATGAAAGGAGTGTCACAGCATTGAGATTGGAGCTCCTTGCCTTATATGTGTTCTGACTGAGGCTTCCCAAGAGCATGAAACAAACTCCTTGTCCCGACAAAAACCCCTTCTATAAATATACTGTGAATTCTGCTCATTCACATCCAGCAAAGTCTTTCGGGGGAGGATTTACAGTCTCAGACCTTCTCTGGCTTGGAGAGCTGCCAGGCTGAGATCTGCAGAACTTGGCAAGGAGTCTCAGAGAGTCATGAACCAATGAAGCGAACTCCTGGTCTCCTGCAAACTCCACCCCCCTTTTGCTCCTCTTTTATTTCCTCTGGGAGGGGCCTTACTCCCAAGTCGACCCCTGTTCTTTAGCTGTCCCTTCGTCTGGCATGCGCACACTGGGAACAGGCTCCATCTGTTTTTCTGTCCCATTGATCTCCGACTCTGAAGGCAACTGATAACTGTCAGAGGGCTCTGGCTCCATCTCTACCTCCGACACAGAGCCCTCATCAGAGCCTTCCCCAGACTCCAGGACTGGCCCATCTTCCTCCCCAACCTCCTCACTGCCTGAATCTGCTGCCAGCTCCACTGGCCGCTGGTGGGCCACAACTATATGTGTGCATGCAGGGTCACAACACACATACACAGGAGACATTCATAGTCACCTAATGACTCCCTCTTCGTCTTTTTATTTCTCAGGGCCATCCGAAATGTCAAGAGGGCAGCTGCATCCACAGAATTAACCCCCTTCCCTGATTTTATGCTTCATCTCCATCTTCACTGTCCCAAAGACGCTTTTTCCTGAGGCAACTGGACTTTCTTGTTTTTTCTTTTGAAGATGTTTCGTTTCTCATCCAAGAAGCTTCTTCAGTTCTGACTGGATGGTGGGCACTGTTCCCTCTAAGGTGCGCGCCTGCACGGCCGCGCACGTGCCTGGAATACGCCACACAGTAGTTTCTAAGTGCCGCACAGCGTCGCATATTTGCTGGACACGGACTATAGAGCGGCTAGGGAATCGCAATCAAAACGCCCTCCAGGCTCCAGCTAAACCTTTCCTACCGCAATACATTGCCGCCTGACTTCAGGATTCTCCCTAATCATTGTGGGTCGAAAAGAAAAAAGGGAAAGGGAGGCTTAAAGTTTCAAAACAAACGCCCCTTTCTCTTTTTTCTTTTCGACCCACAATGATTAGAGAGAATCCTGAAGTCGGGCAGGGCCAAGAAGCGAGGAGGGAGAAAAAGAGACGGAGGCTTTTTCTCGAAACGTCAAGCTGGAGTAAACATTGTTACCGTAAACACTATACAAGTATTTTAATATTGCAGACTTGCAGTTATAAGTGATACAGATGTATAACACTTTTAATTAAACGTGTATCTTGAATAAATATAACTGAGTTTCAAATAACACTGATTTCATTGTTGTTTTGGGTGACATCTGTGAAAAAAATTCAGGTGCTCAGGCATGAAAATGTGCCGCTCAAACGCTACACTTTTCCACCAACACTGAAAAAAATTAGAGGGAACATTGATGGTGGGGAATGGAAGGATTTATATTCCTTGCAGACAGCTGGTCATTTGCATCCTTTTAGAGGGTCCTTGAGGCCACTTGGAGGTTTACCTGTGTCCTCAGAGTCACCTGAGTGGTGCAAATGGTTCCTGTAGTCTGCAATTTTTTTCCCTTTGCAAATCCATTCCTCCTCCCACACCATTCAAAGGATCTTCATCCCAAATTGTATCGTTAAAAGATCTGTAGAGATTCTCAGTCCTCCAGGTCATGGTTGTCCCAAAGGTGCTTTTTCAAGAGACAACTGGACTTTCTTGTTTTTTTTTCTTTTAAATACTTCAATTCCCACTATCCTGTCAGAGCTGAAGAAGCTTCTTGAATGAGAAGCAAAATGTCTTCAAAAGAAAAAACATGGTGGGGAGTGGAACGATTTATATTCCTTGCAGACTGCTGGTCATTTGTATCCTCAATTTTTAGTGTTCTTGTTTTCTGCTGACTCTTTTGCTTAACATTTTAAATCCAGCTACATTTTACATCGGTCTTTGAAATGTGGCCTGGATACCCAGTTCTATTTTTATGTATCGTCTACCATGGTAATAAATATCGTTATAATTTTAGTTGTTAGAGGTGGGCTAGAAGTAAAAATGTTATCAAAGCCTTAGGACAGAAATAGAAAATTCTTCCAAAAACCCCCAAATAGAACAAAGCTTTAAATAACAAGAATGTCTAGCTGGTCTTTTTAAATGCTTGGTAAATGATATCATCTTTCTCTGACTTTCCAGAATTTATGTTTTGTTTTATTTTTTAAAGAGAGATGAGATTAAATGGAAGTGATATCTGTAGTCCTATTGTGACCAGAACTTCCGTCACTAAGTGATAGAGCAGTGATGGCAAACCTTTTTCTAAAGGTGTGCCAAAATTGTGTGCATGCATGCTATAGTGCACATGCGCATACCCACACCCACAATTCAATGTGCCCCACTCACCTGTGCATGCGCGCATGACACACACACACACACACACACACACACACACAGCGTGGGGAAGGAGTTTTCACCCTCCCCAGTCTTTCCTGAAGCCTGGGGAAGGCGAAAACAGCATTCCCCAGCTCTCTGTAAGGCTGAAAGTCAGCTGGCTGGCAGGCGCATGTATGCCACAGGTGGAAAGCGTCCCATAGATTTGCCATCACGATGATAGAGTTTGTCAGTCCTGCCTCAGCTTGAACCTTCAAGTAAGAATGATCTTTGACTCCAATTAGTGAGAAAGGTATAGTTTAGCCAAGTGAAATGCAACAGAGCAAAGCCAGAACTGAAATGTGTGCACCCAAATCCCTAGGATTAATGCTGCCCTGCCCCTGAGTCCCTTCCCACCGCTAGTCTCTCATCGTCCAATCATATTCAAACTAAGTGTTTGGGGAACGGTCTATTCAGCTACGGGCTGGCCAGGATGCAGCTGCATGCCATTCCCAGATGTCTGACCTTGACGTTGTGTCTCTAGAACAGGGGTGTCAGACTCAAGGCCCGTCAGTCGGATCTGGTCCACAGGGTGCTTAGAACTCCACAAGAGTGAAGCACTGCAGGGGTGGGCTTCAAAAATTGCAGCGGCAGGTTCACTGCCTCATGGCTGGGTGGGCATGACCATGGTGGGTGTGGCCTAGTTGGCCTCCTGCACCACAGCAGGGGAGAGCATTTTTTGCCCTCCCCAGGCTCCGGAGACTTTCCTCGAGCTGCCAGGAGGGCAATAACTCCTTCCCCCAGGCTCCGGAGGCCCTACAGAGGGTGGAAACAGGCCTGTTTCCCAACTTCTGGAACCAGTAGGCCTGTTTCTCCCCTCCCCAAGCCCCTGCACAGGCCCAGCACTTACCTGGCATGATGAACGGGTGTGTGGAGACTCCTGGGAGGGGAGGGAGGGGATGGGCATGGCCAGCCAGGGGTGGCATTTGGGGGTTACCAAACTGGGTAGAATCCTAGCTAGTGGATCACTTGAACCCGTGCAGACTCCCAGCAGCCCACCCTTAAAGCACTTTGGGAGCACTGCCAGGAAAAACGGAGCTCAGGAGGGCCGCCCACAAGCCTCCCGAACTCCATTTTCACTGCCAGAGGGTTGCAGGAGGCTGTAGCAGCCGAAAACGGAGATTGGGACCCTGATTTTGCTGGCAGAGCCCTCGGGCCGTCACAGGCACCCCCGACACGAGTGACGTTGAGCTGGCCACCCCCACCCTGGCCCCACCCCCCCCACCCCCCCCAAGAGCAAACACAATCCTGGTGCGGCCCTCAGTGAAATTGAGTTTGACACCCCTGATCTAGAAGGTGAGCGGTTTTCACCTAATTCAAAAGTGAAAGATTCCCCCCTTCCCTCCGATCATCAGTCACATTGTCCAGTAGCGGTGCTGGTAGGTTGCTTGGCTACTCCACTCCTCCTCTTCTCAGCCACTTGTTAGAATGACCTTGGTTCCCACAGGAAACCTTTTTTGTTTTGATGGCAAAACCGAGCTATCTATTCACCCCCCCCCCTCCCTTTCCCCTCTTCTACCTTGTGGCCACCATGAAGCAGCAAAAGAGCCAGATTGGCTTCAGGGTTCCTTTTGCAGGCAAGGCCTCGGAGCCGACGAATTCCATTAATAGCCTGCAGCAGAGGCACCAATTTTAGCCCCTTATCTTGCAAACTACTTTTTTTATTGGTGGGAGTGAATTGCCCGTGGAGGTTGTTTGCTTTTGTTTGCTTTTCCACAGAGAAACTCAGTATTCCATGGAAGGAAAACACTCCAGCAGAACCTGGTCAAAGGAAAGCAAATACGTCATCTGGAAAATAGTAACAACTCCACCGCAGTCGGTGGTGAAATTCAAAAAAAGGTTTCCCTACCGGTTCTGTGGGCGTGGTTGGGTGGGTGTGGCTTGGTGGTCACGTGAAAGGGCGGGCAACAAGCAAGAATCTCACAGAGTCACAGAGAGCTCAAAAAACAACTATCCCACTTTACACAAAAATAACACAAAAGCTACACAAAATCAGTGGAACAACTTGCCTCCAGAAGTTGTGAATGTGCCAACAATGGAAGTTTTTAAGAAGATGTTGGATATCCAGTTGTCTGAAGTGGTGTAGGGTTTCCTGCCTAAGCAGGGGGTTGGGCTAGAAGATCTCCAAGGTCCCTTCCAACTCTGTAATTCTCTTCTCTTCTCTTATTCTTTCCTCTCTTCTATTATTCTCTCCTCTCTTCTCTTCTCTTCATTGAAGTGGTGCAGGGTTTCCTGCCTAGACAGGGGGTTGGACTAGAATATCTCCAAGGTCCCTCTCAACTCTGTTATTCTATTCTATTCTATTCTATTCTAACAAGCTCTTCCAAATGAGGTTGCTGAAAAGAACATTGGGCATAATTTAGTCCAAGCTCTATATCCAAAACATTGACCTTGTTTTGCTTCTCCAGGCTGTTTGATCATATCTCAACCACACCTTCTGCCTGTTCTTGGATTCAGCCTCTCACCACTGCTCTTGAGTAATCAGCTGATCACATTCATTGCTTTTCCTAGAAGTAATTTAGGAACAGATTCTTTTAAATCCTGACCTTGCTTTGTTTGACTCTCCTAGCGGAACAGAACAGAATAAGAGAGTTGGAAGGGACCTTGGAGGTCATCTAGTTCAACCCACTGCTCAAGCAGAAGACCCCATACCATATCAGACAAATGGTTGTGCAATCTCTTCTTAAAAACCTCCATTGATGGAGCACCCACAACTTCTGAAGGCAAGCTCTTCCACTGGTTAATTGTTCTCAGTGTTTTAAGAATGTCTCCTTTGTTCTAGGTTGCTTCTCTCCTTGATTAATTTCCATCCATTGCTTCTCGTCCTGCCTTTTGGTGCTTTGGAGAATAGCTTGACGCCTTCTTCTTTGTGGCAGACCCTCAAATACTGGAAGAATGCTATCATATCACCCCTTGTCCTTCTTTTCACTTGACTATGAGCCATGGTGGCGCAGTGGTTAGAGTGCAGTACTGCAGGCTACTTCTACTGTCTGCTGGCTACCTGCAATTTGGCAGTTCAACTCTCACCAGGCTCAAGGTTGACTCAGCCTTGAGGTCAGTAGAAGGAGGACCCAGATGGTTGAGGGCAAGATGCTGACTCTGTAAACAGCTTAGAAAGGGCTGTAAATCACTGTGAAGTGGCATATAAATCAAAGTGCTATTTCTATCTTCCTTCCTTCCTTCCTTCTCTCCCTCCCTCTCAGGGGTTAGAATGCAGGGTTGCAGCCAGGAGTTTGATCCTGTCTGGCTTAAGGTTGACTCATCCTTCCATCCTTCCAAGGTGGGTAAAATGAGGATCCAGATTGTTGGGGGGAAAGGGGGCCTCTGTAAACCGCTTAGAGAGGGCTGTAAAGCACTGTAAAGCTGTATATAAGTCTGTGCTGTTGCTATTGCTTTTCTTAGATTAGACATACCCAATTCCTGCAAATGGTTCTTCATATGTTTTGACCTCATATGTTTTAGCTTCACTGAATAAGGGACTTCCTGCGAGTCCCTTGGACTGCAAGGAGATCCAACCGGTCAGTTCTAGAGGAGATCAACCCTGGCTGTTCTTTAGAAGGCCAGATCCTGAAGAGGAAACTCAAGTACTTTGGCCACCTAATGAGAAGGAAGAAGGACTCCCTGGAGAAGAGCCTCATGCTGGGAACGATTGAGGGCAAAAGAAGAATGGGGTGACAGAGAAGGAAGTAGCTGGATGGAGTCATTGAAACAGTCGGCTTAAATGGACTCCAGAGGATGGTAGAGGGCAGGAAGGCCTGGAGGAACATTGTCCATGGGGTTGCAATGGGTTGGACACAACTTCGCAACTAGCAACAAAGCTTCATATGTCTTAGCTCTCCCTCTCTGAGTGTTATGGGATAGGAAAGATTCTTAGCCAGCCCCAAAACCCATGTCCCGGTCTGTTTGCCAGGTAGTGCAAGATGGAACTGGCCTGGCCCACGCATTGCTTCAACTCACTCTGTTCTCACAGAGTGGAGGGTTGCTCAAGGCACTCAAACACCGGCCAGGAAATACAGTTGTGATCTTGATGAAGCCTATTACTGGAAGGATAATTCCCATGAACGCAATAAAATGTTATCGAAGCATCTCTAGTTACAAAGAAGAGGAAGAAAAGGAGGGTGAGAAACCAGGCAGGGACAGCCGAGGGGGAATTCTTCAATTTCTCTTCTGGAAAAGTTCAGAAATCTCTTCTATAAACACAGTGCAAGATCCCAAAAAAATAAACCTTAGATTCCAGTCTTATGTTGATGACCAGAATTATATTAATTGACCAGCCTGGCAACTGGACAGGGGTTTTAAAGGTTGAGATCTCATTCCTTAAAACCTGACAAATTCTCAGAATTCTTGGCCAGAATGTCAAAAAAATATTGTCATCCTCACCATAATCTGAAACACGCACATTTCTGTGGACTCACGAATATTTGCCTGTCAAAATGCCACTAATTTGCCTGAAGATCCTTATTCAAGAGAATGCGGTTCAGGTCATCTAAAAATGCCATAGAGTAGGGGTGTCAAACCCAAGACTTAAATCCAGCCCACAGGGCTGGCCTAGAAATATCAAAGGACTGGCCCACGCTGCCTCTTCCAGCCAAATGGGCTGCATGCCACCCCCTCCTCCCCCGTGGCCCATTTTTGGCCTCCACTGCCTCCTGCCGCACTGCCAGCCCCAAAAAAATTCACAGGGGTGAAATTCAGCCGGTTCTGACAGGTTCTGGAGAACCAGTAGTGGAAATGTTGAGTAGTTCAGAGAACTGGCAAATACCACCTCTGACTGGGCCCAGAGTGGGGAGGTAATGGAGATTTTGCAGTATCCTTCCCCCAGGAGTGAGGAGGGAATGGAGATTTTGCAGTATCCTTCCCCCAGGAGTGGGGAGGGAATTGAGATTTTGTAGTATCCTTCCCCCAGGAGTGGGGAGTGAATTGAGATTTTGCAGTATCCTTCCCCCAGGAATGAGGAGGGAATGGAGATTTTACCTTCCCCCAGGTGTGGCGAGGGAATGGAGATTTTGCAGTATCCTTCCCTTGCCATGCTGACCAACCCACATCCACAGAACTGGTAGTAAAAAAATGTGAATTTCACCACTTCCCTAGATGTCTTTATTTTAAAAATGGTCTGAAAATACTTGACCTCTTCTCAATTAAGTCCTTGGAGAATCCTCCCCTCCTCCCATCATGAAGTAACTTGCCGAGCAATGAAAATAAACATAACGAAAAGACAGGATTCTTGGCTGCCCTTTGGAACAATGCCAAGCAGAAAACATCATAGGCTTAAATTACTTTGAGGAAGAGGCAGAAAATGGGAGCCTCTCTGTGCACGGAGGGCCTTGAGAAAAATTAGAGAGAAAAGAGGTCAATTGTTGAATTAAAAAAATCTCAGCTGATTCCTTTCGGTTGTAGCTTCAAATTTTAGAATCCAGGGTGACATTGTGTCCCATTCCCCATCGGTGTCTACAACAACTTGGAATTAAGAAATTAATAGGATAGGATAGGATAGGATAGGATAGGATAGGATAGGATAGGATCAAATAGAATAGAATAGAATAGAATAGAATAGAATATTTGAATTAAGAAATTAATAGGAGAGGAGAGGAGAGGATAGAAGATTAGAATTAAGAAATTAATAGGATAGGGTAGGGTAGGGTAGGGTAGGATAGGATAGGATAGGACAGGACAGAACAGAATATTGGAATTAAGAAATTAATAGGATAGGATAGGATAGGATAGGATAGGATAGGATAGGATAGGATAGGATAGGATAGGATAGGATAGGATAGGATAGGAAATGGAGTAGAGTAGAGTAATGTAGAATAGAATAGAATAGAATAGAATAGAATAGAATATTGGAATTTAGAAATTAGAAGAGAAGAGAAGAGAAGAGAAGAGAAGAGAAGAGAAGAATTTATTGGCCAAGTGTGATGGGACACACAAGGAATTTGTCCCTGGTGCATAAGGTCTCAGTGTACATACAAGCAACAAGTAATAGGGCATAGGTCATAAATCATAAGACCATAACACAATTTCTGTGTCACCTGTATAATTGATCCCAAATATATACTGTCAGGGTTCCAAGTAACACCCCCCAACGAAAGAAGACTCCTAGGCTTGAGTTTCCTCAAAGTTCCATTTTATGAGCGATGTCCTATCTATTCAGGTTTTCCCTGACATCGGCTATGCTCAGTTGCACTTTTTTTATGCATTTCAGGTGCATTTTGGGTAGTCCTTGACTTCCAACAGTTCATTTAGTGACTGCTTGAAGTTTGGAGTTTCTATGGCACTGAAAAGGAGTAATTTATGACCGTATTTTACACTGATGACCATTGCAGCAGAAGCAGCAGCGCGCACACACCGTGTGATCAAAATTCAGATGCTGGACAACAGGTTCATAGTTACGACCGTTGCTGTATCCCAAGGTCACCCTTTTGCGACCTTTTGACATGCAAAGTCCACGGGGAAGCCAGATTTACTTAACAACCATGTTACTAACGTAGCAACTGCAGTGATTCACTTAACAACAGTGGCCAGAAAGGTTGTAAAATGGGATAAAATTTACTTTAACAAGTGTCTCACTTAGCAACAGAAATTTTGGGCTCAGTTGAAGTCTTAAATTGAAGACTGCCTGTATACGTAATATTTAATATCTGTAGGTTTGATATATTGTTCTAAGGTATGGATCCCAATGGACTGTTAGTCTAAAATACTAGTCTAGTGAAGAGAAGGATCAGGGGAGACAGGAGAGCAAGTTTTCCAGTATTTGAGGGGCTGCCACAGAGAGGAAGGGGGTCAAGCTATTTTCCAAAGTCTTAGAGCCTTAGTAAGGCCACACCTAGAATCCTGCATCCAGTTTTGGTCACCATACTGTAAAAACAACGTTGAGATTTTAGAAAAAGTGCAAAGAAGAGCAACCAGGATGATTAGGGGACTGGAGGCTAAAACAGTTGCAGGAACTGGGCATGGCTAGTCTAGTGAAGAGAAGGACCAGGGGAGACATGATAGCAGTTTTCTTATATTTGAGGGGCTGCCACAGAGAGGAGGGGGTCAACCTGTTTTCCAAGGCATCCAAAGGCCAGACAAAGAATAATGGATGGAAACTGATCAAGGAGAGATTCAACCTGGAAATAAGGAGAATTTTTCTGTCAGAACATTCAACCCAAGGAACAGACGTTGCCTTCGGAAGTTGTGAGAGCTTCATCCCTGGAAGCTTTCAAGAAGAGACTGGACTGCCATCTGTCAGAAATGGTGTAGGGTCTCCTGCTTGGATGGGGGGTTGGACTAGATGACCTACAAGGTCCCTTCCAACTCTGATAATCTGTTAAAGAGTTGTTTATCTCTCTCTTTATTATATAGCCAGCATTCCAATAACATATAGAATGATATAGAATAGAGTAGAGTAGAGTAGAGTAGAGTAGAGTAGAGTAGAGTAGAGTAGAGTAGAGTAGAATAGAATAGAATAGAATAGAATAGAATAGAATAGAATAGAATAGAATAGAATAGAATAGAATATGATTCTTTATTGGCCATGTGTGATGGACACACAAGGAATTTGTCTTTGGTACATACTGTATCTGTGGTGGGTTCCTACCGATTCGGACTCGTTCGGCTGACCCGGTAATGATTTGGCAGCCTAGGTCGCTGGAACTGGCAATATTTTTGCATGCACCAAACCGGCAATAATGCCAGCAGCAACCCACCCCTGGTGCATATGCTCTCAGTGTACATAAAAGGACAAGATACATTATATGTACTGTGTCCTCAATCACAGATGGTAAATATAACCAGGAACCTATTAAGCCCAAGGAATTATCCTGTGCCTCCACCTTAGAACATATTTTCCTAAGGTGTGGATTCCACAAACAGTTGCACTCCCAACTAATCCAACCCGTAATCGATAGACTGCCCAGCCCTTAGCAACCCTCCTTAAAGATAAGTACTTTGAAAGCACTTATACAATTGTTCAATTCTCTTCTCAAGCTATATGGCTGTGCTACAATTCCACCCGGAGAGGTTATTCACCCAGTTGATAACATTTAGCTCATATTGGATTGGCTTCTTTTAATTTTTATGATCTGGTCTTGAACCGCAGTAGATTATCTCTTCGTTGGAGGTTGCATGGAATCTGAGCCATGCAGTTGCTCATGTAACCTCAACAGTGCTTATTTTACAATTCCAGATGTCTTGAGATGTACCGTCACTCTCAGGAAGTGGTGGCGGCAGGGGACCGCTTGGGCTGGAGCGCTTATTATCTTCTTCCTTCCTGCCACTTGCCGACCTCCCAATATTTCTGGGTAGCCTGGAGCTTGGGAAGGACAAGAAAAAGTTCCCCAGTCAAAAAAGCGACAGTAGTTGTAGAATTCTGGAAGTGCCTCCCCCCCTAACTGTTCCAGCCGTACTCCCTTCCCGTGGTCCGTGCCCCACCTGGCTTTGTGTTGCCATCCTGTTCTGCTTGTGCACAAGCCACGCTGTGTCTAATAAAGGAAGTGTCGACAGCTGGCTGGAACTGTTTACTCGGAGAGGGAATGGGCTGCCCAGCCCATGACCGGGCCTTCACATTTACTTCAGCTTACATTCTGTTTTATAATGCTTTATTATTCTGTTTCATAAGACTTTGGCATCCTTTTTGAGATGATTCTATTCCACCATTTCTGAGGACAATTAACCAGTGGGGCAGCTTGCCTTCAGAAATCGTGGGCACTCCATCACTGGAGGCTTTGAAGAAGAGACTACACTGCCATCTGAAGTAGTATAGGTTCTCCTGCTTGAACAGGGGGCTGGACTAGAAGACCTCCAAGGTACCTTCCATCTTCTCTTCTGTTCTCTTCTCTTCTATTCTATTGGCCTCCTTCAACAGTCATAGTAATGCTGGCCCCAACATTTGAGTATTTCATAGAAGCATTAAAAAAGGAAGTAAGAGGGAAGACTTGCCTCCAGAGGTTGTGGATGCTCCAACACTGGAAATTTTTAAGAAGAGATTGGACAACCATTTGTCTGAAATGTTATAGGGTTTCCTGCATAAGCGGGGGGTTGGAGTAGAAGACCCCCCCCCAAGGTCCCTTCCAACTCTGCCATCTATTCTGTTTTAAGAAGCTGCTCTATATGAGGTCCCCTGAGTGAATAATCAATATCCTGGAGCTGGAACAATGAAATAAATAGATCTATTCCCCTCTCTGAAAAGCAAAATAAATCCATTGTAAGGGGTGCCATATTGAGTTCATATTGAGGCTACTAGTAGGATTTTCACTCCAGTGTTCACTACATTCATCCATAAAGTTCTAAAACAACTTCTCCAATACATGGGCCCCAAAGGTAAAGGCTCCCCTCACACATATGTGCTAGTTGTTCCTGACTCTAGGGGGTGCTGCTCATCTCCATTTCAAAGCCAAAGAGCCAGGGCTGTCCGAAGACGTCTCCCTGGTCATATGGCCAACATGACTTAACACCGAAGGCGCACGGAATGCTGTTACCTTCCCACCAAAGGTGGTTCCTATTTTTCTACTTGCATTTTTACGTGCTTTCGAACTGCTAGGTTGGCAGAAGCTGGGACAAGTAATGGGAGCTCATTCCATCACACGGCGCTAGGGATTCGAACCGCCGAACTGCCGACCTTTCTGATCAACAAGCTCAGCGTCTTAGCCACTGAGCCACTGCATCCCTAAAAGCATCCAATCTCCATGAAGAGAGATAGAGAATGTCAAAGTTGATAGTTTGGAAATTCCTTCTCCAAGGAATATTTATATTTTTGCCTTTATGTATTAGTATTAGTATTATTGCGATCTTCGATTTCTGTTTCATTTTGTAGTCAAATTGCTTCCCCAAGCAGCCTGGGTAATAAATAACACAATTAAAGTACAATAAAGCCAGGAATAAAACACAATTAAAATCAGAACCCAGAGCAACAAGAGAACAAACGCGGATACACTGTTTCTTCCAGCTGAGCTGTAACTCAGAGTCCATAAATGTCATCTCGGCGGTTGGTGTCCTGATTATAAAAGCAGTTGTGAAAAGAAAAATGCCTTCACCGCTTTCTGGAAAATAAGAAAACAGCAAAGAAATGGGCTGGCTCAGTAATAATTATTCCAGAAGGAAGTTCTCTAGAAATACAGGTGTCATGGCAGAGAAGGCCATAGTTATATAGAAGTATACTGCAGTGCTGAAGTTGTTTATTCCAGCTAGATTTCCAAGTCCTGCATCAGCCAGAGATCATGCCACTCCATCTGATCAGGTCTACAGGCCAGATCCTGAAGAGGAAACTCAAATACTTTGGCCACCTAATGAGAAGGAAGGACTCACTGGAGAAGAGCCCAATGCTGGGAACGATGGAGGGCAAGAGAGGAAGGGGACGACAGAGAATGAGGTGGCTGGATGGAGTCACCGAAGCAGTAGGTGTGTGTCAGGCCTGCAGCCATCTTTTCTTTTGGATCTTTGGCCTGCCACACTTTCTATTATTCTACTATGCATTTTCTATTGTGGGAAAATGGGAGGAGGGATTGTAAGGAGTAAGATGATCTGTAGCCATAACAAAATTCTTTCTAGAAAACCAAGGTCATCCTCTGCACCTGATGGGTGGAGCTGCCAGCATGGCAGTGGGAGATTGGACCATGTGATGGACTTATGAGTGTGGAGGCAAGATATTGAACTTTCAACTGGGTGGGGAAAATTGGGAAGCTTTCAGATTCAGATTTTCCCAGATGTGCCAACATGGCTCTCTTAATAAATAGGAACTTTGAGCAATACTTTGCCTTGGTCTCTGATTTACATTTGGATGCTATTTGGAACCTTGACAGCGTGAGCTTAAATGGACTCTCTGGAATAGTTCTCTAGGGCAGTGTTTCTCAACCTGGGCCACTGGAAGATGAGTGGACTTCAACTCCCAGTATTCCTCAGTCAGCATAGCTGGCTGGAGAATTCTGGGAAAATTGAAGTCCACCAAACTTCCAGTGGCCAAGGTTGATCAACACTGCTCTAGGGCCATAATCTATTTGAGAGACTTTTATACGGAGACTTTTCTCCACGCACGGCCTGCCCAACATCTTGGTCTCCAACAACGGGCCCCAATTCACGGCCATACAATTTGAGAACATCCTAGCAGCTCAGGGAATCAGGCATGCCCTGGTCATGCCATTCCATCCGCCCTCCAATGGTCAGGTGGAGAGAATGGTGAGATCTGCAAAAAAGGCCCTCTCTAGGATGGGCCCGGGAGATTGGCAAACACGGGTTGACCACTATTTGCTAATTCAGCACATCACACCCAGTGCCACTACAGGGAGAAGACACTCCAAGCTTCTCATGGGTCGCCTGCTAAGGTCTCACTTAGACTGACTACACCCCAATTATGTTGCCTCATCACCCCCAGACTCCACAAGCAAGATTCGGACTTTTAGCGTAGGGGATTCGGTATACGCCCACAACTATGCCAGGGGAACTCTGTGGATTCCTGCCACAGTGATAGGCATCACTGGCCCTTGCTCTTACCTCCTAGAGCTCGAGGCCGGTAGGAATTGGAGAAGGCATATTGACCAACTCCGTGGCCGCCTCTCCAACTCCACTCTTAGACAACCAGAGGTAACTCCTCCATGAGTTAGCCAAGGCCTTACCCAAATGGAGCAAACACTCACTCCTTCCATGGCCAGCTCAAGCCTGATGATACCAGGAAACTTATCTGGTTTTGTTGCAGGCCCGCAGCGAGGTCTGAGCGAATCCGCTCTAGAAGCTCCAGCCGCGGCCTGTGAAAGGTTCCAGGAGCTTTCACCAAGCGGAGCTGCGGAGCAAACAGGTCTGTCCGACCTGTCCGAAGAACACCCTCCTACTGAACTGTGTAGGTCAGGCAGAGCTACCCAGAAGCCAGCCTACCTGCGTGACTACGTGGAACAAGTAGGATTGTTCCATCCAAGAGGAGAGGGATGTTAGATACTTGCTCTAACTGCAGTGGTTTCCACCAAGGTCCTCTCTTCCGGCGGGAGCAGAGGTTTAATCCTATTGGTTGAAGGATCTGACAGCTCTCTATAAAAGGGCTGCTGTCAGACTCAACCTTTGCGGGATTGTTCTCAGTTGTTGTACTCAATAAAGAGCTGTTGTTACCGTTAAGCCTGTGTGTGCCTATCCATTACCCAATCTAACAGGTGTAAATTTTTCTACATTTTTTACGTGCTTTCAAACTGCTAGGTTGGCAGAAGCTGTGACAAGAAACAGGAGCTCACTCCGTTACACGGCGCTAGGGATTCGAACCACCAAACTGTTGACCTTTCTGATCGACAAGCTCAGTGTCTTAACCACTGAACCACTGTGTCCATTTATTATAGTTAACTCTAAAAATCAAAGAAAAAAGAATGTTCGGAATATTTCATGACACTTTTCTACAAATAGTTATACAGAGGTTAGATGAGTGGAGTTACGTGAAATAGGGACCACATGAGAAAGAAAAAAATGATTAGTAAATATTTTGATGGTTATATAATTGATATCATAATGGAAGATAGTATACTTTCCAATAACGGTTGATATTATTGCATATATGTTTATGATGTTTATATTTTAATACTTTGGACACCTAGAAAACACATTGTTCAAAATAGAAATGGAAATGGAATTTGTGATATAAAACAATAAAAATATTATAAAAAGAGAAAGAAAGAAAGAAAGAAAGAAAGAAAGAAAGAAAGAAAGAAAGAAAGAAAGAAAGAAACCCTGAGAACTATAGATGAGAATTAGAATTAGAATTGACGGTTGTATTGTGGGGGTAGGTGCATGTGCAGGGACACAGTAGCTCAGTGGCTAAGATGCTGATCTTGTCAATCAGAAAGGCCGGCAGTTCGGCGGTTCAAATCTCTAGTGTGTAACAGAGTGAGCTCCCGTGACTTGTCCCAGCTTCTGCCAACCTAGCAGTTCGAAAGCATGTAAAAATGCAAGTAGAAAAATAGGAGCCACCTTTGATGGGAAGGTAACAGCGTTCCGTGTGCCTTCGGCGTTGAGTCATGCCGGCCACATGACCACGGAGACGTCTTCGGCTTTGAAACAGAGATGAGCACCGCCCCCTAGAGTTGGGAATGACTAGCACATATGTGTGAGGGGAATCTTTACCTTTACCTTAGATGCATGTACATACAATATCTGGGAGTTGGCACATAAGTGGGTCTCTAAACCATTCTCCCCAAACTCTTATTGTACTCCCCTTGTAACTCTGGGAAGAGCTTACTCAGCAATGTAGCTGAATAAGTTTTGATTTGTTTGGTCTGGTCTGCCTAGGACAGGGGTGGCGAACACGCGGCTCTCGAGCCGCATGCGGCTCCCAGCCAAAATGAATGAGGCTCTTTGCCTCTTATCATTATTTTGTATACTGTGGCTCGGATCGCGCGCTCCCTTTCGGAAGCTGGGGAGGTCCTTTGCAGGCAGCTAGAACGGGCCGCCTGCAAAGGACTTCCCCAGACTTGCTTTGAGGAGCACGGGGCGACTGAGGCTAGTTGTGAAGCCCCAAAGCCCCCACCGCCACCGGAAGAACTGCTGCCACCACCTCCTCCTCCTCCTCTAACAGGCAGCACTGCCGGATTTGCCGCCCGGTGCTGCAGCTGAGATGAAGCCGCCAAAGCTCCAGCTGGCATCTCCGCGCATGGCAGCGGCGCCTCCCCTCCGCTCGGAGCAGCTGAGCTCAGTCAGCGCTGGGTTACCCCTCCCCCTCCTCCTCCTCCACCGTGCTTTTGAGGAGCCATGAGGCTGCAGGAGCCAGTAGGAAGGCAGGGGGGAGCAGGGGAAAAAAAGCCTCATGGCTCCTCAAAAGCACGGAGGAGGGGGAGGGGGCAGAGGTAACCCAGCGCTGAGCTCAGGAGCAAATCTGGTGATTCTGTTGGAGGAGGAGGAGGAGGAGGAGGTAGCAGCAGTTATTCTGGTGGCAACTCGTACTCGTCGGCATCTTCAGCAGAAGCCCTGCCCACAATGAAGAAAGCAAAGATGGAGCAGATCCACGCAGATGACGTCGCTGCAACATGACTGGAGGAGGAATTCTGGGAGTTGAAGTCCACAAGTGTTAAAGCTGTCAGGTTTGAAGACCTCTGCATTTTTTTTTCTAGGGGTGGAAGGGTCTTGTAACTTGACAGCTTTAAGACTTCCATGCTTCAAATGCCAGAGTTCCTGAGCCAACAGGACTGGAGGAGAAATTCTGGGAGTTGAAGTCCACAAATCTTAAAGCTGTCAGGTTTGAAGACCCCTGGGGTTTTTTTTCCCTAAAGGGTTAGGGGTGGAAGGGTCTTGTAACTTGACAGCTTTAAGAGTTGCGTGCTTCAAATGCCAGAGTTTCTGAGCCAACATTTTGGTTGCTAAGCAAGAGCGTTGTTAAGTGATACTGATATTATATAACACTTTGAATTAAGCGGGTACCTTGAAGAAACATAACTTTGAGTTTCAAATAATACTGATTTCGTTGTTGTCTTAGGTGACATCTGTGAAAAAAATTCGGGTGCTCAGGCATGAAAATGTGCCGCTCAAACACTATACTTTTCTGCTCACATCGAAAAAAAATTAGAGGGAACATTGCTTCGGGGTCTGTTTTGGCAGGTCACTGCGTGGTGTGGCTCTCTGACTCTCACAGTTTAAAATTTTGGCTCTTTTTGTCGAACTTGTTCGCCACCCCTGGCCTAGGAGGAAATGAAATGCCAATCTTTTTTATACCTCATTGGATAAGGGAAGAGATGACCCCAGTGAGAGACAAGAGGGTGGGGAAGACAATGTTGGCAGATGACTAGACAGGCAGGAAGGAGAACTCAAGCAGGAAATTGCCTTGAATTGTTGTGCAGCCACAAGACACACAGAACTGACCCCCTCTGCCTCTAAGCTCCATAGACCATGATCTATCTATTTCCAAGGAAAAACAGGCATTCTGGAGAAATTCCTCTTTATACGCAAAATACAAGGAAATAGTTTGAACTCTACACATGAAGATCTTCTTGTTTTAACCTGACAGGCAATGACAAACTATTGTCACACCTTGGTTCACTGTCACTTTGCACACATATATGGAGCTTCTGTCAAGAAAGTAAGGTCGTGTTTTCATGCAGGAGAAGGGAAGGGAAGGAGGGAAGGGAAAGGAAAGGAAAGGAAAGGAGAAAGGGGAGAGGAAAAGAAAGGAAAGGAAAGGAGGGGAAATGAAAGGAGGGGAAGGAATGAAAGAGGAAGGGGAAGGGAAGGGAAGGAAAGGGGGGGAAGAACGAAAGAGGAAAAGGGGGGATAGGAAGGGAAGGAAAGGAAAGGGGAGGGGAACGAAATAGTAAAGGAAAGGGGAAGGGGAGGGAAGGGGAGGGAAGGAAGATGTTCTCCTATTTTTAAAAGCCCACCTGAGAGGGAAACCTGATTAGTTGTTCAGGATTTTATTTTTACTGGCTCTGTTTGGGCTCATTATCTAGATTGACAGGTCAGATTTGACTGACAGATCAGATTTAAGCTTTCCTTCAACCACTTCATGACTAAGCCCCATTCACTCTACATACAAATCTTCTTTCAACATTCTCCACTGAATCTATGGCCAGAGAAACAGGGTAGGTGACCATCTCACATTTATCCACCCAGCTGAGAAAATCTCCAATAATTCTCAGGAGTAGGACTCCCCCTTAATTGGTCAAAGTAGCACTGTGACTGGAAAAATCCTGGAAAACTGAACTCTTCTCTTGGGATTGTGGGGAGGAAAGGAAGGCAAAAAAATAGCTGGAATTAAGGAGAGATTTCCTGACAGGGAGAACCATCAATCAGTGGAGTGACTTTTCCCCAGAGGTTGTGCGTGCTCCATCACTGGAAGTTTTTAAAAAGAGATTGGACAACCATTTGTCTGACATAGTATGGGGTCTCCTGCTTGAGCATGGGGTCAGTCTAGAAGATCTCCAAGGTCCCTTCCAACTCTGTTACACTATTCTGTTCTCTAACAGACAGCTCAGGAGATGCTTAAACAGCAAATACATGAATACATGAAATGGATAAAAGGGAACATTAGGACAGGGACGGGAGGCATATTGGTGTGCTTATGCACGCCCCCTTACAGACCTCTTAGGAATGGGGTGAGGTCCACAGTAGACAGTCTATGTTTAAAGTTTTGGGGGTTTGGGGAAGAAACCACAGAGTCAGGTAGAGCATTCCAGGCCTTGACCACTGAAGTCGTATTTCCTGCAATCGAGTTTGGAGCGGTTTATCTTAAATTTGTATCTATTGTTTGCCGGTGTATTATTGTGGTTGAAGCTGAAGTAGTCATTGACAGGGAGGACATTGTAGCAGATAATTTTATGCCGTATGCGTAGGTCAGATCGAAGACAGTGAAATTCTAAGTTGTCTAAGCCCAAAATTTCAAGTCTGGTGGCATAAGGGATTCTGTTGTGAGCAGAGGAGCGGAGGCATCTTCTCGTGAAATATCTCTGGACTCGCTCGATTATATTAACATCTGATAAGCAGTGTGAGTTCCAGACAGATGAGCTGTATTCAACGATTGGTCTAGCAAAAGTTTTGGCCAAATAAAGTATTCAATTCAAAAAACATATCATATGGATGTCTCCATGACTTCACCCAGTGCTGAGCCTAGCTAGGGGAGAGATTCCCAGTTGGTTGAATGTCTGAAGACATTTCACTTCTCATCCAAGAAGCTTCTTCAGTTCTGACAGAACTGAAGAACTGAGGAAGCTTCTTGGATGAGAAGCAAAACGTCTTCAAAGAAAACCCAAATACAGTTGCCTTTTCTTCTTGGTTGGTTGGTTATTAGTTGGATTTCCTGCTGTTGCTTCATCATATCAGAATCTGGAACAAGGAGAAGGCCCTAATTTTTGTCGTTATTCAAATAAGGCTTGGCTTGCAAATCATTTTTTTTAAACTACTGTTTTCCTTAATGCCCTTTAATAGATTCCATTCGACCATTCAATTGATGTTGAAATGCTTCCAGCATTCATGTGAAGCTGTGATTTGAAGAAGCAATTGGCCCACAAAATTATAGGTTGCAGGCAATAAGAATAAACCCCTGGCATCTATTTATCAGGACTCATTTATCTTACATTCGTCATTTTAGAGACAGCTATTTCAAAACTGGGGTAGAATAGAATAAAACTTTATTGTCACTTTAAATGCAAACTAATCAGCATAAATTAGAATGAAATTTCATTGCATTCAGCTCTCAAAAGATAACTATTATGCATATACTCACATACACCACAAATATGACACAGAGAGACATCACAATCTAATTTGAAGGGATACATGTACAACGGTGGTGGGATTCAAAAATTTTTACTACCGGTTGTCTGGGTGTGGCTTGGTGGGCATGGCAGGAGAAGGATACTGTAAAATCCTCATTCCCTCCACACTCCAGTAGAAGGATACTATAAAATATCCATTCCCTCCCACTCCAGGGGAAGGATGTTGTAAAATCTCCATTCCCTCCCACCCCAGGGGAAGGATGCTGCAAAATCTCCATTCCATCACCACTCCAGGGGAAGGATATTGTAAAATCTCCATTCCCTCCCCACTCCAGGGGAAGGATGCTGCAAAATCTCCATTCCATCACCACTCCAGTAGAAGGATACTATAAAATATCCATTCCCTCCCACTCCAGGGGAAGGATACTGTAAAATCTCCATTCCCTTCCCACTCCAAGGGAAGGATACTGTAAAATCTCCATTCCCTCCCCACTCCAGGGGAAGGATACTGTAAAATCTCCATTCCCTCCCACCCCAGGGGAAGGATGCTGCAAAATCACCATTCCCTCCCCACTCCAGGGGAAGGATGCTGTAAAATCTCCATTCCCTCACCACTCCAGGGGAAGGATATTGTAAAATCTCCATTCCCTCCCCACTCCAGGGGAAGGATACTGTAAAATCTCCATTCCCTTCCCACTCCAAGGGAAGGATACTGTAAAATCTCCATTCCCTCCCCACTCCAGGGGAAGGATACTGTAAAATCTCCATTCCCTTCCCACTCCAGGGGAAGGATTCTGCAAAATCCCCATTTCCTCCTGATCAGCTGGGATTCGGGAGACGGAATTAGACTAGAAGATCTTCCAGTCCTGTGAATCTATGTGTCAAGACTGAAACAAGCTTAAGCTTCCCATGACTATTGTTGCTTTTCAACTTGCCAAAGAACTAGAGGTAGAGAAGGTTGAGATGGAATGAAAAGGCTACAATCTTCAACCATGAGAGTCAAGGACACTTCTGCAGGTGTCTGCCAAGATGTTGACTGGTATCAAAACAAAAAGCTGAATCCTAATTGGTCAATGTGACCCGTTCCATGCAATGATGGGATTCAATTTTTTTTACTACTGGTCCTGTGGGCGTTGCTTGGTGGGCATGGCTTGATGGCCATGGCAGGGGAAGGATACTGCAAAATCCCCATTCCCTCCTGATCAGCTGGGACTCGGGAGGCAGAGAATAGATGGGGGCAGGGCCAGTCAGAGTGGTATTTGCTGATTCTCTGAATTACTCAAAATTTTCACTACTGATTCTCCAGAACTGGTCAGAACCTGCTGAAAACCACCTCTGATATACAAGGTCGGGGGAAAAGAATCCTGTGAATTTACAAAGTGGATGGCATAAGGAACAAAGCTGTTACATTTTCTAGTAGTCCTACTATAACTACTTCAAAACCTCCTCCCAGAGGGGAGCAACAGGAATAAGCCATAAAGTGGGTATGTGGGGTCTCTAACAATACTTCAAGGTCTAAGCACATAGTACTTATAAGCAGTATCCTGAATGACAGGAAGCAAACTTCCTATAATCTTCTCCACTCTCCTCACCACTCTCTGTAAGGACTTTCTATCTGAGGCTCTGCTGCTACCAAAGCAAAAAGGGGTGCAACTTGTTAAAACGCTCTCAATTGTGCCTCTGTAAAAAGTGTCCAGGAGAGAAGGAGAAAGATGTGCTTTCCGAATCCCATGCAGGGAATTCAAAAGCTGGTTTGCACGCTTCACTAAAGATGACATGCAAAGAAGCCAAGTCCAATTGTTTAGCTACCTGCATCCCCAGGTGTACACAATGAAGCAGCAAGCGAAGGACTTGTAACACTGAAAGTGGGGACTGAAGGAAAGAATTAATTTAGTGCCCATTGCAATGTACATTTATTTAATATCATTTTTTTTAAAAAAAATAAATGCACGCTCTTAAAGCTCGCTATCATTCAGAACTCGCCATTCTATGAATATTGTAATACTTTCTGTCAACACGGGGGGGGGGGGGAGTTTGCAGGAGAAAACATGAAACTGCCTTAAATTTGGAATGGAGTTGCAAAATTGGTATCGATGTGCCAATTTTCAAAGAAAAAACATTGCCTACCTTTGGAGAGATGAGCCCTAAATCCTAACCAATCATAGGGCAGGCTTTAAAAAAGAAGCGATATTAAATGAATCGCAAAACAGACAAAGGTGGAAAACCAGAGATCCTGGGAAGACCTTAGGAAGGTTGTCTATTGTCTTTAGTAAAATGGGGGGATTTTATACTTGAAAACCAACCAAGTGTCAGGATCCCAAAAAAAACCGAAACACACGTTGTGATCAGGGGTGGGCTTCAAAAATTGCAGCAATGGCTTCACTGCCTGGTTGCTGGGTGGGCGTGGCCATGGTGGGCGTGGCCATGGTGGGCGTGGCCTAGTTGGCCCCCTGCACCTCGAACCTCCGGTAAGGTGAAAACTCCCCCGCAGGACCTCTGGAGGCCCTCTGGAGGCCTTCCCGAGCTTCCGGTAGGCCTGTTTGTTGCCCTCCCTGAGCCTCCGTGCTTGCCCTGCACCCAAAACGGGCCACTTGGAGACTCCTGGGAGCGGAGGGGAAGGGTGGGCGGGGCCAGCCAGGAGGGAGATTTGGGGGTTCTCTGAACTACACAGAATCTTAGCTGGGGGTTCTCCTGAACCAGGGGTGAAATGCTACCGGTTCACACGAACCAGTAGTAAAAAATGCTACCGGTCCGCAAAACTGGCATTAAAAAATACTAAAAAAAGTTTTTTAAAAAACGTTCCGATGATCACAGCCGCACAGCCAAAAAGAGGGGGTGGGGGGTTCGTTTTTGCTTCCCTGAGACCTGCTAGGTCGAAAACGGGGGTGAGGAGTGCTGAGAGAGAAAGCAGGAAAGACAGAGAGAGCATGAAAGAGAAAGAAAGAAAGAAAGAAAGAAAGAAAGAAAGAAAGAAAGAAAGAAAGAAAGAAAGAAAGAAGAAAGAAAGAAAGAAAGAAAGAAAGAGGGAGGGAGGGAGAGAGGGAGGGAGGGAGGGAGGGAAAAAGGAGAGGAAGGAAGGACTACAAACCTGGCACTAGACAAAGCTTCAGGGGATAATCCAGGACTGGTAGGCACCTGGAGGTCATCTAGTCCAACCCTGCTCCAGCAGGACATTGTTAAAGTGAGTTTCTTTCTTTTGATCCCCCAGTTACATGACTACATAGTCACATGACCACCACCAAGCCACGCCCACCAAGCCATGCCCATAGAACCAGTAGTAAAAAAAATTAGATTTCACCACTGTCCTGAACCCCTGCAAACCCCCAGCAGCCCACCCTTAGTTTGTGATTCTTCCAAGAAAATTTCTTTAATGTTCCACACCTATAGACAGAATGTTGCCAGACCGAAGTAGAATTACCTGCATGAAGCCTATACACTGGGAACTATTGGGATTGTTCTGTCAGCAATTTTCTCCTTAGATCTAAGTTGCTTCTCTCCTTGATTGGTTTCCACCCATTGCTTCTTGTTCTACCCTCAGGTGCCTTTGAGAATAGTTTGACTTCCTCTTCTTTGTGGCAACCCCTGAGATATTGGAAGACTGCTATCATGTCTCCCCTAGTCCTTATTTCTATTAAACTAGACATACCCAGTTCCTGCAACCGTTCTTCATATGTTTTAGTCTCCAGTCCCCTAATCATCTTTGCTGCTCTTCTCTGCACTCTTTCTAGAGTCTCCACATCTTTTCTACATCGTGGTGACCAAAACTGAATGCAAATATTCCAAGTGTGGCCTCACCAAGGCCTTATAAAGTGGCATTAACACTTCACGTGATCTTGATTCTATCCCTCTGTTGATGCAGCCTAGAACTGTGTTGGCTTTTTTGGCAGCTGCTGCACATGGCTGGCTCATATTTAAATGGTTGTCTACTAGGACTCCAAGATCCCTCTCACAGTTACCTAGACTACATTCTTCTATCACACCAAGGCAATACTTATATAACCTATGCACCAAAAGAGAAAACCATTTTCCCTGTGTCAAAACCAATAAAGAGCTGCTAAATAAACACTTCTGGGTGGATCCTTCCAAGTGTCAGGGCTCAATTCCGGTCCTGAAGCCCTTGCTGAGTCTCACAGAAACTGACTCCGTCCACTGAGTACGGTAGTTTGCTTTTCTAGTTTCTCTCCGAGTTTGAACCAGTTTTGGTCATCAGACTATAAAAAAGGTGTTGAGATTCTAGAAAAAGTGCAGAGAAGAGCAACCAGGATGATTATGGGACTGGGGGCTGAAACATACGAAGAACAGGTTGCAGGAACTGGGCCTGGCTAGTCTAGAGACGAGAAAGATCAGGGGAGACATGAGAGCAGTCTTCCAATATTTGAGGGGCTGCCACAGAGAGGAGGGGGTCAAGCTATTTTCCAAAGCACCTGAAGGCCAGACAAGGAAGAATGGATGGAAACAGATCAAGGAGAGATTCAACCTGGAAATAAGGAGGAATTTTCTGACAGTGAGAACAATCAACCTATGGAATAGAAGTTGCCTTCGGAAGTGGTGGGAGCTTCATCACTGGAGGCTTTTAAGAAGAGACTGGATTGCCATTGGTCAGAAATGGTGATGGGTCTCCTGTTTGAGCAGGGATTTGAACTAGAAAACTTATTCTAGTCCAAAAGGGATTGGAGACTAAATATATATGAAGAACAGTTACAGGAACTGGGCATGGCTAGTCTAGTGAAGAGAAGGACCAAGGGAGACAATGTATCAGCATTCCAATATTTGAGGGGCTTCCCTAGAGAGGAAGGGGGGGTCAAGCTATTTTCCAAAGCACCCAAAGGCCAGACAAGGAACAATGGATGGAAACTGATCAAGGAGAGATTCAATAAGGAGGAATTTTCTGACAGTGAGAACAATCAATCATGGAACAGAAGTTACCTTCAAAAGTTGTGGGAGCTTCACCACTTGAGACTTTCAAGAGGAGATTGGACTGCCATTGGTCAGAAATGATGTTGGGCAGGCGTGTCCAAACTTGGGAACTTTAAGCCTTGTGGACTTCAACTCCCAGAATTCCCCAGCCAGCCAGGTTTCCAAGTTTGGACACCCCTGGTGTAGAGTCTCCTGCTTGGGCAGGGGGTTGGACTAGATGACGTACAAGGTTCCCTTCCAACTCTGTTCATCTGATCTGAAAAGACTATCATAAGCCCTTCTTCTGTCCTTTTCTCTTTTTAAAGAATTCCTAAAGCACAATTAAGGTGAAAAGCTAGCTGGGAAGGAACGCACAAGAGTTGTTCAGCATGGCCTTAGTTCAGGGGTGTCCAAACTTGGGAACTTTAAGACTTGTGGACTTCAACTCCCAGAATTCCCCAGCCAGCCATGCTGGCTGGGGAATTCTGGGAGTTGAAGTCCACAAGTCTTAAAGTTCCCAAGTTTGGACACCCCTGCCTTAAGTTGGAAACATGGACAGACGGTTGCATCATCTGAAGTTGCTTCAGTGGCACCCAAATTAAGCTGCTCCTTAATACTCGTTTTCAACTCCCAGTTCCAGATAGGTATGCCGGTTTAATGGTAGGCTCCATCCGAGGCTAAAAACCACAGCTGTGAGCAGCTGCCACATGTACCTTCTGCAAGTTTTATAATACCAGGTTGCTTTTGAAAAGCAAACAAACCACGCGTTACTCAGCGATCTTCCGACACAACCCTCCTCCTTCCAACGTGCTTTCAACCTCCATCACCACCCTGGATGAAAGACCTGGCAATGAGGGCATAATTGTAACGTTGCCCTGCAAATGAGGGATTGGGGGAGGGGGGGGGGCTGGTCCATTCCCAAAGGCGCTGTTGGGTTGTTTTTTTAAAGGAATGGGTGCTACAAGGTGAGAACCGGAAGCGGAGAAAAGCTTTGCTAAGATTAAAGACTGCAGACAGAAAAGGGGGGAATTACATCAAGGTGCAGACAGAGCCAAACTTCTGCTTACCAGCCTTTCCGGTATCCTGTTTAAATGTATAATTTCTACTCTTGTCATTTCCCAGCCCGAGAGGAATTCTGGGAGCTGTCTAGGTATACGTTGGTGCTGAATTACACCCTCTGCAGGATAAGACAATCTGTTGTGGCCCAACAGCGGATCTGGCAGCAGATTTGGACAGTGAGAAGGTTGGGGAGGAACATGGGCCAGTCCTGGAGTCTGGGGAAGGCTCTGATGAGGGCTCTGTGTCGGAGGCAGAGAGAGGGCCAGAGCCCTCTGACAAGTTAACAGCTGCCTTCGGAGTCAGACATTAGTGAGGCAGAAGAACAGCTGGAGCCTGTTCCCAGTGTGTGCATTCGCAGAGTTGCCAGATGAAGGGAGCAGCTAAAGAACAGGGGTCGATTTGGGAGTAAGGCCACAGGTGGACGATGGATGGCCCCTGCCAGAGGAAAGGAAAGAGGAGTGAAAGGGGAGTTTGCAGGAGACAATTAGTTCGCTTAATTGGTTTGTGACTCTCTGAGACTCCTTGCCAAGTTTTGCAGATATCAGCTTGGCAGCTCTCCAAGTCAGATAAGGTCTGTGACTGTAAATCCTCCCTCAAAAGATTTTGCTGGATGTGAATGAGCAGAATTCACAGTCAATTAATAAAAGGGTTTTTTGTTGGGCCCAGGGGTTTGCTTCATGCTCTCGGGAAGCCTCGGTCAGAGCACAATCCTCCCATTTTCCAGCCCAGGCACTGAAATATCTTTGAGCCGGCCCAAACTAAACAATGCTCTTTTGTACATTGTGATGAAAGGCAGGAAGGGAGGAACCTGAGATTCCAATCCCTCTTTTCTTAGGGCAGGTCTACCTTCTGCACACATGTCCCAAACTTAAGAAACAGCTGAGAAGCAAACTGGCTTGTCTTCACTTCTGCTAATTTCAAAGGTTGAAAACAAAGGTCAAATAAAATCACTGTTCCTCTCACTCTAGCTCCCGCAAAGGTGAATCACCTCTTCCCTCGGTATTTTCCCTCTGCAAAAAAAGGGGAGAGAAAGAGAAGGAATTCGGCAGGAAAGACTCACTTCCGTGGTCGCAGGGAAGAGACTGAACAGCCATTTGTCTGAGATGCAGAAGGACTCCTGCCTTGAACAGGGGGCTGGACTAGAAGACCTCCAAGGTCCCTTCCAGCCCTAGAATTCTATGATTTTATGAGCCGTGGTGGCACAGTGGTTAGAATGCAGTACTGCAGGCTATTTCTGCTGACTGCTGAAAAAGCACATGCACAGCGAACCAGTACTAACAGGGGCTAACCGGTTCAGGAACCCAACCCTGGACTGCAGGACTTGGGTTTGGATATCCTAAAAAAAAGAAGAATTAGGGGTGATATGATAGAAGTATTCCAGTATTTGAGGGGCTGCCACCAAGAAGAGGGGGGCAACTTATTCTCCAAAGCACCAGAGGGTAGGACAAGAAACAATGGATGGAAACTAACCAAAGAGAAAAGCAACCTGGAATTAAGAAGAAACTTCCTAACAATGAGGACAATTAACCAGTGGAACAGCCTGCCACCAGTAACCGTGGGCACTCCAATACTGAAGGTTTTTAAGAAGAGTCTAGGCAGTCACTTATCTAAAATAGTATAGGTTCTCCTGCTTGAGCAGGAGGCTGGACTAGAAGAGGTTGGGGAGGAACACAGGCCAGTCCTGGAGTCTGGGGAAGGCTCTGATGAGGGCTCTGTGTCGGAGGCAGAGAGGGGGCCAGGGCCATCTGACAGTTATCAGCTGCCTTCAGAGTCGGAGATCAGTGGGGCAGAAGAACAGCTGGAGCCTGTTCCCAGTGTGCTCAGGCGCAGAGCTGTCAGGGGAAGGAAACAGCTAAGGAACAAGGGCCGACTCGGGAATAAAGCAGGTGTGAAATCCAGCAGGTTCTGACAGTTCTGGAGAACCGGTAGCAAAAATTTTGAGTAGCTCGGAGAACCGGCAAACACCATCTCTGGCTGGCTCCAGAGTGAGGTGGGAATGGAGATTTTGCACTATCCTTCCCCTGACACGCCCAGCAAGCCACGCCCACAGAGCCAGTAGTAAAAAAAAATTGAATTTCACCACTGGAGTAAAGGTACAGCTGGGTGATGAATGGACCCACCCATAGGGAAAAAAGAAGAGCGAAAGGGGAATGGAGTTTGCAGGAGACAATTAGTGGGAAGATTTGTTTGTGACTCTCAGATTCCTTGCCAATTATTTTCTTGTACAGCGTTGCAAAGATATCGGCCTGGCAGCTCTCCAAGCCTGATAAGGTCTGTGGTTGTAAATCCACCCTTGAAAGACTGTTTGCTGGGACTTTGCTGGATGTGAATGAGAGGAATTCACATTAGCTTCATAAAAAGGAATTTTGTCGGGACAAGGAGTCTGCTTCGTGATTTGGTGAAGCCCAGTTCAGAACCGCTGCCTGTTTCCCTGTGCATGACTGCCAATGGCGCAGATTGGGCTAGCCTGCCTGCAGCTGACACCAAAGTCAATTCATCCCGCCCAGACACGCGGGGATTAACTTGGACAGGTTTGAACTCACGTAGAAATTGACAGCAATAAAAATAAAATGAACAAGGAATCTCTAATTAAAAATGAGGGGCAGAAAAGGACTGTGATTTATGAGATTTGGGAAAAGACTGTCACTTGTCATGGGCCAGTGCTACTCTGGTAATTTGGAGAAGTAAATACAGATCTACTTCGATGCCACTGTAAAAAATAACTATAGTAATAATCTTTTGCTATCTCTCTGCAGCCGTTTTAGTAACTTTAATCTCTTTTAAGGTCAAACAGGCAGCTTTTTTGAAAACTCAGGGGTTTTTTTCCCCACTGAGTCAGTCTTTCAGCTGCACAAAGAAGTTTATCCATTTGTCATCTGTTTTTGTTGTTGTTGTTAAAAATCTTGTAGGGGGGTTGTAGATACTATGTCCCAACTAAAGACTTATGAAGTTAAGAAAACTGATAGCCCTCTGCTGCCACCTGGTGGATTAATGTACAAAACACAGCCGACAGATTGTTGCATTCTATAAAAGGAAACTCCGCATTCAGAATGAATAAGCTGGTCTCGCGTATATGTTCCCAATAAATTATGCAGCATTTGATAACCAAATGCTATCATAGTATCCTACCAAGTGGGTAAATAAGTGGTCGTCTTACATGAACCAGTGTGGTGTAGTGGTGGGCCAGGCGATATATTAGAACCAAGGCCGCAAAGGTGCTTTTTTTCAGAGGCACACTTTCTGGTTTTTCTTTTTTCTTTGAAGACGTTTCATTTCTTTGAAGAGATTTCTGAAGAAGTTTCTTGGATGAGAAGCAAAAAGTCTTCAAAAGAAAAAACAACAAAGTCCAGTTTCCTCTTGAAAAAAGCACCTTTGGGACAACCATGACATGGAGGACTGAGGATCTCTACAGACTTTTAGCTATACAATTTGGGATGAGCATCCTTGGAATGGTGTGGGAGAAGGAAGGGATTTCCAGAGGGGGGAAAATGCAGATTACAGGAACCATTCGCACCACTCAGGTAACCCTGAGGACACAGATAAATCTCCAGATGGCCTCAGTGACCCTCTAAAAGGATGCAAATGACCAGCTGCCTGCAAGGACTATAAACCCTTCCATTCCCCACCATCCAGTCAGAGCTGAAGAAGCTTCTTGGATGAGAAGCGAAACTTCTTCAAAGAATAACCAGAAAGTCCAGTTGCCCCTTGAAAAACCACCTTTGGGACAACCCTGACCTGGAGAACTGAGAATCTCTACAGGCTTTAGAACCAAGGAAGTTCAGATTCAACCTCAACCCTCACTTATGGGTGACTCTGGGCCAGACGCTTCCCTGTACAGCCCAACTTACTTCACAGGAATAATAGGCGTGGTGGCCCAGTGGCTTCATGATGCTGGAGTTGGCCTCAGCTCCAGTGTTCACACAGTGTTGCATGGTGGCCTCCTGTCATTCACCTCAGCTTCTGTTCATCTATCAGTTCAAAAGGATTTTCTATGCAAGTAGATAACTTCTTCCTTGTCGGTTGAGGTTGAGGTTTGACTGGAAAAGAGTTGAACTCCCTATTAAATAGGAGAGAGAGACAGAGACAGAGACACACAGAGAAAGACTGAGACAGAAACAGATAGGCAGAGAGAGAGAGACGGAGACAGAGAAAGAAAGAGAAAGACAGAGACAGACAGACAGAGAGACAGAAAGAGAGACAGAGAGAGAGAGAGAGAGACAGACAGACAGACGGAGAGACAGAGAGAGACAGACACAGACACAGAGAGAGAGACACAGAGAGAGAGAGAGAGAGAGAGAGAGAGAGAGAGAGAGAGAGAGAGAGAGAGACATACAGAGGAAGACTGAGACAGAGACAGAGAGGCAGAGAGAGAAAGACACAGAGATAGAGAAAGACAGACAGAGACAGACAGACAGAGAAAGAGAGAGACAGAGACAGAGAAAGAAAGAGAAAGACAGAGACAGACAGAGACAGAGAAACAGAGAGACAGAGAAAGACAGAGAGACAGAGAGAGACAAAGACACAGAGATAGAGAAAGACAGAGACAGAGAGACAGAGACACACAGAGAAAGACTGAGATTGGATTGGATTTATTGGATTTATATGCCGCCTTCTCCCAAAGGACTCAGGGCGGCGTACAACATTAAAAAACATATATCACAAAAGTTAAAAGGAAATTAGATAAGTTTCCAAAAAACAAACCCAATTAATATAACAATAACATTTTAAAAATTAGATAAAATCAACAGACCAGGCCGGCTTGCTGGAAAAGTCAACTTTTTAGGGCGCGCCGGAAGGACTGGAGGTCAGGGATTATGTGAAGCTCCGGGGGCAGCTCATTCCAGAGGGAAGGCACTCCCACAGAGAAGGCTTTCCCCCTGGGGGTCACCAGTCGACACTGTCTGGCCAACAGCACCCTGAGGAGGCCAACCCTGTGGGATTGCACTGGATGGTGGGAGGTACTGGTGGCAGGAGGTGGTCTCGCAGGTACCCTGGGTCTAAGCCATGGAGCGCGTTAAAGGTCATAATTAGTACCTTGAATCGCACCCAGAAAACAACCGGCAACCAGTGCAGGCCGCCTAAAAGGGGTGTAACATGGGAGTACCTAGGTACCCCCATGATAACCCATGCGGTCGCATTCTGGACCAGCTGAAGCCTCTGGGTGCTCTTCAAGGGCAGCCCCATGTAGAGAGCATTGCGGTAGTCCAGGCGAGAAAGGACGAGGGCATGAGTGATTGTGCATAGAGCATCCCGATCCAGGAAGGGGCGCAACTGATGTACCAGGTGAACCTGCTAAAGGCCCCCCTGGTCATGGCCATCAGGTGTTCTTCTAAACTAAGCCGTGTGCCCAGATTGCGGGCCCTCTCTGAGGGGCTAAAATTTCTCCCCCTATCATCAAAGATGAACAAGATGCACAAATCTGGATGACGGAAACTACAGCCACTCAGTCTTGGAGGGATTGAGCTTGAGCCTGTTCCTCCCCTCCAGGCATTGGGACATCACGTCGAGGGCATCATTTGGGTGGTTTGGGGTAGAGATGAAAAGTTGGGTATCATCAGCATATTGATGATACCAGTGAAGTGCGGTGAGCTTTATGGCGGTTAGGCTGGTGACGTCATTAGCATGAGCCGCGGTCCCCTTCATGTTGACTCAGGAGTCAGGAAGGAGGGGAATTCCCCTCCTTCCTGACTCCTGAGTCAACATGAAGGGGACCGGATCGTGCTCCGCGGGACCGCAGCTCACGCTGCGCGATCCCTCCTCCGCGATCCCTCCAGCCTCCCTCCTGCGTACGTCCCATTCCCCGCCTTCCTAAGTCAACATGAAGGGGACCGCGGAGCGTGCTCCTCCGCGGTCCCCTTCATGTTGACTTAGGAAGGCGGGGAATGGGACGTGCGCAGGAGGGAGGCTGAGGCTAGAGGAGCCTCCTGCACACGTGGTCCCATTCCCCTCCTTCCTGACTCCTGAGTCAACATGAAGGGGACCACGGAGCGCTCCCATTCACGACCACGTGTGCAGAAGGCTCCTCGGCGCCTTTTCCCTTTTTTTTTAATTTTCATGATGAGAGCGGTGCGGCTCTGCCTCCCCTGCCTCCCCTGACTGCACGTGATCTTGCCCAGCAGTTTCATATATATGTTGAACAGGAGAAGTGAGAGAACCGACCCCTGGGGCACCCCACAAGTGACGCATAAGTGACACACCTCGGGGTCGTTCCCTGCCCTCCTGTCAACACGAACTGCAACCGATCCAACAGGTAGGAGGAGAACCACCATAAAATGGTGCCCCCCACTCCCAACCCCCTGAGTCATCACAGTAGGATACCATGGTCGATGGTATCAAAAGCCGCCGATAGGTCTAATAGAACCAGAACAGAGGAACAACCCCTGTCCCAGGCCCGCCAGAGATCATTGACCAACGTGACCAATGCCGTCTCCGTGCTGTACCCGGGCCTGAAACCCGACTGAAATAGATCCAGTAGACAGCTTCATCCAGGTACTGGGGAAACTGATGTGCTACCACACTCTCGACAACCTTTGCTACAAAGCGAAGGTTGGAGACCGGACGATAGTTGGCTAAAGAAGCTGGGTCCAGGGAAGGCTTCTTAAGGAGGGGCCTCACCACCGCCTCCTTCAAGGCAGTGGGACAGAATCCCTCTCTCAATGAAGCGTTGGTAATCGCCTGGAGCCAGCCTCGTGTCACCTCCTAGGAAGCCGAAACTAACCAAGAGGGAAACGGGTCCAGCACACAAGTGGCAGCACTGAGTCTCCCCATAATCCTGTCCATGCCTTCAGGGGTCACAGGGTCAAACTCATCCCAGATTGTCTCCACAAGATTCATCCCCGTCGACTTGCCTGAATCTACCCAGTCAGAGTCCAAGCCTGTCCGGATGTGAGCAATTTTATCCTGCAGATACTGAACAAATTCTTCAGCCCTACCCTGCAAGGGGTCTTTCCCAGTTCCTTGGTTAAATAAGGAGCGGGTCACCCTAAACAGGGTGGCTGGGCAGTTTTCTGCAGATGCAATAAGAGCAGAAAAATGTTGCCGTTTTGCCTCTTTTATCGCCACTAAGTAGGATTTAATATGAATTCTTACTAGTGTTCGATCAGATTCGGACCGGCTGGCCCTCCAGCCACTCTCTAGGCATCTTTTCCGGCGTTTCATCTCTCAGAGCTCCTCGGTAAACCAGGGAGCCACCCAGGATCGACACTGGGTCAGAGCCACAAAGGCACAACGCGATCCAAGGCCCCAGCGGACGCCCTATCCCAGGCTTCCACTAGGGCTTCGGTCGAGTTGTGAGCAAGGGATTCAGGAAAAGTCCCAAGCTCCATCAGGAACCTTTCAGGGTCCATCAGGCGCCTGGGGCAGAACTATCTAGTTAGTTCCGCCTCCCTGCGGCGAGGGGTAGCAGTATGGAAGTCAAGCCTGATGAGGAAATGATCAGACTATAACAAGGGTTGAATAGAAATATCCCCTAAATCTAGATTCTGCCCCACACATCCCTGCGACCTATTCGCTCGCACAGAGAGGGACTTCTCCGGGTGCCGTCCTCCAGAGAGTGTCAGAGGGCGGCGCCCAGGAGTAGGGCCTTCTCTGTGATGGGCCCTACCCTTTGGAATGACCTCCCCCCAGACATTAGGACAACAACTGACCTCCGCTCCTTCCGCACAAAACTTAAGACCCACCTGTTCCAACTAGCCGGCCTGGCTTAATCTAGAGCTTCTCCACCTCTTGGGCATTTTTAATTGTTAATTTTAATTTTTAAACTTTAATTATCATTGGGGTTTTTAATTGTTAAATTATTGTAATTTATTTATTTATTGTTCCACCTCCTCCATATTGTATTGTTGTGACCGCTGCTAGTGTACGTCGCCCCGAGTCCCTTGGGGGAGAGCGGGCGACTAAGAAGTCAAATTAATAAATAAAATAAATAAATAAATAGATCATTCATCCACTGCCCAGAGACAAATATCAGGTCAAGTGTGTGTCCCCCATTATGGGTGGGGTCTTGAATTAACTGAGTTAGGTCCATAGCCGTCATGGAAGCCATGAACTCCCGAGCTGACTCAGATGTCTCGCCAATGGAAGGCAGATTGAAATCCCCCAGGACCATGAGCCTGGGGAAATCAACCCCCAATCCAGCTAAGACATCCAGCAGCTCCGGCAGGGCCGATGAAATGTAGCAGGGAGACAGGTACGTTAAAAAAGGCCCACCTGAGCTCCAAGGCCCCACTTCACAAAGAGGGACTCACACCCGCCTATCTGAGGCACAGTGACCTCCTGAGGTCCGAGACTTTCCCTAATAACCACCGCCACCCCCCGCCCCTGCCCTGGGCTCTCGGCTGGTGAAACGCCCTGAAACCTGGTTGGCATAGTTCGCTAAGGGGAACACCCCCCTCATGGCCCAACCAGGTCTCCGTAATGCATGACAGGTCCACTCTACCCTCTTGTATGTGGTCGTAAAGGAGGGAAGCCTTATGTACCACGGACCTGGCATTAAGCGACACCAGCCGGAGACCAGGCTCCTGTAATCCCGAGCACCCAGGGGTGCGAGAAGGGCGATGAGGGTCAGAATGCGCAATCGCTCTTAAACAGCAAACTGGCGTCCCCCGAACATGATTTGGCCTTCAGCCCCCACCATATCTGCCTCTCCCACAAACAGTAGAGATGGTGAACCCCCCAATGGAATGGCTTAATGTCTCCCACGGAATCCCAACCCTTCCCAGCCCTCCCAACCCGCGCCCATTAGTTAGCTCTGGCCTGTGCCCTGGTAGACTTCCCCCCAAGCCTGTCTGAGCCACCTGAATCAAACCCCCCCACCCACCCCCTTCAAATTTGATTTTAAAACCCTGTAAGAAACCCCTAAGAAATCTCTTCTTTGCATGCCACCTCTCGGGATCCCAAGATCCGTCATTAAGAAAGCGTCTTGATAGGCAAGAAGGCCATCCCCGGAAAAGGGAGAGCTCCCGAAGGGAGTAAAGTTCCGTCGCAGTATAACATAGAGGAGAGTGTGGCATCAACGAAACGGGATAACATCATGGGGAGATGGAACGAGGAGATGACATGTCCAGGGGGGGGAGGGCTACAAGGCAGGACATTGCAGCTCAAGGGTATCTCCAAGGTCCCAGGAAGTTCTCATAGCTGGACCTGGAACCAACGATGGGATAGGGTACCCCCTGCAATCCCCAAGAAGGACAATCATCTCCCCGAAGCTCTCCTCAAACGTGACAGGGCACCATCTTGGGCATGCGTACTCTCAAGAGATAGAGATAGAAAGAAAGACTGAGACAGAGACAGAGACAGACAGGGATAAAGAGACAGAGAGAGACAGACAGAGAGAGACAGAGACACACAGAGAAAGACTGAGGCAGAGGCAGAGGCAGAGAGAGACAGAGACACACAGAGAAAGACTGAGACAGAGGCAGAGAGAGACAGAGACATACAGAGAAAGACTGAGACAGAGACAGAGACAGAGAGAGACGGAGACACACAGAGAAAGACTGAGACAGAGAGGCAGAAAGAGACAAAGACACAGAGATAGAGAGAGACAGAGACACACAGAGAAAGACTGAGACAGAGACAGAGAGGCAGAGAGAGAGACAGAGAGAGACAAAGACAGAGACAGAGAGAGAGAAAGAGAGAGACAGAGATAGAGAGATGTTAACTGTTGTATTCTCGCAAGGTGAAATAATAAGATATATTATTTTATCTTCTGAGAACAGAACAATTAACATCGATTAAGCCAAGCCAACCTTTTTATTTTATAGAACTACAGGAATTCATCAGGCAGGAAGTTTAATATTTGAAGATAACAAAATGTCAGCAGGATAATTAGGAGTTGAATTTTCAACATGAAAACAGTCACAAGCTTTAAATTCTCATGTACTAGGAAAAAAGGATGAACCTAGCAGATGGGGACGCGGTAAATGTTCAGGGAAAGGGACAGCAATAAATTTAAATATATGTTACATCAATTTAACATAAGACAAATATTACTGCAACACATTCCCACACCAGGAATAGAATTAAAAATTCTTATTCAACAACAACAAAACATCTTTCTTTATGGTTTTGGAAAGCATTTTTTGAGCTCATTCTTTAACATAAACTACAGATGGGATCATAAAGGAAGGAGATGTGTAGATAATTGAAAATTATTTCATTTTCTTAAAATGTCATTAGAAGTCCCTTTTAAAAGAAAAGGAAAGAAAATTGAACAGAAAAATTGTGGTTTTCTGTGCTGAACTGGGAAAGTCCTCAACGGGGAGTCAAATGAAGACAGGGTGGCCGGCATAATCATAAGGGAGACATGTAAACAAAGAGATGATGTCACACAATTATCAGTTTTGTGAGATGGTCCAGACAGGAAGCACCCCTAAGAATACTAGCTCTATTTTTATTCTTAGGTTACATTAACATGCCAGCTTACAAATGATAGTTTACAATCTTACATCAGCTGGCAGCTTTAAATGGAAGGAGGGTCAGGTAATGAGGATTTAATAGCTGCCAGCTGATGTAAGGTTGTAAACTGTAATTTGTAAGCTGATGCACTTGTGCTTCATGTGACCGGAGACCAGGGGTGGCTAACCTTTTTATCGCCACCTGCCAAAAGTGCACATGCGTGCCCACATCCATAATGCAATGTGTGCCCCTTGCCCCCTGCGCATGTGTACATGACCCTCCGTGCTCTCCCACCCCCGCACATGCGCGTACCAACACACACACACACATGTGCCTTGTTTTGTGTTTAGCAAGCCTCCCTGCAGCCTCCTGGGATGAAAAAGCACCTCCCCATGTTCCCCCGTCCCCTGCACATGCATGGATGACCTCCACCTCCACCCCCATGCATGCACACACATCTCCCGCATGCACCTCGGGACCACGCATGCACAACAGAGACCCAAAAATCAGCCAGCTAGCAGGAGGCATGCGCATATGCACAGGGAGCTGAGCTGGGGTGACAGCTCACGTGCTCGCAGAGAGGTCTCTGCGCGCCACCTGTGTCATGCATGCCATAGGTTCTCCATCATGGCCCTAGACCAGGGGTCAGCAAACTTAGAGCCATTTGGGCCCGTTTCCCACAGGAAAGAAAACACCGGGAGCCACAAAGGTCCTAATCGGAAGCCCCCTCTTCAATTCTGGAGCTGACCGGAAGTTCAGTTCCCCCACCATAGAGTCTCCTCCTAGCGCGGCATACTTTTTCCTCTACCTGTCCTAACCGAAAGCCCTATCAATTGTGGAGACAACTGGAAAACCCTCCCCTTGCCATAGAGTCTTCTCCTGGTGCACTGGGCTTCTCCCCCCCCCCCCCCCCCACCGGAAGCTCCTCTCAAAATTGTGGTGCCGACCAGTGACGGAGCCACAGCAGAGGAAAGAGAAAGAGCCACATGTGGCTCCAGAGCCGCAGTTTGCTGACCCCTGCCTTAGATTAATGCTTATTGAATTGGTTGACCTTTAGTTGACCTTTATATTCACTGTGTGGGGGACAGAGAAGAAATTAAGATAGGGCCAATAATAAGTGGGGAGTGAGTTATATTTGGAATCGGGGCAACAGCTACTTTTCTTCAGTGGCATCTTGTGATTTTAGAGCAACCTACCAACAAATGCACGGATGAACTCATGATTGTTAGCAGTGCTTGGGTTCCTGCTTTTAGATTTGTGAGTGGAAATACACTTCACATAGCAGTCTGAAAATCAGAGGAATTGTGAACATTCAGAGGCAGAAGTCTTCAAACATGGCAACTTTAAGACCTGTGCACTTCAACTCCCAGAATTCTCCAGCCGTCTTAACTTAACTCTCTTGTAATCCCTTCCTTTGCAATCTCTCCACTTAAATCAGGGGTCTTCAAATTTAAAGACTTGTGGACTTCAACTCCCAGAATTCTCCAGCCGGCTTAATTTAACTCTCTTGTAATCCCTTCCTTTGCAATCTCTCCACTTAAATCAGGGGTCTTCAAACTTAAAGACTTGTGGACTTCAACTCCCAGAATTCTCCAGCCGGCATAACTTAACTCTCTTGTAATCCCTTCCTTTGCAATCTCTCCATTTAAATCAGGGGTCTTCAAACTTAAAGACTTGTGGACTTCAACTCCCAGCATTCTCCAGCCGGCTTAATTTTCTCTCTTGTAATCCCTTCCTCTGTAATCTCTCCACTTAGATCAGAGGTCTTCAGAAGTAAAGACAAGGATAGAGAAAGCTCAAACCGCATTCTTCAAGATGAAAAAGGTCTTCTGCAGTCATGACCTAAGACTAAGACTGAAAATGAGGCTTGTCAGATATTACATCTTTTCTATCCTGCTCTACGGAGTGAAGAGTTGGTCTCGGACAGAAAGCCACTGGAAGGGACTAGAAGCATTTGAAATGTGGATTGACAGGTGGCTGTTACATATAAGTTGGGTCGACAAAATCAGAAACGAGGAGGGGACAAGCTGCCTGAGAAAGCCAAGGGAAATCATCAAAGCCATCAAAAAGAGAAAGTTAGAATATTTCAGACATATGATGCGACACCTGGAAAAATACGGCATCCTTCACTTCATCCTCTAGGGAAAGACTGAAAGCAAATGAGGTCCAGGCAGAAGAAGAACATCATGGCTTCAAAATCTACGGGACCGGTTGGAACAAAACTCAGCAGCGCTTTTTCTGTCGATAAAAATAGGATTGCCAACATAATTGCCAACGTCTAATGACGGATAGGGCACAAGAAGAAGAATACACTTCAGATAGCAGTCTAAAAATCAGCTGAATTGTGAAGTTCTAGGCACTCAGGACTGCTGGATTATTTATATCCTTCCAGATTTATGAATAGCTGAAGGGGAAATTGAGAGTTTATTTATGTTGTTTAAACCCACAAGGGGGTTTCAGTTGCTGTGATCCGCAGTGAAGTACAAAAGTTGATAATTTACCACATGGCAACAATATAGAATGATTAAATTGTGGACTGGATAGAAGGCAACGGTATCTATTTCAACCAGCTGCAGGGGGGGAAAGACTAAATATATATGTATTTAATTCCTCCGAATCAGGAATTATTTAAGCAGCACGAATGTATCACCAAATCAAATACATCTGAGGAGATAACTGGGACAAACAAACGCAAAAGGATTCTAAATTCAGAAAATTGCAACACCTATTGGAGAATGCAGATGATCCAATTATATTTTTCACACGCTAAGGACCTATTTGTAGAAAGAACATCAGGTATAATGAAGTCATAGCTGTGGAATAATGTAATTAGATATACAGCCTGTGTCTTTTAATTGATACTTAGATTAACTAGCTGACTCATTGTTTTACCATTCCTTTAAAAACTGTTTAAAACTTACAACGATCTTGAGAGTTTTTCTTCTTAGAGGGGAAGGAAAGGGAAAAGTAGATTTTTGTGCACTGGTAGTGGAATTATTCTAAGCGAATTTGTTTACCATCAATAATGTTTAGCAACAGGCAATTCTCCCCAGACCTAGGATTTATTGAGCAATGTTTCTGAAAAATGAAGTCGTGAAGAAAAAGTAAATTTTGTATAACACTGTATTAGAACATAGAAGACACAATAACAGATTAGGAAGGGACCTTGTAGGTCATCCAGTCCAACCCCCCGCTGAAGCAGGAGACCCTGCACCATTTCTGACTGATGGCAGTCCAGTCCCTTCTTGAAAGCTTCCAGTGATGAAGCTCCCAGAACTTCCGAAGGCAACTTTTCTGTTCCATGGGTTGATTGCTCTCCCTTCAGAAAATTCCTCCTTATTTCCAGGTTGAATCTCTCCTTGTTCAGTTTCCATCCATTGTTCCTTGTCTGGCCTTCAGGTGCTTTGGAGAATAGCTTGCCCCGCTCCTCTCTGTGGCAGCCCCTCAAATATTTGAAGACTGCTATCATGTCTCCCCTGGTCCTTCTCTTCACTAGACTAGCCAGGCCCAGTTCCTGCAACCATTCATCATATGCTGTAACAGATAACAGAGTTGGAAGGGATCTTGTAGGTCATCTACTCCTAACCCAAACAGGAGACCCTTACACCATTTCTGACAGATGGCAGTCAAATCTCTTCTTGAAACCCTCCAGTGATGAAGCTCCCACAACGTCCGAAGGCAACTTCTGTTTCATGGGTTGATTGTTCTCACTGTCAGAAAATTCCTCCTTATTTCCAGGTTGAATCTCTCCTTGTGCAGCTTCCATCCATTACTCCTTGTCTGGTCTTCAAGGCTGCTTTAGGGGATAGCTTGACCCCTTACTCTCTGGGGCAGCCCCTGAGATATTGGGACACTGCTCTCATGTCTCCCCTGGTCCTTCTGTTCCCTAGACTAGCCATGCCCAGTTCCTGCAACTGTTCTTTGTATGTTTTTAGCCTCCAGTCCCCTCATCATCCTTTTATTAGAGGGCCGGTTTCTTTACACTAAGAAATAAAAAAAAAAGGAAATGGCTCCATTAAATCATTGTTATATGAAACTAAAAGATTTAGCAATCTCAAGACAATTGCAAGGGATCTTTGGAGAAGATAATAAGATAAACTGTGTAGAGTAGCAATAAATTCTACTATGAAGGTTTTGGAGCAATACACAAGGTATTTAAGGGGATAACTGATTTTATTGTAGGGCAGGGCCACAGGGAGGTGGAAAAAAGCCAAGATGGCAGCCTGTTGAACTCCTGCTGAGTCCAACCCTGACTTTCCATTATATGTGCCCCGGTGATGTTAATTGTCCTTGGGGCTGAATACTTAGATCAGTCTTTTAACAGAACAATAGAATTGGAAGGGACCTTGGAGGTCTTCTAGTCCAACCCACTGCTCAAGCAGGAGACCCTAGACCAGTGATGGCAAACCTTTTCGGCACTGAATGGCCAAACCGGAACGTTCGTGCATTTGAGTGCATGTGCCCAAGGGCTGGAAACCCAAAGATCAGCTGGCTGGCACATGCATGTTTGTTTTGGGGCCAGTATTGGCTGTTTTGGGGGGTGTTATTCAGGCCGTCTTTTGGGCCAAAAACAGCCTGAAAAACAGCCTGAAAAATGGCCTGAAAAAGGCCCAGAAAACAGCCCAAAAACGGTCTTTTGGGGGGGGCATTTATGGCCATTTTTTGGGTTGTTCTCAGGTGCAGTTAGTGACACCCCAGAGAGGGCTCAGGCACACATGCCATGAGTTCTGTTCTGACCTAGGTTTCCTGATACAGTAAAAAGCACATGCTTAATCCCCAAAACCCTCTTTTTATTTCAAAGGCTGTGAATTATGTTCATTCACAGCCCGTAAGGAGTCCCAAATAGTTGTAAAGAGTCCTACAGTAGGCTGCCAAAGTCTTTCGGGATAAGGCTGATAAATACCTACCTCTATCTTCCTTGAAACACTGCCAAAGACTTAATTGGCAATTAGCTTGGCAAGGCCACATGGAGCACAGAGTCAAAACAGACCTTCAGAATGTAAACCGACCAACATGAACATGAGTTGCTTCCTGGAAAGGCTCACGTGCCTTTGCTCCTCCTTTATGTCCTATGGGAGGGGCCAATCACCTCCAAGCCCTACTCCCGAGTTCTCCCTTTTGTTTTAACTATTCTTGCCTTCTGGCAGCTCTGCGCATGCGCGCTCTGGGAAGAGGCTTCCCCTGTTCCTCTGCCTCGCTGATGTCCGACTCCAGAGGCTCCCAAAGCAGCACATAACTCCCAGATGATCTGCACCCTGACTGGGGAATTCTGGGAGTTGAAGTCTACCCATCTTAGCTTGAACCTATCAAGGATGAAAAACATTGTTTTATGGGCTTACTGAATGAGGTCTTCCCCCCCCCCCCCCCAAACTAAATTGAATAGTGAAAATGGATGTGGTACAATAGAAGATGCATGTGAAATCAACCAAAAAAACAGCAAATATGTGGTGTGAAGTTTCACCCATGAAAAGTGGTCAGTTTGGGGATTTGTGCTGATTTTTACTTCCCATTTTATTTTCTTCTGAACTTTCTTTCATTTCAGTTTGGCCACCATTCAGGTTTTCTGCCAATCAACAATCTTGTGATTTGCCTATCACAAGCAGGTTTGCATATTATCTGCCTGGAAAATTCTTGGCACAGAATTTAACCTCCAGGTCTCAGAACATTAATTTTTACATTTAGCCACTGCAGCATCCCATCCAGCTGCAGGGACCATCTAAAGATGCCTGAAGAATAACTGGTTGGAAAGAAAACAAATTATTTTCTGAGATTGCACAGGATAAACAGCTGCCAATATGGGAAACTTCTGAAGCCGTCTGTTGAAAGGTCGGGGGGGGGGGGGAAGCAAAAAGAAAGGAGACAGCTTCAAAATGGCTGCGAAGAAACACAGGTAGGAATTCAATGTCAAATTCAATGTACTAAGTGTTGTGGCCCGCCACAACATGTCAATGAAGATGCCATCATCCAGGCCAAAGGAGTCTTTCATTGCTCCTCCAAGTAACTTCATCACTCAAAGCAAAAATTAACTATCAATTGTCTCAGATTAACAAAGTTTGGCCCAGTTACCATGATTCAACCTTTAGACCAGAGGTGATATTCAGCCGGTTTTGACCAGTTGTGGCGAACCAGTAGCGGAAATTTTGAGTAGTTCAGAGAACCGGCAAATACCACCTCTGGCTGGCCCCGCCCCATCTATTCCCTGCCTCCCAAGTCCCAGCTGATCAGCTGGCTCTTCTTCTGTTGCCCTGCAGAGGGAAATAAAGCTGGAAAGCAGGTTAGGGGGGTGGGGTTGGAAATGGAGATTTTACAGTATCATTCCGCTGCCATGCCCATCAAGCCACGCCATGCCATGCCCACAGATCTGGTAGTAAAAGTTTGAATCCCACCACTGCTTTATTCATCATTGCCTATTAGCCCTGTTACTATCCCTGGTTTACCATCTATTTACCATCTATCGACCATCTGCTTGTATCGTCTCCCTACTGTTTTTCTACTGCCCACCCATCCTTTGACCATCTTTTGACCATCCTGTGACCATCTATAGACCAGGTACAGACTGATGGACTGGTCTGCTACACCCATAATCCCCACCTAGGACTTATGGCCTTTTACCATCAGTATCCAGGCCCTGGCTCCCTATATCCCTCTGCATTTCCCTTTTCTCCTGGACTCAGTGCTGTATGCAGCACCTATTTTAACATCTTTGTAAAGTAATTTTAATATCTGTAGCACCCTCAATTCGATCTGAGGCCCTGCTGAACCATGGTTTATTTTTACTCTAGGGTAGACCTGATTTTATTGCGGGAGTCCCCCCTCTCGCAAATATGGCCCTCTGCCCTTTCGAGGGCCCACCTTGATGACGGATGTATTAATCCAGAGAGGTGGAAGAAGAGGAGGCTCCGGGGGTTTTTGTGTAAATGTTTTTTAAATGTTTTAATGGGATCCAGGGCGGGGGTGGGTCTAGCCAGACCAGGAATAGGAGTAGAGCCAGACGAACAGGTGGGGCTGAGGAGGAAGGGAGCGGAGCGGGGGAGGGGAGTCAGTATAACGTTCCTTTAGAGGGTTCCTATATTCCAACGGTCGCAGGAAGGGGTAGATGCGAGGACAGAAGAAGATCCTGCAGTCGGTTGGGAGACCGGGGGCGTTGGTTACGCCCGGTCGTTTGTACCAACCCCCGCATCCTAGGTGGTCAGGGTTTACAGAGCCGTGGCATGAGACTGATGTTATGTAACGCAAGGTCCGTTGTTAATAAGGCCCCCCTCATCCATGATCTGGTTTCTGAGGGGGAGCCGGACCTTGCAGGGATCACGGAAACCTGGTTGGGCCATGAGGGGGGTGTGCCCCTCGTGGAAATGTGCCCACCAGGATACCGTGTATTCCATCAGCCTCGTGCCCGGGGTAGGGGTGGTGGGGTAGCGGTCATTATACGGGAAGCCTTGACACCGAGAGAATTCATCGTACCTCAGATATCCGGATGTGAGACTCTAGGTGTGAGATGGGGCCCAGGGAGTCAGTTGGGCCTGCTGATTGCATACTTGGCTCCTCGCTATGCTTCAGCGACCCTGACTGAGCTCCTCGAGGTGATTGCGGAGGTGGCAGTTGAGACCCCTAGACTATTAGTCATGGGGGACTTCAACTTGCCATCGACGGGTGAATCATCCGAGGTCGCTCAGGAGTTCATGGCTTCCATGACAGCCTTGGACCTGACCCAAATAATTCAGGGCCCCACACACGAAGGAGGACACATGCTGGACCTTGTTTTTATCTCTGGTCGATGGAAGAGCGATCTGGGAATAGGGGATCAGGTGATCACTCCCCTGTCATGGTCAGATCACTCGCTTCTCCGGCTGGACTTCCCTGACGCCACCCCCCATCGCGGGGAGGCGGAACCAGAGGATCTTAGATGGTTCCGCCCCAGGCGACTGATGGAACCAGACAGGTTCCAGACGGAGCTTGGGCCACCTCCTGTTGCCCTGACCCGCTCCCGGACGGAGGACCTGGCGGCTGCATGGAACAGTGCGGCGGCCGGGGCCTTGGACCGGGTAGCGCCCTTGCGGCCTCTCCGGTGGCAGCGAACCACCCTGGCCCCTTGGTTTTCCGAGGAGCTGAGGGTGATGAAGCGCCACAAGAGACGCCTAGAGAGCAGATGGAGATCCTCTCGGGCCGAATCTGACCGAACACAGGTAAGAGCCCATTTACGGACCTACCTTGTGGCACTAAGGGTGGCTAAACGTCGATATTATGCCACCCTTATTGCGTCTTCAGAAAACCGCCCTGCCGCCCTGTTTCGGGTGACCCGCTCCCTCCTATCACAGAGGTCGCGGGAAGCCCCTTCACAGGGGAGGGCAGAGGAATTTGGGGAATATCTGTAGGACAAAATCGCTCAGATCCGGAGCGAATGGGTCCCCTTCAGTGATCGTGAGGAGACACCGGAGGCGAGTCTTGAGGTACCTATCTGGGAGGAGTTTGACTCTGTTGCCGCCGAGGATATGGACAGGCTACGCGGGCGACTGCGGGCCACCACATGTTTATTGGACCCGTGTCCCTCCTGCCTTGTACTGGCAACCTGGGAGGTTACACGTGACTGGCTCCTGGGTCTGGTGAACGCCTCGCTGGAGGAGGGGTTCCTGCCAGCCTCCTTGAAGGAGGCGGTGGTGAGGCCCCTACTTAAGAGGCCTTCCCCAGACCCAGTTGAGTTAGCCAATTATCGTCCTGTCTCCAACCTTCCCTTTTTAGCGAAGGTTGTTGAGAGTGTGGTGGCACAGCAGTTCCCTCGACACCTGGAGGAAATTACTTATCTAGATCCGCACCAGTCCAGTTTCCGGCCGGGCCACAGCACAGAGACGGCTTTGGTCGCGTTGGTGGATGATCTCTGGAGGGCGAAAGATGGGGGTTGTTCCTCCATCTTAGTCCTGTTAGACCTCTCAGCGGCTTTCGATACCATCGACCATGGTATCCTGTTGCGTCGGCTGGAGAGGATGGGGGTGAGGGGCACCGTTTTGCAGTGGTTCTCCTCCTTCCTCTCCGGTCGGACGCAATGTGTGTTGGCGGGAGAGCAGAGATCGACCCTGAGGCCACTCACGTGTGGAGTGCCACAGGGGTCGGTCCTCTCCCCTCTCCTGTTCAACACATACATGAAACCGCTGGGTGAGATCATTCGAGGATTCGGGGTTGAGTGCCATCTGTATGCAGATGACACTCAGTTATACATTTCTACCCCGAACCACCCCAACGAAGCCGTCGAGGTGATGTCCCGGTGTCTGGAAGCCGTGCGGGTCTGGATGGGCGACAACAGACTCAGACTCAACCCTTCCAAGACGGAGTGGCTGCGGCTACCGGCGCCCCGCTTTAGCCAATGTGTTCCATCTCTGGCCATTGGGGGGGTACAACTGCCCCCGGTGGATAGGGTACGCAATTTGGGCGTCCTCCTAGATTCCCGGCTGTCGCTAGATGATCATGTGACGGCCGTGGCTAGGGGGGCGTTCCATCAGGTTCGCCTGATGCGCCAATTGCGTCCCTTACTGGAGCGGGACGCCCTTTGCACAGTCACTCATGCCCTAGTGACTTCTCGCCTTGATTACTGTAACGCTCTCTACATGGGGCTCCCCTTGAGATGCACCCGAAGGCTCCAGCTGATCCAGAATGCAGCCGCGCGGGTTATTATGGGGAGTACTAAGTACTCCCATGTAACACCTCTCCTGCGCGAGCTGCACTGGCTACCTGTGGCCTTTCGGGTGCGTTTCAAGGTGTTGATTGTCATCTTCAAAGCGCTCCATGGCTCGGGACCTAGTTATTTGCGGGATCGCATTCTACCCCATACATCCCTGCGACCAATCCGCTCTCACAGAGAGGGCCTCCTCCGGGTACCATCCACTAAACAGTGCGGGCGGGCGGTGCCTAGGAGTAGGGCCTTCTCTGTGATGGGCCCAACCCTCTGGAACGACCTCCCCCCCGATATTAGAACCACCTCTGATCTCCGCTCCTTCCGCAAGAAACTCAAGACCCACCTGTTTCGAGTAGCAGGTCTGGCTTAATTACAACCATAACCGTAACTGCATTTAACATCTATTCAAACCTTCCTGGATGGCTTTTTAAATTTTTAAATTTTATATTGGGGTTTTAATGGGTTTTAAAATTGTTCTTCATATTTAATTGGTTTTGGGATTTTATAACAGACCGTGTGTGTGAGTTGTTTATGTTGCATGTCTTATGTCTTATGTCATTTTATTGTTTTGATTACGAATGGTCTGTACACCGCCCCGAGTCCCTACGGGGAGAGGGGGCGGTCTATAAATTAAATAAACTATAACTATAAACTATTTAGACCCCGGTGGCCTGGATGATGGAGTCTTCATTACATATCAGACTGCATTTTGGGGAGAAACCCCTGAAGTAGGTGTGGCAAGAGTTGGTACATTTCAACAACTTGTTGACTTTCTGCCTAACTAAGTTAGCTCTGAGTAATGGAGCTGCTTGGATGAGCAATGAAATGCCTCAGATTAACAAAGATTGGTCTGGTTGCCATGATTCAACCTTTAGGGGTGTCAAACTCGATTTCATTGAGGGCTGTATCAGGGTTGTGTTTGACCTTGGGAGGGGGGGCATGGTGGGTGTGGCCAGAGTGGGTGCGGCCAGCTCAACATCAGGTGTGTCAGGTGTGCCTACGGTGGCCCTAGTGCTCTGCCAGTGAAAATGGGCTCCTGAGCTCTCTTTTCTGCTGTGTTGGCCTCCTGCAACCCTCTTCCAGTGAAAACGGGGCTTGGGAGGGCCGCTGCCAGCCCTCTCATGCTCCATTTTCACTGGCAGAGGCACTGCAGCCTTGAGTTTGACACCCCTGCTTTAGACAGTCTGGGTGAAGAGTTGCTCACTACTATTATATGCATATCAAGAGATGTTGACTGACGTGGGCTCCATAATCAGGACTTTAATCCAGGGGTGAAATCCAGCAGGTTCTGACAGGTTCTGGAGAACAGGTAGCGGAAATTTTGAGTAGTTTGGAGAACCAGCAAATGCCACCTCTGGCTGGCCCCAGAGTGGGGTGGGAATGGAGATTTTGCAGTATCCTTCCCCTGCCACACCCACCAAGCCACACCCACAGAACCAGTAGTAAAAGAAATTGAATTTCACCACTGCTTTAATCTCTATTTAATACATTTTGTTGTATACATGATGTACAATGTCAATAAAGACTATACTAGACAGAAAAGTGCAGTCTTTTTAGAGTTGCATCATAGCATCTTTTGTTGTGTCGCGGACACTTTTTAAGAATTTCAGAACCCGCGAACCCCCAGTCCCCACCCCTTCCAGGAACGATGGAGGGCTCGTGGTTTGAGAAACGTTGCTCTTGGCTTTTTTGGCTGCTATGACGATGTACTTGGTGACTATGGTGATGTGGTAGGTCCTTAGTTCAGAAAGAGCAGCCACACACTTGTTATACAGGGTCTGGAGGTCTTGGTTTCCAGAAGATAAGACATGATCCTTCAGTCGAGGAACAGACCGGATTTCTTCAATGAAGGCTTGATGGTGAGGGGGCATGTATTTTCTCATCCTGTGCAAAAATGCCGCTGGTAAAAAGATACCAAAGCAATGGATAAGTGGGGTTCAAGGCAATTTAAAATGATTGAGTCCGCCTACTCAACAAATAGCCCTTTAGATATCTTTAAATCCCTCATAATTTCTAGCCCACAAGGTTGATGTAGGAGAAGAGCCGGGAAAGCTAGGGGGCAGAGTCAGAGGTAGGTTGCTATCGGTTTGGCCCAGATTGGCCGAACCATTAGTAGCGGCGGCAGGAGGCTCTGCCCACCTGCCTGGACGCTTCTGCACAGAGGTGTCCTGCATGCGCAGAAGTGTTTTGTGTGTGAGCGCAAACACGTGTGGGAGCACACCCAAACTGCTACTAAAAAAATTAGCAACCCACCTGTGGGTAGAGTGAAGCAAGTCATCAGCCTAGAGTCATCATGTTCCCATAAACAATCTAAATCCAATCCCTCTCAAACTCTGTTGACTCTTATCCAGTGTCAATTTAGCACTACGCATTAGTGTCAGACCTGCAGCCATCTTTTCTTTTGGCTCTTTGGCCTGACACACTTTCTATTATTCTACTATGCATTTTCTATTATGGGAAAATAGGAGGGGGGATTGTAAGGAGTTAGATGATATGTAGCCATAACAACATTCGTTCTAGAAAGCCAAGGTCATCCTTTGTCTCTGCACCTCTGCACCTGACCGGAACTAGATGGGTGAAACTGCCAGCATGGCAGTGGGAAATTGGACCATGTGATGGACTTGTGGGTGTGGGGGAAGGTCATCCTTTGTCTTTGAACCTCTGCACCTGACCAGAACTGGATGGGTGGAAGCTGTCAGCATGGCAGTGGGAGATTGGACCATGTGATGGACTTGTGGGTGTGGGGGCAAGATCTTGAACTTTCAACTGGGTGGGGAAAATTGGGAAGCTTTCAGATTGTGCCAATATGGCTCTCTTAATAAATTGGAACTTTGAGCAATACTTTGCCTTGGACTCTGATTTACTTTTGGATGCTTTTCGGAACCTTGACATTTAGTTGACTAGATTTGAGTGGTGCAGTGGCCTAGAGGTGAAGGTCTTGCCTCACAATCAGGGGGCTGTGAGTTCGATCCTAGGTAGCGGCAGATATTTTTCTCTGGGCACTGCGGACTCTGCATTGGCAACAGGAAGGGCATCTGGCCAGTAAAAACACCGCTCCATTCAGTTGCCATGACTCCACCCCGCTGTAAGGGATTACGGGGTCATTAAAAGGCCAAAAAAAATTAGTTGACTAGATTCTTGTGGATAGGTTTGAGCAACAAATCTTAACACAACTTAACATATGGTGTTGATTCTTCACACCTGAAACGCAACTTGGTAAAAGTTACAGAAATAAGTATATGGCTAAGGAAAACTGTTTTATAGTATCAGCAACTGAGTCACTATAGACAAGCCAATACAGTACATGATGGGATTACTATCCAAATTCTTTCCATGCCTTTTCACAATCTCTTTGTTTAATTTCCAATCTGCACATCCTCTTTGATGTTCGTCAACATTCATCCTGAGCATCAAAACTAACTTGGCAAAGGAAGAAGTCTTCTTCCCTGACCTCTAATTTTCAACTTTTGAGGAGCTACAAGAAGTTTAATTAGTTTCCTCCATGGGGGAGACATCTGCAGGAGGAGGAAGAGGGAATAGAGCTGGCAGAGAGAGTGAGAGAGACAGAGGTGGAGCCTAGGCCCTCAGATGAAGAGTCAACAGCCCCCAGGTTTGGAGGGGGCTGATGAGGAATAGAAGGAACAGCTGGGTCCAATGCCTGTTGCACGGATGCTCAGAAGGCAGAGGAGAGGAGAGCAGTAGAAATCTATGGGCCGGTCCTTGGGACGGAAGAGCCACTGCTGCTAGCAAAGCCCCACCGTAGCTCTGGGGCTAAAAGGCAGGCGGCAGAGATGAATAGATGTGGCAGACAACTATTCATCTCCCTACCGGACAGATTTGTTAGCCTGCTGTGACCGAGAGAGACTTTTTGCTTGGGCTACTGGCGTTCCTAATAAAGGAAACATTTATTTAGCTGTAGAAGGTTTGTTGTGTTTGGGAACCAGGTCAAGAAGAGTTGATAGATTTGGAAAACCCATTGGGGTTTCATCCTAATTGCAATGCACAATGCCGGATCTACATGCAAGCAAAGGACAGCTCTTACCACTCTCTTTCTGATGTTGGATACCAAGCAGCTCATCGAAGGCATGCAGGGTGGAGCTTTGAGCTGCACTTCCTCCAGAATACGCCAGAGGCTGTTCGCAAAGGCCTTCGTACAGCAACCCTTCTGGTAACACGGGATTATCTTTCCAACTGGAAAAGGGAAAAGGCACCGATGGGTTGCACAAAAGAGGACCAATGCATAGCCTTCTGTAGCAGCCAATAGCAACAGCCCTTAGACTTATATACCACTTCACAGTGCTTCACAGCCCTCTCTAAGCGGTTTACAGAGTCAGCCTCTTGCCCACCAACAATCTGGGTCCTCATTTTACCTACCTCGGAAGGATGGAAGGCTGAGTCAACCTTGAGCCTGGTGAGATTCGATGTGCCAAACTGCAGGCAGCCGGCAGTCAGTAGAAGTAGCCTGCAGCACCGCATTCTAACCACTGCACCACCACGACTCAGTACCAAATAAGCAGAAGCAGCAGCAGCTAATCAATAATGGTGAAATAATACCCTAAGACCTCAACAGAATCAGGACAGGCCAGAACTAAGGCAAAGCTCTATGTGGGGAATAGCTGAGAGGCTGCAAGGCGATTGTGGAGCATCAGAACAAACAATAATGCATATTGTTCAAGAATGATCTGTCAGGAAATTTCAAGGCACTGGAATAGGTTATTCTACCTACAGTATCTAACTGATCTATGTTGTATGACCACAGTTTATCTGCAACTGCAACTATCTTCACTCCCTCACTGTTGTGAATCTTTCCGATCTGGGAGGAGGAGGAGGAGGAGGAGGAGGAGGAGGAGGAGGAGGAGGAGGAGGAGGAGGAGGAGGAGGAGGAGGAGGAGGAGGAGGAGGAGGAGGATAAGAAGAGGAAGAAGCAAAAGGAAGAAGAGGAGGTTGGGATCCTTGGTTCTCTTTGAGCTTGGTTGTTCCTTGCAGACATTTCATGATCCAACTAAGTAACATCATCAGTGCTGGAAGACAGTACTGTTTGTGGAGAAGAAGAGGAGGGAGAGGGGGATGGGGAGGAGGAGGAGAATAAGAAGAGGAAGAAGCAAAATTAGAAGGAGAAGGAATTGGAGTTGGAGGGGGATAAGAGGAGGTAGAAGCAAAAGGAGGAGGAGGAGGAGGAGGAGGAGGAGGAGGAGGAGGAGGAGGAGGAGGAGGAGGAGGAGGAGGAGGAGGAGGAGGAGGAGGAGGAAGTAGCAAAAGGAGGAGGGTGGCAGCTTCTGAGCCTCCAATTCTTCTGCCAAGTGATGCATTTCAAGAGCCACAGATCAACTGTGGAGAAGCTGGTGCTCATAGAGACTCAAGCTGTGTGCAGCTCATTAGCTGACCTGTGCCACCTGCCCTCCTCGCCAGATGTTTCCGAAGCACCAGGGAGCTAGCCGATCTATTTTGAGGCTGCTGTTTTATTCAAATGCTCACACAGAGCTAAAACAGAAGCTGCCTTCCTAGCAGCTGCTCAGAAGACCTGAGTTGCCCGGAGGCATTTCTCCAAGCAACAGGGAGCCCTTTTCAAGAGGTGGAGAGGCAGCATTTGCTATGCCACGCAGCCTCTTTGGCCAGCAACAGGTGACCATGAAGGAGATGTGCTATGTACTGTGAATGCACGCAGCCTCTGTTCAGACCTTTTTCCACTAGGAATGCGAAGAAGCCCATTGAGGGCCTGCGCTCTCCATCTCTTCAATGCCAATCAGCAATCATAATAAAGTTAATAGATCAGCTGGAGACGTGCCTTTTATTTCGGATGCTCAGAAGAGAGTTTCTTTGCTATTTACTGTAAATCTAAGGCAGAGAGTGGCAGCTCAAGGCTGGTGAGCTTTCATGGACACCCCAATCTCTGAGTTGCTAGAACAGAAACGGAGAAGACAAGATGTGTAGAGATTCTCGGTCCTCCAGGTCATGGTTGTCCCAAAGGGGCTTTTTCAGGAGGCAACTGGACTTTCTTGTTTTTTTTTCTTTTGAAGACGTTTCGCTTCTCATCCAAGAAGCTTCTTCAGCTCTGACAGGATGGTGGAGAAGGGAAGGATTTATAGTCCTTGCAGACAGCTGGTCATTTGCATCCTTTTAGAGGGTCGCTGAGGCCACTTGGAACTTTATCTGTGTCCTCAGGGTCACCTGAATGTGCAAATGATTCCTGTAGTCTGTATATAAATCCTTCCATTCCCCAATATCCTGTCAGAGCTGATGAAGCTTCTTAGATGAAAAGTGAAACGTCTTCAAAAGAAAAAAACAAGTAAGTCCAGTTGCCTCCTGAAAAAGCACCTTTGGGATAACTGTGACCCGGATGACTGAGAATCTCTACAGACTTTTAGCTACACAATTTGGGATGAAGACCCTCTGAATGGTGTGGGAGAAAGAATGGATTTCCAGAGGAAAAGCTGAAGACTACAGGAAACATTTGCACCACTCAGGTGACCCTGAGGACACAGATAAACTTCCAAGTGGCCTCAATGACCCTCTGAAAGGATGCAAATGACCAGCTGTCCACAAGGAACATACATCCTTCCATTCCCCGCCATCCAGTCAGAGCTGAAGAAGCTTCTTCGATGAGAAGCGAAACGTCTTCAAAAGAAAAAAACCAAGAAAGTCCAGTTGCCTCCTGAAAAAAGGACCTGTGGGACATCCATGACCTGAATGGCTGAGAATCTCCACAGACTTTTAGCTATACAATTTGGGATGAAGACCCTTGGAATGGTGTTGGGGTATGATCAGATTTCCAAAGAAAAAAATTGCAGACTACAGGAACCAAGGTGAGGGGGGGAGTTTTTGCCCTCCCCAAACTCCTGAGTCTCCCAGAACCTCCGCATGGCCCTGCTCTCACCTCGCACCCAAAACGGGCCACATGGAGACTCCTGGGAGGGGAGGGGAGGGGTGGCAGGGTCAATTGGTTCTTACAACAATCGGTTTGGTGAACTGGATGCAAAAGTAACATCTGGTTCTGCCGAACCATTGCGAACCGGCTGAATCCCACCCTGCAAAAGCCTCATCTTGTGTCAGTCACAAAGGTGTCAGGCCTGGAAGCCATCTTTTACATTGGGCCTTCAGGCCTGCTATATTTTCAAGTGGGGGAAACTGGGAGGTGGAGTTATATGGAGTATGGGAGATATATAGTCATAATAACATTCCTTTCTCAGAGTTAAGGACATCTTGCCGTGTAATTGATGTCATAATTGCAGGTAGGATTGTATTTGCCCAAAATTGGAAAAATGAAAATATCCCTACGGATGAGGATGTGATTAGGAAAATATTAGAATGTGCAGAAATGAATAGGTTCTTGAAATTAAAGAGAAGGAACTATCTGATTATTACAATATAATTATTTTATCCATGGTTAGAGAATAAATATGAAAAATGGAAAAAAGCAAAGGAGTGAAATAAGAGATAATGTTTTAACAAAGCTAAATAAGTTAAGAGGATTGTTACAGTATTAGGTATGGTATATATTAGTATTAAGTTAAGAATAGATAAAATAATAAATCTGGCTGAAATTTGTAATTGTTGTATAAAATATTTGCACACGATATATGTGTACCCAGATGACACACTGCTTAATGGAAGATGATGTTTGAATTAAAATAAAATAAAAATTTTATTTAAAAGAAAGGACTTGGATTTGCTTTTGGGTGGGAAAAACCTGGAGCCTTTCAGATTCAGGTTTTCCCAGATGTGCCATTTCTCTAATAAAACGGAACTTTGAGGAAACTCAAGCCTCGGAGTTTTCTTTCGTTGGGGGTCTTACTTGGAACCCTGACAAAATGGTTTCTCGTAACCTACTTTTACACTGGCGATCTAGCAACAAGTTTGTAGCCATGTAGGGATTGTGCAATGCCCAAAGGGAGAATTTTGCTTTGTAGTCAAGTTCCATTTCCTCCTAAGTATCATTTCTTCCCCTCTCCGCTTCAACACATCCGAATTTTAATGAAGGTTTAATGAGGGACCTTGATTAAGTGAAGGCAACACAATTAGCTAATGTGGCCTTGGGAAACCAAACATTAGGGAAGAGATTGACAAGCCCCCCCCCTGCCCCCCTCTGGCATGCTTTGTGCAAGAGAAGGGGTCGTAAAGATTTGGATTGAGAGTGTGCTGGTCAGGGGTTGAATTCATCCATTCTCCTCCTTCGTTTACAATCCAGGCACTTTCTCAAAGCAACACTAAGGAGTCAGAAAGGTCAGGAAGGCACTCCCCCCATTCAGATTTCGATGCAAATTCTGCACAGTTCACATGTTCGAAGTGGAGCAACAAATGAAGGCATCCTTTGTGCTGAAATCTGTCCTCTCACACCGAAGGATGGTGGTTTGGGGAGGGTCAAAATAATGGGGTATTAAAACATAGATATTAATGGAAAATGCAGGCCAAAGGATGGGGTGAGATGAATGGTTGCTCAAGAAGAAAAGAGAAGGAAGGAGAGAAGGGAAAGGGGGAGGGAAGGAAGGAAAGAAGGAAGGAAGGAAGGAAGGAAGGAGAGAGAAAAGGAGAAAGAGGAAATTAGCCCTGAAATACCCCTCCCAAAGAGGGAAGGAAGGAGGGAGGGAGGGAGGGAGGGAGGAAGCAGGGAGAGAAAGAGAAAAAGGGGAAGAAGGAAGGAAGGAGAGAGAAAGGGGAAGGAAGAAGGAAGTTTAGTCCTGAGATATCCCTCCCAAAGAGGGAGGGAAGAAGGAAGGAGGAAGGAAGGAAGGAAGGAAGGAAGGAAGGAAGGAAGGAAGGAAGGAAGGAAGGAAGGAAGGAGAGAGAAAGGGGAAAGAAGAAGGACGTTTAGGCCTGAGATACCCCTCCCAAAGAGGGAGGGAGGAAGGAGAGAGAAAGTGGGAAAGAGGAAGTTAGTTTAGTCCTGAGATACCCTTCCAAAGAGGGAGAGAGGAGAAAGGAAAGAAAGAGAGAGAGAGAAAGGGGAAAGAAGAAGGAAGATAATCCTGAGCTACCCCCCTTTCCCAAACAGATAAAGAGTTTTGTAGCCATATGTATCACTTCAGAATAAATGGTCTGAAAATTGTGAAAAGGAATAGTACATCCCAAAGGAAAATGGTAGGAACCCTTGTTTGCCATGTCTAATCAGTACAGATGTTTGGGTCAGTTCTTGGAGAACAAGAAAAGCCCCCAAGTCAGTTGGCACTGTGGGTTTTCTCAATATCAACAGTTGCTCCTCTCTACGGTTCTCCTTGGAAAATGCTTTTTAAAACCAAAGGAATATAGCTGTACTTACCCAGAAAAAAATATTCTTGTCACTCCATAAAAGACTGACGGATCCACATAATCTAGGAATCAGAGCACATAAAGATCAGGTCAGTTTGCTGGATATACTTAATAAGTGCAAGATTAAGTATGAATGTAACATTTTACACTTACACAAGAAGAACCAAGTGCATAAACACAGAATAGGTGGTACATGGCTCAACAGCAGTGCTGTGAGTTAGAGAGTGCAGAGAAGAGCAACAGAGATAATTTCAGGGGTCTGGAGGTTAAAACATATGATGAACAGTTGCAAGAATTGTGTATGTCTAGTTTAATAGAGAGAAGGACTAGGGGAAAACATGATAGCAATCTTTCAATATCTCAGGGGTTGCCACAAAGAAGAGGGAGTCAAGCTATTCTCCAAAGCACCTGAGGGTAGGACAAGAAGCAACGGGTGGAAAATCATGAAAGAGAGAAGCAACCTAGAACTAAGGTGAAATCTCCTGACAGTGAGAACAATTAACCAGAGGAACGACTTGCCTCCAGAAGTTGTGGGTGATTCATCACTGGAGGTTTTTAAGAAGAGACCTGCTCAAGCAGAAGACCTCCCCAGGTCCCTTTCAGCTCTGCTATTGTGTAATTCTGCATGCCTGCTCTACGGACCATCAAGTATGACCGTTGTTTGTTTTCTATTGAAGACAAAGAGGATGTTTGTCCTAACCATAATTGCATTGTATTGTACTGCACTGCACTACGTTATGTTATGTGATGTGATGTTAAGTTACGTTACGCTACGCTTATTATTATATATTATATTATATTATATTATATTATATTATATTATATTATATTATATTATATTATATTATATTATATTATATTATATTATATTATATTATATTATATTATATTTATTATATTATATTATATTATATTATATTATATTATATTATATTATATTATATTATATTATATTATATTATATTATATTATATTATATTATATTATTATATTATATTATATTATATTATATTATATTATATTATATTATATTATATTATATTATATTATATTATATTATTATAACATTACATTACATTACATTACATTACATTACATTACATTACATTACATTATTATTATTCGATTGTATCACAGCGGCCAGTTGTTTCGCCGGATTTGGCATTGATTACTTGTCGGGCCCCACCCAGGCGCCTAAGGATGTCGTAACTTCTTTTTGTAATATACGTGCAGATCCAAGCAGTGCAGCTTTTTGCATTTGACTGATGGTGATTTTGTCAAGTTTTAACTATTTTAAATGTAATTCCAGTGCTTTTGGAATAGCTCCCAGTGTACCGATTACTACTGGAATTACCACTGCTGGTTTGTGCCATAATCGTTGAATTTCAATTTTTAAGTCCTGGTATTTTGTGATTTTTTCTGTTCCTTCTCGTTGACCCTGCTATCACCCGGTATTGCGATGTCTATGATTGTAACCTTATTTTTCTCAACCAGTGTGATGTCTGGTGTGTTATGCGCCAGTATTTTGTCCGTTTGTATACGAAAATCCCATAGGATCTTGACCATCTGATTTTCGGTGACTTTTTCAGGCTTATGTTCCTACCAGTTTGTTGTTGTTTTAATATTATAATTTTTGCACAAATACCAGTGGATCATTTGTGCTACTGAATTGTGCCGCAATTTATAATCAGTCTGCGCAATTTTTTACAGCAGCTGAGTATGTGGTCAACAGTTTCATCAACTTCTTTGCAGAGTCTTCATTTGGCATCATCAGAGGATTTTTCTATTTTGGCCTTAATGACATTTGTTCGGATTTTTCCTAACTCTGTTGGTGTACTCTCTCCTGACAATACTTTTTACTTCTCCATGTTTGATGTTATCCAACTGCAAAATGCCTAAGTATTTGTAGGCTTCATTTTCGTTGCATTTAATTAGTTGGCCATTGGGCATTTCAATTCCCTCACACGCAGTGATTTTGCCCCTTTTTATGGATACAGTGGCGCATTTTTCCATGCCAAACTGCATTGAAATATCGCTGCTGAATACTTGAACTGTGTTTGCCAGTGATTAGATTTCTATTTCTGACTTACTATAGAGTTTCAAATCATCCATATATAATAAATGTGAATTTTTTTCAGTGGCTGTTTGGTAGCCTAATTTTTTTTTTTTAAGATTACCGATAGCGGGATCTTCGCGATGATGAAGAGAAGAGGTGAAAGTGAATCACCCTGGAAAATTCCTCGCTTGATATTAACCATTCCATACTTCTCATTCCCTACTGCCAACTAAGTTCTCCATTGTTTCATCGCCTTTTCAGTGAATGATGTAATATTTTTGCTAATGCCAGTTGTTTCTAAGCATTTTATGATCCAACTATGTGGCAATGAGTCGAATGCCTTTTTATAATCAATCCAGACCATATTCAAGTTCATTTTTCTTTTCTTACAATTTTCTAATATCATTTTATCAATCAGGAGCTGATCTTTTGTGCTCCTGCTCCTTCTTTTATTGCCTTTTTGCTCTACTGGCAAGATGTTGTTTGTTTCCAAATAATCCATAATATTATCTGCAATAATGCCTGTGAGTAATTTAAAGGTTGTTGGCAAGCATGTTATTGGTCTGTAGTTTTCAGGTATTGTTCCTTTAGTTGCATCTTTCTGAATCAAGTATGTTTTTCCAGTTGTCAACCATTCATCAATTTGACCATTTTGTAGTTGCCTGGCCAGTATTGAATGTAAACTGGTCAGATATTTGATCCAGAAACCATGTAATTGGTCATTTCCAGGTGATGTCCAATTCTTTACTTTTTTTACTCGATTTTTGACCATCTCAGTTGTTATTTCTAATACTTGCATTTGTTTATTACCAATGCTTTCCTCAAAGTCATGTATCCACTTTGCTTCCTTATTGTAGTCCTTTGCATTTTTCCACAATCCTTTCCAGAATTCAGCTGTGGCCTGCTTTTCTGGTTTTTCACTTTTGGTGTCACCATTCACATTAAGACTTTGATTAAAATGCCGTTGGTCTGATCGAAATTGTTGATTTTGTTTGTATTGGATGATTCGTGCCTCATCTCTCTCAATTTTTCTAGCTGTTGCTGTTATCTGCTATTTTACAATCTCTACAGCTTCATTGATGTTTCTTGTATCCAATCTATATCTTCTGATTAGCTGATCTATAATTTTGTTGTTTTTAAGCCGTTGCTCACGCATGTTCTTCATGTTGCTAGCATCTGCCCTTAATTTTTTGACTTTTTGTTCTAATCGGATTTTCCACTTTGGCTTTGATGCTTTTTCCATTGTGTGATTAGGTACTTTGATTTTAATGCCTAGTTCATTAGTGACTATTACAGCTGCACTGTACATTAACTCATTCGTTTCCAAGATGGATCCCGGTTCAATTGTTGAAAGCACTGCATTAACCATTTTCATGATAGGACCCAAAATTTTCTTAGGGACAGTTTTTAATGATGGTAAACGTTGCCTTTCCTCCCTAGCCAGAAAATGCTCCATGATCTTGTCCTTCAGTTCATTTTGTTTTTGAGTTGGTTCATCAGTTGGTTCAATGGTAACTAGTTCTGGTGGTAGTGTTGTTATTTCCTCTCCAGCAGCTTCTTCTGGGAGTTCTCCTATGATTTCTTTAGTTGTGTCATGAGTATCAGTTATTTCCTCTTGTGATGTTGTTGTTGTTGTTTTGCAATTTGCCTGAATTTCCTCAAGTTCAACTTCGCTAAACACTTTATTCCGTATAATAAATCGCCTTTGATCTGCTAGTCGTTGTTCACTAACATTTGAATCTGGATATTGTTGTTTCCATAAATCATACATTCGCTTTAAATAGCCTCTTTTTTTTGGCTCTGAGTTGTAATAACAGGCCATTATGGCACGATTTTCATCTGCACAATATTTTTGTCGTTTTGTTAGCTGGTCCACTTGTAGCCCACTTGTCGATGGATGCCCAGGGACCTCAACATCCGCCGCGGCCCTTGTTAACCCGCGACCAATGCGGTATAGAATTTTTAGTCATTTCTTTCACCATATTGTATGGGTTGGCGAGTTTTTATGGGGCCAGGTTATGTTGTTGTTGTTGTTGTTGTTGTTGTTGCTGCTGCTGCTGTTGTTGCTGTTGTTGTTGTTGTTGTTGTTGTTGTTATTATTATTATTATTATTATTATTATTATTATTATTATTATTATTATTATTATATCCTAGCTAGAGGTTGATTTTTTTTCCTCTGGGCACACTGAGAATATACAGTATCTGCTGAACAAAACTCCACATTGGCGACAGGAAGGGCATCCGGCCATTAAAACACTCTGCTAGCCCCATTCCAGAGGTGGTATTCAGCAGGTTCTGACCAGTTCTGGAGAACCAGTGGCAGAAATTTTGGGTAGTTTAGAGAACTGGTAAATGCTACCTCTGGTTGGCCCTGCCTCCATCTATTATCTGCCTCCAAATGCACCGCTGAGATTGGAGGCAGGAGAGGGGCCAACATTTGAAAATCAATTCTATTCATGTAGCCCCCAATGGAGGTTGCTTTCCCTAATCACGAGAGATCATTACAGAACTAAACGGTGGGTAATCATCAAAGGGCTTCGTTAATATCGAGGCTGCAAAAAAATGCTGAGAAAATAACCAAGCAACGAATCAACAATATTGAGCCACACAATGCTGTGATTCAAAAGCAGCTGAGATCTGTCGAGCACAGAGGGAAATTCAAAGCCTCCTTGCAACATTAAAGATTTGCTCTCTCTCCTGTCACAACTACTGATGCTCTTTCTAATGTTCCCCCCGAAGCAACCCTGGAGGAAGATTCAGCAAAATGGTTTTCTTACTAGAATTATCCCTGTGCAGTTCAGGTGCAATTAGAATCCATGGGCTATATTTTTTTTTTCTCTCTCTCTCAGGTATTTTATTCCGGTTTGAGATTTAGGCAGTTTCGATTGCATCTTTTTTTAAAAAAAAATCAAAACACAGGAGTCTTACATAACTGTATATAAGCTGTGGTGGTGCAGTGGTTAGAATGCAGTATTGCAGGCTAATTCTGCTGACTGCCAGGAAGTTCAATCCTGAATCAGAATAGAGCTGGAAGGGACCTTGTAGATCTTCTAGTCCAGTGATGGCTAACCATTTCCAGAACGAGTGCCCAAAGTGTGCACGCCCAAACCAATAAAATACATGCATGTTCACATTCTTGCACATATGCGCTAGTTGTTCCCAACTCTAGGGAGCGGTGCTCATCTCTGTTTCAAAGCCGAAGAGCCAGCGCTGTCCGAAGACATCTCTGTGGTCATGTGGCTGGCATGACTAAACACCGAAGGCACATGGAACGCTGTTATCTTTCCACCAAAGGTGAGAATTCCCTATTTTTCTACATGCATTTTTACGTGCTTTCAAACTGCTAGGTTGGCAGAAGCTGGGACAAGTAACAGGAGCTCACTCCATTACACAGTACTAGGGATTCAAACCACTGAACTGCCAACCTGATTGTCAAGCTCAGCATCTTAGGCACTGAGCCATCGCGTCCCTTTCATTATTTTATTATTTAATATATAATATTAAAACATTAATATTCTCTTACAGTGGACATTTCTAAATGTGAGTATGTTTTTATTGCCAGCTCATGAAGAAGAGGTTGGACAGCCAGTCTGGAATGGTATAAAGACCTCTGCTTGAGCAGGGGGTTGGACTAAAGGACCTCCAAGGTCCCTTCCAACTCTGATGTTCTATGTCTATATCTAAGTATGTGGGGATCACAGGCTTACCATGCATTTTCTTCAGAGTTTTGGTCATTTCTTGAAGTGTGTTTGTCACTTCTTGCAAGGCTTCAGCCAGGATTTTGTCATCTGGCTGAAGAAGTCCATTCACAGCCTTGGAAATTGCCTGCAGGAAAGGAGACAACTCTGTTTAAATTTACATGCTGCCTGATCCCCAGCAATGCTGAATTGCCTTGCAGGAATCCATTGGCTTCATTCGAGCTTTCCATTTTGCGGGTTATTTATTTATTTTTAAAGCGTTGATTTCAGAGGTAGGTTCCTACTGGTTCGTACCGGTTCGTACTGGTTCGGATGAGTAGGTAGTAACTCAGTCAGACACACACCCAAACCGGTTTTTATCCTCTTGGTTTTCTGTTTTCTGCATGCGCAGAACAACCTTCATTGCAAAAATGTAATTTGTTTCCCTTTTCTAACGTTGCGCACATGTGCAGATCTTTTTAGGTGCAAACGCACACACGCGCACCAAACCAGCAGCAATGTCGACAGGAACCCACCCCTGGTTGAGTCATTTTACAGACCACCCAGAGAACGGTCTCTACGATGCCTAGCATAGGCAGAATTCTACTCCGCTCGTTCTTGCACTTCTTCTACTTCTACCATGTGAGCCGTAGCTGGATTCATATCACCCTGAACAAGGATGAACAAAACACATGTGCTTTGTTCACAGAACATGCTGTGCCTCCCCAACTTGCCAAGGCATTACATCAGAACAGGGGTGTCAAAGTCAAGGCCCGGGGGCCAGATCCGGCCCCTGGGATGGGTAGATACGGCCTACGGGGCCACCCTGGAAACAGATAAGGACTGGCTCGAAGTGCCTCTTCCAATGAAAAGGGAGATTGGGAGGGCTGCATGAGGCCCTCCAGTGCTCCTCTTTCGGTCGCAGAGGGTTGCAGGAGGCCGACGCAGCCGAAAATGAAGCTCGGGAGCCTGTTTTCACTGGCAGAACCCTCGGGTCACCACAGGCGCCCCCCACATGTGTGACATTGAGCTGACCACCCCCACCCCCCATCCCACCCACCCCAAGGCCAAACACAACCAGAGGTGGGTTCCTACTGGTTCGGACTGGTTCGGCCAAGTATTTATTTATTTATTTATTTATTTATTTATTTGATTTCTAGAGGTAGTAACTCGGCCGGACAAGCACCCGAACTGGTTCTATCCTCGGCGGTTCCATCTTGATTTTCTGTTCTGCACATGTACAGAACAATTGTCATTGAAAAAAAAAATCTTTTTTCCTTTTTTAATTTTGTGTGCATGCGCAGAACTTTTAAGGTGCAAATGCAGAGCAAACTTTTTGGGGCACCGAACTGGTGGTAATGCTGGCAGGAACTCACCCCTGAACACAACCCTGATGTGGCCCTCAATGAAATTACATTTGTCACTCCTGTATTAGAACTTAATGTAATGACCACATTGACGCTGGTTGGATTACCACCATCTGCTGAATTATAGGCTACTAGCTTGTTTTAACCTAGTCTAGCTTGTTAGGTGTAACTCAACGTGTTTTCAGATTAGCCAAAATGCTGGGAATGCTCCTGTTCATCCCTTAAAAAACAGCCAAAGCAAACATTGATAATTAATTTAGGAGGCAATTAGACCTTCAATCCTGGTGCAGCAACTTTCTCAGCCAGTAAACTGACAAGGATGAACCCAACTGTGCTTGTTCCTCCAGGGAAGGTAACTATGGGCTCCAGATTCCTGGGAAGAGAACAAAACCAAAAGTCTAGGAAAGGAGGTACGAGTGTTTATTACTGCTTTCAAAGGAAGGGTTGTTTCTCTGAAAAAGCCCAAGGTGTACAAAACAATCTTTAACAGGGATGGCGAACATTTTCGCCACCCAATGCCCAAACCGAAATACATGTGCATGCATGGAAAACAGCCCAGAAAAAATCTATTTTCCAGCTATTTTTCAAGCTGTTTTCAGGCCGTTTTTCAGGCTGTTTTTTGGGCAAATTCTGTTTGGCCAAAAAAATTCTGTTTATATACAGCAGCACAGAGTAAACAAAGAGTACAGTCACCATGTGCTTTACTGCTCAACTATTTTAACTGTGACAGGAAACAGGAACAAAAGAGCATAGAGAATATACTATCGATCCTAAGTTGTAAACAGTGCCATCTACTGGCTGAATACTATTGTAGCTGTTGCATAAAAATACATTTCAACAATGAATTCCAACAAAAACAATATTGCATATTGCTGTATGATGTTTGGTAATTCCTAGCTGACCTTATACAAGTCTATTCACTGCATGTGCTCCCTCTCACAGGGCACTCGTGCCTGAACACCAAAAGGTTTGCTAGCCTTTTCTTTTTTTTCCACCCTGTTTCTTTATAAGTAACTTAAAAAGGGAAGCGTAACAGTGGTGGCTCAGTGGCCAAGACGCTGAGCTTGTTGATCAGAAAGGTTGGCAGTTCGGCAGTTCGAATCCCTAGCGCTGCATAATGGAGTGAGCTCCCATTACTTGTCCCAGCTTCTGCCAACCTAGCAGTTCGAAAGCATGTAAAAATGCAAGTAGAAAAATGGGACCACCTTTGGTGGGAAGGTAACAGCGTTCCATTCACCTTCGGCATTTAGTCATGCCAGCCACATGACCCCGGAGACGTCTTCGGACAGCACTGGCTCTTCAGCTTTGAAATGGAGATGAGCACTGCCCCCTAGAGTCAGGAACGACTAGCACATATGTGCAAGAAAACCTTTACCTTTAACAATGAAAAATGAAATAAACCAGAACCACTTGAAGGGCATATCTCAATTTGGCATTAGATTAGAATTCCAATAGAGAATCCTAAGCCAAGGAGAAACAAAGCTCGGTGAAATAAAGAGTCAAATACACCTTGGGTGTCAGTAATGGCCCAGAAAGGAGGCAAGCAATTACTTGCTAAACAAACCCATTTCTGGTTAGTTTGCCATTTGCGCTTGAGAGGAAAGCTACAACCTACCACCAAGCAGGTGTTTGATGAAGAAAGATGATTCTCCTAAATCTCCATTTGCTATTCTGTGGGAGCATAACTGGCAAAAAAAAATAGGAGCTGTGAACAATGTAAACGTAAGCTGACTTCCTAAAAGTAGCAGCTGTTTGACTTCAAACAGCCTGAAAATTGACTCCAAGGTGATCACTAAACCGATCTTGTCCTGCAAAAAAAAAAAAAAAAAAAAAAACCCTAGGGATTCTCAAAGACTTACTCAATTTCCAGACGCCTTGGAGAAATTGAGGTGACATCCGCCAACATACCCAAGGAAGCAAAATCAAGAGATGAAATCAGTAAAGTCCATTATGGTACAACTGTGCTTTTAACAACAATAGCAATGGCACATAAGATGTATATACCGCTTCACAGTGCTTTACAGCGCTCTCTAAGCAGTTTGCAGAGTCAGCCTCTTGCCCTCAACAATCTGGGTCCTCATTTTACCCACCTAGGAAGGACGGAAGGCTGAGTCAACCTTGAGCCTCGTGAGATATTAACAGAGCTAGTAAGCTATTGTTCAAATGTAATTCTTTAATATTAGAATTCCAATAAACTCTATAGTCATTTGCTTTTTTTAAAAAAAAAAAGTTGCTGATAAAAACTGCTCCATGTGGAAACAGCCCATTAGACAATTTAACATTTAAGGTTGATGTAGAAGATGACCACACTGAGCCAGAGGGATGGGTCAAGCATGTCATCAGTCTCGAGTGCCTTTGTGCCCATCAGAGATTCTCATCGCTGACTCGAAATACTATCCCAAGGAAATGTCTGAAAGAGACACCTACAACAATAGAAAAAGAAAGGGAGAGAGTAGGAGAGCATGAAAGGAAGACGGGAAAGAAGAAAGAGGTGGTGTCACAACAGGAGGAAGGGATGATAAATAAAGCAACCCAAACTGTATATTATAACCTATTAAATGAAATAATAAATGTAAATGTATAAGAATGACAAAGGTAAAGGAGAAGAAGAATTATGTTAATGTATACTTAAAATGGTATGTAAGAGAACAAAAATTTAAAAAATTCTATTTCTCCCCCCCCCACCCCCAAAAAAGAGAGATTCCGCTGACTCTTATCTACAGGCCACCTTGAATTCCCCTGACTCTTATCCACCGCCATTTTGCTTTGACCGTTAGTAGTTCAGATTCTTGTAGAGAGCGTTAACAGGCGATATTCATTTGAACCCCTTGGGTTCCCGATTTCCTGAGCTTGAAGATTCCAGCTACGATCGATCTCCAATGATTAAGCACAGATATCATTGCCAATAGATTTATTACCCCTGGGGATTTTTCTTCTTCCAGTTCGCCAGAATAAAATCCGTGTGGACCAGGATCGGAGGCAGACCTAGCATTTCAGAGACTTCTCCAAAAGGGATGGCCAGGTTTCGTGGCAAAATCTGGAAGACAAGACAAGCAGGTCAACACCAGCTCTCCTGTGTCCATGTCTTACTGGGTTTAAGTAGAGTTCCAGATGGTTAGAAGAAGTAGAAAGTGTCTATGGAGATTCTCCGTCATGCAGGTCACGGTTGTCCCAAAGGTGCTTTTTCTCAAGAGACAACTGGATTTTCTTGGTTTTTCTTTGAAGACGTTTCGCTTCTCATCCAAGAAGCTCTGACTGGATATGGAAGGATCTACACTCCTCGCAGATAGCAGGACTTTTACATCCTTTTAGTGGGCCGTTAAGGTCACCTGAAGGTTTAGCTGTGTCCTCAGCGTCACCTGCGTGGTGCAAATGGGTGGGGAGCCTTCTTGGAACTGTTGAACAGTCATGTCGACAGTTCCAAGAAGGCTGCACACCAGTGTTGGGTTCCGGATCCTGGTGCAACCGGTATGGTGCAACAAGGTTGGGGCCCGGCATCCACTACATGAATGCGCGCAGCATGCACATGCGTCCTTATCTCTTGCAACACCTCCACAAGCCTCAGCGACGCTCCAGCTGCTCGGCGGAGCATGGCGCAGGTGCCGTGCGTTCTGTACGCGGAAGCGCCAAAGAGCTCAAATACAGGTAAGGAGCTCAGGCGGGCGGGTGGGCCCTCTGGAGCACCGTACTGGAACGGTACCCGGTGCTCCAGGCAGGCACTGGCACTGGTACGCCCCTACCGGGGCCTACCGCCTGCAACCCACCACGGCTGCACACCCATTTGCACCAGGGGTGAGTTGCTTCCAGCATTACTGCCGGTTTGGTGTGCTCAAAAATGTCACACTCTTGCTTCGCTCGCTCGCACATTTGCACAAGATGGCAGCCCCATTGGAGAACCGGTTCAGGGGCGTGGCAGGCCTGCGTCGCTGCTGGTTCCAGAGACCCAGGCCACCAAACCACTACCGGTTCAGCCAAACCGGTCCAAACTGGTGGGCACCCACCTCTGATTTGCTAACCTTTTTGTTGTCCTGTGCCGAAAGCGTGCATGCATGCGTGACCACACTCATAATGCAATGTGTGCACCACAATACGCTCTTCCCCATGCACATGTATGTGCCCACACACACACACACACAGTGTGTGCGAACCCACCCCATCCTGCGTGCCCCGTTTTGGACCTAGCATGGCTCCCTGCAGTCTCCTGGGACCAAAAACAAAGCACAGGGGGTACGCTGCTCCCCCACCCCCCGTGCATACATGTGTGCCCCCCATATGCATCAGCATCTCCTGCATGCTCCCCTTCCCCTGCGCATGTGTGACAGTGACCCGAAGATCAGCTGGCCAGTGGGAGGGAACCCAAGCATGCAGGTTAGAGCTGAGCTGGGGTGATGGTTCGCCTGCCCACAGAGAGGGCTCCATGTGCCACCTGTGCCACCTGTGCCATACGTTCACAGTGCTAAAAGGATGCAAATGTCCAGCTGTCTGCAAGGAGCATAAATCCCTCCATTCCCCACCATCCAGCCAGAGCTGAAGAAGCTTCTTGGATGAGAAGCGAAACGTCTTCAAAAGAAAAAACAAGAAAGTCCAGTTGCCTCCTGAAAAAGCACCTGTGGGACATCCATGACCTGAATGGCTGAGAATCTCCACAGACTTTTAGCTAGACGATTTGGGATGAAGAACCTTTGAATGGTGTGGGAGAAGGAATGGATTCCCAGAGAAAAAATTGCAGACTACAGGAACCATTCACACCACTCAGGTGACCCTGAGGACACAGGTAAACCTCCAGGTGGCCTCAACGACCCTCTAAAAGGATGCAAATGTCCAGATGTCTTCAAGGAGTATCAATCCTTCCATTCCCCTCCATCCTAGTCAGAGCTGAAGAAGCTTCTTGGATGAGAAGCGAAAGGTCTTCAAAAGAAAAACCAAGAAAGTCCAGTTGCCTCTTGAAAAAAAAGCAACTTTGGGACAAAAAGAAGAAAACTTTGTAAGTCCCTATTGCCCAATGTTAGACTAAAAGCACTGAAGAAAACTACAAGGAGACCTTAACGTAGAACCATTCGTTTAGCACCCATTCCAAAGTTATAACCACAAAAAAGTGACTTAGAACTGCTCCTTGCACCTACAACTGTTGCTGCATCCCCATCGTCACAGGATCAAATTTGGGCACTTGGCAAACCGGCATTATTTAATTGTGGCATTTGTAGGGTGGCACCATTGCATCTGGGTTTACTCTTTGCATCCTCCTGGTTTCCTGCAGATACCGCTGGGCCAAATCAGGCTTAAGAAAGACCAACATTCTCAAGTACAGGCTAATATACCTTGGGGACCTCTTTTTCGCCTTCCTGCCAGACGTAGCTCATCGTGATGAAACTGAGGACCAGGTGGGCCAAGTAGAGTTCTCGGTGGCCTTGGAGGTACTGGCAGCTTAGTAGAGGCATCTGTTGAAAGAGAAAAATCGTTAAAGAAACATAATATTGTTATTAATGGGTCTCATCCCACCACCACGTCCCTCCCTCCCTCATAGAACATAGAACAATAAAGTTGGAAGGGACCTTGGAGGTCTTCTAGTCCAACTCCCTGCCCATGCAGGTGACCCTATACCATTTCAGACAAAGCCTCCAGTGATTCCTTCCCTTCCTTTCCTTCTTTCTTTCCTTCCTTTTCTTCCTTTCTTTTCCTTCTTTCTCCTTCCATCCTTTCCTTCTTTCCCTTCCCTTCTTCCTTCTCCTTCCTTTCCTTCTTCCTTCTCCTTCCATCCTTTCCTTCCTTTCCTTCCCTTCTTCTTTCTCCTCCCGTCCTTTTTTTCCTTCCCCTCCCTTCTTCTTTCTCCTTCCTTTTCTTCCCTTCCCTTCCTTTTCCTTCCTTTCTTCCTTCCTTCCTTCCACTAAAGACTATTCTATTAAGAATAAATACATAAAAGCAGTTTTTCAAACCATCTGAACCCTTTTTTACACAATTGAATACTTTCTCTTGTGGAAGACATCTGATCAATAAACTCATTCCATTTCTATTTAACTTTGATAAGTTTGCCTCTTTCATTCCGACATAACGCCTGCAAAACTCCCATTTTTCTCCGGCGCATCACAGCGCAACAGCTGCTGAGGGCTAGGAAGTGACAAGCCTGTGCATTTAGCACTCAATTTCTGCAGCTTGAAGATGATGGTGTGTAAATCAGCCATCATACATCAAACACTAGAAAGGAAATCACCGATCACACCTCATTATCTAATGCAGGGGTGTCCAAACTTGGGAACTTTAAGACTTGTGGACTTCAACCAAGCTATGCTGGCTGGGGAATTCTGGGACTTGAAGTCCACAAGTCTTAAAGTTCCCAAGTTTGGACACCCCTGATCTAATGCATCCCCTAAGAATGGTTGAAAAGGAAAGAAACAAAGAGGAAGGAAAAGCATACAGTAGAGATTGTTGCATGGGTAGTCCTTAATTCATTTAGTGACCATTCAAAGCTACAACAGCACTGGAAAAAATGACTTATGACTATATGTCACACTGTGCTTCGAACTCCTGGCAGTGGGCAGAGTTAGCCTGCAATACTGCATTCTAACGCCACTGTAGCTCCTGCACATGGCCTATTAAAACATGAATAAGGTAACTTCAAATGTGGCTTGGCTGTATGTTGTTCCCAGTTCAGCTACATGAGAGCTATTACACCGTTAGGAATGAGACTAAGGTAAAGCTAAAGGTTCCCCGCACACATACATGCTAGTCGTTCCCGACTCTCAAAGCTGAAGAGTCAGTGCTGTCCGAAGACGTCTCTGTGGTCGTGTGGCTGGCATGACTAAATGCCGAAGGCACATGGAACGCTGTTATCTCCCCACCAAAGGTGGTTCCTATTTTTCTACTTGCATTTTTTACATGCTTTCGAACTGCTAGGTTAGCAGAAGCTGGGACAAGTAACGGGAGCTCACTCCATTACGCGGTGCTAGGGAGTCGAATTGCCAAACTGCCAACCTTTCTGATCGACAAGCTCAGAGTCTTAGCCCCTGCTTTCCTTAGGAATGAGACTATAAAACAGTAATTGGTACTACTACTGCTTCACGAAAAGCAAGCTAACACAGAAAAACCGAGAAGAAATGGGCAAGAGATTTGCTATGCCACATTGCCTGTTTCAAGAAGGGTGTTTGTTGGAACTCTTTTACCTTTATCATTCCTTCTCATCAATATTATTGATTATTGAGTGCTAGATTCTTAATACGATACAATATAATAGCAGAGTTGGAAGGGACCTTGGAGGTCTTCTAGTCCAACCCCCTGCCTAGGCAGGAAACCTTATACCGTTTCAGACAAATGGCTATCCAACATCTTCTTAAAGACTTCCAGTGTTGGGGCATTCACATCTTCTGGAGGCAATTTCTGTTCCACTGATTAATTGTTCTAACTGTCAAGAAATGTCTCCTCAGTTCTAAGTTGCTTCTCTCCTTGATTAGTTTCCACCCATTGCTTCTTGTTCTACACTCAGGTGCCCTGGAGAATACTTTGACTCCCTCTTTTTTGTGGCAGCCTCTGAGATATTGGAAGACTGCTATTATGTCTCCCCTAATCGTTCTTTTCATTAAACTAGACATGCCCAATTCCAGCATCCGTTCTCTATGTGTTTTAGCCTCCAGCCCCCTAATCATCCTTGTTGCTCTTCTCTGCACTCTTGCTAGAATCCCCGCATCTTTTTTACATCATGGTGACCAAAACTGGATACAATATTCCATGTGTGGCCTTATCAAGGCATTATAAAGTGGTATTAACCCTTCACGTGATCTTGATTCTATCCCTCTGTTGATGCAGCCTAGGACTGTGTTGGCTTTTTTGGCAGCTGCTGCACACGGCTGGCTCATATTTAAATGGTTGCCCACTAGGACTCCAAGATCCCTTTCACAGTTAGTACTGTTGAGCAAGGTACCACCTATATTGTAGCTGTGCATTTCGTTTTTCTTGCCTAAATGTAGAACTTTACTTTTTTCACCATTGAATTTCATTTTGTTAGATAGTGCCCAATGTTCAAGTTCTTTATATTAATTGTTACCAGTCTACTTTAAAAGGAGAGGGAATGTCAGAATTTGCAGAAATGGCTAAAGAGATTTGGTCGAAGAACACATAACAAAAACATTTTGGGGGAAGACTATGAGCCTTGTATGCCCTTCTTGATGGGAAAAAAAAGGGATGGATGATTTATGGAATTAAAGGTTAAGCAGACGAGGGGTGAGCAGCTTCGTAAAATATTTGTAAAATAAGGTTACAACAATCTGTTGGAAAGAAGGTTGGAAATATCCATATGCTCCAACACTGGAAGTATTTAAGAAGAGATTGGAGAACCCTTTGTCTGAAATGGTATATAGCAGGGGTGTCCAAACTTGGGAACTTTAAGACTTGTGGACTTCAACTCCCAGAATTCCCCAGCCAGCAAAAGAACTCTGGGAGTTGAAGTCCACAAGTCTTGAAGTTCCCAAGTTTGGACACCCCTTCTATATAGGGTTTGCTATATATATATATATATATATATATATATATATATATGTGTGTGTGTGTGTGTGTGTGTGTGTGTGTGTGTGTGTGTGTGTGTGTTTTTGTGTTACAACCCCTGGTATGCCCAAATATGGGAGGGAACTCACTCCTCCCTCCCTTTATTTATTTATCAGCACAAATACAACACATATATATATATATATATATAATTTGTTTTCGTAGATTTTCACGGGTGTAGGTATGCTGGTTTTGTTGTATTCGGGTCTTTTCCCGTGTAAGGTTACACAGGAAAAGACCCGAATACAACAAAACCAGCATATATATATATATATATATATATATATATATATATATATATATATATATATATATATATATATATATATATATATATATATATATATATATATATATATATATATATATATATATATATATATATATATATATATATATATATATATATATATATATATATATATATATATATATATATATATATATATATATATATATATATATATATATATATATATATATATATATATATATATATATATATATATATATATATATATGTTGTATTTGTGCTGATAAAATAAAGGGAGACTAGTATAGATCCATTTCGAGCTATTTAGCTCTCATCATATATATACTTTCTTTTTATTTTTTGCACCATCTTGTTTTTGTTACTTTCTGTTTTGTCTTTTGATGTGTCATTAATTACATGTAAATTACAGGATTACATATAAATAGAAAGCAGATTTTAAATATGACATCTAAGCAACGTTATTTTCTCTTCTGTGGAACAAGTGCCACCTACAGGAACGTTTGCAGCATTGCAGAGGAAAAAGCGGAAGGTTCACTATTCCAGATGTATTTTTAAAGAATTCGTGTTTTGTTTACCTTTCCAAATGGTTTGCAAACATTTTGTTCTCTTCCTCTTGCTTTGTCCTGCCTCGCACTTCAAAATCAAACATCTCCTGCCAACTCATATCCTATTTTTAATCAACAAGACAAATACTGAGAGAATAAGCACACTGTTCTGACCGAGGCTTCCCCAAAAAGCACGAGGCAGACAAAACCTCTTTTATTAAACGAATGTGAATTCCTCTCATTCACATTCAGCCAAGGCCTGGCAAACAGTCTTTCAAAGGAATATTTATAACCACAGACTTTATCAATCTTGAAAAGCTGCCATGTAAATGTTTTCCAAATGGGGTGCTGTGCAAGGAAAGACTGGGCACAGAGTCTCTGAGATTCATGGACAGATCTTCACACTCCTGAAACAAATCTAACGACCGAATGAACGAATAGTTTCCTGCAAAAGCCCACTCACTCTTCTTTTATTTCCAATCACCTTCCACCTGTGCCTTTACTCCCAAGTCTACCCTAATTTCTGAGTTGTTCTTTTCTTCTGGCAGCTCTGCGCATGTGCATACTAGGAACAGGCTCCAGTTGTTCTTCTGCCTCAGTCTAGCTCCGAAGGCACCTGATCACTGCTAGACGGCCTTGGCCCTGTCTCTGCCTCCGATGCAGAGCCCTCGTCCAAGCCTTCCCCAGCCTCCAAGACTGGCCCATGCTCCTCCTCAACTTCCTCACTGTCCGACTTTGCTGCCAGTTCTGCTGGCCGTTCATGGGCCACAATATACACAAATGGTTCAGGGTGTTTCAAAAAGTAAAAGTGGAGATCCCAACTCAAAGACAAGGCTGATAGGAAAGCTAGCATCCACTCCTCTAGTATGCAATAAAGAAAGGAAACATGCTTCATAGAGCAGAGGTCTCCAACCTTGGCAACTTTAAGACTTGTGGACTTCAACTCCCAGAATTCCCCAGCCAGCAAAAGAACTCTGGGAGTTGAAGTCCACAAAGTTGCCATGGTTGGAGACCCCTGTCCTATAGCATGATGAAGCACAATGTGGGATCTCCATGGTTAAATGCCATGCGTGAGAAGGGATTTCAGTACCTTGTTGACCTGGGAACGAAGTTGATGGCTCTCAATCAAGTAAACCAACTGGTGAGCAATCTCCATCCATGGACTATAGAAAGGAGGAAGTTCTTCCTTAAAAAGAGAGATCAAAAAAAGTAATGTGTTTATATAAATTAAATGTATACATGGAATTGTACAGATTAGGTAGGAAATGAAGAGCCCATGATCCTTAGTCATTGTGAGATTACAATTCCCAGCATCCAATGCCTACTGTGAACACTGGCTTAGGATGTTGAGGATAGTTCAGTGCAGTTTTTCTATCCTTTAATTGAAAAAAGCCTCTAAAAGGAATTATCATCCTCAAAGTGGAGAAATTGAGAACTTGGAGTTCTCCAATAGTTGCTAATTCCCAGGTGCACCAGCTAGAAAATCCAGTTTCACATTCGCTACCTGTGTCCCGAAGAACTAATATTCTAAGCTTGGCCAACATACAGTGGATTTGTGTGAGGATAGTGAATGTCATGTGTTCGTTTCTTGTTTTTCTTTAAGACAGATTTGTTTCAGATTAACAGAATTGGAAGGGACCTTGTGGGTCATCTAGTCCAACCCCACCCTACCCAAGCAGGAGACCCTACACCATTTCTGACAGGTGGCAGTCCAGTCTCTTCTTGAAAGTTTCCAGAGATGGAGCTCCCACAACCTCCAAAGGCAACTTCTGTTCGGTTGAATGTTCTCTCTGTCAGAAAATTTCTCCTTATTTCCAGGTTGAATCTCTCCTTGATCAATTTCCATCCATTATTCCTTGTCTGGCCTTCAGGTGCTTTGGAAAACAGCTTGATTCCCTCCTCTCTGTGGCAGCCCCTCAAATACTGGAAAACTGCTCTCATGTCTCCCCTGGTCCTTCTCTTCTCTAGACTAGCCATGTCCAGTTTCTGCAACCGTTCATCGTATGCTCTCTACATGGGGCTCCCCTTGAGGTGCACCCGGAGACTGCAGTTGGTCCAGAATGCAGCCGCGCGGGTAATCATGGGGAGATCGAGGTTCTCCCATATAACACCTCTCCTGCGCGAGCTGCACTGGCTTCCTGTGGCCTACCGGGTGCGCTTCAAGGTGTTAGTCACCATCTTTAAAGCGCTCCATGGCATAGGGCCTAGTTATCTGCGGGATCGTGTCCTGCCCCATACATCCCTGCGGCCCATTCGCTCACACAGAGAGGGCCTTCTCCGGGTGCCGTCCTCTAGAGACTGTCAGAGGGCGGTGCCCAGGAGTAGGTCCTTCTCTGTGGCGGGTCCCACCCTTTGGAATGACCTCCCCCCAGACATCAGGACAACAACCGATCTCTGCTCCTTCCGCAGTAAACTGAAGACCCACCTGTTTCGGCTAGCCGGCCTGGCATAATCTTGACAACTGTTCCACCCCTTGGTTAATTTTAATTGTCAATGTTAGCTTTTAAACTTTTATTCTTATTGGGGTTTTAACTTCCCTGATTATTGTATTTATTTATTTTTACCTCCTCCTTTGTAGTCCGTAGACCGTTGCTTGTGTACATCGCCCCGAGTCCCTGTGGGGAGAGGGGGCGACTAATAAGTCTGATAAAATAAATAAATAAATAGATAAATAAATAAATGTTTGAGCCTCCAGTCCCCTCTTCATCCTGGTTGCTCTTCTCTGCACTATTTCTAGAGTCTCCAATCTTTTTTATAGTGTGGTGACCAAAACTTGATGCAGTATTCTAGGTGTGTCTTACTAGGGCTTTATCGAGTGGTATTAGTACCTCACTTGATCTTGATTGTATCTCTCTGTTAATGCAATTTAGGTTTGCATCAGGTGCTTTGGAAAACAGCTTGACCCCCTCCTCTCTGTGGCAGCCCCTCAAATATTGAAACCCTGCTCTCATGTCTCCCCTGGTCCTTCTCTTCACTAGACTAGCCAAGCCCACTTCCTGTGACCACTAGTCCCCTAATCATCTTGGTTGCTCTTCTCTGCACTCTTTCTAGAGTCTCAACTCTCAACAAGAGATATAGCAGAAGGACACATCAAAGAGTTTGGGGAGGCATGGAAAGAAACTTTTTCAGCAGGTGCAAAGGGATATATTCATAATTGACATTAAGGTAACTGATTTTATTTATTCATTCATCTAATTTACATAGCCTCCCATTCTACCTAACAACATCCTACCTACTCTGAGCAACGTACTACTATGTAAAGCAGACTTAATTCTCATTTATTTTGTATCAATTATATATATTTTTCTGCTAGCTTCAATCATTCTCTCTCCTTAGATCTTTTGCCCCAGAAGGTTATGCATTGTTACAGGCATTTGATTGCTATCAATGAAAAAATTATCCATTAAAAAGCTTTCTTCTCCCAACAAAGCTTATCTTATGTCATTCCACAGATCACTAGCTCAATGGAATGGTATCTTCAAGTCTCTACTTATTCAGAGACAGACAACATTCATTATGTCACCACGATGTAAAAAAGATGTGGAGACTCTAGAAAGAGCAACAAAGAGGATTAGGGGACTGGAGGCTAAAACATACGAGGAACAGTTGCAGGAACTGGGGAGGGCTAGTCTACTGTAGAGAAGGACCAGGGGAGACATGATAGCAGTCTTCCAATATTTGAGGGGCTGCCACAGAGAGGGAAGGGTCAAGCTATTTTCCAAAGCACCGAGAGTAGGACAAGAAGCAATGGGTGGAAACTAATCAAAGAGAGAAGCAACTTAGAACTAAGGAGAAACTTCCTGACAGTTAGAACAATTAATCAGTGGAAGAATTTGCCTCCAGAAGTTTTGAATGGAAGTTTTTAAGAAGATGTTGGATAACCCTTTCTCTGAAGTGGGGTATGGTTTTCTGCCTAAGCAGGGGATTGGACTAAAAGACCTCCAAGATCCCTTCCAACTCTGTTATTCTATTCTATTCTGTTCCATTCTATTCCAGTCTATTACATTCCATTCTACTAATCTGTCCTTCTTTAGATTGGGGAGAAAATTATTCTCACATTTGTTGGTACCAGACTCCCTTCACCAGTGTCATTCTTACAACTGTGTAAGGATACCAGAGCAAAGACAAATCTTCCTCTTCCTCCTTCTCCTGATCAGAAAGCTTGGTTTGGTCTCTTAAATATTCAAATCCCAAATCCCAAAACGATCCCAGATCATTCTGCCTCTCTCTGCAAGCCCAAATCCATCAACAAAAGTAGACAATCATGGGAAAGATCAGAGGGAGTCTTCTTCCTCAACTTCCTTCCTTCCTTGGACCCAGCCGTTTGAACGCTTTCTCCTTCTTCCCACACCTTTAGTCTTTGGCAAAAGGCTGTACCTACCAGTGGATTTGGAAGAAGGAAACCAAAGTCTTCAGAAATATGAAATCTCTTCAGTGTGAATGCCGGCTTCTGTTTCACAGAATGCGTAGCGTTCTCCATTCTTATGAGATTTAACAGCCACGCTTGGGAATTTTTAGCGGACTGGATTTGGGATGAAGTGAAGCTCAGAATCCCACAGTAATTGTTGACCAAGACAAGCTTAGTTGTAACTATTAGTAGATCTTGATTGGGTGAATTATTTCCTCTCCTCCTCATAGTCCCAGACCTTTGGCCTGTTGAATGTCACTGACCAATGATCGGTGACGCTGGATAAACATCAGGGAGGTGCGCTGATAACACCCTCAAATAGGCCAAATTCAGAAACAGAAAAGAATTTAGAAGGGAAGGGAGCATCTACAAAGCATCTACAAAGCATAAAGGCAAAATCTGCCAACTTGTTTGATAAGTATAAAAAAACAAAAGAAATACAGAATAACAGAGTTGGAAGGTGTGGTACTAACACTATAACTATAAAGTTATACTAACTATACTAACTATACCATACTAGTACTGTACTGTACTATACTATACTATACTATACCATACCATACCATACCATACCATACCATACCATACCATACCATACCATACTATACTAGTACTGTACTAAACTATACTATACTAACTATAACTTATACTAACTATAACTATATACTAACTATAAAGTCTTAGTGAGACCACACCTGGAATACTTCATCCAATTTTGGTCACCACATTATGGAAAAGATGTGGAGACTCTAGAAAGAGTGCAGAGAAGAGCAACCAAGATGATTAGGGGACTGGAGGCTAAAACATATGATAAATGGTTGCAGGAACTGGGCATGTCTAGTCTAGTGAAGAAAAGAGAAGGACCAGGGGAGACATAATAGCAGCGTTCCAATATTTGAGGGGCTGCCCCAGAGAGGAGGTGGTCAAGCTTTTTTCCAAAGTCTTAAAGCCTGAGTAAGACCACATCTAGAATCCTGCATCCAGTTTTGGTCACCACACTGTAAAAAAGATGTTGAGACTCTAGAAAATGAACAATGAAGAGCAACCAAGATGATTGGCAGTGCCACCTTGTTTTTGGCTTCTGTGCATGTGCAGAAAGTTTTATTGTACAGCGCATCTCCATGCGCTGCGCACTCATGAACGAACCAGCAGTAGTGGCTGCCAGAACCCACCTCTGCCTATCAGTGATGGTGGAAGAGGTCGTGGAGATTCTTTGGTTGTTTAATGTTTGCTTGTTTTGCAGTTCCTTGATTATAGGGTGTCAAGAAATCTGGGATAGTTCAGCTGAACTTCTAATTCAGTTATTAAACAGGACACATCCTTGTCGTCTGATTTCGGCTCTGGGTAATCGCCATCTCATCTTTGTTTGCCTGTGGAGAATGCTGGATTAAACATTTGTTAGCGTGAATTGCAGAAACACTCTTTCTCCAACACTTGTGTTCTTGTTCTTGTTCTGTAAGACCCCCTAGATAACAAGAAGATTGTTGGCAGACTAAGTTGAGCCAAATCTCAGCAGCAGTGCCTGGAATTTGCTTACAGATGTCCAAAGTTCAACCCCTGCTTGCTTCCAGGGAGAAAGGCTGGATATGAAGCGATGATGGGAAATCTTCCCCACTTGAGACTTTGGAATTCTATTGCTTCCTTCAAGAAATCTTTGTGGCTTGTTGGACACTTAATCTATGCTGGTTGTTTGCATATTGCCAAAGGAGCTGTTGAAAGAATATTTTGCATATGCTGATGTAAATATTGAGACGTCAATTCAGAATATTTTTTCCCCTGTGCCAGTGTGCCTGGCCTTGATTTTATTTAGTAATAATAAAAAGTTTATTTTTTAATATAATCATTCCATCTTCAGTTGAACAGTGTGTATCTTTATTACACAATAATCAAAATTACAACATCCTTTGTTAAATTAATATTGATTCTGCAGTCTTGAACATAATAATATTCCACATATTAATTCTACAATATTAACATAATAATATTCAACATACTAGTCATAATATTTATCTATCTCTTTTAACATATTTTCTTTATTTTGTTTCCCTATTTCTAACTCCCATTTTTATTATTTAACCATTGGCAAAATAGATCTCAGTTTGCTCTTTCTCCTTAATTGCCGGTGTTAATCTATTCATTTCTGTGCATTCTAATATTTTCCTAATCACATTCTCATCTGTAGGTATCTCTTCACTCCTCCAATTGTGTGCAAATACAATGCAAGCAGCAGTTAATATACGGATAACTAAATATGCATTTTCCTTACTGTATTTTTTGGGTAGAATCCCTGATAGAAATATTTCTGGTTTTAAATCAATATGTTGTTTTGTCTTTTTTTCCAACCACATAGGTACATTTGTAGGGCACGCAGTGGCTCAGTGGCTAAGATGTTGAGCTTGTCGAACAGAAAGGTCAGCAGTTCAGTAGGATAGAAGAAAAGAGAAGATGAAGATGAAGATGAGTAGAATAGAATAGGAGAATCTGGCTTCCCTGTTGACTTGTGGCCTATCAAGAAAGTCACAAAAGAGGATCAAATGAACCTGGGACATTGCAACCGTCAGAAATAAGAGCCAGTTGCCAAATGTCCAAATTCTGAACGGCAAACCATGGGGATACTGCAATGGTTATAACTGTGAAAAACGGTCATAAGTCACTTTTTCCAGTGCCATTGTAATTTCAAACAGTCTGTCAACTCGTAAAGCATCCCTGATCTGCTCTCGAGTTGCCATAGGCAGGAGAGGGGAGAACTGACGGAGCAGCTCGGCAGCCACAACCAGAGGCACATTCCATGCATACCTTTTTCAAGGCTGTATCTCAGGTTACCAGAGCCAGCTGGAGAGGCGTGTTTTCTACAGCCCACAAAAGTCCTCCGTTGGAGAGTGTGATTTATGACACACCCTGGGAGGAGGGGGGAAACAGGGTCATAGTTGGGCCGTAATTTATGTGGGGGCAGAGCTGACTTCACTCAGGTATGTGCTGACATGTTGCTCCTAATAAATAATTGGTTTTCTGTAGAAATCTGGCTGGAGGCACATGAGCTAATTAGGGCATCCCTCAGAACCTTGACACATGTCATTAAATGAATGGTTGTAAATTAAGGATACCCTGTAACCTTTCTCATTCCTTCATCCTAGTTGTGACATTTCACTAGCAATTTCTCCAGTTGTTCTCTGATCTTAAAATACTATGGCACACTTCACGGAACTGGCTGTGGGTGTTGAGATTTAAAATTAAGCTGGGTCTCAAGCGCACTTGGTGGGTTAAATAAAATCCATTTAAAAATTATTTTCAAACTCCGTATGTCAACCAAAAGGTTGCTTTTGGAAAATGAGGGGAGCCGAATGTCAACTCATAAAGTTGCCATGGTGAGGAAGGGGGGGAGCGCATTCCATGCATAGTTTTGGCTAGAGTCAGATCTCAGATTACTGCAGCAGGTTTGGGAGGGGTATACCTCATTGGAGAATGTGATTTATGACACAGACTGAGGGGAGGGAAGGAACAGGGGTAAAATTCAGCTATAATTTAAAAAAAGGCTCAGATCTGACTGCATAAGGTCTTGCCCAATGGTACTCCTAATAAATGACTAGTTTTCTTTTGAAACTTGGCTCGAGACTCATGAATCAATTAGGGCATTGTTTGGAAACCTGACACTGTAAGTCAAAAGTCCTTTCTTGGGGGCCAGATTCACTCTCCTCTTAACTTACCACATCTTTCCTCAGGCTCACATAATTTCATCCACACAACCGACATGGTCATGGTACTGTAGCATAAAAGCATTTTATTGTAGATACTGAACTGTTTGAAGAATTATATTACAGTATAAAGTAAGAGATGGAGAGGAGGACTCAGACAGACAGGGAGGGATAAGGGCTTTTGTTTTCCTGAGGATCTTTTGTAACCTTTCGGAAATTGGTCCACCTTCTGGCAACTTCTGGGGTCGCCGTCTATACACTACAAAAAAGGAAGAGCAAAAACAGAGGAGGGAAGTTAGTGGAAATAGACACCAGGTGGAAAATCCATGCAAATTGATTGCTGTTCCTTCTTCCCACCATACGCACCATTCCTGTGCTATTTCAAATATTTCAAATTGGCTAGTTGGGTCTTACATGGAAGGTGGTCAAAATCCAAAATATAAGCCTGTTGGAAGAAATGTCCTTCTGGGTTCAGTTCCAAATGGGGAGAAAGAGACTGGAAACAATGGCGGCTCTTTGGAAAGATGGCTTTTAATGGTGGATAAGAACACATGGTTTGAGAAAGAGAGAGACAGAGACAGGCAGAGACACAAAAAGCGACAGAGAGACAGAGAGAGACAGAAAGAGACAGAGAGACAGACAGACAGACAGAGAGACACAGAGAGAGAGAGAGAGAGAGAGAGAGAGAGACTGACAGAGAGACAGAGAGAGACAGAGGGAAACAGAGAGACAGACACACAGAGAGAGACAGAGACAGACAAACAGAGCGTCAGAGAGAGACAGAGAGAGAGAGAGAGATTTATACCCTCTGTTGGGCTTTGAATTTGAGTTTGCATTCTGATTGAGATTGGTTGTCAGGCTCCCATGGGGCCATGCAGGGGCAACTCTGTAGGCTGTCCTGAGTCCCAGGCTTGGTTGACTCTTGTTGGGTGATGATGCTATGAAAGAGCTTTGGGATTCCTATTATGGATCTGCCAGAAGGAGGCAGATCTTTGTTATGTAGAATAGACTGGCTCAGGCCTTAATGGCCCATTGACAAAGGCAGGGGGGCTGACTTTCGGCCTTCATTTTAGGGGGGATATTCTGCCCTTTTTAATGTTTCCTAAAATATTTCATTTTTCCAGGAGAGGAGCAGGTGCTAACATAATAAGTATAATCTTTATTCTCATTGAACTTAAATTCAACGAAATTGGTTGTAACTTCCTACAAGCCATACAAATCTTGTCTCCCAGCCTAGATCCCTGAGGGCCATCAGTAAAATTAGGGATGGAGTAATACCTAGATATTTTTTTGCTGCTGATCAGTCAAGAGCTGATGAGATTTAAAGCAGATTTAGCTGATCCAGAAGAACATATTGCCTGCATAATCACTGGAGGGACACAATGCTCGCATTGTAAATATCACAGCTTAGAATTCCACCCCAGGGAGAGACCAGGGGAAAATCTATTTAGGACCCTTCTCCATGCAAAACCTTATTAACCGCCTTCTTTCACAATCGTCCCCAGACAAAAGGATGGTGAAAGAAGGAATGGAGAAGGAACTTGGGGGTTTTCAGAATGCTCAAGAGAAAATTGTACACTTTCATAAGTCCCGTTTCCAAGCTTCAGGGGATTTTGCTATGCTTGGACATCATGTTCTGACCCAGGCCTCCCAAGAGCATGAAGCAAACTCCTTGTCCCGACAAAAAACCTTTTTATTAATTGTGAATTCTGCTCATTCGCATCCAGCAAAGTCTTTCAAGGGAGGATTTACAGTCACCGACCTTATCTGGCTTGGAGAGATGCCAAGCCGATATCTGCAAAACTTGGCCAGGAATCTCAGAGAGTCAGGAGCCAATTAAGGGAACAAATGGTCTCCTGCAAACTCCACTCCCCTTTCGCTCCTCTTTTATTTTTTCTGGAAGGGGTCATTCATCGTCGATCTGTGATCTTACTCTCAAGTCACCCCCTGTTCTTTAGCTCTTCCCTTTGTCTGGCAGCTCTGCACATGCGTAAATGGGAACAGGCTCCAGCTGTTCGTCTGCCTCACTGATGTCTGACTCCGAAGGCAGCTGATAACTGGCATACGGCCCTGGCCCCCTCTCTGCCTCCGACACAGAGCCCTCATCAGAGCCTTCCCCAGACTCCAGGACCGGCCCATTTCCCTCCCCAACCTCCTCACTGTCCGAATCTGCTGGCCGCTGGAGGGCCAAAACAGGATGGAAACTAATCAAGGAGAGAAGCAACCTAGAACTAGGGAGGAATTTCCTGACAGTGAAAACAACCAACCAGTGGAACAGAAGTTGCCTTCACAAGTTGTGGCTACTCCATCACTGGAGGCTTTTAAGAAGAGACTGGACAGCCACTTGTCTGGAATGTTACAGGATGGATGTTAAACTCACATCGTCATGGTGACGTCACATGATGTATCAGAGCTTTTCCCCCCGTTCGTTAAACCGGCGTGGGCATGGCCAGCGCATGACGTATTCGGACTGCAGGTTGGGCGTTTGACAGCCCTGCATTATAGGGTCTCCTGCTTGAGCAGGGGGCTGGACTAGAAGACCTCCAAAGTCCCTTCCAACTCTATTATTCTGTTCAGAATTATTCTGGACATGGCTCACCATGGGAGAGGTTTCTTGAGCTCACACTTTTAAAGTACTCCACCCTTTTCACACCCCGTGTTCAACCACATGAAGTGGGAGGGAAAGCTAGCACATTGCGCACTCCCCAACTGCTATGCTTGGCCATGTTTTCTTGGTTTACCATTGTGCACCAATCCAATCTTTGGGATTAGAGAAGAGCAATGAAGAGGATTAGGGGACTGGAGGCTAAAATATATGAAGAACAGTTGCAGGAACTGGGTATGTCTAGTTCCTGCGCGAGCTGCACTGGCTTCCTGTGGTCTACCGAGTGCGTTTCAAGGTTTTGATTATGATCTTTAAAGCGCTTCATGGCACAGGACCTAGTTACATGCAGGATCGCATCCTGCCCCACACATCCCTACGACCAATTCGCTCACACAGAGAGGGACTTCTCCGGGTGCCGTCCGCCAAACAGTGTCGGGGGGCGACACCCAGGAGCAGAGCCTTCTCTGTGATGGGCCCAGCCCTGTGGAATGACCTCCCCCATGACATCAGGATTACTTCCGATCTCCGCTCCTTCCATGTACAGCTGAAGACCCACCTCTTTCAATTATCTGGCCTGGCTCAACCGTAATTTTTCTTACTCCTCCTGACTGTCTTTTTAAATTTTAAATTTTAATTGTACATTGGGTTTCTTACAATTGGGGTATTTTAATGGTGATTTTTAACTGTCTAAATGTTGTAATTTGTTACCTCCTCCGTGCATGTGTGTCTTTGTATATATGTATGTTTATGTGTTTGTACTCATGTTTTATGTTCTATATGCTCCATTGTACGCCGCCCCGAGTCCTGTCTGGAAAGGGAGCGGCTAATAAATTCAAATTATTATTATTATTATTATTAGTTTAATGAAAAGAAGGACTAGGGGTGACATGACAGCAGTGTTCCAGTATCTCAGGGGTTGCCACAAAGAAGAGGGAGTCAAACTATTCTCCAAGGCACCTGAGGATAGAACAAGAAGCAATGGGTGGAAACTAATCAAGGAGAGAAGCAACTTAGAACTGAGGAGAAACTTCCTGACAGTTAGAACAATTAATCAATAGAACTACTTGCCTCCAGAAGTTTTGAATGGAAGTTTTTAAGAAGATGTTGGATAACCATTTGTCTTAAGTGATGTAGGGTTTCCTGTATAGGCAGGAAGTTGGACTAGAAGACCTCCAAGGTCCCTTCTGTTATTCTATATTAGTTTATGGCTGTATGACCATGGGTTAATTCCACAATCAATTTAAGTACTCTGTGCAAATGTCACCATTGACTGTTTAAATCATTGAGGGTTTTTCTAGAGGCATCTGGAATGGCTGGCCAGGTGACTGCACTGAGCCCCACTGTTAGATATTTGCATAAACTGCTGTAGTCTTCACTCAGGTCCGCCGTTAAGGCGGGAACAAAGAGTTACTCTGATTGGTCAGGAGGTCTGCCAGCTCCCCATAAAAGGGGAGCTGCACGACCCCGTATCAGAGCTGGATCGGATCTACTTGACTAAATAAAGAGCTGTTGTCACGATCGTCTGGAGTCTGTCCTCTCCTTGCCCGAATCTAACACTGGCGACGAAGGTGGGATCGAGAGGCAGATAGGATGAAGAACCACAAACAGACATTCCAGCAAGTGATCCAGCCCGGGGAATCGGCGGGAACTCCAGCAGCCATTTCGGTGCGGCAAATTCAAATCGCAGGACAAGATGGTTATGCACGCTCCGCCAACCCTGTACGACCCAGTGGCCGAACATTGGGAATCTTATATGCTGAGGTTTGAATGCTTCCTCAAGGCAAACGATCTCATGGGAGTACCGGACTCCCGGATAAAAAACATGTTCCTGGGTTACTGCGGTCAGGAGGTTTTCGAGACGGCCAGAGATCTATCGGAGCCAACCCCCATCAAGGCAGTAACATGGACGGCTTTACAACAGACGCTGCAGACACACTACGCACCAAAGCCTTCCCGTCACGTTCGCCGCCACGAATTCCACATGAGGAATCAGAAGGCGGACGAAACCATCAACCAATACGTTGCAGCACTTCGGAAGGCAGCAACGTATTGCGAATTCAGAAATCTGGACGAACACATCCTGGAACGCCTCATATGCGGAGTGCGGGACATCTCCCTGCAGAAACGTTTGTTGGCGAAATCCAACTTAACGTTGCAGATCGCACTGGATGAGGCAAGAGCATCGGAATCGGCAGACAGATCAACGGAGACGTTACAACGCCAGCACAGCACACCCCAATCCGGGACTAGACAGACCCGTGTGCATCACGAAGCCACCAACCAAGAGACCGAGGACAGCGAGTGCGAAGACAGCCACCACATGCGCAACAGCCGCACAAAACCGGCGCGGAAATTTGAATCCCGTTTGCCGCCCTGCGCGAGTTGCGGAGGAAAACATCCCCGGTCTACCTGTAGATTCAGGGACGCTGTTTGCCAGCATTGTGACAAAATAGGGCACATTGCTAAGGTGTGCCGGAGCGAGGTCCCTGCCCCAACATGGCAACCGCCATCTTACTGCCAACAGAAGCCCACCCCAGGGGCTTGGTGGAAAAACAAAGGGCGCCCAGAAAGAGAACCAAGGGAGTCAGCCGAGAGAGAGTATTCCCAGAGAGAACCACTGAGAACCTATCTCACAACGACAAAGCGGCCCAAAAAGCTGAAACTCACTGTCCTCCTTGAGGACGCTCCATGCAAGCTAGAAGTCGACACGGGTTCATCGCTGACGATCATCTCATGGTCGACCATGAAAAAGGCGATCCCCTGTCTTAAGAAGCGCCAGCTGCGTAAGCCAGACATCTTGCTACGCGACTACCAGGGGAACAGGGTCCCCATCGTGGGTCAAAGCACATTCCGGGTCCAGTTCAAGAACATCACAGCCCAGCTGCCCGTAACCATGGCCAGCGCACCATTGCAAAGCCTCCTGGGACTGGACTGGTTCAAAGCCCTGGGTCTGGAAGTCAACGCCGTGGGAAACAGCAGCACCGAGGAGATTTTTAAGGAGTTCGAGGACGTGTTCAGCCCCGGCCTTGGTAAGTACGTGGGGACGCCAATCTCTTTTAATTTGGACCCAAACGTGGCGCCTATCAGACTAAAACCCAGGAGAGTGCCTTTTGCCCTCTGGCAAAAAATTGATAAGGAAATCGACAAGCTGGTCGACCAAGGAATCCTAGAACCAGTCAACCATGCTCGTTGGGAAACCCCAATAGTAACCCCGGTAAAGCCAGATGGGTCAGTCCGCATCTGCGCGGACTATAAATGTACAATTAATGTCGCTCTACAGCAGAGTGCGTACCCTGTGCCCGTAGTACAACATCTATTACACTCATTGGGGCCAGGAAAAATCTTTGCAAAATTAGACATGGCACAGGCTTACCAGCAGTTGCCTGTAGATAGCGCCACAGCGGAGGCCCAGACTATTGTGACGCATAGGGGTGCGTTCAAATGCAACCGCCTACAATTCGGTGTGAGTATTGCCCCTGGACTGTTCCAGAGCGTCATGGAGTCTGTCCTCTCCTTGCCCGAATCTAACACCCACTTATTCAAACCAAAAGGAAACAGGGACAGGTAAAGAATGCATCATCAGAAATCTACCTTGCACTTGCTGACTCATGAGCTTCCGGACATTTTGATCTGCAAAAGGAAGAAAGATACGCATTTTTAAAATAATCTTTTGGGGAACATGTGAAACTTTAGAGTAGAGTAGAGTAGAGTAGAGTAGAGTAGAGTAGAGTAGAGTAGAGTAGGACACAACAGAACAGAAGAAAATTATAATGGCATGACATAGCACGGCACGGCACGACACGGCACGGCACGGCACGGCACGGCACGGCACGGCACAGAATAGAATAGAATAGAATAGAATAGAATAGAATAGAATAGAATAGAATAGAATAGAATAGAATAGAATAATAGAAGTTCTTGTCAACTTCAAATTTTAGTGTCACTATTCATTGTTTTAATATTTCCTATTGTTGTTTTTATTGATTGTTAAATGCCTACAGTCACCTCTAGGTGAGAATGGCAGTATATTAGATAGGTAGGTAGACAGACAATCAGACAAACAGACAGATAATTGATAGATGGATAATAGCTATTAGAGATGATATAGATAGATAGATAGATAGATAGATAGATAGATAGATAGATAGATAGATAGATAGATAGATAGATAGACAGACAGACAGACAGACAGACAGACAGACAGACAGGATATAGATATAGATATATAGAGATAGAGATAGAGATAGATATATAGATATAGATGGATGAAGAGGGGAGAGAAGGAGGGGGGAGAACAAGTGCTCCCTACAACAATCATTCAGATTTGCAAAAACAAAATATTCTTTGCATTTCATCTCCCCTCCCGCAAAGGAAGACTGTTGAACAAGGGGGTTGGACTACAAGACCTCCAAGGTCCCTTCCAACTCTTCTGTTATTCTGAGAAGGTTGCACTAAAAACTCTAGCCTCGTTACTTTACCCTTCTGTATCGTATTCTTCCTCCTCGTCTTTTTCCTCCTCCACGCTGGGGTGTAATAAAGCTTCTCTCAGTTTGATGGCCAAGATGAGGGCGCCAATCACAACAGGCAGAAAGACAAAGAAACCCACAAGAAGCCAGTTTCTTGTTGAAAACGGTTTGGGTTGATTATTGTTCCGGACTACAACTAGAAAAGAAAGAACAACAATGTAAAATTCTTCTAAGGAAATTAATACAATACAATACAATAGCAGAGTTGGAAGGGACCTTGGAGGTCTTCTAGTCCAACCCCCTGCCTAGGCAGGAAACCCTATACCAGTGATGGCGAACCTATGCCACAGGTGGCATGCGGAGCCATTTGTCAGGGCACGCGAGGCACTGCCCTGTCAGCTGGCCAGTTTGCGTCAGCTGAGTTCACCGTTTTTAAAAGCCATTTTTTCACCCTCCCCAGGCTCCAGAGGCTTTATAGGAGCCTGGGGAGGGCGAAAAGAGCCTCCCCCGCCCCCCCAGAGGCCCTCCGGAGGCTTCAGGGACCGTCCGGAGGCTTCCCTGAAGCCTTCGGAATGCTTAAAACGACCCTCCGAGCAAACCGGAAGTCATTTCCAGTTTGCTCGGAGGGTCGTTTTGAGCACTCCGAAGGCTTCAGGGAAGCCTCCGGACGGTCCCTGAAGCCTCCGGAGGGCCTCTGGGGGGGCGGGGAAGGCTCTTTTCACCCTCCCCAGGCTCCTATAAAGCCTCTAGAGCCTGGGGAGAGTGAAAAAAGTATGTAAAAATGGGGGGGTCGCACATGTTGTGTGCGCATGCGCACTGGGGGGGTCACACATTGCATTATGGGTGCGGCACGCCCATACACGACCCCCCTGCGCTCTCCCCACTTGTGGCATGCGAGCCAAAAAAGGTTCACCATCACTGTCCTATACCATTTTAGACAAATGGATCTCCAACATCTTCCTAAAGACTTCCAGTGTTGGGGCATTCACAACTTCTGGAGGCAACTTCTGTTCCACTGATTAATTGTTCTCACTGTCAAGAAATTTCTCCTCAGTTCTAAGTTGCTTCTCTCCTTACAAATTACATCACTTACCCCTAAAATTCCTTATTCCTTCAAATCAACAAATCTTATCAAGCACCTAAAATGATCAACTGTTTAAACTGAATCCAGAAGGCAATTAGCAACCTTTCTGCACAACTTTCAATTGAAAATATGATGCTACTTCGAATCAGGAAAAATCCGGGCTCAAAAGTGGAACTTCAAACATCATAATAAAATTATACCGTCAATAAATTCTATTTGCAGCATACACCTCGCCCCCCAAAAAACACCTTGCAAAATGGAAAATGGGAAAGGAGGGAAGGGAAGGGAAGGGAAGGGGAGGGAGGGAGGGAGGGAGGGAGGGAGGGAGGAAGGAAGGAAGGAAGGAAGGAAGGAAGGAAGGAAGGAAGGAAGGAAGGAAGGAAGGAAGGAAGGAAGGAAGGAAGGAATAGGAGGGAGGGAGGGAGGAAGAAAGGTCAGGAAGAATAGGAGGGAGGGAGGAAAACAAGGAGAAGGAAGGAAGGATAGCTCTTTTACAAGGGAAGAAAAGAGAGAAAAGGAAGGAAGGAAGGAAGGAAGGAAGGAAAAAGAAAAGAGAGAAGAGGGAGGGAGGAAGAAAAACCAGGAGAAGGAAGGAAGGCTAGCTCTTTTACAAGGGAAGAAAAGAGAGAAGAGGAAGGAAGGAAGGAAAGAAGGAAGGAAGGAAGGAAAAAAGAAAAGAGAGAAGAGAGGAGGGAGGGAGGGAAGGAGGAAGGAAGGAAGGAAAACCAGAAGGAAGGAAGGATAGCTCTTTTACAAGGGAAGAAAAGAGAGAAGAGGAAGGAAGGAAGGAAGGAAGGAAGGAGGGAGGGAGGGAAGGAAGGAAGGAAGGAAGGAAGGAAGGAAGGAAGGAAAACCAGGAGAAGGAAGGAAGGATAGCTCTTTTACAAGGGAAGAAAAGAGAGAAGAGGAAGGAAGGAAGGAAGGAAGGAAGGAAGGAAGGAAGGAAGGAAGGAAGGAAGGAAGGAAGGAAGGAAGGAAAAATAAAAAAGAAAAGAGAGGTGAGAAGAGGGAGGGAGGGAGAAAGGACGGAAGAAGGAAGGAAGGATAGCTCTTTTACAAGAAAAGAGAGAAGAGGAAGGAAGGAAGGAAGGAAAAAAGAAAAGAGAGAAGAGAGAAGAAGGAGGGAGGGAGGGAGAGAGGAAGGAAGGGAGGAAGGAAGGAAAAAAGAAAAGAGAGAAGAGAGAAGAAGGAGGGAGGAAGGGAGAGAGGAAGGAAGGAAGGAAGGAAGGAAGGAAGGAAAAGAAAAGAGAGAAGAGAGAAGAGAGAAGAAGGAGGGAGGGAGAGGGGAAGGAAGGGAGGAAGGAAGGAAAAAAGAAAAGAGAGAAGAGAGAAGAAGGAGGGAGGGAGGGAGGAAGGAAGGAAGGAAAACCAGGAGAAGGAAGGAAGGATAGCTCTTTTACAAGGGAAGAAAAGAGAGAAGGAAGGAAGGAAGGGAAGGGAAGGGAAGGGAAGGAAAGGAAAGGAAAGGAAAGGAAAGGAAAGGAAAAGTGATATTTGCTGGTTCTCCGAAGTATGCAAAATTTCCAGTACCAGGTCTCCAGAACCTGTCAGAACCTGCTAGAGTCACCCCTGATCTGGAGTTTCTCCGAACCGGTCATAACTTTAGCTAAGGGTTATCCCGAAGGTGGGAGAACCCGTAGCACCCACCCACCCTGGTGCTGTCGCTGCAGGGCAGAGCTAGCCACAACCTGTCCTGTTTTGCTGCAGGCACCCCTGCCCACGACACAAGGGTTCAGCACAACTTCTCCTTCTCAAACTATGTAGAAGCGAGGAAACCCACCGCTTCGGAAAGTGCTATCGATGCTTCCGCCTAAGCCTCCTTCGTCTGATACATCGCACTCCGGGGGAGCCCAGCCTGGGTTGCAGTGGCAATGGCCTTTGTTGTTGCACTTCTGAGTTGCATCCGAGAAAGAGGAAGGGAAGAAAAACATCATCATTTGCCTGGTCTCAGCTCCCTCTTCCACTCCAGCATTTCCCTCCCACCCTTCCAATCCTGGGGCTTGGGTGGGGGATGCAGGAATCCTTGATATTTTCAGGCCTGAGATCCCACAAGGAATCTTGAGTGCCGGCTGGGGTGCCCTCACAAAATGGCTGTCAATTTACCAGCACCACCTTCCCTTAAGTTTCTAACTAACAGAGTTGGAAGGGACCTTGTAGGCCATCTAGTCCAACCCCCTGCCCAAGCAGGAGACCTACACCATTCCTGACAGATGGCAGTCCAGTCTCTTCTTGAAAGCCTCCAGGGATGAAGCTCCCACAACTTCTGTCCCATGGGTTGATTGTTCTCCCTATCAGAAAATTCCTCCTTATTTCCAGATTGAATCTCTCCTTGGTCAGTTTCCATCCATTATTCCTTGTCTGGCCTTTGGGGGCTTTGGAGAATAGCTTCCCCCCCCTCCTCTCACTGGCAGCCTCTCAAATATTTGAAGACTGCTATCATGTCTCCCCTAATCCTTCTTTTCATTAAACTAGCCATGCCCACTTCCTGCAACCGTTCTTCGTATGTTTAAGCCTCCAGTTCCCTAATCCTCTTTGTTGCTCTTCTCTGCACTCTTTCTAGAGTCTCCACATCTTTTTTATAGCGTGGTGACCAAAACTGGATGCAGGATTCTAGGTGTGGCCTTACTAAGGCTTTATAGAGTGGTATAAATACCTCCCTTGATCTTGATTGTATCCCTCTGTTAATGCAATTTAGGATTGCATTGGCTCTGAAGGCAAGTCGTTTTCCTGGTGCATTTTTTCACTTTCAGAAAATTCCTCCTTATTTCCAGATTGAATCTCTCCTTGTTCAGTTTCCATCCATTATTCCTCGTCTGGCCTTCAGGTGCTTTGGAGAATAGCTTGGACCCCCCCCCCCTCACTGGCAGCCCCTCAAGTATTGGAACACCGCTATCATGTCGGCCAGCTAAAATTGTTTACCCTTCACCCCAAAGGAGTGATCCTTTGCCGCGCCTCAAAAGGGACCTGTCCTATAATTGCCCCAGGAGAAGGCGTGATGGTGAAATCAATGTAGGCATGCAACAGTGAACTTGACCCTGCAGAATTTATTATGGACTCACTCCTTTCCCGTGGCACTGTACTTCTGGATTACAGGCTGTTCTGATTACGGCCCGATCGACGCACTTCTGATTCATGCAAATCTTAAAAGAGGAAAAGGGATTTTTTTTAAAAAAAAATTTATTATTTTCCCCCGATGATAACCATGTGCTCACTCCAAGCATATTTAAACTTGAACTGGGACAAAGTCACCACAGGGCAATTCAGAGCAGCTGTCCGCCTGCAAGAAAGCAACCAAACTCAGAGAGCACCAAGGACCCCACAAAAAAGTGTTTTTGCTAAATAAAATCTACACAACCAGAAGTAGAACATCATTCAGCACTAGTGGCGAGGGAAGATTTGTATGAGTGTGTGTGAGAGGGGGGGACAGGAGGGGGGGAGAGAAAGAGAGAGAAAAAGAGAGGGGAGGGCAGGGGGAGGGAGAGAAAGAGACAGAGAAAGAGGGAGCGGGAGGGAGAGGGAGAAAGAGAAAGAGAGAGAGAGAAAGAGAGAGAGAAATAAAAAGAAAGAGAGACAAAGAGAGAGAAAGAGAAAGAGAGGAGGGAGAGAGAGAGAGAGAAAGAGAGAGGGGGAGAGAGGGGAAAAAGAAAAACAGAGAGAGGGAGAGAAAGAAAGAAAAAGAGAGAGGGAGAGAAAGAAAGAGAGGGAGAGAAAGAGAAAGAAAGAGAAAGAGAGAGGGGGGAGAAAGAGACAGAAAGAGAGAGAGGGAGAAAAAGAGAGAAAGAAAGATAGGGAGAGAAAGAGAGAAAGAAAGAGAGAGGGAAAGAGAGAAAGAAACTGAAAGAGAGAGAGGGAAAGAATGAGAAAGAAAGAAAGAAAGAAAGAAAGAAAGAAAGAAAGAAAGAAAGAAAGAGGGAAAGAGAGAGACAAAGAAAGAGAGAGAGGTAGAGAAAGAGAGAAGAAGAGAGGAAGAGAGAGAGAAAGTAAGGGAGAGAAAAAGAAAAAAAGAAAAAAGAGAAAGAGAGAGGGAAGGAGAGAAAGAGAGAAAGAAAGAGAGAGAGAGAAAGAGAGGGGGAGAGAGAGAGACAGTGAGAGAGAGGAAAAAAGAAAAAGAGAGGGAAAGAAAGAAAGAGAAAGAGAAAGAAACTGAAAGAGAGAGAGGGAGAGAGAGAAAGAGTGAGAAAGAGAGAGAAAGAGGGGGGAGAGAGAGAAAGAGTGAGAAAGAGAGGGAAAGAGGGGGGAGAGAGAGAAAGAGAAAGAAAGAAAGAAAGAGAAAGAGAAAGAGAAAGAGAGAATGAATCAAAGCAACCTTTTGACTTTCTGGATCCCCTTCGGGTAGAGAAGAGCCATGCTGGGGTAGAAGACAAAGAGTCCATCCATTGTGAGGAGCCCCTAAGCCAGACACACCCCACACCCCTTTTGTATCCCAAATTCAGGCCTTTACCTTGTTTTCTCCGCAGACGGTGCCATCGTGGATCAGGAAGGGATCTTTTATGCCCGGCCCTTTCAAATAGTCTAAAGTGACACATAAGCGATTCTGCACTTTGGCATAAATGATGGCGGCGCTTTCCAAAAAGAAAGGGACTCTATTTGGATAGTCGCAAACCAGTTTTCCACACCTCAGATCTCTGCAGGCGGAATATAAAGAAACAGAGAGTGAAGCACAGTTTCACATCCGCTATCAGTGTCCCGAACATCAAATATTCTAACCCCAGTCAACATACAGTTGGGTTTGTTTGAGGATGGGTTAACGTTGTTTGTTTGTTCCTTTTGTTGTTGTTGTTTAAGCCAGATTTGAGGCTTAAACAACTTGTGGAGTACTGTGAAGCCCTTACCATGGCAACTCCACTGCGCTGGTACAATAGAAGCCATTTTAGGGCAGTACAGTAGAAGCCATTTTAGAATAGAATAGAATAACAGAGTTGGAAGGAACCTTTGGGTCATCTAGTCCAACCCTCACCCTACCCAAGGAGGAGATCCTACACCATTTCTGACAGATGGCATTCAGTCTCTTCTTGAAAGCTTCCAGGAATGAAGCTCCCACAATGTCTGAAGGCAACTTCTGTTCCATGGGTTGATTGTCAGGAAATTCCTCCTTATTTCCAGGTTGAATCTCTCCTTGCTCAGTTTCCATCCATTATTCCCTGTCTGGTCTTCAGGTGCTATGAAAAATAGCTTGACGCCCTCCTCTCTGGGGCAGCCCCTCAAATATTGGAAGACTGCTTTCACACACACCCTGGCCCTTCTCTTCATTAGGCTAGCCATGCCCAGTTCCTGCAACCGTTCATTGCGTGTTTTAGCTTCCAATCCCCAAATCATCTTGGTTGCTCTTCTCTGCACTTTTTCTAGAGTCTCAACATCTTTTTTACATTGTGGTGACCAAAACTGGATAGAGTACTCGAGGTGTGGTCTTTACTAGGGTTTTAAGACTTTGGAAAAAAGCTTGACCCCCCCCCCTCTTCTCTGTGGCAGCCCCTCAAATATTGGAAGACTGCTATCCTGTCTTCCCTGGTCCTTCTCTTCATTAGACTAGCCATGCCCAGTTCCTGCAACCGTTCAGCATACATTTTAGCCCTCAGTCCCCTAATCACCTTGGTTGGTTCACAAAAGGGGACTTGTGTCTTTTGCTTTTTGGGTGAGAAGGAGTTAAGGAGGTTAGGAATGAAGAGAGTTTTGCTTCTCGGAGTTTTAGGTACATCCCTGCTAGAGGTTTTTAAGAAAAGCTTGGACCGCCATCTGTCCAGAGTGGGAATAAGGAATCCTGCCCTGGGAAGGGGGTTGGACTGGAGGACCTCCAAGGCCCCTTCCAGCCCTATGATTCTATTTTTATTTTTATATGAAAGGGAGAGGTGCTTTAGATCAAAACGTTTGCTTCCAAATCTTAGGAGTTGTTTTTGAGGGCTTCTTGTGGCTCTTGGCTGGATTTTATTTTCATAAAATATTATATTTTATACACAAAATGTTATACACAAAACATTAGATCTCGGCAAGCAGAGAGCATCACAAATACTGCATCTACTAAATAGGTATTTACATGCACTCAACTAATCTGGGATGACTGCTTTTCCTTACAGGTTAATATGAATTTCATATACAAAATGAAGGCATCCATCCAAAAGGAGTTGTCAAATGGGCTGGATTAACACAACACTTTTTCACGTGCTGTGTGAATCCAGTCCATTTGACATCTTCTTCTGGTCTGGTGCCTTAATTTTGTGTGGGAATTTCTTATTAACCTTGTAAGGAAAAGCAGTAAAGAACTGCCGTGAACTGTAAAGAAGGTAACAAAAGTGGCAAGGAAGGTCGTAAAAAATGGGACCAAACTCACTTAACAACTGTCTCACTTAGCAACAATATGAATTTTGGGCCCAATTGCCCAAAATTGGGGTTGGACGCCAAGGACTACCTGCATTATTTGTTCTGACCCAGCTCCCCAAGCACAACAAACCCTCTGAACTCAGAGATTCCTTTAATTAGGAGTGCAGACAGCCCAGCAAAAAGGTTTCTCTCTCACCACAGGCTAACAAGTCCATCCGACAGAGGGATAGACAGTTGCCTGCCACATCTATTCATCTCCGCCCCCTGCCTTTTATCCCCAGAGCTAGGGTGGGGCTTTGCTAGCAGTGGTGACTCTTCCAGCCCAAGGACCGGCCCATAGATTTCCTCTGCCCTCCTCTCCTCTGCCTTCTGCGCATCTGCGTGTCAGGCACTGGACCCAGATGTTCCTCCTCTTCCTCATCAGCCACCTCTACACCTGGGGGTTGTTGATGCTCCATCTGAGGGCTGACAGATGGCCCAGATTCCCCCTCTGTCTCTCTGTCTTGGTCTCTGTGTCTCTCTCTGTCTGTCTCTGTCTGTCTCTGTGTGTGTGTGTGTGTGTGTGTGTGTGTGTGAGTCTCTGTGTGTGTGGGTGGGTGTCTCTGTCTCTCTCCTTCTGTCTGTCTCTGTCTCTGTTTCTCTGTCTGTCTGTCTGTCTATGTGTCTCTCTCTCTCCCTCCCAGCTCCATTCCCTCTTCCCCCTTGCTGACCCTGACTCCCACGCCCCCTCCTCTGATTCGGCTACTGGAGGGGGCGGCGGCTGACAGGCCACAACAATATTATTTTGGTACTGAACTAATTTTGACTCCTGATGGATGTTTTGTCCGCCCTGGCATAACAGTAGCTTGATTTAGTTAATGAACAACTCTGCCACAGCATAATCTTTGGGGGACTTGGAGAGAGTGACCACGGTCATAGAGCAGAGCCTGGATTTGTGGTTAGTTTGTTAGTATGTTCTGACATACTGCCACTGACAATCCTGGTATCCTCCTGCAGTAGAACCACAGTGGCCCATCCTGTCCTTTTGACTGTTAATTTCTTCATAGCATTGGAGGGATCCACTTTTCGATTCTGAAAAACATGGCACAGGTCCAAAACTTTACGAGGGAAGTCAATGTGACAGGCCTGCAGTCATATTCCTTTCTGGATCTTTGGCCTGCCACTCACTCTCTTATTTTACTATGCTGTTTCATTAGTGAGGAATTGGGAGGGAGGATTGTACAGAGTTAGATGATATGTAGCCATAACAAAGTTCTTTCTAGAAAGCCAAGGTCATCCTTTGTCTTTGCACCTCTGCACCTGGCCGGAACTGGATGGGTGGAACTGCCAGCATGGCAGTGGGAGACTGGACCACGTGATGGACTTGTGGGTGTGGGGGAAAGAACTTGAACTTTCAACTGGGTGGGGAAAACCGGGAAGCTTTCAGATTCGGGTTTTCCCAGATGTGCCAACACGGCTCTCTTAATAAATTGGAATTTTGAGCAATACTTTGCCTCGGACTCTGGTTTACTTTTGGATGCTATTTGGAACCCCGACATTTAGTTGACTAGATTTGAGTGGTGCAGTGGCCTAGAGGTGGAGGTCTTGCCTCACAATCAGGGGCTGTGAGTTCGATCCTAGTTAGCGGCAGATATTTTTCTCTGTGCACAGTGAGTAATTATCCACTGCGAACTCTGCATTGGCAACAGGAAGGGCATCCGGCCAGTAAGCACACTGCTCCATTCAGTTGCCATGACACCATGACTCCACCTTGCTGTAATAATTTGCAACTTTCAGCAATATTTTGCTTTGGACTCTGATTTAATTTTAGATGTTATTTGGAACCTGGAGTGGGGGAGGAAAGGGAGATTTTGCAGTATCCTTCCCCTGCCACACCCACCAAGCCACACCCCCAAACCACACCCACAGAACTGATAATAAAAAAAAATTGAATCCCGCCACTGCCTTATAGGGGATAAGAAAGAGGGAATCGTGAGAAAGAAAATCAAAATAACCCTGCTTGATTTGATAAGACAGGAGCAGAGAAAAACTGGGAGAGGTTTTCAAGATTGATGGTTAGCCTTTGAGGTCGATCGGATTAGGACAAAGCGATGGCAGATAGTCCACAAATGTGTTTTATTGTTAGTAGGCAGGACATCTGCCCGCGTTTCTCCCTTACCGAACAAAAGGAAGGTGGGGCTACTTGGACTTTCCTTCTGGCCCCTCCCCTTTATCTCAGGGCTGAGTAATCTACAAGTCCCCCCACCCCTTCCCTGGCTTGTTCATTCCTTCCCTACCCCGAGCTCAGTTCTATCTTCCTTTGGAAAAGCATGGTGGAAAAGAACGAAGATGGGAAGCAAAAGAGGTTAAATGGAGAGAAGCGTGTATTACGTGCTCCGAATATTTTCCGGCACCATCGATCTGCGCTTCGGCATCTTCCTTGCATGCAAATCCCGCTTCGGTGTTCGCACCAGTGTCCATCCTCCACGTGATGGTTTTCCGAGCATTCGGCCGAGGTACCGTTGCAAAACTCTTTGAGATCACAATCCGTGTCCTCCAACGGTCTGCATAAGGTTCCCTTGGCCTTCAACTGTGAGACAGAAAGAATATGGCTGTGTCCTGACTCCCTGTCAATTAACTAAAACCAGGAATCAAGCTAGGTGTAGGACGGGTAGACGCCCACATTTTGGAGAATTAAGGAGAAACTAAACACTGAATTAAGGAGAAACTTCCTAACAGTGAGGATAAATAACCAGTGGAACAGCTTCCCTCCAGAGGTTGTGGGTGTTCCATCACTGGAGGTTTTTAAGAAGAGACTAGATTTATCTGAAATGGTATAGGGTCTCCTGCTTGAGCAGGGGGCTGGACTAGAAGACCTCCAAGGTCCTTTCCAACTCATTCATTCTAGACTTTGACTTACGACAGGACTACCTGTACTGTATTAGGGAGAAGTCCCTTTTTGGGAGAGGGGGCGGTTTAGAAATACGAAGAATAAATAAATAAATAAATAAATAAGTGTGGTGCCAAAGTGTTGGGAAGTACCGCAGCTCCTCTCTTGAGATGTTTCATTACCCACATCAAACACAGAAATGAGAGTGGGGGGGGGGGAGAGAGAGAAGGAGGAGGAGGAAGAGGAAGAAGAAGCAGAGGAAGAAGAAGGAGAAGGAGAAGAAAAAGAAGAAGAGGAGGAAGAGGAAGAGGAAGAAGAAGAGGGGGAAGAAGGAAGATGATGATGATGATGATGAGGAGGAGGAGGAGGAGGAGGAGGAGGAGGAGGAGGAGGAGGAGGAGAAGGAGGAGGAGGAGGAGGAGGAGGAGGAGGAAGGAGAAAGAAGGAGGAGGAGGAGGAAGAAGAAGAGGAAGAAGAAGAAGAAGAAGAAGAAGAAGAAGAAGAAGAAGAAGAAGAAGAAGAAGAAGAAGAAGAAGAAGAAGAAGAAGAAGAAGAAGAAGAAGAAGAAGAAGAAGAAGAAGAAGAAGAAGAAGAAGAAATAATAATCCAACCTGTTCTCCAAAGCACCTGAAGGCAAGACCAGAAATAACAGATGGGAACATATCAAGGAGCGATTTAAGCCAGAACTAAGGATAAATTTCCTGCCAGTGAGAACAAGTAATCTCTTCCAGCTCTTTTATACTATCTTCAGTAGAGGGTCAAATAAAAGAGAATTTAAAAACCCAAGATGGCGGCCGTGCTTGTGCAACGAAAGCCCTGAGGTGAAAAAGAAACATGGCTTCCATTCCATCCCACCTTGGCCGGCACTTACCCTGCAGTTTCCCAGCGAGCAACATTCTCCTTGGGCGCAATGCATCCCTGCTTTCAAGGTGCAATCTGATTGACAGCAAGGATGGTTTTCACATTCCTGCAAACAAAAGGAATATACCGGGGACTGAGCATCACAGAACAGAGAATCATCTGGCTGGAAGGGACCTTGGAGGTTTTCTAATCCAATGGCCAACTTCGCCAACTGGGCAACTGATGGAGCTAGCAGAGTGTTTTAATGGCCTTCAGCAGAGATACCCTCCCGGACAAATAGATGTCCAGTCTTTTTTTTTTTTTACAACCTCCATGTTGTGGCCCACCAGTGGATCTGGCAGCAGATTCGGAGAGTGAGGAGGTTGGGGAGGAAGATGGCCAGTCCTGGAGTCTGGGGAAGGCTCTGATGAGGGCTCTGCATCGGAGGCAGAGAGGCGGCGAGGGCCATCTGACAGTTATCAGCTGCCTTCGGAGTCGGAGATCAGTGGAACAGCTGGAGCCTGTTCCTGATGTGTGCAAGCACAGAGCTGCCAAGAGAAGGGAACAGCTAAGTAACAAGGGCTGACTCGGGACTAAAAGCACAGGTGGATGGTGAATGGCCCCACCCATAGGGAATAAAGAAGAGCAAAAGGGGAGTGGAGTTTGCAGGAGACAATTAGTTTGCTTAATTAGTGTGAAAATTTGTTCGTGACTCAGAGACTCCTTGCCAAGTTTTTCCTTGTACAGCATTGCGTTTGGAAGATATTGATGCCTGGCAGTTCTCCAAGCCTGATGAGGTCTGTGGTTGTAAATTAACCATTGAAAGACTGTTTGGACGTGGATGAGAGGAATTCTCACAGTGACGTGCAGTCAGGTGAGGCAGGTGAGGCACAGCCTCACCACTCTTATCATGAAAAAAAAAAGGAAAAGGAAAAAGCTGAGCTAGTTGCTGCCTCACCGTGGATGACTCTGCTTAACCTCACTGGTGCTCTCCCTCCCCAAGTGTAGTGACTTCCTCCCCAGGCCCCCATTCATTTCTCTCTCACACACACACAGCTGGATAAAACTATGTAAAAATCTAGCCCAGCTTCACTGATTACAAGTTTGAAAAGGCAACGTGGCTCCACCTGCAATCAAACTACACTTGGGGAGGGAGAGCACAAGGGAGCACTGAGGAGACCACAGGAGGAGGCAGGAAGCCAGGCAAAGAGCCATGCTGTAGTACACACACTTCCCCCCCAGCCTCTTTCTTTTGGAAGGCTCGGCTCGGCTCCCCTCCAGCTTCTCTGCCTCTCCTCTCACCCCAGCCTGCCAGCAGGAGGTGGTGGGTGGGCTTTATTGTGTTCCAGGCATTTCCCACCAAGACAGCAGGCTGCATTTGCAATGGTGGAGGTGTTTGGGAAAGGCAGCAGGGGAATGGGGGGGGGATGGCAGAGGAGCTGCTTTCAAGCCACTGGAAAAGATATCCAATCCAACTTTTGTGTGTGGGGGGGTTTGTTTGAGAGTGAGTGAGAGAGGGAAGGGGTAGGAGAGATAGTCCAATCCAACTTCTGTGTGTGTGTGTGTGTGTGTGTGTGTGTGTGTTTGAGAGAGGGGGAGGAAGGGAGAGAGGGAGGAAGGAGGGGAAGGAGAAGAAAAAGAAAAAGAAAGAAGGAGCAAAGGAGAAAAACAAATGCTGTCGCTTTAAATTGGAACTGAGCATGCCTGGCTGTGGAATTCTGGGAGTTGAAGTCCACAAGTCTAAAAATATTTGAAACCCAGCACTGTGTCAGTGCCTCACCAGTCATAAACCTCACCGCACGTCACTGAATTCTCATTAGCTTAATAAAAAGGGGTTTTGTCGGGACAAGGCATCTCCTTCATGATTTGGTGAAGCTTAGGTCAGAACACTCCAATGACGGAGCACCCACCACTCCAGGAAGCAACTCTGTTCCATTTGATGAATTGTCCAGCACAGAGAAGACTGTTTGGATCGTGGATGGAGAGATGGGACACCAATCTCATAAGGGTCTAGGGCAATTCGCCATGCCCTATTCGCCATGGCCAACTTGTCACGGTGAACTGATCAAGGCTTACTCACCACAGTCACCTTACATGGCCAACTTGCCATGGCCAACTCGCTGCAGGACAGCTTCCCATCGCCCTCTTGTCACAGGACAACTTGCTGCGGGACAAGACTTATGCTGATGTTCTAACCTAGGCTTCCCAAGAGTTTTGTCCTGCAGCGAGTTGGCCATGGCAAGTTGGCCATGTAAGCTAACTGTGGAGAGTCAAAGCAAACCCCTGATCCCGACAAAAAACCCTTTTATTAATTGGCTGTGAATTCCGCTCATTCACATCCAGCAAAGTCTTTCGAGGGAGGATTTATAGTCACAGACCTTCTCTGACTTGGAGAGCTGCCAGGCCGAGATCTGCAGAACGTGGCCAGGAGTCCTGGAGAGTCATGAACCAATTAAGCGAACTAATTGTCTCTTGCAAACTCCACTCCCCTTTCACTCCTCTTTTATTTCCTCTGGGAGGGGCCGTCCACCTGTGGCCTCACTCCCAAGTTCTCCCCTGTTCTTCATCTGTTACCTTCGTCTGGCCACTCTGCGCATGCGCACACTGGGAACAGGCTCCAGCTCTTCGTCTGCCTCACTGATGTCTGACTCTGAAGGCAACTGGAAACTGCCAGACGGCCCTGGCCCTCTTACTGCCTCTGACACAGAGCCCTCCTCAGAGCCTTCCCCAGACTCCAGGACTGGTCCATGTTCATCCCCAACCGCCTCACTGTCTGAATCTAGTGCCAGCTCTACTGGCAGGCCACAACAACTAATACCAAAGAATCATTAAAGAAAGGATGCAAAAGGAGGGAACAGAATGAAATGTGAATGGCAAAAATTAAAATAATTTTTATTTATTTTAAATAATTAAATCTTTTGAACGCCCCAAGAGCTTGAATAATTCCTTGTGGGGTGGAGTCTGGGCAACTGATGGAGCTAGCAGAGTGTTTTAATGGCCGGATGCCTTCCTGTCACCAATGCGGAGTTTTGTTCAGCAGATATATTCTCAGTGTACCCAGATAGAGAAATATCTGCCTCTACCTAGTATTGAACTAACAGTCTTCTGATTGTGAGGCAAGAGCTCCACCTCTAGGTCTGCTCCACTTAAATAGAATTGTTAAATTGTCCTGCCGTGAGTTGTCTCACAGCTAGTTGGCCACAATGAGTTGGCCAGAGCGAGTTGGCTATGGTGAATTGTCCATTCCCCTCCCATAAACTGAAATGGGATGTCATGAGATACCACAGGCAGAAGTCACCCCACCCAGAGTCCAGTGGGAAACAAAGTATTGAAGCTGTGTTCATGTATCCCCTGTCAACTCTCCGTGTTGTCATGGAGACAGAATGAGTGGGAGTGAATTCCACGCTTACTGTCAGCTGGAATCAGATCTCAGTTTGGGAGGGGTGTATTTATTGGGTAACATGATTTATGACACAGACTGAGGGGAGGGAAGGAACAACGGTAAAGTTCAGAAGCAGATAAACAAAGCAAAGATTTGTTGCAAATGAATCTTCTCTAATGAAGCCACTAAAAAATCATTGGTTTTTGTATTAAAACATTGGCTCCATTATTATGAATCAGTTTTGGCATCGTTAGCCATCGTTGACAGCCCCTTTAATCCAGCTTCTGAATTAACCCATTTTCTGGAGGTGCACAAGAGATCGTCACAGTCTAAACGAAAGTCAATATTTATCATAACCAATTGGTTGAATTGGAAGTCAGAAAACCAGGATCCTGGACAACGCTGGGTGGCACCCTCCGGTTTTTACAGACACATGCACAGATGAGCATGGGCATCGTGCACACAATGATGGAGCTAGCCATTTTATTGTGTGTTCTCATCTAATAGGCAGGTAGTCCTCAACTTATAAGCGCAATTGAGTCCCAAATTTCTGTTGCAAAGTGAAACATTTGTTAAGTGAGTTTTGCCCCCGTTTTAGGACTTTTCTTGTCATGGTTGCCAAGTGAATCCCTATTGACATTGATTGTCAGAAGATTGCAAAAGGGGATCACGTGACCCATTGCAACCGTCGTAAATATGAATCAGTTGCCAAACATCTGAATTTTGATCACATGACTTTGGGGGTGCCACAACAGCGGCTATAAGTGTGAAAAACAGTTAGAACTCACTTTTTTCAGGGCTTGTTGTAACTTTGGTTACTAAAGGAACGAGAGCTACCTGTAGAGACTTGGATTGTCTATCGTGCTCGTTATTTTTAGTCCTTATTTTAAAGAAATCTTTCTTTCTTTTTTTTCCTCTGATTTCCCCCCCCCCCTTTCCTTTGCAAACCTTCACTGTGCCACAATCGCATTGCTCCCCGTCTTCGACCACGCTGTTGCCACAGAGCGGTGCTCGGTAGGAGATATCAAAACGTGGCTTATTCTGGAGACACTGCGACCACGCGGAGTTCAGGAAATTCTGGAAATCTTTGACACTGCAGCTGCTGAAGGACTTGATGCCACTGGACTGTCTGGAAGGGGCGGGGAGAAAGCACAGCTCTGAATAGAACACAGAATCCTAGGGCTAGAAGGGACCTGAGAGGTCTTCTAGTCCAACCTCCACCACCGAGCCTCACACCATCTCAGTCAACTGGTTATCCAACCTCCTTTTGAAAAACTCCCAGTGATGGAGGACCCACAATCCCAAAGGCAAGCTATTCAACCGATTACCGTATTTTTCAGAGTATAAGACGCACCTTTGCCCCCCCCCAAAAAAAGAAGGTGAAAATTTGGGTGCATCTTATACACCGAATGTAGCCCCTCCCACCCTCACCAGAGGCCAAAAACGCCAGGCATGGAGGCAGCGATGGTCTGTGGCAATCCCTACAGCTGATTGAGGAGTATTCCGGCAGTACGATCCACCCGCCAATCAGCTGTGCTGAATCAGGCTGCAATAAGTGCTGAAGCTGATCTGGCTGGTCAGAGTTTGCAGCAGCAATCACCTTCAGAAAGCACACACAAGTAACTAATTCAGCAGGAGTCAAAATAATAAGAATATACATTACCAAAAGCAGGTTTTCCAAGGTAGCAGTAAATACAAGCAAAACACAAGTAGTTTCACTTTCAGTTCTTGGCTAAGCCAGGCTCCTTCCTGTCTCCTTCTTGCTCGCACAGCAAATACTGTTTCAGAGTCCAAATAGCCCTCATTGGCTGACTTAGTTGCTATGCCTATTCATTGGCTGACCTTGTTATCGTGTGTCAGCTGAATACCATGGATGCTGGTAGGCAGAGGCAGAATTTTTTTCCTTCTTATTTTCTTCCCCAAAAACTAATGTGCGCCTTATACTCTGGAGCATCTTATACTCCAAAAAATATGGTAATTGTTTTCACAATCAAGCGGTTTTGTGTGTTGAAAACGCTGCTCTCTTATACATAGGACATGGGAGAATAGAATTGGAAGGGGCCTCGGAGGTCTTCTAATCCAAGAACTCAAAACAGAAGATCTTGTATCATCCTGGTCCAATGGTTGACTGGTCTTTTTTTTTTTTTTTGGCCTCCACAATCCCATTTTGCTTTTCAAAAGGCAACTGGATATTCTTTGAGCACTGGACTTTCTTGTTTTTTTCTTGAGAACATTTTGCTTCTCGTGCAAGAAATGTCTTCAGGACTGAAGAAACTTCTGAAGAAAGTCCAGTTGCCTTTGGAAAGGTGCCTTTGGGACAACCTCATTGGTAATACGTCTCCTCTCCTTTATGACCAACCAACTGCCCAATTTTTGCTGTTAGAACGTCTCAAATTTAGGGGTAGAAAGCTGCCTTCAGCAATCCCCAATTTTAGCATTCTCTGTTCAAGGATAAATGGAAACGGTTCACATCTATGAGAGTCAACATCTACCACCATCAACTTAATTTGGGGGGGGGGGTGTTGTTTTTTTACATAGAATGTGAAAAGCAATTCAGTCCAAAACCTCACACTTCATCCTTCACCCTTAGGTCAATGGTAAAGCAAAGAGTAGGGTAGGGTAGGGTAGGATAGGATAGAATAGAATGGAATAGAATGGAATAATGAAGAATAGAATGGAATGGAATGGAATGGAATGGAATGGAATGGAATGGAATGGAATAGAATAGAATAGAATAGAATAGAATAGAATAGAATAGAATAGAATAGAATAGAATAGAATAGAATAGAATAGCTCAGAGCGCGGTGGTGCCCTGGCACTGCAGGGAGAGCTGGGCCAGGGCATGGTGAGGCTGGGAGGCATGCTTGCTGGGGGCAGAACAGGTGCTCGCGCAACCCCCTTCTCCAGCCAGGCACAGCTCCATGCACTGACCTAGAGAGTATTCCTAATGTGCCAAGCCATGGGAGCTGGGGAACAGGCAGAGTGCCACGTGCCTTGGTGCCTTAGGGATACCCCCTAGGTCGGTGAATGGCGCTCTGCCCGGCTGGAGAGGGGATTTTATGGGTGGTTGCTTGTGAGCGTGATCACCTCATGGCTGCTTTACCCTGAGGCTCTACCCGGCTCTTCGGGAGCCAGTTCGCAAGGGAGCAGCTGCCCGGCAACCCCAAAACAATAAGCCCTCCCCCTATAATAAGCCCAAGGCCATATTTCATGGGGAAAAGAAATAAGACCCTGTCTTATTTTGGGGAAAACACGGTAGAATAGAATAGAATAGAATAGAATAGAATAGAATAGAATAGAATAGAATAGAATAGAATAGAATAATCATTTATGAGCTTCCGGAAATTTTGATCTGCAAAAGGAAGAAAGATACGCATTTTTAAAATAATCCTTTGGGGGAACACGTGAAACTTTAGAGTAGAGTAGAGTAGAGTAGAGTAGAGTAGAGTAGAGTAGAGTAGAACAGAACAGAGTAGAACAGGACAGGACAGGACAGGACAGGACATAATTATTTATTGGTCGTGTGATTGGATCCACAAGGAATTTGTCTCTGGTGCATAAACTCTCAGTTTACATAAAAGTTATAAATCATAATCATAGTAAACATAAAAATAAATTCATCATAAATCATGATAGGACACTTAGCAATAAGTCATAGGATACTAAATAAGCAATCAACATAAATCATACTGGGAAACTAAATCAAACAATATAAATCGTAAAGATGCAAGCAACAAAGTTACAGTCGTAAACAGAAAAGGAGAAAGGCAATAGGGAGGATGAGAAGAAGAAGAAGAAGAAGAAGAGTAACACAGCTTTACTAAACAGTTTGACAGTGTTGTCCAATGATGGTTGTCAAAAGGATGTAAAGGCTTACGCTGCTCTCGTGTTCATCAGGCAGATTGTCCCCGAACAATGACATTTTCTGGTGTCGTCAAAGTACAGTCCGACACTAAACCCCAGCAACTGTGCCACTATGACTGAGAACGCTTCCAAGGTCATCCCGTTTTGAAACTAAGAGAAAGCAGAAATCCATGAAAAGCGGTCACCGCTAACGATGAAAGGCAGGACATTCTGGTTCTGACAAATCTCTTGGAAACCCTTAGAACCCAACAAATAATCTAGTTCGAAGTTTATCTGTCCATGAGTGAGGCCTTGGCCCTGTGTGCAGGGTTGTTCTTCATCTCCACGAAGGCAGCAACCCTTATCTGCAACTCATTAAAGCAGCTGTTTCTTTAGTCAGGAGAGTCAGAACAAAGAGCTGTGTTTTCAGGCAGTGCTAAGCGCTTCAGGGTTGTTCTTCCTCTCCACGAAGGCATCAACCCTTATCTGCAACTCATTAAAGCAACTCCTTCTGCAGTCAGGAAAGTCTGAAGAAAGAGGCAGTTGCTTTCATGAACCACAGACAGGTGTCGCATTGCACCAAATGGACTACAGAATATTGCACAGCCCCAAAGGCATATCCAGTCTCGGGAGTTAAACATTCACAGGCATTTTTTTTAAAAAAAATGGGGAGATGGCCAGAAGAGAGAAAAATAATCTTGCCCCTTCCACCTTCCTTTCATTATACTAAGACGTTGACATTTATATAACAAAATATCCATTTGGGTTAATGCTCTACTCCACCTTTCAATTAACACTGCACCCCACCCCCATTTGACCCCATTAAACTATCAAACCATCAAACTGGATTTCTTCAAGGGCCAGATCAGCATTCTAGTTCTACTCCATGGGCCAGCGGGGGAGGAGGAGGACGGGACAGAGACCTCCAGCAGCACTGGGCCAGACAAAAATGAGCCATGTGGGGGTTCTGCAAAGCCCCCTGCGTGGCACGTTTTCGGCCTCCCACGCCTCCAGCAGCACTCTGCTGACCGAAAACGGGCCACGTGGAGGCCTCGTGGGGCCCCCACACCAGGGGTGAAATCCTCCCGGTTCAGCCCGGTTCAGCCAAACCAGCAGGGATGATTGGCATCAGTTCTCCAAACCAGTGGAAAAAATCCCTGGTGGCCCCGCCCACGCCCATGTGGTCACCCTGCCACCGCTCACCTCTTCTGGTTGCTCGACTTGCCCACCCAATCTGAACATTTCTTCCCCCATTCACAGCAGAGCTACTGCAGCTTATCCCTTTAAGGTAGACCCAGGGAGGGAGGGGACTGGGGGGGGACCATAAAGGGAGCAGCAGCTTTGCTATGAACGGAGGGGAAAACGTTTGGATTGTCTCTGCCACAGAATTCAACGTTAAATGCAGCAGAGACAATCCAAACGTTTTTCCCTCCATTCACAGCAGAGACACTGCAGCCTGTCCCTTTAAGGTAGTCCCAGGGAGAGAGGGCTCCGGGGGGTTCCATAAAGGGAGCAGCAGCTCTGCTGTGAACGGAGGGGAAAACGTTTGGATTGTCTCTGCCACAGAATTGTATGTTAAATGCAGCAGAGACAATCCAAACGTTTTTCCCTCTGTTCACAGCAGCACTGCTTCAGCCTGTCCCTTTAAGGTAGACCCAGGTAGGGAGGGGGCCAGGGGGAAACCATGAAAGGAGCAGCAGCTCCGCTGTGACTGGACTCATACATACATACCTACCGGGTTCTATGTGCGTGGCTTGGGGGGAGGGCATGTGACTGAGTCGGCATGGCCATGAGTGACATCGTGTTTGCCACACCCACTCAGTCACAGGACACCACCACCACGCCACGCCCACAGAACTGGTAGTAAAAAAAATGAATTTCACCACTGCCCCACACGGCTCATTTTTGGTCATCTAAGTGCTGCAGGAGGCTGAGAACAGGCTACGGGGGGCTTGCACACGGCCTGTTTTGGCTGTCAGAGGCACCACAGGCTGGTCCTTTGATATTTCCAGGCTGGCCCCGCAGGCTGGATTTAAGCCCCTGACCCTAAACTATCAAAAAAATAACAATTTCCAGGCAGTGCTGTGCGATAGATTATATTAAGGACTTAATTTAATCATTTTCTGGGGACAGACGGTATCCTTAACTACAAAGCAACCAAATAGGCTTGGTTTTCACCATGCATTCAGCTGCAAAAGTACCAAGGATAACATCCATCAAGCTTAGGGCATTGAGGGAATGCTGCTGCAAATTTATGGACTGATCTGATGAAGTGGGTGTCAGCTGCTACCATGCTTGCTGGTGCTTAGCTACTATTAGATGACAAACTGCCGTGAACTATGGGCAGGGGAGGGGCGGAAATGTAACTGGAGAGGCTTGGGGAGAACTGAAAGGGAAATGTAACAGGGAAGGCTTGGGGGGAAATGGAAGTAACTGCTATATCTCCTTGAGATGCTGCTTCAAGGTCATCCACATACCAGCTGCATACCAAACTGTGCCTGGACTGGCGTTGTGAAAACATCTTTCTTGAACCTCATTGGTTGCCCAGAAGAGGGTGATGGGAGGTAGTGGGGGTTGGAGGGTGGGGGAGAGTTAAACTTAGGGATTTTGGCATGTGATTCTCAGTTCTGGCTTTGCATTGCTGCAATACGTTTGACTTCTAAATAAAGTATACCTTTCTCAACAAATCTGACAGTGGGTTTGCAAACAGAACCAAGAAGTGGTGAATAATAACAATGAGCCGTATCAGCTACCTTACCATAGCAATTCCAGCAGAACTGGGTTTAGAGCATATCTTTTTGGCAAATGTTGACCCCACTGAATCAGCCTGGTTCCTATAACTGAAAGGAAGAATAGAAATTGCTTAGAACAGGGGGTTGTACTGGTCAAACACTGGAAAGAAAAAGAGATGCTGACTGCTGAAGAACGGATTTTGAAATTGACTGAATTAGCAGAGTTGACTAAATTAACTGCTTTGATTAGAGATAATGGGCCAAACAGCTTTACAAGAGACTGGAAACCGTTTTTGGACTTTCTACGTGCTAAATATAATAACAGATGGTTAAGGGAAGGATTTGAGGATTAGTGTAATGTTTAGCTCAACCTGTTGACTGCTTTTTCTTCTTTTTTCATGATAGATAGATAGATAGATAGATAGATAGATAGATAGATAGACAGACAGACAGACAGACAGACAGACAGACAGACAGACAGACAGACAGACAGACAGACAGACAGATGAGAATGGCAGCATATAAGGGCAGCATATAAGAAGAGAGAGAAAGAATAGATAGATAGATAGATAGATAGATAGATAGATAGATAGATAGATAGATAGATGATAGATAGATAGATGATAGATAGATAGATAGATAGATAGATAGATAGATAGATAGATAGATAGATGATAGATAGATAGATAGAAAATAGATTATAGATGAGAGATATAGATAGGTGGGAATGGCAGCATGTATAAGAGAGAGAGAGAGAATAGAGAGAGCCAGACCGACAGCCAGACCGACAGATAGAAAATAGATAGATAGAGATTAAATAGATGATAGAAGAGAGAGAGAGAGAGAGAGAGAGAGAGAGAGAGAGAGAGAGAGAGAGAGAGGAGAAGAAATCTCATTTTGTGTTTTTTTTTTCACTTTACATGGCTAATCCTGTAACGAAGGCAGGAAGGAAACATTCTGCTGTTGTTTCTAGCCTCATCTTTATTGCCCTTCTTACCAGAAACTGCCTCTCCGCTTAACCCTCATTACATTGTAACAGGTAAGGCAAAACGCCCATCATCCTGAGTGATATTGAATTGGTCACGCCACACGGTCACATGACCACCGAGCTGTGAACTACCCAGCTGGTCGTTAGGGCAGAGAACCGGTTGTTAAATTATTTGAATCCCACCAGTGACGTGCGGTGAGGTTTATGGTTAGTGAGGTTGGTGACGTCATCAGGAAGGCGGGGAATGGGACTACGTGTGCAGGAGGCTGAGGCAGCCTCAGCCTCCTGCACACATGGTCCCATTCCCTGCCTTCCTGAGTCAACATGAAGGGAACAGCGGAGTGCGAGCTGGCGAAGCACGCTCCGCGGTCCCCTTCATGTTGACTCAGGAAAGCAGGGAATCGGACCACGTGTGCCTTTTCCCTTTTTTTTCTTTT